>NC_090939.1:543689452-545037057 GCF_040938575.1 Ambystoma mexicanum
TCATTATGTACCTATTCCTGCTGTCCTACCTCTTCCTGCTGTCGCACCTCCTCCCGTAGCAATTCCTGTTCTTCCTGTTGCTCCTCCGCCACCAGTTATTGCTCCACTTCCTATTGTTGTTCCTCTGCCTGTACCTTCGCCTTTACCGACTGCTACTGTTCCAGTAAATCCGTCTTTATTGCCAGTAGTAGTGTCTCCACTACCTGTTGTACAGGATTTGCTTACTCTCTCTTTCCAAAGCGGGTCTGCTCCACTTGTAGCTGATAAAGGGGTGAGTGCTGAATCAAAAGTTGTAACGCAGAACATGGTTTCCAAAGAAGAGAGGAGACATTTGAATGCATGGGCTAAGCAATGTATAGAGAAAGGTGAAAAATCTACGGTCATAGCTACACTCCTTAATCTAGAAAGTATTCCAGATCAGAATGTCTTTATTGAGGGAATGGGGATACATTTGGCTGTAATGTGGAATAGATTGACGGACACAGATGTCCCACAAGGATTGAGAGATTTGAAAGTTTTAGCATATTCAAGGGATACTGCAGGGAAAGTACATGAGCATATCGAGAGGGTTTTTGAGTTTAGAAAGGAGTTAGAATGGTTAGAGAATGATGAAATAGATGGTGATAGTTTGGAGGCTTTTTATGGGCAGAAACGGTTCCTTCCTCCTTGTAAATCAACAAATGAAGAAACGCGAATTTGCACGAGGGATGCGCTTAGATGGATTTCAGATATGCCGATATCTCCCATAGAAGTATATGATACGTATAGTCAGTATACTCCAGAAATGCAGAGGAAAGTGTTACAGGTAATGGTAGAAAACCTGCAAGATGAATGTATAAAGAAAAAGGTTTGTTGTCCCGCAGAATTATTGAATATTTATAAGAGAGCTTTTGCGTCCGATACTGCTTCCACCACTTTAGCGCTCGATTTGGCTCTGTTGCTTAGTAAATGTTCGGAGTTGCCTACTTCTCATTTGCCTATGAGAGAGGTTCCTCCGACATTCGTTCCTAAAGTTGAGATTCCGGCTAATGTTGCAACAGGCACAGCAGCCATCGATATTGAAAATCATTATGTATCACAGTTTTTTCACGTCCCATTCTCAAGACAGGAAGTAAATACTATTAGACAGTCAATTCCAGACATTAGGAAGAATCCAACAGGGTTTTACAAAGAAATAGAATCTGTCTTGGATTTGTCCGTTTTTTGTTTGGGTGATATAGATTTGTTGTTTCCCGTGATCCTACCTGCTGATTTATGGAAACAGATTAGGACTGTAGATGATCCAGCGGGGTTAGGTGACACATGGGTTAACTTGGTTAGGTTAGATGGAGAAAGGAAAGCTGGTGAAAGACCACCGCAAGTGATACTGACTTTTCCAGATAGAATAGTAACAAAATTAAAGACTTTGATTCCAGGGAGAAGGATTGTTTAGGACAAACTCACTGCTTGTACCCAAGGGAAATCTGAAGGTGCTACCGAATTCTTTAATTGGTTCAAACAAGTATTCTCAGATTTTAGCAGACAAGATTTAAGCACAAAGTCAGGAAATAGATTGTTTGTGGATAAGTTTGTGCGTGGATTGTTGCCTGATATCCAGTCACATATTATGACTTCCGAGAGTGCTTGCCAAGCTAAATCACAGTCCGAAGTATTGCATATGGCTCAGTATTATGAGAATAGAGTCAATAATGAAAAAGAAAGAATCGAAAGGAAAAGGGGCAATTTGAAAACAAAAGTATTATTGCAGCAGATGGTCAGAGGGCGTAGAGGTGGAAATACACAGTTTTGAGGTTAATTTGTTCCACAAAGTAATGCGGCGTTGGGTCCTGTACACGCAAACCAATGTGCTTATTGCAGACAAGAGGGTCATTGGCGAGCACAATGCCCGATCCTCCAGCAAAGGTTGAATAACACATATGGTGTCATGGGTAGATGATCCATAGGACACCCTGGGGTAGGGGGTCCTGGTAGAAGCCAGTTCACTCAAAATTCTCAGTCTTTTTTGCAAGATAATCAGCAACCTAGTGTAGATATCAGAAATATTTTTGATAATCCTTCAACTGCCTATCTTTCTGAAGATCTTGTCTTTGATGATATATTGTTTCGTTAGGACAGCCGAAGCAGGGTCTGGAACCGACGCCTATTCCCGTTAATCAGAAAGGTCCCTACGTTGAGATGATGGTGGGGAATAGGAAGCATCTATTTGTGATAGACACAGGAGCACAGAAGTGTTCCATTGATCATTCACGGGTTCCAGACATTCCACTGTCAGGGCAGAATAATGTTTCTGTAGGGTTTTCTGGCACGACAGTGGTTAGTCCGGTTTTTCTGCCGGTATCGATTTCACTGGGGCCATTTACGGATCACTGTGCGTTTCTTTTGACAATGAACTGTGGAGAGAATTTGTTGAGGTTGAATCTGTTGAAGGAATTAAATGCAGTAATTCATTGTTCTTCGGATGAAGTGCGTTTGACGATTTCACCTCAGCAATCTTCTGCCTCACAGTTTCTGACTAGACCTTTGCCGCCAGAATTTAGTGAAGTTCCATCGTGTTTATGGGCAGTTGACGACAATGAGGTTGGTATTTTACAAATTGAACCTGTTAAAATTGTTTTGAAACGAGGAGTAAAGTTGCCACGAATTCCACAATATAAGGTTTCAGTTGATGGTGAGAAAGCTGAGCAAGCTTTGAAGTGTATAATTTCTGACTTTGTACATTGTGGAGTAATCAAAGAGATTGCAGGAAGTTTCAATAAGATTTTTGCTCCACAATTTCCAATTGTGCCTGATGTAACGACGATACTAACAATGATTCCAGCTTCGGCTACTCATTTCAGTGTGGTGGATCTTAAGAATGCCTTTTTTAGCATTCCCATACATGTGGATAGTAGATATTTGTTTGCGTTCAACCTAGGGGGATGCTCGTTTACTTTCACCCGTTCACCACAAGGGTACACAGAGAGTTTGAGCATTTATAGTAGGGCTTTGAAAGAGCAGCTTGATACACTTGAGTTGCCTTCTACTTGTACATTGCTAGAGTATGTTGATGACCTTCTCTCAGCTGCAGACTCAGAAAGTGCTTGCAAGGAAGGTACTGTGTTATTGCTTATTCATCTAGCAAAAAATGGGCATAAAGCTTCATTGAAACAGTTTCAGTATTGTCGACAGGAGATCGCCTATTTAGGCTATCTCCTGTCAAAGGAGGGAAGAAGATTGACACCTGAACGAATTAAAAGCATGTCTGGCATGTCTGTCCCAAATACACAGAAGGAAGTCAGATCCTTGATAGGAATGGCTTCTTATTGTAGACAGTGGATCCCTAACTTCTCATTAGTGATAAAACAAATGTTGGCATTAACAAAGAAGGGTATTTCTTTGCCACTACTGTGGAACTTGGAACCCCAGAAAGCTTTTGATCTGCTCCAGAAAGCACTGTGTTCAGCACCAGTTTTGGGCACACCAAACTATGATGAGGCCTTCGAATTGTATGCCCATGAACCTGATGAATGTGCTTTGGCTGTGTTAATGCAGGAACATGGGGGGAAGAATAGACTGTGCGGTTATTTTCCCTCCACACTTGATCCTGTTGCATGCGCTTTGCCGAGATGTTTGAGAGCTGTCGCTGCTGCTGCGTCCGTAAAGCAGAGTGAGGGTATGCTTCTAGGCCATACTTTGACTGTTATGGTACCTCACTCTGTAGACGTTCTATTAAATAGAACGCAAACGCAACACCTTACTTCCGCACGATAACAAGATATGAACTGATCCTATTTGCACTGGATATTCAAATTTAAAGGTGTTGCGTATTGAATCTGGCTGAATTGTTACCTCTTCCGCAAGATATTGCTTGCAGTGACGAAATGTCACATGACTGCCTTTATACCACGTAGCAAGAAACTAAAGGCAGGATTGATTTGAAAGATACACCTATGAATGGTGCAGAAGGGGAGCTGTTTTGTGATGGCTCCTGCTTCAAACTTTCGGATGGTACATCCACTGCTGCTTATGCCATCACTACACTAAGCACGATTGTGCAAACCAAGAGAATTTTGCATAACTCCGCGCAGGCCGCAGAGATTTTTGCACTGACTTGAGCTTGTGAACTTTCAGAAGGGCTTAGAGTGAATATATTTTCCGACAGCCACTATGCCTTTGGGGTGGTTCACAACTTCGGTAGACTTTGGGCAGAAAGAGGTTTCTTGACCTCACATGGAACAAAAATCCAACATGGCACCTTGATAGTTCAGCTACTCTCAGCACTTGCACTTCCTACTCACCTAGCAATCATGAAGTGCGCGGCACATCAGAAAGTAGTAGATGATGTAGGGAAAGGGAATGATTTTGCTGACAGTATAGCTAAACAGACTGCTACTGATTTATACTCAGAAATGTATGTTACAAAGGAAGCCACAAATACCTGTACAGTAGATAAAGGGATTGACTTGATAAAGAATATTCAAGCTGATGCCATTTTAAATGAACTTAAATACTGGGCTGAGGGTATGGCAAGGTTGGATGAGGAAGGGTGTTGGGTAGACAGTTCAAAAGGAAGATGTATGCTACCCGATACATATGTTATTGCTATGATCACAATGGCATATGGTCCCACTCACATATGTGCTACGAAAATCTGCAAAATGCTAGAATCTGTCTGGGTGAATGTCAACATCTCAAAAACTGCTGAGCGTTTTGCCCAGAACTGTATGGTTTGCTTACAGCATAATGCTGGGAAGGGTACGACAACACCGAGGGGTAGTTTTGGTCCCCCTCTGTGCCTTTTGAAGTGATTCATTTCGACTTCATCGAGATGGAGCGCTGTAATAACTACAAATATGTTTTGGTAGTCATTTGTGCCTTTAACAAGTGGGTCGAAGCCTTCCCTGTGAAAGATGCTACAGCAATGACAACAGCGAAAACCATGCTTAAGGAATATTTCCCTAGGTTTAGTTTGCCGAGGGTCATCTGGTCAGATAATGGTCCACATTTTATCGCTGCTGTTATTTTGCAAGTATGCGCAGGATTACAGAACGATAAACGGTTCCATTCGGCTAGACACGCTCAGAGTGCAGTACTTGTAGAACGCCATAATGGTATTTTGAAGAACAAGCTTGACAAGGTCTGTGCCAGCAGTAATTTGAAATGGCCAGACGCCTTACCTATAGCACTACTGTCTATGCGGACAACCCCACAGACTAGAACTGGGCTCTCCCCCTACGAGATAATAATGGGGAGGCCGGCTAACATTTGGGATTTGCCTAAAGCTAAGAAATTGAGAGACGTGGAGCATTTACTTTTATCTGAACACTGTGACCAGTTAACTCAAAACTTGTATTTGATTTACCAACAGGTGCGAGAAGCCCTCCCAGTTAAATACGAGGGGCGAGGTCACAGAATTCGACCCAGTGACTGGGTGCTCACAAAATCATTTGAGAGAGCATTCAGCCTCGCACCGCGCTGGAGAGGACCGTTTCAGGTTCTGTTAGCCACGCAGACTGCTGTACGAGTAGCCGGCCGATGACATTGGATACACGCTACACATATCAAGAGGATACCTTTACCTTTGCCACACAACGGAGAAGAAAAGAAGGAAACCACTAGCTCTGCTTCTGGTGATCAATCGGTCTTGAACAACATCAGGGGTATTTCGGAGGTTCTTCCTGAGCCCGTGGGGCCTGGGGAAACTGCTGCTTTGTCTCTGAATTCTTCTTCGGATCTTTCTGTACTCTTGAATGGCCTCTGTTTCACCACTTCCATCAGGAAGCAACGACACACTGTTCGCAGATTGCGTAGTACCTGGAGTCTTAAGGTACACTCTGCATCCACGGCACTAGACTTACAGCACAGCACGGCTGTGCCTACAGGAAACAACTTTTGAGCTCATCCTGTGCCACTCTTTTGCTGAAACATAAGTAAGTGGCTGGGAGCAGTCAAAGTTATCTTCAATCAAGATAACGTGGTCAGGAAATCACCAGCAAAGGAACTGCTGTGTTTATCGCAGAAACTTTTCAGGAAAGAGCTTCGAGGAATAATTCCGGTTGCTATCTCTACTCGTACGGAGCAACCGATCGATTGTGTCGCTAACAAAGACATTGGACAGAAAAATGAGGACGTATTGTTTCCTTGTAATTATGTTAACCGATCTAACAGTAGTAATTGCTCTTGGGTTTTAGTTTATTGAGGGGGGTGCATCCACTTGAAACTTTTATACCCACTGAGAGTGTTCCCACTATGTATTCTCCTTTCGTGCACCTGCACACTCTATCTTCTAGGGATTCCCAACACAGACAGAGTTATCACAACAATACGCTTTTGTTAATCATGAATGCGACCCATGCGATCTTGAACAGAACTAATTGCTGGATATGTTCGCATCTGCCACAACACAGGGAAAAAGGGTTGGGCTGGTATATTCATCCTTTGCCTCTAACCACTGCATGCTATGCCTCTCTAAGGGCATTATTCTTTGGCCGTTGCAATGATAGCATCTCAGGGAACTTTGACAGGACTAATTTAAATGAATTTGAAAGGTGAGTCCTGACGCTTCTAGGATGCTCCCTTTTCGCATATAGGAGCAAGCTTAATGTTGCTTCTATTAGGCCTTCCGATAGACTTTCCAGACCTTTCCAATTGTTAATTTCTTTCAAGATGGCTCCCGTAGGTAACCGGGATGCCACGCCTCCTTCTTACACTATCAATCAAAGCCCCAACTCTGTCTCCTTCTGTATACAAAGGAATGGTTCTCAGTCAATGGGTAATTTTGAGGGTTGTACCAATATTGCGAACTTGACTAGTGAGGACAGACCTTTGTATGTAGGTGATCCTGTTTATTTCATTTGTGGCAATGAAACTTATCCTTGGCTACCTACGGATTGCCAGCATATTTGTTATTTGGGTATCTTGCTACCAGGGGTACATGTAGCTAGCACCTCTGAGGTCTCTAGGGCTTGTCCAAGGCAGGACGAGAATGGTGATACTCCTTCACAAGTCATGGGTGATGTAGTGAAATCCTTTGTGCCATTTTGGGGACAGATCATGAATTCCAAGGATATTAGGAGACTAGCAAGAGTATTGGAGAGAACCATCAACCAGACCACTGACATACTCTACAACATGACGTTAGAACAGAAAGTGATTAGATTAGTGGCTCTACAGAACCGGATGGTGTTAGACGTCATTCTGGCTGAGCACGGTGGAGTATGCAAATTGGTGGGATCTGCTTGTTGTGTTTTCGTACCTGACTCCTCCCCGACCATATTTAAGGCAATACAAAATCTGCATGTCCTAAGTACAGAAGTACATGTTCCAGAGGGAAACTGGGATCATAGTGCTTGGTCCTGGGACTTTTTACGGTCTTGGGGATGGAAACTCTTTTCAGTTTTAATGGTAATCTTTGGTATTCTGTTGTTCTGTTGTTGTTGTTAGGAGGTTGTTGTGCGCAAACTGTAGGAACATTAGGACCAAAAATGCACGCACCTGAGAAGATGACTGATGTTTTTGTAATGAAGGATATTACTGCCAAAGATTTGATGGCAATCGATATATCTGATGAATGTGATTCAGGATGTACGAACATTGAAACGTGGAGTTACGAGTAAAGCGAATATTTTTAGTAAGGCTCTTGGCTAAGGCCAAAAGGAGGGTTTGTTAAACGGTACTTACATAGTGCCTCCTTACTATTTATATTGGCCTAAGCCTATCCGCGCTACACGGAAAACAGCGTTGCAAAGTTTTGGGTTAACTTTGCCCGCCATTTTAAGATTCATCCGCCATTTTGATTTCCACTCGAGTGTTCTTCATTCTAAAATGGTGGACTATGTTTTCGACTTGCAACCAAGCCTTCCAACCTTTGAGTTCTGTTAATGTTTAGGCTGTCCGAGAGCCGACTGTTTAAACTAAGCAAAGAGACCTTGCGCTTTATATGTACTGTCATCTAAGTGTTGTCTGCGCTCACAAGCCTCATCCTTGTATAAATGTTGGGACAATGAAAAACAAACCTCAAACGTATGTTTTGGCTGAACTGCATTGTGAAGGAATGTGGAACAAGGCTTACAGGGGGATCTGAGAACATACATCGCTATTGTGTCTCCATGGAAATACAAACCTATGTAATCCTTTGCATAATATTGTATAATCTGTATGTGAACTAGGCACAAACTCTACACCACAAATTATTAACGTGAAGAGAGGCTGGACAATATTACACAAATTGTATAAAAGCACAAATGTTTCGATGTCCAGGACCTCACTCTCCTCACTGTGTCGACTGGTACACACTGCGAGGTGTTGGGGCCAGATAGCTATCTGTTTTGCTTTGTAAACTGTAAAGTAATAAAAGATCTGTGAATCTATTAGCCCGTGATTGGTGTATTTCCTTTGTGGTACTCAGCCTCGATATTCCTTTTGTTCTTCCAAACCCATACTCCACTCAGACGACACAACCCACTCAGTACACTAAATAGCGCTGAGACACATAATCAAGCCGCAAGCTATGATTATGACACATCTCCTTCCTTACACCTGCTAACAACAACACCCACTAGCGCACAACATTTTTCTTATAACTCTGCGCCCAACCAATAGATGGAAGAATGTACACATTAACATAAATGAAATCTGCGACTCACACTAGCCCGGAGATAAGAACTTTACCACCGGTGCAAAATGTATGCCACAGAAAATTCCACAACCATCTTATGCTGAAACCAAATAAAATAACCACCGGAACAAAATGCCCCAGACCCTCCCTAAAGTCCGCAGGCCCACATCAGCAACAACCCGCTGATGCCACAACAACAAATATAAGTAACAATTGGATCCTCCCGATTATAAACCAAAGGCACCTGATCCTCCCCAATCTTTCCCTGTTGAGCACCTTGCACACAACCACTATACCGAATCTTTCACCAATACAATCCCACACAGACATGTGGCCACCATGTCCATTGGCAACATACCCACTCCCAAAACGCAAAACCTCACTGCCCCCGTTACTAAGAGACCACACCTAACAGCCCAAGCTTAATAGACAGCACCTCACTGCCCCTTATCTACAAAATGACAGCACCTAACTGCCTCCCCACATAATAGACAGCACCTAACTGCCCCTTATTCACAAATTGACAAGACCTAATTGCCCCCCACATAATAGACAGCACCTCGCTGCCCCTTATCACAACATAGACAGCACCTAACTGCCCCCACTTAATAGACAGCACCTCACTGCCCCCAAAGTAACTAAACACTAGACAGCACCTCACTGCCCCCAAAAAGCAACTAGACAGCACCTCACTGCCCCCAACAGCAACCAGGCAGCACCCCACGTCCCCCAAAAGCAACTAGACAGCACCTCACTGCCCCAAAAAATGACAAGACAACACCTAACCGACCCCAGGACTACAAATCTGCAGCAGCACTTCCCTGCCACAACCTACCGCAGCACTTAACTGCACACCACTAAAACCCCACTACAAACACCCAGACCCCACCCGGCCACTCCGGAAATTACCAGGGGACATTCCCCTACACACAGACACAAAACAACACGGCACAACAGATAAGAAAAAGGATTACACCCCACAATGGGATGCAAAAAGTTATACCCCTGACCTAATATCAGAAACTGTGCTAAAGTAGAGGCCAGTTCCACACCCTCAAGTCCAGAAATGGGAGAGTAAGAATATAAATAAAATAAAACACAGTTAATACCCCACAGAGAAAAGTCCGACCACCTCCCCCCCTGCAAAAGCAAGCATAGTCTCACAGATAAACAACAATTGACCCAAGACCCCGCACCTACAAGACCACTGGGACCCCACAGTGTCCTAAACCACATAGGCCATGAACGTAAACACAACAGCACTCAAAATTCCAAATCAGAGGCCCAAAACCACTAACATCAACCCAGGGCCCAACCCTATGGCACACTAACCCGAGGCCACAACATAAACACAACAACAACGTTACAGGCCTCCCCCACGCCTACCGTACTTAGTCCTCTGATCAGAAGAGAAGCTCTGTGTACATGTAAGCGCCCCACAAGTCAGGATCCAGCTGCCGCAAGTTCCTCTCCACACCGCAGCACCTTACGCAAGAATCCTGCTGGTAAGTCCACATACAAGCATCCCACAAGTCGGTAACACGTTCCGGCATGCACTTGTCCATTTTCTGCAGCTGCATCCAACTATCGATGCAAATGGAACACAAACCCTGCTCCAGCAGCACATTGCAGCCTCCTTCTGACACTTCCACAATGGGAAACAGACACCGAGACCCGGAATAGCGATACTGAGTTCCGACCTTATTCCCTTAAAACACACCAGTGCCTGCCATATAGAAAAAGTAATTAATGCAGACGGCCGTTCTCACACTGCGCTCTGCCGTAACAACGTTGATCCGCATAGCCTGATTTCCCTCGACCACATCCGGCTCTCTGCGACTTACGCTGCATTCCAGAACAGCAACGCGCTCCAGCAACCAACGCTGGAACACCCCCAACACGCCCGCCGATGTCATCACATCGGCCACTGGCTTCCTGAAGGAAACATCTCTGACGGGCTCACTTGTACCGGCATCTCCCAACCCACTGCTTCGCTGTTGCTGCACCACACAGGAACCACACTGGTGCCCAGACTACTTGCAACCAGCCACACAAATCACCCCTGGGGCATCCACTCCAGTGACAGGTGGTCCGCAACGCCAAAACCCAGCCTCAGGTCTCCCAATGCCCATTACCTCACTGCCGTCACAGCAATCACGGTACCGTGGAACACCAAAAAGCCTTCACCACGGACACGCTGACAACAGCCACCTCAGCTTCCTGCCAGCCCACTGGTGCAGTAGGGGATCACCCAACCTTGTGATCCTGCCGCTTGTCAAGGCCACCCTCCTGGACCCCAACAGTCCTGCTGCTGCTCCTGCATGTCCAACCTGCAGAAACCACCAAACCAACTCCTTCTGGTGGTCCAGACACGGAAAAGATGTGGAATGTCACCTCAGGAAGGCGGTACTCCTCTCCAACTTCCCCTTCCCAGCAGCACAAACATCCTCGTCGCCAGTGATGTAAACAGGGTCACCTTCTACACAATGTCAGGAACCAGAAGGTAAGTTTACATGTAAGTTTATTCTCCAGTTGTAGTATAGTAGAGAAAGCACCGGGACATTCACCCTCATCCAGAGCAACAGCCCTACTGTCATTCCTGGAATCCTGGAACCCAGACCCCGCCAACCTTCCACTAGGCTAGAAGGTTCCACATGATCTCACAGCCCACGTAAACAGGTAAGATCAACCCATACTCCACTCAGATGACACAATCCACTCAGTACACTAAATAGCGCTGAGACACATAATCAAGCTGCAAGCTATGATTATGACAGAGTCCTCGAATCATCAAACACACATTATCCCCTACCACACAGCAACTGTACACAAGTCACCTGATCTTCTACTAGTATGTCAGTTGCCGCCGACCCCCTAAAATCGTTTCCTGCCGCCTGCTATCCCGATGCCACCAGGATATTACAAGTCCCGGCAACCCGGGATGTCAGGCAGCAGGAACTGTAAGTCCCCATTCCAGTGGAGTACCATAGGGCTCCACGGGAATGGAGACACGGAAGCACTGGCAACATTTCCAACGGTGCCAGTGCTTCCGTGAAAATCATGCCTGCAGGGGCCAGTGCTCCTGGCAGGTCACGTCTGCCGCAGCACCGGCCCATGCAGGCATTATCATAGTCTGGCGGACCGTAAAGGATGCTGATACATTACTACCGTTGCCCTTATTTCTGGACAGCCAGACTTGTAATGAAGCCCACCAGTGTCTCCACCAATATTTAGCCAGTTCACCCAAGCAGGCATGGGCTATCCCAAACATGGTCTTTTTTGTGTGCTGAAAAAGGTATGCACCACACACAAGAAATTGCAGTCCTTTCTATTTGATATGAGACACTTAGATTTTAGTTTATGTTCTTCATAACATAGACTGCATTCATTGGGGCCATTGAAAACATATGAGGGAATGAAATACTGTACTTTCTTGTATGGCAAAAGGGAGATAACTAGGCACCTTTTCCTTCTAATCCACCAAATTCACTTGTTTCCAATTTGTGCTCATGATTATGTTTGTGTCTGTGATGCTGCCACTCTGTGTTAGGATACTAGCCTTCTCTTACCTATCACGGAACGTTGTCCAAAGCTGCCCCTGGGTCATGCCAGTGCTTATTAGAATGTTGGTTGCCCAGTTCAAGATTGAAGCAAAAACATCATGCCTCGGATTAAGGTGCTTTACAGAACCATAGCTCTAAGGAATAAGAATACCTCAAGCTCATGTTGAGCTAAATGGGCTTAGCTCAACAGTCAAAGTGGTTCAGTGCTGGCCCGAGGTCTGCCAGCGTCCTGTGCGAGATTTGTAGGCCCCCACCCCGCTCACCACAAATGCAGAACAGCAGAGGGCTCAGTTCTGTTGCTTGGCTGATACTCGAACAAGTATCAGTCGAACAACAGAATTGGGCCCCTTGCTGTTCTTGCAAAGTGTGTTTAAGGGCGCATTGCCTCCAGCTCAGTGTCAGTAAACAATATATTGATTCTTTAATAGGCTCTGTTTACATGGCACTGAGCTGGAGACAGGGCATCCATTTTTTTTGCTCCGCCGTTGGGGAGCCCTTGTGCAGCCACACCCTCTGAGCGCACCTTGAGCTGGCGCTGAAGTGGGTCATTCCTTATCAGTCAGGATTGATTTCCCTGCTGAAGTGGGTCATTCCTTATCGGTCGGGATAGATTTCCCTGCTGATGTGGGTCATTCCTTATCGGCCAGGATCGATTTCCCTGCTGATGCTCAATACTACTCTTTGAACACTGACTCATTCCTGGTGGAATGTGGCTGCAGTTCCAGATAAATGCCTTGTCTCTGCAATTCAAATAAAGCAATGCTAATGATGTGTTATTTATAGAACGCTTTTGCAGAACTGGGCAATCCCAAGTACTGGGATATGGTAATTTTTTCTTGAACCGAAAACAAGAACTTTTTGGGCTAAGGTTAGGACCACTTTCAACTCTAGGCCCCCATTCCTGCTCCCTTCTGGCTTCAGACATTGCATAATTTGAGTTAGTCTCCAGTCTTTCCTCCCATTCTTCCAGACTTCTCGGTACTGTTGCTAAGCAGCACACTGCCATTACTGCTTTCCTTCATAGCATCCTTCTGTTAATCATTCCATCAAGCCTGGAAAGAGTGTGCTGCCTCCTGAAAATGCCTCCTTCCACTCCCTGAGCACACCAACACGTGTCTTTTATTTCCCATTCATAGAAGAAAATAAACAGCATTGGCAACAATTGTGTCTGAAACCAGTTTTCAATGGCATTAAAATGTTGCCAAGTGTTGACATTAATCACCTGAAACGTCCAATCCTTTCCCTAAAGTGCACTGTTGACATTAAACCCTATAGCAACCTTGCCCAAATACTCTCGAATGCTGCCAAAACCTTCTGTAAAGACTGGAGGGGGGTATCTGCACTACTACCCACTATACGGCTGGGGTGGAGACACAGAGGCTCCCCATCCAAGGCTCTCAATTGGTAAAGAGTGAGCAGCCAAGGCTGAGACTCAAAGGAGATGATACAAGCTGGGCCTTAAGTACAGTGCATTCCCAAGCCCCCACAAAGGAATGCCCACACACTATGTTAGGTGCTCCCCTAGTTCTTTTATTAATTAACATAAAGGTCTGTCGATATATATACAAATAAATAAGGCTCACTTTGTACTATGAAATTCTACTCAAATAGTTAACACCACATATACAGCTCTATTTGGTACCACAGTTATACTTAGTTCAGCAATAATGCACCAACCGGTAACAGTTATTAAAAAGCATTAACATTACTAAACACTTTTTTAACTTCAAACCACATGTGTAGAAACTTAGCCAAATTATTCTAGAACACTGGAAGAGCACCTTTCAGAGTAGGAATGCAAGTCTGTGTGGAGATCCCACCACCTGAGCAACCTGCAATAAAAGGTAAATTATACTTTGCTTTTATATTAAAGCCCAGTTCTTATGTTTTCTTTAATTGTCTGCTTGGTTCCTGCAGGTCCCACCACCCCAAAGTATCTGGGAAGCAACAGGAGAGCCGCAGCCAAGATGGATTTGGGAACCTTGGAGGAACCCTGAAGGAGGAAACCCCTCTTCCTCGTCAAAGTATCTTTGGTGCCCTGGAAGGTGAAGTGGTGGAGTCTCTCTGCTTTACTCAATGATGCCCCACAAGGATGGACCCCCTCCGGAAGAAGAAGCCATAGGATCATTGCTGTCGAGCAGAAGAAGGGAACCAAGTAGTGTCGGAAAGGCAGTAGTGAAGGTCTGTCATGCTGGTCTCCTTTGTTTTGTTTCTATGCCAGCTGTGGAAGTCCCACTAAGCTGGAACTCACTATTGACCTCAACATGGCTTGGGAGGTGAGGATGAGTTCTTTGGATTTCATCAATAATCTTCAGTGGTGATGAGTGCAGTGACAGAAATAGGTGTTAGGTTTCATAGGTCACAGTTGGCTGCCGTTTGGTTCTTTGGCACTACAGTCACAGCCCAGATGACAGGGTGGCTTCTGGTGACTTGGACTCAAGCAATGGAATTCTCAGCAGGCCACCACCAAGACTGGACCCTCAAGACTCGTTCTTATGTTTGGAGTGCCGGGAAACACACCGGTGGGCACTTCTTTGATGGATGTGACACTTGACTTCCTCAGCCTGGGAAAAGTGGACAGATGTAATATCTGTAATGTCACTTGAAGATTTTTTCATTTGGTTGGAACTTGGGAAGCTCTGGGTATCCAGCAGCACTATGTCAGGGTAACCCCTCTTCTGGGAGATACACAGCAATCTGTCTTTCTTCTGGTCATGGACAGCCTCTGGACACAGGATGATGCTGATGTACATCTTGGGATCAAGATATACAGACACTTTTCTACTGTACCCACAAAGATACCCCTACAGGACTCCAGGCACTCAGGACTGTCTTCCAGGACACTTTGGGTGCCTTTGTTCAGGAATCCATTGATTCCTATGGGAGGGCCTGGGTTTCACAAAATGGGGAAGACCCAGAGCCATTGTAAAATCAACATGTAGCTGCCACCAGATTCCCAGAAACACATACTAGGAGTATCAAGGTGTACCCCTACCCATGTGTGCCATAGGGGTATCCCATGGGTCTTGCTCACCACTAATAAAAACGAAGAGCTGCATTGCCAACTGTCTAGACTGGACTCCTGTGGCAGAAAGACACACATAGAAACACCAACCGGGAAGTAGTGGGACAAGGACGACAAAGCACTGTCCCTCCAAAACATTTCCAGCATCACATTTTCCCACTAATCTCTCTTTTATCTGTGATTCAGAAGTCCTACAAACACCTATAGGGGACTAGAGAAGTAATCCATCAATGGAAACTTCTCTACAGACAGGTATGTACATTCCAGTGTATGTCGTCCTTCTGTTCAGTAACAGGGGCAGTTCACTAAGATGACAGCATTCTTTTTCAGTTGGTGTATAATAACACATTTCCCATTCTGCCCTACAGCCAAAATTGGTTTGCTACAGATATCAAGATCGCAATCATGAACTCATTCGTAGAAGATTCAAGGCCCTGAAATTAGATTATTTAGTCATTTGCTAATTTATGTTAGGGGGTTTACAAACCACTGTATGCCTCTAACAGTGTACTGAGAGTGCTTTGCAGGAATCGGGAAGGCTACATTTCAGTCATGGAGTTAGGAGAAGTAAGTGTGGCTGTGTTTGGCTGAGTGTTGCAGCCTTGGCGGTGGACCCTTTTGGCTTGTGCTGACTGTTGCAATATGGACTACTAGCAGTGCAACACCGATCTTCTTCATCAGCACCCACACGTGCAGAGCATGACGCAGAATGTGCTGAGTGTTGCGGTCTTGGCTTTGGACCCTTTTGGCTTGTGCTGACTATTGCAATACAGACTACTAACAGTGCAACACTGATCTCCTTCATCAGTCCCAGCACGAGCAGAGTGCAGCACAAAGTGTGGTTGAGTGTGGCAGTCTTGGTGGTGGACCCTTTAAGCTTGTGCTGACTGTTGCACTACAGACTACTAACAGTGCAACACTTCTCACCTTGATCAGCCCCAGCATGCGCAGAGCATGGCGCAGAGTGCAGATGAGTGTTGCCGTCTTGACTATGGATCCTTTTGGCTTTTTCTGACTGTTGCAATAAGGACTACTGATAATGCAACACTGATCTCCCTCATCAGCCCCGGAATGTGCAGAGAGTTGTGCGGAGTGTTGCGGTCTTGGCGGTGGACCCTTTTGGCTTGTGCTGACTGCTACCAAATGGACTACTTACAGTGCAACACAGCTCTCCATCATCCCCTGCACTTGCTGAGCATGGTGCAGTGTGTGTAGATGAGTGTTGCGGTCTTGATGGTGGACCTGTTTGGCTTGTGCTGACTGTTGCACTACAGACTACTAATAGTGCAACATTGCTCTCCTTCATCAGCCCCAGCACACACAGAGTGTGGTGGAGTGCTGTGGTCTTGAAGGTGGACCTTTTGGCTTGTGCTGATTGTTGCAATATGGACTACTAACAGTGCAACAGTGATCTCCTTCATCAGCCCTGGCACGTGCAGAGTATGGCGCGGACTGTGGTTGAGTGTTGTAGTCTCAGCGGCGGACCTTTTGGCTTGTGCTCATGTTTGCAGTACGGACTACTAACAGTGCAACACTGATAGCTCATGACTCGGTAAGATGGCTCAGAGGGTTCAACGCTTGTTGCTGTGATCTGTGTTTGATCTGCAGGTCAAAGGTTTGAATCCCAGCAAGGCCAATTGAGCCTTTCATCCTTCCGAGGTCGATAAATCAATACCAATCTTGATTGGGTAATTATAGTAATGTATGTAAATATGTCCTATATAAAGTGTGTTAGATTAAAGCACTATATAAAAAACAAATTACTATTATATATCACGAAAAGAGTGCCGTAAGTTAAAAGGGCTAATAATCTCAAGTCAAATAAAACTGAAAATCCACAGATGAAATGGCAGTGAGTGAAGGTAATGCTCGCACAGGCTCCCATCCAATTAAACAACAAACTTTAACAAAGAAAGCTCGTAAAAATGGCTAATAGGATGTTAAAAAGAGGAGCTAAGAGCTCAGGGAATCTGACCAGCTGGCTGATTAGACCCAATTATATCTCTAAAGAAAATGGATATTTGATCCATCATGGTCTTTCTTTTCATTATAGGTTTATATTGTGCCGAAAGCCCACAGGCATCGGGGCGCACACATGAAGACAAAAGACATACATATAAAACGCGACCAAAGAGTCTGCCTAAGAGACAGGATGGGCTAGCTGGATCAGCACCTTCACTTAAATGTATTTTCAGGGTTTTCTAAATGTTGTGTAGTTCGATTTGCGTCTTAAGTGTATTGGTAGGCTATTCCATTTTTGAGCTGCTTTCACAGGGAAGGCCCAACCCGGGCCATTATACCATTTGTAGAGCGGGCATGTAATCTGTCCCTGTGCCTCTGATCTTAGTGATAGCCTAGGCACATGCTGTGTGATCCATTCTTTAAGGTAGGCCGGTGCTTGCCCAGAAGGCATCTTTGCACTTCTGTCATGGTCTTAAAGTGGTTTATAGACATAATTTCGAAATCAAAAATTTCGAAAGTCAAAAAGTTGAAAAAAAAATGTCGAAAAAAATAATGTCGAATTTATTTTTTATGACGTTTTTTTCCGAAATGGGGGGGTTCCCCCCAACCCCCGTTTTTTCTTTTTTTTTGTTTTTACCTATTTTTTTTATATAAACTAGAGCCTAAAAAAAAATATCGAAAAAAAAACAATTCGACATTTTTTTTTTCGACATTTTTGATTCGACTTTTTTGACATTCGAAATTTTGTATTCGATATTATGACTGGACACCTCTCAAAGTGTATCCTATCCTCAACAGTTAGCCAATGGAGAGCCATTCTGTCAGCAGTGATATGTTCTCTCCTTGTTTTTCTTTTTACTATTCTGACAGATTTGTTTTGAATGATTTGGCACTTGTTTAAGCAACCCTTGCTTGCACCTAGCAGAAGTGTGTTGCCATATCCTAGCTAGGATAGTATTGTGGCCCTGGCAATGGTTGCACAATTTTCCTCACTCAGGTAGGGTCGGATGGATTTAAGGAGATGTAGGTAGTACTAGCAGTTTTTATTTGGATACATCACCTGTGCTTCAGCACCCATGGAAGCGTCTAAGAATAGACCCATAGTTTTCACTTTCCCACTCACAGGGATGGGGGAGTATTGATGGTAAACAACTTGTACTCTGGGCTTAGCTTAGCTCGAGCTTGGGGAGAGCCAAAGATCATCATCCCCATTTTGCTTCCATTTAAACACATCTAGTTCCTTTCCATCCAGGCTTCGATGGTGTTATTTATGGCCACCACCCTTGTACTGTCACTGCTGTAACAACCACTCAATTCTACCACCAACTGGGTGTCATCTGCATAGTTCGTAAAATAAGCTCCGATGTTATTAAGCACTATGCAGAGACACCTCAGATAGAGACTGAATAAGAGTGGAGATAGATTAGCACCCTGCAGAACGCCACAGTTAATGTCCGTTTTGCTTGAGAATTTTCCCCCCAGTGGATTTTAGATTTCCTGTCTGATAAAAAAGAGACTACCCATCTGGTGGCTTCTGTGGAGCAGTTGGCCACATTTCCCAGAGCCCACTGGAGCTGTTGATGATCTAGTAGGTCAAATGCTGCGCTTAGATCTAATAGCACTAGCAGACCCATTTTGCCTTTGTACATGATGCTCAGCATGTGGGTTTGTAAGTACAACATAGCTGTCTCAGTGCTATGAGCTGCTCTGTAGCCTGATTGTCATACGTGTAGGATATCCTTTGCTTCAACAAAAGTTTGAAGCTGTATGGTGGCCACCTTGCCATTACTTTAAGTAAGAAGATACAGTTGGTTATAGAATGCAGGTTACCCATGTCCTTCTGGTCCACGCCTGTTTATTCACCAGAGATGTAACAGTGACTGTCTTGATACGTTCTGGTATCATTCTGTCTCTGAAAGAAGTGTTCACTATCCTGGTAAGCAGAGGAGCGAAGATCTCCTTGTTGTCCAAGATCATTTTCGGGGGAGAATATTTTCTGCACATGAGGTGGGTTTCATGGATGTCAGTAGCCTTACTATATCCTCTGTGGTGATAGGGTGAAATTCAAAACTTTCCTGACTGTTTTGCGTCTTAACCAGGGTTGGTGTGCCTAGCTGAGCTTGTGATGTGGCTTGCAATGTTATTATTATCTCCCTTGCTTTCTTTATTTTATTTTTGCGAAAGCCTCCTGTACTTTTTCAAGGTCTTCCTGTGACGGTAAGAATGGTGGAATTAGGGCCTTGGGGTTCTCCATAGATTTAAGAATTTCAAACAGCTCACTTGTTGAATTGGAGGCCGATAAAATCTGGTCATTGAAGACGTTTTTTGCACTTCAGTGATGTATATTTTTTATAGAGCTTCTCTGTATCCTTCCAATTATCCTTGTTGTACTGTGAGGGTTTTTTCAACCAAATGCCCTTGTATAATCAAGGAAATATCAAGGCTTGGTACCACCAAAAATTGGATCCACCAGTCACAAAGTTTCAAAGATTTATCCTGCACATATTCAAATATCAAAGCAGATAGCTATCTGGTTCACAGCACCTTGCAGCGTGTACCAGAAACACTGTGAGGGGAATGAGTCCTGGTCATCACAAAACATGCAGTATTTATACACAATCCACATCATAGCTTAGCCCATCTCCATACTAATAAGATACAAATTTGGGTTTGTGCCCAGTTCATATAGCAAATACATCAACATTGTCTCTACATACTTCAAGTGTTTTCCAGTCCTCAAAATACAATGGTTACAACTTTGTTCTGTCTGGTCATGTTAGTTATTCATCTTAGGCTGATCCTAGTTCCAAGTAACAAATTCAATAGCTTTTTGTTAAGGTACACAGTTTATAGTTTGCCTAAATTCAGTTCTAATGTTTGAATATAGCCGAGGCTATTGATACAGAGAACACTTAAAATTGGAGTTGACTTTAGCTCCAAGGTTCCTTAAACATGCTGACAAACTTTGTTGCCCTCAGCTGTGTGGATCTTTAGCTTTCCAATGTACACAGGATTCCTTCAGAAACTCACAGCATCAGTTTACACTCATTGTATAACACTGTTTGTGGGAAGATGAGGTTTGTAGACATAGATAACACTTTGAATGGGAGTTTGTTCTGACTGCAAGGTCTTGTTTGCACAGGACAAATAGTCTGCTCTGCCAGCCCTGGTGTTGACATAGGCTCAAAGGTCGATTCTGCTTTTGCAGTTGAAAACATAGCTAATTATTTACTGAAGAGTGAGCAGGAGTTTTAGAACCAAAGATGGAGGGTTTTTTCCAAGATGGCGCTTGAAATCAATTCTAATTCAGAACTTTGCAACGCGGTTTTCCCCATAGAGCATCTAGGCTTAGGCCAATATGAATCAAAAGGAGGCACTAATATGATTTCCGTTTAACAAACCCTCCTTTTGGCATAAGCCAAGTGCTAAACTAAAACTAGTCGCTCTACGAGTCACTTCGCGTCTCAATGTCCATACATCCTGAATCACATTCATCAGATATATCAATCACCATAAGGTCTGCAGCAGAAATTTCCTTCAGCACAAATTCGCTTGTCACTTTCTCCAGGGCGCATACCTTTTGTCCTAATGTTCCCATCGCCTGTGCACAGCATCCGCCTAACACCGAACATATGCCAGGAAGACACTGTATACAGCAACAGAAAAACAACAGAATACCCAAAGTAATCAGCAAGACTGAAAGTAGCTTCCATCCGCAAGATCTTAAGAAGTCCCAGAACCAAGCGCTAAGATCCCAGTTTCCCTGGAAACATGCACGTCTGAACTAAGGACATGCAGATTTTGTATTGCCTTAAAGATGGTTGGGGAGGAATCTGGCTGTAAAACACAACAAGCGGACCCCACTAATTTACATACTTCACCACGCTCAGCCAGGATGACGTCTAAAGCCATCCGGTTCTGATGTGCAACTAACCTTATCGCTTTCTGTTCTAAAGTCATGTTATAGAGTATGTCAGTGGTCCGGTTGATGGTCCTCTCCAGTACTCTCGCTAGTCTTCTGATATCCTCAGAGTTCAGTATTTGCCCCCAAAATGGTACAAAGGATTTTGCTACATCACCCAGAACTTGTGCTGAAGTATCGCCATTCTCGTCCCGTCCTGGACGAGCCTTTGAAATTTCTACAGTGCTTGCAATGAATACCCCGGGTAACAGAATCCCTAAATAACAGGTTCCCTGCCAATCCCTAGGTAACCAGGGGAAAGCTACATTACTGCAAACAAAGTAGACAGGTTTGCCTACATACAAAGATCTGTTCTCACTGGTCAAGTTCGCAACATTGGCGCAACCCTTGAAATCACCCATTGACTGAGTACCATTCCTCTGTATGCAGAAAGAAACTTAATCAGGGCTGTGGTTAACAGTATAAGAAGGTGGCGTGGCATCCCTATTGCATATAGGAGCCATCTTGACGGAGATCAAAGATTGAAAGGACGGGGCAGTCTAACAAAAGGCCTAATAGAAGCAATATTAAGCTTGCTCCTATTTGCGAAGAGTGAGCATCCCAGGGGCGTTAAAACTCGTTTTTCAAAGTCATTCAAGTTAGTCCATCAAAGTGCCCCGAGATGCTATTGTTCCATCGGCCAAAGAATAGTGCCCTTAGAGAAGCATAGCATGCAGTCGTGAAAGGTAAAGGATGAATATACCAGCCCAGCCCCTTATCTCCTTGTTGCGGTAAATGCGAGCAGACCCAACAATTAGATTTGTTAAAAATGGCATGTGTGGCATTCATGATGAGTAATAGAGTATTGTTATGGTAACTCTGTCTGTGCCGAGAGTCTCTAGGGGATAGAGTGTGCAGATGCATAAAGGGTGTAGAAACAGTAGGTATATTTTCAGTGGGTAACAGAATTTCAAGCGGATGTACTTCCTCCAAATACCAAAACCCTAAGGCAATGACTATTGTGAAACCAGTTAACATAATCACAAGACAACAATACGTTTTGGGGCCCACGCATTCGATTGTTCATTTTTACGATCGGTCACACAGTCTCTTATCTGTTCCGTACCAGTCGGAGCGGTTGCGGGCATTGTTTCTTCAAGCGAATACACCAAAGTTAATGTGCTGGCGATCTCCAGATCGAGCTTTTTCTTAGTCCTTTCCCAAACCATAGCCAACAGAATCCCCTTATGTACAAAAGATCGGGCCAAAGAGACAAGCCCATCAATGATTTTCCTTGATGGCACAGCCGAACCGTGCAGTAAATCTATTTCCTCAGACGCAGATCGGTCCTTGTGATTCCTGGTACTGAGTGATCTGCAAACAACGTGTTGTTACTCCCTGATGGAAGCGGTGAATTCAAAGCAGGATTTAACACAAGATTCGGAACGGAATTTGAAAAAGGAACTGTTGGAGAGTGTGGAGATGAAGCGGCTGTTTCCCCAGACCTCACAGGCTCATGGAGAGTCTCCGACGCACTCTCAATGCTGTTTGATGCTTCGTGATCATTGGTTATGGTATTGGTGAGAGGTTCTGTGTCTTCTGTATGTTGTGGCAAAGGGAAGGGAATCCTCTTGTTGTGGGATGCTTGGATCCAGTGCTTCCTGCCCTCCACTCGCACCGCAGTCTGTGTGACCAGGAGAAGTTGATTCAGGCCCCGCCAATGAGGTGTGAGGCAAGATGATCTTTCAAATGATTTTATCAAGACCCAGCTCCCCGGCCGTAGGCTGTGGCCTGGGCCCTCATACCTAACAGATAGAGCTTATCGCACCTGTTGGTAAATCAAATACAGATTTTTAGTTAACTGTCCACACTAGTCAGAAATAAGTACATGTTCAACATCCCGTAGCAAGCGGGGCTTTGGCAAATTCCAAATGTTAGTTGGCCTACCCATGACCACCTCAAATGGAGAGAGCCCAGTCTTAGTTTGATGGTCATTCTCATAGATAATAACACGATCGGTAAGGCGTCCGGCCATTTCAGTTTGGTGCCGGCACACGTTTTAGCAAGTTTGTTCTTGATGATGCCGTTGTGTCTTTCTACTAAACCAGCACTCTGAGCGTGCCTAGCCGAATGGAACTGTTTATCCATCTGTTATCCCGCGCATATCTGCAGAATTACAGCAGCGATAAAATGTGGACCATTGTCTTACCAGATGACCCGTTGTCATAGCTGCGGCATCTTTAACAGGGAAGGCTTCAACCCATTTACTAAATGCGCAGACAACCACTAGTACGCATTTGTAGTTGTTGCAACGCTCCATTTCAATAAAGTCAAAATGTATAACCTCGAAGGGCACAGAAGGTGGACCAAAACTACCCCTAGGAGTCGATGTGCCCTCTCCCACATTATGCTGTAAACAGATCATACAACTTTGGACGAAGCGCTCGGCTACTTTGGAGATCTTATCATTCACCCAAACAGTTTGCAACATTTTGGCAACTTTTTTTGCACAGATATGGGTGGGACCATGAGCCATAGAGACCATCATCGTAATGTACCCATCTGGCAGTAACCATTTCCCTTCCACCTTATCCACCCAACACCCGTCATCATTCAATTTTGCCAAACCCTCAGCCCATTTCTTAGATTCCTCTAAAGTGGCATCAGCTTGAATGTTTTTCACAGACTCAATACCCTCATCCAAAGTACAGGCATTTGTGGCTTCCCTTGATGTATACATTTCTGAAGAGAGATCAGTGGCAGTCTGTTTGGCTATCTGGTCAGCAAAAGCATTCCCTTTTCCCACATTATCTATGACCTTCTGATGCGCTGCGCATTTCATGATTGCTAACTGAGTAGGGAGTGCAAGCGCTCAGAGTAACCGTACTATCAACGAGCCATACTGGATTTTAGTGCCATGTGAGGTCAAGAAACCTCGTTCTGCCCAAAGTCTGCCAAAGTTGTGAACCACTCCAAAAGCATATTGACTATCAGTATATATATTTACTGTAAGCCCTTTGGAAAGTTCACAAGCTCGAGTCAATGCTATAATCTCTGCGGCCTGCGCAGAGTTATGCGTGATTCTTTTGGATTCCACAACCGTGCTCAATGTGGTGATGGCATAAGCAGCAGTGGCTGTACCATCTGGAAGTTTGAAACAGGAGCCATCATAAAACATCTCCCCTTGTGGATTGTTCAAAGGAGTATCTTTTAGATCGATTCTGCCTTTAGTCTCTTGCTCCGTGGTGTAGAGGCAGTCGTGTGACTCTTTGTCACTGCAAGCAATACCTTGCGGGAAAGGTAAAAGTTCAGCCGGATTGAGAACACATCTCTGAATTTTGATGTGCAGTGCAAACAAGATCAATTTTAATCTTGTTAATCGTGCGGAGGTGAGATGTTGCATGTGTGTTTTGTTTAATAGAACATCTACAGAGTGAGGTACCATCAGGGTTAAAACATGGCCTAGGACCATTCCCTTACTCTGTTTCACGGACGCAGCGACAGCTCTCAAACATCTTGGCAAAGCACATGCAACAGGATCAAGGGCGGAAGAAAAGTAGCCGCACGGCCTATTCTTCCCTCCATGTTCCTGCGTTAATACAGCCAAAGCACATCCATCACGTTCATGCACATACAACACGAAGGCCTTCTCATAATTTGGTGTGCCCAAAACTGGTGCCGAACACAGTGCAGTCTTGAGCAGATCAAATGCTTGCTGGTGTTCCAAGTTCCACGGCAATGGCGAAGAAATGCCCTTCTTTGTCAAAGCCAACATTGGTTTGATCGTTAACGAAAAATTGGGGATCCACTGCCTACAGTAAGAAGCCATTCCTATCAAGGCTCTGACTTCCTTCTGTGTATTTGGGACAGACATGCCAGACATGATTTTTATCCGCTCAGGCGTCAACCTTCTTTCCTCCTTTGACAGGAGATAGCCTAAATAGGCAACCTCCTGTCTACAATACTGAAACATTTTTAGTGAATCTTTTTATCCATGTCGTGCTAGGTGAATAAGCAACAACACGGTGCCCTCCTTACAAGCGCTCTCTGAGTCAGCAGCTAAAAGTAGATTGTCTGCATACTGAAGCAGTGTACAAGTGGTGGGCAACTCGAGTGTGTCAAGCTGCTCTTTCAGAGCCCTACTACAGATGCTAGGACTCTCCGTGTAACCTTGCGGCGCACGGGTGAAGGTAAACGAGCGTCCCCCTAGGGTGAACGCGAACAAGTATCTACTGTCTTTATTTATAGGAATACTAAAGAAAGCGTTCTTAAGATCCACAACACTAAAGTGAGTAGCTGAAGTCGGAATCATAGTTGATATTGTTGTCACATCAGGCACAATGGGAAATTGTGGAGCAACAATCTTATTGATGGCACGTAAATCAATAAAGAAACGAAAAGGAATTGCATTATCGCCTTTTTTGTACATGGGCAAAATCGGACTATTGCACAACCTACCTGCAATTTCCTCAATTACCCCACGATGCACAAAATCGGATACTATGCACTTCAATGCTTGCTCACCATCAACCGAGATCTTATACTGGGGAATGCGTGGCAACTTTACTCCATGTTTCAAAATGATCTTAACAGGCTCAATTTGTAGAATACCGACATCATTGTCATCAATTACCCTCAAACACTCCAGAACTTCACTAAATTCCAGCAGCAAGAACTGAGAAACAGAAAGTTGCTGTGGTGAAATCGTCAAACGCACTCCATCAGAAGAACAATGAATTACTGCATTTAATTCCTTCAACAGATTCAACCCCAACAAATTCTCTCCACAATTCGCAGTCAAAAGGAATGGACAGTGGTCCGTAAATGGACCTAAAGTAATCGGTACCGGCGAAGAAACTGGGCAGACTACTGGTGTGCCAGAAAACCCTACAGAAACATTGATTTGCCCTGATAGTGGAATGTTTGGAACCCGTGAATGGTCAATGGAACACTTCTGTGCCCCTGTATCTATCAATATAGATGTTTCCTATTTCCCACTATCATCTCAACATAGGGACCTTTCTGATTAGCGGGAATAGGCGTTGGTTCCAAACCATGCTTCGGGCAATCCTAACGAAATAGAATGTCGTCAAAAGGAAGTTCTTCAGAGAGATATGCATTAGAAGGATGATCAAAAATGTTTCTATTATCCACACTCGGTGACTGATTATCCTGCGAAAAAGGTTGCTGCAAAGCTTGCGAAAACTGACTTCTACCAAGACCCCCTGTGCCAGGGCGGCCTCTGGATCATCTACCCATGGCAGCAAATGCGTTATTCGACCTCTGCTGGAGGATCGGGCATTGTGCATGCCAATGACCCTCTTGTCTGCAATAAGCACACTGGTTTATGTTTACAGGGCCCAAAGGCGCATTGCCCTGTGGAGCATACTGTCCCCTAAATTGTGCATTACCCCCTCTAGGGCCTCTAACAATCTGTTGCAATAGAACTTTAGTTTTTAGGTCTCCCTTTCTCTTTTCAATTCTTTCTTTTTCGGTATTGACACGATTCTCATAGTACTGAGCCATATGCAATACTTCTGACTGAGACTTTGCTTGCCAAGTGCTCTCTGAAGACATAATTTGCGATGTCAGGCAACAATCCACGCACAAATTTGTCCATAAATAGTCGTTTTCCAGACTCTGTGCTTAAATCTTGTCCACTGAAATCTGAAAACACTTGTTCGAACCGATTGAAGAATTCGGTATCACCCTCAGATTTCCCTTGGACACAAGCAGTAAGTTTGTCCCAAATAATCCTTCTTTCAGGAATTATTGCTTATCATTTTGTAACTATCCTATCAGGCAAAGTCAGTATTACCTGCGGCGGTCTCTCGCCAGCTGGCCTTTATCTAGTCTAACCATATTATCCCATGTATCCCCTAACCCTGGTAAATCGTCTATAGTCCTTATCTGCTTCCACAAATCAACAGGTAGGAGTACGGGAAATAACAAATCAATATCGCTCAAGGTAAATACTGATGATTGCAAGACAGACTATATCTCTTTGTAGAATCCTGTCAGATTCTTCCTAATATCGGGAATAGATTGTTTAATGGTGTTCACTTCCTGTCTCGAGAATGGGACGTGAACAAACTGTGACACATAATGTGCAGGAATATCTTGAGCAGGTGTACCTGCTGCAACATTAGCAGGAATCTCAACTTTTGGGACAAATGTCGGAGGAACCTCTCTCATAGGCAACTGAGAAGTAGACAACTCCGAACGCTTACTGAGCAACAGAGCTAAATCGAGCGCTAAAACAGCTGAAGAAGTGTCAAACAAAAAAGCTCTCTTATAGATATTCAATAATTCTGCGGGACAACAAATCTTTCTTTTTATACATTCATCCTGCAGGTATTCTACCATTACCTGTATCACTTTCCTCTGCATTTCTGGCGTATACTGACTATACGTGTCACATACTTCAACGGGAGTTATCGACATGTCTGAAATAATTGCATCTTTTGTGCAAATTCGTGTTTCCTCATTTATCAATTTACGACAAGAAAGGAACGGTTACTGTACTAACATAGCGTCCAAACTATCACCATCAATATCTTCATTCCGTAACCTCTCCAACTCCCTTCTATACTCAAAAACCTTCTTGAAATGCTCATGTACTTTCTCTGCAGTATCTCTTGAATATGCTAAAATATTCAGATCCCTCAACCATTGTGGGAGATCTATACCATCTAATCTGTTCCACATTATACGTAAATGAACTCCCAATCCTTCAATAAAAACGTTTTTCTCAGGAAAATTATCTAAGATAGAGAGTGTGGCAAAAACATCAGCGTGTTCACCCCTCTCCATACAATGTCTAGCCCATGCAGTCAATTCATGCTTTCTCTCTGGAGACACAGTATTACGAGTTACAATCCTTGATCCCGCTCCCCAATCAACTACAAGCGGTACAGAACCACTTGGAAGAGGAAGAGTAGGCAAATCTTGCACATTCGGTAACAAAGGTGTTATTACTGGTGCAGCAGGTAGACCCACCAAACCCGTAACAGCAAACAAAGGTGGAGGAGCAGGTGGAGGAGCAACAACAAGAGGAGGAACAACAGCCGGAGGAAGAGGAATATTAAGAGGAGCGACAGGAGGAGCAGGAGAAGCTACGGGAGGAGGAATAACAGCAGGAAGAGGCAAAACAGCAGGAAGAGGAACATACAGAGGTGGCGCAGTGGCACCAGGCTTTCGTTCATTTAGAAGTTTGTCAATCAACTCATCAGATACATGAAAGTCTTGAGAAGGATAGATTTTCTGAATACCAAGTGAAAAAGCCCTGTCCATACTCCTAACTGACTCAGACTGTTTATTTTGATCATATAACAATGCTTTTTCGGCATTGGTCATATGACGGCACGCATGTTTTTCTTTACTCTTAAGTTGTTGCATAGCTTCTTTCTTCCAATTCAGTAATACATCAAATGCTGCATGTCTAGCCTTTTTCTTTAATAATATGGATTCTAAGTATTCTATGCGAGGAATTTCAAAACTACCATTGATTGGCCACTGAAGTTCGGAAGCATGTCTAGTTTGTCTGTGCCAAATATCATTAAACACTATACTACCAATGCCGTGCTTACAGTACATAGTACACGCCGGTGACCCCTCCATTGGTGCCAGTCAGCCAAATTCTAAAGATTGTCTGTCACTGCGGAATAGCGCCCTGAAGCAGGCAGACAATTTCCCAAGCATATTAGAATACTGGTGTTACCTGGTCAATAATTGTACTTGCAAGTGCAATACGCCAAAACAAATTATCAGGATACTTAAGAATCGGGTCACGACTCACTTGATGAAAGAACTAAAGAAGGTCCGATCAGATTACAAAGGATCGACATGGCTGGCGATTCCTGCAAAAATACCTGCCTCGATATGGGGACCCTTGTCAAGATGCCATCTCGGACCACAAGCTCACCGTCCAGGGATCGGGCCGTGCAGTACTGTTGAGGTATCGCTTCTCATCCAAGAAAGGGGCCCCCTTTTTTCACCGTCCGATCCCGGTCTGATAGCCGCGTCAACCTTCAACGAGATGGCATCAATCTTGAGGGTCCCTATTCAGGCCCATCTTGTAAAATCAAGGAAATATCAAGGCTTGGTACCACCAAAAATTGGATCCGCCAGTCACGAAGTTTCAAAGATTTATTCTGCACAGATTCAAATATCAAAGCAGATAGCTATCTGGTTCACAGCACCTTGCAGTGTGTACCAGACACACTATGAGGGGAGTGAGTCCTGGTCATCACAAAACATGCAGTATTTATACACAATCCACATCATAGCTCAGCCCATCTCCATGCTAATAAGTTACACATTTGGGTTTGTGCCCATTTCACATAGCAAATACAACAATATTGTCTCTCTCTACATACTTCAAGTGTTTTCCAGTCCTCAAAATACAACGGTTACAACTTTGTTCTGTCTGGTCATGTTAGTTATTCACCTTAGGCTGATCCTAGTTCCAAGAAACAAATTCAATAGCTTTTTGTTAAGGTACACAGTTTATAGTTTGCCTACATTCATTTCTTATGTTTGAATATAGCCAAGGCTATTGATACAGAAACGCTTTAAATTTGAGTTCACTTTAGCTCCAAGGTTCTTTAAACATACTGACAAACTTTGTTGCCGTCAGCTGTGTGGATCTTTAGCTTTCCAATGTACACAGGATTCCTTCAGAAACTCGCAGCATCAGTTTGCATTCATTGTATAACACTGTTTGTGGGAAGATGAGGTTTGTAGACATAGATAACACTTTGAATGAGAGTTCGTTCTAACTGCAAGGTCTTGTTTGCACAGGACAAATAGTCTGCTCTGCCAGCCCTGGTGTTGACATAGGCTCAAAGGTCGATTCTGCTTTTGCAGTTGAAAACATAGCTAATTATTTACTGAAGAGTGAGCAGGAGTTAAAGATGGAGGGCTTTTTCCAAGATGGCGCTTGAAGTCAATTCTAATTCAGAACTTTGCAACGCGGTTTTCCCCATAGAGCAACTAGGCTTAGGCCAATATGAATCAAAAGGAGGCACTAATATGATTTCCGTTTAACACCCTCTCTTCTCGTCTTTTTTCTTTTCAGCTCATCTAGCTTGGGGTTAAACCACGTTTGATGACTTTTGTTTGCCCTAACAAATTTGTTCCTAATGGGTGCCAACCGATCTACTAATTCTTGTACCTATGCGTTATATTTTTGGATGACTTCATCACGTGTCACCCTCTGTACTATTCATCATGATCATGTTGAGGCACTGACCTAATTGTGCTGTCATCATTTCTTAAAGTTTCTGTTCTGTTTTTGTTTATGCACATTGCTACTTTTCAATTGGAATTCTTTAATGAGTAGTAAGAAGGACACTTTGAAGTGGTCCGTCCATATACACGTAGTGGTCTCTTCCATTCGGGTCTTGAGGTTATATGTAATCACCCAATCTAATTGATTCCCGTTTGGTGTGGTAGGTTCTGCGTTGACTACCCTGAAATCAATATTATTCTCTGCTTTTTCGAGGTTAATTGCCTCTTTATTCTTGGAATTCCCCATCCATCTATTAACTTCTCCCAACATCAAGGTTGCTGTATTGGTGCCTGTAAGACTGTTTAGCTTCTGTATGATTTCTTTGTTGAAGTCCATTGTTAGTGAAGGGGGTCCATAGACCACTATCACGTTAACGCAACTGTTGTCTGTAGGGGTGTGTTTAAGATGAAGTACTTCACATTCCTGGAAGGTTGTTGTGGAGGAAACATTGGGTTGGATGCCTGACTATGACAGCCACACATCCCTCAATCCCCGTCTCCCTATTTTTGTGGAAGATAGTGTAGCTCTCCGGTACTGCCTTGTCAATTGTTGGGCCGCTGGGATCTTGGAGCCATGTTTCGGTTAGACATAACATATCTAAATCATCCTCTATGATGAGGTCGTGGATGCACTGGGCGTGCTTATTCATGGATGTAGTGTTTAGCAGACATACTTTTAGCTCTTTAGTGTTGTTTCCTTTGGTGGTTGGACTTTCCCCAGGTGGAGGGTCAATCTCCTTCCTTTCCTTGTGTTTTCTTTGAGATTCTTGGTGTATTTTAATGATATTGACCAGGGCCTGGTTTTCAGTGTGTGTTAGGGTGAGCAGAGGATCCTGTGTGAGTAATCTCTTTGCGTCCATGATATGATATGACTTTTATAATGCGCCTATACACAAGTGTTTCAAGGCACGTCCATAGCGTTTTGTACAAATTGTTGCACCGCAACCATGAGCTGCTGGCATTGCAGGTTGTGTAACACCTTCCTGCCGTTCGTGTAACCCATTCTTACCTCCAAGGAAGCCGTCCTCTGCCCGGGAGGAGGGAGAAATTCTGTGGTTTGCCTCCAATGGCGATGATGGCAAGGACCGGCGAAGACGACTTGGCTCAGAAGTGCTGGCGCTGAAGCGCCTGACGTTTCACTAAGAGCCGAGCCGGGTGTCCTGGGAACTGTAGTCCCGTAGGGGAGTGTTTGCTCTGCTAGAGGAGCCTGGATCTGATGCGGCCAATAGCAGCATAGTACTGTTGCTTTCCAGTGACAGACACACAATACAAATTAGAAGGAATATGTTACACTGCAAATACTTTTCTGAACAATCAATGCCAGCACGCACGTGTAAAGAACACAGCTGCTTTAAAAATTCACAGTGTGTATGTGTGCGGCAGTGACAAGTTAGTAGAAGAGCCGATACAATATTAGCTTCTAGTAACTGCTGTTAGGAAAATGAAACCAATATAGTATTGGTGAGATCAAAGAATGCAATGCGATCAGCTTATTACCTTGGAGATTGCAAACAGGCCCTTGGACGTAAAGTAAGCTGGAGGCTTAAGTAACAGCCAGCGGGACTGGTGAAGACCGGCTGGGCTCAGAAGTGCCAGCGCTGAAGCTCCTGATGTTTCCCTAAGAGCCGACCCGGTTGTCCTGGGAACTGTAGTGCATAGGGGAGTGTTTGCTCTGCTAGAGGTGCCTGGATCTGATGCGGTCAATAGCAGGATAGTACTGTTGCTTTACAATGACAGACAGACAATGCAAATTAGATGGAATATGTTGCAGCACATATACTTTGCTAAACAATAAATGCTAGTGCGCACGTGTAAAGAACACAGCTGCTTTAAAAATTCACAGCATGTATGTGCACGGCAGTGACAAGTTAGTAGAAGAGGCGGTACAATATTAGCTTCTAGTAACTGCTCTTAGTCAAATCAAACCAAGATAATAGTGGTGAGATCAAAGAATACACTGTGATCGGCATGTCACTCTTTATCTGTCAAACTGGTGGATAACAATGACTTGATAAGTGTATCCTTTATAGATTCCCATGTTGACATAGACGTAGATAATACTAGTCCTCAATTAGATCTACAACGGCCATCCAGGGTGGACAAGGAAGGACCACACACTCATATCAGGACTTGGGCTTTTGCTACAGAGTTTACCTTCAGTAGACTTTTTTCCAGATGGAGATACGTCCCCTTTTTTTGCAGATCCTGTAATACATTCCATCATTAAGAGTTTGGGCAAGTAGAGACTTTGAATATGTCCAACAATTGGACACTACCCGTTTTCCGACAACGAGAGTCCACTGCTACTTGAAGGAAGTTGTTAAGACCATAAAAGAGCACACCTACTGTCTCCAAAAGCTAGGCTACAATATCAATCAATATGGTCAGGTTTACAGTGGGCCTGGAAGCGGTTCTAATAAAGACACCCTGATGAAAATAACAGCTCATTCAGGAGGGCATTCAGTAGTTATGACACGCTAACAACCAAGGGTGGTAGACCAGGTTTAAAATGACAATGGGAATCCATGGGCATGGCTATCTACTTTCCTTCCAGGACACTCGTACATACGGAGGACTTCTTTGTACCAGGAGGGATTCATCCCTGTGAACTTCAGCACCTTTATGCATTATGCAGTGACTTATGAGCTATCTATATAGCCTGGATTCGATAAAGGCAGCTCTGCCAAAACACGTGTCATCCACAAAGGCTCTAACATCACAAAAATAAAAGGAATTTATTAATCATCACTACTTGCCATTCCATTATTTTTCGGCGCACTATCAAGGGATAGCTCAACACAACCATTATATACTTTCCTTCCAGCTCTGCCTGAAAAGAGGCCATGAAATTTGATAATATAGTCGTGGAACACGAGAGGTCACTCTCACCTCCTAAAAGGAAAGGCTGTCTCAAGTGATCTATTATTGACAGCAGACGTTATTATGTTGCAGGAAACCTGTCTTACTTTAGAAATTGCAATTGATGGCTACTCGGTTTTCCGCAGGCATGTTAAACAAGGGGCATTAGGGTACCCTACAGGAAGCTTATTGACAGCCTGTCGTAATACCTTAAATTCAGAAGTGATCTCTTATGACAATGAGGACTCTGACGTTCAGATTGTGCATGTTGACCTTGCTTCTTACATAAAAATGTTAATTGGGAATATCTATAACCCCCCCTGAGGTGGCAACATGGAACAAAATCAGTTGAGTGTGTATGAAGTTATTGCCGCCACATTGTTGAATAATCCAGATGAGCTGATTTTTACAGGGAGAGTTTTCAATGTTGTTGTGTCGAACATTCAGGCTTGCAGCAGATAATCACTCCACGACATACAAATAGTATAGGAGTTGCCACCTCTGATAGACCAGGCCATCACTGGGTTGGGTTTTTGGCAGACTTGGATCTGGTCATGCTAAATGGGTGAATCAGAGGGGACATTCGGCTTCCTTGACATGAGACAAGGTGAGAAAGTATCGACATTAGACTACTTATATCTGTCCAATGTAGTTCTATAGAAATCACGCTATTCTTTCGTTAACAATGAAGTTGGTAAATGTTGATAGACTGGACCACAGGAAAGTGGCGGTGGTTGATATTAATGTGGGTAGGAACCATTTTGGTTGGACAGAGCGTAATCTAAACACCATGAGTAAATATGTTATCAAGTACGAAGATAAAATATCTACTCAATCCAAAGTTTTTCACCCAATGAAATTGTACCATGGGTGAAACATTTGACTTCCTGCGTTCCTCCTGATTGGTAAATGTAAGTGTCTCAAAGTTAATTTGGACCAAAAAAAGTATATTTGATAAGGAGATAGTGATTAGAAAGAGGCATTTTAGGCAAGAAATTGGGTGAATTAGAGTTACGTATGCAGAATCATCACTCTATATGCTACGTATTAAGAAGGCAATCAATGCGTACAGTTATTGTATTACATGCCTTAGATTTTCAATAAAAAACAAAGATTGACAGAATATGTATGCAATCTTAAATCGTGGTGATACTAAGAAATTATGACTGACTTTCAAAGGGCTAAAAGGACAGGATTTGGACCCTCTTGTCAATATTATCAGAGAGTAAGAATGATGCAAATATTTTGCATTGCAATTTAGAGGAGACAGGGATTCAACTATTCCAACTAGGACGGCTGAGTTAACATTTGATTATGAGAGTATCCTTGCAGTAATTAAGAAATTAAAACAGTCTAGGGCTTTGTTTAATTCAGTTATTGCTTCAGCTATTATACCGGGCCCCTGGAAGCTGTATTACATGATTCCGATGTATACAAAGGGCAATCTCAAGGACCTGGCCAATGATCAACTAATATCTTTACTGGACGTGTCTAGCAAAGTATTCTCCACATTTATTCTTAGAGATATCGGGAAATAGGTAGCCCAAGGTGAGCTTCTAAGTGTATTCCAAGCAGGCTTTAGGCCGGGGGTATCGACTATTTATAACATATTTTTGTTGGATTCTCTGGTAAGGCAAGCAGAATGAAAGGCAAACCGCCTCTTTTTGCGTTATTCATAGACTTTACAGTGGCCTTTGACTTGGTCAACCGTGGAATGCTGTGGGCTAAGCTAGAAAATCTAAACGTCCCAGTAGGGCTGTTGTATGATGATACGAAAGCTAAGGTAAGTTTGAACAGCATGGGTGATTTTTCCAAGGAAATAGTCATTGGGAAAGGGGTGAGACAGGGCTCCGTCCTAGCACCCATGCTGTTTAATCTTTATTTTTCAGACCTAGAAAAGGTTTTGCATACTGTTAACAATTGCTCCATTAAGGTCGGGAATACCCATGTCCTCTGGCTCACCTACATCGACGACGTGATCATTTTTTATCACACGTTAGTGGGCTTGAAAATAAGTGTTTCTGCTGTACTGGATTGTGCTAAAACCAATAATCTGATAGTTAATATGAAGAAAACGAAATGTTATCTGTTTTGGGTGAAGCAGCCTGATTTCAACACAATAGACAGTGCTGAAGCTTCTATAAAAAGCATTTCGAAATATCTATATTTGGGCATTGACATCACAGCCACAGCAGGTGGCTCTGAACTGCTTACATGCAGGAGAGCAAAAGCATTGTCCACAGTGGCATTGATTAAATAGTTTGCGCAGTAGATGTCAGGATACAACCTTCTGGGAGTGATTCAGGCTTATAAGCAGAAGCTTGCTTCTAGTATGGTGTATGCTCTGGAAGCCTGCAATGACAACCAGGATATGTGGATGAACAAACTTGAAGGGGAGGTATGGCTTGCTATTATCCCATGGCACGCCTATAGAGGCGATTAGACTAGAACTGGGCCTTACCTACCTCCCTGTTCTTGTCCTCTATAACTAAACTAAATAGAGGTAATTTGTGCATCAAAATAATGATTTCAGCAGGAACTTCAATACTAACGATTTTAAGCAAAACTATTGTGGATGGGTCCGGTAAACTTTTATCTTAGTTCAGGAGCATTAACGAACAATTCTTTGTGGCAATAGCATGGAATCCGCATTGGGAAGAAGGGTGTGGAGCGCTCCTGCAGGGGTTCAGAAAACATGTTAGGTCATGGGACTTGGGCATGAAACTTCAAAACGTGGGGAGACTAAAAAGCCTAAGCACTTATGCAAGGATGCCTTTTATGTATTTGTGCCAATTTCCATCCCCAAATTTAGGAGAATTTTTCTCCAACTTCAATTGAATAAATTGAAAGTAAGGGATGTGTGTGAATCTTGGAACTATATCCCAGAGAATATCAGATACTGTTGAATGCATAAGCAGAAAGATAAGCTGGAAACTATAAGGAATGTTCTGACAGGATGTGGGATTGACATATGTGACCTTTATTATGGAAACTTTGTTAATTTACTGAAAAATGCTTAGAAGAATTCTGGCTCAGATGTTTGTCAGGATATCGACTGTCACTCTCACTTTCCAAAGTTAGAGTCTGGCTAGTTGTTGAAAAGGGATCAAATAAAAAAATTATGTTTGCACACAGTTCGGTCGATGGAGAAGAGACAAACTAAAATTGGAAAATAAGGGGTCTGGGTTGTAAAGGGAAATTGAATAGTCTGGTGTTTGTAAGCGTTGCTCTTCTTCAGGCCTGGTACATTTTAACGTGTGTATTAACTGTGTAATTGAAGGTTGAGTGCACTTGTGATATCTGTGTCCAAGAGGGAGCTTTGTGTACCTGCAATGGGAGACTCCATGTATTAGTACTGTGATATTTAGTTGGTTGAAGAGATGCAGCATTCTGAAGTTTGATGTCTGCTGGTAGTGTGTTCATTTGCCATGTCTGGGTGGCTTAGTTGATAGTGCTGTGTGGCCATATTAGAATTTGAACACATTTTGTGGGGCAGTCGGTGGAGACCGCAGTGACCATTTAGTGCATTCATTTGTTGTGGCCATGCCAACATACCGAAGTGGTACATCTCAGAAGCTAATAACAGCATTATGAAATAATCAGACACTTCTCTGTTTCCACATGCAAGCTACACATTGTGCATCCAACACTTCGAAACTGAAGTTGTGGTGTCACAAGTTAAAGGTTTCATAGAGATCTAGTCTATGAAATATTGCACATACCATTGTTCCCCTGAGGAAGTCCATGTTGCTCGTGTCAATAAACAGGAAAGGATCAAACATGTCAGGCAGTTTTACGACATGCCTCTGATATAATGTATGTATACAGAGAGAAGTGTTACACTCAGACAATTAAGCTGAGTGATAAGAGGCATATTGAAAACTATTATTTTTCTGTGTTGTGTGATGCCGATGCAATTATTTGTCACTTTGTGGTGATGTTTCTCTTTTTGCGTATTTTTGTACTTAACATTTTTAGACGGTTACTTAATTAAAGATGTATACTTTTGTACAATTATTCAGTATATTTTTGAGCAACACACTCCTACAGCACCGCACGAGAAGGTCTGCATTTGTGTTACGCTTTCACTTCTAGGGGTGACATTCCTTGGATTTTTCCCTAGAGTCTCTCTTTGTTGGAAGGGACACCTAGTAGCAAAATCATAGCGAGACCTCATGGAGAAAAACACAACCGTACTTTGTTTGGGCAACTATAACCTCTTTATTCTTGAGAGAGAAGAGGAATAAGTACATAAGACACATCTTATCTAAATAAGTGTAATCAAGCAGAATAGTTTCGCTAAAAAGAGGCTTGGCTGTAAGCAATATTGTCCCAAAAAGGCCGTGCCTGAGACGTAGTCTATTGACTTGCCATTGGAAACATAGGCTGACTGCAAAAAATGCTTCTTTCAGACTAAAGAAGACATTATTTATAAATGTCTCTAAGTCTTTATTAAAAATGCATCTGTGTAGGTGTGAGCTTGCACGGCACCCTTCGTGAAAAGGTAAGTGACAGAGGAAAAAGCCAGCATGTGCTTTGATTGCACAGACGCCTCACATTAACATGTGCCCGGCTGGAATGCCTCGAGGGGCAGAGGGGGCGTCAGCTTTGTTTAGGATCCTGGTCAGCCAACGTTAGGTACCGCGAGGGGGAAGAGTACGCGGTGAAATGCAATCCTGGCAGCCAAAGTAGCAGTAAGCTATTTCCTATTACCGCTGCCTGTCATGCAGTAATCAGCAGCTTGAATCGTAAAAACAACTTTCCAGAGAACAATCCCTCCAGCTGTTCAGCCGACCCGTCCACCTGGCACCTGCCGCCCACGTAATCCAGCTGAAAGCAAGGTGGACGGGGAGAATGCAGATGCAATTACCCTGCGCGTGAGAGACTGGCAGGACAGCTATGTGTTTACACCAGCCCAAACCGAATCACATGTTTCAATTACCCCGAATTCATTCCCAAAACATGGGCTGATGATGCTGCAGTGAAGGGCCAACTTTGTTTCCCCACCCTGCCATTGGCATAGCCCACAGTCAAACTCCTATGGGGGGTGGTTTTCATACTGGAGTTGGATTTGTTGTTGCTTGCTGTGCTTTGGTAATAAAGGTGTGGGTAGCCGAGGGTAGGGAGGGGGTAGCCGAGTGCTGAAAAACGCATGGTTTTAGTTCGGGGGAAGTATTGTAGAACTAGGAGTAAATTCAGGGACATTCACAGGCAATGTAAGTAAAATCTCCCTTTCTATGACCGGAAGTGATCTGTTCATACTTCCCTTGTGGAGCCTGTGGTTGTTTCCTTCTACTACTGTCCCCATTAAGCAGCAGTGGAAAAATAGGGAGCGACAGATTTTGCACACTGCTCCATGTGTTGGCAGAAGCAGACACTTCATACAGTCTCATTGCTGTGCCTTTGCACACACAGTCTAAAACCAATAGGTTCAGCACAGCCTTTTCTCAGGGTGAATCTCTCAGGACTAGACCTGCATTATGAGAGGACCTTCCTGCTACATTGGGATATTTAGCCATTGCTGGTTGCGTGGGATTTACTAATTCAACTGAGACCTAGCCAGATGACACTGGATTTCCCACGGGAGCACGGATGGGATACCCCCAGAGCCTACTGTAAAATACCATTGGATGAGAATCTAGCCACTGCATATTATACTGTATTACCGCATGATGCCAGATATTGTCGCCATTTATATGAATGTACAGGCAATTCTCGTAGTATCGCCGCATTGTGTGACGTTTATGCTGCTGTTTGTAATTCTATTGAATGATATTTTACATTGTTGTGTTGTAAAGGCCACCGATGCAGTATACAAAGCAAGAAGTACATAAATAAATTAGGCTTCTGTTTCTAGGCTGATGCTGAAGGTAAGTGAAGTGCTAATCGCATTGGGGTTTGCTGTAATCCTCAGGAAACTGGTTAGCAGAGTTATTGTGCACACCGCTTAAAACACCCTGTGTGGTATAGGCCTAAGTAACACAATCGCTTTGCATGTCTGAGCCTAATCAAGCACTTCCACTGATTACAATGTGTGCACTGCTGCCAGTCACATGTCTACTCAAACAGCATAGATCTCAATGATGAATTCAGTGCATTCTGATATTCACTTGAAATTATATATCAGCTCTACTAACCTTGACAGAGATCCAGGTAACCTTGTGCACAACGAGCTGAATATGGCTGCACAATACCTTTTTTCATTCGATGCATCACATGCGCTTCTGTTTCTCATGAAAAGACAAACAGGCCCTCATTAAGAGTTTGCCAGAATCATGCCGGTAAATACCGGCAAACTGCCCTTACCGTCTGCTCTTACCCGCTCCACCGCCTGTAATATCCCAGTATTACCAGGATATTACAGGCACAGAGAGCCAGTAAATTTCCATTCCAACGTAGTAGGAAATTTGAGAATTTCTTTGCCGGTAGGAGCTGGATCTACCGGCAGATCAGGCTTACCAGGAGATCTGTGTCCCCCACCAGCATTTTTTTACAGACTGGCAAAACCGTAATGAGGCCCATATTGTTGAGGTAAGGATGCCGGTAGCAAATATGAGGCCAAATATTTATTAAAATGCAAATTAATTACGTAGCTCATATGCAAATGGACACTGGAGAATTGCAAAATGCATCAAATGCATTGACTTAAAGTCTTGATCTCTGGTAAGAGGATGAATCAGTTCTGGTTGTTTATTATTTTTGTTATTATTATTATTAAGGTGTTTATTGCATGCAGACTTAGCTTCGAGAAGCAACAGAGCCCTTAACAATCATTGGGGGGGGCACAGTGAAGTGAGCAGAGATACAAAGGAAGCGGGAAACTAGCAACAGCGCAGGGGTAAAGTGGGCAATTTGTGAGCAAGGGATTTACAAGCAACCGGGGAGAGCAGTGGGGATCAGATCACCCATTCTCAGGTAGGGTGGGGAGTGGAAGGTGTGTGGACCTAGATGTTAGGGAGGAGCCATTTTTTGGAGGGGAGAGTCTTAAGCCCCTTCCTGAACTGTAGAAGCAAGGGCGCAAATCTGATGTTGATGAGTTGGAAGTTCTAGAATCATAGGGTGTAAACAGAGAAGGCCTATCTTCTAGTTCTTTCCTTCCTGCACTGGCATAGCGCATGTCCTTACTTTTTGTGGATTGTAGGCCACCAAAAATGCTGAGTTTCTCTGTGGGTAGCTTGGGGAATTCTGGATGACAGCCTTTTAGGTGTAGTTTTAGATGATCAAAAAGGGAATCAGTCACTCTGCACAAGAGTGCACATGGAATCAGTCGTTGCTGGTTAACTTTGAAACAGTCATGCACGAATCAGAGTGAGCAATGCAATAGAATTAAGATCAATGTCACAGATTCCCATTTGGCAAGGGTGTACCATTCCTGACTTTTGGGATTTTTATTAATTGAATACAATTATGCAGGTAATTAAATCTCTGAAAGGGTAATCTGCTTATCAAATTCCCTTTTCCTAAACTTCATGCCAAAATAATAGTTTACACCTGTGCACTCAGGTTCAGGTCACATGTGCCCTCTTGGCAGCTGAAGTGACAACCAAAGTCACTACGGCACAGGGGTGGCATTTAAGATATGCCCCCTGTTCCAAAATATCATGATTATGAGTAGCCCATGCTGTTGTCAGGGTAAACTTTAAATATAAGTCACGCCTGTGATAGGGCATGATGCATGGCACCGCTCACAATCATTGCAGCCCCACCCAATTTGATATCACACATCTGCCAGCTCCTGTGAGCCAGCTCAGCTGTGCAAGGTGGTGTGTATTCTGTCCAGACCGGTTGGTCCTGCCAAGCGACAGAACAGGAACCTGAATGGCCATGCCTCTTCTTTCATCTCTTTGTGAGAGTAGATAACACCCTCCCCCAGAGACAGCCACTCAACAGGAAGCTGTTCTGGTTCCTAAATCAAAGAAGCACCACCATTCAAAAGGAGTAGCCTCACACCAGGGTGCTGCATACCAATGGGGCTTTATTCTCGGCCTCTCCTTCCTGTCCCATCCACTTCCTCTAGCTCAAAGCACTTTGGGAGTGATAATAGCATGGCAATGTCTGTCCACTTCTTTAAAGAACAGGCTAGCTCTAGTCCAAACCCTTGTTAACGCTTACCTTTAAAAGAAGGAGTCTCACATGACTTCTTTGATTCATCTCTGAACTTCAGTCCTTGAAGAAAAATTCATTGGACCTCTGTTGGAAAGTTGAACTTTCCAAAGTCCTCCGTCAGTGAGGTGAAGACTGAGTGTCCAAGGCAGCCGGAAGTCTGTCCCCTAACCATCCCCAGGGACCAGTGGTGGTGACCTGCTGCTCGATCAAAACCTGCCTCTCAGCCACCCACAGTGGTACCAAGATCATCACCATGTTGAAAGACCCCTTCAGTTGTTTGTCAGCCTCCCCTGTCCTTGGGAGTATGAGAATGACTCATCTTGTCCCCGAGCCCCTGGATTGGGGCTCACAGCACCCTGAGAGCAAAGACAGCTGGGATCCCAGTGTTTTCGCCATTGAACTGGTTGGAGCTGTGTTTCCAGAACCGTTTGAAATATTTGAGCCAGCTGACCCCTCAATGCTGCCTTTTTCACCCTCACAATCTTCTAATCGCTCGTGCAGTGGCAAGAAATCTGGTTCAGTGCTGAAAAGAAATTTGATAGGGGCAACTCAGACCTTTTATCTGCAAGCAAATTCACCATGGGAATTGTAGAGAACTTTAAATGAAATGTTTTTTCCAACAATGCATTTCTTATGACTAATGCACTGCTCAATGGTACACTTTCAACCAGGCCTGAATTGGGAAGTGGTAGTTGCCAAATAACCCCACTCTGCCCACCATTATTAGCAATAGCCCGTGACCCTAGAAGTGAGGGTTTAGAGGTAACCATTCTAAGTCAGAGATTCTGGGCCTCTCCTTGTTATCCAAGGAGAAAAAGAAATGGGAAAATGACACTCCCTACACATAGACCATGCCAGGGCTCTCTTTGGGGATTAGCATAACACCTGATATTGGAGCCTGCTCTGATTCCATCTATCAAATGCTAACACTGGCATTGAAGAAAGGCCATGCTCAATGATCAGAGATTCACAATATATTGCTTTGGTTGTATCCAAGGGGCTGAAATTAACCTTCTCCCCCGACTACTATATTTCTTCCAGAGTTTACCCACACTAGCTCTCAAATCAGATTTGGGGTACTGATAGAGTGATCTCACAAAATCAAGAGTCAATAGGCATCTAATCCTGGATTCATCTAGGGATAGAAGATTGGGGTCCTGGACTCCTTAAACTATTATACAATGCAGTAGAGATCTGGTAAGGAATGTTAAGGTTAGTGAAGGGAGGATTAAGTTTTAGAGATCAACTTCAATTAGTACAAGGAATTTTCTTACAATCAATCATAGCACTGGCACCATGCACCTCTTTGACTACGTTGCATCTTCCTGCATTGCTGCAATGCTTTCTGAAGGGTTTTATGAGGGTATAGGCTCACTGATCGCATTGATACACATATGGTGGTAGTGACCCATAATGATTCCATTTTGGAAGGAGCTGTCTGGACTTGTTGCATCCGTCCGCAAAGTTCAATTAGCCTGGAACTTGGTATTTCTGACGTCGAGATTTCTATGCAAAGATGTATGTCATTTAGAAAAACTGTGGTAAAGCAATTGCTACTAGGTTATAAGCAGACCAATCAGAAAAAAACTATTACTGGGGAAAACAGGAGATGCCCCATATTTTGGTGCTATAAGCTTTAGTACATTTAGCATTTCAAAAATGTACAGCTGATACTAATTATGAATGTGGGAAATTGAAAGTATTTTGGAGCCCTTAGATGGTCTACATTTCCTGTGAATGCAAGGAGATGCCATGTCAGGTGCATCTCTTGGCCCTCATTCCATGTGTCCTGCGATCATATTCAGTGGGAAGGATAAGAGAGAAATGTTTGGATTCTGTTTAATGATTTGGTGTCCATAAACTCAATATGCACACACTTCTAAGTAGTAGGGGGTATTAGGAATTATTGTCAGAACACCATTGTCATCATGTGTCTGCTCTTTAATCTGCGGTATAAATTGCAACATGCCTGTGCTGACCTGTGGAAGTGAATATCAGTGGAAAGGGGGGCACGATTTTAATTTAGACATTGTGATCGATTGCATCAAGGTTTCATATATCAGCTGATTTACGCTATTTATTCCGTTCTCGTTGCCTTTCATTGGTGCCTTTGCATACATTCACCTTCCTATCCTTGATCTACACTGTACTAACAAAACCCAAAAAAGGGCATTTGACAAAGAAATATACTTTTTATGTAAGATTATTGTATGAGCTAATTAAGTAAAGAAATGTTATTGGTTGAATTAATTATTATGTCCTTTTTGCTTGTAATGTGCATTGTGTGGAACTCCATCCATTTAAACAAAAATATGTGTGGCATGGCTTGCAAACCACACCTTTCACTCAATTTAAACCAACAGTACATCATAACTACAAAAACAAAAAAAAAATATTAAATTTGGTTACATTAAAACATAGAACAATAAATACATAATAAATTATGAACATTAGGCAATATGTCAGATAAAAATCTAATTACAGCTTGCTTCATAAAATTAATTAAATGGGAATGGGGAGCAGTTTCTGATTTAAAAGTATGAAAGAAAAAAGCAATGTTCGTATTGGTTGTAAAGGTAAGGTTTTGTATTTAGGTACACAGAACCAGGTTAATGGAACCAGGTTTTGCATCCGCAATGAGTATTTCTGCACATTCATTGCAAATATATAAACAAAGGACTTCGTTTGTAGTGGCATTAAGGTGAGTATCCTTGAAATGTTGGGCATAGGAGGGTCTGTGTAAATGCCCTCTCGGCTGAACACATATCCTAAAAATGCAAGTTTGCCCTTGAGTGACTCACCATTGTCTCTGTGGAGGATCAGCCATCTGTCAGTAATCCATTGGAGAACACTCCTCAACCTTTGCATCCATTTCTCATCCATGTGAGAGTAAAATGTATGTCTTATGTTGATCACCCGCTTGAGTCCTCTAATGGCATTGTGGATCATGTCTTTGAACACTGTTCACTGTCTCAGTTACAGTGATAGACAAGAATTCCTGTTGCCTTGTCATCGGAGCGAACACTGCTAGAAAGGGTGTTGGTGAGGTTTGGCCTTATGCAAGAAAGGTTCTCTGTGATATCCTGCTGCTGCTGTAGGTCTCAGGTTCCTGATCATTTTCTCAAGCAGCACAGTCCTTGATGTACTCATTTTTATAATGGCTGACATCTACACTCTGTCAATCTAGGTCTGACTTCAAAATGAGGGGTTCTGTCGCTTGTTGCAGGTCTAATCAATGGCACAGATCATTCAGCTTAAGCACGCCATCATCACTGTTCGGAAAACCGGTCTGAATTATTCAAGCTGATAACCTCTCAGTGAGTTTACATGTGTCCTCGGGTGCAGCTCTGCCTACCTTTATGATGTTGTGGAATTTGCTGCATCTGTTGCATTTGCTAACCAGGGTCAGCCTTAGCTCTGACAGCGCCCCAAGCGAGACAACATTTGGTACTCCCCCAGCACAAGCACTGGAGCTGGAAGCTTTTCACTTAAATAGGGTGGGGGCAAGCCCATGCTTTGAGAGGGCTAAAGCCTCCCACTTTGAGGAGGGTGCATGAAGAAGGCAGCACACTGCCTTAATGTCCGAGTGTTAAGCCTTGGGCTCTGATGGGAAAGGGCTGCTACCAAGATCCTGTCAGATTTCTCACATGGGAGAGCAGACTATTTACATTTAAACATCCAGTCAAATGGCAGCAGTAGCAGACATACACTGGCAGAAGACAAAAGCCCATCCAGGCAATAACACCCTATGATGACAAGCTTTGAAAACTGCCATCCAGCCACCCCTCCCAAAATAATGTGAGGATGGCTCCACCACTGCTCCATCTCAGTGAGGTGCACTATGTAAAAGAAAAGCTCTGTCTTGAGGACCACTGCCGACACAGGAAACTCCAACATCTGCTTCAAAAGACTAAGCATGAGACTGAATGCAGAAACAGCCAGCCTCACAACCTGTTCAAAACGTGTCCACATTGGTATATATGTCTAGCAATTTGCAGGCATTTGTTTGTGAGGGTGAGTATTGTGAACAATGAAAACAGCAGAGTCCAACTTCCATTACTCACTCAAAAGGATTTCTTGCTGAAACAATATCAGACATGTTTCAAATTTAAAATTGTGTGCATTCTTAATAAAAATGCCCACTATTTTAAATATGAAACATGAATTTTGCATAAAAGCAAAGGGCATTTTGGGAGCAAAATGATTTCTTATGATCAGCCCTTTGCTTTTATGGAAAATGCCCAGTTTGACCACGACCCTCGCCCCACCTTCCTCCTCCCCCAGAGAGAAGGGGAGCCCAGAGTATATTTTATTTGTTGGGCAGCGATGCCAAATTTCAATGAAAAGCTCCTCTCTTCAACACAGGAGCAGGCAGATTTTCACTTAAAGGATAGTTCCGGGACTTTTTTTTTATTGTCCCTACGGGTCGGCCATGTGTTTGTAAGCATAAATCGGTAGATCGTAGGAAACTTTCCTATGGACCTTACCCGACTTTTCGCCCATTATCGCACTCGAAATCAGCCTCCATTTTGTGATAATCCTATCATTCCGCCGCATCGACCTGGCTCACCTGCCTTTGCGGCACTAAATCAAATCCCCCGCCCCTGAGCCTGACATCAGCAGACGCGTACTGCCCATTTCAAGCACGTCTCGTGTCAACAATCGCTGCGCCTCAGCTATTGACGTGTTGCCATGGAAATGGCAGGACGCCTCTTTCCCCAATAAGTATAAACAGACCGTTTCACAACATACAGCAGCAGATTTTCGATTCCATTCCTCTCTCTGTGTTACTTTGAGTATTCTGTGACTCGTTTCAGTGCTCTGGTCAGCTACCTTCGCCGCTTGTAGCCCGTGTGAACACCTGTACCATCTCTGTAAATTATTTTACTATCTTTACCGCACAATGGCCACAATAATGCCGTATATGTACGAGCCCGAGTACACCGAGGAGGAACTACTGGAAAGGCAAGCACGCGAAAACGATGGGGATTCGGACGGCAGTTGGGAGGACCAGTCAACGGATGAAGAGCCTGGACCATGTCGCATGGACGGCGTCTCCACCTGGTGCACGTGCAATCGGTGCGAGCTAATGCCAACTGAGGAGGAGAACTGCTGCTGCCGTGAAAATTCCGGGTGCTTGGCCTACATTTCGGAAAGCGAGCAAAGTCTGCAGGAAGGCGAGCAAAGTCCGCAATGCATCACCGAGCTGCCAGAGTTCAGGGAAGCCTGCCTCTCACGGACAGTGTTGAGGATGATGATGGTGCTTATGCACGAACTTCGTGGCACTGTTCGTCCGCGTAATCCGAGTAACGAGTAAGTATACTCTGTTTGTGATGTCAGTGATGCCACCACTATTTCATGGTCGTCTCCCACATATAAAATTACATTTACATATCATTCGAACGCATGTAAATTGGTTCCATATAGTGCATTTTCTAGATATAATTTTTTTCTAAGGAAAATGACATGTGTTACCTGAATCGACATTGATAAGAAAGTTTGGTCAGTTTAATACAGTTTGCATCTTTTTTTTTCACAGGTGGTACAGGCTGGTGGCCTATCGTTGCTTCACTTGGTGGCTTCACGGGAGGCTCGGACACCGCGTTCGGAGAGTAATACCTGCCTGTGCGGTACTTGCCATTAGACAACATTTCCCCAGTGACAGTGGACAATACCGCGGATTTTCCCTCGATGTGCTGCAACCTCAACTTTACAATGTGTAATGTTTATTATTTATGTTTAACTAAAATCTAAAATAAAGCCCAACATATATTTTAGCAATGGTTGTTTTGATTTTTTAAATGAATCTAGTGTGTCTCCGTTGAATAGCCTTCCAGTGCCTTGTCTTGTCACACCACATGTCTCCGGCCAGCATCCTCCCTCACGCTGGCCGCACACCTTCAATCCACATAACCGTTGAACCCATATATGCAGCAGTCATACATATATTATTTTGTGGGTTGGCATCAAGCGTTGGCAATAAAAAGCTGTTGGATTTTATTGATACAAAACATGGTTATAGGTAAATAATAAATATGGTTGATCATAATAAATCCTCTTTTTGGGCACCGGGTACAGAGATGACCCCCATATATTCTCCTGGGAGGGTGAGGTATTTATAAACTCACCCCCCTGCCTTCCATGTAGTAGATCCTGCAGCCATCCTCTTACATTCAGTTAGATGGCCTCTCCTTGGTGAGGCCCTGCGGCAAACGGGTCTTGTCTGCACGACCACCGCCCCGATCCACCCCCCCCGCCCTATCAAAGGCAGTTCGCACCGGGGTACTTGTGCTGGCAAGTGGAGCTGTCAGGGAGCGATAAAGGCCAAAAGGTGCCAAAGACCATGTACACTTCAAAGTGGTCTATAGAGCATGGGTTGTTGTTCCCATGTCTACCTCCAGACCCCGTGTCTCCTGCCAAGCATCCCCCCTCACGCTGGACGGCCCCCTGCAATCCACATAAGTGTGTCTCCATTCACGAGTCTTCCTGTGTCTTGTCTGCACGACCACCGCCCCGATCCACCCCCCCGCCCTATCAAAGGCAGTTCGCACCGGGGTACTTGTGCTGGCAAGTGGAGCTGTCAGGGAGCGATAAAGGCCAAAAGGTGCCAAAGACCATGTACACTTCAAAGTGGTCTATAGAGCATGGGTTGTTGTTCCCATGTCTACCTCCAGACCCCGTGTCTCCTGCCAAGCATCCCCCCTCACGCTGGACGGCCCCCTGCAGACCGCATAATGCCACGACATATACACGTCATTCATTCACAAACACACCCCTGTTTCGAATTCTTTATAACCCACTTCATATTTCTAATGAGAACTTCTTTGCGCTTTGCTAGTCAACCCGTGAAGGTGCTGGTTATCTGCTCTTCGTCTCTGTGAACTTCCGTGACCACTTTGAGCAAACTCGTCAGTTTGCAACCTGTGAACTGCTCCCTGTTCTACGACAAGAAACTACTCTGATCCCTGCATCTAACTGTTTGTTCGTCAAGGTAAGTCCATGTACCATAATCATTTTGCGTCCAATTTTTTAATTTATATCTATTTGCTAGTAGTCATCAAATTGCATCCATGTTTTCTTTTCGTTCACGACAGTACATGCAAGGAACTAGTCACATGTTCTGAGTTTAGTCAAATTACTTTTTCTATTTTTTGAAAGTTATTGAAATACTTATCCGCATGTGAATAACATGTATAGTTCCAAGAACCAAAACGGACCTTGCATTGAACCTTTTATGTGTCATTTAATGTTTTAACACATTGGTATTCATAGAGAATTGTTGATCTTTACTTTTCAGAACTTTCCATAATGCCTGCCTGTTCCATTGGCGGTTGCCCTTCGAAGACCCATAACAAATCTGAAGGTACTATAATGCATGTTTTCCCTAAGACAATAGATCAGATAAGAGAATGGGTCCGATATTGCGGATATCCAGCCTCTGAGATAGAAAGTAGAGTCCTAGAAGTCTTTGCGGACAAGAGGGGTGATCGATACCGCATCTGCAGCAGGCACTTTAGCCCAGACATGTACTCCACATCATTGCTAATAAGGACGAAAACACCGCGAGCGAGGCGAAAATTGCTCTCAACCGCTATTCCCACTCTATTCGTCCACATCCCTCCACTGGTGAGTCAAGTTTACGTATTTATCTCTCGGCATTGCGGTAGTGTGTAGCATTAGCTAACAATAATTTCCCCATTTATGTATCCACTCAATATGAAGGCTGAAGATTCTCCATCCGTGTCGTTATTGCAGTCATCAGCCACTTCAAGCGCCTATCGGGTAATCATACTTAGCTATTCTGACACTGACTTGTTTTAGGCATGTAAATCAATAGTTTTAATTGATCGTGTAATTATTTTACCTAATGGTACACCACAGTACTCGTCCTCTAGTCTTTGTTTTCAGTTATAATTATTGTTATCCAAAATAATGCAAGTACTGTCTTTCAGGGAGATGCTGAGGAGTCCAACGCATTGACGACAACCGTAGATGTCACTCAGATGCTCGAGGTACGTTTCCGGACAGTTCCATCGATGGAGATCATCAGATCTTGCATTCTTGTAGTGTGATTGTTATACACAATGTTTCTTTCGTTTTTAGCCATTGGTATGTCCTTCTGTCGTCGCCCTCCTATGTGTCTTCTTTTTTCAATATTGTGTTCATTACTAATGAAAGTCCTATGTTTCAGGGAGTCGATGGAGCATTAGTCCAAGAGGAAGGGGGAGCATGCAGTTACGGGTCGGCGCAACAGCTTGCAGAAGTGTGCACCGCAGTTACAGCGTCCCTTGATGTTCTTATGCATTTCGAGGTATGGATACTGACAGATCAATCATGCGAGATCAAATGACGTGATTACATCCGCTATACTTCCTTCTTTATTAACGCAAGTACTATGTTTCAGGGAGCTGACGGAGCTTCTTCAACAAGAACATCACCCCTAGTAGTTGATGCAGATCTCTGGGTGGTGACACTTCCAACGATGGGGCGAATCGAATCATATTTGGATATCCATTATTTATTTTAGACAACTGATCATTTGTGCAGGTCTATTTAGATGAGCCGTTGACGCCTGCAGAAAGTTTATGTTCTTTCAAACAAAATAGAAAACCATACTAATGCAATTACTGTGTTTCAGGGAGTTGCTGAAGCGTCATCTTCAATAATATCATCAATGGAAGTCTATGCGGAGCCCGAGGTATGGATCTTGACAGTTCAATCTAACTAGATCAACAATGCGTGAACTATTGTCGTTTGAATGTTCTACACAATGCGTTCATTCGTGTTTTGCTATTGAGATGTACGTATGGGTATTGGTCCCCAAGTACATTTTGTGTTTTCAATATTATTATACATACTAATGAAAGTTCTATGTTTCAGCGAGTCGATGGAGCCTCAGTGAGTGATGGATGTGCTTATCATGAAAGTATAGTCGTTGCAGCGCGAGAGGAAGTGGAGACATACACACACGAGTCGGAGCAACAGCGTCCAGATGTTGAAGTTCGAGGAAAGAAAGTTTCAAAGAAAAGAAAGCAAAAGAAGGTTAGTGTCCTGTTCACTATATTATGTTGTCTTTCACTGTCAATAGTTCAATACTGTAAGTTGTGTTTAAACTGAACATCCCTTTTCTAATCTGTCCTCTAGTTGCGAGTGGGTGTAAGAACTAGATCTACACAGACAGTGAAGCGAACGAGAGATGTTGCTTGTCAAACCATTTGGCAGGGACTTGAGACTGGAGATGCATCGTGCCAATGGGAAGAATATGAAGTGATTGACAACGGAGCTATACCACCACCAGCCATTGATAGTGAATGTCCTCCTGGTAGTTTGGATGCAGTCGGAGATCAATTCACAGAATCCACACCCGCAAAAAATAAGAGCGCGCGAAAGTTGAAGACATTGTTTTTTTCTCCCATCTCCGGACAAGGAACAGATGTTGCAATGGAAGAGAATGAAGTGGACGACAATGAAACACCATCAATATCACTCAGCATAGCGGAAGACGATATCAGAGATTGTACCTTTCATGCGAGTGACATGTCCTCAACGTTACAGGCCGAACCAGCTGGGATGCAGAGTGACAGTATAAGGAAAGAGGCCAAATTCATTGTATTCGATAGCTGTTTGATGGATATTATTATGATGATGAAATGTGGGCATTGGGTTGGTGGGGAAGTATGTGGGGAGCCATTGATTAATGTGACTCGTGCAATTCGAGGCACTAACCTTAAAATACATGCCACCTGTACACAATATCATCCGTTCGCATGGTCTGCACAACCCATGCTGGGGCAACTGCCAGCAGGCAATCTACTTTGTGCAGCGGCCGCACTTTTTAGTGGTTCAAGTTTTAAAAAGTTACAGTATTTCTTTCAGTTTGTGGGAATCCATTTCATTGCGAAAAGTCAGTTCTACAAATACCAAACCGATTATCTATTTCCAGCCATCAGCGAAGCTTGGAGAATGGAAAAAATGTCAATGGAAAGTACATTCGCGGGCAAACGCTTCAGGCTAGCCGGTGATGGACAATGCGACAGTCCAGGATTTTCAGCCAAGTACTGCACCTACCACTTTCAGGACATGGAAAGTAAGAAAATTGTGAGTTCGGTGGTCGTGCAGGTGTCAGAAAGTACATCCTCAGTGGCCATGGAGAAAGTTGGCTTTGTAGCATCATTGCAAGAACTACAATCGCGGGGAATGGTGATCGACCTAATAGCCACGGACAGACACGTTTCAATTGCCAAGACAATGAGAGAACAGTACAAAAATATAAATCACCAATTTGACGTTTGGCATCTTGCAAAATCAATCAATAAAAAATTGTCGGCTGCAGGAAAAAAAAAAGATATGCAAGGTATTTCACAGTGGTCCAAGTCAATCAGCAACCATCTTTGGTGGAGCTCAAAAACATGTGAAGGGTCGTTGGAAATTCTACTGGAAAAATGGCGGTCAGTAATGTTGCACTGTAGCAACGTACATCGATGGTCGACAAATGAGCATTTCCACAAATGTGAACATGGCCATTTGTCCACAGAGGAGGCACGGAAGAAGAAGTGGTTGATTCCTTCATCACCCACCCACAAGGCCATTGAAAAGATTGTATTTGATAAAACTATAACAAAAGCTTTGAGGGGACTCACGGAATTCTGCCACACAGGAGATTTGGAGGTGTTCCACAATATGTGCCTCAAGTACAGGCCCAAAAGATTGCATTTTAGCATGGAGGGCATGAAAAATCGGACTCTTCTAGCGGTCTTGGCACATAACCATAATGTTGGCCGTCAACAAAGTAGGACGACCGGAACTTTAGGGACGCTTCGCTACAATAAGGCCTTCACTAAAAGAAGTAAACAATGGGTGATCAAACCAGTGTTTGAGGATATGCAATATGAGTTTATTGAGAGACTTATCGTAGATGTCCTCGATAGGCACATACATGGAGTGGTGAACGAACCTATGCAGGGGACAACTGCATTGCCACCCAACATTGCCTCTGTTCCATGTCCACCTAAAGCAGAGCTCATTGAGAAATACACATCACGGTTTAAATGATTGTAATTCGATTGTCTGTTCTCTCGAGTCTCCTCATGTTGCAGGCCCATTGCAATTAAACCAAACCGTAATATAAATCATTTTTACAAAAATTATAGAATGTTTCCGTATTACAAACACATGGCCGACCCATAGGGACAATAAAAAAAAAGGCACGCAGACAAGATGCCCTTACACTAACTGGAGCTAACTAGAAATGTGTGCTCGCTCAAAGTGAAGGTCAGCTGCTTTGATGTTTTGCTCGGGTGGCGGAACGGCCCACGACCCAATATAAGGTTCTATTGTGATTTGACCTTGACAGGCCGGGACCATCCTGAAAGACTAAGAAAAGATAATGAATAAAATTTCAGAAACGAAACGATGAGCCACATTCATTAGAAGAAGTAACGTCGGCAAAGAAGGAGTGGTGTTTCGGGTCTGCCCTACACAGAGACACAATGGAAAATGCAAATATAATGTAAGTAACTTTTGATGAGTTTATACCGCAATTTCATTACTATACAGTGGCTTTAAAGACGGGTTCAGTTGTACTTGTTCGTTCTATGTGGCATAGTGTTTTCTACCGCGCACTATCTGGAGGAGAAACATCTGCTTTTACTGAAGCACCTCAAAACCTTCCTCTTTGCTTCTGCTTTCTCTCTCCCTCTCCCCTGCTACAACTGGTCCACTGTCTGCGACCTCGGTCCTGGGCCCTTCCACTCTCCACCTGCACTGCCTCCCTGTCAACCCCTGCACTGGGGGACTGTCTCAGTATCCTACAGCCCCCCCTTCCCAGCACTTGTTCTGCACTTACCTTGCACTTGCCACCAGCTGGCCCTATTTATTTATTATTTTATGCTACTTACCTTGTACTCCACTCCCCCCCCCTCCATGCCTCGCCACGCCTTTAAACACTTGTGTACACCCAGTAGCGCTGTCCTCGCTATGAAATGAATAATTTTAATAAGGATCTGATGGTGAGACTAATTTCATTTTTTATGTTTTTAGGTACGTCATTCACTACTGTCTGTGTCACGAGTACCAGACACCGGCGGACGGCTTCTACAGCCGCCAGTTGCTTCTCCGCGTGAACAACGTTACCACCCTGACCATTTTATGGGACGATCGCCAAGTACAAGTATGCCCTTACGCGGTACTAACGGCTAGATGCAACATACAGACCGTTGTGGTGGCCTAGTGCCTCGTTGTTGGAACAGCCATGCGATTATCAGTGCGACAGAAGAGCTTATTTTTATCGTAAACCAACACCCTGTGTACTGCACACGAACATCGCTTCCCTCAAGACGAACTAATTTGGATCGAGAGCAAAGAAAAATGCAAATCGCTGAATATTCTCTAAACATTTGATGTCCAATAAACGTACTTTGCCAAATGTACAATCTTGCCGTTTGCTTTTAAACCACGGTTTCACATTCCGAATTGTGGTGCTGTATTGTGAGATGCTCTAAGACCCTGTGTACAGCAAAGGACCATCGCGTTCCTCAATACGAACTTTTTGGAACATGAGCAAATAAAAATGCAAATCGCTGAATATTCTCTAAACATTTGATGTCAAATAAATGTACTTTACCACATTTACAATCTTGCGGTTTGATTTCAAAGTACAGTTTCATATTCCGAATTGTGGCGCGCTGTGTTGTGAGCTGATCTGTGTTGGTTTCCGGGTTCTGTGTGGAGTCGCGTAGAAGACGCCTGGGCGCGTTTGCCTACGCAGCTCAGTCACGTCACGGATAGAGGCGGGGAATATGAATGTTTTGATAAAGTCTGTTTCAGGGGCGGGGGATTTGATTTAGTGCCGCAAAGGCAGGTGAGCCAGGTCGATGCGGCGGAATGATAGGATTATCACAAAATGGAGGCTGATTTCGAGTGCGATAATGGGCGAAAAGTCGGGTAAGGTCCATAGGAAAGTTTCCTACGATCTACCGATTTATGCTTACAAACACATGGCCGACCCGTAGGGACAATAAAAAAAAAGTCCCGGAACTATCCTTTAAATATGGTGCCGCCACAATGCTAGTTCGGGTAAGCTTTTCAAAGGCTGCCCCATGCTGGTGTGGCAGCGGAACCCTATTAAAGTGAAAAGCTTCCCATGCCAGCACTGGAGGGGGAACTTTTCACTTAATTAGGCTGCAGCCAGTATGCTACCTCGAGGAAGCCTTTCGAAGTCTACCCCATGCTGGTGTGGCATTGGACCCCTACTAAAGTGAAAAGCTTTGAATACAGCATAGGAGCGGGAGCTTTTCATTTTAATAGCGCACCACCGCCACACCAGTTTGAGGAAGCCTTTTGAAGGCTGCCCCATGCTGGCCTGGCAGCGGCGCCTCATTCAGAGGAAAAGCTCCCCACTGCCGTGCTGGAATGCATGTCCCCATCAAAAGTGCAGGACACTTTTCATTTAAATAGGGCGGCTCCACCACACCAGCAGACCCTTGGAAGACCCCTCAGAGATGGCATAGCAGTGGTGCAATTTGTTATAGAAAAGCTGCTCTCCCATGCTGGCGTGGCAGTGGCACACAAAGTAAGTGAAAAACTCCTCCCACAGGTGGGGGAGCTTTACACCTATGTGGTAGCAATGAGCCTGCAACCGTCAACCTGCTGCAACTTTCCAGATAACTGTGTTAAAAAACAGAGCCTTTTTTCCCCTTCTAGGAAAGGTGAATCTGGGTGTTTTGCATTGTGCTGTGTTCAGAAACAGAGCCTCATTTTCCCCTTCTAGGAAAGTTGAATCTTGGTGTTTTGCATTGTGCAGTGTTCAAAAACAGAGCCTTTTCCCCTCTTCTAGGAAAGTAGGAAAGTTGAATCTGGGTGTTTTCATTCTGGTAACTGTGGTTCTGTTACTGCGTCTCTTCAAGCTCCCTCCCACCTTATATCCCCCTGCAAGGTGTGCCGTTCACTTTTGTGTGTTACTTCTCTCCTATGTCTTCCTTTGTTGTGATCCCGCCCCCCCCTCTGCGCAGCCTAAATTGTCTGCCACAGGGCTGTGCTTCTCTCCCTCTCTCTCTTCCCTTGGGCCCTTCTCCTCCCTCCTACCTCCTTCACACCCACTTTGGTGCCCGCTGTTTCTCCCATCTTCTCTAACTGCTATTCTATCTCCTATCCCTCTGACTAAGTTTGGAAGGAAGAAGTTCAAGAGGGACATCCTGGTTGCCAAACCTGGCCTCCTTATCACTGATACCCAAATCAGTGCTGCCTCCAGACAGACCCTTAACAACATCCTCTTTGTCGTTCCCTCTCCAGGCCTATGGACCCCTCATATGGTCTCTGTTCTCTACCCTTTTTTCTCCTCTCCAATTAATGGTAGCACTCAGTGAGAGGCTCTACTGGCTCTGTTCCACTCGTCCAAGACCATCATTATTGTCTATCTGAATGGCACCGTCTTGGTGCAGGGACCTCAGCCCAATCTCCTCCTTTTTGATAGGCATTTCCAGCATCCTATCAACTTCCTTCCTTCTCCTGCTACTCCTACCTACAGCCCCATGGCTCCTCTGCAACCTTCATCTTCCGTCACCTCTGTAGCACCCTCTCAATCCTCTCTGTCTACTCTGACATCTCCTTCTTCCTCCGCTTCCCACTTTAGGGCTCCTCTACCACCTCCGGAGGGCGCACGTCATGCCTTTACCCCTCAACGAAAGTCCATCAAATGTGGCAATCTGCTCCACGTCACTACTCTCAGCTCTCGCTCTGTTGTCAAACACTCCTGCGACATCTGCCGACTCCTCAACAAACTTGATCTGCATGTTCTCTGTCTCACCGAGACATGGTTGGTGGCCAGCTCGGTCATGCTTTTTGACACTCTCCTCCGTGATCCCTACAAGATACTCTCCAAACCCAGAATTAACCGTCCAGGAGGCAGAGTATCCCTGATCTTCCCAGAGTGGATCCCTGCCTCTGTCATTCCTACGCAGGCCTACTCCTCCTTTGAATGCCTGGTCTGCAGGCTCTCTATCTCTCCTTGCTTCTCTCTCACTGTGGCCACCACTTACAAGCCACCTGACTAGGTTGCCCTCTTCCTTTCTGAGTGGGCCAACCTCTCCTCCTCTATCCTCCTCTCTCCTTGCCTCTACTTCTCACCTTCTCCTCCACAGAGACCGCAACATGCACCTGGATGCTTCTAACCCCTCCTCAGAATCTTTTACAATCTCTGCGACTCTCTCTCTCTATTTTATCCTCTGGCACGGCACACCCTGGATGTTCTCATCTCTTCGGACATCCTCCTATCAAACCCTCTCACCACTCCTCTCTCTTGAACTGACCACTTTCTTCTCTCCTCCCACCTGACACTCTCTATCCCTCAGGTGAAGCCGACCTGGCACTGACACCCACTTCTCGGTCATCGGCCTATGAAGCGTGTGTCAGTGGAGGCCTTTGTCGCCACTTTTTCTCCACCTCCTATGCCTGCGGCTGACTCACACTCTGACACAGTACTCTCGAACCTGCATCTCTCTATCTCTGACACTTTTGAGGTCCTTGACCCTGTCATGAGGATCTGTTAGAAGCCCACCTTCAAGTGCAACTCCTGGTATGACTCTGGCCTCGCCACACTTAAATGCAAGTGGAGGCTGGCTCAGAGGAAGTTCACGGCATCAGGTGCATCCTCTGACAAACTGGCCTGCTGCCTGCTCCAAAGGCAATACAGACTCTCTGTCCTTTCCAAGAAGAGAGCCTGCATCCAGGCCTGCATTTCTGCGGCCTCTAACAACATGGCTGAAATCTTCAAAATCTGCAAGGAGCTGACCAATCCTGCTGCAGTCTCAACCTCTCCTGTTCCCTTCCATGTTCTTTGCATGGCACTGTCTTCTCACTTCTCCACTAAAACTCAGGACACCCCGTCCTCACTCTCCTCTTCCTCTCCTTCCACACACACACAATCTCAGGGCATGGTGGCATGGCGAACACATAGCATGCTTTGAGATCTCCCACCTCAGAATCCTGTGTGACCACATTGGTGGGGCTTTTATTCTAGGGCGGTTCTTCATGGCGCAAAGCCCTTAAATGCTTTCGCGGTTACAGGTGCTTGGCCTCCAGCTACAACAATAACTAGCATGGGCTAAACAGGTGCGGGCACCTCAAAAGTAACATACTCTATCCTCAAAAGCTAAGGAGTGCATTTTCTTCTCCCTTTACATGCCCCTGCAAGGGCTCATGTCTCTCAATAGCCTGTTCACCATACCCGTGTCCTCATATTCCAACGGTCTTGCCTTTAACTCAGTGTGAAGAGGAAAACAATGAAATGGAAACCTCTCTGTACACAACTGTGCATCACTGGGGCACTTATGGATGAGGAACGGGGCAAATAAACCAAAAGTCAAGGAAGGAAACAAAAGGCAGTAAGGCGAGGAGGCAATTAATCAAGATTGGCAGCAGACATCACATAGGAAGAGAAGGTGCCAGGATTCATTCAGCAAACTGCGGAAAGCAAGTAGGCTGCATGCCAGTTGTGAGAAAGAGTGGGGGATCCCACAAAAAGATCTGATAGGTCAGACTTTGATGGCAAAAGAGGCCATTGGGATACGCCATATTGGCTGCATACAAGCGAAATGGCCGTAAGGCAGCAGCTGGAGGAGCAGCCTCTCACTTTGGCCCCTAATGTTGATCCATTTATTGGCTATTGCGTCATCATCAATTTTTTAGGTAGGTCTGAGATGTTCAGGTATTTTCCATAGACTTTTCCTGTGCAAAATATCATTTGTGTGATGCTGTGTGATATATAAAATATAAATAAAAGGAAGGGATTTGGGTTTTAATCTATTTGTCCTTACGATGTTGTGGTCACTAGCCGGTCCATGACCGGGAATTAGATAAACATTTCAGTGGTGCAAGTGCACTTATGCATGGCATTAGCAATGGAACAAAAACTGGCTTCGTGCTGAAATCAAATTTGTGCTATTCATTTTTGCATCAGGGCGATGTTTACACTAGTGCTAATAGGGAAAACATTGCCAAAGGTGCAAAAGTGCATTGAAAGAATGCCTTTTTCCACTTGGGCAATGTACACTTGAATCTGTGAAAAGTTTCAGTAGTATGGGCCCGTGTGTTTTTGTATGATAGACGTCAGATGAAATAACATGCTTTCAGTCTTAATTGATAGGACTGAGTTAAACCTTTGCGGTCATTCACCGTCACCCACTGTCCACTGATTTTAAAGAGTGAAACAAATCCCATTGCATTACCAAAAATCTATTGGTTATTTTATCAGTCAGTCAAAGGCTGCATCAACACTTTTTTATATTAATGTTCAGTTATTTATCTTTTAGATGGCGCTCATCACCACTGTAGTGGTCTAAAAGCGCCAGGCCTTGTCCGTGTAGAGGCAAATTTTGACCTCACCCAGGGTGACATCCAGAATATGGTCTGTGGAGTGAAAGAAAACAGGAGCAAGGAAAGTGAGAAAGGAGAAGAGTGGGAATAGTCAGGGAAACAAAAACATACACACTTAACGGTAGTGAAATGAAACTTAAGGGCGAGTGGTATTGATCATTGGGATGAATGTATCCTTTTGAGTATTTTGAACGAGGAAATCATGTATTCAAAATAAGGGACAAGAGCTGCCCTTATGGGCCAGCAGAACTTTCATGGATGACATTACCTGTATGGTTATGCAAGTCATTTTGTGTATGCGTGCTGACCTTGAGGTGTGCTCAGGAGTTCCTAGGCATTGTGGGGGCCACTAACCAGATCATCATACTGGATGTGCTCCTGCTGGTAGCACTAGGAGGTGTGAGAAACCTGACAGCATTCTCCTATCTACTCCCCCGGGATCTTCAATTCAGGCTGCCAGGGAAGGGCCATCACGTTAGGATTCTGACCCTGGGGGTGGACAAGTGAGGGAGGATCACCTGAGTGGTGGCTAACTTGGGATTGTGAGGAGAATACCCAAGTGCAAGACAGGGTATTCACCTTCTCCCCATTTTCCATCAGTAACCCCCTCATGGGATATTTCCAATGCCATTCCATCGTACCCTCCCCATTTCCACCTAATACTGGGAAGAAGAAGAGGCAACCAAGAGGAGTGAGGATTACCTATAAGAAACATCTGGAGAAACAGAGGGAAGACTGCCACCTACTACATTAGGTTGTCCCATTAAGAGAGTCAGGCAGGGTCAGAAATGTAATGCTGACCACTCACACCTAACTCCACTTGACTCCCTTTTCAGGATGAAAGGACAGGCATGTCCTGTTTACTGGAATATTGGAGGTTGTGGGTTACATTGACCCACTGAACAGAATGTTGCCAAAACCAAGCTGCATTTGCGCAGAAACAGCAAAATGGTTGCGCTGGTTCCTCTGAGCACCATGGCCTTAAAACTGCGTTTTGCAACAACAAAACGAGGCCTGCACCATCTTGCCAAGCATACATTGGGCAGGATGGAACAAGGGGACATACTGAGGGAGCGTGTCATTGTGTTCTGACATATACAGATGGAATAAAGTGAAAAGGCAGCACTGCTTTGCTGAAAGCACAAAATCTCCATTAAAAAGGAAACTTTTCACCTTTAATAATGCTGCTCTGATGCTATTTTCATCTGTTCTTCATTAAGCCAGTGTGATTAATAAGGCCCTGCCATGCCCAGTATATCTCATTGTGTGTCAGCAAAACCAGGCATGATTTCTTAATGAGAGGCCCTGTCAAATCAACTCTGAGAAAAATCAACAAAGAGCTTCACTTTTCCTGCACTGGGAAACACGTTCATTTTCTTTACAATGTATCAAAGATCAGTAGTTCAAAGAAACTCCAGCTCTCTGAGCCATGTCAATTTCACTGCATCTGTGCTTCAAACCAAACTCCTGCATAGCAGAAAATAACTATAGCTGCAAGACAGTGTGGGAATCCAGAGGGAGATACAAAACCAAATTTAAAAAGAGATGCCAGCTTTTCACCACACATGTAAAATGGGCTTTGAAGACTCAAGGAGAGAAAGGCCCGTTTTCAAAGTAAACTGTTGAATGAAAGCCTGCTATTATCTAGCAATGCGGAGGGGTTTGTTGCTGGGGAAAATGCACACATGGGTTATTGTATTCAACTGGCTTGTTTAATTCAGGATCAAATTTAAGAAAGTAAAACTGTTAAACCATATTGGCTGGATTTTGCAAGTTCCAAAAGAAAAATAGCTTTCTGCTTGGGGGGGGGATGGGGCGCTACCCACAGGAGGGCCTCTCTCGGCAGATACTAACACGCCAGTGATAGTTATTAGGTTGGACAGAATCTAGTCTAGGCTGAACCCACTGACAACGGGACCTACGGGACAAGAAAATGTGAAGTGGGGTAGGGACAGTAAACCTTCAATCCAGATGGGAAATCCCTACCTTGCTCTGGAGGAAATGAGAGTTGGTGGCAGCTGAAGAAAGAAAGAAATTGCCCAGTGACAGACAGAGGACTGCCATTTGCTTCCAAAGACTATTTATGAATAAAAATGTAAAGACTTTTATCTCTGCAGCAAGACTTTGTAAAAATGTAAATATTTCGCAGTTTAAAGGTGATTTTTTTGGGCTTTCATTTAAGACATGGTAGAATTCACGGACCCTTTTGGAATGAAAATGGCAAAGAATCAGGGATTACAAGGAAAGTATTCATGATGCCAATGCGAATATTTATACTTACATCCCTTATGTTAATCCACACATGTGTATAAAATTATGGAATTTTAGGCCGAATCGTTCATTCTCAAAATTACCAAAAAGTCTTAGAAGGACGAAACAATGTCTCACGGATTGCAGAGTTGGAGCGCTATGCTCTTCACAAAATATGTAACATGTGTATATCATTTTCTAAGAGATTTCAACTGTATAAATGTACCATTTGTGACAAAATCGGATTTTGACTAAAATAACTGTGGGAGGTTTTTGAACATTGTAAACTCACACCATAAATCTGCCCTCCTGCTTTGAAGTCCAACTAGTTGAGGGTAAGGCGGAGACTAGCACCCCTTGCCAATCCCGTCAGTTAGAGGTGTGCTTAGCTAAGCCTGCCCAGCCATACACTTTGATGATGTCACTATGCATTGTAAATAAGAGTCCCTGACAAGACTCAATACACACGCTTCCTGATTTTCCTACTCCGGCGTTCCTATTCTATTCATCCTGCTGAGTCCACATTCCAACTACAAGGCCAAAACATTGCTGACCCTACTCCAGGGCGCACTGCAAAACCAAAGCAATGCTGATTCTATTCCCAGCAAGGCCATTGATCCAGAATCAACCCACTAATCTCCCATTAAGAAGGGGAAAGCTGTGGTATTCTTTGGGAAGCATCCCGAACCAGCCCGGCTTGCTGCCCACTAACGGCTTGCCTAGTTACTGGATCCAGCGGTACCTGTGCCATTCATTGACCAGAATTACCACCCGGTGACCCAACTTGCTCAGCTGTCTTTTGCCCAGCTGTCCTTGGCCAGGCGTGCTGCCGTGTAGTGACCAGAACCATCGACGGTCCAAAAATCCCAAACTAAAAGTGGACTGTAAGTATAATCCCTACCCCATAGAAATCCATAGTCTACTTTGTCTTGCATTTGTCCTTATCCCACTCTCTAAGCCATCCTATCCTTATCCTGGTAACTTGTTTAAACTGTCAGAATTCTCTGTGTTATTGCCATTGATCTCCAAGCGTTAGCGCCACTTTTCTCTTTATTTCTGTCTTGCATAGGCCATAGGTCATTAGTGATATTGGGCCTCATTCCGAGATTGGAGGTAGTCATGGAGCTATTTGCACCATGACTGCTTCCAATAACGGGTCCGAGTCCGGTGTTGTTCAATGGGGACTTACCTGTGTAGTCTGACCCTGGCGGGACCGGTAAATCCACATTGAACAAACCATTCCCCATTCCCATTGAGCCACCATAGGGCTCAATGGGAATGGGGAAGGCGCTATTTACGGGCCTGCTAATGGCAGGCCAGTAATTAGCGGCCTGGTCCCCTAACTGGACCCGTAAGGGACGTGTGGTCCAACCACACGTCCCTTGAGGTTCCCGTTAGGGGACCTCGGAATCGGGCAGTAGGGGATTACCAGCACCGGTCTCCTTACCGGTGCCTGGTTTCCCCTACCGCCCGACTCGTAATGACCCCCATTGTGTTTAAATAAATTAATTTTCTCTAAAGAAAAGGGGTACACTGTATGAAGGGTTACAAGTGCTGCATAACTTTTATATTCACGGGTGGCGTTTCTATTTCCTTAGCCATTAAATCTAGTTTAAGTAAAATTTGCCTTTCACTTTTAAAAGACGATTTTCTTTTTCACTGCTATATTTTCCTAAAAACGGACCTCACTCTACCTTCCAAATCTCTCTCAATTCACCAGCTAGAGACCTATTTTGACCTCTATGTTGTACCTGTGATATATACCTGTTCCCCAGCCCAAAATCAGAGAATTTCACCCGTTTTTATTAAAAACCGTTTGAGTAAATTTACATGGAAATCGAAAGGAAATGTAACTTTTACACGTGTCATTTTGCTGCAACATGTTTTAAACTTCCCACTCAGTTTCAATTGTATGCTCTTGATAATCCATTGCTGGTGATTGTTAATGTCTATACATTGTTGCTTTATTGAGAAATTGTATTTACCTCAAAGTTTTAACCGCATATTAATTAATTATTTGTCCATTTCCGAGTGTTATTTTCGTAACATTGCAAGGGGTTTAAAATCCCTTTTCCACTCTTATTTGGTGAGGGAAGGTTGGATTTGGATTCCGTTTTCTGCCTCTTATTCCTGATTATCTGCTTTGTCTTTCTATCCATTCATAATTGATAATTCGTGGGTTGAAGGAACATTTCAGGGGGAAATCCTAACTTGGGTGCTATCTTTCCTAAATCAAAAAGGGCTCGTATTCACTGGTATTTTGTATAGGTTCCACTAGAAGGTTAAATCAAGTGTATTGCTTACATCCTCATTGTAATTATCACCCCATTGGCGATTGCTGCCCCATATTAAAATTGTATGATTTCTTTTGAATGTTAAAATAAATAAATATTATATTTCACCAATCAACCTGGCTCATGGTCCATTGTGACTCGGGTTATTTGAAAATGGGGTGTGATATGAGTTGTGTACCATCTCAGATTGAATCTGCATAAAATAAGGACAAAAGCATCTCAGTTGTGCGCTACATACTAGGCTGAGACCAAGGTGTGTGTCGCCTGATTGAAATTCTTAACATGGTCAGGCAAACCCAGCCCCGACCACACACCTGCAGCCCATTGATACAACCCAGTTGTATAAAAGGAGACTGCAGAGCGAGCAGGAAGAGAAGCAGTAAGGAGAGCAGAAGGAAGGCTGTGTGACTAAGTCCAGCAAGGGATCCTTTCTCAGTCCCAAGCAAGATTTTAGAAGTAAAGCAGAGCAAGATGGTGAGGTTGCAAGGACCAGAGAGGCCGAGGAGCAGAGAGAAGCAGGGCCTAACGTCTGGAGGTGAATGGCATGCCGAGACTCTGTGCCGGTGTTTGAAAGGAGCTGCAGCATAGCTAGGGAGCCATATCTCCACAGAGCCGGAGCGAGGCATCCTGCATCCTGCTGTTGGTGATCGGAAAAGCGCTAGTTTCCTTGGGACATGTGCCTTTCCCAAGGGTGCATGAGGGGTAGGAGGTGAGACCCTGACCTCAACCCTCTGTATTCAGAGGGACCACTCATCAACCCGATGCTGCACAGTGAGTTTCATGTCACTGAGAGAGAAACTCGGGAGTGTGCGATTAACTGGAGTGGAGCGAGAAAAAGCCAAAGTTGATGAAACGGCTCAGAGTGGAAAAGCGAGAGAAAGCTTGTAAAGCAGCACGAAGTAAATAGGTGAAAGAAGCAAGAGAAAACTTGCACAGTAGCAAGGAGCGAAAAAGTTAAATGAAATATGGAAAAGCCAGAAAGCGCAAGAATATAGACAGCCACGTCATTTCACCAAAATGCCTGGGGTAGTGGAAGGGACATCACATGACCCTTGACCTTCCCAATGATATCACAGGAAGTAATGTACTTTGACCATGCCCCCAATCAACATCACATGAAGTTGTGTCATTTGACCCCATCCCAGAATGACATCAGAGGAAGTGGTGACACACAACCTTTCACCATTTGACATCACATCACATAGCATTGTCCTTTTGAATTAGCATACAGATAGGGTGAAATGGGATATGAAGAGGGACACACCGAGTGTAGGTGTTGTTTGGTTAATTACCCACCCTTTGACTACCCATCACCATTCTAATCCCTTTGGTCATTTCCACGCAATTCATACCACTCCCAGTCCAAAACATGTCCTCATGGGAACTCTTTGAGCTCACTTTAATGCAGCCTTACCATCAAACTTTGCACTCAAAGTGCCTGTCAGTGTTTTTTCAAAGTAGCCTTCTGAGAGTTAATGACTTAATTGGAGCTGAAGACCTGCCACAGGTGTAATAAAAATGTCTTAACCAGGCCTGTCTTCACCCACGTGGTTTAAAAGCACTATGCATGACCTTCACTGAAGTCTTGTTAAAAACAAGCATTGGCAAAGACAACCATTGTGGCTTGCATGTAAGTATTAGGCATTTCTGCTATTGGATGCCCAGGCACTCGCACCATCTTGCACCTGCTATCATCAATGGCTAGTTAATACCACTATGGCAGTGCCTGGTGAGTGCTTTTTGCATGCCTATACAAAAGTCCAACTGTTGGCATTGCCAATGCTTGTTTTATTTAGTCTTGACAATGCAGCCAAGAACTCCATGCTGATGTTCCCCCGCTGCCCCCTGCCTCTCTGTGAACCCTACCTGGGATGTCAGAGCTGATTTACATGGCAGCCCCAGGCCAGAGACGACCCTGCTGCTCCAATTTCTTTTTCTCAGTGTTTTAGATCGCCAGATTAACTCTTTTGCCCTCCTCCCTGATGACAAAATGGATTTCTGTCCCATTATTACATTTCTTATCATGCTAGCTCGCCAATGCAAACACAAAGCATACCCTTATCGTTTCATAACATGTTTAATGACGGATTTGCAAATGTGAATTGGCTTCAGTGTTGCTGCTAACTTCAGCTCCTCTGCCGTGCCAGCATATTATGTGCATAATTTGATATCCCTGCCACACGGTTGCTACATTTTTTAGCATTTACTATGCAAGAACAGTCAGCCAAACTAAGGCTATGCTGACGTTCTGAATTCATTAGAGTGACGGAGGGCGGCCCACGTGACACACAGAGGTGCCCACATGGCTTGGAGCTCTGGCGCCCATCAAATGCGCTACAGTGTTCTGCAACTGACGCCAACACATGCCACTGTCCGGTCTTCTGGTGTACAAATTGCATCTCAGCCACAAAGAAGTCTACAACTCCTGCAACAGAAAGCCCCGTGTCTGACAGATTAGGTAGCAGCACCTCTTGCACTGTTCCGCAGGCCAGCGCCAGAGGGCATTGTTCTATGTGTACGATTTATTTATTTAATTATTTTTGTATTTGTATATCGCCTACAGCCCAGAGGCATCGAGGTGCTGTTTCAAGAAGGTGTCTTAGTTGCGTGAACAGAAGGCATTGCATAGGTTACATGGAGCAAGTGTCTTTACATAATGCAGGCATATTCAAGGATACATACAAGGGATTCTTGGTTACATGAGTAGTAGCTTAGTTGCAGAGTTTGCATGGTTCTATAGGTATATAACACGGCTGAATGAGCAGAGGTTTAAAGGTGTACAGTAATCCATTTAGACATATACTGTACATATGATGCAGCTGGTTGATTGGCAGGGAATCTATACAAACAACATCGTTTTGGTTCCTTTCCTGAAAGTTGTATGAGATTCGATGCTCCTGAGTGTGGGTGGTAGCAAGTTCCAATTGGTGGCTGCGATGACTGGGAAGCTAGACCCCCTTGCACGATCCCTGAAGCTTTTGGGAATGGTTAAACGGTTGGTGTGGATAGTTCTAGAGGGTCTGTTGATGAGAGGTAGGGTGAATCTCTGAGAGAGGTAACGGGGTGCAAAATCATGGAGACATTTGTGGGTAAGTGCCAGAGACTTGAAAATGATACTCTCCTTGATGGGTAGCCAATGAACAAATTTCCTCGTGGCCAAAATGTGGTCTCTTCTAGAGATGCCAGTGGGTGCTCTAAGAGCATTGTTTCATACCGTCTGGAGTTTCCTAATATTTCTCGCAGAGGTGCCTAACAGGAGTGTGTTACAGCAATCGAGTCGGGACCCAATAATTGCTCTAGAGATGATGGGGTAATTTTGTTGCGTTAGGAATGGTCTGGCTGCCGTGATACGTTTTGAGTGATAGGCTGATGTTGAGGTGATGGCATTAACCTGCCTGACCATGGTGAGGTTAGAATCTAGGTACACTCCCAGAGTTTTGACTGCCTGTGATACCAGGATGGGAGTGTTGTCGATCAGGAAAGAGTTGTATTTTACACCCAATTTTCTGAGTGTTTCAGGTGATCCGATGAGTAAGAGGTCTGTTTCACTATTAAGACACAACCAATTTTTGCCCATCCAAGTTTGGATTGTGGCGTAGATGGTATCCAGGGTTTTGTGTTCAGCCTCATAATCTCCTGAGAGGGGGGTGAGGACCTGAGTATCATCAGCATAATTAGTATATGTGATGCCTAAGGAGTCCAGGTAGTTGAATAGCGACCTTGTGAACAGATTGTAGAGAGTAGTGAGATACAAGAACCTTGTGGAACTCCTCATTTGAGTAGTTCGGCCCTTGCACTGGCTTGGTCCGAGAAGACCTTTGTTGCTCTACCTTTAAGGAAGGAGGAGATCCAGGTGGTGGCGTTTGGCAAAAAGTTGGTGGCTGTGGAAAGGTGGTGGCATAGCATGTCGTGGTCGACCAAGTCAAAGGACTCTGATAGGTCAAGGAGTAGTAGGAGGACAGGTTTGCTTACATCTCTGAGATCGTCTATCTGGTTTTTAAGGTCCAATAATGCAGTTTCTGTTCAGTGGTTAGGACAAAAGCCTGACTGTCAGAGGCCTAGTAGGTGATGAGTCTCCAGGTATTTCGGAACTTGAAGGTAGGCTGCCTTGTCCAGAATCTTCAACTGGAAAGGGACCGTAGTTATAGCTCTGCAATTTCCCAGGGTTTTTGGGTCCAGTGTGGGTTTTTTCAGCAGTAGACGCACCCAAGCTTCTTTGAGGCAAGAGGGGACTCGGTTGGATTCGAAGGAGGCATTGATGAATGCTGTGATGAAAGATGCCAGGGTGGGTGTGCTGTCCTTGATTAGCTGAGCTGGACATGAGTCCCCCTTACAGTTTGATGGCTTGATGGAGTTGAGTATTGCTTGAACGTCCTGTTACTTCATCTCTTCGAAAGAGAATGCTGGGATTTCGGCTGGGGCATCCAGGTGTATTCCTTCTCCGTGGTTAGGGATGGTGGGGTAGGGGCGGGCGCTTCCAGTTCTCTGAAGATCGTAAAGATTTCCCTGGATCCTGATTTGGCGTTAGCTATCCTAGAGTTGAAGGAGCTGACTTTGGCTGCGATGATTGCGGTTTTATAGTGCTTGGCAATGTTTTTGAAGGCAAGTTTGGTGGTCTCACTCAGTTTGGCCAGCCATGCTGCAAAGGCTGTCCTTTGTTTGGTGCGCATCTCGAGGAGTTTGGGAGTGAATCGTGAGTTAGTATGTCTGGCGGTCTTGCCATTTCTCTAGGTGTGTGGGGAAATGGTGTCCACGGCTTGCGACATGATAGAGTTGTAAGTGGTGGTGAGGGTGTCCCTGTTGTTGGTATACGATGGCTTGAGTTAGGGAACCAGGAGATGTGGTAATAGTCTTTCCTTGGTAAGTTGCTTGGAGCTTCTGGTGAGAGCCGGTGGCAGTGCTATAGGGAGGGCGGAGGGTGCTTGAGCGATGTTAAGGTCAAAATGAATGGCAGAGTGATCTGACCATGGAATGGGAGTGATGGCTGAGATCGAAGGAGGACAGTGGTGGTGAGATATCCAGTCGAAGGTGCGTCCTTTGTTATGGGTGGGTTCTGTCGCTGCTTATTTGAAGCCCAATATGGAGAGGGCATTGTTAAGGGAGGCTGCATTCCCGTCCGCAGGGTCATTTAGACCGAAGTTCACGATGACACTGATGCAAGGGCAACGCTAAGCTAATGCCAGTCACTGATTAATACAAGGGCACAGTCTGACAGACAGATCCTTGCATGAAGTCAGGCTTTTCCTGTGTGTTGTTCTTTTTTTAGTTATATTGCTTTTATATTCAGGCTGATAAAAAAATCGATATATGCTGTCAATACAGTCACGTAAATATATTTTTCCAACCAACTGATAATATTTCAGGTGTTGTGCATCATTTCCATGATGGTCCTAAAGTGAAATAACGCAACACCACAATTAAATAAAGCAAGCATCCTTTGTTCGCACTATGCAGGTGCTCCGCTGTATGCAGTGCACTTACTGCACTGGCTGTTTATCTCCTCTTCAGCTGCATGGGCTCCTCCACAGAGAAGCAGTGGTTTCCTATACTCCCCTGCGCAGACCCGCGTTCAGTCCAAACTCAGCTTTGCCCTCCTTCAGCAGCAGCGAATGGGGAAGGTAGGTACACGGTGCAGCATGACAGTAAACAAGCCCACAGCCCCAGTGACATCAGCCGCAAAACATAGCCTCGCTCATTAGCCTCCCAGCCCCTGACCTGGGAAAAGGGGAAGGCGTTAAACGCGGCTCACGCTTATCAAATATGAAAACACTGCCACCGGTGCAGCCTGCCTTCGCCTTCCCGCGAAGAGCAGCAGACGGGGCTGCAGCTTTCGGGGCAGACTTTTGTACCAGTGGTGCTGGGCGGCTGCCCTGTTTCCACCTCTGCCGCCCCAGCAGTGGAACTGGAACCATTATAGTTCACTTGTGAAGGCGAGTCACATGAGATTAGAATATCAATTACAGCACGGAAGTCGGACGACAAGCTCAGCTCATGGTTGCTAAGCAACCATGAGAACAGTGAGAAAACTCAACACAGAGGTGCCGGCCCCACACATGCCGCTGACTAGGCAGGCTTGCCCTTTAAAAAAAAAATAGTAGTTTGTGTCAAACAACAAACTTTGTTATTTTCAACAGGGATCTCCCGTTGAAAACAGCAGGCGTAGCAAAGGATATGGGGTTGCGGAGGAGATGCCAGGGGTAGCAAGTGCTACCCCTGGCCACCCCCAAATGACATCCATGAATATAGATAAGGAAAGCGACAGAAAGAAAAGGCACTAGCGGCGCAGATGAAAAGTAAGGTGCAAGTGTGCATGAGAAGGATGCCAAGGAAACAAAGGTGAAAAAGAAGGGGGGCAGGAAGCACTGAACGGTTAAAAAGGAAGATCAAAGAATAAAGAGAGGGGATACAGATCAAGCTGAACTTGTGTTTGTATCCAAGAGAGGCCTAAACATGAGGAAGGGAACCCTGAGAGGCCTAACAAAGTGAAATACCTATTATTTTGTGATACTGAAGAAATGTAAGCTTGGGGAAGAGGGGCCCAAGCTTGGGGAAGGAAACCCTGAGAAGCCTATCAAAGTTGAATACTTATTAGATTTTGATGCTAAAGGAATTAAAGCTTGGGAAAAGGGAACCCCAAGAAGTTTGGAGAGAAACTGTGTAGATTTCTTTTGGCTGTGCTTTGAACTAGGAAGAGCTAAAGCTTGGAGAAGGGAATCCCAAGGAACAGAAGACATAGAACGTACTGAACTGTTGCAAGATTTGTGGAGATGATTTTATGAGCAGCCCTTTATGATTGAACTCATTTTTGTGTAGCTGACCGACCCACACATGGTGAGAAGACCACCTGAAACCAATCTTGGTTTCCTATTTATTGTTGAACCGCTATATTTTTCTTTTAAGAGACGTCCTAACACATTTTGTTAAAGCGTGAGGATAAGCATATGTTTAGACACAGACATACTTTTACATTGGACTTTCAGACTTTGACAGCCTTTAGAAACATCAGGTAAGGGAATCATCCCTTTAGTGTTAGGGCCAGTTAGGCATTACACGAACCCAGGAACCTTAGTAAAAGTAAATAAAAGTTTTGAAGCTTACATCTTTGAGGCTGTGTCTCTCTTGATACCATGCCTGTCTCACAGAGGTTTTGGTAAAACCGAGACCACTGATGGAGGTGTCAGAGGCAGGAGTTGGCTGTTCGCCGAATGAGTCCTGGGGGACATAAAAAGACAGTTTCATAAAAGGATCTCCGTAGCCCTGAGTATTAACAGCAATAGCCACACTATAGGCAGCCCTGGCTTTAAAACTAACAGCAAGCACTGTGCAATAAGGTGCACTTCCCATCACAAACATGAGCTTAGAGGTCTCAACCGGCTGAATGCTGTTGGCTGAAAAGTCAGGTCTGGGCAAAGGTATTGACAAGAAATAGGTCAAATACATAGAACTCCAAGCTTCGAAGGACAGAATCCTGATGGATTTTCCAGAAATCCCTCATTAGTACCCGGCGAGGGACAATCAGATTGTTACAAACTATATTATTGGCGCTCGCCGGGTCGTTGCCCTGCCATCAAAGACTTACCCGCTGCGTTCTGATGAGAGCGCCGCGTCACACTGAGTTCCTCCCCTTTCTTCACCTGCCGCCATGGAAAGAGAGAGGGTTCAATTGCTTTATTAATATTCATGAGGAACTATGTGCATACATTTAGAATCATTGTATGCAAATTTATGTCATGAATATTAATAAGGGGTATCCTGAAAATTCGACATGTTTCTGGCCCTTGAGGCCTAGAGTTGGACAACCCTGCACTATTACTTCCCCCATTTCACAACAGCAGGTCTGTCTCGCGTACTTGAACACAAAAATAAGGTTCAATTTATCTCAAACTCTAAAGTCCTCATTTTCCAAGTCCTGGGGCATGAATAAAGGTGTTAAAACCTGGCGTATCATGTTGGACCAGGTTTAACACCTTTATTCACATTGGGGGGTATTTTTTTGTTATTTGGAGGCAGAGCAGGGCCCGCAACGGATGTACTGTGTCTACTTTACATACCTTTCCTACCTTTAAAGCCTCATTCTGGAGTAAAACCAATGGAATGCGCTTGGTTTTAGCACATGCTAAAGGAAGGCAGATTCCATATGAACGCATTGTAACTGCCTCCTGCAGGCATAAGATGCAGAAAGCACTTGCGCTTTTTTCACTACAAAGTGCAAACAACATTTAAAGTCAATTTCAAAGGTATTTACACTTTTTGCACTGCACAGTGCCAAACATTACACAGAGGGGACCGTTGGGCATGAAAGTGCAAATATTGCATGTCCATTTCCATACCAGTTACTAAGTTTTAGACATCCCCAAAAATACCTCTGGCGAGACAATGGGCATGTGCAAGCAGTGCAATGATCCTCCAAAGGAGTTACAATCAACCCCTCTTTTTGCACACTCATTCTCAGATAATGCTCTGCATTATGTTTACGTATTATATTTTCCATTGTTTCTTAGATGGTGTATATGTGTTTTATTTGTTGAGCGCTTTGATGAATTAGTATCATGTTCACACCGTATAAATATTATTATCAGTACTATTTTTAGTGATAATGATAACAATATCACATTATTTCACACAAACTGGCAGTACACCAAGTGACCTTGATGACCATTTCTGGCACACATTCTCAATGGCATAGAGATTATATAAATAGCTTTTCCTAAGATACCTCTTCCTGTATTACATAAACGTTGCACCAAAACAATGCAATTTACTACCAGCATTTGCACAGAATTAAAACTTGTCTGGTGCAAATATGTAGTACAGCAATACATTTTTGTGTGCAAGGGAAACAAAAATGATGTACTATAGGGCATCACGTTTGCTCCCCACTCTGTATGAACGCTTTACCAGAGAACAGAAGACATTAGAGCAATCAGGTCCTCTATTCTGAGTATTAGCTGGATTCTTTTTTGCGCAGTCCAAAAGTAGAATATTTTCTTTTTTTTCCTTCATCAGTTAGTGCAGATGTTGTTTCTGCATTGGTCACTCAGTTACATGCCATTTGTGCACTGGTTAGACAGTGAAAATATTATTTTCAAATTGACAATCGGCTGGTCAAAATTACCTGCAAATCATGCTAAATTGCCCATCACTGCTGCACCATATGCCTCTGAGGTACTTTCTGAGCATTTACCGGCCTCCAGGCGCTACCTCCCTGTTCCTCTCTGAGCTGATTTCTGTTCCTCCTTACTCAACCTCCTCCAACCTGCTGCTCGTGGGTGACTTTAACATCCAATTGGACTCCCCTGGCACATGATCCACTCTTTTCATTGACCTCTGCATCTCTCTATCCCGCTCCATTCTCCCTTCTGGTCCAACCCACTTTGTTGGACACACTCTGGACGCCCTCATCCACTTCAACCTCCCTCTCTCATCTCCCCTGGTCACCCCTCTCTCTTGGTCTGACCACTCTCTTCTCTCCTCCCACCTGGGCCCCTGTGGCCCTGTGACCACTCCTCCAAAAGCCCTGCCAACTTCGTTCACAAATATCCGTCTGATGAAATGAGTGTCAGCTGCTGCCTTCACTTCCACCTTTATCCCCCCTTGCCCTCCCAACTCAGACTCTACCACTGGCACAGCTCTCAGCAACTTCCACCTGTCCATCACCAACACCCTTCACATTCTTGCCCCAGTCATGAGGATCCGCTTGAATTCCACCTCTAAGCGCAACATTTGCACGACTCCGAACTTGCAGACCTGAACCGAAAGGGCAGAGCTGCAGAACGGAAGTGGCAAACCTCAGGCTCATCCTCTGGCAAACTGACCTGCCTCCTGCTTTTGACACGGTCAACCACTCCATCCTCATACAAAGGCTACCCCCTTCCTTACTGACTGCTCCTCCCAAGTCATCCTGGGAACATTCTCCTCTCCAACTTCCTTCTCCACCTGTGGTGTCCCGCAGGGCGTTAGCCTCTCGTCGTGCCTCTTTAACATCTACCTTACTCAGCTGGCACTCCTCATCTCCTTCTCCCCCAACTTCCAGTGTTATGCTGATGACAAACAGCTCTTCTTCAAACTTCCTGCTGACCCTCCTGCACCTTCCATCATCCCTGACTGCTTTTCTGCCATCCAGGCCTGGTGCACTTCCAATGATCTCTGTCTCAATGCCAGCAAAACGGAGATGCTTCCCATTGGAACCCCTGCCACCAACCTCTTCCCCTCACTCTGGCCTTCTTCCATGGGCTCTCCACCGGCTCCCTCTTCTGAAGCCAGAAACCGCAGGGTCATCTTCGACTCCCCTCTCTCCTTTCTCCCTCACACTTCGGACATTGCCAAGAAGTCCCACACTTTCAGCTGTTCCTTCTGAAAGGAATTCTACCTTTTCACACCATCCCCCAGAAGCTCAATGTTACCCAAGCCCTGGTTCTCTCTAGGCTTGACTATTGCAATAGCTTCCTCCCGAATCTACCTTCTTCCACTCTACAGCCCCTCCAGCTAATCTAGAATAGGGCAGCAAGACTTATCCTTGGCCTCAAGCCCAGGGACTGCATCTCTGCTGCCCTAAAAAGTCTTCACTGGCTCCCGGGTGCTTCACGTATTACATTCAAATCCCTCTGTATCACCCACCAGGCTTTCTGGCGCCAGAGATCACACTAACTGAAACTCTCTCTACTAAATATTCCCCCGCTAGACCTCTGCACTCCTCTGGTACCAACTATTTGTGTGTAAGACTTTTCGCTAAACAGAGGACAGGAGGTCGATCGCTTTCCTCAGCAGGCTCCCTTCTTTGGGACAGTCTCCCCTTCCCTCTTTCTCTTGTGTAACACTTTCTTAAATTCTGGAAGCGCCTCAAGACTTCCCTCTTTACCTCCTCCTTCCCTCCCTCTCTCCCCTGCTAATCTCATTGTTGCTTGTTTGATGTTCAGGGCCCTTATGCATCCTCGAGGCCATGACCCCCCCCACACTGAATTGCCCCCAGCTTCTGTCTATCCTGACCACTTGCGTCGGCTCACCCTCTACCCTGAAGACTCACACTTACCTTATATTGCACTTTACCTGTTGCTCTGCCATGGCCACCCCAGAACCTATCCCATTCCCCCTCCCTTCTGCACTTGAATATTCTGAACATCACAAGGCATGGTAGATTTGCTCCCCCGCCCCCACCTTAATTAAAAAAATGTATTTTAATTGTTCTCATCCCCTTGTCCCCTAAATCATCACTAGTGAAGCCAATAATTAAGATATCAGGGAAATTATAACATCACACTCCAAGAGGTCAAAACATTCTGATAAATGATGACAACTATTAGTATCTGTAGTGGGGGGGCCGCAGTTTTTCCAGGGATGTCGATTCACCAAAGTGCCTGGGGTAGCAAAGTGACATCACAGATCTGATGGTATCACAGGAAGTGATGTCACTTGGCCTTTGACCGGGATGGCATCAGTTCCTCTTTAATCCTGGTGACATTACCGGAACTGGTTTGCAGGAGTAATAAAAGTACATAAACATTTTTAAATACCAAATATGTACTGAACCAGACAAGAATATTTTAGATACCAATCACATTTTAACAAGGGTGCTGCCATCATATGCCATGGATTGGGTCATGATATAATAGGGTTGGGCCCAATAGTACAACATAGGCTGAGGCAATATTGGTTCAACCACCGGCATCGCTATTTGAAGATTTGAATATATCTTTATGTCTTTAAGCAATAATTATGACAAAGCATTGACCAATTTTGGGGAGTGCTGTGACCAGATTCTTGCTGAAATGTACTCTGACACGCGTACATTGATGGAGAGCCCGGTGAAGATGTACAACAAAATGAAAATTGTAAACTGGGGAAAGATATACAGAGAATTTAATTGTATAACCCACAAAAGGAGCTAACCACTCACCTTAGGACATATAAGGAGATGCAGTCCTCTGTGATGAGATTCCCAGGGCCAAATTATTGTTACATTTATTTGCACTTTTATCTTACCTTACTAGGCTCCCTACAAAGGTGGGGACCGATAAGTGGGATCACTTGGCATGAAAGAAATTGTCGGCTCTCTAAAAAGCTGTGGGAAGCAGAAACGGTAAAGCATTGGTCGATTGGCTGAAGTGCAAGACTGGGGCTGAGGAAAATGTGGTTGGGAAAGTTCATAAGGAGATTAGAGCAAGTGAAGTCAAGTGGGCTAGGCTATTGTATGGATACTCTAGCTCAATGACCACTGATTTAGTGAATAATTTAATAGTGATAAACAAACACTTGGGGGAAAACGTTTTTCTCGATTAGTCCACCATAATGAAGTAGGGAAGGGAGTAATTTGTCGGATAGATGGAAAATGTAATCTTGCGGGTTAGAAAGGGTGAGCATGATAGGTATATACAATATGATATTATATTGTATTGTGTTGTGTTGAATGAATTAATGTCCGTAATGCTTGTTTTAGAATGTTGTGTCTTAAGTAATTTATTGCCATTTGTAATGAACTAAGAGTTGTAAAGTATATGATTAAAAATGTGTTAAAGTTTTTAATAAACTATAAACACACAATAAAATAGGCTGAGGCACTGCCATAGATATGCCAATTCAGCATTGTATGGATAGTTATTTCCATATTATGCCATTTATAGCTGCATGTTGGGTATTGTCATATGAAAAGTAGATCCCCTACATTGCAAGTTGCTGCGATAATACAGTTTCCGAAAATACAATAGATGCAAGTCACTTTCAGTGCACAAGAGCATTCATGAAAATGATTTGTTCTTTATATCACACATTTACCACAGTGCTCAACATAGTTCATATATACATACAAGTACCATCCCAACTGAAGTTGGTACTCATTTATCAAACTCAAAGGACCTGATGTGTTCAAAATAATAACAAAAAGTTCCTTTGCAGTGGTACGTTGGGTGATGCCTTTTCACCCTTGCATCCTCCTCTTCCGGATTCAGACCCTTCTCGAATGTTTGCTTTCCTCTGTCGGGTTCACTACAGCTTTTCATATAATTTCCTTTGTGATATTCACACATCTTAATGTCTTAAATAGTCCACCGTGGACAACCCTCTGCCGGGTTTACTTTTGTCAACACACTGTTCTTTCCACTTTCTTACTTATATATTTATTTTATTTATTTAAATTTGTATATGCCACACTGCATGCCAGAGGGCCTCAGAGTGCACAGAAAAGACACTATAGGATGGATGGAAAACGGAAAGAGATAAGAGCAGACAGTTCAAATTCAGGTAGAGTCGGGTGAGAGCAGTAGTCAAATGCACTAAGATCAATCAGGGGAGAGTAAACTCGGTGGTGTTAGCAGTGGCTCTGAGGGATAACAGAAGTGTATTCCAGGCAATAGTGCTTTGGACATCAAAGCTACGACAGCCGGCTTTGGCAAGTTTGAACATTGGCTTGATTCTTAGATCTGAGGATGCGCGAGGGGACACACTGAAGAAGGCGATCAGTGAGATATTTTGGCGCTGTGTTAAGTATGCATTTGTCAGTAAATGTGAGGAGCTTATGTGTGACTCTTTGCTTCACGGGGAGCCAGTGAAGATCCTGCCTAGAGGTAGTGATGTGAGTCCATTTAGAGAGGCCGGATATGGTGCAAACTGCTCCATTCTGAGAGATTTGAAGACAAGTTAGGTTGAGGTGGGAGCAACTGCTCAGAAGAATAGGGCAGTAGCGAGGATGGCGGCATGACCATGTGACACAAAGGGCCGGATGTTACAGAGTAGTTTATTGACAAGGCCACATGAAGAATGGATCTGGGCAACATGCTGGTTCATAGTTACCTCTGCATCCAAGGTGATGCCTAAGGTCTTTACCCTTTTAGATACTGGGATGATGGTGTTAAGAATAGAAAAGCTCCTATGTTCCTGTGGTAGAGTTTTACGTTTTTGACTGGAGGCTATGATCAGGAGTTCAGTCTTCTTAGCATTCAAGGCCAAAGAGTTAGTAGCCATCCAATCATGGATAGCATGGTAGATAGTATTAAGATTGGCTGAGCCATGGGCATATAAGCCTGTGTGTTTCATGACAACCTGGGTATCATCAGCATAATTAGTATACTGGCCACCCAGGTCATCTAATAGTCTCAAAAGGGGTATAATGTAGATATTAAACAGGGATGGCAATATACAAGACCCCTGCAGCATGCCACAAGTAGTTGGAATGTGTCTAGAAGAGGCCTCCCCAGTAATCACTCTGGCACTCAGGGGGCCAAGAAAGGAAGCAATCTATTGAGAAGCCTGAGTGGAGCAGCCTACTATGGTACGTGGAGGATAGATCTAGGAGCATCAAAAGGGCTGGATGGCCAAGTCAACAATGTTAAGTGGGTTTGCTTTAAGGTCTGGCATGGCTGTCTCTGTACCATGCCCTGCTCTAAAGCATGATTGGTGGATAGTAAGAATGTTATTTTGTTTGATAAATCTCTGAAGTTGTGGGTAGGCCACCATATAGAGGAGGTCCCAGACATGGCCTGCACCCCTTCCCCACATTTCGAGGTACCAGGAGCGTACTCGCCAAGGTATGTGACGTATGAAGAGCAAATGAACCTACAAAGAGCTGCACTGGGACTCTGCCCAGTATACATCAGAAGATCCATACCGGTTGAAGCACCCATAACCAGACAACCCTGGGCAGCACGGTACCCTATCAGACAGCCATACCAGCCGCTGATGCGGAATGAAGAGTACTTACACGCGGTCCATGAAGAGACCCCAAAAGCCTTAATGGAAGGCCAGTGGAAATGACACAAGAGCCTGAACAGACTCATGAATAAACAAAAGCGGCTATCGAAAACAAGCACGCCAGTGCGAGTAATTACAAAAATAAATGTAATGGACACAGAGAAGAGACAATGTTAAAACATGAGGAAACGATGCTACGTGACAAGATGGAAGCAACCGGCCTGTTAAGCGTGTGTAAATAGGCTTGAAATGCAAGATGCTAAGAAATCGATACTGCTTGCAATGCTTAATAGAAGATAGAGCGACAAGCGCCAACCATATATCTACCTCAATAAGCACATTATACAAGTGCGACTCCATTTTGTAAAAGCAGAAATGTACCCAGGCAGCCAGAGGCCTGACAGGCCAAGTTTCGTAACCCAGCTAAGGCAAGAGAAGGAGCGGAATCGAAACTCAACAAAGAGCGGCTCATGCCTAGGAAATCGAGGTCACCCAGAGAAAGGGAGGATAGCGTCAGCTAACAGAACTCAAACTTCAGAGCATACGAGCCTGCCTCATGAAGGTCAAGATAAGGGGGGCCCATGCTGGTGGCGGGGCTGAAACAGAATTAAATGCACTAAAAGCTGGAAACTAAAGCAGATTCATGGTGAACTGAAACGTGACCGGCCAGGCGCGAAGAAGTGCCATCGCCTGATGTCATCCAGGACCCGAGGATACCATAACTTTTCCCGATAAGAGACTACAGTTTCGGGGCCATCCTTAGCCAACTAATTGACACATCGCCCTAAAACACTGATTGATCGAAGGGAGGCAGGGTGAAACTTGGGACACCAGGCACAGGGGTGTCCATTCTGCATGCTGCTAATTAAAAGTGGAAATGTATGTCTATGGGTGTAACCTGCCCAATCACAATGGACCAAGTTATCTGGAGTCCTATAGATATTGTAACCAATAGAACGTCGTAGCTGCAGTGACGTCTATCACACGTGATGTAGAGGGTTGGGCGTAGACGCCCACCCGATAAGAGTTATCCAATCCGCATGCCCTATTATCATATACAGATATAACACCTATACTTAAGTTACCTTTCCTAACCAATTATATTGCATGATGATTTTTTATAGAATTAGACGTCAGTGATGATGATTTTTGCCTATAAGAATTGCTGTTCGAATGATGTTCGAGGAAGTCGGAGCGAGACAGGTGATCGCAATGCTGCTGATTTCCATTTGTTTCTCTGTTTGATGTACTTGTCATTAAACGGACTTCCCTTTGTCAACTTACTTAGTCCTCATTATTGAGTCGTGTTGGTGTAAGTGAATCCTGCACCCCCTATCCTCACATGGTGCAGCTATCTTGTCTTACAAGTTCCAAAGGGTGAGTGCTGACCTATAGGCCCGCCAGTGATTTCCTCTCCCCCAGAACACTTGTTATCAGTGGATGTTTACGGCCATTAATTATTGATTATTAATACTAAGACACCTTTAGATCGACAGCACGAAGTAACTCTAGGCCTTCCGCAAAATCACGAGTCCTTTCGCCATTCCGGCTGAGTAGACTGAGAAGCTCACCATGGACAATGATAGAGTAAAATTTCAAAAATCTGCAGTGGGTCTGAAGGAACCCGCCTTTCCAAGAATAACTTTTCTCATTCCCATGGGCAGCGGATCGGACGAAAACCTTAAAAGCAGGAAGAGGAAGGGGCGGTGATCCCGAAGTTCCAGAGAGGAAAAGATGAGATTGGTGAGTGAAACAACAAACTCGTTACTTTGGCAAATGTCTTGTAGGCATTAGAGTAAGTAAGGGAAAGGTAACAGAGGGCGGCAGAGAAAAAATAAAGTAGTTAGAAGTAGAGAAGACTATATATATAGGGGGTAATGCCTCGAGCATAAGAAATAAAGATTGGATACCGGGGGGACACCCGAGATAAAACGTAAGGTTTACCAGGGGGGCACCTGAGATAAAACATAAGGATTACCAGGGGGGCACCTGAGATAAAAACGTAAGGATTCGCCTTATTCCTGCGCTTTAAAAAGCGGTCAGAAGAAACGTGAACTCATAGCCCACAGAGGGGGGACGATTTAGGATACAGTGACGATTAAAGACGGCATCAAAGGGGTTCGTTTACACCCCATGTCGGGGTATTGATTAGAAGGCAGGTATACGTGTGTCCAGCTGGTGTTCGTCTAGTCTGTCAAGAGTCTGTCATATGTGTCTTGTTGTATGTCAAATGTAAAATAATTGTATTAATGATTGGTTGAAATGCATTTGGCTTTACGCGATTCTGTAACTAAAAGGGAATTGATGGGTTTTGAGTAATTTGTTGGTATACATTTTGGCGGGAAAAGATTGGATTGGAGCTTGCGTATGTGGTGCTCGCTCATGCTATTGGAAGGTTAAAGAACTGTATAAATACTGTTAGTGACAAAATTAAAAATGGAGGAAGTTACCCCGCTTGCGCATTTGTGCATGCAGCTACCGAAGCATGCACCAAAACTAAAGAAATACAGCACAGAGTGGGTTAAGGGTACCGCCAAAAAGATGTTTATGCCTTAGCCCCAGAACGGGTCACTCTCTAAGGCTGTTTTACAGCATATGACTACCTTCCTACATGCCACATATACAGGCAAGATGCTAGAGAAACGTCTTGCTGTTCTAGAATTGTGGAAAATGTTTGAAGAAACGAAAGTGGAAGAACCACCCACAGACTGGATACTAAATGTATGTACGGAGGGGGGTGAAACGCCCACCGTGCCACCAGCCCTGGCTGAGCCAGTCATTGAAGGAAGTAAGTCAGAGGGTCTTTACCCACTAAGAGAACTTAAGGCAGCCACGGGGTATAGCAACCCTGCATATGAGTCGCCTACGTACAGTAGTGACGATAATAAGGGAAAAGAACAGGAAAACAATATCGCCTACACGGTCTCAAGGGACAAAGAGAGATGCGAAGATGAAGGGAAAGATTGGGCACAGAGTTGTGCACCTCCAGATAAGGAGAAAGAGGGAAATAATCGTAAAGGAAATGAAGGTAGAGGTGATGAGATAGTATTCGCGAAAGACAAATGGATGGGAGGTCAAATATTACTGAAGTTGGATGGAAAAGGAAGAGATGATTTGAGGCCAAGGGAGAGGTCTGATGAGACGCAAAGGAGAGAGAGAGAGAAAGGGATGGAAGAAAGGGATGAAAGGACAAGAAAGAAAGATAGGCTAAGGCGAGAAAAACTATATCGCGAAGAGCAAGGAATACCGCTCTGTCGCACACAATACGCAGCCAATAAAAAGTACAGGCAGAACATGTTAAGGTTAGAGGAAGAAAGGAGAGTGCATGAAAGGAAAGTAAAAAAGCGGGAAGATGAGGAAAGTAGAAGGGCAAAGGAACGTATAAATGAACGGATGAGGGAAGTAGATAAGGCTAGAGAAGAAGCAAAGAAGCGAAAGGAAATAGATGAGGAAATAGAACATAAGCACAGGCAGAGGGCACAGGATCTTGAATATTTGGAGCGGGAAGTGATTAAATCCAATCATACAGTAGAATGGGAAGACATAGAAGAATTCTTTCCTGCAAGCGATGTGGTACCAGGTACAAGTGGGACAGATATTGAAGATGACTTCGACACCAGAAGCATCGGGGAAACGATCGATATAATATAGGATGAGATGGGGCTAGAGCAGATATCCGATGAGGGAAGGGAAGATGAGCGCTTAGAGAGCAATCAGCTATATGACACTGAGGATGTCACCCAAAGAAGTGGGAGCAGGGGACTGTCCCTAAACAGGCTGGAGATTGGGCAGAACGAAGAAGATGCTGGGAGTTGTGTAAACTGGGAGTATTACGAATCTGACTCCGGTGGGGAAACGGAGGATGTGGCACACGAGGAAGGGGGACGGTGCGAAAAGTGGCTCCCAAGGGACCGAGGGGTACGATGGTCAGACGCTAGTGGGTCCAAAAGTAGGGCACTGAAGTCTGCCGTGCAATCTGGCTGACATGAAGGAACACCCCACGGTCAGAGGGGGGTGGCAGCACCTGCCTATGCAGACAGATTAAGGGCATTGCCATGTAGACGGCAAGGCGGGAATGCCACCCCGGTGATAGACCGGAGAGCTATGGGGAAAGAGAAGGAGGACTGTGCATTCTAATTCCCGTTGCTAGAAAAGGGGGGAGCAAGACCACAATATATTCCATGGCCACACATGGACCGAGAGAACCTTAAAAATAAGCTTCCAAGGCTGACATCGGGAGCAGGAAAGTGGATACATGAGTTAGAGAAATTGATGGGGGATGTCACCTTAAGGGACGCCTAATTGCCATACTTGGTGAAAGAGTAGATGATGTATGGAAACGGGCAGGCTATCCTAGGGTAACCCTAACTAACACCTCCCATGACAGAGCGCCATTTAATATCTGTAGGGCAGCAGTTATATCCAGACACTTCTGATATGTGGGCTATAATGACTCGGAAAATGAAAGAGTCAGAGGACCCGTTGATTTATATCCAGAATTTTCAAGACGCGTGGGTGCTCGAAACGCATGAGTCTTGGATGAAATCAATCCCTGGATTCTACCACATATTATGCCAAGGGTTGCATGAACCGGTGCAGAAGCAGCTTAAAAAATTGGTAGGAATAGAAGCAAAACCATGGGCCGAAATACAGTTGACAATTGCACACTACTGTAGATTGTTGCAAGAAAAGAACCGGAAAAAGAAGGCAACTCGTAAGGGCGAGGAGGCGAAGCTGGTGCAAAAGCAGCTCTCGAAGTATGCTCTCGAGGGAGCCATGCTCACCAGCCCAGCCGAACCAGGCACACAACAAGCGACCAACCCATCGCAGAATAATCAGGGTAACGCAGGATTTTACCCAAGAGGAAGGGGTTTTGGGGGAAGAGGATGGCAGAGTAATCAAGGAGGGTTTCGAGGTAACCAGGGAGGCTTTCAGAATAATCAAAATGGCTTTCAGAACGCTAAGATGGGCGGTTCAGCTATGCCAGGTGGACAGATGGCCCGACCACCGTCAGCATGTTGGCTGTGTGGAATGACAGGACATGTGGTGTGCATGTGCAGAAGCCAAGGCATGTGGCCAAACAGCCAAGGGATGGGGGCAGGCATGGTGAATCAGCCTGCCATCCCGCAACAGGGCGGTGCACAAAATTACACAGTGCAGCCGCAGGCGTCAGGCATGCAGCAAGGTGCACAGTAAGTGGTTCAACCACCGAACATGGGGAACTTGCCGCAGGGACAATCCCAGCAGGCACCACCGCAAATGTCACAGAGCACTAGCTCCGGAGGGGGAGTTAACCCTGGGGCTGGGGGAAATCAACAAGTAAACAGTGGGCCGGACTTATATATGAAATAGGACAGCTCACGGGGGAGTCTGATGTGCTCTATCCTATCAGTGACACCAGACCCTAACAGGGAACCAAGGGTGAATGTCACCATAGGGGGGAAGGAATATTCCTTCTTAGTTGACATGGGTGCAACGCGCTCGTGCATACGAGAGGCCAAATTTTCCTTGTCCGGCGAGGCTATCGATACTCAGAGTTTCACTGAAGCTCATAGTAGAGTTCCCTTTACAGACGCACTCCCAGTCTCAGTGGGAGAATGCGAAATGAATGTACCCCTATTATATTCACGTCAGACCCCAGGAAATATTCTGGGCCGAGACCTGATGACTAAATTAAACATGACCATCTTGTTTACTGAGAATGGTATAATGTGCTCCACTCCAGGAATGCATTATTCAAACGTGTGCAAAATGATCAGAGCATACTTAGGACGTATAGCCATGAGAGCTGTACCGTTAGAGCCAGAAGTCTTTGCATATGGCGTGCAGGTGCTTATGGCGGGACTGCCAGGCCTCGCAGATAGAACTATGAGGACACCTGTTGAGTTTCTGTTCAGGCCAAGAATACCCATGCATGAAGAGGAGGGACAAGTATTTCCCTTAATGATACAATATGCCGCAGTGCGAGGGAAAGTGGTATTGGTCGAAGGATATGTGGATGAAGGCAGACAATGGTGTGCGATTATCGCCATCGAGGAAGGGTATCGAGTGACAGACATCACCGATGATGATCTGTTCGAAGAGCACCCTGACCTAGAGGAGACGAGAGTGGAAGTAAGTCTCACAATTTGGGTCAAAATGATCAGACGGGAGGTACCACAGAGAATGATTTTGGCGCTGGTACGTCCAGAATACTTTGATGACGACATGGCCCAAGTGCCTGCCGCAGTATGGACTACAGGGCCCTATGACATAGGTCTCCTGAAGGGGGCAGGTGAAGTGAAAATTAAACTGAAACCAGGAGCAATTTTACCACGAGCGTGACATTATCCCATGTCCAGAGAGGCATTTCCTCTCCCCCAGAACACTTGTTATCAGTGGATGTTTACGGCCATTAATTATTGATTATTAATACTAAGACACCTTTAGATCGACAGCACGAAGTAACTCTAGGCCTTCCGCAAAATCACGAGTCCTTTCGCCATTCCGGCTGAGTAGACTGAGAAGCTCACCATGGACAATGATAGAGTAAAATTTCAAAAATCTGCAGTGGGTCTGAAGGAACCCGCCTTTCCAAGAATAACTTTTCTCATTCCCATGGGCAGCGGATCGGACGAAAACCTTAAAAGCAGGAAGAGGAAGGGGCGGTGATCCCGAAGTTCCAGAGAGGAAAAGATGAGATCGGTGAGTGAAACAACAAACTTGTTACTTTGGCAAATGTCTTGTAGGCATTAGAGTAAGTAAGGGAAAGGTAACAGAGGGCGGCAGAGAAAAAATAAAGTAGTTAGAAGTAGAGAAGACTATATATATAGGCGGTAATGCCTCGAGCATAAGAAATAAAGATTGGATACCGGGGGGACACCCGAGATAAAACGTAAGGATTACCAGGGGGGCACATGAGATAAAACATAAGGATTACCAGGGGGGCACCTGAGATAAAAACGTAAGGATTCGCCTTATTCCTGCGCTTTAAAGAGCGGTCAGAAGAAACGTGAACTCATAGCCCACAGAGGGGGGACGATTTAGGATACAGTGACGATTAAAGACGGCATCAAAGGGGTTCGTTTACACCCCATGTCGGGGTATTGATTAGAAGGTAGGTATACGTGTGTCCAGCTGGTGTTCGTCTAGTCTGTCAAGTGTCTGTCATATGTGTCTTGTTGTATGTCAAATGTAAAATAATTGTATTAATGATTGGTTGAAATGCATTTGGCTTTACGCGATTCTGTAACTAAAAGGGAATTGATGGGTTTTGAGTAATTTGTTGGTATACATTTTGGCGGGAAAAGATTGGATTGGAGCTTGCGTATGTGGTGCTCGCTCATGCTATTGGAAGGTTAAAGAACTGTATAAATACTGTTAGTGACAAAATTAAAAATGGAGGAAGTTACCCCGCTTGCGCATTTGTGCATGCAGCTACCGAAGCATGCACCAAAACTAAAGAAATACAGCACAGAGTGGGTTAAGGGTACCGCCAAAAAGATGTTTATGCCTTGGCCCCAAAACGGGTCACTCTCTAAGGCTGTTTTACAGCATATGACTACCTTCCTACATGCCACATATACAGGCAAGATGCTAGACAAAACGTCTTGCTGTTCTAGAATTGTGGAAAATGTTTGAAGAAACGAAAGTGGAAGAACCACCCACAGACTGGATACTAAATGTATGTACGGAGGGGGGTGAGACGCCCACCGCGCCACCAGCCCTGGCTGAACCAGTCATTGAAGGAAGTAAGTCAGAGGGTCTTTACCCACTAAGAGAACTTAAGGCAGCCACGGGGTATAGCAACCCTGCATATGAGTCGCCTACGTACAGTAGTGACGATAATAAGGGAAAAGAACAGGAAAACAATATCGCCTACACGGTCTCAAGGGACAAAGAGAGATGCGAAGATGAAGGGAAAGATTGGGCACAGAGTTGTGCACCTCCAGATAAGGAGAAAGAGGGAAATAATCGTAAAGGAAATGAAGGTAGAGGTGATGAGATAGTATTCGCGAAAGACAAATGGATGGGAGGTCAAATATTACTGAAGTTGGATGGAAAAGGAAGAGATGATTTGAGGCCAAGGGAGAGGTCTGATGAGACGCAAAGGAGAGAGAGAGAGAAAGGGATGGAAGAAAGGGATGAAAGGACAAGAAAGAAAGATAGGCTAAGGCGAGAAAAACTATATCGCGAAGAGCAAGGAATACCGCTCTGTCGCACACAATACGCAGCCAATAAAAAGTACAGGCAGAACATGTTAAGGTTAGAGGAAGAAAGGAGAGTGCATGAAAGGAAAGTAAAAAAGCGGGAAGATGAGGAAAGTAGAAGGGCAAAGGAACGTATAAATGAACGGATGAGGGAAGTAGATAAGGCTAGAGAAGAAGCAAAGAAGCGAAAGGAAATAGATGAGGAAATAGAACATAAGCACAGGCAGAGGGCACAGGATCTTGAATATTTGGAGCGGGAAGTGATTAAACCCAATCATACAGTAGAATGGGAAGACATAGAAGAATTCTTTCCTGCAAGCGATGTGGTACCAGGTACAAGTGGGACAGATATTGAAGATGACTTCGACACCAGAAGCATCGGGGAAACGATCGATATAATATAGGATGAGATGGGGCTAGAGCAGATATCCGATGAGGGAAGGAAAGATGAGCGCTTAGAGAGCAATCAGCTATATGACACTGAGGATGTCACCCAAAGAAGTGGGAGCAGGGGACTGTCCCTAGACAGGCTGGAGATTGGGCAGAGCGAAGAAGATGCTGGGAGTTGTGTAAACTGGGAGTATTACGAATCTGACTCCGGTGGGGAAACGGAGGATGTGGCACACGAGGAAGGGGGACGGTGCGAAAAGTGGCTCCCAAGGGACCGAGGGGTACGATGGTCAGACGCTAGTGGGTCCAAAAGTAGGGCACTGAAGTCTGCCGTGCAGTCTGGCTGACATGAAGGAACACCCCACGGTCAGAGGGGGGTGGCAGCACCTGCCTATGCAGACAGATTAAGGGCATTGCCAGGTAGACGGCAAGGCGGGAATGCCACCCCGGCGATAGACCAGAGAGCTATGGGGAAAGAGAAGGAGGACTGTGCATTCTAATTCCCGTTGCTAGAAAAGGGGGGAGCAAGACCACAATATATTCCATGGCCACACATGGACCGAGAGAACCTTAAAAATAAGCTTCCAATGCTGACATCGGGAGCCGGAAAGTGGATACATGAGTTAGAGAAATTGACGGGGGATGTCACCTTAAGGGACGCCTAATTGCCATACTTGGTGAAAGAGTAGATGATGTATGGAAACGGGCAGGCTATCCTAGGGTAACCCTAACTAACACCTCCCATGACAGAGCGCCATTTAATATCTGTAGGGCAGCAGTTACATCCAGACACTTCTGATATGTGGGCTATAATGACTCGGAAAATGAAAGAGTCAGAGGACCCGTTGATTTATATCCAGAATTTTCAAGACGCGTGGGTGCTCGAAATGCATGAGTCTTGGATGAAATCAATCCCTGGATTCTACCACATATTATGCCAAGGGTTGCATGAACCGGTGCAGAAGCAGCTTAAAAAATTGGTAGGAATAGAAGCAAAACCATGGGCCGAAATACAGTTGACAATTGCACACTACTGTAGATTGTTGCAAGAAAAGAACCGGAAAAAGGAGGCAACTCGTAAGGGCGAGGAGGCGAAGCTGGTGCAAAAGAAGCTCTCGAAGTATGCTCTCGAGGGAGCCATGCTCACCAGCCCAGCCGAACCAGGCACACAACAAGCGACCAACCCATCGCAGAATAATCAGGGTAACGCAGGATTTTACCCAAGAGGAAGGGGTTTTGGGGGAAGAGGATGGCAGAGTAATCAAGGAGGGTTTCGAGGTAACCAGGGAGGCTTTCAGAATAATCAAAATGGCTTTCAGAACGCTAAGATGGGCGGTTCAGCTATGCCAGGTGGACAGATGGCCCGACCACCTTCAGCGTGTTGGCTGTGTGGAATGACAGGACATGTGGTGTGCATGTGCAGAAGCCAAGGCATGTGGCCAAACAGCCAAGGGATGGGGGCAGGCATGGGTAATCAGCCTGCCGTCCCGCAACAGGGCGGTGCACAAAATTACACAGTGCAGCCGCAGGCGTCAGGCATGCAGCAAGGTGCACAGTAAGTGGTTCAACCACCGAACATGGGGAACTTGCCGCAGGGACAATCCCAGCAGGCACCACCGCAAATATCACAGAGCACTAGCTCCGGAGGGGGAGTTAACCCTGGGGCTGGGGGAAATCAACAAGTAAACAGTGGGCCGGACTTATATATGAAATAGGACAGCTCACGGGGGAGTCTGATGTGCTCTATCCTATCAGTGACACCAGACCCTAACAGGGAACCAAGGGTGAATGTCACCATAGGGGGGAAAGAATATTCCTTCTTAGTTGACATGGGTGCAACGCGCTCGTGCATACGAGAGGCCAAATTTTCCTTTTCCGGCGAGGCTATAGACACTCAGAGTTTCACTGAAGCTCATAGTAGAGTTCCCTTTACAGACGCACTCCCAGTCTCAGTGGGAGAATGCGAAATGAATGTACCCCTATTATATTCACGTCAGACCCCAGGAAATATTCTGGGCCGAGACCTGATGACTAAATTAAACATGACCATCTTGTTTACTGAGAATGGTATAATGTGCTCCACTCCAGGAATGCATTATTCAAACGTGTGCAAAATGATCAGAGCATACTTAGGACGTATAGCCATGAGAGCTGTACCGTTAGAGCCAGAAGTCTTTGCATATGGCGGGCGGGTGCTTATGGCGGGACTGCCAGGCCTCGCAGATAGAACTATGAGGACACCTGTTGAGTTTCTGTTCAGGCCAAGAATACCCATGCATGAAGAGGAGGGACAAGTATTTCCCTTAATGATACAATATGCCGCAGTGCGAGGGAAAGTGGTATTGGTCGAAGGATATGTGGATGAAGGCAGACAATGGTGTGCGATTATCGCCATCGAGGAAGGGTATCGAGTGACAGACATCACCGATGATGATCTGTTCGAAGAGCACCCTGACCTAGAGGAGACGAGAGTGGAAGTAAGTCTCACAATTTGGGTCAAAATGATCAGACGGGAGGTACCACAGAGAATGATTTTGGCGCTGGTACGTCCAGAATACTTTGATGACGACATGGCCCAAGTGCCTGCCGCAGTATGGACTACAGGGCCCTATGACATAGGTCTCCTGAAGGGGGCAGGTGAAGTGAAAGTTAAACTGAAACCAGGAGCAATTTTACCACGAGCGTGACATTATCCCATGTCCAGAGAGGCAGATGAAGGGATTGAGAAGACAATTTCCGCCATGATGGAGCAGGGCATCCTAGTGACGTCAGAATCACCTTGCAATACAGTGATTTACCCTTTCAAGAAATCAAAGGGAGGGTCTTGGCGTTCAATCCAATGTTTACAAGCATTAAGCAATATAGTTGAAGCCGAGTTCCCTCTAGTCCCCAATCCATCCACAATACTGTAACATACCCACCGAGGCAAAATATTTCACAGTGATTGATTTGAAAAACGCATTTTTCTCAATTCCACTGCACCGTGACTGTCAGGACCTGACATCATTCACTTTCAGACAGATGCGTCTAAAAAGTACAAGGTTGCCACAGGGGTATTGCGAGTCCCCGTCTATTTTCAACAGAGTCCTGCAAATGGACATAGGCAATATTGCGGTGGACAGTGTTGTTTTGCAGTACGTAGATGACATTCTGATCTGCAGCACCACTGAAGAGCAATGCAGGAGCGACTCTTCCAGCTACTGACTCCAGCTACTGACTATACTGGCTGAGAAGGGATACAAGGTTGATAAGGAAAAGTTGCAGTACTGTCAACAGGAGGTGTTGTACATAGGGCAACTGATCTCTCATGAGGGAAAAAGGTAACCCCAGAAAGGGCTGAAGCCATCATGAACGCGGCCAAGCTGTGCACGATAAAACAAATGCAGAGCTTCTTAGGCCTGTGCAATTATGTCAGAGCATGGGTCTTCGACTACAGCTCCTATACCAAGCCCTTGCTCCAGCCTTTGAAGAAAGCCCAGGCAACAAAAGGAGAAATTGAATGGAATGAGGCAATGGAGAAAGGGTGTGCAGAACTCAAGGGGGCAATTTGTAAGGCCCCAGTTCTCGGGATTCCTAATTATGCAGAGGAATTCTACCTGTTCTCACACTCCAATGGTAATTTTATGACAGCAGTGCTCGCGCAGTGAACCTCGCTGGGGTACAAGCCCCTAGCATTTTACAGTGGGAGTCTGGACCCGGTTATGAAGGGCCACTTCCCATGCGAACAAAATCTAGCTGCTGTCGCATTTGCCATCGAAAAGGCGTCATCCATCGTGATGGGGTGCTCCATGACATTGTATGTTGAACATTCGCTGTTCGCCATACTAGAGAAGCCAAAGGGCACACTGACATCTCAGAGAGCATCCGCCTATGAGGTGATTATCTCGTCAAAATAGTGGTATTACCCATCGATCAAAATAGTGCGATGTAAAACTGTTCATAGCCGAGCCAGGCACAGAGGGAGAACCTATACACGGCTGTGCGAACTATGAGCAATTCTATAATGAGATCCCTAGGGTAAAGGAAAACGCCCTGGCAAGTGGAGAGATTGTCATTATTGATGGTTCTTTGAGAATCGACCAAGAAGACGGACAAAGATATACAGGCGTGGCCGTGGTAAAACACCTAGTTAATGGAGAGTTTTGAGTACTCATCATTGCACGAATACCCTCTCACTATTCTGCGCAAGCTGCAGAACTGCTGGCACTGATACTCGCCATTGAGAATCATGCAGATCAGGAAGTAACTGTGTACAGTGACTCAGCCTATGTGACGTCCATGGTACATGCAGGTCTAGTGCACTGGAAAAGGAGGGGCTACCTCTGAGCAGACAGCACGCCAGTGCAACATGCAGCCTTATTGGACAGGCTGATAAAAGAACTGCAGCTCCCAGTGGGCATAGCAGTCGTGAAATGCGCCGCTCATACCAAGGGGACGGATTTCGTGTCACATGGAAATCATGAAGCAGACACGGAAGCCAAGTGCATTTCATCAAAGCATGAAACAATCATGGATTTGGAGGTGGCACGTACCCATGAGCGGATGATGGTAGCGCAAACCACACCAGAAGCCTATAGCAATATGGGGCAGACTCAACTAATGGAGCTCAAGGGGGAGGCACCTCAGTAGGAGAAAAATTTGTGTAAGCGTCGAGGGTGTTCTTTAAACCCCTCTGATGGGTTGTGGAGGCAAGACAGCCCTGGTAAAGCAGTAATGCATGTCGCCCTTCTAAAAGTAGCATTAGAACAACTACACTACCCCATCCATATGACAAAAGAAAATCTTGCTGCAACGCTCGCAGAAGACTGGTTCACACCGAATTTAGCAGAGCATGTTGCATTTTTTATGGTGAACTGCATAATCTGCCAGCAATTCACCGCTGCGCACACATTAAAAGTAGTGAGAGGGATCATCCCCAGAACGAATGGACCATTCCAGCACCTGCATATCTACTATGTTGACATGATTCAACTGTGCAACGGGTACAGGTATTTAATCTAGAGTTGTGTCCATTCTCTAGATGGATAGAAGCAGGTCCCTGTACACACCCCGATGCTACCTGTGCTGCCAAGTTCCTAGTGAGGGAAGTATTCCCTAGATGGGGGTGTGCGAAGTAATGAGATCAGATAACGGGGCTCACTTTGTAAATTCAGTTTTCGAACAGATTAGCTTGTTGCTTGGTATAAAGCACAAGTTCTCGTCGGCGTATCATCCTGGAGGAATGGGATATGTGAACGTTTCAACGGCTTGCTTGAGGAGAGGATAGCCAAGTTGAAGCACACATTAAAGAAAGGATGGCTGCACTGTCTACCATTGGCATTGTATGCACTTCGTTAACCAATCCAGCTTCGACCATCATCTCATTCTGCACGAGATAGTTACAGGCAGAAGGATGAGGACCCCTCTTACACCCCAAGATAGAGCTAGTTGTGATGCCCAGCCGACTAGAGAGGTTCTGGGAACAGAGATGCAAAAGTACCTTAACTGTATGACATCCAGCGCCTCTGTCATTACAGGCCAGCTGCAGTGACGGCAAAAAGGGGACGGCGCAGCACGAAACCCAGCAGGAAGTGCTGAAGCAGACACGAGCAAGGTGTACATGCGCCCCTCGTCTTCCCTGGTGACAGCGTGCTTGTGAAGAACTTTACTAGGATAAGGTGGGACGAGCCAAGATTTGGTGGCCCTTTCATCGTAGAGGAGTGCTCCAGCGCAGAAGGGCATGGATCTTCCTCAATGGCATTAAACCCTATATAGGAGAGAGCCCTCCTGCTGCATCTAACTGCAAAGAAACCACAGACAACAGGGAAGAACCTCAGCGCGTGCAGACAAGATCCATGGCGAGGAAGAAGGATGCATGAGCAGAAAACCAAGACAAAGAACCTGGATGCAAGTTGTGGCAGAAAAAACTGGACAGGTTCCCCAAGCAAAGGGGGAAATAAGGACATAACAAACACTTTGTACATCCCAGTTGCAGGGTAAAGAGAAGCACATCCAAAGCCACAACAACATTGATAAAATGAACTTTTGAAAGCACAACATGCTCAATTAGTACAACGAATCAAGACTCTGATAGACAAATAAGACATTGCCTGAGAGTGTAACACAGTATCCTGAAGCAATCAGTCTTGAAACTTTGTTCACAGAACTTATGGTATAACCCAGTAGAAACATCACAGAGGATGTGCTTTCCTGTTTCCGGGTAGTATTAGAGACATATCCTTCATTTGTAGTGAGAGTTCCCAGTATCACAGACTTTATTCAAGATCCGGGCCAACAAGAAAATAATCTGGCAACTACTGACTGTCATCACGGAAGCCTTCTTTGCACTACCTGAGAACAGTGATAAGGGCACAGATGCTTCCACCACAAGTGATCATTGATGAACTGACATACACGGTCTTCTTTCACATCATAGAGGAATGCCCAGGACTCATCGGGAGAACCACAGATACCTTAACCTTTATCAGAGATCCAAGAAACAACAAATTCCTAAACCGAGTGTGGTACAAACTGAACTACGTGGTCGCAATCCACGCAGCAGGAAAGTGTAAAGACTGTTCACGTCACAAGAAAGGCCTGTGATCTAGAGACCAGAAAATCAGAGCGAATGTCGTTGTCACCAGAAGACAGCAGATATGCGTACCATGTCTTCTTTCACCTCATTGAGAACTTTCCAGAACTATTGGGTAAACCGAGCAATGTTGACGTACCCGCATTCCTCAGAGACCCAGTAAAGAATGTACAATTAAACAAGCTCCTGAGAGCCATCATAGCGCAACTGAGAAGTAATTATGTTCATCAGCTGCTGAGGAGAGCCTTGTGAAGAGGAAGATTCCAATAAACTTTCCGCCGAGGACAGATCGAGAAGAGCAGAAACGAGGAATACAACATCATTGATCCTAGTTATTTTTATTTTTCTTCTATTTTTCTTATTATCCTTTTCGTCATCCTTCTGCCGTGGAGCAGATCGAGGAGAGAGACACTGTTCTTCAACTTGTCGCTGAGAGACCGAGCGAAAAGAGCGAACACAAGAACTTCACCATCTTATTTTCCTTTTTCTTAATTTTTCTCATTTTTTCCTATTTTTTCATATGTTCACTTTTGTTTTTATTTTTGTTTTTATTTTTTACAACATTTTATTTTTGCGTGACTTCTTCATTCTTTCGCATTGAGCAAGTTCCAGCATGTCCTCAGGACCAAGGCACATTCGAGGCGTGCATTGGGACCTCACCTATCATAGATATGCATAATGAATGTGATGTACCAAAGTTGCTAGCCTAACCCTTTTCCATAGTCTAGCACAGGAACTGTACTGAGTACCCAGAGACTACCGTTGTCACTCACATGAGGGGGGAAATTTGGAGAAGCACTCTTCCCTTTAATAGTAATGAACTCTCTAAATACAAGACCAGAGCAAAAGGAGGAATAAATAACTGACTATGAACTCATTTGAAATGGGGGCCCAGAACAGTACCTTGGTTTTACCCCCAACAGAAGGGCACCCCCACTTCCATGGAAGAAAATGCTGCAAATTGTCATTCCGAACGATTATGTGTATATGTATAGTTATTATTATTGTTTTTCTGTCATTAACAATCAGAACTGCTTTCCCAATCTCAGTACACCCACCAGATAATAAACATCTGGGGCCTTACGAAAGCACCCAGACCCTATATAGTAATTCCAGTCCCAAGAAAACCTGATGATAAAAATAACAAACTAAATTTAAATGTAATAAGTAATGATCTAGACACATTTGAGGTAACAAATGAAGAGAAAAGCTGGAGACAGGGTCAGCATGGAATGAATGAAAATTAATGAATGAATGAAAACGCTGTACTGACCACTGCACGCACCCACACACAGGATGCACACATGCAAGGGCAAGTGTCAATGGCTACAGGGCCTCCAACGAAGACAGCAGAGAGGGAGAGACTGCCTGCCGAACAATCAGTTCCAGAAAACAGTGGAAGTACCCAAGAGGAGCTAAGTGATACACTAGAGAGAGAGGGCATAGCAAAATCCCTCAAAAGAACAGAAATAGCCACAAAGGAATTCACAGAGAAAACACAAATGCTGATAGACTATTTGTTCCCTTTCATAGTCAGAGCAAGGAAACTGCACGAGGAGCTGGAACATAGAACTGCAGAGACTATAACGACAAACATGCCAGCTCGAACACTGCAAACAAGCACCAGATCTATGACTCAGCCTCACGTTGAGGAGATAGTGAGCCAATGGCGGCCAGAGAACCACCATGAAAAACAACAATAGGAGAGGAAGAGAAACACAAAACATTCTCCTACCACAGCGATGCAGTCGAGGCAGCCTGCTCCACCGAGACACCCAGAGAGGAAAAGCAGCACAGATGCATTTAGAGACATAGTCATGGCCAACTACAGAAGAACTCTGAGAATCAAGAGAAGACCACTCGAAGATAACAATGAACTTAATGATTACCTGGACAGCACAGCCCATCTCTGAAACAACATATGGTACCAGCACATGAAGGAAGTAGGACGAAGGCAGTCAGAAGGACAATGCTTTGTCTGTGCTCTCCTACCATATAGCATGGGAAAATCGAAGATCTTCCTGGCTGTAGAAATTGATGTCCCTACAGCACACTGTATGTCACGTGTAGCAATGTGTAACACCAGAGGACAATTTATGGGAAAAGACACCTCGTTGATATGGGCCAATGAAAAGGATTACCTGGATGAAGATGGCTACGTCCAGGACATTAAAACAAGAAACCGAGCGCACACCTGAAATCATGTTATCAGGTACGAGAACCCTGGCATCAAAGGATCAGGGATAAGATGGGAAGTTAACCCGAGACTGAACGGTCAAGGGAAGACTGCAGAAAGAGGCTCAAATCTGGAAGAACAGACGCCAAATGCAGATCTGGGGTACAGTGGTCTACCCAGATGGATGGGAGGACGCAGTAGTAATCTGCCGAGCGTGGATGGTCCTTGGAGCCTGCAAGGAAACAATAGAGAATTTGCAGAGGTTATGCAAACCTCTGTGGCCAAAGCTAGCAAAGATACTAACATGGGTCGAAGATAGAGGGGGACCCCTGCAGATAGTGCCACTGGAGAGCCAGAAACTATGTTTCAGAAACAATGGCACAAGGAAGATGGGAGAGAATCAAAACTGCGGTCGAATCTTTGAAGCTCCAGGAATGACACAACAAACCGCAGTTATTATGGACCATTACTGGGCGTGTGGATCCAAGGCATACATAAGGCTGCCGAAAAACTGGGGAGGCATATGCACACTAGTGAACGTCCACGTTCCCGCGCTAGTGATCCCTAAGAATGTTCACACAATAGATGGGCAATATACATCTGTGTTATTAGCAGCCAAATAAGAACCAAGGGAGGTCCAGTCGGCACAACCCAAACAACTGTGGTAAGGACTACAATTTCAACTGATATCTAGCTCGATATCAGGAAAGATGTAAAGACAAGGCTGTGGCAGAAGACAGAAGGATAGAACAAGAAATATACTATCCCTGCCTAGAGTGCGCTCTCAACTAGGTTGCGGTGTTACAACGCCTGTCTAAAAGTGACAGAATAAGAGTCAAATTACCAACTTCTATAGTGTGTAATACATCCAGCCTTGTAAATCCTATACCACTTTCTTCCAGATCTAGTACAAATTAGAAGAAACTGTAATTTAAAAGAAAAAGCGCACCAGGGGTATTGAAGAGGATGTATATCCCTCCAAAAACTCGTGTGGCAGCTGATGGGGTAAACAATCCTTTAATAACCCACAGATTTGTCACACTGACCCTGGATTGCTAGGGTTAAAAGACACAAAAACAATTGAAAAAGGGAGAAAATCCTTTTTTCTTTAAGCACAAAGACAATACAGTGATCCAGCCAGCGATGCAGACTTTGCACAGTAACATTCACAGACGTTTTGCGCTGAAGCACATAGGACACTGCTTTGAGCCCCGCTATGGTTGCATGTCACCCCTCCTGCGAGAATGGTAGCTCCCAGGACTTGTGTAATGGTCACATGGTGGTAACCATGTGACCAAACCAATAAAAGGGACAGGCCATTTCCGGCTCGTCACTCGATCACAAACTGACTCCTGCGTCCTGGTTGTGTGCACCAGGCTGGTACCGCGCAGCATGCAGAGGGCTTGTCCACGTTGCCTGGCATCCAGACGCTGCTCCTGCTGGACAACACTGTCCCAATGGACTTGTAATGCAATGTGATCATGGTCACGGTTGCAGCCTCGGCCTGGGTGTGCCCACCACTGAGGCTGCTGTGTGCTGGGTGCCCCCAGCCAAGATATGTGGCTCCAGTGCTCCAGATGCCGGAGGGTACCCCCTGCGGTTCGCCATCCCCGGTATGTAACTCCGGTGATCCAGATCCCATAGGGAACCCCCTACGGTCCAACCCTCTGCATGCCTGCAGAGCGGGTGTCTGCCTGGTGGCCCAGGCGCTCAGTGCGGCTAGCCAATGGGCAGGCCGCCAACAGCTAAGGGAAGTATTCTCTGTGCATATAAGATGTGTTGCCCAGGAATATGCAAGTTTAGATCAGGCCACCTCATTTTGGGGAAACAGCATACATCTAAAACGTGCCTGAAGAATACTGTATGTTGTCAGAATAGTAGTAGCGTTTCAGAGATCACTGAGATTTAAGAAATGGGAATTTGTTTTGTCCCTTCACCACGGCCTGCACCATGCAGGTTTATCACTACACATATATTGTAAAGTAGGATCCTCATAAATGCTGTGCCTCTTATGGACCAATGATCCATTAGCGCCCATCAACACCATGTGAGTCACTGAAAGTTGTTCCTTTTCAGAACTACATTTTGGCCACACTATATTTGGAAAGGGCCTCATCAAGGTCGCCTGCAAGGATATCTCTGTGCTGTTCACATCAGGATCCAAAAGAAATCCCATCCCTCTGTCAATGACTAAACTCTCCCCAGAACTACACTGTGTAAAATAACTGTAGGACTCTCCTTGCTTAAGCCCATCACAGAACAAACCAATCAGTCCATAACATGCCTTCAAAAAGACCTCTCTGAAATTCAGTTAATGCTTAACAACGTGAGTGTGTAGCAGCATGAACTGGAGAGGAGAGTTGGGTCCTGCGAAAACTCCATTTACTAAATTAAGAGATTAGAAAATGAATCATTCCATCTCGACAACATTAAAAACGGATAGATAGTCTCTGCTTTGATGGGATTTCTGAAGGCCGGGAAGGGGAAGACCCTATCACTTTCCTGACATGAGCCATTATAGAGATGCCTAAATTAAAGACAAGCACCACTCTTGACATACAAAAGCTGCATCACTTGGGAAGCAAGCTCACTAAGTCAGTGCGAAACACAGAGCAATCATTTCCCGTCTGTTGAAATAATCTCACGTCCTTGACATATTAAAGTCTATCAGGAATATGGATACGATCACATGGACTGGTCAAAACATTTATATCAAACAAAGTACTCTGTCATGACATTTGATGCTCTCACAATCAACGGCATTTCATGGGCACATTCAAGTGTGAAAACCTCAAGTGTGTAAGCCAACTTTCTGGGTTTCCCAAACATTCTCAATCAACCACAGTAGCCATTTTGTTGATGCCTCTTTGCCAACGTCTCAGTGGTGCATAGTTCAAAACCTGAGAAAATTGTTTCGATTTTTCACCCAGCAATAATTGAGGTACATGGATTATCCAATGTCTTCACTTGGTTTTCCTACTAAAGAATATATTGAAGAGCTTTGCATTGGAATGATGTGGAGGGAAGTAGGGGGGAGGATAAAGCAACGCTACAGGCTGTGTGTGCATATACATCTGAAAGACTGAATCGGATTCAGTGGCAAGATTCTGAGTACAATTTCATGTCTCAAGAGCCAGGCTCTGCGGCCTTACCATTCCTGGTTATGCAAGGTCTCATTTTGGTCCTGAAGGTGTTCAATTAGCACAGGGAGCTGCTTGGAGATAGATGGAACACTTGGGTGTCCTCAGTCAACAGAACGATTATGGCACTCAAAGCAGTGTCTTCACTCTTAAGTGACATTGAAAATCTTAGAAATTAGATTTATGTTATTTCGATTGTATGATCCATTAATGGCTTAAACTGCATCCCTCCAAGACAAAGATATACATGTACATTTGACCCTGCAATCCTTGCTTGAGGAGTTTTCCAAGAACTACAGGACTCCAGTCCAGGTGTAAAGAATCTGCATTATCTCCAGGACTGAGAAGCTCAGAGTTATCACCCTGAAGGTGAGGTGAGATGGTAGATATTTAACACAAACTCAAAAAAGATACAGTGAACGTAAACTGAGTGAAAACATTGAATGTAGCCACAGTTTTCCGTGCTCCAGCCTGTACCAGGGATTGTGCCTTTCCAGCGCCAGTCCAGGGACGGTCCTCACGGAAACCAACCACCACCACCCACCAGGTCAGCTGGACAGGGAGGGGCGCTGCACTCTTAACAGGAGATGGGCTACACTCTGAGTCCTTACATTCGTTTTTCTGGTAACAAAGACACCAATTTGGTAGATCTGTAGGAATCCAATGGGGACCCCCCTTTAGTTATAAAACACAAACGTTTCTTATATAACATTCCTAACCTTCTAACTAATAATCCACTTCTAATTTCCCCCTGGTGTAAGATCTTTATAAAGGGATCTGCCTTGTCAGCCCACCCTTTATTAGAGAGGTCACAGGCAGACCCATAGGGTGGAACTGATGGAACAGACCCCTGACCTACCCCAGGTACCACCCACTGTATAGGAAGGCCAGAGGATGGCACCAGTGGGTGATCCCACCCCCTAAGCGGCCTCTGGCAGGCTTCACTTTCCTTATCTGCCTCATGTCAAGGTACAAAAAATGCCCTCTATCCCTTCCACCGCTTACCTACTTAACTCCCCGCCCAAACACTAGTATGCATTATAAGTCTGTTTCTAAACCTATTAATGCCTCCTTTGCATCCGGGACCATCCCCACTAATCTCAAACAATCATGGGTGCTCCCGTTGCAACAAAAAAAACCTAGACCCACTTATACCCACTAACTACCGTCCTATCACGACAGTGCCCTTTCTCTTCAAAATTCTTGATAAAATTGCCTACCTCCAAATCCAAAAATACCTGGAAACCCACAAACTGTTAGGAGCATGACAATCTGGTTTCCGCCCACTACATGGAACTGAGACCGCCCTTATTGACCTTCAGGCCCAAGTTGATGAACTAAAAGATAAAGGGAAAACTGCTCTCCTCATGTTGCTTGACCTATTAGCGGCATTTGACCTTGTGGACCACAAGGTCCTATGTAACCACCTGGACTCAGCTGCCCACTTTTATAAAGATGCCATAACTTGGATTAAGTAATTCCTAAACAATATAACCATGAGGGTCTTCTCCCCCACAGCAGCAGCAGACCCAATCCCTATCACGTGTGGAGAGCGCCAGGGATCTTGTGTCTCACCTACATTGTACAACATTTTCACCAAGCCACTTTTCGATGACCTGGACCATCTTGGTATGACCTAAACCAACTATGCAGATGATACTCAGATTCTCCTTCCACTTTCAGGGGATTACGCTAAGGATTTGACCTTGGTGAATAGAGTGTAAATTATCATCCAGGCATGGTCTATGCCTGAATGATGACACGACAGAGCTTATCATCCTGGGCACCCACACTAATATTAAGACATTAGACCACAACTACTCCTCCTTCCTAATTGATGGCAACCTCATCAAGGTTGCGAAGGAGGTTAAGACTTTTGGCTTCTACCTAGACTCCACCTTCTAGTTCACCAAACAAGTGAACGCCATGGCATCTGCCACAGCCTACACTTGCAAGCTCATTAGAACTGTCAAACCCTTTCTCTCTAACGAAAACTGCATTATCCTGGCCAGAGCCCTTATACTCTCCAGACTCAATTATTACAACTCCCTCTATATTGGGGCCAATAAATCGATCATCCAAAGGATACAAATCCTACAGAATAACGCCTTAAGAGCTGCTCTCAGTGTGGCTAGAAAATCACACATGTCCATAATTAGGCGCCAAAATAACTGGCTATCGACCTTCAACAAAATTCAGCTTAAAACTGCTTGCCTCACCCACAAAGCTCTGAACAACACAGTCCCCACATATTTAACTGACAGATTCCATAGGAGAACCTCTACTAGACCCACGAGACTTCCCAATTCCAACTGTCTCACCATCCCTAGGTTTAAACTCTCAAAGGTTGGTGGCTGTAGCTTCCCCGTCAAGGCTGCCCAACTATAGAACTCCCTGCCACACACCTTCAGAGAAGTTCAACCATACCAGAAATTCAGACTCAACTATATAAACTGGCTCAAGTCCTCCAATATTTAGCCCCTCCATGTGAGTACCCTGCCAGGGAACAATGTTCTCATTTATTGTATATATCCGATTTTTGTGCTGTGTAATTGTTCCACTGTGTAACAATGTATATATTTGACTTTGTCTATGTCCTGTAACTGCCTTTACTTTGTAACTGATGAAACTAGGCTTTGCATATCCTGTAACTGCTGCACCCTGATACCCTTGGGTCTGGTGTGCATTAGAAATAAATAAACAAACAAACAAACAAACATACATGTTACACTATACACCATCCCTATTTAACTATTGTACACCTAACTGCAAAGCCCTATTCTTACAAGCTACACTTAGTATGTCTATGCATTTATAAAGACAATAAATAAAAAAATAATGTATCTTAATCAGGTATTGTCAAAGGGATAATCCTGTGCTCAATTTAAATATTGCAATTTATCGATATTTCTTTCACATAATACTCAGTATCTTTATGATTACATAGTAAGCACTAACAAACAAAACCGGCCAGCATGTATTTCAAAATCATGCACTAAAGTGTAAAAGTACAGTACATATACCTCTTCAGAGCCACAATCCCTATTACATATTTCAACAGTTTGTATTATTCCTACGTTTCATTATAACATTATTCTTGAGTATGAGTACAGAATTACAAAGGAAACACCTATTTAGTGAATGATAAAGCCTAAGCAAAATGAACATTTTAAGGGGTGGAGAAAAGCGATGAGAAAGGAAATGTGTTATTAGGTCAGTAAAATCTTTGTTTATTATTTGAAATTTAGAATTAATTCTCTAAGTCATGATTTTGTATTGATTTATATAAATTCTAATAGAATGTTATACCTTCTTTATGACTGAGCGATCTCTGTGATTGTATGCACCCACAATCATTAATTGCTAGTTCTGCCCGATAGGTTTTCCATAATTTCTTTTCTATAAGGACGTGTATCTGTTAACAATATTAACCAAGTTATATATTGCAAATAGCAAAACAGGAAACCTGGTCTTTAATATTTGTACCTATGAATTGTTATAGCAATATGTGCCTACTTTTAACTCTGTCATTCAAATATATTCATAGCCAATCACATTTAACTGTTCTTGCTTGTTAAGGTTATTGCTTCCATTTTAGGGCACTGCGAATATAAACCATTGAAATGTCATTATTTGTGGTTGTCTTTGTAATTAATTATCTATCAATTTTATACTATTTAACTATATGCTTGTCTTTTAATAACTCGTTTTTTTTAGATCACAACCATTGTTATGCTTTCCATATTGCTCTTACCTCGAATATCAGTCTCTAGGCATGATATGTTCATTTTAATAAGTGGTGTGTAGACCACTTGATTAATGATGTTCTGTGTAGACGGAAATGTCAACTGTGCATCTATGTATCTGTTCCTATTAGGGTACAGACACAAATGATGGACTCCTACCTATCAATGCTCCTAATCTCTGTGTTTTGCTTCAATCAAGCCAATGAAACGAAATAATGAAGCACAGCTGGTGCAAGGAAAAAAAAAGCTTTATTTAATTTATTTTGCAAAAGTAACAGCTGGGAGAAAATCCAAAATACTTTTTCTCAATCCATCCACATTGTGCAAAGGATTATAACGCAGAAAACCGCAATATTTGCAAAATTACAAAAAGCGACATTTCATACAATTCTAACATAGTATTTGGCTGCTCTAATGAAGACCCTATACAACCCTGTACATTGAATTCTACCATTGGCTAATCCACTGTCTCCAAAACCACCCAGGTCCAACCCATCAACAATAATGTCATCACCATGAGGATCATCAACTCACTGTTCAATTGGCTGGCGTGTTTCATGCTGACAGTGATAAAAAGCTTGTATGCTATTCGTTGTCACTCTTTTGGGGATGCCCTTGTATGTTGCATCCCTCTGAGACAGCCCAATTAGCAAATAAGGTGAACAAAGAGATCAGAACCTGGCTTCAGGAAAAAAAAGATAGTCCCAACTCACCTCCCATGCTGGGGTCCCGATCATCCCAGACCATTTCCTGACCTTGAAAAGCTAATTCTGCAACTCTTGTCTCGATACATGTTGCCAACGCAGATGCACAGTCTTCTAATGAGGTCATGGGATGAATAGCTGTTTTAGAAAAAACATGGTAGTCGGTCTTTGGGCGCGCTGTGTATGCAGTTTAGCTTGGTATATTTGGCAATGTTACTACATGGATCATCATACACCTAGAGATCAAAGCTTTCTGTATTCATGAAGCTATCGTCTGGAACAATAATAATTGTTGCATAGCTAGTTTCGAGTCCTGAGAACAGCCAATTTTCACAGTTTCTCCCAGCTTCAGCTAACCCCATCCTAGCCTTGGTTGTGTGGTGTTCTTCAACCGGAAATGAAAAGAAAATGTGTCCAATAAAACGAATAAATTATGTAGCTTCGAATTGGGCCTTGTCTCAAAATTGTGATACCCTTGCTCAATGTTACAAACAAAACTCAACAAAACAAATGTTCTAATACATACCCTACCGCATATGTATTCAGCAACCTAAGGCTCCCTTAAGTGCAGCAAGCAAAACGAGTTCCCTGAAGTGTGGCAAAACTAACACTATTCTACTTGTGTTCATATCCTTCAAAGCAAAAGCCTCTACTAAAAAGTGTTCTTATTTTACATGCCTGCTCTTGCCTGCTGGATCCAGGAGGCAGTGTGTGATGTTGCATCTGCCCTATCTGCACCATCACATTCTCCCCCTCTGGTTAATGTATTAACCAATAAACCTTTAGCCATCATTATGTCATAGGTATCTTTTGGCACCCACGCTCTGCACAATCCCTTCAAGCTACATCCAAGTGCTGCATGCTCCTCTGGTGTGCAGTTCATAAAGCACCACTCTCCATCTCCATCACAATCTATCCAATGCTGCGTATGATTCTTTTGTTCCAGCGGAGGGGTACAACATGTGACCAGGCGACCAATCAGTTGTGCAGTTCTGATCATGCAATGATCCTTTTTTGCCATTTCATGTATCTTTTTGCATATAGTCATGTATGGAGAGGGGTTGTGGCTTCAAAAGATCTAAGTGTAAGTGACAACGTTTGCACTTGTACATTTCTCTTCCCAACTCCTTTTAAAATACCCCACAACTTTTTGTAGGATTCAGAGGCTTATGAGTAACACAACGAGGACAGGAACTAGCACTTTAAAATTGTTGCCTAGCCAGGCAGGCACCCAGGAGAACATCAGGTGATACCAATCCTCTTCTACCACTGGACCACTCTCCTTTTCTATAGTAGTTTGCAAAGTATGTAAAGCATTTATAGTGTCGGTCAAGCTGCCATTTTGAGCGTCATTTGCCAGCAGGAATGTGCAGCAACTGGTTCCTATTTTCATGCACACGCCACCTTCCATAGCAGTGAGGAGGTCAAGCACATATCTATTTTGAAGAATGGTTAATCTAAAAGCCCTGAGTTCCTCCATTATTGCATTTAATCCTTTCTCATTGGCATTCACTAGTTGGAACAGGTCCCATGCAAATATGTATCTGTTCCCATTAGGGTACAGACACAAATGATGGACTCCCACCTATTGATGCTCCTAACCTTTAGGTTTTGCTTCCCGTCATCTTAATATAGTACTGGTTACTAAGATTACATATTTAAAGGTATTTACATGTATGTATCTATGATCTACAAAAACCTAGTAATTAAAGTACACAAATAACGTTATATAGTATAACATTGTTTCATAATGTATTGTTTCATTGTACACTATTATAATTGTGGATTTATTTTTTCTTAAAACTACTGTTATTGATTCTCCTACTGTATGAATAATGTTCTAACTAATTTTCAACAAACTTTATTTCCAACAAATAAATAAAACATAAAACATTATTTTGCATAGGGGTGACTGCTGCAGTCAGCCACCCCTTTTCAGTACCTCTGTGTTTGGTTGTCCTGGTGTTTGGGTATGCCACCTGATGACAACAGGGATCATCTTTAGTCTATTCTTCTAGTTGGCCATGTCCACCACCTGATGCCACCCAATCTCACCACACGCGGGCCCCAAGCACACAAAAGAGTTCTCAAGTGTGCCCCATTCCTGGTGGGGGCAGTCACACACACTACTGCTTATGTGGCCCATTGGTAACTTCTTGTGTGGCCCAATGTCCTTGGGGGGGCACACAGGCGATCACTGCAGTAGCCCCTTGGCACAACCTGTGCTCTTCAGTGGCCCCCCACCCTCTATCAACGCCACAGCCCACAACATTCTTATTATCTTCCGTGTCGGCCTCATGGCCAGGGGGCCACCCGCAAACACTGTTGCACCCCGGTGCCATCTTTTATTTCAGGGGACATCCTATGGGAATACCATCTTCATCACCACCAGGGATTCAGCATAGTTTCCGGCCTTGCTGCCCCACCCCCTCCTCATTGCGCTAAACTGCCCACTTCTTCACCTGGGCTGTGCTGATGTAGCTGCCCGGAAATTGTCTTCACTTGCTCCAAACATGAAGCCTGCACCCACTGCAAGGACGCCAGGTCACCCCCCTTGACGCAACCCAGCCAAAAGGTGTCTCTAAGCCCTTGGGGACACTCAGATTCGCAGCCTCCCCAGGGAGCTCCTATTAACTTTATCATCTCCCTTTCCTTTTATTACAACTGTCCCTTTTCGATTCAACCATCTTCTTTAGAATCCTCTCTTTTTTTTCTTCTTCAAGGTGGTGGGCTGGATGGATCCGTCCAAAGCATAACACACAATATACATTAAAGAAACACTAAATAAAATATGTTATTTATACACCCTGCTCTCTGTGTCTTTATTTTTAAATTTCTCTTACAGGGCAAGTATGTAGCCCTATTTAACCGGGACCTACTTGGACCACAGGCTACATGAATGTACAAATAAAAAATGTTTTTGAGAACAATGAACTTCAGAGAAAACAGTTGTGGAAATTGTTGGAAGAATGTAGACAGCTGTGTGTAAATTTGCCCTTTCTAGTCCAAGCTTATGTACTTTAAAAAGTGAATAAACCTTTGACACAACTCAAATTTAGTTCCCGTAATACCATTGAGAGAAATTGGTTTGAATTTGTTGGAAATGTGCCATGCACAAGATGTATTCAAGTCATTTTAACAATTTAGAAAGAATAATTCCCCTCAGATAGAAGATTTCTACCCTTTGCATTATCCTGTTAGGTTTAGGATACCCTCAAGGGATTTTCATGGCACCCTTCGGAGGAGAGTGAAAGAGGACAATATCTTGTTATGAGAAGATGATGCAAAGCTAGTGGTGTTGGCAGAGTTACATGTCAATTAAGGGTATTGTGGTGGTGAGACAAGAATCACAAACGATTCCACAGGAATATAATGGTCACATTTAGGATCTTCCTTTTTGCAAGTGTCACAGCTTCCAAGTAATTGGGTCTAAAGGGTGCCCAACACCTTAACAATATTTGAGGGACATATCTAAGGGCAGGTAGCATATTGTTCTTTGAGGCTGAACTTGAATTCACTTCGGAAAGTAAGGACAGTTGAGCATATAACATGTTGTCAAGATATGGATACAGCAGTTTGTGAGTATTGTGCTTTGAAGCAGATTCTCAATTCTTTGCTACCGTTGAAAGGGAGAGAGTCAAAAGCAGTTTTATATGTTCCTCCTCAGGGGATAGCTCTCCTAGATTTCAAATTCCAGATGGATGAAACCAAAGACAAGGGCAAGCTAGCCATCCTCCTACTTTTAGACCTATCAGCTGCGTTTGATCTTGATGACCATCAGATCCTTACCAAACATCTTACCTCAGCCACAGCCTTTGCACCAAATGCTGCCAGTTGGATCAAATTGTTCCTTTCTAACAGAACCACTAGGGTATTTGCACCTTCAGCATCTGCTCCCCCTCTATACATACATTGTGGAGTCCCACAGGGATCTTGCGTTTCACCTACGCTTTACAACATATTTACTAAGCTCCTCTTTGACCGTCTTGATAACCTGGGTGTCACATACACAAACTACACAGATGACACCCAGATCCTCATCACTCTCTCCGGTTGTTATGTTAAAGATTCTAAAATGATAAACGCTATCTTATGTCTAAATGATGATAAGACCAAACTTATGATTATTGGTTCACAAGTTTGCCTCAACAAACTGGACAAATGCTAACATTGATGGGAACACTATAAACATTGCTAAAGAGGTCAAAACACTAGGGGTCTATCTAGACTCCACTCTTTCGCTGAAAAAACAAGTCACTACTATAGCCTCTACCTCATCCTACACTAACAAACTCATAAATGCTTGCAAACCCTACTTATCGACCCACAGTTGCATTACTCTAGCCCGTGCATTGATCCGCTCGAAGGTGGATTACTGTAATACCCTATTCCTAGGCTGTTCGGCACATAATTTTAACCGACTTCAAGTATTACAAAATAATGCCCTTAGTCGGCATTGAATATCCCTTGCTCCTCCCACATTACAGCTATTAGACAGGATGCACTCTGGCTACCTGTGTGTGACAGAATAATGCTACGTTTGCTAGTCATTATGCATAAATGCCTCTCTAACACGGCTCCAAAATACCTTACTGACAAATTCTCAAGGAATCAGCACGACAGACCCACTAGATCCCTCTACCTCAACCACCTCAACATCCCAAAATATAAAATGAAAACTGCAGGAGGGTTCAGCTTCCCAGTCCTAACGTCTAAATGCTGGCACTTACTCCCTCCAACCATCAGAGCCAAACCATATTTTTGGGCCTTCAGAGCTAAAGTCAAAACATGGCTCTTCGCTCAGCATACAAACAAAGCTCTCAGCTAAATCCTGACCTTCATCGTCATGCTACACTGTATATAAATGTACAGAATCTACTTGCACTGTCTAAAAATAGGCTTGCCTTGAGTCTCATCTGGAACCCAAATCAGATGCGCCCTTGTGCCCACCAATCATTGCCACCACATGTTGTAGCTATTGTAAATTTGTAACACTGTAATTTTATATTCTGTAATTATGTGTCATGCCTTTTCTTGTAATATTGTAATTATGTAATACCATGTATGTAACCTTGTAACTTGCTATGTTCTCAAGTAAAGCGCCCAGATACCCCTGGGTTAGGTGCGCTATATAAGTAAATAAACTAAACTGAACTAAACTAAACAGCTACCTCGTACAGTGGTATGGGGGTCTTACCCTCAGGTGTACTGTGAAATATACTGTGACCTGGTCTCATGCCTCTTCTCTCAAGCAGTAGAAGGGCATTCTGGGCACATGAAAGTGCAGAAAAATAGATCAGGCTGTGGACAATCTTTCTCAATCGGCCCCTGACTCTTAGGGTGCATTCAGTGACCGGATCTTGTGAGATTGCTTGAATGTTCCACAACTGTGAGAGCTTGAAACGAGTAGTCCCTGTATGAAGCACTATGTGAATACAATGGGCATTTTCTCAGCTCTGTATGTATGGTGCGGCTCATCAGATCACAGGCGTCGATTGTCATCACCACTAATAGACAATTGACTAGGACATTATATATCGCATTTACTTTTTAACTGGAAAAAACAGTCGACCCCACAGATTTGACATCATAATACTTGGAAAATGCAGGCAGCATGACAATATTAATCTTGTGAACTTTATTTCAACATGATAGCTTACTTTAATTATTTCGGTTATGCGAGAACAATGTAATAGGTTCCCTTTAGAGAGTGTAGAAAAACACAATTTGCAAATGCTTTCCTATGCATTTATAGGAAATAACATTAAAATGAATTAAAATAATACACAAAGCAAATGTATCTTAGCGAAAAAAGTGCAATTTGACTGTATGATTGATTGCGAGGAAGTGTGTTCAGTTCCAGTGCATCCAAGGAGAAATTCCAATTGTGAAGTACACATTGGCAGCCAGGTGCATACAGATTGTTGATCAGTTCAATTAACCAAAGAAACCCAAGGCTGGAGTGAGAACAAATGGGAGAAATCAGTCAACTGTAAAGTGAGACGACCTATGACAATCAACACAACAAACATCCCGTCCTCGCCTCACCCTACATTCCACACAGCATCACTTTATCTGCCCACGTTCTAAGGAACTTGGGAAAGGACGTAGGTAGGCATCATGGGGTGTACAATATTATGTTATGATCTGATATGGCATTTAAAACGCGCCTATACACAAGTGTTTCGAGGCGCGACGAGGCAAGGGGGGGGGGGGCAAAGGGAGGACAGACAACGATCCTACTAGGCCAGGTGTCATTCAGATCGCACAAGTGCATGGTAAAGGAAAGTGCGCAGGGGGAGGGGAGAGGGGAAAGTGCAGTATATGGGAAGTGGAATAAATAAGACACATAAAACAGCCAGCTAGTGGTAAGTGCAAAGGAAGTGCAGACGTAAGTGCTGGTAGGGGGACTGAAGGGATACAGAAACGGTCCCCAAGTGCAGGGGTTGCCAGGGAGGCAGTGCAGGTGGGTAATTAAAGGGGCCTGGGCCAGAGGTCAGAAAGGGTGGCCAGGAACCAGTGTGTGCAATAGCAGTCAGAAGTTCAGCAAGGGAGGGGAGGCGAGAAAGCAGAAGCAAAGAGGAAGGTTTTGAGGTGTTTCCGGAACCGGAGATGGTTCTCCTTGAGTTTCAGGGAGGCAGGAAGGCTGTTCCAGAGAGAGGCCCCTGCCAAAGAGAGTGATCTGCCACCAACTCGTTGCTTGGAGAAGCGACTGACCTTAAGGGAGTTGGAGGCAGATGAGCGAAGAGCTCGAGAAGGAAGGTATTTAGGAAGAGAGAGTTGAAGGTATTGCGGCCCCAGACCCCAGAAAGCCTTGTGTACAATGCAGAGAGTTTTGAACTTAATCCTCGCAGCCACTGGGAGCCAATGCAGAGATTTCAGTCCTGGAGAGATACGATCCCTGGGCTTGAGGCCAAGAACAAGTCTCACAGTCCTGTTCTGGTTGAGTTGCAGAGGGCGGAGAGTGGAGACAGGCAGGTTTAGATAGAGGCTGTTACAGTAGTCCAGCTTGGAGAGGACCAGGGCTCTGGAGACAGTGAGCTTCTGGGGGAAGGAGAGGAAAGGAAGAATACCTCTATGGAGGTGCAGCTGGTAGTGTGACTTCTTAGAGACGTCCGAGATGTGAGGGGAGAAGGAGAGAGCAGAGTCGAAGATGACCCTGAGGTTTTTTGCCTTGCAGGTGGGAGTAGGAGGAGGGCCTAGAGAGGCCGGCCAGAGTGCTGCAGGGAAGGCGGGAGTGGGTGTGCCGATGAGCAGAATTTCAGTCTTACTGGCATTAAGGCAGAGGTTGTTGGCGTCACACCATTCCTGGATGGCAGACAGGCAGTCAGAGATGAGGGAAGGAGAGGAGGAGGCTGAGGGTAGCCTGAAAATGAGCTGGGTATCATCCGCATAGCACTGAAAGTTGGGACAGAGAGCGGCGATGCAGTGGGCAAGGAGTGCCAGGTATTGGTTGAACAGCCAGGGAGAGAGGTTAGAGCCCTGGGGGACACCACAGGTAGAGAAAAAGATGTCAGAGTGGAAGGACCCAAGTTGGACCTGGAAGGACGGTTGGAGAGGAAAGAGGTCAGCCACGCCAGAGCCTGACCAGTGATACCCAGGTTATCACGGAGATGGTTGAGCAGGATGGCATGTTTGACAGTGTCAAAGGCAGAAGACAGATCAAGCAAGATAAGAACGCAGGGGGTGTTAGAGTCGAGGTTAGTGAACAGGTCTTCACGGATGTTCAGAAGAGCAGTTTCCGTACTTCTGGCAGCTCTGAAGCCAGACTAATGGTCATGAAGACAACCAACAGATTCAGTGTGGAGATTGAGCTGGGAGATGGGAAATTTCTCCAGGAGCTTGCCCAGGAAGGGAGTGATGGTGATTGGGCGATAGTTAGCCGGGCAGGAGGGGTCGGCAGAGGGTTTCTTAAGAAGAGGGTGCACAAGGGAGTGCTTTGGGGGGGGGACTCCAGTGGCGAAGGAGTGATTGCAGAAATCCACCAGGGCAGCAGCCAGGGAGTCAATGTGATCCTTGATAGTTTTGGAGGAACAGGGGTGAACCTGTTTCGACGAGACTTTCATAGATCGGACTTGTCTAGAAATCTCGTCTGGAGAGAAAAGGGGAAGGCAGAGAAGGAGGGAGGAGGGGTGGCTGCAGAAGGGCCAGAGGAAGGGCAGAGAGTTGCGGGAGGGGGGGTGAGAGGAGGAGAGTGAGGACAGGATGTCCTGAGTTTTTTAAATGAAGTGAGAAGCCAGTGCCATGCAGAGGGCCTGGGAAGGGACAGGAGAGGTAGACACTGCGGCAGGATTGGCCAGTTCCTTGCAGATTTTAAAGAGTTCAGCCAAATTGTTAATTGCCGCAGAGACACAGGCTTGGATGTGAGCTCTCTTCTTGGTGAGGACGGAGAGCCGGTATTGCCTTTGCAGCAGGCGGCAGGCCAGTTTGTCAGAGGATGAACTTGAAGCACGCCATTTCCTCTTGGCAACCTTACACTTGCGTTTTAGGGTGACGAGGTCTGAGTCATACCAGGAGTTACACTTGGCTTTGGGCTTCAGGCGGAATCTCATGACAGGGGCAAGGATATCGAGAGTGGAGAATGGAGAGCGCTGTGTCAGGGTGAGAGACAGCCAGGAAGGGGGAGGGGGTGAGAAGGTGGTGGCGAAAGCCTCAGCTGACACGCGCTTCATGGGTCGGGTGACCGAGAAGGTGGGTGGCAGTGACGGAGGTGGCTTGGCCTGCTGGGTGGGGAGGGTGAGGTGGAGGATAGGAGAAAGTGGTCAATCCAGGAGAGAGGAGTGGAGAGAGGGACAGAGAGGAGAAGGTCTGAAGAGATCAGAACATCGAGAGTGTGCCCTGCAGAATGAGTCAGGCCAGAGGGGAGAATGGTGAGTGAGAGAGAATCGCAGAGGTCGCGAAAGAGTTCAAAGGAGGGACAGGAGGCATCCAGATGGATGTTGAAGTCTCCAAGAAGGAGGAGTTGAGTGGTTGAGGCCAGGAGTGAGGAGTAGAGGTCCGCCCACTCAGAGAGGAAGGAAGAAATCCAACCAGGTGGCCGATAGATAGTAGCCACAGTAAGGGAATGGCTTAGCGAGAGAGAGAGCCTGCAGACGAGGCATTCAAGAGAGGAGTAGGCCTGCGTAGGAATGACAGAAGCAGGAATCCACTCAGGGAAGATAAGGGCTACGCCACCACCAAAGCGGTTGGGCCTAGTTATTGCATGCTGTGTACTGGATAGTCTTTTCTCCTTGTTTAAATTAGAATAAGAGTTAAGCCCTCTCCCATTTTGTTTGTAATGCTCCATATTTTAGAATTCTTTTTTTCTGAATCGATAGATTTGTGTTGCCCTGGGGTCTGTTTCCCTTCAACCCAACAACATAATGCATTGATTTCCATGTACAACGTGAATCCAGTTTATTAGGGCACTCATAAATTGCATACACGTTCATACTGTTCCTCAGAGTACGTGATCCATTGGGGATGCAGGCTAGGGAACTGCAAGGGCAAATGTACAGTGTATTACTCCTCCTGCACATTTGGAGGACTAGGGCAGCAAGATGGTGGCGCTGGTTCTCCAATGTACATGTACAGGAACCAGGAAGATCTTGCTGTTTCGTGGCTATTGTTTGCATGCTGTGTGGGAACCCGATGGCCATCAAGGTGGCAGCATGAGACTGGCATAGCTGTAGGTAAGATAAATAAAAATTCTGTATGTTTTAGTGAACTGGAAGAAGGACTTACACTAAGATGTGCCATGTAAACTGGATGTTTATTTAAATAAAAAGTAAGTGCCTATCTAACCCTACTGATATGAGGGAGGTTCCCTGCCTAACCAACTAAAATGTAAGGGTGCTCATTAAAGTCCAAAAGAAATAGTCCTTAGTCCAAATCCTATTAGCTAACTGGTCCTGCCACTTTAAAAAAAATAACAAAAAAAGGAGCCTGCAGCAATAGCCTCTGTCCTTTTCTTCTGCCTGGACCAAACACTTGGATTTCATTATCAAGGTTTTTTTTAAAGTTCTTCAATGTCTCGCAACACAGTTCACAACCTCTCTGCAGGTCCTGTATGCCAAATCATACTTGCATGTGGTACCCTCTTTCCAGGAAGAAATGGTTTTCTTAATACAATTCAACCATTTCCAACTTGGTACCCTTGAGGTTCTCTCTCTTGTTATATTCATTATATTTTATGGTTTTTGGGCTTCTCAGAGCCCTCTGGCCTTCTGATAGGTAGGGCGTCTGCCCTCTTAGGTCTATCAGGCTCCTGTAACCTTTGTGGCTTTCCCAGCCTCGAATATCACTGTTTTCCCCTCTCTAAAAAGTGTGTTACCTCTTCAGAAGCATTTGCTTCCGTTCCGCTGCTCGGCTCGGCAGCTAATGCACTCCTTGTGTGGGATTGAAGATCCAGTCTCTCTTCTGCAATCTGGTCTCGGCGCCAGTTAACTGACCCAGGCCCAAGACTGCTTCCATGTGGTCATGCCACCAGGTGAGATGGTCACTTTACTGTCTCTGTCTCTTTCTTGATCTTGGCTTCATCGATAGTCAGGACGCTAGCCTTCCGGTGTCTTGCGAGCAATTTGTTTCTACCACTGGCTCCATGGCCTGCGTGACTCTGCCCCTTCAGGACATCTTCCCATCAGAGGCTGACCTCTCCATAGGAGTCACTCTCTTCCATTCAAGGATTCCCATGATTTTATGTACGTCAATACAAATAAAAGAGCTGTGTCGTTCTTCTTTGACTGTGACGTTCAGGTGGAATCCAGAATTACCTGAAGCCAAAGAGAAGAAATATCCATATTCGGTGAATCCAAAAGAGGGTTAACAACAGTCTTTCTGACTTGCAAGAAGGAGGATATTGTGAACTGAACAGGGAGCTCCTTACAGGAATGGGTGTCATTGTCCCCAAGAGAGGAGTCACTCCCATTGAGGTCCCACTTGCCCAGATCCCTAGGTAGGGTCTTGCTGAGCGGGCTCACCTCCCTAGCCTCAAAGGGTGTGGCTCCCCTGTAGGCAAAAGAGAAGAATAGTCCAGATTTGTCACCATATATCCATGTATATATGCATTTATTCATCTGAGAGTTTGTCTTTTGTGTGCATGTGTGAATGCAGTGTATGTTATATGGGTGCACTTGGGAATAAGTAAGTGTGTATGTCATACGGGTTTGTGTGTGCGTGAGATAATGTGTATGTTGAATGGGTGCCTGTATGAATGTGGGTTAATGTGTGCAGGCTGGCTGAGAGTGATCCTCTGGCTGTGCAGAGGGGAGGGCTGTATTGTTGCAGCTGCAGTCTGCATAGATAATGTTTGTTTACAGAGGCATATTTGGTACTGCCATTATAGGCAAAGCCAACATTAGTGTTCTTACAGGGGTGTCTGGAGGGTGGGTTATTAGCTACAATGATGCAGGCATCATGGTCATAATGTCTTTACAGTGGTCATTGCATTTTACAGGCATTATAGGCAAAGACAACATGATGAGTGTTCTTGCATGTGCAGAGAGGTTTCAGTTTTGCAGGCAGCATGAAAAAAATGTATACCATGGCAATCCATTTTTAACTGACATTATGGATAAATCCAACATGATGAATGTTCTTATGTGGCCATCCTGGCCTACTGTGGGGCAACCAGTATGCAAAGGTTTTCTGACAGTGGCATTGCTTTTTTTACTGGCATTATGGGCAAAGCCAACAGGAGTATGTCAGTATGTACTTACATGGGGATACTGGCCTTACAAGCAAATGCAACTTTATGAATGCTATTTTGTGTGAGGGAGTGCTGTTCATTGGTGAATGCAACCAGTAACTGTTTTCTAATGGCTGGCAAAGCATTATTACAGGTATTATGGGCATAGTCAACATGATGAGTGTTTTTAAGTGTCGGTACTGGCCTATATTAGTGTATATGGTATGGACATGTTTTCTGACAGTGACATATCATTTTCTACTGGTATTATGAGCATGGCCAATTTATGAGTGTTCTTGCAAGCCCATATTGGCCAACAGTGTTGCAGCAAGTATGGACATGTTTCTGACACCAGCAATGCATTTGCATTGCCATTATTGGTAAAGCCAACAGGAGTATGTGCTTACGTGGGGATGCTTGCATATATATCGGCAGAGCCAACAAGGTTTTCATACAGTATCATTACTGTAATTATGGACAAGGCAGACTTATGTATGTTCTTATGCAGGAATGCTGGCATATATTGGTGCAGCCAATATGGACATGTATGGGCACAGCCAGCATGAAACAGTTTTTGCACCCTGGAAGAACACTGGCATATATTGAGGGTAAAGGCAACATGAAAATCTATTGGACAATGCTCTGATAAAAATGCACCTTTTCACTGTTACATTTGTGGCATCTATTGGATATTTTCATGTGTTACCTTACAAAACCGATTGCAAACTGTGACTTTTGACACAACTATTCGCAGAAGTTGTGCTGTAAACTGGATCATTTTAACCCATTCTTTTAAAATGTTTCTCAGGGACAGAACCAACCCGAACCATCCATTGTTGGTGCAAGCATGATGTCATAATCTATGTGTTGGAGGGATTCAATGCAAATTGTTAAAAAAATCATCCACCCTGTAACTTTTTTGATACAGCAGATTATGTTTTGAAATGAATCTGTGGCATTACTAAACCACAGATGAATCTGCAAGTCATCCCCATATGACTGCTACTGAATGCTACAATTGGAAAAAAAAATAGCCATCAGTGGTTCAATGTAAATATTAAAAGCAATGCGGGCGACAAGCCCTGAGGAACACCATAGCAAATTTAAATAGAATCTTGCAGTTTCCAAGTTTAACCAATTATTTGTGATTGTTCAGAAAAGAGCAAAACCATTGTACATGTTGAGATATGCCTGCAATATCTGACAGCCTACGCAAGAGTATATCATGATCCACAATGTAAAAGGCTGCATGATCAGCCTGGTGCAAGCACCATAGTCTGCATTTTTCAGTATGTCTTCCTATAAGGCAAATATGGCCGTCTCTGTTCATTGGAACGGTCCAAATCCTGATTGTAAAGGAGCCTGGATCTGATGTTTTTCAATGTGCTCTTCCATTTGTGATGTAACAAATGTTTCTGGAATGTTGGCAGGCTAAAGCAAACCTGCTATTGGTCGATAGTTTTGTAGTACCCCTGAGTCTAAGCATGATTCTTTCAAAAGAGGTGTAACCATAGAGGTCTTTGAACCCCTGGAATGACCCCTTGTTCAAGCAAGAGATTAACATAGGTCATTACAAAATCAGCCAGAAACAAAGAATCCCTTTGTTTTCACCAATTCTTTTCTCTCTTACGATTGTCTTGTTTTAAAATGTTCAGAGTTTAAGTATACTATTCATTTTAGCTGAACATTATTTTTCACATGACCTATTCATTGCAGAGGGCTCCAGAACAGAGCTAAGGTCTTGCTTGCTACATGAACACAACTTTAGAGGAGTTATTTTATTAATTCTGCCACTCCCTGTTTGTAAGTTCTGGAAGAGACAGAGAACGTCTGCCAGCATTGCTGGTTGGAGGCATGGTGTGAGACAAAGGAATATTGCTGGGATACAAACTGGCCCAAAGGGGTAAGGGTTAGGTCCCCCAGCTGCCACATTCCTCCTCAGGGTTAGGGCTGTCTCTGGTAGCCACCTTGTTAGGCCTCCCACCCCCACTAAAGGGGGGGGGTTGTGTCCCCCTCTTGACAAGGCCAGGTTACTGGCCTTGTCACACAATTAATGAAAGTGGCATTGCCAGTCCAAGTAGTGCAACCCTATCAGGTACAGGCAGGGAATTTGAGAGGCACAATTGTAGCCTGGGCATTGAAAGTGTTAGGCATAGTTATGTGAAAGAAGGTAGCCACTAGTAATTCTGGATGCATGCCTCTCATGCTGCCAGGCGTCGTGGTTGGGACAGGCAGTTATACTTTTTAAGGGTGTAAATTCATTAATGACTACGGATCAAGTGGGACCAATTACCTTTTATTAGGTGTTAGTGGTGCAGAAACAGGATATATATTTTAGCTGGAAATTAATTGTAGGCCACGGCATCCCTCCTGCCATATTCCTCACCTGCTCTGTTGGCACCATGCCCATGTTGGGTATGGTTGACCATCATCATTTGTGTCTTTATATTCTACCTTAACAGTCAGTCACCTCTGTGTGATGATATGGTGCAAAATTATACCTGTGGCTATGATCATACAATGGCAATGGAAACAGAAATTGAGTATTCCATGTCTGCTCCAGCGTACACCATAACCTTTGATGTGCTGTGTTCTACCCGTCCTGTTCCACAGTGGATGGGTTCTACTCTGCAGTGAGGCTCAAGGAACTTCTGGCATTTGCACTGCCACCTGTTCATAGGCAGAAGGCGGAGATGTCATTAGATGCGAGTGTGCCTGCGCTTTGTGCATGGGTGTACCATACAATATGAAGGGCATATTCACCTAGCAGTAAAATGGTCCTGAGATATCTGCATGGAGGTCGTGTGTGGATACCACTGAGTATAGAGATGGAGGAATCATTGAGTGCCACCAGGATACAGTGCCACAATGTCCATGATCACATGCTTTGCGTTGGTAATAACTTGCACATTGAGGGAGTTCTGTCCCATTATAGTAGAGATTTGCATTGTGTGCTTAGGGGCAAAAAAGATGTGGATTGTGTCTATTGTGCTTGTCAGGTTCGTCAAATTGACAACAGTGCAGGGGGTTTCCTTTAGCTGCTACAGCTCTGCAGTGGGACTATGCAGTGTAATTATGTACCTATGCGAGTATGCATTGCATTCAGGAATTGAAGGAAGCAGCAGGACTTGGGACATTCTGGTATTTCACTTGTCATGGCCACTGTGGAGAGGAAACTGCCTGAGGCAAGCAGGTGTAGACAAAACAACACCTGCACATGTTTTATCAGTGATTGACTGTGCTGTGTCCTGCCTCAGCAAAATATCTAATTCTTGCATCAGGTTACCGATTCGCTCAGAAGGCATCCCCCGTAGAGTTCCTCCTCATGCTACTAAGAAAATTGTAACTATTTCCATGCATGTGTGCTCCCACCTTGTTCTCTTGTGCGTTAGGTTGCACATTATGGCTTGGGTGGTGGATTGCGCCATGCCTAACTCAGCTTGCTGGCTATGCTTTGTGGGGATTGCCTTGACCCATTCTAAGGTCATTTCATATTACAGTTTACAAGAAGTAAAGACGAGTTGGCATGTTAATGGAAACAGAAAGTGAGGGAACATTCAGAGAGTGAAGCTGTGTAGGTGGAACACGAGGGAATATCAGGGTTGTCTCTGATGCCAGCAGAAAAGATCTCTAGAGAATTGAAGCTTGAACAATGAGGGTGTGCCACCAAATCAATGAGTTTCTGCGAGGGAGAATGAGCGGGTTTGAGTTGCTTTGAAGAGTTGTATCGCTTGATCGAGTATTGGTGGTAGATAAATCAAAACATGTTTAGGGCACCGTGAGTAATGCAGAGGGTTTTGAATGTTATTATGGATTTGATAGGAAGCCAGTGTAGAGACCTAAAGGAGAAGCCCAAAATTTGAGGATGACAATTAGCATGGTTCTTTATTTTGGATATGCTGTGACTTGAAAGGTTGTTGAGCTAGGGTGAGCAGTAAGAAGGATTTTCAGATGGCATCAGGATTAGTATTAAGACAGCGTCTGCAGGTTTTCTTTCTTTCTTTCTTTCTTTCTTTCTTTCTTTCTTTCTTTCTTTCTTTCTTGAGAAGACCAATGCTCTATTGATCACAAAATAACGTACAACACTAAGATATCAGATTTGAGGGAAGGTGGTGAGTTTCTTGCAATGGGGTGAGTTTGAGTGGCATTCTGACCAGGTTGTCGATCGGAGTAAACGGAACAGTCACCAGGGACAAATCATGGGTGAACATACATAGATTAAGGATAATCAACATTACACGTGTTTAAGTGCAGGTAGGCGTACCATCAGATGTGATATGGATGTGACCATGATGGATGAAATGCTAGAGTAGAGGCAAATAAAGTGAGGAATAGAGGCAGGTTAGAGGCGAGGGAAAAAATGTTAGCTTGAAGGAAGGTAAGAGGTAGGGCAAGAGGGTAACTCAGAGGCAAGGAGTAGACTTTCCATTTGGTATAGTGATTATGTGTCTGAGATTTTCCTTCTTTTCAAAGGCTGGGATGAATAATGTGTAAAGAAAGGCGGAAGTGGTCACACAATTATCATGGAGTGGTGATTGCTGTGATAGGTTTTGGGGACTCTGGGCAAAACGCAACACATTTTTTATTAGGTTGGCAAAGACCAAAGTGCTGTGGGTAGCGCATATGGCATTGCCTAAACCAATCTGGTTTGGAGGCTGAGTAGAAATCTTGGATTGGTGTGCGCGCAGTGTAATACTTGGGCAAGTGAGAGTGTTTGGCTAAAATGGAAAGTGGGGAGGTCAGAGGTTCAATTTATGGAGAGTGCTTGGAAGTGGTAAATTCGTGTAGGAATCACATGTAGCAAAGATAGAGAAGTGCACATATGCCAATGTACGTCGTGCTGTTGGAGCACCTGTGAAGTGGTATGGTGGGACGGTGAAGCTCTGGCAGGCCTTGGCATTTGTTGATATTTAGAAGCTAACACAATATCATGATGTTCAGGAACAAAAGAAATCTAGTCACAGGAGTAAGCATATGGAGATCAAAGTTGTCTGGTGAGCAATATATAGAGGAATAAATGCAGCAATTCCAGGCAGATGCAGTATAGAAGACAATCTGTGTGTGTTGTGTTTTTGTGTGTGTCTGTGTGGGTCTGTGTGTGTGTGTGTGATTGTGTGTAGTCATCCAATCCAAGAAGTAGACCTTTGAAGAGGGAACTAATAGCAGATGTACTGAACCACTCCAGGATTGTCAGCCTATTTGCTTCTTCTGTAAGACAATGGTCCTCATTACGAGTGGGGCGGTCCGGAACTAAGGGTGCTGGTAGCAAGGTACTGGAATGCATTCCGGACCTCCACACTACAAATCTGCGGGTGGGGGCCGTTGTGCCTGGCAAGTCTGACCTGCCGGGCGCAACAGGACCCGCACCCAGTTTTCACAGAAGCACTGTTAGCAACGGTGCCGGTGCTTCCGTCTCCCCACTCCCGTGGAGTCCTATGGGGCTCCATGGGAATGGGGATTAACATTTGCTGGCGCCTGACCTCCCGATCCACCAGGAATAATAATGTCCCAGTGGCACCGGGAAGTCAGGTGCCGGCAAAGTGTTGGGAGTCCGGCGGCAACCCGCCGGAGGCACCGGCAGGGTTACCGCTGGACTCGTAATGAGGCCCAATGTACGTGTGCTATATTTGGATGATGTTCCTTTGTCCTTGAGGGGTAGTTTTATGTTCACAAAGTCTCCTAAAAGCGTGTGTCTTTTACTGCATTTGTTTCTGCTGAATGTTTATTTCTGCTTCTGTCGCATTTTAGATATCCTGGGATGACTGTCATGGTTTTTGACATTCTGATCCTTGGTCTTGGTCTGCGTCTATGGAGGATTTGGTTTTGTGCGAGCCGTGTGCCCTCTCATCTGGGTGAACAGGGTGCTCCCTGTAGTATAGTTGTCACTCTATGGGCAGATTGCGTTTGAAGGACAGCTTCATAACCGTCTGTGCCATTCGCTCAGGCTTGCTGTATGGCTTCTTTGATCATGGTATTTATTTACCTTTTCTACTTGTCCGTTTCCCCTGTGATGATATAGGGCTGCACGATAGTGGTTGTTTCCATTTATTTGTACTAGCATTGTCATGGCAGTTAAGGTGAACTCTACCCCATTGTCCAACATCTGCATTTCTGGACAGCCATCCCAGTGAAATGCAATGGTCTGGGCCACAGTCGCGTTCGCAGTGGTGATGGTCTGTAGGCAATGTGCCGCAACCCACTTTGGGGCATAGTCCATGAGTACTAGTGCATATCTCTGGTGAATTTGCATGTGTTCCAACGGAATGATACATCTATCCCAATCTTTTGCCAGGGGACTCCTGTCTGCACCACTGGGGTCATGGGTAGTGTACATGTAACTAGGCTTTTGCCGCCTTCCCGATATGCAGAAGACATGGTGATATGTCTCTCCATGTCGCTGTCACCAGTTTATATCATGTAGTCAGCGATTTGTCAGTGTAATTAATACCTAAGTGGCCTTCATGCATCAATGACAGTGTAGTGCTGATGAGTGATGATGGTAGAATCAATTTGTGCTCCTGCAAAGCAGTCAGCCTTCTTCCCTGAGTTAATTGGGACACTATACTGAATGGGCGTATTCCTTGTGGGAGATCTTTCTCTGCCGGCCAACCTTGCTTGATGAATGATGAAGGCGTTTGTAATGTTGATCCACCTTGACACAGGTTTCCCACTTGTGAGCTGGAATGCATGCTAGCTTATCCTCTGCGGAATCAGGTATGGTGGCCTCAACACTGTATTTTCCATTCCATCCCGAATCATTTGAAGTCGACAGTAGCAACATCGGAAGGCAGTCAGCTTGTTTTTTATGCCACCTGGGAACATACTCAATTTTAAACACAAATTCTTGAATTTTCATCGCTAGCCTTGCAGGCGATATATGATCGTTGTTGTCCCCTCCCTCCTGAGAGCAAGATGTGCAGGAGTGACTTGCGTTCAGTGCGCAATGTGAACTGTCTACCCCAAATGTTGTTCTTGAAGTGTTCTATGGCTTATGCACATGCCAGCATTTCTTTTAGGAATCACTGAATTGTTTTTCTCAGAGTCAGTTTGATGCAGAGGCTACTACGGAGTCCTCATTTCACCCCTTCTGCATCATGGTGGCACCAAGGCCATAGGCACTCACATCAACTGTACTGATGGTTGGCAATGCCTTTCCTTTTTTTGCAGGCAGAAAACAGAGGCTGCCTCAGGTGTAGGCGTCGCTGGGGCTAGTCTGTGGAGGGCCCCAGCAGGGCAGCAGCTCAGGAGCCTTTTTTGGACACTGCCAGGACTCAGCCCTGACTAGCCCCAGCCCACCTAAAGCCCTGGTTTCATCATGTTTGGTAATTTAGCACAGAGAAGGGGAGCGATCCTTTAAAGGGACTGAGGCTACAGACGTCCTTTGCTTGGCTGGTCACTTCCTTCAATACCACTATTCTGTGTCTTGTGCAGGTGCTCTCTCTCTCTCTCTCTCTCTCGTTTCCGCCATTCCTTCCTAAAGACATTCCCTGCTGCGACGCTCGTGTCTTTGGAGCATCATTGTATGACACCACAGTGACCTAAACTTCACTTGGAAATTCATAGGGCAGCCTGGTCATTTCATCACTGTTGATTTGCTCAATATCATACACAAGAAACGCTCAAATGTATTTAAAAAGTGCACTCGGCTCATTTCGGATTGACTTTATGTTTAAATATAAACGCTTGTGCACTTAATGTTTGAAACATAGTCTAAGCTACTTCCCCTGAATCGTATTTTAAATGCTTGCAGAGAGAGAGATTACATTTGTATAGAAACACCTGCAAGTTTGACATTACTCCTTAATGTGCTTTCAACTGCGCCTTGTCAATCAAGACTAATGATATGTTATACAAACTTATCTTTAATTTCTTTCGGTCTGAAACAATCACTTGTGGAAAGCAGATGTTCCCAGGGTTGAGTTTTTCTGAAAACCTGTGTTTTGACAGTATCAATCACAGCTAAGGAATGCACTGTCAGATGCATGTCAGACTCGTCATCACTATCTCTGCTCAGAACACAAACGCCTCGTTGTCAAGCATAAAGCTTTAGGCAACTATGGTGTGCCGCGATTGGATGGAATGCTTCACTGTGGCTCTGCCATCTGGTAACTGCACGCGTGCAGTCAATTCATTTCCTGACGACACTGTGACACTAATGGTGTTTTGCTAAAATGGCGGATCCTTTAAGCAAGATCAGAAAGCACTACACCTTTTGATAGTTCAAGCTCACCCGCCACAGATGCTGCCTTCAGCAGCTCTGAACAGCTTGCTATGTTTTGTCTCTCTGGGGTTAGAGACACAACACGTACATGCATATGGCAAACGTGTTCGGTGGAAACATGTTTTGCGAGACTAGGAATTAAATCCTGCACTCTCACTCATGATAGTTTCCTGCCGCACAACAGCTGACGATCTTTAATAGATTTAAATCAACATGGACATCACATATCTTCTCAAAATGTGCTTCCTACCTTATGACATATATCTATTCAGGGTTTTTGATTCTCTTATATTGCCCCCAATATTCCTTTAACATTCGCATTAGTGATCCTGCAGCGGTCTGTCTGTCAGTGACTTTGACAAGAACTTAATTAAGAAACCCTCTGTTGATAATGGGAAACGAGTTATTTGGAAGAGCTGAAGAGCTGGCCATGCTTGGTTTTCATGTAGGTCAATTACATAAACATGCCCAGGAAGCTGTTAGATGTGGCAACATTCCAGTCCCTTGCTTGGGTCTCTTGGCATTTTCATGAGATGGCTCAGGATGAGGCCATGAATGTTCTTGCCATCCTTGTTGTACAAGTCGAATGGGTCCTCATTCTTGATGAGCTTCACTGGACTGTATAGGATACAGTCCCTTTCACTTTTAGGCATAGGACCTTTGCAAAAAAGGGATTAAGTAGCCTTCAATGCAAGCATAGATCCTTACTTCTTTAACCTCATTTCAAAATTAGCCAGCTTTGAAACAGAGATGCTACATTGTGGATCAACGTTGTAAAACAGCCTACTCCTTGAAAGGTGTCCAGGAGTAAACCACTTAAAGAAGAAACAAGTGATTACAAATGCGTATTTTAAACAATCTCTTTTTGATCCTTCATGTTGATGTACGTACTTCCTTGCCATCTGGTTCCATACCGATCTAACCTTTGGAAGAGTTTTTGATTAGCCCTTTATAGGTTGCTTTGTATGTATCCAGGCGTGACACGCCTATTGGTGTGATTAGTTTCACTAAGTGATTGGCCTGTGGTAGATGAAGGACTTTTTAGAGCTGTTCAATTGGCAATGTGTTCCCTTGGCTTATTGCCTGTTTCGAGGGAAGAGCATGTATCAAAACCAAATATAAAACATCAGCTTTTTTCTCTTTAGGGACTGTAATTTGAGCGTATTCCTACCTACACACACGCTGTTTTACTTTTTCTATTTCCCAGATTCTCTCTTTTACTCCTATTCACCAATTATTTCTATTTTTCAACAACTCCCAACTGTTTTCTCGCGCTAATTCACTCCCTTACCTCTTTCTTTGACATGGATCCCCCCTTCTGGCAAGCTTTCACCTTTATCTCTGGCCTTTTATTATCTGTCCTGCCAACTCTTACTCAAACTGTCAGTCCCTTGATGCTCATTTTATCACTCAGTTTCAGTGTCTACACACCTCTTGGTTTTGCTTGTTCCTCCTTCTTCCCCTATACTTTCTGTTTTGCTACTGCTTTCATTAGCTATGGTCAGTGAAGTGAGCAGGAGCGGTCGGGAGCGGTGCTCCTCTACGTTTTTAAATTACGTTTTACAGTTCCTATACTTTTATTTTAAAAAGCAACCATTCCGGAATGGCTTCGTTTTAAAATGAAAGTATAGGAAGGAGTTGAAACGTGCACTTTCAGTGCTCTGCACTGAACGTTCCCTTAAACAACAGGTGCAAATGTTTGGGGGTTTGTATTGTGTGTGGGAGGGGTGTGGTGATGTGGTTTGTGGGGTGTGGGGGCAGGCCAGCAGGGAACATAGTTCCACTACTTCCTTTTGTACACTTCGACCACTGGCCATGGTCCACTCTTTTCTTTCATTGCTTTATTGTACAAAACAACACCATCTTATTGATAACTAGTCTGTGTAGGTTACTTCAAGGTTAGCAGGCTAGACACATTGTTGGTAGAGGGTTTTAATGAGACAATATTAAACGAGGTGCCAGGCAGACCATGTTGGTAATGGCCCACCACCCAAGTTAAGGGTCCAAGCGCATAATGCGGGTGGCAGCGCCATTACATGCAGAGTCGACTCTCTGTCTCATTTGATATCGCCATTAGCACCCGTGTCGTTCCCTACATGGGTGCCAATGGTGTAAAAAAAAAATGTACCTTGCCTGTGTGGCCGGTGTCGCACAATGTTAGTGTTAGCACCCCATCCACCCAGCATTAAGGGGCACCTGTCAGCAGGCCCCGACTCATGTCCCCCAGCACCCCATCCACCCAGCATTGAGGGGCACCTGCCAGCAGGCCCTGACTCATGTCCCCCAGCACCCCCATCCACTCAGCATTGAGGGGCACCTGCCAGCAGGCCCAAACTCATGTCCCCCAGCACCCCATCCACCCAGTATTGAGGGGCACCTGCCAGCAGGCCCAGACTCATGTCCCCCAGCACCCCCATCCACCCAGCATTGAGGGGCACCTGCCAGCAGGCCCCGACTCATGTCCCCCTGCAACACGAAAGCAAGCTGCACAATCATGGCCCTCATGTGCACCACAATTCCACAGCACGCCACCCCACTCTTGACATGCAATGATTTCACCAATCCACCACACACCGACATGCCTATGTCGCGAAACAAATCAAAAGTCAACCATGTACATCAACACATGTCGGTCACACACACACACTGTTTGTCATAGATTGTGCAAAACCACAATTTGACATGCATGAACCCAATGAGCGAATCCCACACATGGAATTAAAATATCAAAATGTATTATCAACAAAATCAATGTAATGAAAGTCAAAAAAATAATACAAAAATGAAATGAAATGCATGTCCAAAAATATGAAAAATGAAATGTAGATGCAATCCAAATAAATCCAGAAGAAAATGGTCCAAAATCATTGTCCACCAAAACAAATCCGAAGGAAACGTAAAAATGAAAATCCATTGCCCCATGGTGAAATTCAAAGAAAATGCACACATAAATCCAACTATGTACAATCAATTTTGAAAGGATCCATGAGCCCAACGAAAGAAACGAAACCTATCTAAAAAACTACCTAAGAAAAGAACTATATACAAAAGTGTGGGGAATAGTCCAATCACCCCAAAAGAAATGAAAACGAAAAGGAAACCTAACACTAAAAACTATTTACAATGGCGGCAGGCTAGTCCGACGGCTCACTTTCCGATGTCCTGGGCCAGGGCATCATCGAACTCCTGGTCAATGTCCTGGAGGCGGTCCTCTTCCATGGCCCCGAGGGTTCGCAGGGATGATGCCATGTTGGACTCCAACTCCCTGCGAATAGCCCCGAGGCACTCGGCCCGCCTCAGTGCCCTCCGCATGGAGTTCTCTGCTCTGACCATTATGAGCCGTGCCTCTGCTGCCCGCCACCGCTTCGCATCTATACGCCGGCTTAACCGCTGCCACACGGAAGACACAACCATTCCAGGGTCCTCCTGCCCTCTGGCCGATGCCTGCCCCTCTGATGTCGATGGCCCCGAGCCATCATTGCTCCCACCTAGAGCCTGCTGCTGCTGTCCATGTGCCCTGTCCGATGATGCCTGCACATCCTCCATTTGCTGGTCTCCAGTTGTTGTGGTGTCCACCCCTGCTGGACCGCCGACTCCCGACTGTGGCAGGGATGGGATCTCCACCAAGCTGGCTGTGTTGGTCAGGCCAGGTCCACAGGGGTCCCTGATGGAATCGGGGCTGGAAGACGGCAGGGAGAACGACTGGCGCATAGTCTCCACAGAGGAGGAGAGGTCCGCCAGAGTGCGCGACACATGTAGGAACCCACCGACCAGGGCCCCTCCCAACAGTGCCACATCGCGGCACTGCTCTTCGTGATGGCGTGCGTGCCCCCCCCAGGAAGCACGCACGTCATCACGAATGTCACACGTGCGCAATGCGACACCAATCAGGACGGAGCCCATATGGTCATGGGACCCCTCGTCCGCAGGTAGTGGAGAGGCAGATGATGTGGGCTTCCCCCATACCTGCGGACGGGCCTGGGACAGGGCATCCCTGCTGGTGCATGGTGGTGCAGTCACATGGTCAAGGACAGCGACATGCACAGGCCCCTCCGTGGTGACCTGTGCTGCCTCCTGGCCCTGGACTGCAACACTTGCACCAGTGGTACTACCCCCACCAGCCTCCATGTGCGGCTCAGTAGCGGGCTCCTCCTCCTCTGTGGAGACCACCAACCTGGATGTCTCTGCACCGTCTTCCGCCATTGCAAGCCCCTGTGGGGGTTCACCCGGCCCTTCCGCTACAGCCGTAGTGGAAGACGCGGGACCAGTCCCCTCGCTCCCGGATGATGGCAATTCCTGGGAGGGTGGCTGGGCCTTGCGTTGCCGCCCGGTGGAGGCGTCCCCGCCGATTGGCTCCACAGCGCCATCTCCGCCCTCTTCTTCACTTGACGCTGCGTAGAGGGAGACATAGAACACAAGCATCAGGGTACAGTACAATATTTCCCTAGACAGGAAGCAATAACACATGAGTGGCACTGTCAAATGTCACTTCCATCCTGTCCCTCCACAACACATGGATGAATCCACGCAACACACATGCAGAAACAGGCACGGAGCCTGCAATCAACATCAGCATCCATGTACATGGGCCTCTTTTAACCAAAATGTTGCCTTCAAACTCACATGCATCATGGCTCATATTGATCCCATGCACACTAATCACCGGAGGGTCATGCATCATGGCTTGTACACCACAGACACAGCGGATACAACGGTGACCGCACTGCATGAGTGAATCTACACATCATCACGGACATGTGTCATGCATCCATGGCGTTTCAAAGTCACACACACACTTCTCAGACACACACACATGTGCACCATACATGTACATGAGAGCAGCACCGATCCCTCACCCCCCCTCCATGTCCAAGAACAGAGACTGGCATGCATTCATGTGTGCATTCCGCATACAGCTCCCCATGTTGCATTGGAACACATGCACCATCCATGTGGTTCACACATTACTGGCCTCACATGCATGACCATGATGTCCCTGCACACACACATCCATACATGGCCTATGTTACACATACAGGCAAGTATCAAACTACCAGCACACTGCAACATGCCCTGTCTCACACAGCAATGCTTGGCCACTTACTGCTAAACTCCAGACGGGTCTGTCTCCGAAGGATCTGGGCATGGAGCGCTGGGCCTACGCGTTCCAGGACCCTCATCTGGATGTTGCTCATGCTGACCCGGCACTGCTCTGCATCCTCTGCATTCACGAGGCGCCGGGCCTTGTAGAGGGTCCTCGACCTGAAGTCCTCTCAGCGCTTCTGGACGTGCTTGATGTCGTGGGTTGCCACCCCCTCTGAGTTGATGGCAAACACTATGTCCTCCCAGATCCTCTCCCGTCCTTCTTTGTTGGCGTGTGATGTTCAGAAGAGGGCATCATAATGCCCCAGGACATGCTCCACCAGGACACCAACTTCCTTATCACTGAAGCTGGTGGCCCTCTGCCTCTCTGGCTGGGGGTCGCCAGTGGTCTCAGATGGTGTTTGCCCCGACATGGCGATCCCCGAGGCAGGCGTGGGTGGGCAACTGGGTCCTGGGGCTGGGCTGTGGAGCGATGTTATCCCAGTCGGGAGTCTTCTGTTCCAGCAGGGGTGGACACAGCAACTGGACCCCTGCAGATGGCTGACGCGCAGGCACCAAATAGCAGGGCACGTGGGCAGTAGGCAGGCAGCAGCAGATGGCTGGTGGGAGCGTGCTCGGGGCTCTTGGGGACAGGAAAATGGCCTTTTGGCCAGGAGCGTAGTCTTCCGTGTTTTTTGCATGGCCAGCTTGATATGGAGTGATTTCGCACGTGAAAAAAGTGCACGTCAGCGTGAAATACGAGGAAAGGCCCTTAGCGTGAAAGCGCGTAAGTGGCGTTACTCGCGCGGGCGTTCCCCACAACACGGGTGCATAGTGAATCAGCACGTGAGAAAACTGCACGTCACCGTGCTATTGGAGGAAAGGGCCTTAGCGTGTAAGCGCGTAAGTAACATTGCACGTGTGGGCTGGCTTAAAAGGTACGAATATCACGCTATTTTCTTGTACGTGCTTTTTGTGGAGAGCGAGCAGGTGATTCTTGTACTTCTTCTCGGTTCACATGCGATTACTTCACAACGTTTCCAGTTCGTACTCCCTGTTTCCTCAGACTGCGTTCTTTTCTTCTTTTGGCAGGGGTGTTGCCAACGCGCCCACGTGCGTCTTTTTCACGTTCTTTTTAAAGGCAGACGGTGAGTCGCGCACATATTTTCCAACTGTGGTTGCTCCGTGTGTCGCATACCCCTTCAGAGGTCATTGTAGGCTGCATGTAACACGCGTATGCTTATTTTTGTGTTTCTGGGTGCCACAGCGTAGTGCAGGTTCATTTTTCTACGCAAGTGGTCTACCAGGGGTTGCGTGCACGTATACTTTTGTTTTTGGGGTGCCTGTGCATTGCGTGACCCGTCTTCTTCCCCCAGGGGTCACAGACAGCCTTGCTAGAGCACTAGGGTACGAATTCCATCTAGTACCCTACCCCTTTCACCCCAATTGCCCAGGACAATTGTTTACTGCAACTCCCATACGCACAACAACATCAGTGCCATGATTGGGAGGCAACCAAGCAGTAAGGGAGGCAAAGGTGGCCGATCTCAAAGAGGTGGGCGTGGTAGGCGCGGTACGGGATGTGGCCAGGACTTGCAGGGTGCCCCTAGAGCCCCGTGTGTGGAGGACCAATCAGGGCCACCTATGCCCCCCCAATGATTGTGAGAAACGTAGCTGACACCATCCCAGCTCAGCCCTTGTTGGACTGGCCCATTTTGTCAACTGAACCGGCACAGGATGACTCCCAGGCTGACTTCCAGGTCACCAAGTCTAAGCAACGTGTGGCGGTGAAAGTTGCTGTCACCAGGTCACGTGGATCTGGGGCAGCAATGTCATCTGCTGCCCCAAGTAGCCAGGGTGGGGAGGCTGCATGGGCAACTGCAGCTCAATCCACCCCAGCTCCGAGTCTCCCAGTTGGGACAGTGTCGATCCAGGTCCATCACACCGACTTTGGCCCTGCCAACATCATCCTGCATCCAATGCCTGCACCAAGACCTTTGGTCATTGTGCCTTTACAGGCTTCAAGTACCCAGTCCACCTCCGCTTCTGCCCCTACTGTCCAGAGCGGCGTAAGCCACTCAGGATCCGCACCACCTTCCAAGAAGAAGAAGAAGGGTGCTCTAGCACTACAGGCTGAGACCCTAGACACGGCTACACACTCCGGCACGTCAAGGAAGCCTAGCTTTAATGACGCCAAACTTGATGCACTTGTGGCCTATGTGTTGGCACATAGCCGTGAAATGGTGGTGACTGCAGGGTGCAAGACTACACCTGTGCAACGTAGGGCACACTGGCAGACCATCGCGGACCACATTAGTGCCCTTGGATTTGTGAGGCGCACAGCTGATGATTGCTACAAGCGGTGGAATGACCTGAAACGCATAGCAAAGAACAAACTGGCTTCAAATCATGCCTCTACTCTGGTGACTGGCGGTGGGTCTCCACCAGAGGATGAGCAACTCACTGAACATGAGTCTGTTGCTGGAACCTTCGTCACAGAGGAACAGATCCAAGGCGTGGGAGACCTACCAGATTACGAAGCATTGTCCGGTGAGTGCCCATGCATGTGTGTGTAATCCATGTGTATGTTGCTTGGGTGACGTGTTCTGATTGAGTGCCAGGTGAGGGTGTGTAGTCTTGAGTGGTATGGGTCACCCATGTGCTTCCTCCAAACCATTCACAGCCCTTGGATTTGGGTATGACAGTATCCCTTCTGACCACAGTAGCCAATTAGCACCACATTACTGCAGTTGCCCTTGAACTGTTATCTTGCAACAACATTGTTCAGAATTGTCAGTGTTCATTCAGCCTGATTGTTTCAATCCTCCCATTTTGCAACATATTTTTCAGCCCTAATGCCACATATGTGACATGCTTCTGTCATATATTACACCCCACAATGGCCGACATGTATTACCTTGTTATGGGAATGATTTGACCATTCAGGCTGATTGAGTAAGGGCCTGCTCACATACATTTTTGTGGCCTGTTTGAATGTGGAACATGATTGTCATTTCCTGTCATGTTGAAGTGACCAACCATTGATGTATCCATCTGCCTGCCATCACTGTATAATTGTACACTGAATGTGTTGCAGTGTGTGGCACATGTGTATTTTGTCACACTATTTGGAATTTTTCATCTCATCATGTCCATCTCACATGGATGGGTGACAGTACTCATTCGCTAACATATGGCTGTCCTTATGCGACGTGCCATCTGTGTGATGGCATGTGTCATGTATCTGGATTGGCCATGCCACTCACAGGCTAATTCGTGATACCAGTGCTATCCAGCATGAAGCACATGTGTTGCTTTTCCGTCTTGGAGTCCTCAGTGTCTGCTTTTTGCCTCCCCTTCCAACTCATTGACAGTGCATGCATGCCAGGGTTATAGTCATGTGTGACATGTGTAATTCATGTACTGGATCTCTGGCTTCTCAGGCCTATGTGTGTGCTATGATGCTCATGCCTTTTTCCATTTGTTGTCTTTCATGTTTTTGCAGGTGATGACGCACTTGATGCTGTTGAGGTGGAGGAGATGGTGCAGACCCAGGAGGAATCTCAGCCACAACCAGGCACCAGTGGAGGACGTGGGGTGGTGGTGGGTGAAAACCCAATCCTCCTTCAGGCCATACTGTTCTCGGGTGTCTCTGGGTGCACCTCCCCAGACCTCTATGATTCAGGTGCTGAATCGGAGAGTGAGACATATGTGGCGTCGCAGGTGAGTGTTACTGGGAGGGATGCTGTTCTGACCAACCAACCTGCACCAGGGGGAGATCCCTCTATCGGGATGTCAGTGTTGGTAACTCCGCCTTTGGCGATGACGAATGCAGGGTCACGCTCAACAACATCTGATCCTGTTCCTGGGCCAGCTGATCAGAGGTGGAATGCAGTCCTAAAGCCTCAAGCAGTGCCAGCACAGCAAGGTGCATATCGCCTTGCCCCAAACAGGTGTTGTGCCCGCCGACACGGTGGCCGTACGCCACCAGGCAATACTTTATGGGAAAACTCCATGTACAGTATAGCAGCACAACAGGGAGCATCCGTTGAAATGATGGCTCAGGCAATGGAGATGGTGGCCACTTTCATTCTCCCGCCTGAAAGGCAGATGGAGCAACAACAGCAGGCAACAGACTCCATTTGCCAATCACACAGGGAAGACATGTTGGCGTCCAACAGGGTCCGACGGGCGGAACTGGAGACTCTGCGCGAAGCCATATCTGTAGAGTCGCAGGGCCACAGGGAAGCCCTGAGGTTAGAAATCCATTTCCTCAGGGAGACTCAGGGTGAACTTGACGCTTCCCGAAATTTTAGGTCACAACAGCAGCTGGAGCAGCTCACACGTTCACTCTCTAAAGCTTACCCCTTTCCCCAGACCACTGCTACAAACCAAGTATACAACAAGATGGTCTATGTAGCTCTACAGAATACATCTACTCTGTCTATTGTGCCACTCTATGACTTGCCTCACGCTACTATCTTCCTTTACTTTCATCATTTTTTGCACTCAATGTACTAAATGCATTATATGATTAAATGATAACAATATATGAAGATCTATCCTTTAGACATTTGTCTCAGCAACCTTTGTTGTTTTCTTGCCGACTGTACATATGTATTCATGTTGCTGTACATCCTTCTGTGACCTCTATACGCCTTGATACAACCTCATGTATATACAAGATGCATATTGCATAACTGTTTGAGCCTTCAACAATACTCGATTGCTGTCGGTTTTATTTAACTGTCCAACCTCTACATTGACCGCCGAAAAATTCACGGCCACACATTAAGATGGCCCACAACATGCAATCGCTATCCTCAATAGGACGCTATATGTACCTCTCCAGATCAGACCCCATGCACAGCACAAGTGCCCTCCACAGCTTCCATGGCAACATCGACAATACCGAGCATGTGCATAACGGGATACACATTATACCTGCACATGTGCAGAAGCGAGTGTCTACGCGTCTGCGCATGCGCATTGCCCTCCAGTACACAGCTTCTTCCGTTTTTGTCAGTTCGAGTGCAGCATTCATGGCTGCCTCAGCGAACTGCAGATGCTCCATTAGCGGGACCGCATCGAATTCAGGTAACAATGACGCCTCTCCCACTCAGGACCTCTGTCACCTCCATACAGTGGCCTAATTTGCTCCGAGCCCACAACACGCCACTTCCAACTGGCCCGCCCGCTGACTCTCGTTTCTTCTTTTGTTTTCCCCTTTTCTTCTCTGCCCAGTGGGTTACTTCACACCCACTCGTTAGATATACGCAGCTACTTTACCTGCCTGCAATCCGCAGCTGACAGCACGCAGCTACCCTTCACTGCCAGCATCTCAGCACTGGCTAACAGCGTCCTTAAACGCCTCCAGGACACCTACATTATTTACCGATCTAAAAAGCAGGTAATTTGCAGCCTAACATCAGGGGACTGGATCACTTCGGTGGGGATTTGATACACTCTGAACCAACAATATAATTTTTGTAATTGGGTTTGGTACCCACCTTGGCTAATTATTGGCTAAAACCATCTATATGCTCCTGTCTCTCCTTTAGCAACACACCAGCGTTTGCTCTCCAGACCTTACCCCAAGGCCATTTTCCCACTGTCTCGCAACAGTGGAAGTTGAATTTCACCTTCAACCGTTACCCATTCAGGTTAGTCTCTGACTAGCACAAGTCACAAGTTTGAGTTTCTACTCACTTTTTTAGCTGGGGGCACTTCAATTTTAATTAAATTGTCCTTTGTTTTTATGACATGTGAATATCCCGTTGTGCTTTTTATAACAACACTATAGTGACTTTATTTCACTAACACTATCCTCACTTGATTCCTCATTGTAGGGAGACTGGGTTCTTACCCTTGAAGAAGGCGTTTTCCGCCGAAACGTCATGGGACCACACACCATCTGGCTCAGATATGCCTGTCCCCACACACCATCTGATCAATATCTAGACGTAGGCCAAAGACTTGGTTACCTCCCTCAAGAACGTAACACACCTTGGAAACAACTACCAAGATGTTCGGTGTAAAAACCTAACTCTGGTTTACTATTCACCGTTGCATGACCTATGTAAATATAATTGCTGAAAAAGATTGCCCTGCTCTTATGTGCATGCAATAACAATTCTAGGACCATGTACAAATAACTTGAATAGTGTGTCTGAAAATTGTCTTTCTTTCTGTTTCGTTCGATCTTTAATATGTTTGCCAAATTTGAAGGCAAGTGTTGTTCATAAAAATTACTAAGGGAAACTGAACCCTTATCTCCTCTTGTGCTTTGACCTTAGTTAAATAAATAAGCTAAATGTCAACCTTGAGATCCTTCTTTTTGTATTTACACCTCGGCTAATCATGAATATACAATGTCTTTGATATTCAACATGTCGATTGAGATAATCTTTGCAGAAAATTATATTGCAAATTGAAATATATGTGGCAGGACGCCACCATTTTGTTTCAACACGTTCACTCTCAGCAGAGCTCCAGGCAACACGTGCGGAGATCTAGGCATCACGCGAGGCCATGCGGGTAGAAATGCAGGCTACCTGTGAGGTGCTGCATGGGGACCTCCGCACCATCATCCTCCAGAACGAAACCTTCCACACCCGCATGCTTGCTGCCATGGAGGACCATACCAGGGCTTTTTCGTGGGCTGCCTCCCATAGCACAGCCACCTCCTGATGTAGCAGCAGAGGGTGAAGAGAGCGACAGCAGTTCTCCCACAATAGCGTAGCCGTGCAGGACATGAGCCCATGGAGGTATTTATTTTTTTTTTGCAACATCCACGCATGTGAGTGTTGGTGTGCACCCTGTCCTCGAAACTCCTGGGTGCCCCCCCCGGTCCACACATGGCCATTTTTTTGTTTTATTTTATTTCATTTTTTTTACAGTGTGTTGCCTTGTGTGGCTCCCGTGGGCATCCACTGTGTATTACAACTGGGCACATGCAGGCTTGTCCTGTCTTTGGGTTAGATGCTTGGGTTCCTGACACACACCCCTCCTGCTTCCCCTTTCCATGGACTTGCAAAGGGTGTGACCAAGTGACAGTAACTTACACAGTGACATTGGGCAGTCTGTAGTCAAAACTGTGTGGACATCCCTAGTGGGGATTGTTGTTGGATTGAACACTGCATGGTGTATTGATATGTGCTTGTGCATCCATGACTTTCTCCTTATTCACATGTACCTTCTTCATGCCTTCACAAGGCCTTCTCCTTTGCAGATGCAGTTCATGTTGTATGCAGTACACTGACACATTTGCCTGACAGCAACACTCTGCAGTTGGAAGGGGTTGGTGTGCTGCCTTAGTCAGGTTGTGAGACTTGCACTGCTTTGATGTTGTACTGTTGTATTTTGACACTGTTTCATCCTGTGTTGCTGTTCTGTGTTGCTGGTAAGTATTTGTTCATGTGTGCTGTTTCTTATTGATTACTGGGAGCATATTGTCTGTGGCCTGTTTACATTTGGAACAGTGCACTTTGTGACACTGGTGTCATGTGTTGTGCATTCATTTTGGTACTTTCACATTGCATGACATGCCATGGTGTGTTGGGTAGCTGAGATGGGGAGGGGTTGGGTGACATGGCAATATTTTAACGTAGTATTTTGCAAGGGGGTAGTCATTCATGCAGCATTGGTTGTCTTTAAGTAGGTAGGGATGCACACAATGTAACACTTCCAGGTGACCAATCTCAGGCTGGTATGGTTGTGACAGTTGACTGTCCCTTATGTCATCGTCATTGATTGTCAGCTGGTATGTGCCAGGGCTGTGTGCACTCCACAGGGGTAGGATTTTAGGTGAAGTAATTAGCCACCAGCTGGGTCCGGGTTGCCTCACCACGTGCCCTTTCACCTCCCATGCGCAGCAGCCGTGCATGTGGTTGGGGATGTGGGGGCACCACCATGTTCACCGGCAGGCCCCGGCGGGTTGCAACTTTGTGCAGGACACATGCTGCCACTCTGATCCTGCACACTACTGGGGGCGCGTATAGCAGCTGCCCACCAGAGCGGTCAAGGGAGCGAAAGCGTGACTTGAGCACTCCGAATGTGCGCTGCACTATGCCCCGGTTTGCAATATGGGCTGTGTTGTATCTTACCTCAGGTGGTGTGGTGGGGTTCCGAATTGGCATCATCATGTGGGTGGTCAGAGGGTAGGCACTGTCCCCTGGGGAGGTGATGATGGGTATCATTAGTGGGGTTGTGACATTACTCAGTATCTGGCATGCATGCATATGCAGAGGCATTTATACTCACCAAGCAGCCATGTATCTCCATGCCGTGGACCCTGGATAGTTGGCATATACTGAGGTGATGATTCCCTTGGCATCACATACTACCTGCACGTTGATGGAATGCCAGTGCTTGCGGTTTCTATAGATGTGCTCAGTTGCCCATGGTGGACGTAGAGCCACATGAGTGCAATCAATGGCACCTAGCACTTTGGGGAAGTGTGCCACCCCATAAAAGTCCTGGACGGCAGCCTGCCTTTCTGCAGGTGTTCTGGCCATGTATATGTTCCTGCGGACTGAGGGGCGTGCAGTCATGATGGCCAACACCTGGTGTAGGCAGCGTGACTGCGTGGCCTGTGACACCCCCCCCCACTATGGCACTTGTCCGCTGAAATGCACCAGTGGCCAAGAAGTGCAGTACATTGAGCACCTTTTCCAAGGGGCTCAGTGCTTGGGAGCACAGGGTTGGTAATGTGAGGTCATCCTCCCACTCACTCACCAGGTCGAGTATTATGTGTGGTGGAAACCTGTACCTCCCATACACCTGGTCATCAGGCATCCCAAAAAGGCTGGTCCTGGGTGTAACAATTCTGGGCCTGGCTATCCTCCTCCTCCTGCGGTGTCCCACGACCACTTCTGCGAGGAACGGTATATTCATCATAGCGTCTGAGCTTGTTTGTTGTTTGCGCGCACTTTTATGCTGCGCGGGGCCGCGTACACCTGCTTCCTGCTGGCGTACGTGTTTCCGGATTAGCGCGTCTTTTATGGTGCACGCGTTTCCCCTGTTCGATTCCATGAATACGTGTTGTAGGCGCGCGTGTGGGTGTTCCATGCATTTACGCGTACTTCCCCCATAACACCCACATTTTCACGCGTTGTTCCCATTCCGCATGTTACGCCCCGCGTTCTGCCCACTTTTATTGTGTGAGCTGCGCTATGTGCGCTTTCGCTGTGCGCATAGCGCACAGCGTTTCATGACGTGTGCGCCTGTGTGCGCCACGCACGATTTTAGGGCTCATCCCAGGATTTACACGAGCACGGACTTCCATGACTTCCATGAATTGATGTGCGTGGCTTTCGCACGCTTGCGCTGCGATTTTCGCACTTGCCCTGCGATTCGCACGCTTGCGCTGCGATTTTCGGCGCACATTAATTCCATTAATCGGCCTGTTAATGTCCCCACTCACTAACAGTTTTCAAAACTGCCATCCAGCCCCCCCAAAAATGTTGAGGAAGGCTCCGCCCCTGAATTTAATACCTGCTGTGTGTTCTTCCCCTTGCCATGAGACGTTCTGGCAATATAAGATGGTATTTACTTTATACTCCTGTCTGGTATCCCTCCCGGAAAAATAGTGGGGGCTCAATGAGGTCCTAGACATGCGGTTGGCTTCTGCCTCAGTAAATGGTCGCTCAGGGCGCGATGAGAGCAGTTTTAGTAAATCCAGGCTGGCAATGGATTAACGAGCTCAGTAACGCGGGGGTATTAAGGCATTCAAAAGTAATTAAAAATGCATGCTAGCAATGGGTGGGAGATACATAAAAAAACAGCTCCAAGTGCTCACTCTTTCTTCTGGGAATGTGGGTTCGCTGACCCAGATCAGGCTCTCCAGAATACGGTGCCGCTAATGAGTGTGATTACTTTATTATGCAAATCAAATAACAATGAGGGATACTGCTGATCAGAGCTTCGCCGGAGTAGCATAATAATTAACAAACATGTGGCAGCCTGTGCAATCAAATATGTGCTGTTTGCATAAAAACAAATTAATAGACATGTAGCTCATTTGCTTGTACCCTATTGCGACTCTAAAACATGCAACTAGGCAGGCACTTAGCCCATAATTAATCACAGCAATGTATTGCACCTTTTAGGTCCGATGCATGCACAGTCCCCGCAGGTGACTGCGATCATTGCGCGATTGGCTTTAGAACATCCAACTTACTTTTGTACGTTTCGAACAGGAAACGTTTCTGAAAAACATAATCACGGAATATACTTATTTATTTATGAATGAATTATTTCAGCACGCAAAGCGCAAAGGCATCTAGGCGCTAATTACAGTAAGTGTTTGATACAGCTCATGGTTGGTGAAAACAGACACTGACATGCCTCACCTCATGTTACAAGGGGCTCCATCAGGCATGCGGATATAATAGGGAGAAAAATAGGTGCAAATATACAGACCGTCAAAGCCTAACCTCTTGTTGGGGGGGGAGTCATACAGCCATCATACTGACAAAATAGATTGACGTATACAGACATACAGACTGGCAAAGCCTCACCTCATGTTACTGGGGGGGGGGGGCTTCATCAGGCATGCAGACATAATAGGAACAACAATATGTGCATCTATACAGACTGGCAAAGCCTCACATTACGGTACAGGGGGCTCCATCAGGCATGCATACATAATAGGGACAAAAATAGGTGCAAGAATACAAATTGGCAAAGCCTCACCTCATGTTACAGGGGGCTACATCAGGCATGCAGACATAATAGTGACTAAAATAGGTGCAAATATACAGACTGGCAAAGCCTCACATTACGGCACAGGGGGCTCCATCAGGCATGCATACATAATAGGGACAAAAAAGGTGCAAGAATACAAATTGGCAAAGCCTCACCTCATGTTACAGGGGGCTACATCAGGCATGCAGACATAATAGTGACTAAAATAGGTGCACATATACAGACTGGCAAAGCCTAACCTCATGTTACAGGGGGCTCCATCAGGCATGCAGACATAATAGGGAAAAAAATAGGTGCAAGAATACAAACTGGCAAAGCCTCACCTCATGTTACAGGGGGCTACATCAGGCATGCAGACATAATAGAGACAAAAATAGGTGCAATAATACAAACTGGCAAAGCCGCACCTCATGTTACAGCGGGCTCGATCAGGCATGCGGACATATAATGACTAAAATAGGTGCAAATATAGAGACTGGCAAAGACTCACCTCATGTTACAGGGGGCTTCATCAGGCATGCAGACATAATAGAGACAAAAATATGTGCAGAAATACAAACTGGCAAAGCCGCACCTCATGTTGCAGGGGGCTCCATCAGGCATGCAGACCTAATAGGGACAAATAGGTGCAATAATACAAACTGGCAAAGCCTCACCTCATGTTACAGGGGGCTATATCAGGCATGCAGACATAATAGTGACTAAAATAGGTGCAAATATACAGACTGGCAAAGCCTCACCTCATGTCACAGGGGGCTACATCAGGCATGCAGACATAATAGGGACAAAAATAGGTGCAGGAATGCAAACTGGCAAAGCCTCACCTCATGTTACAGGGGGCTACATCAGGCATGCAGACATAATAGGGACAAAAATAGGTGCAATAATACAAACTGGCAAAGCCGCACCTCATGTTACAGGGGGCTCCATCAGGCATGCGGACATAATAATGACTAAAATAGGTGCAAATATAGAGACTGGCAAAGCCTCACCTCATGTTACAGGGGGCTACATCAGGCATGGAGACATAATAGGGACAAAAATATGTGCAGGAATACAAACTGGCAAAGCCGCACCTCATGTTGCAGGGGGCTCCATCAGGCATGCAGACCTAATAGGGACAAATAGGTGCAATAATACAAACTGGCAAAGCCTCACCTCATGTTACAGGGGGCTATATCAGGCATGCAGACATAATAGTTACTAAAATAGGTGCAAATATACAGACTGGCAAAGCCTCACCTCATGTTACAGGGGGCTACATCAGACATGCAGACATAATAGGGACACCAATAGGTGCAGGAATGCAAACTGGCAAAGCCTCACCTCATGTTACAGGGGGCTACATCAGGCATGCAGACATAATAGGGACAAAAATAGGTGCAATAATACAGACTGGAAAGCCTCACCTCATGGTACAGGAGGCTCCATCAGGCATGCAGACATAATAGGTACAAAAACAGGTGCACATATACAGACTGGCAAAGTCTCACCTCATGTTGTGAGGGCTACATCAGGTATGCAGACATAATAGGGACAAAATAGAATCAAGTATACAGACTGGCAAGGCCTCACCTCATGTTGCGGGGGCTATCTCAGGCATGCAGACAAGGTAGGGGCAAGGACATACACAGCCACATCTCATGGTACGGTGACTGATTTCAGGACGCAGTTGGAAAGCATATCCAGAGGCAGCAAAGCGGTAGGGTCTTGAGTGGGTAGCAGTATACCAGTGGTACTTGGAGTGCATTAAGTGACACAAATATGCAAGGGTCAATTCGGTGGGTAAGATACACTGGCAAGCCATGCCTCAGGTGCAGGGGGCTATAACAGATATGCAGGGTCAATCAGATAGATAGGTAGGTGTCAAAGTCCGGTGTTGTGTGACGTTGTTGCCCAATTAATGGCTGGGTGAAGACTGAAACTGAGCCGCATGGATGAGCGTGCAGGAGTACGAGCCTAAGGTGGCTGGTGCACATACATGGAACCACCGGTTCGGCCTACCTTCCAGGACAGAGGTTGCAAACAGCCAGAAGCCTCACTGTTAGTTGTGGAAGCAGTGGAAGAAGCATCAGCTAGACAAAAAGTGGAGATGATCCAGTGGCAGACATAGTATGGGTGGCAGCCAGTGGTGCGGGGATAAAACCTATGCGCTTCCAAGGCCCAGGCAGGCAGAGACAGGCTAGGAGCCTTTCCCGGCAGCCTTCCCCGGCGCAAGTGAATCGGCCTCACCTGCCGGGTGTGGGAGGCCCGGGATAAGGAAACAATCCTTATTATACAAATTCTTGGAGGACTTACCTCAAGCGCTACCTCTTCATGGAAAATGTACATGAGTAATAGTCAACAACCATGATTATTCCACTAGGAGTTCAGGGTGACATAGGGTAAACAACAAGAGCAAAGCTGGAGTTCTCTCTGATGGATCTTAGAAGTCATTGTTGAAAGGCACCCTGTTGTTCATAGCTACAAATCAGCAATTTCAGATGTGTCCCTTTCCCACTCTGTGCTGTCCCCATGGACAAGTAGTGTAGGGGATGGTGTGGTGAGGAATGATGGAAATATATCCAACACAGAAAATTAAACAAGACACCTTGTATCCTACCACATTACCGCACACCACCAACCAAAACACCAATGACATACCATCTCTCTTTTGGTTCACTAACCACTCTGCAAAATCTAAAACAAAATGCATTGCATCCTACCGCTCTGCGCCACTATCCTATGTCTTCCATCCACCTTCCAAATGGCACATATGTGCTTAATAACAATGCTGAAGCCAGAGGCCTGCCAAAGAAAGAGGCCATCCCCTCAGTCACTGCCCTAATACGTAGGCCAACTGCAGCAGCACTCTCTGACATAATGTTCACCATACAATTAGGTATGGTGCAAAAAAGTGATAGGAGAAAAGCAGCACGAATTACCAAAAGTTATCAAGGAAGATTCCAGCTCTCCCTTATAGCCTGTGTAGAGATTGAAGGAACGCCAGCACTAAATGCGGTGCAGCCCTGAGTCTGTCTTCATCTTGCTGATAGATTTTATCCATCAGCATTGATTTTTGGATACAGAAATTATTACTCCATCTTCTCGGTTTGAGCATGTAGTCGTCGGTTAGGATTATTCATGGTCTATGTGGACTTGTCACAGTAGGGCTGGTTTCACAGGGTCTTCGCCGTTATGGTGCAGCAAAAAATGGCCGCCATTTATTCATTTATTTATTTGTTTGTTTGTTTTTATAAAGCGCACTAGCAGCCCAAGAGCATCGAGGCGATGTTACATGAGATTGGCTTGGTTATACAAATTGTCTTAGTTACATGAGATTGACCTAGTTACACAAATTGTCTTAGTTACATCAGGATACTTGGCTCATGGTTACAGTGAGCGTGATATGAGATTGTCTTAGATACAGGAGAGTGTCTTAGTTACATAGAGATACTTAGCTCTTGGTTACAGTGAGCAAGGTACAGTTCCAGTGAGAGGTACAAGAATGGAGAATGCAATACTCATAGGAAAAGGTGGTTATGTGAACAGCATAATTTAGGTGAACAGCAAGGTTTTAATTGACTTCGGGAAGGCTAAGTGTGAATCGACATTTCTGACCTGTCATAGAACGTCAATTCTGTGGTCCCCTGATCGTGTGATGATGTTACCAACGTGCCCTACTAGCGTGACATGTAACCCATAGCAACGGCATGGGAACACTTGCAGAGTGTAGTCATAATTCCGTCATACTGCTTTGATTGCTACCCACATATTTAGAAAAAGAACAAAACTGGTTGAATTAGTTAGGGTAGGTCTCCTTAGGCACTTCAATAAATATTTCACCTGTAAAATAATATCCATTTAGGTACTGAGAGCAAGCTAATAGCACATTATGATGTCTCAATACAGATATCAAAACTCATATATACAATGTATCACATCTAATGCATGTCTATGATGGTATACATGTAAATATAGACAATTATAATTGAAAAGTTAGTCTAAATTGTATTTATTTATTTATTTATTTATTTGTTTGTTTATTTGTTTGTTTATTGTTTGCTTCATACAGGAAATAAATACTGTTTCAAAGCGCCCACAGGGCAGCAGGGAGGGAATGTGGGATAGCAGTACAATTAAATACAAAAAAAAATGCAGTGGGTGAAGGGACGGCCGAACCTACTATGCTTTGTGAGTATTCAGAACGTGCAAATGCAGAAAGGAAGAGGGCAGTGGGGTAGGTGCTGTAGTGTTCGTACTCGAGGGTGAGATGGAGATTAAGTTCAAAGGTATGGTAAGTGCTATGCAGCCAGGAGCTGCGTTGGGTGGAAAGTGCAAATCTCCAGTGCAGAGGGTGTGCGGAGGAAAGTGCTGAAGGAAGACAGATTGGGGAGATTGGGTGTGAATGGACAGAGGCCTGAGGATGCATAAGGGTCCAAGACACCAATCACAGCAACTGTGAGATTAGCAGAGGAATAAAGAAGGAAAGGAGGAGGAAAAGAGGAGAGACTTGAGGTGCATTTGGGACTTAAGAAGGTCCTGCTCAAGATGCACAGGGAGGGGGAGGCTATTCCAAAGGAGAGATCCAGCTGAGGAAAGCAAGCTGCCTCCTGCTCTCTATTTTGCTAAATGCTTTACACACAGAGAGTTGGTGCCAGAGGAGCATTGAGGTCTAGAAGGAGAGTATTTGGTAAATGAGAGTTGCAGATAGTGTGGGACCCTGGCCCCAGACAGCCTTGTGGATGACGCAGAGGGATTTTAATTTGATCTGTGCAGCAACCGGGAGCCAGTGGAGGCTTTTTAGAGCAGGAGAGATGCAGTCACTGGGCTTGAGGCCAAGAATAAATCTCACTCTTCTATTCTGGATTAGCTGAAGGGATCGCAGAGTGGAAGAAGATAGATTGAGGAGGAGGTTGGCGCAATAGTCAAGCCTAGAGAGAACCAGGGCTCGGGAAAAATTGAGCTTCTGGAGGAAAGTGATAAATGGGAGAATTCCTTTTCAGAAGGAAGCGTTGGAAGTGGGACTTCTTGGTAATGACCTGCACGTAAGGGAGGAAGGATAAAGAGGTGTCAAAGATGACTCCAAGGTTTCTGGCTTCAGAAGAAGGAGCAGGGGGAGAGCCCAAGGTGGGAGGCCAGAGAGAAGGGTATCATATTGCAAAAACTATAGACTCTCATAGGTTATCTGAAAGTAGCTACCAATCGACCTGTCTAAAGATATATTCAATTGGAAAATAATGAACATTCATGTAGTATTGGGCAATCCAAATACATTGTGATGGATAGTTCAAAAGCACAAAATGTATCTTCGAAACTACAAGTAAATGGGAAATGATTCATGAAAGTAGGTAACCTCGAAGTCAGTGTCTACAAGAATGCATCAAGGTAGAAATCTTCCTTCGTTCCATTCGGATATAGAGAGTCAAGCTTATCAATCCAGTAAAATTCACGTTGTGTCAGAATCTCATTGAGCTTACCACCTCTAGGTGTGTTGTGGTCATAAGGCTTCCGGTTTTATGGTATTTATTTTTCTGCCATTTCCGTCTGTATTTACCTATATTTATTTTTGGGCCCTTTTTCTGTATTTATCCGCATACATTTTTTGTCATATTGTCATATAAAAAGGTAATTCACAACCAGTATTTTTCTGCATTTATTCTAATTAAAATTGCACTTATTAAAGCACACATGCAGCTATATAGGAATGAAATGCTAGCTCAGTTTATTTTGCATAACAACAAACTGTTGCTCCTTTGACTGCTGCTGCCTTAAGACATCTGCTGTCAGCAATTTGAAGAACTCTAATGCTGTTTTTATACAACTTTGCTGCCAATCTGCAAAGTGTTTGGCCTGCGATGTATGAGTGACATCATATAGTACCAGACATAAAGACCTGTTTTTCTTTTTTTCAATTTTTATCAATACATACAGACAGAAAGCAGATTGATAACATCCATTTGTATTTATGTGTAAAAATCAGTAAAAACTGAAAAATGGAAACCTTATTTATGGACTACCTCAAGATTCAAACAGCACAGTTGGGCAATTGGATGTCTATTTTCCAAAAAATGCGTTGTGACAGGATACTTGGTGCTCTTAGTACGAATGTTATGTTTGCGTGCATTCCAGGTTTGGCCTGCAACATAAAGCCATAAATCAAAAATCGTGTATCACATGTGGCATAGAGTCTCAGTTTGATCTTCCCGCCAGTGTGTGGGTGTCTGACGTAATCCCCTTTCATAACCTTATTGCAATTATTGCAACTCAGACAGACAAAAGTCCCTTTCTCATGTTGTTGTAGCAATGCCTGTTTAATCGATTTGATTTTTTCTGCCTTCATCAAATGATCTTGGAAGTTTTTACCCCTTTTATATGCGATCATGGGAGGTTCTGGGAAAAGTTTAGATAGGTGCGGGTTAAGTTGAATCAATCTCAGTTCTTTTTCAAAAATCTTGAAATGTGGTGGCTACGGCTGGAATACTTCATAGAGTATACAAATGATACAAGGTCAAATGTGGGCATCATGAGGCTATTCTGTGTTTTTTTGGTAGCTTTGATTTTCGCCTCATTGATTATTGCTGGTGGGTAACCTCTCTCTAGGAATCTTTCTGTTAATCTAGTACACTCTTCTTGATAAGTGTACTCTACAGATATGATTCTCCTTAAACTAAGAAACTGACTGTAAGGAAGATTAACGTTCTCCTTCTGTAGTCCAAATATAACGCGGCTAAAGGGGCGGGGAACGGATAAATGGGGAGTGATCAACCCCCTTACAAAGGTAATCTGCCACAGCTGAGCTGACTGGTCCCCTTCTTAACTTCTGTAAGGGTCTCATCATGGCTAATGTGTGCAGAGTCTTTTCCCTGGTGATGTCATATCAAGAGTGCTTTGCCTGTCAGAAATGTGGAGGGGGCACAGGAAATGTGAGTGGCTGAGGAAATACCAAGATGGTGGAACCCCTCTCTTGCAGGTAATTTCCCCATGAGCCACTCTAACCGTGCTCTCTCCTTGTCTGTCCTGTACAGTCCGGAGGCATTGGAGTTTTAAAGTGTCCTGAGCCCTGTACATGCACAATGTATATATAACCTGATTCTCCTGTTGCCTCCTGGCTCCTTCCTTGTGTGTGGTGGGACATATGTGTGTGTAAACTATTCCATGAGGAGGGTACAAGGTAGTTGCAGAAAAAAACATAGGTGACCCACCGATCCCAAGTGAAAACAACACAAATATCGGAAGGCCACAATCACATTACAGGTCACCATTACATGGAGCGATTGGAGGATGGGTAGATCAAATTGTCTCAGATCATAGTTAGCAAAGGCGTTAACATGACAAATCTGGCACACACAAATGTATAGACACAGGGAAAATAAAACATTGCATGTGGAAATTATTGTGCATGAATATTGCATTTCCTGTCGAAGGGAAGCTGTCCAAGAAGGTCTGTTTAATCCATATCCCCAGGAATCCATCAATGTGCTAATCGGAGTGTGTATTATTTGTGTGGATGCAAGTCTGAGGAGTTGCATCCCATTGCAGTGTATTATTCAGTAGCCTCGCCTGCCACATTTATGGCATCAAGGACATGCCCAGGACCTGGCTATACATTATGTTATGTTATGTTAGTTGGCATTTTTTATAGCGCTCTATATATCATTGGTATGACCTCAAAGCACTTGTGGGTTGAACGCCCTTGGGGACTGTAGTACAGGTCAGTCAAGAGAGTAGGGTATTGTAGGGTGCTTGGGTGCACTCAATATGTGAGCAGCTGATTTGATTGACTGATGGTAGGTGCATCCTAACATTAGGTGTGGTGGTATTGAGAGATCAGTTGAATGTGTGCAGTCTGGTTGTTGGTCTCAGAGACTGCATTCTGGCAGCATTAGGCATGTGTAGGACGCTTATGTGTGCAGCTAGGCAGATTGTTTGTGGGATATAGCTGCGTTCTAGCAGGATGTTGAGGTGTTCATGGAGTATTGTTCTATGTGAGCAGCTAGGCCCAAATTGATTGAGGGGTGTAGCTGTGCTTTATTGTGTATTGTTGTAGAGTAGAGAGAGCATAGTGATAGGAGAGGTGAGTTCTGAAGTGGATGTTTTATTCTTACGACCACTGTTCCGGATTACATTCATGCATTTCACAATAGCTGCACTCTGAGCGAGATGGGACAGGAGTCAGCTAGGCATGTGTAATAGACTCAGGAAGTGGATAGTCAGCAGTCATATCTAGCACCTGCAAGACGCTAAGGTTGTCATCTATGGTAACCGGTTCCTGATTCTGTCTTGGTGACTTATTAGTTGCTTTCTGTGGTGTCATTGCTCGGCATCTCCTCGAACATTTGTCTGCAAATTGTGATTACTTTCGAATGTGATGTCATTGAAGTTGTGTCGAATGTGTGGGTGGAGTGAGTTCCACAGAGTTGGAGCCAAGGTTGAGAAGGCGGGTCCTCCAATCCTGGCTGAATTGGAGGTTGGAATCACTAGTAAGAGGGCGGTTCTAGATCTTAGGGTGTGTGGTAGGGTTTAATATTCTCTTGTAGGTACATTGGACACTTCTGCACTGCTTGGTGGGTAATGCATAGGGTTTTGAAGGTGGCCCTTCGTCCGACAGGGAGCCAGTGGAGTGTGTGGAGAGTGGGGAGATGTGGGCTCTGTTTCCCAGGGCTAGAAGGGGTTTGGTGATAGCGTTTTGGGCTCTTTGGAGTTTTTTAAGTTGGTATGACAGTGCTCCCAGGTACAAGGAGTTGGCATAGTCCAGTTTTGACATAACAATGGACATAACAACAGCAAGTCTGTTGGGATAGGTGAAGTAAGGGAAAATGCGTCTAAGGAGTTTGAGGTGGTAGTCACAGGATTTTGATACATTGTTGATCTGACGGGAGAGGGATAGGCCTGAGTCCATAGTGCAGTCAAGGATTTTGACTATTTTGGAGGGAGGGGGGATGCCAATGGAGGGGGGCCATGGGAATGGTTGCGGGAGATGGGCAGTATTGCTGCACATCATGATTTCAGTTTAATCTGGGTTCCGAAGGAGGCTGTTTCTTGTCATCCATCAGTCAATATCACTGAGCCAAGCTTCAAGGTCATGACGTAGGTTGGTGTTTGTTTTGGGAATTCTTAGGATAAATTAGGTATTTTCAGCATAGTTGTAACAGGAGAGGTTGCATGCATGAGGATTCCTGTGTTAAGGATTCCAATCGGGCGTCACACACCAGACCAGGACTCTTGCCCTTAGCCTCGGAGGTAGCGCACAATTAAAATACTGTTTCTTTATTTCCTAGCATTCGGATTGACCTGGCACCCAACCCGTCTCACACCCCCTTTTACAAATACCCCGGTTCACAATGGAACATGAACCAGGCTGGTGGGTGGTAACACAATATTTATTTGTTTTAAATTCTAAGAAAATCACACAAATTTAATATTGGGCAGCAATCACCAATGGGGTGTTAATTACACTGTACAATGATAGAATACACTTAATTTGACCTTCTACTATAACATATCCAAAGCACAAATGAATGGGAGCAATTTTAGTGTTCGGGTAGATAGCACCCGAGTTAAGATTTCCCCCTGCAATGCTCCCTCAAACCCCTATTAATTGAATTTTGAGTGGATAGAAACGATCAGCAAGGAGTCAGGTAGACAAAGCAGCAAATAGAACTAAAATCTGGATTCAAAAACCTTTGCAATTGTATAAATAACACTCGGAATTGGTACATAATTAATTTACATGTGCTTTTGAATAATTGAGGCAAATATGAGTTATAACAGTATCAGAGATGTAAGAACCCTAGCAACTACAAGGCAAGGTACCAACAAAGGGCATACAGTTCAAAAATAAACTTTGAAGTGACAACACAGTGCAGCCAAAATCACACGCATGGAAATTTCACTTTCTTACTTTCACAGGTTTAAATGTAAAAACGGTTTGAAAAACAGGTGAAATAGACCGAATTGGAATGTGGTTTTTATGCTGGGTGATAGATGCACCTCACAGTGATACTGTGAAAGTGAAAGAGTGACTCTAGATGAATAGCTGGATGAGATTTTTAATTCGAAAGGAAATTCGGTTTTAAAAATAAAAGCCGTTAACAGAGAAAATCGGTTTAAAAAGGAACTGACAAGTTTTACAGTTTTACAGAAACTATATTTTAACGGCTAGAAAAGAGAGACGCCGCCTGCGACACAGGTTACTTTGCAAGTGTAACCACTTCACGTCATGTGGCTCTTTATGTGGGAGTTAATTTGTTTTGTCAAAATAGGACTAAGGACTTACACAAGACAGAAATGAGTGGAAGAATGGCACTAACACTAGAAAATCAAGGACAGGATGCACAGAGAATTTCGACAGTTTTAATCAAGTTATCATGGTATTGATGGGATTACTTAGAGAGTGGAACAAAAACAAGGTAACAAGATGGGGTATGATATGTGTTGCTATGGGATGGGTGATACTCACATCAGCACTTGAGTTTGGGATTTGGGATAGCCAACCGGGTTTCTGGACACCAAGGCAATATCTGGTCACTAGTTACCACGGCGGGGCTCTCCTAGAAGGAAACAGCTTGTTAGTTCAGAAGTTCATGTTCCCTAGGGAAACTGGGATCTTAGCGCTTGGTTCTGGGACTTCTTACGATCCTGGGGATGGAAGCTACTTTCAGTCTTGCTGACTATTATGGGTATTCTGTTGTTTTTCGGTTGCTGTATACAGTGTCTTCCTAGCATATGTTCGGTGTTAGGAGGATGTTGTGCACAAGCGATGGGTACGTTAGGACAAAAGGTACACGCCCCAGAGAAAATGACAAACAAATTTGTTTCTGTTTCTGACCTCATGGCGATCGATATTTCTGATGATTGTGATTCAGGGTGTATGAACATTGAGACGTGGAGTTACTCGTAAAGTGACTAGAAGTGGTATAGCGCTTGGCCTAGGCCAAAAGGAGGGTTTGTTAAACGGGAAATCATATCGTGCCTCCTTTCATATATAATAGTAAAGACACCGAGAAATTATCCCCAATATGGGTAGGTGCGCACACCCTCTTACTGGTTAAATATTGATACTATGAGTAGCGAGGTTTGCAGCAGTGGCAAGGCGTAGAAGGGTAAATTCTCGGGGCCCCTTCTGTATTATAGAATAAACAAAGTGAGTAGTGCCTGCCAGTCAACGCTCCCTCAGATAACGTCATTCAATTCAAGGTTGAACTTGGTAAAGTAATTAGTCCATTACAATGTGAGTGGAAATGTAAACACAAGTATTTTATTCACAAAAGCGTACACTGCACGCCAACACGTGTTTCAGCCCTCTCCGGGCCGTCCTCAGGGCGTATTAAAATTGGGATGGTAAGTAACTGTAAAAAAACCCTTAATGATCCATGACCAATTACATTTAAACCAAAAGTAACCACATTGTTGTGTTTTGCAAAGTAATGAAATGAATCCGTCAAATTTTGATTATAAACATAAACCAGGTCAAATTTTCTGGTACCTATAAAAATATAAAAGTGCATGTTGCAGCCGCACCTACATTCCTTCCAGGGAGTTGCAGTGTCCGCTTTTTTAAATAAAATACTTGTGTTTACATTTCCACTCACATTGTAATGGACTAATTACTTTACCAAGTTCAACCTTGAATTGAATGACGTTATCTGAGGGAGCGTTGACTGGCAGGCACTACTCACTTTGTTTATTCCTTTCATATATATATTGGCCTAAGCCCAGTCGCTCTACGAAGAAAACTGTGTTTCAAACGTTCCAATTTTGGATCGACTTCAACGCCATTTTGGGATAATCCACGATTTTCATTTCTGTTCAAATGTAACTCTGTGTTCTAAAATGGTGGACTGTGTTTCCAACGTGTAACTGAGCTGTCCTGAACCTTGCACCATAGTTAATGGTTAGACTGTCCGTTGGCCGAATGTTTAGGTTGAGTAAAGAGACCTTGTTCCATGCCTGACTTGTGGTCTAAGGATTGTCTGTGCCGCATCCATGAGCATACATCGAAACAACGTAATATAAATATCCAACGTGAACACTGGCTGAAATGCATTGTGAAGTGGATGTGCAAAGGCTTACTGCTAAATCTAGGAATACAGTTTTGCCATTGTAACTTGTGTGTAATGTAAACTGAAGTAATCCGTGTACATATTGTTGTATAAGCCATAAGTGAACTTGGCACAAACTCTAGACCATGGATTATTAACTTGCAGAGGGGCTGGACATTATTACAAAATTGTATAAATACTTGAATGTCTAGATGTCCAGTACCTCTCACTTCTCACACTGAAGGGCTGGTATTCACTGTGATGTACTGAGGGACAGATAGCTATCTGATTTGTTTCTTTGTAAACTGTACAGTAGTAATAAAGATCTGTGAATCTTTATAAGCCCGTGTTTGGTGTATTTCCTTTTGTGGTACTCAGCCCGGATATTTCCTCTTGCTTTTACTGATGGCGCCCGAATAGGGACCCTCAAGATTGATGCCATCTCGTTGAAGGTTGACACGGCTATCGGACCGGGATCGGACGGTGAAAAAGGGGGCCCCTTTCTTGGATGAGAAGCGATTCCTCAACAGTACTGCATGACCCGGTCCCTGGACGTTGAGCCTGCGGTCCGAGATGTCATCTTGACAAGGGTCCATATATCGAGGCGGGCAGTTTTGCCGAAATCACCAACCACGTGGGTCCTTTGTGTCCTTAGAAATCCGATCGGACCTCCTTAGTTCTTAGATCAGGTGAGTCGTGACCCGATTCTTAAGTATCCTGATAATTTGTTTTGGGGCATTGCACTTGCGAGTACAATTATTGACCAGGTAACACCAATAATCTGATATGCCTGAGAAATTGTCAGCCTGCTTCAGGGCATTATTCCACAAGGACAGACAATCTTTGGAATTTGGCCGACCGGCGCCACAGGAGGGGTCGCCGGCATGTACTGTGTACTGTAAGCACGGCATTGGTAGTATAGTGTTTAATGATATTTGGCACAGACAAACTAGACATGCTTCCGAACTTCAGTGGCCAACCAATGGTAGTTTTGAAATCCCTCGTATAGAATATTTAGAGTCTATATTATTAAAGAAAAAGGCTAGACCTTCAGAATTTGATGTATTACAGAATTGGAAGAAAGGAGCTATGCAGCAATTTAAAAGTAGAGAAAAACATGCGCACCGTCATATGTCCAACGCCGAAAAAGCATTGTTGTATGATCAAAATCAACAGTCTGAGTCAGTTAGAAATATGGATAGGGCCTTTTCACTTGGTATTCAGAAAATGTATCCGTCCAAAGACTTTCATGTATCTGATGAACTAGTTGACAAACTTCTAAATGAACGAAGGCCTGGTGCCCCTGCGCCACCTCCGTATGTACCTATTCCTGCTGTTTTGCCTCTATCTGCTGTCGTTCCTCCTCCTGTAGTAGTTCCTGCTCCTCCTATTGTTCTTCCTAATGCTCCTCTTCCTCCGGCTGTTTTTCCTCCTCCTATCGTTGCTCCTCCACTCGTTCCTCCGCCTTTGCCTACTGTTACGGGTTTGGTAGATTTGCCTTCTGCACCAGTGATAGCACCATAGCACCTTTGTTACCGATTGTACAAGATTTGTCTTCTCTTTCTCTTCCAAGTGGTTCTGTCCCATTTGTGGATGATAAGGGAGCGGGATCAAAGTTTGTAACTCGTAATACTGTGTCTAAAGAGAGAAAGCGCAATTTGACTGCATGGGCCAAACAGTGCATGGAGAAGGGTGAACAAGCTGATGTTTTTGCCACACTCTCTAATTTAGACAGTTTTCCTGAGAAAAATGTTTGCATTGAAGGGTTGGGAATTCATGTATGTATAATGTGGCATAGATTAGATGATATAGATCTCCCACAAGGGTTGAGGGGTCTGAATGTTTTAGCATATTCAAGAGATACTGCGGAGAAAGTACATGAGCACGTCGAGAGGGTTTTTGAGTATAGAAGGGAGTTGGAAAGGTTACAGAATGAAGAAATTGATGGTGATAGTTTGGGTGCTATGTTTGTACAGAAACTGTTCCTTCCTTGTTGTAAGTCAATAAATGAGGAAACGCAAATTTGCACAAAGGATGCGATCAGATGGATTTCAGACATGTCGATATCTCCCGTAGAAGTATATGACATGTATAGTCAGTATATGCCAGAAATGCAGAGGAAAGTGATACAGGTTATGGTAGAATACCTGCAGGATGAATGCACAAAAGGAAAGATTTGTTGTCCCGCAGAATTATTGAATATCTATAAGAGAGCTTTTTCGTCTGACACTCCTTCAGCTGCTTTAGCGCTCAATTTGACTCCGCTGCTCAGTAAGCATTCAGAGTTTCCTATCTCTCATGAGAGAGGTTCCACCGACATTTGTCCCAAAAGTCGAGGTGCCAGCTGATTTTCCAACGTGAACACTGGCTGAAATGCATTGTGAAGTGGATGTGCAAAGGCTTACTGCTAAATCTGGGAATACACTTTTGCCCTTGCAACTTGTGTGTAATGTAAACTGAAGTAATACGTGTGCATATTGTTGTATAAGCCATAAGTGAACTCGGCACAAACTCTAGACCATGGATTATTAACTTGCAGAGGGGCTGGACATTATTACAAAATTGTATAAATACTTGAATGTCTAGATGTCCAGTACCTCTCACTTCTCACACTGAAGGGCTGGTATTCACTGTGATGTACTGAGGGCCAGATAGCTATTTGATTTGTTTCTTTGTAAACTGTACAGTAGTAATAAAGTTCTGTGAATCTTTATCAGCCTGTTTTTGGTGTATTTCCTTATGTGGTACTCAGCCCCGATATTTCCTCTTGCTTTTACTGATGTCGCCTGAATAGGCACCCACAAGATTGATGCCATCTCGTTGAAGGTTGACGCGGCTATCGGACCGGGATCGGACGGTGAAAAAGGAGGCCCCTTTCTTGGATGAGAAGCAATTCCTCAACAGTACTGCATGTCCCGGTCCCTGGACGGTGAGCCCGTGGTCCGAGATGGCATCTTGACAAGGGTCCATATATCGAGGCGGGCAGTTTTGCCGAAATCACCAACCACATGGGTCCTTTGTGTCCTTAGAAATCCGATCAGACCTCCTTAGTTCTTTGATCAGGTGAGTCGTGACCCGAGTCTTAAGTATCCTGATAATTTGTTTTGGGACATTGCAATCACAAGTAAAATTATTGACCAGGTAACACCAGTAATCTGATATGCCTGAGAAATTGTCTGCCTGCTTCAGGGCATTATTCCACAAGGACAGACAATCTTTGGAATTTGGCCGAACGGCGCCACAGGACGGGTCGCCGGCATGTACTATGTACTGTAAGCACGGCATTGGTAGTATAGTCTTTAATGATATTTGGCACAGCAAAACTAGACATGCTTCCGAACTTCAGTGGCCAATCAATGGTAGTTTTGAAATTCCTCACATAGAATACTTAGAATCCATATTATTAAAGAAAAAGGCTAGACCTTCAGAATTTGATGTATTACAGAATTGGAAGATAGAAGCTATGCAGCAACTTAAAAGTAGAGAAAAACATGCACGCCGTCATATGTCCAACGCCGAAAAAGCGTTGTTGTATGATCGAAATCAACAGTCTGAGTCAGTTAGAAATATGGATAGGGCTTTTTCACTTGGTATTCAGAAAATGTATCCGTCTAAAGACTTTCATGTATCTGATGAACTAATTGACAAACTTCTAAATGAACGAAGGCCTGGTGCCTCTGCGACACCTCCGTATGTACCTATTCCTGCTGTTTTGCCTCTATCTGCTGTCGTTCCTCCTCCTGTAGTAGTTCCTGCTCCTTCTATCGTTCTTCCTAATGCTCCTCTTCCTCCTGCTGTTGTTCCTCCTCCTATCGTTGCTCCTCCACTCGTTCCTCCGCCTTTGCCTACTGTTACGGGTTTGGTAGATTTGCCTTCTGCACCAGTGATAGCACCTTTGTTACCGATTGTACAAGATTTGTCTACTCTTTCTCTTCCAAGTGGTTCTGTCCCATTTGTGGATGATAAGGGAGCGGGATCAAAGTTTGTAACTCGTAATACTGTGCCTAAAGAGAGAAAGCAAAATTTGACTGCATGGGCCAAACAGTGCATGGTGAAGGGTGAACAAGCTGATGTTTTTGTCACACTCTCTAATTTAGACAGTTTTCCTGAGAAAAATGTTTTTATTGAAGGGTTGGGAATTCATGCATGTGTAATGTGGCATAGATTAGATGATATAGATCTCCCACAAGGGTTGAGGGATCTGAATGTTTTAGCATATTCAAGAGTTACTGCGGAGAAAGTACATGAGCACGTCGAGAGGGTTTTTGAGTATAGAAGGGAGTTGGAAAGGTTACAGAATTAAGAAATTGATGGTGATAGTATGGTCGCTATGTTTGTACAGAAACTGTTCCTTCCTTGTTGTAAGTCGATAAATGAGGAAACGCAAATTTGTACAAAGGACGCGATTAGATGGATTTCAGACATGTCGATATCTCCCGTAGAAGTATATGACACGTATAGTCAGTATACGCCAGAAACGCAGAGGAAAGTGATACAGGTTATGGTAGAATACCTGCAGGATGAATGCATAAAAGGAAAGATTTGTTGTCCCGCAGAATTATTGAATATCTATAAGAGAGCTTTTTCGTATGACACTCCTTCAGCTGCTTTAGAGCTCAATTTGACTCTGCTGCTCAGTAAGCGTTCGGAGTTTCCTATCTCTCAGTTGCTTATGAGAGAGGTTCCACCAACATTTGTCCCAAAAGTTGAGGTGCCAGCTGATGCCGCAACGGGAACAGCTGCCTATGATATTCCTGCACATTATGTGTCACAGTTTGTTCATGTCCCGTTCTTGAGACAGGAAGTGGACACCATTAAACAATCCATTCCCGATATTATCTTGCAGTCATCAGTATTTACTCTGAGCGATATTGATTTGTTATTTCCTGTGCTCCTACCTGTTGATTTGTGGAAACAGATTAGGACTGTTGACGATGTGCCAGGGTTAGGAAATACATGGGTTAATATAGTCCAACAATATAGAGAAAGGCCAGTTGGCGAGAGACCGCCACAGGTAATACTGACTTTGTCTGATAGAATAGTCATGAAACTAAAAGCCATAATTCCTGAAAGAAGGATTATTTAGGACAAATTTACTGCTTGCGTCCAAGGGAAGTCTGAGGGTGCTACCAAATTCTTTACTCGGTTCGAACAAGTGTTTTCAGATTACAGTGGACAAGATTTGAGCACAGAGTCTGGAAAATGACTTTTTGTAGACAGGTTTGTGCGTGGATTGTTGCCTGACATCCAGTCGCAAATTATGTCTTCTGAGAGCGCTTGACAAGCTAAGTCTCATTCTGAAGTATTGCACATGGCTCAGTACTATGAGAACTGTGTCAATAACAAAAAAGAAAGAATTGATAAGAGAAAGGAAGACCTGAAGTTCTATTGCAACAAATTGTTAGAGGCCCTAGAGGGGGTACTTGACAATTTAGGGGACAGTATGCTCCACAGGGTAATGTGCTGTTGGGTCCTATACATGCGAGCCAATGAGCTTATTGCAGACAAGCGGGTCATTGGCGAGCACAATGCCCGATCCTCCAACAGAGGTCGAATAACGCATTTGGTAACATGGGTAGATGATCCAGATGCCGCACTGGGGCAGGGGGTCCTGGTAGAAGTCAGTTTTCTCAAAATGTGCAACCTTTTTCGCAGGATAATCAGGCACCGAGTGTCAATAATAGAAACATTTTTTATCATCATTCTGCTGCATATCTCTCTGAAGACCTTCCTTTTGACGACATTCTGTTTCACTAGGATTGCCCGAAGCAGGGTTTGGAACTGACGCCTATTCCCGTTAATCAGAAAGGTCCCTACGTTGAAATGATAGTGGGAAATAGGACACATCTATTCTTGGTAGATACAGGAGCACAGAAGTGTTCCATTGACCATTCACGGGTTCCAAACATTCCACTGTCAGGGCAAACCAATGTTTCTGTAGGGTTTTCTGGTACGCCAGTAGTCTGTCTGGTTTCTTCGCCGGTACTGGTTACATTGGGTCCATTCACGGACCACTGTCCCTTTCTTCTGACTGCGAACTGTGGAGAGAATTTGTTGGGGTTGAATCTGTTGAAGGAATTAAATGCGGTAATTCATTGTTCTTCGGATGGGGTGCATTTGACGATTTCACCACAGCAACTTTCTGTCTCTCAGTTCTTGACTAGACCTTTGCCGCCAGAATTTAGTGATGTTTTGGAGTGTTTGTGGGCAATTGATGATAATGATATCAGTGTTCTACAAATTGAGCCTGTTAAGATCATTTTGAAACATGGAATAAAGTTGCCACATATTCCTCAGCATAAGATTTCGGTTGATGGTGAGCAAACTTTGAAATGCATAGTTTCCGATTTTGTACATCGTGGTGTAATTGTGGAAATTGCAGGTAGTTTGTGCAATAGTCCGATTTTGCCTGTGTACAAAAAAGGAAATAATGCAATTCCTTTTTGTTTCATCATTGATTTACGTGCCATCAACAAGATTGTTGCTCCACAATTTCCTATTGTGCCTGATGTGACGACAATATTAACTATGATTCCGGCTTCTGCTACTTTCTTTAGTGTTGTAGACCTTAAGAATGCTTTCTTTAGCATTCCTATACACAAGGATAGCAGATACCTGCTCACGTTCACCTTAGAGGGACGCTCGTTTACCTTCACCCATGCGCTGCAAGGGTACACGGAAAGTCCGAGCATTTACAGTAGGGCTTTGAAAGAGCAGCTTGATACACTCGAGTTGCCCACCACTTGTACATTGCTTCAATATGGAGACGATCTACTTTTAGCTGCTGACTCAGAAAGTGCCTGTAAGAAGGGCACCGTGTTGTTGCTTATTCACCTAGCAAAACATGAACACAAAGCATCACTCAAAAAGTTTCAGTATTGTCGACAGGAGGTCGCCTATTTAGGCTATCTCCTGTCAAAGGAGGGAAGAAGGTTGACGCCTGAGTGGATAAAAATATTTTCTTGCATGGCTGTCCCAAATAACCAGAAGGAAGTCAGAGCCTTGATAGGAATGGCTTCTTACTGTAGGCAGTGGATCCCGAACGTTTCGTTAACGATTAAACCAATGTTGGCTTTGACAAAGAAGGGCATTTCTTCACCATTGCCATGGAACTTGGAACACCAGCAAGCGTTTGATCTGCTCAAGACTGCACTGTGTTCGGCACCAGTTTTGGGCACACCAAATTATGAAAAGGCCTTTGTGTTGTATGTGCATGAATGTGATGGATGTGCTTTGGCTGTGTTAACGCAGGAACATGGAGGGAAGACTAGGCCATGCGGCTCCTTTTCTTCCGCCCGTGATCCTGACGCATGTGCTTTGCCAAGATGTTTGAGAGCTGTCGCTGCTGCGTCTGTAAAACAGAGCGAGGGTATTGTCCTAGGCCATGCTTTAACCCTGATGGTACCTCACTCTGTAGATGTTCTATTAAACAGAACACAAACACAACACCTCACTTCCGCACGATTAACGAGATACGAATTGATCTTTTTTGCACCGCACATTAAAATTCAGAGGTGTTGCGTCCTGAATCCAGCTGAACTTTTACCTTTCCCGCAAGATACTGCTTGCAGTGACGAAGCATCACATGACGGCCTCTACACCACAGAGCAAGAGACTAAAGGCAGAATCAATTTGGAAGATACTCCTTTGAACAATCCACAAGGGGAGCTGTTTTGTGATGGCTCCTGTTTCAAACTTCCGGAGGGTACATCCACGGCTGCTTATGCAATTACCACATTGAGCATGATTGTGGAAACCAAAAGAATCACGCATAACTCCGCTCAGGCCGCAGAGATTATAGCATTGACTCGAGCATGTGAACTTTCCGAAGGGCTTAGAGTTAATATATATACTGATAGTCAGTATGCCTTTGGGGTCACAACTTCGGTAGACTTTGGGCAGAACAAGGTTTCTTGACCTCGCATGGAACTAAGATGCAGTATGGATCCTTGACAGTAAGGTTACTCTCAACGCTTGCACTCCCCACTCAGTTAGCAATCATGAAATGCGCAGCGCATCAGAAAATCACAGATGATGTGGGAAAAGGGAATGCTTTCGCTGACCAGATAGCCAAACAGACCGCCACTGATCTCTATTCAGAAATGTATACTTCAAGGGAAGCCACAAATGTTTGTACTTTGGATGAGGGTATTGAATCTGTGAAAAGTATTCAAGCTGATGCCACGATAGAGGAATCTAAACAATGGGCTGAGGGTTTGGCAACATAGGATGATGACGGGTGTTGGGTGGACAAGTAAGAAGGAAAATGGTTGCTCCCAGATGCGTACATTACAATGGTGGTCGCAATGGCTCATGGCCCCACCCACATCTGTGCACGGAAGGTTACCAAAAAATTACAAAATATCTTGGTGAATGATAAAATCTCCAAAATAGCGGAACGTTTTGTTCAAAGTTGTATGATTTGCTTGCAGCATAATATGGGAAAGGGCACATCGACTCCAAGGGGTAGTTTTGGTCCACCTTCTGTCCCCTTCGAGGTCATACATTTTGATTTCATTGAAATGAAGCATTGCAACAATTTTAAATTTGTCTTAGTTGTTATCTGCGCTTCTAGTAAATGGGTTGAAGCCTTTCCTGTTAAAGATGCCACAGCAATGACAACGGTGAAAACCATGCTTAAGGAATATTTTCCTAGGCTTGGTTTGCCAAGAGTCATTTGGTCGGACAATGGTCCACATTTTATCGCTGCTATAATTCTGCAGATGTGCGTGGGATTACAGATCGATAAACGGTTCCATTCGGCTAGACATGCTCAAAGTGCTGGTTTGGTAGAGAGACACAACGTCATCATAAAGAACATGCTCCCTAAGATGTGTGCCGGCACCAAACTGAAATGGCCGGACGCCTTACCGATCATGTTGTTATCAATGAGAACAACCCCACAGACTAAGATTGGGCTCTCCCCATTTGATGTGGTAATGGGTAGGCCAGCTAACATTTGGAACCTGCCTAAACCCTGATCTTTGCGCAACATTGAACATGTACTTCTTTCTGACTACTGTGACCGGTTAACTAAAAATCTGTATTTGATTTATCAACAGGTGCGAGAAGCCCTCCACGTCAAGGACGAGGGCCCAGGCCACAGCATAAGGCCTGGAAGCTGGGTTCTCGTCAAATCATTTGAAAGAGCATCCTGCCTCGCAGCGCATTGGTGAGGCCCGCATCAAGTTCTATTGGCCACACAGACCGCAGTGCGAGTGCCGGGGGGAAAGCATTGGATCCACGCGTCACACATCAAGCGGATTCCCTTCCCTTTGCCATACGATACAGAAGACGCAGATACTCTTACCTGCACTGCTCCCAGCGATCACAAAGCATTGAGCAGCATCAGAGTGTTTCAGAGACTCTCCCTGAGCCCGTGGAGCCTGGAGAAACAGCCGCTTCATCTCCACACTCTCCCACAGATCCTTTTTCACCAATGTTAGGTTCTGCTAGAAGATTTGTAGTGAATCCACCACTTCCACCAGGAAGCAACGACACATTGTTCGCAGAACACGCAGTACCAGGAGTCGCAAGGTACAATCTGCATCCACGGAGCTAGACTTACTGCACAGTTTGGCTGTGCCACCAGGAAATATCAACATAAGGATTGTCTTTCGGCCCTGTCTTTTGCATAGAAGGAGATCTGTTGGCTAGGAATAGGGAAGGACTAAGAAAACGCACGATCAGGAGATCGCCAGCAAATAAAATCTGGAGTATTTTGTTTGAAGAAACAATGCCTGCAACCACTTCCACTCCTACGGAACAGATAAGAGACTATGTGACCGACCGTAGTAATGAACAATCGAATGCGTGGGCCCCGAAAACGTATTGTTGTCTTGTGATTATGTTAACCAGCTTCACAATAGTAATTGCCTTGGGATTTTGGTATTTAGAAGAAGTACATCCGTTTGAAATTTTGTTACCTGAAAATGTACCTACTGTTCTACACCTTTTGTGCATCTGCACACTCTATCTCCTAGAGACTCTCAGCACAGACACCACCAAAACAACACTTTACTACTCATAATGAATCCCACACATGCCATTTTTAATAGGTCTAATTGTTGGGTCTGCTCTCATTTACCGCAACACTGAGACAAGGGGCTGGGTTGGTATATTCATCCTTTACCTCTGACTACTGCATGCTATGCTTCTCTAAGGGCACTATTCTTTGGCCGATGGAACGATAGCATCTTGGGGAATTTCGACAGAACAAATTTGAATGATTTTGAGAAACGAGTTCTAACACCCCTGTGATGCTCACTCTTTGCGAATAGGAGCAAAATGAATGTTGCTTCTATTAGGCCTTCTGATAGACTGTCTTGTCCTTTTCAATCTTTGATCTCTTTCAAGATGGCTCCTATAAGCAATAGGGATGCCACGCCACCTTCCTACACTGTTAACCACAGCCCAGATTCAGTTTCTTTCTGCATACAGAGGAATGGTACTCAGTCAATGGGTGATTTCAAGGGCTGCGCCAACGTTGCGAACTTGACTAGTGAGGACAGACCTTTGTATGTAGGCGAACCTGTCTACTTTGTTTGCGGAAATTAAGCTTTCCCATGGTTACCTAGGGATTGGCAGGGAACCTGTTATTTGGGGATTCTGTTACCCGGGGTATTCATAGCAAGCACCATAGAAATCTCTGAGGCTCGTCCAAGGCGGGACGAGAATGGCGATACTTCAGCACAAGTTCTGGGTGACATAGCTAAATCCTTTGTACCTTTTTGGGGGCAAATATTAAATTCTGAGGATATCAGAAGACTAGCGAGAGTACTGGAGAGGATCATCAACCGGACCACTCACATACTCTATAACATGACTTAAGAACAGAAAGTGATAAGGTTAGTGGCACTTCAGAAACGGATGGCATTAGACGTCATCCTGGCTGAGTGTGGTGGAGTATGTAAATTAGTGGGGTCTGCTTGTTGCGTTTTTGTGCCAGATTCCTCCCCAACCATCTTTAAGGCAATACAAAATCTGCATGTCCTTAGTTCAGAAGTGCATGTTCCCGAGGGAATCTGGGATCTTAGCACTTGGTTCTTGGACTTCTTACGATCCTGCGGATGGAAGCTACTTTCAGTCTTGCTGACCATTTTGGGTATTCTGTTGTTTTTCTGTTGCTTTATACAGTGTCTTCCTGGCATATGTTCGGTGTTAGGAGGATGTTGTGCACAAGCGATGGGTACGTTAGGACAAAAGGGACGCACCCCAGAGAAAATGACAAACAAATTTATGTTGAAGGAAATTTCTGTTTCTGACCTCATGGCGATCGTTATTTCTGATGATTGTGATTCAGGGTGTATGGACATTGAGACTTGGAGTTACTCGTAAAGTGACTAGAAGTAGTTTAGCACGTGGCTTAGGCCAAAAGGAGGGTTTGTTAAACGAGAAACCATATCGTGCCTCCTTTCATATATATATTGGCCTAAGCCCAGTCGCTCTACGAAGAAAACCGCGTTTCAAACGTTCCGATTTTGGATCGACTTCGCCGCCATTTTGTGATCATCCGCCATTTTGATTTCTGTTGAAATGTAACTCTGTGTTCTAAAATGGTGGACTGTGTTTCCAATGTGTAACCGAGCTGTCCTGAACCTTGCACCATAGTTAATGGTTAGCCTGTCCATTGGCCGAAAATGCTTAGGTTGAGTAAAGAGACCTTGTCCCATGCCTGACTTGTGGTCTAAGGATTGTCTCGCCAATAAGCCGCATCCATGAACATACATCGAAACAATGTAATACAAATATCCAACGTGGACACTGGCTGAACTGCATTGTGAATGGAATGTGCAAAGGCTTACTGCTAAATCTGGGAATACACTTTTGCCATTGTAACCTGTGTGTAATGTAAACTGAAGTAATCCGTGTGCATATTGTTGTATAAGCCATAAGTGAACTCGGCACGAACTCTAGACCATGGATTATTAACTTGCAGAGGGGCTGTACATTATAACAAAATTGTATAAATACTTGAATGTCTAGATGTCCAGTACCTCTCACTTCTCACAATGAAGGGCTGGTATTCACTGTGATGTACTGAGGGCCAGATTGCTATCTGATTTGTTTCTTTGTAAACTGTACAGTAGTAATAAAGATCTGTGAATCTTTATAAACCCATTTTTGGTGTATTTCATTTTGTGGTACTCAGCCTCGATATTTCCTCTTGCTTTTACAAGCTGGGCCTGTCTGGTCACTGGAGAGTACAGCTGGCATGCAGGTAGTGGAGCAAGACGCCGGTCTGGCCACAGGATATTCTTGAAAAGGGTACCACTGCTTCTCCCCCTTTCTCCCTGGGTTATTTGGATTTTCAGTGGGGTTTCTTTTTCTGGATCAATGGACCTGCCTCGATAGGGTCTGATATACTTTGGCCTGGCAGTGGAATCAGTAATCTGGAGTCTGTCAGGATGAATATGGAATGTCTGGATATGGAAGAGCTGGAAAATTCAGAAGAGTGTGTGTCCTTTGTCTCTTTGAGCTTCCCCCTTTTATAAGGCGGGTGACATCACAGAATTTATTGTTGGGGCAGGCTTAGGCTGGACATGCCTCTAACTACTGGATATGTCAGCCTATGTATGTTGCCTCCTTCCTAAAAGCAGATTGGACTGAAGGAGGGAACTCAGTTTTATGGGGTGTGTTTTTATGAGGTACAGAGCCATCCCACAGTTACATTTGCCAAAAGTCTGTTCTGATATAAATTGCACATTTTTACAGTTCTGGCACTCTTGCAAATCACATAGACAAATGACATATTTCATACAGAGCATGGCAGTCCAACTCCCAGGTCTGTACGACATTGTTTCATCCCTCTAATAATCGTTCACGCTTTTCAGTGGGAAATATTCCACTTACAATTCTGCAATTTTATACAGGTGTACCTATTATCACAGAGCATGTTTGCATAAAATTTTGAAGTTATCCCATGAACACTTTTCCCATGAATGACATTATTCTACCGTTTGCGTCCCATACATGCTAGGGAAAGCCACAATATCTTGTTTTAATGCCCCAAAATCATATTTAAACTGTTAAACTCTCGCATTACTCTGCTGTCCGGTTGCAGGAATGAAGCCTTAAAGTTTATTAATTCATAAATGGCCAGCATTGTCTCCCAAATAAGGGCATCACTTCCAAGGTTGCTCTTGAGTTTGCTTTGAGGCTCCCCAGTTGAAGTTGTGGGTGGTGCTGTTCACAAAGTCGCACCTAAGTGTCCTGGAAATCCTTTGTCTCTTGGCTGCAGAATGCCAGAAAGTCTGACAAGCCTGTTACATTCTGCCCCTTGGTCTATTCATAGTTTCCAGATGCTGGTCCCCTTGAGTAGAGGCAGGTCTTATTCCCAGGAAGCAAATGTCTTTTGAAGCCAGAAAACTTGTTCTGTGGCTTCAACACACTTATTTACTTATTTATTATTAATATTTTCTGAACCAGAAAGCAAACTGTGGGACTTAAATATCCTACATATGTTTTTAAACAAAACCCCATCACATTCTGTGCAAAGAGAGTGTCTTAATTCCACAATTTACTTTCAAACAGACATTTCCTTGTTTGTAAAAAGCAACAATTTTTACACGTGGTGAATCTTCCTTTTGCTGTCACTTCCAATGCGATTTTCTCTTACATCTAGATTCTAAACATTATTTGCAGCCCTAGTCAATTTCGCATGGACAGAAATCTGTTCAAGGCAAAGGTCCACTGAAACTGACATAAGCACAGAGATATAGGGCTTCTTTTAAAGACTTTAGCTATGATATTCTCTTGCATAAAGTCCATTTTTTTTTCCGTATGGCTGAGAGTGAAGTTTCTTTTTTATTTCACAGATCTTGCCTGGCGCAGCCTGTCATTCCGTGAAAATTACCCCTCTTCCTGAAGCACAACCTGAATATGGATGGACATAGCTGGGTCTCACTGAACAAAACTGTGCACTGTTGCAAACGGTGGACAAGAGCATCCGGGCACAGTCATTTTAAATGTAAAATATTTCCTTTTTCAATGGGAAATTTTGAGCTAGCAACAGAGCAGCAGTGCTTTTCAATTCTTTTCTTGGTGCACATAAGGAACACACTGGCAACCTTTCCCGGGTGTTCCATCTTGCCCGACAGGTGCTTGGAAAAGACGGCACCGCCATCATTTTTGTAGCTGCAAAAATGCAGTTTTGATGTGAGGCAATGGTGCTGAAGGAGCCAGCGCAGCCATTCTGCTGGTACTGATGAATTGCAGCTTGGTGATGGAGGGGAATTCTGCTGGGTGGGTAAATGTACAGCACAAATTGTAGCGTGGTCAGAGAGAGGTTGAAAAGGAGAGCAGAGAGGCAGGCACTTTGGGGTATTCCATTCTTCATAGCGCAAGCAGTTGAGACAAAAGGGGAGAGCAAGGTGATTTGTTTCCTGTTGCTGAGGAAGAAGGAAATCCATTTGAGTGCGGAGCCACAGATTCCTAGGGTGTGGAAGCGGTCAAGGAGGACAGAATGGTTAACGGTGTCAATGGCTGCTGACAGATCAAGGAGACTCAGCGCTGCACAACCCTCAGAGTCTGCCGCAACCTTGCGATCATCCCAGATCGAGATCAGAGTGGTTTCTGTTCCATGGCATGGCCTGAAGCCTGATTGTGCGGGGTTGAGCACTTTGTGGGATTCTATGAAGTGGCTGAGCTGGGAGTATGCAGCCCGGTCAATGAGTTTCGCGAGAAATCTGGTGTTGGAGATAGGCCTGTAATTCATAGGGTCTAGGGGGTCGAGGGATACTTTTTTTAGAAGCAGTTTCACATATGCTATTTTAAAGGCCCCTGGAAAGGTGCCAGAGGTAAGGAAGTCGTTTAGTATGGACCTTGCATGTTCTCCTGTGCAAGTAGAGGAGAATATTTCTTTCAGTAGAGAGGCGGGACCTGGGTCAAAAGGGGATCCAGAGGGTCTGCTGCCAGATAGATCTAGGAACTTGTCTCTCTGGATGGGTTGGAAAGAGTCAAAGGCTGGCATTGTGGTCGTTGGGGAACGGGATCGGGAGGGGTAGGTCTGGGGCAGGGGGTGAGGGTGGAGAGTTTGGTGTTAAGGGTTCCCATCCTGTCAAGTGCAGTGTTCTACAAATGTAGCGAGAGGGAGTCACAGAGTGTTTGCGTGGAGTTGGTTTGGGCAGAGGTGCAAGTAGGTTTCACGAATTCAGAGATTATCTTGTGGAGTTCTTTGCTGCTGCCACAGTTCAGAATTTGTTTATTGTAATAGGCCTTTTTGGCCTTTCGGATCTCGGATTTGTAATTACGGTGGTGGTGGGCGAACATAGATCTGCTGAGATCGGTTTTAGATGCTCGTCATTTGCACTCAAGTGAGTTATTTTGACTTTTGAAAGTCTTCAGGTGAGGCGTGAACCATTTGGGGGACAGTCCTTTGTGTGAGGCTGCGGCTCGTGATGGGGTGAGAGGAATTAGTGATTCTTTAAGCCATGAGTCAAAGGATTTAATGGTTAAGGGTCTACCATAGGTCAGCGGCGCTGGGGGACAGAGTAGCAGGGCTCTGGCTAGGTACCTTGACTTTGTTCCAGCATTTGTGATAAAAAAGAGGGCAGGGGGAGCAGTGGGAGATGGGGCTGGTGTGTGGATATAGAAAGGGATGGCAGAGTGGTCTGTCCACATAAGCGGTTTGGGACTGGATATAGAGACAAGGGCCTGGGAGCTGAAGATCGCATCTAGGGTGTGACCACTTGAGTGAGTTGGACCAGTGGTATGTCTGGAGAGGTTGAGTGCATCAAGACTGTTGACCAGAGGTTGGGTCATGGGGTTGTTGAGCACATTGTACCAGATATTGAAATCTCCTAATAGTATGAGAGTTGGGTGATTTACCTGATGGTAGCTATTGAGTCACAGATATTGTTGGCAAACTGTGGATTTGCCAAGATTGTTAAATGAGGCTTTACATTGATGAAGGGCTGATATTTTCCAATATGATTATGGTATGCATTATACACACCACATGTGCCACACTTGAAAATAGAACTATGAAAAGGAGGTAATAGACACTCTAAGTCGATTGCCTCCTCTTTATATTTCTCCACTGGAGTGCGATGGGATCAGTGTTGATGATCAAGAATGCCATGATTCATTCATTTCTGTTGGCACATATGATGTGGCATGCATATTGGTACATCATTCTGGGTGATGTCACAGTTGCATTGGTTTGGCCTGTACTTTTCATGTGTTTGTAAGAGTGAAAGCAATCATACACGGATGTCTCAGGATATGAAATGTTAGCCTCTGACATCGCCCATTTTCCACTCAGCGACCTTCATCATTGACTCCCATTTGCCAGATGACATGTCAGCCCCCACAAACATGGAATACTGAGGTAAAGCAACTGTTCACAAGCTCATCCCACACTCTCATTGCATTGTCCTGGGGTGGAAGTCAGAGTAGTTGTGCTATTGGTGGTTCTGGATTGAGGTTAGGAAGAGACCATTGGGAAAGACTCTGCACACTGCAATGTTATACAACATGCAAGAGAATTCAATGATGTGTTTGGATTCATGTTCAGATCCCAGCCACTCCCAATCGATTTAGACTGCGGAAAATATATCAATATGCGGGAAATGCACGAAGGTGGGTACAGGGGGGGGGGGGCTCTGGTGGGTATAGATGAATGGTGTGGGATTTACGGTAAACTAAGAACAGCTTGTAGAGCATCAGGTAGACACACTGCAGCGCACATCACACATGGTATAAATCCCTCTTAAATTACGAGAAACATAGAAGGGACCTTGTATATGTAGGTAGGCCTGTATCCTCGCAGGCCATGTTGAAAACACAGAACAACAATGCCTCATGCTCGAATACTTCACCCCACCAAGAGAGGTAGGGAACATGTGCACATACACAATTGTACCTTGTTAGAGCTTTGCAAAATTAGAAAGGAATGTGAGCGGCCTAACAGAGGTCTTAAATTACCAATACACCCATTGAGATTTAGGACACCAGCTCCCCCCAGGATAATGGTCATCCCATTTGGAATACCAGATGCCCATGATTAAAATTCTAGATTGATTTGTGGGACCTGCAGGAAACCCAGGCCTGCCCCTCGGGAGGAGCAGCTAATAAGAGGGGGAACAGAGAACAATGAGCTGTCTCGTCACGAGTAGTGGCCCAGGGCAGCCAGCACCCCCCCAAGCCACCCCTTTGCCCCCGTAGAACAGAGCCCTTGCCAGTGTTGTGAAACCCCACTGTAAAGAGGGCGTGGGGGGAAGGCAAGGGAGATTTCACTCTAAATATGCTGCAGCAACTTCAGTGGGACTAACATCCTAAAAGGCTGCACTACAATAGGCCTGGCCAGGACATGTTTGCTTGGCCTGGGCAGTAATGTATGTCCCACAGCCATGAAAGTGCAAATGACCAGGGAGATGGAGGATCATTTACACCTCTAAGTGAGGTAGCACAAATGCTCAAGCAGGCTACCTACAACTATCTAGCAAGAGCATGTGCTGCTTTTGTTTTTTACTCTTACCTGCATTTCCCCAACATCTCAGTTACAAGGTAACTATTTTCTCAAACCTAAAATTGCAAGTTAATTTCTGTACTATAAAGTATGTTTCTTTTTTCTGGAAATAAATGTATTCCCATCATTCTAAATAGAATGGTTAACTGTATCAAACAATAAATTACAGGTGATGTTGCTTGCACACAGTATACATTGATATCGCTGGGAAAAAACATTGAGCGTGACTCAATATTTTTTTTAAGGCACCCTCAAACACTTTCCCCAAATATTATAGCACTGGAGTTTGTTTATATAATTGCACCCGTCCTAAAATATGTTGGGACGGGTGCCTAGTACCTTTAAAATAAATATCAAGTCACCCTCGATGTTTGTACCAGTGATTATATCACATATAACCCTTGCAAACAGTGGATAGTGCAGTAAAATCAAAAGGTGATAGAAGCAAGGCTGTGAATTAAACATCACCACTGTCATTGCTCTGGAAGCCTTCCATGCCATAAGTCTTTAGTATGTCTTTGCCATTACAAAAGGGGACAAGCCATTAGCAAATGAGCCTGATTCTGCCACCAAAAGGTGCAGTTCAACCACAACTGCTAGGCCATGTACCCTCTGAACTGGAACATAAGCCATAGCAGGCATTTCTAGGCCTTGTGGTCTAGCAGTTTGGCCTGGGCTCTTCCCATTAGTGTCAGAGCGAAGGCTGATTTGCAAATAATGGCCTGCAAGGCTGACCAGAGCAATGCTGGTGGTTGTGATTGATTCAGAAACATCCATCAATTTTTAGTTTGGGCTGCTAGTGTAAACCAGAGCTCTTGCACTGGAACACAGATAGGATGGAGGATATGGGCGTGTTTGGTGCTTTACAATCTCATTGAATAACCATTTTTATGTTAATCCCTATGGCATTCCCACCAACTACCCGCCCCTCCCTGATGAAACATATCCTACTGGGAACTGTTTGATTAAGATCTATTACAAAGTAACACCAATGCGTGTGCCGTATAGCGCCCGCCAGTTGTATATCTATGCATTCTTTTGAGTGTTTAATGACTTAGGTACCACTGTAATTGACCTCCTGGTATAATAAAATTCTCCTAAAAATGTGTTTCTGTAGCCTGTTCATTTATAAGCAATATATGTGCCATGCATATGTTCCTTGCACTGGAGTCCTGTCTAAAACAAGCAATCACAAAGCCAAACGTTTTGGCTTGTATATAGGTATTAGACAGACATTTGCCAGGCAGTAGCATCATATGCGCTGGTACTTGCACCAGTTTCTAGCTGTTCCCATCTCACTGTCAGGTGGTACCCTTATGGCAGTGCCTGGCAAATGCCTATCCCATGCCTACTCAAAAGCCCAAGCTGTTGGCTTTGCCAATTTATGTTGGTTTCAGTAAGTGAAAGTGTAAATGCCCAGATGTGGGTGCCTTGCTTGCTCCACCTAGGAAATCAACCATGGCTGTGCTAATCCAACAAGGTCATACATGAACATGTCATGGCTCGTATGACAAGTATGGCCCAAGTTCAGAACTTCTTCTCATGCATACTTGCAAGTGGGGTTCTAACCATAATAGAACTGATATTTGTGCGGAAGCCTAGCCTGCTCTGACAGAACTTTTCCTGATTCAAACTGATAAGTACTGACTTGATAACCTCACACTGTTAGAGTAACTATTAACAGAGTTTGCGTGCAAACAGAACACATCATGTTTATTGTCAGTCGTGTTTAGAAGAAATTATGTGCTGGGAGCTGGGTATTTAGGCAGTGTTGTAAACGAAAATGATTTACTGTGGTATCCCACCAGGGAGCGAGATGGTAGGATTGTTCACACACCCCAATAAACAGTTGCCTTTCAGACGATTAATCATGAATATCTCAAAAATAGCACAAGAGAGGAGCGTTTCTTATGATGTTGATGGTAATGTATAAAATGGGCATATGTTTTAAACCTAACAAGGGGCATTTCAATATTACCTGCAGAGTGCAATCAGAGGTGGATTTAACAGTCGGGCAAGGGACAAATGCCCATGGTGGCCGTGCTGCTTTGCCTCTCTCACCTCAAAGACAAATAGCCACACCTGTACAGTCCCCCCAACCCCCAGTGAGGTATTATCATTTTAATGTGTCTTAGCAGTAGATCATAAGAAATGATTCAAGATGGGAAAAGGTAACTTACTATTGTTGTGGCACTTTTTTCTTTAAATTATGCAAGATTTTAATACGCTCTTTAAGTGTGATTGTTGGGTGATCAGAATGTATGGGGTACAGAACAAGCTATGTGAAACAATGACTTGACATGCATTTCCGTTCACTTTGTGTCTATATGAGATTGTAAGCTCTCATTAACTTGCATGCTGGAACGTGTTGGCTTCCATTCAGGATGGGGAAAATAAAGCTACAATCATAGGGGGTCATTTTCCAAGTCAAGCAGAGTGGAAAAAGTGACGCTAAAAGATTTACTGGCACATTTCATGTGGTGCAGGATTTTGTATGATTTGGCAGGTGAATTTGGTGATGAAATCTGACGTAACACGTTTGTCTGCAATTACGGGTCCCCATGCCAAATTTGATCGGTTTTCCACCCGCATGCATTTTTATGCTGGTGGAAAATCAATGGATTCCCATGAAAACGACCTTACCTATATCCCTGGTAAAATCAGGCAGTGTTCAAAGAAATCCATTGTAGATGACTTGCACAATCATTAATTGTGGGAGGGATTTACACTTTTCCAGATATGTAATGGGAAAATTGAAGCACAAAAAACGATTTTGCCTGTGTTTTACTATTTAATTTTCCAGTACTTGGTGTAAACAATTAAAATTGGATGAAGGGGCCCTTTTACAACCATGTGCAAACAGGAATGGTCTCTCCCCTCCATCCAATGCAAGATTAAAAACAAAATGACCCCCTTAATCTTTTTAATCAACACCTTTTCTACAGGGATGTATACATTGTCAGGTTGACTTATCATGTCACTTGTGCATTTTTAAAGCAATTTGTATGCAATTTGAGTATTATTTTTTGTATTGAAAACCAAACTTAAATACATATTTGTGCCAACTTGAGTTGGGAAGATGCGTGGTCAAGCACCTAAAGGAAAGGGTATGCTCAAATTCTGGCTTTACCACTTAACCAAAGTGTATTATCATGGACAAATCATTCTATGTCACTGTGCCTTACCTGCCAACATAACGCAATTTGCGGTGCCGTACTTAGCACCTTCCTCATTCCCATAGAGCCCTACGGGGCGAAAATGGGAATGGGAAGGGCCATGGTTCAATGGGGAATTACCGCCCCGCCAACCTTGGAATGGGGTGGTAATTCCCCATTGAACCATGGCAGACCGGTTACAACACCGGCACCAACCATGGTGCTAATAGCACCATGGTTTAGCGCTGTTGTTGTAATGAGGGCCAATGACATTTAGGTCCCCCCATCCCTGCTAAGCTACACCTGGAGCTATACCAGGAGGCCAGAAACCCCTCAATCTGCACTATCTGCCTCCTGAACCCACACCTCCTGCCCTGGTTCTCTCTCCTGCATGCTAGCGCTCCCTCATACCCTCAATTCAATTAAAATGTGTTGCAAAAATTCAACAAAAATTACAATTTTGTGCTGCAAAATGTAATTTTTGTAAGAAATAAAATGTCCTATTCCTTGCTTCAGTATTCTGGAGGGGGTTCTGTATTTCACAAAAAGATGGCGGGAACACAAGAACCTCCTCCGTGGTCTGCTAGGAGTAGCCAATGTTCAGGGAGGCATTGTTGAGCAAACACCATCTGAGATTGAATAAGTACTGGGGCTTCGCGGCTCAGCCGTCACAGAGAAGGAGGAGGCATCATCCTCGATTTCTGAGCTAGGCCAAGAAGGCATAGTGGGGGAAGATGGCAGTAGCAGTTGTTGAGAATGGTGGTCAGGGGGAACTCATGAAAGGTAACTGAGGGTGAAAAGTGAAGGAGGAGTGGATATAATAGAAAGGGAAGGGCAGATGGGAAAGCAAGGGAAGATAGGTAAATTGATGTTGCCACACTATTTTGCTTTCTTCTCCTTCTCTATACTCATTCATAGCATTTTTAAATAAAAAGATAAATAACTTTTGTTTAGGGCATGAATCATTTATGATTCACCTCTCAGGCTCTTGTTCAGGGGTCTGCAGTATACAGCTGCAAGTTTTTCATGCTTAGACAATAACTTTCCTTATGGAGAATGGGAAATGGAGGGAAGCTGACGTGAGTAGCGAATGCAAAGTCAAAGTAATGTGGGACTTTATGGAAGTGAAGAAAAGAGTGGATAGAAGAGGAGAGCAGAACACTTTGGAAAGGGTACTGGAGAGCATTTGATTTTGGAATGGATGCACGGATGGAGTGGGAGAGCAGATTTCCCACTTGAACAAATTGATTGATCCTGGGGAAATCACTCTGTCAGCAAAACTATTTAAACGCATAGAACATTTGTCGCACTAGTGATAGTCATTAACTACTTCCACACTAAACCTTACACCCATACCCAGCCTACAAAGGGCCCTTTGTCAGTCTTGCCCATGAATCCCTTTGCCTTAATGCTGCCATTCAGTGCAATCCTAACAAGCATCCTGATGAGACATTCTTAGGGGTAAGTGTCTCACGCCTGGTCCTAACAACCTGGGTTTGAATACAGGCTGCTTAAAGCAGTCAAATAGACTAAATTAATTGAAGGGTGCGAATGTATTGTTCCGAATCCAGGAAAGACATTTTTTGCTGGATGATGGATCTGGGCCCACCCAGAGGAAAATTCCTGGAGCCAGGCCTGACAACGAGGCCCGTGATTTGTACCTGGGAGAGTAAATAGTGATGCCAATTCTTATAATATTGCGACGAGGAGGCATGGCGGGGGCACCTGTGTGTCTGGGAGGAGAAAAGAGTTGCTTTATCTGCAAGGACCAGACTAACCTCGAATGTATCCACTGAGCTCATGTTGATGGCCAGGTGCACATAACGTGATTAGGCCTCAGAGCAGGGCAGTTCTTTCATTAACCTAACCAATCACCTAACACTGTCCCTAGGTGAAGAGATCAAAACCCACGTGTGGAGACGTTGGGGGCGAAGAGGACGTGGCCAATGAGTTGGGCGTTCATATGTAATTATTAGCATATATATAGGTGGCAGCCCGTATTGGTGGGGGATGAACTTCACTGATCACGATTTTTGTAGTTATAATGTGTTGTTCCCTTTGAAGTAGGTAGACAGCTCTGCGGCAGTGGGCTTCTAATACCCTGTCACCATTTCCTTTTTGTATACAAATAAAGCTCTTGTTCTTCTCAAAAAAAGGGTGCACCTAGCCTTTTTCCCTAGAGGGTTGTTATTTCTCGATCTGGTTGCTGGAGGTTTACCTACAAAATGATCTTGCACACAAAAGAACACCTGTACAAGAGAACTCCCACAAAGTGCTCAAGGCTTCTGAAGTGGAACTTCAGGATGACAAATCTCCACGTATTGATGCTGCTGGTGACCCTGTGCGCTATGTTGTACCTCTGCTGAGGCCTAGATTTAGGCTGCTGGATTGGGGTCAAGCAGTACAGGCAGGGCTTGGCGGGCAGCATCACCTAAGTTGAAAATGACAACTTTAGTGGTGTTCTGATGAGTTACGCACATTCACAATACCAACAACACATGTATAGCATGAGTTCATAGAGTGCTATGTATTGGTGTGTGATTGTGTTGAGTGGACTTCCCATTGTAAGGTGGATTGTCTGTGGGCATTCACAATGGTAGTATGCACATGTGATAATATGTCCCTTTATTCATCTAGCAGCCACATGTACCCCCTAGGTGCCTTCCTTCAAGTGTGCACACCCAGGCGAAAGCAGAAAGTTGTAGCTATCATGTGCAGATGTATGGAAACTGGCAAAAACATTTCAGAAGAAGCCCCTTGCATCACACAAAAGCTGAAAATGTATGGAATTCCAAGAGTGGTGGTTGTGGTACACATGCTCCACCCCCTTTATTGCATGGAGGTTTGTGTGTGTGTGCACTCCAATGGACCCAGCATCCGGGGGAACTGGCACAGAGCATAAAAGACCCATGCCACCACCCTTTCATTCAAAGATTGTGGGTCGGCTATGCGGTGGCGACTTTTGTATATAGGGAGCATGTCGAGGGTACACGGGGGTGGACGCAGTCCACCCACCTTTTTCACAGGGTGGACTCAGTCCCCTCCAGCTAAAATGAGAAACTTTGAATGTCCTCTTTGAATTTATGAATTAAAGCCGACCTCGAAGAGCGAACTGCAGTCTTAAGGTTTGCAGGCCAGACACTTCACCACTGCCCTATATAACCTGATGAAAAATAACAAACCACTAAAGGTGAAATGTCCCATTTCGGTACTGCAAGTTCAAGGGAAAACATTTGTGTTTGTTCTTGGAGTTTAAAACATGCACACCTTTTAACGTTTTCAAAAACCCAGTTAGAAGAAAATATCCTCCCTTGATTTTGTGTGTGTGTTAATTTTATGAATGTCAACTGCCATTCGTCCTGTGCAATTTGGGTGGTTATGCAAAGCCAATTTAATGAAATGTGCACATTTCACTTTGATATGCTAATTTCAGGCGATGTCTCATCCCATTGCATTTGTTGATGAGTCCCCCCACTTTAATTTTTAGGACTTGACCCCTGCTTGTATAGGACTACCTAGTGTACACAGCGAAACAGATTGGCTTGTGAAATGCTAGCAGTGATGCCAGCAGTTACCTGGAATGACCCTGTTCCTGTGACAAAAAATGAAGGGCAATAAACAATTCCAAAGCAGCTCTGATGGCATGTGATGGTCGGCCTGTAGCGGAATCCAGGTCTGCCTCACAGGCTTGTTGCCTGTGTATGAGGAAATGCGCTGATTACTTACCGGTAATCTTCATTACTCCTAGTCCTACTCTTCCTCGTCACCGCACTTACCTCATGAGGCCCCTGCCTCTGATACAGGACCTTCTTCTATTTCTTTAAATCCCTATAACTCCTCCCCCACATCCATTTTACTCAGTTTCATATTACCAAGCCGGAGCATGGGGCCTTCCCCTCAGGGAGGGTGAGGAGGGTCGTCAGTACTGTGATGAGGAAGAGTAGGACTAGGAGTAATGAAGATTATCCATAAGTAATCAGAGCATTACCTCCACGTCCACTCTTCCTCATCCCAGTACTTACCTCATGAGGTATACCAAAGCAGCAACATGGAAAAAGGTCCCAATGAGACATAGAGCCAAAAACAGTGCAGCAAAACACACACCCACAATAAATCTTAATTAACAATCCCACAGACAAAACTCCAACCTTGAAGGAACCAACCCCAGAGTGGGAGAAACTCAACCCATAGTGGTTGATGAAAGTGCTTAGAACAGCCCAGGCAGCATCCATACAAATCTCTTGCAGAGAAACCCTCCTTTCATTGGTCCAGGAAGCCGCCAAACCCCTGGTGGAGCGCCCCTGAACGTTGGCAGGCACAGGCAGGCCAGAAGCCACATAGGCCATGGAGACCACAACACGGAACCACCGGAAAATGGAAACCACAGATGCCTTACACCCAGCCCCAGCCGGACCAAAAGCAATCAGAAGACTATCAGATCGGCGGAAAAGAGCAAACCTAGCCAAACACTCCAACACTGCCCGCCGGACATCAATGTTATGCCAAGCCACCTCCTCAGGCATTTTCACATCATGAAAGAAGTCAGGGAGAACCAGATCCTGAGAGGTGTGAAAACCGAGAAACAACCTTAGGGAGAAACTTCGGACCACACCTCAGCACCACAGAGTCCGGCAGCACCCTCAGGAAAAGAGGGTGACATAACAGAGCCCCAATCTCCCCAAGCCTACGGGCAGAAGTGATGGCAATAAGAAAGGCAGATTTCAGTGTAAGATGTTTGATATCAATCTCGGAAATGGGCTCAAGAGGAGGCCCTTGAAGTAACCATAAGAGCAGAGGGAGAAGGGGGAAGCCCCTTATAAGTACAAGGATGGGAAGAAGAAAAAAAAAACCTGGAGCAACTTCCCCACCAAGACCTCCCCATCCAAGTGACCATCAGAGTCCCCCAAAAGGAATTTAATGGAGGCCCACTGAGAGCAAAGCATGGAAAAACCGCCAGGCCCTTGTCAAAACCCCTCCTGCAGGAATTGAAGGATAGCATGGAGGCCAGAACTCAGGGGTGGGATCCCAGACCGCCCATACCAGTCTCGGAAATGGCCCCAATGCCTGCCGTATGCCTTCAGAGTGGAAGGTCTAAGAGCATTCATTATGGATTCGACTATGGAACCGAGACCCCCTGAGAAATCAGCCTAGACCATGCAATAGCCACACTGACCATTCCATCCGGCGGACTTCCAACTGCAGATCCCCTTGAAGGGGACAAGGCCACTTCGGAACCAGCCAAGGTTCCTGGGACCGAAGCTCCAACAGAGAGAGGAACCATCACCGGCAGGACCAGAACGGAGCTAAAAACAACACAGTCACCCTGTACACTCTGATGCGCGAACCACCGGGGCAGAAGGGTATAGGCGGAAAGGCATAAAGGAAACCCCAAGGCCACTATACAGAGAGGGCGTCCACCCTCCAAACCCCCTCCTCTGCCTGAAACCGAGAGCAGAAGATGGGAACTTTTGCTCAGGCCGGGGATGCAAAAAGGTCCAGAACAGGGGTCCCGAATCTGACACATCTCTCTGCAAAGACCTGGGCCGACAGGACCAGTTCCGCAGAGGGGTGAAAACAGCATCTGAGAAGATCTGCTCGAACATTGTCCACCCCCTTGATATGTGAGGCCACCAGAGACACCAGATGCAATTCTCCCGAGGTGCCTATCAGAGCTGCCAGAGCATTCAAAGAGTGGCTGGAACACCTTTGACGGTTGACATATGCCAAGGCCGTTGTATTGTCCGTTCGGACCAAAATCGCGTGACCGTCCAGCAACCCCTCGAAGTACACCACAGCTTGGAGAATGGCACACAACTCTTGCCAATTGGATGATCGACGGCTCTCCCCAGATCTCACAACCCTTGAGCTGAGAGGACCCCCAATGTAGACCGGCCCAACCCATTCCGCTGGTTTCGGTAGTAAGAGAGGCCGCAGGAGGAAGGACCATGGACACCTCAGCCTGTAGATTTGGAACCCCCAGCCACCATAGCAGGGAGACCTGCAGCGCTGGGGACACTGAAATCAAAACTTTCGAAAGCTGAGACGTCAGGAGCTAGTGTGAGAGAGGATAAAACACCAGGGGACGTAACTGAAGACGGGCCCAAAGAACTAAAAAACACACAAGACGCCCCGTGCCCCATAACTTCAGCAACAGGCGAGTCGAGACATACAGCTTTCTGAGAACCCTGGCCAGAACAGTCAGCAAGCGACAGACCCTCTCTAGGGACAGGAACACCCTCTCCATCCCTGGGCAAACCAGTGCCCCAATGAAAACTAGATCCTGAAAAGGCTCCAGCTGATTCTTCCGCCAGTTCACTATCAAACCCCAGTCCCATAATGCCTGGCAGACTAAAGGAAGATGAGGCAGGATAGCCTGCCGACAGGACTCCTCGATCAACCAATCGTCCAGGTAGGGAAAACATCTGCACTCCCTGCAGATGCAAATGCACCACCAGGGGAGTCTCCAGCATGGAGAACACTCTGGGAGCTGATCTTACCCCAGATGGGAGCACTCGGAACTGAAAACGCTGTGATCTCATTCAATCCCCCCTGCACAACATCCAGAGTATGTTCTGCAAAGCCTCCATGTTGAAGCGTTCCATCCGGATGATGCAGTGCAGAGCCTCGAGACACATAAGCAGGTGACACATCCTTGAAGGCATAGGCACCAGGAACACCCGCGAGTAGAAAACTTGACCTCGAACAGGGAGAGGAACGGGCAAGACGGTAACCCAGAACAACAATTCGGAGAGAATGGATCCCATGGCCAACTGCTTGGTCCGTGAGCTGGGTGCCAAAGTGCTGACCATGCAAACCTGGACAGGAGGAGCCAGGAAATGGCAACTGATACCCCCTCAGGAAGGATCCCAGTACCCAGGAAGCCGAATCCCCACAGGTCCCATACACCTCAGAGAAGATAGAGACGAGGAGCCAGGGAAACCACCAGTCACTGCATTTGCACCAGAGTAAAATCACTGGACGTTGAAGCAAGCCTGCGCCGCAATATAACAGCATGCTTGTCAGCCCCCAAAAAGATCGGACCTATCAAAAGGAAGATACAGGACAGCCCGGTAGTCCAGCAGACCACGGCCCCCTCAGCCGACAGAGGAGCCACCAGGCTGGCATCAATGGGCAGAGTACTGTCACCAAGCGGGGCAATGCAAGCCATCCCAGCTAGCAGACACCAAAGGCAACCCCATACCTGGGGTATTCCTATACCAGAAAACTCACAGAAGGAACAGCCTCCTCCACCAGAACCAGGGGCTCAGAGAACCCCTTTAAGCACAGACATGTGCCACAATCTGCCATATTACTTCCACAATTCTGAGAGGAGGCGTGAAAGCAACACGTCGGCACCAGAGGACCTAGGCCCTAAAAGAAGAGACACTGGTAACCCCTTGCATGGTCGTTACTTCCATGATGCATTAGCAGTTTCCATAATTCCATGCCGGACAAGAGAAAACAAATCCATCTCCTTCGTCCGTCCCCCGAGCAGTTCAGAGGGAGAGGGCAGGACAAGGGGCCTGTGTCCATAGCTAGCACAGACACAAACACACCACTAACTCACCACCAGTATATATAGCACAGGACTGAGAGCGGCCTGAGCCCTGCATCATGTAGCTGGCAGCCCCATTCTCACCCTGTCAAGCCAATGGGTACCCCTCCAGAAGGCACCAACTAAGAGGTAAAAACCAAAACAATCCCCTAGGCAATGCCGCATCAAACAGGAAGCATGTCGGTGCATGGCCCCAACAGCAGGAGAATCAGGGCACAAACATACACAAAGCCCCCAACTCCTTACCGCATCCCGGGCCCTGCAGGACCCAGGCCGTGTTGTCCTCGCGCCGGCCTACAAACTTGCAAAACACAACCGGGCGAGTCACCTGCCTCTGTAAGGCACACCAAGGAGCCGGCATGAATGGGACACCAGGATGACCATACCAGCAGCAGAGGGGAAAAACAGCAAGCACAGAGCCCCCTCCCCTCTCCTTACCTTCCCCCGGGCCCAGCAGGACCCAGGACACAATGCCCACGCTGCGGTCCGGAGCCCAGCAAAGAACCGAGCGAGGCAATTTCGCTCAACTGGGACCCCAAGCCTTGCAGGGGGTCCAGGAGCAGTGCCGCACCCGAGGGAGCTGAAGGCCCTGCCACACAGCGCCCCCAGGGGGCCAGCAATCTGTGCTCCCCGGTGCCCTGCACCGGGAAGAAAAAGTCCAACCTGCCGGAGGCAGGAACAATTTAACTGAGTGACATGGATGTGGGGGAGGAGTTATAGGGATTTAAAGAAATAGAAAAAGGCTCTGTGTCGGAGGCAGTGGCCTCATGAGGTAAGTACTGGGACGAGGGAGAACTGGACACGGTGAGCGTTACGCTGCCCACAGCAGAATGACGCAAAGCATGTTCTGCTGTTTGGGTGCGGTTTAAATAGTCTCAGGTAAAGTAGTCCAGGTAAAATAGTTCCAGGCCTGCCACACCCAAAGTAGTCCAGGTAAAGTAGTCCCAGGCCTGCCACGCTCAAAAGACTAGACAGCATAGCTCAGTTCCTTGTAACTGAGCTATGTGTGTTTCTCCATGTTGGCTGAACCCCCCAAGTTAAATAGTCACAAGTAAATTGACCCATTCTAATGTTGGTCTTCATGATGGTTATGACCCTGGCGCCAAAGGTGCCAGGACTGACTCCAAGAGAGTCTTGGATGAGGTTTTAAGGCATTTGACCTGGCCCTAACTGGAAGGCTGACTTGCCAGTGAGGGCCAGGAGCAAGGGTCACGACAGCACTGCCCCCCAAGGCCCCTCTCACGGTGGCACTTCTGCCTGGTTTGGCTGGGTAATTCTGATGGAACTTTTTAATTAAGCGATTAAAATTAAGCGAGGTGCATGGATGTATTCACTAGGTTCCCACGATATGTCTTGAGGGCCGTATCCCTTCCAATCAACTAAGTAGTATAGTTTGGATCTGGTGTATTTTGAGTCTAGGATATCCTTTACTTCAAACTCTGGTTCTCCACCAACTAATACTGGTTTTGGTGGTGTTGTAACCCGAGTACCGGGTTGTACCGGTTTCAGGAGTGATACGTGAAACACAGGATGAATCTACATAGTGGGTGGTAGGGCTAATTTAACTGCCACTGGATTTATTATGGATTCAATAGAATAAGGTCCCAGATATCGGGGACGAAAGGTCTGAGTCCCTTTTATGGGCACATATTTTGATGCTAACCAGACCTTGTCTCCAATTTGATAGTCGGGGGCTTTACTACGATGTTGGTCAGCGAATTTCTTTTGTCTGTTCTTGGCTTGGAGTAAATGTCCTGCTGCTTCTTTGAAGGCCTGGGAAATAGTCATATGTAGGGTTTTAACCTCTGGCATTTCCAAAGGGTTTGGGAGATCCAATTCTGAAGTACGTGGATGTCTACCATAAATAGTGTAGAAAGGGGTTTCTCCAGTGCTGGTGTGCAATGAATTATTATAGGCATATTCAGCTATCCATAACAAGTCCTTCCAATTTCTTTCCACTTGATGTAACTGTGATGCTGTAAATGCATTGGAGGGACAGGGCCTCCCTGTCCTTGTCCAGTAGTCCTTTTTCACTTATGTTCTGTATTGTTTTCTGCCCAGAAGTCCATATGGGACTACTGTCAGTGCAGCTCTTCCAATTTTTGGTTTGGTGTACAGACCCATGGAATACCCTTATGGCACCCATGGGTGGGGGTGCAACCCTGTGCTCCTAGTGTATGTTTTTGGGCACCTGTGTGTGGCCCACAGAGCAGGGTATGGGCTGGTGGCAGCTCCATGCTGAATTTGACAGGATCTCTGAGTATCCTCCATTTTGGGATACCCAGGCCCTGCCATTGGAATCAGTTGATTCCTGATAGGAAACAAGATAGCCCCTGTGGCCTTTTGCTTTCTATTGCCTGTTACCTTGTTTTCCCAAAGTCCTGGGAAGCCCTGACTCTGTCCCTTCCCCCTGACTGGCTGTTGGGTGGAAGTTCCATATATGGTGTTGTTATGAAGTCCAGGCCAGACTTGCTGGAGCCTTCCCGGTGACTGTATGTTTTGGGTACCCCCTGTGGGTGGGACCTGGGTGAATGGAGTGTGTGACCAATATGCACTTCTTGGTGTGGCTGTTTGGTTTCTGGTATGAGAGACAAAGACTGAGACAGCCCTGCCCGAAACTGGTATGAATGAAGTGTGTAGTGTTGAATGGCTGGGTACTTGTCCCAATACACATTCCTTGTTGTGAGTGTCTGAGAGGCAGGAGTATGGCCTGAATGCACTGTATGCCTGATTGGCTGACTGACAGCATGAATGCCCTTCTGTATGATTGGCTGCTGAGGGTGACCGAGCAGTGTGGATGAGAGGCAGAATAGTATATCTGGGGACCTCTCACCACTGGAAATTGTTCAGAAGCTGTGTCTACACTTGAAGAGTAACTGGAACTGCTGATCCTCGATGCCCAGCTGGAAGAAGAAGAACTGCTGCTGCATTTGCTTCGACCCGATCCAAAAGCTGCCGAGCTCGTCGAGGACTGATCCGAGAGAGGACCTGGATAGGTGCCCTCTTCCCATGCACCGACGGGCCATCGAGCACTGGGGACCTTCGCCGAAGCTCCCTGGAAGTCAGACCTTCGAAAGGCTGCCGACCGGAGACGGGGACCACCGAGGAGAACGAAGTGAAGCACCCGGACATCGAACCATCGAATTACATTGCCGTCGACCAGGGTTCAGAGTATTGCCGTAACCGCTGGAAGCCCCTTCAAAGCCGTGTTGCCCCAGAAGAGGGGACCGCTTGACGCCGTGCCGCCGACGACCAGAGCCGCCCGCTCCTATGCCTAAGACTGTTGAATCAAGGACTCCTTTGTCCGCACCGAGGACCACCTTATCCCGCCGGAGAAAGTCAAGGATGCCGACATGCCGAGAAGAATCCGCCGGTGGGTTTTCCACCACCCAAGGACACAAAGACTTCGACGACTCGATGCCCTTGTCAGGCCACAGTTCTTCTGAAACTCTTTGCGGTCCAAAACTATCAAACACCGAGGTGCCCCGCACACCTCATCCTCGCAGGACGTCGCCGACGAGCACCGTCTGGATCGATGCCGTGGACTCGGCACCCTTGAACTTTTCATTGACACCATCAACGCCAAGCTCACCTTCTTCGATGCCTCTCGACGATCCGTGACTCCTGTTTTAAAGGGAGTCACTCAAGAAGGATCCATCGACGCTTCTTCGAAGAACTCTGCTCCACCAGGTACATTGGGGGGGTAAAAACATTATAGGAGAGAATAAGACTATTGATCAATATATGGACTGGGCTTGTGCTATATCTTTATTTTACAAGTTGCCCAGGTAGGGTGATCTCCACACAGAACTGTGTCTTGTGGTAGGGGCCAGTAATCTGCCTATTGTTTCAACCATCTTTCTTTCCTTCCTATGCCTATTGCTGGTTTCCTTTTTATTGATCTGTGTGACATTTGACAGAATAGTTGATGCACTTTAATGAGATTTGATAATAATTGTGGTACCACTTTAGAACTGTATATATTTACCATTGTTGATTTTCTGAGCACAAAGTGAGTTATTGTGATAGGGTACATAACCTTGAATATTAATTATAAAGACTGTTTTCAGTAATACAGTGTGTGGACATTCCTTTGTGGGTGCTTGGGGACTACGCTGTACCTCCTGAGAAGCTAGGCCTTGATTGCTCGACCACGTACCAATAATAGAGAATCTTGGCTGGGGTCCTCTGTGCCTCTCCTCTGCCATATAGAGAGCAGAAATACAGCCCCCCTCCAGTCTTTACAGTAACATGCAACGTAAGTATTGCTTGAGGGTTTGGTTCGTTCTTTCTGTTTGGCCATCTGCTTGAGGGTGGTGACTTGTGGATAGTCGAATGTCAGTTTGGGCCATTGAACAGCATTTCCTCCAGAAGTTGTATACGAACTGACTACCTCGATCTGAGGTCAAGACTGATGGAAAGCCATGTAGCCGTATTATTTCCTCCAGGAATACTTTTGCTAAATTAGATGCATTTGGAAGACCCTTAAAAGGAATAAAGTGTGCCATTTTAGAGAACAAGTCTACAACTACTAAGATGGTGTTGAATCCTTGACCGGGAGGTAGATCTGTAAGGAAATCAAGGGACAGTGGGTGCCATGGTGCGGGACTAATTTCCAATGGTTGGAGAAGACCAGCTGATTTCTGCATTTGGGACTTGTTTTGTGCACAGCTACTGCAAGATTTGATAAATTGTATGATGTCTTTACGCCATGTGGGCCACCAATAGTTTCGTTTTACTTTAGCTAGAGTTTTGCCAATTCCAGGATGACCTTCAATCAGGGAGTCATGATAACCCGAAATAACCTGCTCTTGTAAATCTTTACTTGGCAAGAACAGAGGGTTCCTAAAATATGGTAACTGGTCTTTAATGGTGTAATGTTCTCCTTGAGTACACCACTCTTGTGAGAAAGTGGGATCCATTAAGAGTTGGATCTTGTTTTGGAGTTGATGTTGTCGTAAGACCCAGGAGTTTGTCTTCTGGAACGATGGCTACTGGATCTGGAGTTATGTATGCCTTTTCATCAACATCCACGCGGGACAAGGCGTCAGCCTTTCCGTTTCGGACTCCTGGCCGGTAGGTGATGACATAGTCATATTCAGCAAAGAAAAGAGCCCACTGCAATTGACGGGATGATTGAGCCTTTGCTGTTTTTAGGTATTGCAGGTTTCGATGATCATTTATACCGTGACAGTATATCTAGCACCAAGGAGATAGTGTCGCCATGCCTTGAAAGCTGATTTTATAGCGAAGAGTTCTTTGTCTGTGATAGCATAGTTGAGTTCGGGAGGTGAGAATTTTCGTGACCAGAAGGCCACAGGGTGCAACTGGCCAGTTCCTGGGTCCCTTTGTGAGAGAACAGCTCCCATAGCCATGCTAGAGGCATCTGTTTCAACTATATAAGGGAGGTCTGGGCGAGGATGCTGTAGAACTGGAGCAAAAGTGAATTTTTTCTTAAGTTCTTGAAAGGCCTTCTCTGCTTCTTTGGTCCAATGGAACTTTTGATTGTTTTTTTCTCAATAGTGATGTAATTGGATGCACTATTTGGGAAAAATCTGGGATGAATCGGCGGTAAAAGTTTGCAAAGCCCAACATACTCTGGATTCCTTTAAATGAAGTTGGTGACGGCCAGTTAAGAATGGCATCTACCTTGTGCCTATTCATTCTGATACCTTTTGGTGTGAGGATAAAACTGAGGAACTCCACTTCGGTGACATGAAAAGAGCATTTTTCAAGTTTAGCATACAGTCATATTCAGCAAAGAAAAGAGCCCACTGCAATTGACGGGATGATTGAGCCTTTGCTGTTTTTAGGTATTGCAGGTTTCGATGATCATTTATACCGTGACAGTATATCTAGCACCAAGGAGATAGTGTCGCCATGCCTTGAAAGCTGATTTTATAGCGAAGAGTTCTTTGTCTGTGATAGCATAGTTGAGTTCGGGAGGTGAGAATTTTCGTGACCAGAAGGCCACAGGGTGCAACTGACCAGTTCCTGGGTCCCTTTGTGAGAGAACAGCTCCCATAGCCATGCTAGAGGCATCTGTTTCAACTATATAAGGGAGGTCTGGGCGAGGATGCTGTAGAACTGGAGCAAAAGTGAATTTTTTCTTAAGTTCTTGAAAGTCCTTCTCTGCTTCTTCGGTCCAATGGAACTTTTGATTGTTTTTTTCTCAATAGTGATGTAATTGGATGCACTATTTGGGAAAAATCTGGGATGAATCGGCGGTAAAAGTTTGCAAAGCCCAACATACTCTGGATTCCTTTAAATGAAGTTGGTGACGGCCAGTTAAGAATGGCATCTACCTTGTGCCTATTCATTCTGATACCGTTTGGTGTGAGGATAAAACTGAGGAACTCCACTTCGGTTACATGAAAAGAGCATTTTTCAAGTTTAGCATACAGTTTATGTTGGCGGAGTTTAGTAAGGACGGAGCGGACATGCCTGACATGGTCTTCTTTTGCAGCAGAATACACTAAGATGTCATCAATGAAAACCAGGGCGCAAACGTTGATTAACTCCTGCAAAACATCATTCATAAAGTACTGGAATGCAGCAGGAGCGTTGCAAAGTCCAAAAGGCTTTACCTGGTATTCATACAAGCGGTATTTGGTACGAAAGGCGGTTTTCCATTCGTCTCCTTTCTTCACTTGAACAAGATGGTACGCCCCCCTAAGGTCCAGTTTGGTATAGATTTGGGCGCCTTGGACTTGATCCAATAATTCGGGAATAAGGGGCAGTGGATAACTTTTTTTTACTGTGATCTGGTTTAATGCGCGATAGTCGATGCAAGTCCTCAAATCTCCTTCCTTCTTTAGTACGAAGAATAAGGGACTGGCTACCGGTGATTTAGATGGGCGGATAAATCCATTTGCCAGGTACTGATCGAGATAAGATTTCAAATGGAGGTTTTCTGGTTCAGTAAGTGCATAGATTCGACCACAAGGAATTTGCGCACCAGGTATGAGGTCGATCTGACAATCATAGGGCCTGTGCGTTGGCAGAGTATTGGCTTGTTCTTTCTGGAACACGTCTTGAAAATCTTAGTATTCATTTGGTAGAGTACTAGTCACACCTAGTACAATCGCCGCCGTACTGGGAGTAGCAGATGTACATAAGTCTGTTTTCCCCTTTTCTTTGTAATAACAGGTGCAAGCACAATCATCGGAAAAGGCCAACTTCTTGGCACGCCAATCTATTAGACGGTTGTGAGCTACCAACCATGGCATCTCTAAGATTAGTCGAAACTGAGGAGCTTTGATGAGATTGAATGCAATAGATTCTCGGTGTCCATCCTGGCACAGTAGGGTTAGTGCTGCTGTGCATTGGGTTACTGGACCGGAAGCTATTTCTGTCCCATCAACAGTAGTAACTTTTTCAGTAGTCAACTTAGAGCATAAGGGAAGCCCCATCTCTGCTGCCAGATCTTGGTCTACATAATTCCCAACTGCTCCGCTGTCTATGTATGCTTCGACAGCATGCATCCGAGACGGTTGTTGGTGATTGATCAAAATTACTGGTAATGCAAATTGTGAGGTCTGTGGCTCATCCTTCTCGCTCGACAAGCGGACCTCTACGCTTGCCGGGCTTGGTAGTTTTCCGGCTCCTTGTTATTATCTTCCTTCTCTGTGGCTCCAACAATTCTCCTTGGTGGTTTCACTGGACATTCTTTAAAGAAGTGGCCTGATTATCCGCAATATAAGCATAATTGCTGTTGCCTTCTCTTGTCTCTTTCAGTTTTAGTTAAAGGGGGCCATACACTTCTGATTTGCATGGGTTCTATCGTGTTTTCCAATGTACGTGGAACATTATCCTTTGACTGGACATACACAGCTCGAGTGTCTAACCTTATCCAGTCTGCTTTTCGGTCTTGTAATCTGTGATCTAATTGCACCACAAGGATGATGAATTCTCCATAGTCTTTAGGTGGGTTAACCACTTGACCAAGGACATCCTTTAGTTCCCCTCGTAGACCGCGATGAAATAGTGTGGTCCTTTTTTCCTCAGGCCACCCAGCTTCAACGACTAGTCTGTTAAATGTTGCTATATATGTAAGCAAGTCTTGACTTCCTTGACGGAGTGACAAAAGTTTGTTGTCTAATGCTTGGCCTTGGGTACGACGAGCAAAGAGTTTTCCATTTCCATCTGGAAACCCCCAAAGTCATGTAACAACGGGTTATCCTGACTTACCAATGGTAACGACCAATCCGCAGCACTGCCACTAAGATATGACAAGACAAAAGCAACCCACACTTGGTCGTTAGGAAATGTCCCAGGTCTGCAAAGGAAATGAAGACAACACTGGTTCATGAACGTTGCGTACTTCTTGGGGTCCCCTGTAAATCGTTCAGGTGGAGCTAAAGGAACTGCCCCAGGAAGGGTCATTTGTGCTGGATTGGTGGAAGAAGCTGGTACAGGTGCTGGCAAAATGTTACCAGGCAATGGGGTCTGTCCTGCCTGTGACTGGAGCAATTGTCTACTTATTACGTCAGTACGATCCTTAGTAACAATGAAATCCCTCCTAAGAGCATTGGTTTCTTGCCTGGCTGAATGTACTTCAGCGAGTAATTGTCCCAACAACTGAACTAACTGGTCAGTCTCTGAAGTCTCCATGACACCCAGGTGGATAATATCATTGAGTCTTTGCGTTCTGTTACGCTCACCTGGTATCCACGGGGACGCCACCCAGCCCTGGTTGGATGATTTGCACTCTTGAACCCTCTCCCAGTCCCTTGGTAAGGCCTTTGGTTAAAGATGGGTCTGCAATATAGGAGAGCTGGATTCAATACCAGATTATATTTATGTTTTCCCACCTCCCTTGGCCTCAACTCCTTCGTCCCCTTTCGGCCCTCTCCTCACCTTAATATTCGAAAAGGTGGATTCTCTGTCCTGCTCCTCGTGGCAGGGGCGCGTAGATGTGGGGGGTGGGCAGCGACCAACTTACTTCACTGGTGCAAGCCCCCCTGTGGGAATCCAGGCCTGCTGCGACTCTGTGGGTTTGCTGCTTTACAGTCTTTATATGCAGTTCTTATGTTCCTCTTAGGTCGAATAATAATGTCTTGCTTCTTTCCTTTTAGGTATTGAAAGGTATTTTGGTGTTGTAATGCAGTTTGAAGATGAGCATGGGCCGGTAGGCGAAAGCGCTTTGTGCACGATGCTGTCCGCTGAGTAATGCGCGATGCGCAGCGCTGTTTCACCTTTTATATTGCTAACCTGTGTCTTTTCTCTCCTTGCAGGTTGCGATGTTCCTCGCCGAGCACCGTAATGTTCCAGCAATGATACTGAACAGGAGATGACTACCCAGGTAAGAATTGTGTGGCTTTCTTTATTCGGAAGGAAACGTGAGTAAACGCTTACTAATGCTGTCTTTCTTTCTCCTCTTTCCAGGATATGGTATTCCAGGATGCATGCAGTGCGGGATGATGGAGTTTGTACCTTCAAGTGAGTGGAACTGAAGTCGGCAATGGATTGAAGACAGGATACTGTTCCAGGTAAGTTTCGTAGTGTTCTTTCTCTCTCTGCAGGTCCTTGGTTTCAGGTAAACTGGCATCAAAGAACTGGACACAGTGAGCGTTACGCTGCCCACAGCAGAATAACGCAAAGCATGTTCTGCTGTTTGGGTGTGGTTTAAATAGTCTCAGGTAAAGTAGTCCAGGTAACGTAGTCCCAGGCCTGCCACACCCAAAAGACTAGACCGCATAGCTCAGTTCCTTGTAACTGAGTTATGTGTGTGCCTCCATGTTGGCTGAACTCCCCCAAGTTAAATAGTCCCAAGTACATAGTCCCATTCTAATGTTGGTCTTCATGATGGTTATGAGCCTGGCGCCTTTCGCGCCAGGACTGACTCTAAGAGAGTCTTGGATGAGGTTTTCAGGCCTTTGACCTGGCCCTAACTGGAAGGCTGACTTGCCAGTGAGGGCCAGGGGCAAGGGTCATGACATGAGGTCATACCAATGATATATAGAGTGCTGTATAAATGCCAAATAACATAACATAACATAACATGTGTGCAGGTAGCCATGCCTGCAGCCCGTGTCCACAAGAGTGGTAAGTTTATACATACCTAGAAGTGCGGATTGAGGTTTGTTGTAGATGTACCTGTTTGATCAGGTAGTGCCATCCTCTGTCAATCCTTGCGCTGCGACAAATGGTTAGCGACACAGGCTAGCTTCAGAAATTACCACTAGTAGAGCACGGGCATACTGTAAACTCATCCAGGTGGAGAGCATGGTGAATCTTCACAAATAGTGTGCACACGCTAAACCTTCACAATTGTTACAAGTGCCGTGAATGGCCAACCCTAACAGATCATCCAAGGGTGATACCCGGCCACCCCTCACGTTCCCTGTGCGATTCAGGGTAACTCCTTGAGTTTGTTGAGGTTTAAAACATGAGAAATCCTCACATAACGCCCAGGCTCACGACATGGCCTTGGCACAGACTTCCTCCAGGGGCAATATATCGCCAGCCACCATAATCTCGCCAAGTACAGCAGGGCTGTAATTCTACCACAACATCTTTAATTGTGATTTGCTTCTTTTCCTTATACATAAAAGATGCAGTGACCAATCAATCTTGTGAAATTTCATGGTGTGAAACTGGGAGAGTGTGGGAGCTAATTGTCTAATTGATGCAGTTTGGGTGGTAGGGCTGTCATGAGACTTAGTTGGTGTGGAGAGGTAGGCAGATAGGTTGGATTTCCTGGTCACCATAATCCCCTTGGGCGAGGAGCATGTGGGAGGGCTTACATTGCCTGGAAATGTACAATGGCAGGTGGTTAGTTTATATTTCCGCATTGTTTAGGGATGTATATTGCGATAAGTAGATGGTTCTTGTGCCTTGTTTGTTTAGTGGTAAGTGGGTGTTCCTGTGGGAGGGTGCTGCAATGATAGTCTGTGTCTGGCTAGTGGTACTCGAAAACCAAGATCATAGTTGGTGTTTGATAGTGTGTGAGTTTGGGGCAACCGCGATAATAGCCAGTGCTGCCTGGTGGTGTGAGGTCGGGGGTCGCCATGAAAATGGCTGGCGCTGCCTAGTGGTGGCTGTTTGTGTGCTCAGACTGGGAATTGGAAGGTGGGGAGATGTTTTAGGATATTATGGGAAATAGCCAGGTTTTGAGGATATTTTTGAAGGAAGGTAGTCTTCAGATGCAGCATATTTGAAGATGAAGAGAGTTCCAGATGGTGAGAGCTAGGATAGAGAAGGCTGTGCCGCCAACTCTAGTGGAGTGGCAAGAGGGAAAAGCAAGGAGGAAAGTGGAGCGGTGTGATCAGAGGTTTCTGGGTGGGTTGGTAGTGGATGATGTTTTTTTGTAGGAATTTAGTTCCTGTATTGTGGAGGGCTTGGTGTGTGATGCACATGGCTTTGAAGGTTGCTCATCAGCCAAAAGGGAGACAGTGTAGTGTTCTGAGGGTGGGGGATTTGTTCTCTGGGTGAGAGGGCAAGGAGGAGTCTGACTGCTGAGTTTTGGATTTGATGGAATTTCTTGAGGTGGTGTGCTGGGATGCCAAGATAGAGGGAGTTAGCATAGTCTAGTCGGGAGATGATGATGGCAAGTATTGCAAAACTATGCGTGGAAAGGAGAGATAGGAAAAGATTTGCTTTAGGGTGCATACGTGGAAGTGCAAGTTCTAAGTATGGAGTTGATGTATTGGGAGAGAGATAGGTCAGTGTCCATGGTGCATACAAGATTTTTTTGGATATGGCAGGTGGGGCTCCATGGGATTGTGCCCATGGTATAGGTTGGGGAAGGAGAGCGGTATGTTGGGATTAGAACCAGTAAAGCTATGGCTAAAGGTTCGGTTGAACAAGAAAGCTGTGTCGACCATAGAATTCATCTCATTCTTGCTGAGCAGTGAACAAAAACCTTTTGAAGGTACCATGGCTATTTTTTTGAAGAAAGTATTTGAATATACCAAACTGTAATGTCCCTTTTGCAAATGCGCCCATTACTAAAGCCATGGCGGATTCATGCATCTGTGCACTGCAACTAAGATATAAGTTGGACAGAGAATAATTTGAATTAGAGAAGCAACATATTTGTCATCTTCAAAGTACCCCTAATATATCTTGCCAATTCCACATGGAATCCAAACACATTTGTCTGGTAGGTAATGTAATTGAATCAATTTATGTAAATTCTCTAATTGTGCGGCTTACTTCATATTTCCAACACACAGAGCCCTGTTCAACCCAACGTGGGGCTTTATTCACATTTCCATTACCAAAATCCCTGTCCAGACTTATCCTTTCTGTTAAGGAAAAAGGCTCCACTCTTCTAAAGTCAAAATAAACTGCTCGATTCACTTAGAGCAAGACTATATGAAGGCATTCAAACCTATTCTACCACTGAAGCAATACTGTCTAATTGGTACTCAAACCTATTCTATGGTTTCAAAACTAAACCAAAAAGCTTAAATCAATAAAGCAATCAGTGGATTTCAATATATCTATCACAATACTCAAATGCAAAGCACAAGTTCAAGATACAGATGACCAGAATTGTTGAACATTATTCAGACAAGCTAAGAACCATTGTAACTCAATCTAAGATGACTATAAGGTGCAGATAAGAGGAGATTGCACCCCCTTGGCATAGCCACTGGCCGAACCAACGTCAGCAGCCAGCAGCCCACCATGATATGTGGGCTTGCAGCATATTTATAGGGTGTTTGGCTTGGAAATCCCCTTACCATGCTGTCACTCTGTCGGCAGATCCCCTGCTTCTGACTCTAACCTGGATAACGTGGAAGTTCCTACCCTCATTTGTATGATGTATGTAAACAATATGAGCGGTACCTCCTCTCAGCATCTGGCCCATTTACCAGCTCTTAGCATCTTGCCGTTAGCACTTGTCTAAATTATTTCTCTAGGTCCTAAATCAAGTTCTTTACATCATGGGTTGTTTAGTCCTGGCTCTTAAGCAAACTGCCACTTATTCCCTTAACATGGGAAATTAGGTGGATGTGAATACACACCCTGGCCATATGTATACATATGGGGTTAATGTACTGGCCTGCGCAAATCTACATATGTAAGCATATTTGGATGCATGCATGTATGATACGATCAAGCATCAAGCTGCTAAGTGCTTTGTTGTAGTAATGGTCACATTAATGAATGAATAAATGAATGTATGTTAACACTTAAACACGCTTTTCAATATGTGTCTGTGACACTATGACTAAATTCTCTTGCTAATGCTAACATAGGCCTCTATGACCCTATTTGAGCAATAAAGTGGTTTGAGTTTACTTCTGCTATTTGAAGAACTATTGTTGCAATTCTAAGTATTGGAATTTCCTGTAGTCTAGACTGTCCTTTCAGCATGTTTCACACTTCTTGCTCTTTTTCCCTTTTAGATGCTACATTCTACTTGGCCTTGTCAAGCCAATGCTAGTTTCCCTATTATGAGGGGAATTCTGACATGAAATGGTATCTCGCTCGTTGCTCCTACCCGCAGGGCAGAATGGGATACTATGACAGCACACTGGTTTCAATTTCTAGGACCTTTGACAGTCTCAAAGTCTCCTATGATAGGGATTGAAGTCACACTGTACTTTCCCCTAATCCAACTCAACACACACGTGCCAGATGTGCTGTTTGAGCTTATATCCTCTTGATCAAGTGCTACAATATCTGGTTCCATACATTACAGTTCTCAATCGCAGGCCGGAATGTCAGTACATTGAAACCAAGTAGCTCTAGTTTACTTTAGCTACTGATCAATCACAGACAGGGGTGAGTAGTACAAGGGGGTACCTTTTCTCTCCATGTTAAATTTGACAGGTGGCCACCCCCATTTCTGATATTAGCCACCCCTTTGATATAAATGTGATTGAAACGCCAAAATGTTTGATATAAAATGGTTTGACCCCCAAAATGTTTGATGTACATTTGATAAGAATCTGATAATTTTGATATCAATTTAACAAACCCCCCAAAAATGCAATCAACTCCCAACATTTTTATATACCTTTTATGTACAATTTGATATAAAATGGATAAGACAGTCATCAGTGTATATATAGATGATGTCATGACACCCCATATGTTTGATGGCGTCCAAAAATAGCCCTATACATTTGAGTTAGCCTCATCAACTAGTTACATTCAACTTTGATAGCAATCTGATATAAAAAAGGTTAAGACCTTCGGCATGGTGTATAAATAGAAGCCATGAGGACCGTCCATACCTTTGGTGGCACCAGAAATAATCCTATAATTTTTAATTGGCTTTATATTCAAAGTGACTTCACCATACCTACACAAAAGGCCAAACTATTGGCTTTGACAATGCATATCCTTGCAGGAATGCACTGGCATTTTAACACCAACTATGCATTTGAGATCACTTTATATGCAGTGTTTTCACCAGCCCAACACAAAAGTTCAAGCTATTGACTTTGACAATGCTTGTTCTTGAAAGAATGCACTGTCATTTCAACACAGTTAATTAAAACAGCCCGCACCATGAAAGATTGCCTTCACCAGACCTACACAAAAGCCCAAACTATTGGCTTTGACAATGCATGTTTCTTTAGAATAATGAAAACAACTTGTGTCATTAAACCTTGCCTTCACCAGACCTACACAAAAGCCCAATCTATTGACTTTGGAAGAGCAGGTTTATTTGATATAATGAAAACAACTCAAGCCATGAAACATTACCTTCACCACTCCTACACAAAAGCGCAAAAGCACAAACTATTGACTTTGGCAATGCTTGTTCTTGAAGGAATGCACAGTGATTTTAACACAATGTAGGTTGAAAAGGGCTGGGGAAGAGGGACTTTTCTGGGAGTTTGAAAGTGACTGCTGTAGATTGTCCATGCAGCTCACCAGTGTTTCAGTTTTTCTGAGGCCCTAACCTGTTTTCTTACAGATCGCTGACTCAACACCAGCCCTCCCGAGCTTTCAGATGCACCCCACATTGTTTTCCAAGGCCAGTGCCAGGCTCCCAGAGATGATTTGCATGTGTTGCCGCTGCACGCAAGAAGTGTTTTCTCTTTGTACAAAGATGTCAGAGACATGGGGTTGTGATGGGGCTGAGGGAGACTTGGGTGTGTGGTTTGCTCTGTGATGCTCAGCTCAGTAAACAGAGTGCAGCCCACAGAGGGCCCGGCTATTTATAGCCTTTGACACAATACAGTTGCAGAAGGACAGGAAGGTACTGGCTCATAATGTATGTACTGGCATTTATGCATTCTGCAGGCATCAGCGGAGAACGAATGTGGGTACTGATAAGAAGGGCATCGATTTTGCTGAGTTAGCTCTGCTGCGTGAACTCAGATGGCAGGATTCTGGCCTTCACAATGTGTAAACACTGCACAGAAAAATACACAAAGGGGCTGCTTCTCTATAGTCATCCGGGGTGACCAGGCTATTTTTATCTTCTGATACCATGATAAGGAGTGATATGAAGGAAAAAGGAAACATATGTTTCATAATCTGTGTTGATATAATGTGCATTTTTGCTGCATCATCAGAAAAAACACGGGCTGCAGCATACCTGTAGTTTTTTATTAAAACTTCCAGTAAGGCATTGGATTTTGAAAAAGAGCCAATGTCGTGCTTCTGTGCCCAGGAAGCAGCAAAGGTTGAGAAGGGGTGTTTGGTGCCTGTAGCTACACCTTAAAAGGAACACTTCTGTCAGCTGGCTAGATCCATGGACCCAACTTGGATTTTTCACCTGGATCTGGGGGGCTGTATTTCAGGCAGCTGCAAGCGTGGATGGTTTCAGCATTGGAAAATACCTGGACATCAGGCAGAAGGCTTAGCCCCTGGGTACCCTGGGGTGCCCTGATTGCAAGCCATCCCTGTGCTTACTAACAGGATTATTGGCCTCTAACCTTGCTGACAAGCATAAAGGGTGAGTGGATGTTTAAAATCATTAAAATGTACTATGATAGTGCCAATGTTAGTGTTATACATCATAATAAATTAATTCAGACAAAATAAAGGGGAGGCCCAAACAGAAAAACAATGTACTCTGAAACCAAGGATGTATTAAAGATGGGGAAAATGTGAAGCACAACGCCTTCACAGTCAACAGAACCATGTGGGATTGCAAATGGAACGGCCTGATAGATGGTTGTGCACATGCATGCATATGTGCAGGCTGTCTGTCGTGTGTGTTATCTCAGAGAAGGGTATACAATGGCACCTGGTATGGGAAAGGGATTCAGGGGACATCAGACTGTGATGGAGAACACCAACAATCAGTCTCTGAATCATCTCTTGAGCTGTCATCCACCTCCAGATCCAGGTGCTCTTCCTTCACCTTAGGACAGTCACACAATTGCCATGAAGGGGAGGATGTGAACAAATCAGACTGGTTTGCACCAATCCAGCCTCCCGCAAGGTTACCTTGACTACCTGAAATGGGGCAAACATTGTGTGAGGGAAAGAGTCTGCTGCCTTATCTGCAAATGGTGCTGCATGCCATACACATCCCCCTTCATGTCAACTAACCTACATATCTTTGCAGTGCTTGACTTCAAACTCCTTCCCTCAGAGCTAGCTACGTTCCTGCCTACCTGAGATTCTCTGCAGTCTCCCACCCTGCCTCCCTCAGAACCTCTCTCGATGCATCCACATGGCGTTCCAATGGCCGACAAAGCTCACTAGCCACCTCCTGCCTGTCTGCAGGTAAGCCTAACAATGGATGGAAGAAGCCCAGGCCAAGGTCTTTGCCATGTCATTTCCCATCTCTGCCCAAGGTAAGACCCCCATTGTCCCGCGACCCATTTTGGGCCACCCTTGTCCAAATGTATCCCCCCCAGGCCCCGTGTGCAGCGTTTCTCTTCCCCGCTCCTCTTCCTGGTACACGTTCCCGCCCCCTGCCCTGATTGGCTATCCCTCCCTCGCAAGGATACTGGCGACCCGCTTCCCCTGCCGCCTCCTCATTTCCCATCTCTGCCCAAGGTAAGACCCCCATTGTCCCGCGACCCATTTTGGGCCACCCTTGTCCAAATGTATCCCCCCCAGGCCCCGTGTGCAGCGTTTCTCTTCCCCGCTCCTCTTCCTGGTACACGTTCCCGCCCCCTGCCCCCTGCCCTGATTTCACCCAAGGAGCAGGTGAGTGTGCCTACCCATCCGCGCCCCTTTCCCTTGTAATTACTAAAATATCGTGTGCCCAGGCCCCGCGTTGCCCCGTGTCTCCCGGCCTCCCCTTCCTGGTTCTCCCTCACCCGCCCACCCGCCTCCCACCCCTTCCTGGTCCCGCCCCTCCTGCCTCCCAACCCGCCCATCCCGCCCTTCATCACTGCTCCTCCCAGGGCAGCCCTCTGCCCGGCAGCCCCCAGCGGCGAAGGGCCCCAAGGCCAAGGGCGGCTCCATTATTGGCGGCTCCAAGATGTGTCTGCAGGTGTCCGCAGGGGACGCCAAGGAAGCCAGCAGCTAACAGACACCACCAAAACCGTGAGTGTGGGATGGGTAGGGAGTAGAGCAATCACTCCACTCCAGAAAGCCCATGCCACTCTATCTTACCCCCAAATAACATAGACTGCTATAATATTAGCATGTCCGCACCTAGTTGGAATTGTGAATGTTAGCATGTCCACTCTTAGATGGAATTGTGAAAGTTAGCATGTCCGCACCTAGATGGAATTGTGAAAGTTAGCATGTCCACTCTTAGATGGAATTGTGAATGTTAGCATGTCCGCACCTAGATGGAATTGTGAAATGTTAGCATGTCCTCACCTAGATAGAAATGTGAAATATTAGCATGTCCACTCTTAGATGGAATTGTGAATGTTAGCATGTCCGCACCTAGATGGAATTGAGAAATGTTAGCATGTCCACTCTTAGATGGAATTGTGAATGTTAGCATGTCCGCACCTAGATGGAATTGTGAAAATTAGCATGTCCACTCTTAGATGGAATTGTGAATGTTAGCATGTCCGCACCTAGATGGAATTGTGAAATGTTAGCATGTCCTCACCTAGATAGAAATGTGAAATATTAGCATGTCCACTCTTAGATGGAATTGTGAATGTTAGCATGTCCGCACCTAGAGGGAATTGAGAAATGTTAGCATGTCCACTCTTAGATGGAATTGTGAATGTTAGCATGTCCACTCTTAGATGGAATTGTGAAAGTTAGCATGTCCACTCTTAGATGGAATTGTGAAAGTTAGCATGTCCACTCTTAGATGGAATTGTGAAAGTTAGCATGTCCGCAACTAGATGGAATTGTGAAAGTTAGCATGTCCACTCTTAGATGGAATTGTGAATGTTAGCATGTCCACTCTTAGATGGAATTGTGAAAGTTAGCATGTCCGCACCTAGATGGAATTGTGAAAGTTAGCATGTCCACTCTTAGATGGAATTGCGAATGTTAGCATGTCCTCACCTAGATAGAAATGTGAAATATTAGCATGTCCACTCTTAGATGGAATTGTGAAATATTAGCATGTCCACTCTTAGATGGAATTGTGAATGTTAGCATGTCCGCACCTAGATGGAATTGTGAAAGTTAGCATGTCCACTCTTAGATGGAATTGTGAATGTTAGCATGTCCGCACCTAGATGGAATTGTGAAATGTTAGCATGTCCTCACCTAGATAGAAATGTGAAATATTAGCATGTCCACTCTTAGATGGAATTGTGAATGTTAGCATGTCCGCACCTAGATGGAATTGAGAAATGTTAGCATGTCCACTCTTAGATGGAATTGTGAATGTTAGCATGTCCGCACCTAGATGGAATTGGGAAATGTTAGCATGTCCACTCTTAGATGGAATTGTGAAAGTTAGCATGTCCACTCTTAGATGGAATTGTGAAAGTTAGCATGTCCGCACCTAGATGGAATTGAGAAATGTTAGCATGTCCACTCTTAGATGGAATTGTGAATGTTAGCATGTCCGCACCTAGATGGAATTGTGAAAGTTAGCATGTCCACTCCTAGATGGAATTGTGAATATTGGCCTGCGCCGCATCTAGATGGAATTGTGAATGTTAGCATGTGAAAGTTGCATTTAGAAAGTGTGCCCTATAGCCTCTCCTTGAATTTTAGAAATGTGCCCAATAGCCTCTCTGGTAAATGGAATTTAGAAGTGTGCCCAAGATCCTCTGTGAAAGTTGCATTTAGAAGTGTGCCCAATAGCCACTCTGTGAAAGTTGCATTTAGAAGTGTGCCCAATACTCACTCTGTGAAACTGCATTAAGAAGTGTGCCCAATAGACACTCTGGAAAGTTGCAGTTAGAAATGTGCCCAATAGACACTCTGGAAAGTTGCATTTTGAAGTATGCCCAATAAGCTCGCTGTGAGTTTAATAGTGTCCCCAATAACCACTCTGTGAAAGTTGCACTTAGAAGGTGCCCAATACCCCCTCTGTGAAATTTAGAAGTGTACCCAATTACCAAATAACCTCTGTGAGAGTTACATTTAGAAGTGTGCCCAATAGCCCCTCTGGTAAATTGAATTTAGAAATGTTCCCAATAGCCTCGCTGGAAAATTGATTTTAATAGTGCGCCCAATAGCCTCTCTGTGGAAAATTGAATTTAGATATGGGCCCAATATCCTCCGTGAAAGCTGCATTTAGAAGTATGCCCAATAGCCACGCTTTGAAAGTTGTATTTAGAAGTACTACCAATAGCATCTGTGAAAGTTGATTATAGAAGTGTATCCAATAGACACTCTGGAAAGTTGCATTTAGAAGTTTGCCCAATAGCCTCTCTGGAAACTTGAATTTAGAAGTGTGCCCAGTAGATGCTCTGTGAAAATTGCATTTAGAAGTGTACCCAATAGCCTCTGTGAGAGTTACATTTAGAAGTGTGCCAAATAGCCTCTCTGATAAATTGAATTTAGAAGTGTACCCAATAGCCTCTGTGTGGAAAATTGTACTTAGAAGTTTCGCCCAGCAGCCTCTCTGGGAAAGTTGCATTTAGAAGTTTGCACATTGAAAAAGCATATAACCCATCATATCACACCACCACGCTTACTCTCTCCTTTACATCACCACTCAACTAGAACACAGAGATACTATGACACCATTCGGTATAACTGTTCTCATACGAACATCCGCCGCTTACTCCACATCATTCTATGTAAACACTGCTGGTCTCACACCCCCAGCCAGGCGTTTTCCTCAGGCCTAACGCAGCCACATCCGTTCCGGATAAATCCTGCCAGAACGAACACATTCTCCTGATCTCTCAACCACCACACCTACCGATAAGAAGCAGCTATTACACAAGTGCCGCACGAGCTGCACACATATCCGGTGCTCACACGCACCTTTTGACTCTCCCTACTCTCTCTACTGATCTGAACTGCGGTTCCCAAGGGCGTTCAACCTACCAGCGCCTTCAGACCATACCAATGGTATATAAGGCGCTATATAAGTGCAAAATAACATAACATAACATAACATGTGGCAGTCATGGCCCACACTCCAGGATCTTGTTCCTGGCTGGAGCTGGTGTTGGATGTGCAGGTTTAAAATGTGCCTTCATTACCTGTCAAGAGCAGGCACCAGCACTACAAGGTTGATTTTGGCATTTCTTCAAGAGCACTCCCTCCTTCAGCTGTCAGAGGTTATGTGCCAGTGTGTAGTGTGTTATATCTCCCACATGTAACCATTACTACTTTGGGGATGCGCATTCATTTGGTCAATGCAGAAGAAAAGGTATTTCACAGGGTGCTTGTTCATCTTGATTCCTGTGCTTCAGAATTGAAAGCCATTGAATCCCAAGTACTGAACAGGCAGAGGAGTGCATGCCACTGCAGACTCTTTGCCTCTTCCCTCACAGTGCACTCAAACCATGGCCAGCAGACCAAAGCCAACATTCTACTAGCAAAAATGTGTCATAGGCCATGCAGCACAGAAGTCGATTTCATTGTCAAAACTGACATTAATTTCATGCCCCTTTTCCTCGTCACAGTCACTCGTGCACATACCAAAATAAGGAAGAGTTGCACTGGGTGTAATGAAAATAGCCCGTATGTAATTGGGACCTCCTTGTCCAGTGTGTGACGCCGCCCCACAATGTACATAATGTCTGATAACATCATTGAACGTGCTTTAGCGCATGGGCATTGTCATTTTTATATCACATCCGGAACGTGTGCCCTCCGGGTGAACTCTCTTTCTACAGTCTTTCATACCAGCGATGCAGCTAATATATGAAGGTCTGTATTTCAATCTCCTCCTTCGATGGGATGGAGGGGTATGCTCATCGGGGAGCAGATATGCATGAATCAATAATTATATTGGAAACATTGCATCTGTACACCACACTGACTGTCCTTGGGGTACATCAGTAGAACTGAGTCATAGCACACTGATGTGATGTGAGTTACTCCCTGCAGATAACAAGCATCTACAGCACTACTAACCTCTGCTGAAGGCAGATTCACGCAAGGACAGACCTCCGAGGACATTTGTATCAAGGCCTTCATAGTGACTACCTTTACACGTGCCTCCATTACACAGACCACTGTCTCTAAGCAATGATTCAATGCGTGTGCTTGGGCCAGTCACTTCCCAGCCTATGTGCACAGCACACCACCATGGGGGAACGGCTAAGCACAGAGCACCGTGGCTGTGTGTCAACGTGTATGTTCAAACATGATACCACAACAACGCATGCATTAGGCATGCAGGGCCATTTTAAGCACTTTTGGGGCCCTAGGCACGGACATCTTTGGGGCCCCTTCCACCAAACCAAAGGAATTAAGGGATCAAGAATACTGGTTGCGCCCCCCCAACCCTCGTGCTCACAACTTATAGGTTGATATGCTGTCTCGCAGCATAATAAGCACGTTTACTCCATTTAAGTCCCCTTACCCCCTTCATTCTTGCTCTAATCAGAATGATAAACAAGTATCATTTAAAGACCAACATTAGCAGGCTACGAAGAGGTTACTGTTCTAGTACATGCAGTATAATTTTTATCAATAACATTCAGGACCGTAGGCAGCCACGCTACACATAGAATAGCATGGATAGTGGAGGCAGATTAGAAGCTACCAGGAAGGTGTCTTTTTCCAGACAGACTGAGATTAGAAGTGGGATATGGTTTTCAAATAGTGTTGCCCTTAGATATCGAAAGAACAAATGCCTGTGGCGTGCAATATAAATATGATCACTATTAAAACAGTGAAACCATGAGTAGGGCTTTTATGAAGATATGAAGATACCGGGTCCCAAAAGGGAACCTCGTAATAGGGAATCCCGTAATGAAGGGTGCCGGTCCCGTACCGGCACCCTTCAATACGGGAGCGCCATGGCCGTAATGAGGCCCAATGACCTGGGACATTTTCACTTATAAACGTGCATAAAAACCTTTGACTTTTACCAAAAAGCAAACCGTTTTTTGTGTCAAACAAGCAAACCTTAAAATATGCTTGCCTGAGGCCTGCAACATCTGGTCGGCTCTCTTCTGTTTATCAACCCTTCCACCCAAATGGCCTACATAAGAAGAAAGATCAAGTAATGTGCTAAACGATATTAGCAGCATGCAAGAAGGCAAACCTCACAGAAGACAGCACAGTAATGAAGAGATATTGGATGATTTGACCAGGATCACTGTATTGTCTGCTGGCAAATCCAAGATACTAGCATGAACGCTTTCGTTCCATAGTCTTGAATTTGGATACTTATTCATCTCTTGGACTAACAGTTTATGCCATCTTTGGAGGCGATTGCATAGGTTTTACAATACCCCATCTGAACAAACCAATTTCTAGACCATCACCATTCGGATGTAAGGTGAGATGTTGGTTTTTATAGCAACACCTATCTGGTGCAGGTACATTGCTGATAATACAAATGTTGTTCTGCAAAACCAAGTACATATACAGGCAGGTTTATAAACTTCAGACATAGGAAAGGCTCAGCCAGCCTTGCTGGAATGTGATATTCTAATTTTGCATATGAACACATTTCTCTGCAATGGGTGCTTCACACACTGAGCTAACTTCTGAACAATTGTGGCACTCAGTTTATCAATATACATTTCACTGTTGCCTATTTCACATTATCAACATAATTCCGACAGGAAGGAAAGAATACTCCAGAGTTGTGCCGTAAGCAACACGCAAACTATGTATGCCACAGTGAACACTGAAAGCACTACATGATGAATTGATCAAGGCAAAATGTACTTGTCAAAACAGAAAGGCAATGGGTTTAGAGCCTCAGCAGCACCCCATAAAATATCCTGACGGGTGCTATTTAAGACAGGTGACCAATGGAATCTTACTTCTTCAGATCAGGCAGCTGTAAGTGATTTCAATCCAGCACTCCAACTAAGTCAACGCCTAGTATGGGATGCCCAATGGAAACCCTTATTTATATATTTTTATGTCAACGTTTGTTTAATTCTGGATCATGTACCCTTATATAATGCCCCTCTCTTTGAATTCCCCCGGTCTCACTGAACCAAGAAATAGGTTTGTTTTGCAAATTAAAAGATTTATTTGAAGAATTGAACAATATATAGATTACACTTTTATGAATATGAATAATATCTGAATATCACATTTATGGATATGAACAATGATCAGCAATGGGTAATATTACAATATCAACAACCTCCTTAATCATTTAGGATTAGGGATAGGAAGAATAATCTAGCAGAGAATACTTTGTATGGGTTCAAGAGATTGCAATGATAGAAAGAAATGCAACACAGAAATAAACTTAATATGACTTCAATCAAAAGACAATATGATCACTCTTTCCCCCTGTTATTACTCACTCCCCCCAGTATGCAATATGAAGAGATGGAAGAGAGAACACAGGTTTCAGGAATAAGAATCAATAATGCAATTCAATCCCACTTCCCCCTTAGCAAGCTTAGAGAGAACAGGAATGCCTTAAAAACAGGTCAAAATGCTTTTGAATGTGATTTGCAATGAATGGGAAAATGCTAAAATTGATTTTAATTCACTAAATGGATTCAGAACTAGTGAGAGTGGCTTAGGATAGGTTCAGGTCAACACTAGGAATGATTGTAGAATAATTAGCAGATGGAAAACACAATTCAGAAGTTGAAATCAAGAAATAGCTATTTTACATAGAATAAAATTGAGCCAAATTGCAGGTCGCGGCAACTTTTCCGCGTGCAGGAAACGCGATTACGGATAAACTATAAGCTGAGGATGTTAGCTTCAAAATGACATTTAAATTTTGTTTCTAGGACATACGGTTCAAAGGTTACAGAGATTATAGTGAAGGTAGATTTTTCTCAAAGGAGTCAAGATTTCAAAATGAAAGATGCGCTGTTGAAGATTTGGAACAAAGATTTATTAACACTAAAGAGTCTATGGTGCCGCAAACTACACGACAGCCCAGCCACCTATCCAGAGGCACCTCCGGTGGTTTCTGTCTGCAAGAGACGATTGCCTTTCTCCAGAAAATATATATTAGCGCCAAGATGATTATCACTACAATTATCAAGGATTATGTGGAGGAAAGAAGAATTTAGAATAGACAAAAGAGATTCAATAATGCAGTTATGGATAGGTTGGAATGGATTGAATAGGATTACCTTAAACTAAGAGATAACTATGGACAGTTCTATACTAAATACTCACTCCTATGGCTTTGGAATGGAATGGGCACGTCAAAGATCTGGTCAAGGGTTTGGCTGCAATTCTCTCGCCACCGGACAGGTCTCAGGCACTGGGTTCTGCTCTCAGCAAGGCACTCTGGGCTGCGCGGCCTCTTGGACTGGATCTGATGGGTTCTGGGTTACAGCTATGCTCTGCGGGTCTGGATCTTGGTTCTAGCACGGGGTTCTTAGCTAGAACAGCAAAACAGCTCAGCCAGGCTGTTGGATTTTGTGGTGCCCCTTGGAAGTTTAGGGGTTAGAATCAGGTTGCAATATATTCTGAAGGCCAGCTGAGAAGAGTTCAGCTTTTTGGGTTAGGCCTCTCTACTTCAAAGTTCTAGAGTCTGGTTTCTGGATCTATGTCTGGAGCCTGGATCTTGCTGCAGGGTGCTTCGCCAAGAAATCAGTTGATGAGTGGAAAGTGTGTGTCTTGTCTGTCCTCAGCAGTCCCTATTTATCCATTTCCAAAGTGGGTGGGGAGGCTGATCATCTATGACCAACCCTCTAAGGATCTGATAGGTCAGAGAATTTCCCCTCTCCTGATTTGAGAAAGGAGCAGTGTGTCATATGTGTCAGAGTGATACTGTTTTTATGGTTCAAAGGAAACCCCTCCCCTTGGCTTTTTACACAGAAAATCTATTTTCCCCAAAAAAACACATTTCCAAGATGCACAACTTGTTAATAATACATAATTACATGACAGATTGCTTAAAGTACATTGCTGTCCAACTCTCATCTTCCTGTGAGCTTTAGTTCATAAATGACAACTTTTTCGCACTTTTGGTGGGTTTCTCAAGGTTGTTTCTGCACCAATTTGTATACATGCATACACATCCCATCTGGGCATATTCCTGTAATTTTTCATGTTCCTAACATAAACACAATGGCTGGAATATGAATAATTTCCGGGGTTCAGTCTCAGAACATCGCACAGATTCCAGATTAGTCTTAAACTGTGAGCAAATTTTTCATTTTAACAACCTATCAGTTTCATATTTTTGTCAGTTCAGTACAATTTGCTGTAAGCATTTTTCTAAAACATACATTTACTTCAACTTCAATCCACATTTCCAGTCTGGCCTGCCTCCAAAGCTGGGCTGAGTCAGATGGTCAAATGGCTTGCCCTCCTGCCAGAGCTGTTGTGGTCAGTCACACCCGAATTAGCATTTTCTATTCAGTTCAAGGAACCCATTGTTTCTTGCTCAGGGCAGCAGAGGAAATCTCCTCCCCTTCTGATTAACATTTCAAATTCGAAACCCTCTCCTTTTGCTGGGAATGAACACAGTGGGAGATTCTCAGGGAAAGAAAGCCTTTTGGAAGTTTTAGCTAAATCAGGTTACCTTATGGTCAATTGTAACATAGTTCCTTGTGAAAACATTACATTTATAAATTTAAATCAGCAAACATATCTTTAATTCCAGTCTTTTTCAACATGAAAATCAAATGTTTGGCACTCTATATGGCATGTTGATGAAATCCCTTCTTTGACACATTTAACTTTGAAAACACAAGTTTCTCCTGTCAGATTTAGAAATCGCCAGTGTCTGTCTGAGGCGAGTAACGGTACTGCACCCATTTTTGACAGATTTCTTTAAATCAAGTATCTTTAAAACTGGATTTTGTTCTGATAACATATGATTCTTGCTGACATTGTAATTGTATGGGTTCTTGAAGTAGCATGATGTGGAACACCCAACAAGGAGGTTGGATCTTTTGGGTGGTTTGTGAGCCATGATTTTTTCCAAATTTGACAACCAAGAAAACGGATTTCCAAACAGATCTGTGTTTCTTTTGGCAATCAGCATTGCTTTTTCAAGTGGTTTCAGGCTAGTTTGTGGGTAGCCCAATGGTGGGTTTTGGCAGTGGTCTCCTGTGCTCACTGAGATAGGCCAAAGTGGATGGCGGCCTATTTTTCTGATTTTTACTGCGCAATTTTGGGTGATTTTTAGCAAGCATAATGCTTTCCAGTGGCCATTTCTGAGGTTTCTGCTGCCAGCAATGCATAGTAATATTGCAGGGCCTGGACCAGTGGGTTGAAACATCCCACAAGCCCCCCATCTTGCGATTGGCATTGATCGTCCATCAATGGAAACTCACAAGACTGGGGTGTCAGCCTCATCTCTTCTGATTCCACAAATGGCAAGTTCAGCATCTTTTCGTCCATCAGGGGTGGATCGATCGGTTCTCCTCGCCAGTCCTGATGGGAGTATTGAGCGATACTCCGGGCCCCTTGGATCTTTGCTCCCGGTCCCCGGGTAGTCGTCCTTGGTTAGTCTCCATGGTTTCCAATGAACTATAGGTTATCTCCTCGGATGACAAAGCAAAAACATATTTGTAGACATTTCCCCACCACTATTAATGCAGTGGGGCGGACACATATATTTTGATAATCAGGACGCATTTTTATTATTATATTTTATAGATGTATGGAATATTTAGAGTTGGAATATATGTGGAATAGTTTATAGTTGGAGTTTTATGGATCTGGAGAGGCCCCCTCTGGGGTTCCAGAAGACTCCTCCAGTTGCTGCAGAGTGTACCTAGGATGGCAACAGTTTAGTTGATTAATGTGGACCCACTTATCTTCCCCCTCTGGAAAACTGCCTTTGGGTATGCGTATTTTGTAGGCGACTGGTGAGATCTTGTCTACAATTTCAAAGGGACCCCTCCAGGTAGGCAGAAATGTTCGCTGTTTGGCCTGGTTCCTTTGGAGATTGTATAAGTAGACCCGATCTCCTACATTGTATTCCTTTCTGGTAGTCTTTAAGTCATAGTGGGTCTTCATGCTGTCGGCTGATCTTTCTAGATTTCGCTGAGCATAGGCAAAAGCATGTTGAAGGTGCTTTCTTAGATTTTCAACATACTCATGAGTTGTGGAGGCATTTGTCAATGTCTGCTCTTGGGTCCTGTAAAGCAGATGCTGGGGAAGCACCATCCTGCGTCCAGTCATCATCTCAAACGGTGACATTTTAGTTGCAGGTGAAGGGGTAGATCTGATGGCCATAAGGACAAGAGATAATCGAATATCCAACTTGGCCCAGAATCTGCCACAAACTTTTTTAATATGCTCACAATTGTTCTGGCCGGTAAGCAATATTTAGCTTCCTTTTGACACCAAGTATCTCCCACATCTTTGTCATTACTTCGCTGGTGAAATGGCTACCTCTGTCTGACTCGATCATTTGGGGTAGTCCAAAACGCGAAAGATGTGGTTGATCATCAGGGCAGCTGCTGTTTCTGCCTTGCAGTTTGGGGCCGGGAGACACTCCACCCATTAAGTAAACAAGCATGTCACGGTCAACATGCCTTTGTCCCCCCTAGAGGAGCAAATCACGGGCTCAATGAAATCTACTCGCAAATCTGACCATGGCAGTGTCATGAAACCCCCTATGACCGCCTGTGGCCGCATCATGGGCGTGACTTAACATCAGGCTTCGGAATGAAGTAGGAACCACCCACTGATCATGGCCAGGTAGAGATTTCCTTACCAACAAACCGCCTTGGATTCGGAACATTTTTGGACATTTCATTAACACTCTGAGGTCCTCTTTCCCTATGTAATTGGTATCCGTCAGGGGAAAGTTCTCAGGGTCCTCAATGTGTTGATAAAACTTACCAATTATTGGATCCCCTTTTTGAGACGTAATCAAATCAGCATCTGGGGTCTCCTTACTCCATTGTGCAGTTGAGAGATCATTGTGAGCATTTGTCTAGGACCTAGTGGTAGCAGTGACCTGGATTTCCCCCAACAGGTACTCAATCTCAATTAGATCCCCTTGGGTGGCCCCGGTTTTGGCCAGCTGATCAGCTAAGTCATTTCCAGTTGTGTTGGGTCCCTCTACTTTGGAATGACCCTTGATCTTTTTCCAGTAGATGGTCATCCCATTTGAGGTGACCAGATCATCAATATTTTGAATTAACTTCCCATGTTTCAAGGGTTTGTTATTAGCACATAACATGCCTCTGGTTTTCCAGTTAACCAGGTGCTCCACGAACCCGTTCCGTACATAATCCAAATCTGTGATTATCACCAGTTCGTGGAGTTGATGTTGGACAGCAGTGAGGATGGCTTGATGCACAGCCATCAACTCTGCCACTTGACTACTTTGGGGACCAATCTTGTACCCAGCGGAGGGTTCTGGGGACTCATTCACCCATGCATTCCGTACACCGGCCACAAGTTCTCTTTCCCCATTGTTGTCAACATGGTAAGAGCATCCATCCACATAGACAGTGGGCATTCCCTCACACATGTCTTCTTCAAAGACTGTGTGTGGGGAATTGAGGTATGGCTCCATGTTGTCCTTGATTTTTAGACTCTCGTCCTCGAGACAGTTTTCTCTGGCACAATCATGCAAGTCAGCCAGACCTTGCGCGAGGGGACTCTTCTTGTTTTGGCTATATCTGACCTCTACAGGAAAGCCTTGCATTGACAGAATCCAGGAAGTAATTCGGGAATTACTCACATTTCCAAACCAGATTCTGTCACTTTGGAGATATTGCAGAGGCTCGTGTGGAGTCTCCACTATGATGTGTTCCACCTGGATAAACGGGCGGTAATTCTTCAATGCCCACACCGTTGCCAGGAGTGCCTTCTCACAATTGTTGAATTTTTCCTCCAAAGAGGATAGAGTTTTACTTGCATAGGAGATTACTTTATTGACCTTGTCATGCTTTTGGTATAATACTGCAGTCAAGCATGTATTTGAAAACCCTTTCTCCAAGAAGAACTCCTTGTTTCTGACAGGGTAAGCTAGGCAAGGCGCTTGTGAGAGGCTTCTTTTGAGTTGTCTTACTGCCTCGGCTTGTTCTGGACCCCATTCCCACTTGATCCCCCCCTTCAAAATATGAATCAGGGCAGGGGCGCTGTTGCGCACGACAGACATGGCTGCCCGATTCGAGCGCTCCGGCCCGGGAATCATCCGTTATACGAAAAAATCCTGATTCGGAGCATGCTGCAGGATACCGACCACACCGAGACGTGCCATGGGTGTTGAAGCACCCACACGAGAAATCCTGGAGAGATAGGTGCCTGGGCTGAGGAGTTACGAGACCTGGTGTTCACTGCGGGGAGGAGCTGTGGAGCGCGCCGATCCCCGGAACCAGGACATTGTGGCGGTGAGCCGCTGACGCTCTATCTGCTGGGGGCATAGAGAGGAAGGCCTACAAGGACGTAGTGAGCACGGACCAGGACTGCGGCGGTCTGCCCCGAGCTGGTCGGCCTATACTCCCTTCCTTCGATATTCAAGAGCGATCCGAACACAGAGGCCAGAAAAGAACCGCTCCCCATACGCCGCCTGCCTGAGGTGACGCACCCGAACGCCGGAGAGGTGAAGTCCCCCGCACCTGAGGGCCAGCGCTCACGAAAGAAGATACAAGGCCCTTCAATATCCGAGAACGATCCGGACACAGAGGGACTAGGTCGGCGCTGCAGCTGCCGGGGGAGGACCGTTCCCGGTACACCGCCTGGCCGAGCGCTGGAGAGGTGCGTTCCCCTGCGCTTGACGGGCCTGCGGCTGCGGAGGGAGCCACAAGATCCGAGGTTGGAAACTTTGAGCGCTGGTAAGCTGTGGAGGTGAGGGAAGGCCGGGCTGGAGCTGACACCGAGGGAGACACCAACGGCTGCAGGGACGGACGGCTTCCCGCGTGTCCTGCGGGGACCTTGTGGAACGGTCCCAGCGTGGAGCAAACATTACGATTTGAATGCCGGACAGGGCGTGGGTCATGGTTGGTGATGCTCATGCCCACAATAAAGGAGGGTTGTGGGGCTGCTAGTTACATCAATACTTGGGTGCCGGAGACTGTTCGAGTCTGCCAGATCCATTGCTGCTGCTGCAAATAAACACTGATTATTGAGACGGACAGCTGGGCCCCGGGAAGGCCGGTGATATTGTCGAACACTCGATGCAGAACACATAGTTGGCTAGCCAGTGTATCCTTAAGCAAGAAACGTGAGAGAGCGCAATCCATTGGAAAAGATAGATACCTGTACTGGACTTGGCGGAGGGCCGTGACTGGGGTGCGGTGGCCCGATGATACTGAGTAGTAGGGAATAACTTCATATTCCTACGCCCCCAAACTACGGCAAAGAACAATATCCCCTCAGATTGGCCGGAACAGAACGCCAAAAGACTCCAGGGCCATGGGGAACACAAGGAAGCAAGACAAGGTGGTGGAGGGAGCAAGCACTAAAAAGAAAGGACCGATGGACTCATACACTAGCAGCCAGGCGGGAAGCAGTGAACTTGAACCACCATTGGTGGCTAGCCCTGTGCCCAGTATAGAGAGCGAAGACAAGGTTGAGTACTTGACTAACATAGTCCAAAATTGATTCCTATCGCTGAATATGAAGCTGGACGAAATCGTAACGACCATTGGCACATTGAAGACTAGAGCTGACAAGCATGACCTGAGACTAACGGAGGCGGAGAACAGAATTGGTACTACCGAGGACACGGTTGCTCGCCATGACCAGGACATTGCCCAGCTCAAAGAAAGCTTGAACAAACTACAAAACAAGTGCGAAGACCTGGAATCGCGCTCGAGAAGAAATAATGTACGCATCGTTGGTGTCCCAGAGTCATTTGGTAAAGACAAAATGGAAGTGCGGTTGGAAGCTCTCCTCAAAACCATGTTTGGAGCGGACTCCTTTTCAGAACACTTCCTGATTGAACGTGCACATCAAACGCTGGCTCCGGTACCGAAGCCTGGTGCACCGCCCCGCACGAGTATTGGAAGAATGCTCAACTATAGGGACAGAGATACGGTCCTTCGGAAGGCAAGAGAACTTGGTACGCTGCAGTATGAAGACAGTCGCATACACATCTACCCAGACTTTGCCACTGGGGTTCAGGCCAGCCGAAGATCGTATGAGCCAGTCAAAAAACTTCTGAGAGCGCGACAGGTCCCATATGCACTAATATTCCCAGCCAAATTGAGTATCCAATTTGGAGGAAGGGCGCACTTCTTTGAAAATCCTGCTGCAGCCCAGGCCTATGTGGAGGCCACTATTCCGCTGCCCCCGAGGGGCCGAGGGCCGGATCAGAATGGAAGACGCCCGCCTGCAGTGAAGGACTGAAACCTGGCTGAATAGCCTGGCAAATACAAGTAATCTTTGATGTTTCGGAGGTGGTCGGCCCCGTGGGGGCTCCAAGTAATGTACACCGGGTCGTGAGCCCGGTCGGGTGGCCTCGTGACTGCAACGAAGCACCCTCAGGGATGTTCCTAACGGTTACTAGGGTTCATCGTCAAGTTGGGGTGGGTGATGTGGGTGGAGGGGGGATAGGGACTATGGAGATGTTTTTTGGTATCGCAACCACCTAGACGAGTTTGAGCCTGGTGGGAAAGTTTGTATTGATGGATGTTGTAGGTTAATTGAAATGTGGTCTCACAGACAATGGCGCTATTCAAAGGCTGGTTACTGGGTTACACAAGGTCACTTCTGTACAAGTACGATGTATACACATACTAAATGGGAGATGGACTACGGATAAGATTAATGTCATGGAATGTCCGAGGCCTTAATAATCCAATGAAAGTCAGGAAGGTCGGTAATTATGTTAAAAGACATGGGCCTCAAATCACATGCGCAGGGCCTGGTCAACGAGAGAATACTGGCAAAATGGGGCAAGTTGCGCTACTACACGGACTATTCATCACAGTCTAGGGGGGTTTGTACCCTTACACATAGCTCGCTGGGCTTTATAGCCAAGGGACACCTGGCGGATCTGATGGGGAGGTATGTACTGGTGTGGGGGGAGCTAGCGGGGAAACATATAACCTTGTTAAACACCTATGGAACCAATCTAGACGACCCTGATTTCTACTTACAAATGCTCGAGATGCTCACTAAACATGATGCAACCACTGTTTTTTGGGGTGGGGACTTCAATGTTGTACTAGAACAGGCATTGGATAGATCCGCCAGGGTAACTAGGCCACCTTCTAAGGCGGCACTAACTTTAAAGCAAATAATGTCGCAACTGTCCCTACAGGACGCCTGGAGGGTGCTCCATCCGGTCGATAAGAGGTTTACATTTTACTCTTCTGTACATGACAGTAAGTCACGCATAAATTATTGGTTTGTATCTTCGAATTTAGCACATGCCCTACAGAACTGCGAAATCCTTCCTCGCACACTATCGGATCATTCCCCGGTGGTGCTGGAGATCACTTTGAAAGATGCCCCTAGACCAACAAGGAGATGGAGAATGCCTACAGACATACTGAAAGACCCAAATGTAGTTGAAAGTCTACACACTGACATTGCCAATTTTTTTACCGATAACGTTGGGTCCGTAGACCACATATCATCAGTATGGGAGGCTTTTAAAGTCTGGGTTAGGGGGGCACTGCTGTCCAAGACCGATGGTCTTCTGAAGGGAGTACGCTGTGAACTGGAGAGGTTAGAGAGGGACCTGAATACACTGGAGGGGACCTATGGCCGCACGCATGGTGGGGACACTCTGGCGGAAATCCACAAGTCCCTTAGAGATTTTGATCGGCTGGCAGCGAGGGAAGTGCAATATATAGCAGCCCCTACCCGGGCTCGCAGATACGGGGAGGGTAACAAGGCAGGAAAAATGCTGGCCAACCTGGTAAGACATGAAAAACAAATTACCCCGATCGCAATGATCCAAACGGCCCAAAATGAGATAAGAACGAGCGAACAGGGAATAAACGACGAATTCGTAAAATTTTACAAAAATCTTTATGCGAATAGGGATAGGAAATCCCCTCCTGAGACTAAAAACTACCTTGCTATGTTGGATCTCCCTAAACTCCCAGAGGAAAGCAAGGTACTGCTGGAGCAACCTGTCAAGGCAGAGGAGCTCACAGAGGCAAAAAAGAGCTCAGGTCTGGCAAGGCACTGGGCTCGGATGGTCTGGGAGCTGAATTTTACAAAGAATTTCGGGAGGAACTGGTCCCTGTGCTGTTAGAGGTGTGGGAAGAGGCCCTGGGAAAACAAATATTGCCCCTGACAATGCGAGAAGCAATAATCACAGTATTGCCTAAACCCTGACGTCCGCCACAGGATATGTCTTCATACAGGCCCCTATCCCTGATAAACGTAGATGCAAAAATCTTTGCGAAGGTGCTAGCAAATCGTGTGTTACCCTTAATGCCCATGCTGGTTCACCCGGACCAAAGTGGGTTAATTCCCCAAAGGTCCACTGCCTTGAATCTGCGCAGGCTGTTCGGCATAATGTCACAAATAAACCCGAATAAACAAGCAGTGGCGGTGTCCCTAGACGCCGAGAAAGCGTTTGATTCGGTTTCATGGGAGTACCTCTTCCTGGTGCTTGAGTCGTTTGGGATGGGCCCCCACTTCATTAAATATGTTAGATTGCTATACACTGCCCCGGGTGCAAGGGCGTGCACGAATAGAACTATATCTGAGCTGTTTGAGTTGGGCAGAGGCACCAGACAGGGGTGCCCTTTTTCCCCTATCCTTTTTGCTTTAACAATAGAGCCCATGGCAGCGGCGGTGCGGTTGCGGCGTGTAAACAAAGGTATAACGCTGAAAGGAGCCACCCAGGTAATATCATTGTACGCGGACGATACACTATTGTATGTACATAGGGCTATGTAAAACATAGCCCCCATCATGGCAGACATTAGTGAATTTGCATAATATTCTGGATATATGGTGAACAATACTAAATCAGAAATGTTCCCGCTTACCCCCTTTACAAAGTGCCCTGCCCTGACGTGCGGCCTTAAGTGGTTGGAGCGATACATCAGATACCTGGGAGTACTGGTTTCAAGCAGCAGGCAGACCCTATACTCTGATAACCATGACCAGGCACTACAAACACTCAGCACCAAGCTACAAGTCTGGAGGCACCTCCCAATCTCATTACACGGTAGCATCGCCATTCTCAAAATGATTGTACTCCCCAAGCTACTATACTTATTTGTAAATATTCCTATATGGCCGGGAAAAGAATTCTTCTCCAGACTGCCATCCATGGCAGTGTCGTTTCTGCGGAACGGCAAGGTGGCTAGGATAAGCTGGGAAAAGATGACAGGACCGTACGAAACAGGGGGAATAGCAGCACCAGATTTTGAGCTCTACTGCACGGTGGTGCAAGCACAGTTTGAGAAACACTGGTACGATGAAGCGGACAACTCACCCCACACGTGGATAGAGGAATACACCACTGTACCCACAAACATCAGATCCGTTATATTTGATACGAGGCACAGGGATTCCTGTGATTTCGACCCTGTGAGCTGCACCGCGAGGGCCTGGGGAGCTATATATAACACATTGAAAGTAGAACTTCCATACAACCCTGAAATTCCGCTATGGAAATACCCAAATGTTCCTCCTACATTCGACACCAGTATACAGGAGGCCTGGGACCCCGATATGGAGATGAAAGTGGGAGACATGTACATAGATGGGAAGTTCGTAACCCCTGCAGTATTTACTAGGGGTGTGGGAGGAGGCTCGCTCCCAACGCTACAGTACTATTGAATGCGATCTGCATATCAAGCGCGATGGCCATCCTTCCCTGACGAACCTCCCTCCCACCCATGCATACAATTGGTAACAACTCGGGGAGGACTGGGAATCTCTAAACTGTATAAGACAATCCAAACCCACATCCCCACGTCCAATCAAGTGAAAGAGAAATGGGAAGTGGGTATGAGAATACAGATACCTGAGGACAAATGGGAAAGATATTGTGCACTTACAAAAAGGGTCCCTCAATGCGGGATTGCCCCAAATACAGTTTAAAATCCTTAATAGATTGCACTACACCCCTGCCAAAATCGCTAAATTCACACCTGATGATCCAGGCAACTACCCCAAATGCGGGCCCCCCAAGCGGGATCCTATCATATGTATTGGGAATGCCCGGTCGTGGCAAGGTTTTGTGCAAGGGTTGCAGCCATGTTGACAGACATCACGCAGATTTCCCCGTGTCTGACCCCACAAAAATACTTGTTTGGGGATATTGGGAAATGCTCTGAAAAAGTTAGAAGACTGTTCAATGTATCATGTGTTATTGCCAATAAATGTACATTGCAAGTGTATATTGCAAGTGTGGAAAAGCCCCAACTCCCCACCATGAACACTTACCTACGTGAATTAACTTATATCAATGAATGTGAGGAACAGTATGTGCTAACTGTACCAAGTACGAGCCGACCAAAAGACATTTGGGGCCCTTTCAGGGCGTACCTATGCGATATGCTTTCGGACAGTGAAACAACTATGTAAGCTGTAGATTCTTAAACATTTGGTGGAGATATTGTTGTATGAAGGACCATATGTTGTGTTAATTGAATGCTGCTGTAACTGTTGAGACCATCAATAAAGTGAAAATATATGAATCAGGGGTCTTGTGATCTCTGCGTAGCCCTCAATGAACTTTCTGCTGTAATTAGTCAGTCCAAGGAGGCTCCTTAGTTCCCACAGAGTTGTGGGGTCTTTCAGTTTCTGGAGTGCTTCCACTTTCTTTTCCTGGGGACAGAGGCCCCGAGGAGTAATCTCATGCCCCAAGAAATTGACACGTGTTCTACACCACTGTGCCTTTTGGAAGGAAAGTTGTGCTCTGGTGGCCCTCTGGTGGCCCTCAACTGTATCAGAACATAACCGATCTCCACTATGTGTTCCTCCACAGTTGAGCTTTTGATGAGAACATCATCTACATAAGCCAGGTTACCCCTCTCACCCAGGTCGGGCATGGCCTTATGTAGAAAAATGTTGAATTCATTGCTGGAGTTGAGGTATCCGAAGGGAGTCCGGGTCCATGTGTACTGCTGCGCCCCAAAGGTAAAGGCCAGCTTGTATTGGTCCTCCCTACTGACAGGTACAGTCCAGTATCCCTTGGTCAGGTCTATTGCAGTGAATACCTGTGACCCCTGGATCTGGGCCAACCCTTGATCAATGTAGGGAAGAGGCTATCAGGAAGTATGGACCCGTTTGTTGAGCTCCCTAAGTTCGGCGCAGGGTCTCCACTGGCCGTTTGGCATCAATATCCCCAGCACCGGATTATTGAAGGTGCTGTGGACTTAATTATTTCAGTAAGGGACTCCATTGATGCGAGAGGCAGGCAATATTGGTTCACAAACACTGGAATCATGCCAGGGTCCGTGGGAATTGTTGTTGTGTGGATGTCGGTGCGACCACAGTCATATGAGTCCACCGCAAAGAGATCTTGAAAATCCAAGAAAACTTGTTTCAACTTTTGCCTCTGCTCCAGAGTCTCACAGGCATCAGCTAGGTTGACTCTCTCTTCAACCATCTGCCTGAAGCCTGGAAAGACTTCTGGTTTTGCTCTCTCAGCGGCCTCCTCCAGCTGGGTGGAGAAGTCCCTGGTCAAAGTGCTGATTTGGACTGGTGGCTTCAGGTGGGAAAGGCAGCCCTCATGGACCTGGAAAATCACCTCATCCCTCCTGAAGTCACAAGTCACATCTTCCTTACCATAAGGGCAGGAAGTGTACACCAGGATGTTCCCCCCATGCCGGGTAAAGATCCTGTCTGGTGTTGTGTTGTCATCACTGTCACTGTCAAATCAGTGCTTGGGGATAGGCCCTAACAGTTGATTTCCTAAATCAATGGAAAAATGTCGGTCATCAACCGCCATTCCAATAATGGTGCCTGCGGCTAGAGTGATACTCTTTAAGTCGCTGTTATCCACCTCTATTGGAATTGGGTCATGTTCTATGTTGACTAATGGTGTTGGGTTTACCCCCAACCCTTGCTGTTGGAGAGAAGCATTTAGATGAATATACGCATCAGGGTTTTTCAATTTCTGTCCTCTTTTACCTTTCACTTCCAGGGAGAATTGTCGGGTCCTTTCTGGGATGGTGACTTCCTCTCCAATCTGAATTTCAACTGCATAAGGCAGCAGTTGAGCTGACCTAAATGCTTTCTCTGGATCATCCAAGCCCATGGGATTATCAGCTAATCGGGACCAAGCTTTGAAGTTTATTAGGTCCAAACTAATGGCAAATCAATTGAGAATATCACTGCCTAAGTAAAAGGCGGCAGTGACGTCTCGCACGACTCAACAATTATGAACTATGCTCTTGTTGCCTATGGAGATTTTGAGCATACACCTGCTTGGCAGGAGATGTTTGGAATTGGGTGTTTACAGATCCATTTCCCATTTGTCTATGCGTCTAAATTTGGGAATGGCTGGATCTTTTGGGAGTTGGCGGAACATGGCTTCGCTGATGAAGCTCTTACCGTTGTTCACACATACTCGGGCGAGGACAGAGTCCTTCCCTTCATTTAACTGAACAGGAATGAACAACTGCTCTCCAATTTGCTGAATATCAGCCAGGCTCTGAGCTGATTTCTCATCTTTCTGGACTATAAGAGTGGGAATGTCTGATTGTGGATTCGTAAAGAATTTCAGACTGTTTCCTTCCAGTGTGGAATGCCACCTTAGACTGGAAGGAAGGTTGATTTTCAGAACTAGAGAGGACCCCCCATCACCAGTCTGTTGTCCTACTGCTATTACCGTCACGTCTGGAATTTGGTTGTTCTGGAAGTGAAATTCTACTTGGTCAGACTTTTGTTCAACCATGTGGCATGTGCCATTTAAACTAACATGGTTGACACTCTGTTTCAATTTTATTGGTCGGCTAGTCTGGGTCCAGAGGACCTTGTTTACACAGTCTATTAGGGGTGACAACCTTCTCAAGAGGTCATTCCCTAGTAAACAAGGGGTGCCCTCTGGAGTCACAACTATGACCAGGTACCTCACCTTGTGTCAGCTAATTTTAATGTCCAAATCCGCAATCCCCTCGATGGGAATTTCCTTCCTGTCAAAGTTCTGAAGTTGTCCAGGAAGAGAGGTGAGAGGAATTTGGTATTTCTCCCCCCTTCCTGAATTCAGTTCATCAAAGGCCTTTTTGGACAGAAGGGTACCTTGGGATCCAGTGTCCACCAGTGCCAAAATTGTACCCTGCCCCTGTATTTGTACCGGGGCATAGTATCTTCCCTCCTTCTCCACAAGGGGGCACAGATAATGTACATTTTTGGACAACTGGTGGGTTAGTTTTCTAGTTTTGGACACTGAAAGAGAAGAGATTTGGGCAGAATTCTTTTGGAGAGTATTGGGAATCTGCAAGAAAAAGGTGGCAACTAGAGATGGGAGAAGTTTTGAGTTCCCCTGGTTCCGGTTCTGGTCCGCCCCCCCCCCTTTTTGGAGGCAGTCACCAGGATGGGTTTGAACCAGGGGATTTTCATGCTGTTGGTTCTGGGGTTGGATGATGGGTGGCGCTAGCTCATTCCCCACATCTACCCAGTCTGGATTTGAATCCTTTGGGACCCATTTTTCTTTGGGAGGAGTTCCCCCATCTCTGAAGGAGAAGATCCTTTTCCCAGGATTCTCTGAGGACCCCTCTCCTTCAAATTGGAAGATCTGTACCTCCTCCACAAAATGGGTCTGTTTGGATCCTTTGTTTCTCCTACCCCCCCCCTCTGCTCTTTGGGTGGCAGGCTTTTAGGGGCAGGAGATTTTGTTTCTGGTTCCTGGGTTTCCAGGGGCTCTTTACAAGTGGGGAAGGAAGCTTCCGACAAGGCTTTACACCCCCCTTCCCATTGTGCCTCCTCCCTGGGAACCGGTGGGTTGTCGGGGTGCTGCCCGCATCATTGTTCTGGAGCACCAGGTCCCGGGTTTGGGGCATTCTGTGCCGGCATGCCCATCTGAGGGTTCTGTTGAGCCCTCAGCATGCGACCCAGATCCTGTGCCATATTTTGGACCTGGCGCTCTAGCTGTGAAACCCGCTCAGGCTAATACGGGGTTCTGTTTTCTCCCCTGGGCTGATCCCGGGAAGGGTAGCTATCCCTTCTCTGGTAATACACTGGGTTGGGAAGATTTGAGTACCCCTCCACCCTTGGCCTCCCCTCTCCCGGATTAGGTTGTCTGGGCTCAGGAAATTGGGGAAAGAAGGATGGATGATTTTGGGGTTGAACATTTTGTGGGTACCTGGGAATGAAGTTCTGTCCAGGATTTGGGGAATTTCCGCCCTCCAGGGGGAAGTGAGGAGGGAAGATCCATGGGTTAGGTGCTTGGTTGGATCCCCCTTGGGCTGGAGGAGTCCACACATAACCCAGGATGGGTCAGTTCCCCTTGTAGTGGGGACTTGAATAGTCAGGGGAGAGAGGGATCCCATTTGTGGGACTACCTCCTTGGCTCCCTGTCTGTGACTGGCTCGAGGGCCTTCTGGGCTTGGGATTATTCTATTGTGCAGGCAAGGTTTTAGGCCCCCCATCTCCAAATCTAAAATGGGAGCAACCTTTACCTCTGCCACCTTAGCAGCAGCAGGGAGGTTGGTTGTTCTGGGGCTTTTTTGAGTATTCTTGTTGTCTATGGGCTTTTGCACCTCATAGATCCGGGTGGCCTGTTCAATGACCCAGTCGAGTGATCTTTTCTTATGAAAATCTCCCACTAGCTAAGTCATGATGTATTTTGGTAAAGCATGGAAAAAAGTATTAACAAATTCTTTGCTGTCCGTGCGCACCCTTCTGGTAGTCTGCGGAAGTCACTCTGTTCCTGCACAAATTCTTGTGGGGCCTGATCCTCCCCACATTGCAAGTTGTAGGCTGCCTTGCAAGCCTCTCAGGGATTTCTCTGTACAGAAAAATGCTTTAGGATGGCCACCCTATATGTGGACCATCTTGAATGATTTTGGTCCTCCAGCCCCGCAAAGAAACTGGAGTATTCTGGGGAGAATGTCCATTTCACATACTGAATGCAGCTACTACTGTCTTTGAAATGGAAAGTTTCCATCATCTGCTCAAAGAGCTCTAAGTGCTCCCAAACAGAATACTTAGTGTTCTTATGATAAGGCGTGATGACGCTCCTTATTGCCTTGATCTGTTTTAAGGGGTCCTTAAGCAAGGCCCTTTTTGCCTTATTGGCCTTCTTGGTTCGGGTTACCCTGGACCAATCATCCTCTGACTCAGAGGCACTGCTCCCAGAGGTGCCCATCTGGTCTTCTAGGTTCTCCCGGATTCTGCGAGCCTGGGAATGGCTGGCAGAATGTGGGGGCCTAGTCTCCTGTGTCCTGGGGCGCTCAGAGGAGTCTTCTGATTCCTCCTTGCTCCCAGGATTTGATGGATACCCCCCCGTCCTAGCTGGGCAGAGGTCTTTAGGATGCCCTTAGTGGGCCTACCCTCCTGGAGTTCCCCACTTAACTTCACAGGGTGTCTGGTCAAAGGATCGAGTACAAAGGGTCGAATGGTCAAAGGATCGACACCAAAGGATGATCGAAAACCAAAGGATCACATTTTTTTTTTTATTATATTTTTTGGGGGGTTTTCGTTTAGTGAAAAAAAGTGTTTTTTACCGCAAAAACAGGGGTTGGGGGGACCCCCCCAAAAAAATAAATGTAAACAAAATAAATAAAATTCGATCCTTTGGTTTTCAGTCCTTTGGTGTCGATCCTTTGACCATTCGACCCTTTGGTTGTCGATCCTTTGACCTACAACCACTTCACAGTACTTGGGTACCCATACCCAGGTGCCCGCCCATCCATTCCTGGGAGGTACTGGCCTATAAGCCCCATACTTCTGACTGGATAGTAATCTGCCATCCCCGTGGCTCTGGGCTCATGTGCGCCAGTGGACATGGGGGTGGCAGAGTCCAGGGACGGGGAGAGATGAAGGCCTCAGATACTAGGGTTCCTGAGGTTATGCTCAGGTGTTTCCCTTTCCCAGCGAACCTCATCTCTATCAGCCCCTGCTCCCTATTGCCATGCAAGAACCTGAGCTTTCTGTTCCTCAATCAAGGCCTTTCTAGTCTCTATCAGTCTCTCTTGCATGGCTACCTGCCTCTGGAGCTTGTCATTATTCTCACAGAGAGCCTCATTTTCTCTCTGTGCTTCCTGGGTTGCTTTTGAGTACTTGGCCAGTCTTTCCTGCAGGAGGGTTACCTCCTGAGTCCTGCCCATAGTGGCCTGTTCCTTCCTTGCCAGAGCATCTTCCACCCTCCTGGTGTGCTCTAACAATCTTGCATGCTCTTTTTGGAGGTCACCCAGTCCCTGGAGGGCCAGGTGATTTTCTTCCAGTTTCCCTTTTAAGTGACAGACTTCCTGGCCTAAGGTGTCCCTTTCTTGAGCAAGAGCCTGCCTCTGTGCCGCCAGGTCGTCCCTCTGTCTTTGAAGGGCACCAGATTTCTGGCGCTCTTCATCAAACTCTGCCTGGGTATCCAGGTCTTTCAAAATACATGTATTTCTCTCTGCCTTCTCTCTATCTAGGTGGCTTTGCAGGGTGACTACTGTTATGGTGATGTCTTAGCATAGTATTCTATTATTGTGCTGAGTGGAACTCTGGTGAGAGATGCTATGACATGATGCTATGACATGTAAGTTCTGGAGCATTGCTTATAGAATGTTATTGCTTGACTAACCAGTCAGTTGATGTTACACTGTGGAGATGGTTGGGGGTCTCTACTACCCAGTCTTCCTTATTATCAATAAACCATCTGTCTAAATCATATTCCGTGGTTCTTTGCTTCAACAACTACCTGCTCTGTGCATGCCCTGTTGAAATCCAGTTGTTGCTCCAACTTTTTCTGGCTCTGAAGTAGAGAGTCCAATCCTTCTTGGTACTCCTTCTGCAAGGCCAGAATTCTGGTATCGTGGTCTGCCTTTTCCTGCTGCAGGAGACCCATATCCTTTTTAATTTTAACTTTATACTGCCTGCTTTCATTTTCTGACTCCTGGCCCCTCTGCAGCCTCTGCTCAGAAGAGTCCAGATCAGATTGGGCCTTTTCTAATACCATCAGCTGCCTACTTGCCAGATCTTGGCCTTCAGCATATTTGTCCTGTATGGCTCCCATAGATAAATATAGATATGCCGCTATCTTGGCAATCTTATTTTGTTTATCCTTGGCCTTAGAGGCCATATATAGTTCACTGAGGGCCACATGTAAGTGACCCTGATCTCTCCAGATATCTAACCCAGTTGCAGTGATCTGTTGTGTGATTGCCTGCAACCACACATTCTGGTCCTGCTCAGTCCACTCACCTATCACAAATAATTTATGTAAAAGGTGTTCTCTAGCTATCTTGATGTCTACCAATGTCGCCATTTTGGAAATATTAATTTCCTTCCTGACTTATAGAAGTTTTTTATTTTATTTTGCAAAACAACTGTTTCCTTAGAGCATTCCCTTTTGAGGAGTGCGTTTACAGTGTAACACAGCGTGTTAGCCCAACAGGATTAATGTATCCTATTAGCACACTGTATTAAGATGCACAAGTGGTAGATCTAATCCAGAAATCCCGGCCACGAGCCCCCAATCTGTAAGTACTTTCAATCCAGCACTCCAACTAAGTCAACGCCTAGTATGGGATACCCAATGGAAACCCTTATTTATATATTTTTATGTCAAAGTTTGTTTAATTCTGGATGATGTACCCTTATATAACGTCCCTCTCTTTGAATTCCCCCGGTCTCACTGAACCAAGAAATAGGTTTGTTTTGCAAATTAAAAGATTTATTTGAAGAATTGAACAATATATAGATTACACTTTTATGAATATGAATAATATCTGAATATCACACTTATGAATATGAACAATGATCAGCAATGGGTAATATTACAATATCAACAACCCTTTAATCAATAAGGAGTAGGGATAGGAAGAATAATCTAGCAGAGAATACTTTGTATGGGTTCAAGAGATTGCAATGTTAGGAAGAAATGCAACACAGAAATAAACTTAGTATGACTTCAAGCAAAAGACAATATGATCACTCTTTCCCACTGTTATTACTCACTCCCCCCAGTATGCAATATGAAGAGATGGAAGAGAGCACACAGGTTTCAGGAATAACAATCAATAATGCAGTTCAATCCCACTTCCCCCCTACGAAGCTTAGAGAGAACAGGAATGCCTTAAAAACAGGTCAAAATGCTTTTGAATGTGACTTGAATGAATGAGAAAATGCTAAAATTGTTTTTAATTCTCTAAATGGATTCACAACTAGTGAGAGTGGCTTAGGATAGGTTCAGGTCAACACTAGGAATGATTGTAGAATGATTAGCAGATGGAAAACGAAATTCAGAAGTTGAAATCAAGAAATAGCTATTTTACATAGAATGAAATTGAGCCTAATTGCAAATCGCAGCAGTGGTTCAAAAGTTACAGAGGTTTTAGTGAAGGTAGATTTTTCTCAAAGGATTCAAGATTTCAAAATGAACGATGCGCTGTTGAAGATTTGGAACAAAGATTTCTTAACACTAAAGAGTCTATGGAGCTGCAAACTACACGACAGCCCAGCCACCTATCCAGAGGCGCCTCTGGATGGTTTCTGTCTGCACGAGACGATTGCCTTTCTCCAGAAAATATATATTAGCACCAAGATGATTATCACTACAATTATCAACGATTATGTGGAGGAAAGAAGAATTTAGAATAGACAAAAGAGATTCAATAATGCAGTTATGGATAGGTTGGAATGGATTGAATAGGATTACCTTAAACTAAGAGATGACTATGGATGGTGCTATACTAAATACTCACTCCTATGGCTTTGGAATGGAATGGGCCCGTCAAAGATCTGGTTATGGGTTTGGCTGGGATTCTCTCGCCACCGGACAGGTCTGAGGCACTGGGTTCTGCTCTCAGCAAGGCACTCTGGTCTGCGCGGCCTCTTGGACTGGATCTGATGGGTTCTGGGTTACAGCTCTGCTCTGCGGGTCTGGATCTTGGTTCTAGCACAGGGTTCTTAGCTAGAACAGCAAAACAGCTCAGCCAGGCTGTTGGATTTTGTGGTGCCCCTTGGAAGTTTAGGGGTTAGAATCAGGTTGCAAAATATTCTGAAGGCCAGCTGAGAAGAGTTCAGCTTTGTGGGTTAGGCCTCTCTGCTTCAAAGTTCTAGAGTCTGGTTTCTGGATCTATGTCTGGAGCCTGGATCTTCCTGCAGGGTGCTTCACCAATAAATCAGTTGATGAGTGGAAAGTGTGTGTCTTGTCTGTCCTCAGCAGTCCCTATTTATCCATTTCCAAAGTGGGTAGGGAGGCTGATCATCTATCCCCAACCCTCTTAGGATCTGATAGGTCTGAGAATTTCCCCTCTCCTGATTTGAGAAAGGAGCAGTGTCAGATATGTGTCAGAGTGACACTGTGTTTATGGTTCAAAGGAAACCCCTCCCCTTGGCTTTTTACACAGAAAATCTATTTTCCCAAAAAAACACATTTCCAAGATGCACAACTTGTTAATAATACATAATTACATGAGTGATTGCTTAAAGTACATTGTTGCCCAACTCTCATCTTCCTGCGAGCTTTAGTTCATAAATGACAACTTTTTCGCACTTTTGGTGGGTTTCTCAAGGTTAGCTCTGAACCAATTTTTATTATGCATACAAATCCCATCTGGGCATATTCCTGTAATTTTTCATGATCCTAACATAAACACAATGGCTGGAATATGAATAATTTCCGGGGTTCAGGCTCAGAACATCGCACAGATTCCTGATTAGTCTTAAACTGTGAGCACATTTTTCATTTTGACAACCTATAAGTTTCATATTTTTGTCAGTTCAGTACAATTTGCTGTAACCATTTTTCTAAAACATACATTTACTTCAACTTCAATCCACATTTCCAGTCTGGCCCGCCTCCAAAGCTGGGCTGAGGCAGAGGGTCACATGGCTTGCCTTCCTGCCAGAGCTGTTGTGGTCAGTCACACCTGAATTAGCATTTTCTTTCAATTTCAAGGAACCCATTGTTTCTTGCTCAGGGCAGCAGAGGAAATCTCCTCCCCTTCTGATTAACATGCCAATGCGAAATCCTCTCCTTTTGGTGGGAATGAAAAAGGTGGGAGATTCTCAGGGAAAGAAAGCCTTTTGGAAGTTTTAGCTAAATCAGGTTACCTTATGGTCAATTGTAACATAGTTCCTTGTGAAAACATTACATTTATAAATTTAAATCAGCAAACATATCTTTAATTCCAGTCTTTTCCAACATGAAAATCAAATATGTGGCACTCTATATGGCATTTTGATGAAATCCCTTCTTTGACACATTTAACTTTGAAAACACAAGTTTCTCTTGTCAGATTTAGAGATCGCCAGCGTCTGGCAAGTAACGGTACTGCACACATTTTTGACAGATTTCTTTCCATCAAGTATCTTTAAAAGTGGATTTTGTTCTGATAACATATGATTCTTGCTGACATTGTAATTGTATGGGTACTTGAAGTAGCATGATGTGGAACACCCAACAAGGAGGTTGGATCTTTTGGGTGGTTTGTGAGCCATGATTTTTTCCAAATTTGACAACCAAGAAAACGGATTTCCAAACAGGTCTGTGTTTCTTTTGGCAACCAGCATTGCTTTTTCAAGTGGTTTCAGGCTACTTTGTGGGTAGCCCAATAGTGGGTTTTGGCAATGATCTCCTGTGCTCACTGAGATCGGCAAAAGTGGATGGCGGCCTATCTTTCAGATTTTTACTGCACAATTTTGAGTGATTTTTAGCGAGCAGAATGCTTTCCAGTGGCCATTTCTGAGGTTTCTGCTGCCAGCAATGTTGCAGGGCCTGGACCAGTGGTTTGAAACATCCCACACAGCCCTGTGGCAAGTGCCCCTTTTGCCCTACCATACAAACATCTCTGTAGGCATGGCCACATGTGTTCATGCCAAAACCCAAGTTTGAAACTTGACTTCAAAAGACTTTTGTTGCATGTCACCTCACACCTTGAACATCCAATCACAGCATGCCTATCAATACATGATATGATATGATAATTTATTTATATTGCGCTCGTACACAAGTGTTTCAGAGCGCGACAAGGCAAGGGAGGGGAACAGGGGAGAACAAAACAACAATCTTAATAGGCCCAGTGACATTGATAACACGAAAGTGCATGGGAAAGAGAAAGGGGAAAAGTGCATGGAAGGGGGAGAGTGGAAAGTGTGGGGCAGAGGAGAACAGATCAATAACAATAAATCAATAAAAAAAAATAAATAGATAATAGAGGCAATAAACAGTGCGAGTGCAGCCAGCAAGTGGCAAGTGCTTTGTTTAAGGCAGCAGGCTGGGTAAATCTGATGAGTGCAGAAGAGAAGACAAGAGGAGTGGGGGACTGTATGGGTGCAGATACAGTCCCCAGTGCAAGTGGTGACCAGGAGGCAATGCAGGAGGGTGGCAGGGTGAGCAGGTACCTGGGCCCAGGGGACAGAGGGTGGCCAGGTGCATGGTACCAAGAGAGAACAGATCAGCATGGGAGAGGGGGAGGGAAGGCAGATGCCAAGAGGAAGGTCTTGAGGTGCTTCCGGAACCGGAGATGGTTCTCCTCAAGTTTTAGAGTGGCAGGGAGGCTGTTCTAGAGGGAGCCCCCCGGCTTGTTTCTTTGAAAATGACTGACCCTGAGGAAGTTAGAGGTAGAGGAGAGAAGAGCTCGAGAGGGGAGGTATTTGCGGAGGGATAGCTGAAGGAATTTTGGGCCCAGGCCTCAGAAAGCCTTGTGGACAATGCAGAGGGTTTTGAATTTAATCCTTGCATCCACTGGGAGCCAATGGAGAGATTTCAGAGCTGGAGAGATATGATCCCAGGGCTTGAGGCCAAGAACAAGTCTTGCAGACCTGTACTGGATTAGTTGCAGAGGGCGGAGAGTAGAGGCGGGTAGATTTAGAAAGAGGCTGTTACAATAGTCCAACCTAGAGAGAACCAGAGCTTGGCAGACTGTGAGCTTCTGGGGGAAGGAGAGGAAAGGCAGAGTACCTCTGAGGAGGTGCAGTAGGAAGTTAGACTTTTTACAGACATCTGAGATGTGGGGGCGGAGAAGGAAAGTGTGGAGTCAAAGATGACCCTGAGGTTCTTATCCTCACAGGAGGGGGGAGGAGGAGGGCCAAGGGAGGGCAGCCAGAAAGTGAGGGCAAAGGAAGGTCATGGAGTGCTGATGAGGAGGATCACCGTCTTGCTGGCATTCAGACAAAGATCATTGGCCGCACACCAATCATGAATGGCAGTCAGGCAATCCGAGATGAGAGAGGGAGAGGAGGTGGCCAAGGGCAGCCTGAAAATGAGTTGATTGTAGTCAGCATAGCACTGGAAATGTCAGCAGAAAATGGCAATGCAGTGGGCGAGAGTTGCCAGGTATTGGTTGAAAAGCCAGGGCGAGAGGTTAGACCCCTGAGGAACACCAAAGGTATAGAGGGAGATAGATAATAGGAAGGACCCAAGTTGGACCAGGCAGGGTCGATCAGAGAGGAAAGAGGTTAGCCATGCCAGAGCCTGATCAGTGATACCCAGATTATCACGGAGACAGTTGAGCAGGATGGCATGGTTGACCGTGTCGAAGGCAGAAGAGAGATCGAGTAGGATGAGGACAGAGGGAATGTTAGAGTCAAGGTTGGAGAGCAGATCTTCACTGATGTTCAGAGGAGCAGTTCTGTGCTTCTGGCAGCCCTGAAGCCAGACTGGTGGTCATGGAGACAACCAATAGAATCAGAATGAAGGTTAATCTGAGAGATGGCCAGCTTTTCCAGGAGTTTGCCCAGAAAGGGAGTAATGGAAATTGGGCGATAGTTAGCTGGACAAGAAGGATCAGCTGTGGGTTTCTTGAGAAGAGGATGCACAAGGGAGTGCTTCATGGGGAGGGGAAGGATCCTGATACAAAGGAGTGGTTGCAAAAATCGGCAAGGGCCGAAGCAATGGTGTCAATGTGGTCCTTGATGGTTTTAAAGGAATAGGGATGAACCTGTTTTGATGAGGCTTTCATAGATCGGACTTGTCTAACAACCTCATCAGGGGAGAAAAGAGGAAAGGACGAGAAGGAGGGTGGGGGTGGTAGAAGGAGTGTCAGCAAGCACAGACTGAGACGGAATAGGAGGGGGAGGGGAGGAGTGGGTGGACACGATGTCCTGGGGTTTTGAGATAAAGTGAGAGGCAAGGGCATTGCAGAGAGCCTGGGAGGCAAGAGGAGGGGAAGAGACTGCAGCAGGGTTGGCAAGCTCCTTGCAGATTTTAAAGAGTTAGATGCTGCAGACACACAGGCTTGAATGTGGACTCTCTCCTTGGTGCGGACAGAGAGTCGGTATTGCCTTTGGAGCAGGTGACAGGTCAGTTTGTCAGAAGATGGACAAGAAGCCCTCCATTTCCTCTCGGAGTCATACCAGGAATTGCACTTGGATTTGGACTTCAAGCAGATTCATATGACAGGGGGCAAGAGCATCAAGAGTATCAGAAATAGAAGAGTAGAGAAGGGACAGGGCTGTGTCCGGGTGTGAGTCAGCCAGAGGAGGAGGGGGGAGGAAAGAGAAGGTGGCGCAAAAGCCTCAACTAACACACGCTTCATGGGCCAGATGTCCAGAAAGGTAGGTGGCAGTGTTGGGGTAGGCTTGGCTTGGGGGGAAGAGAGTGAGAGATGAGAGGAGGCAGTGGTCACTCCAGGAGGAGGAGGAGTGGTCAGAGGGACAGAGAGAGGGGGGCCAGAAGAGATCAGGACATCAGGTGTGTGTCCTGCAGAGTGCGTCGGGCCAGAGGGGAGGATAGAGGGGGAGAGCGAATCGCAGAAGTCACAAAAGAGCAAAGAGGAGGGACAGGGACAGTCAAGGTGGATGTTGATGTCACGATTCACCCATGAGAGTATGGGACAGAATGAGGAAGTACTAGGTGTTCCTTCATGTTCAGTAATGAATGTGTGGTAGCGCTCCAGTCTTTCAGGACAGAATGAGGACGTACTGGGTGCTCCTTCACATTCAGCAGTGAACGTGTAGTAACGCTCTAGCCTTCCAGGATTCTGAGCCTCACTATAATTGCACACCAGGTGAGCATTCCAGTGCGTTGCAACTCCCATTGCAGTTACGCACGGTTGTTTATGAAACAGCGCTCCTGTTTCGTGTTGTTTCCTGGTGTTCCTCCTTGCCATCCTGTCATCTCCTTCCCTCTGCTACCTTTGCTTCCTACCCTGTTATCAGCCATCCTTTCCTCCCTGCGCTGTGATCAACGCTTTACCTTGCTTTTCTTCTTTGAAACTGGTGCGGCACTCCGCATCTGCTGGCTTGTTCCATCGCGGCCTCCTCTCTTTCATTGTTGCTGCTGCGTTTGGAACTACGCCTTTGTTTTGTATTGTTGTTTCCGCGGCTTTCGCGACTGGCTCTGTACAAACCTCACCAGCTCTTGCTGTCATTTCAGACCTACTTCAGAGTATCCTTTTCCTCCGGCATACTTCCCAGCTCCTTTAGTCACGTGGTCTTACCTGGAACTCCATTGCATGCTGGAATCCGTGATTCAAGAAAATAATTCTATTCCAAAGTCTGCAATATCTTCAAACTCCAACATCATCAAACTACTGACATTTCTGCAAGATCATCCCAGGGTATTTTCAGCCAAAGCCTTTTCCCTGGTTGGGATGGGCTCCCCGGAGTCCCCGCTGCTGGACAGATTGTCTTATAGGCAAAGTGGCCTCCGGGGCAGCCCGTCCCTATCTCTTCACGAAAAAAAAGGCAGTGAAAAAGAAGACCACGAGTGCTTGGAGAGAGAGGAGAAAAGAAACCACATTTTAGGACTCCGAATTCAACACAGAAACCTGAGGTGAGGAGTGGGCTAGTGATCAGAGTACAGTTCCTAGTGGAAAGCAAACAGATACTGAGAGACTGCAATGCCCAAATAACATGGCCAGCTTAGAGCAATATCAGGAGCTGGTAAATGCAATCCAAAACCTCACAGTTGAGGTACAGACTTTAAGAGCTGATAATACTGCTCTAATGCAACAAGTACAGCAGAGAGACGATCACAGGGGTGACTTACCTCCATTGGCTTTGCCATGTGGCAAGTTTGATGGTAATCCCAGAAAGATTAAGGAATGTCTAGATGCTTGTACGATCCATTTCATCTTTCGCCCCAAGGCTTACGAGTTTGATCGAGCAAAGGTGGTATTTTTGATTTCAAACTTAGTGGGTAATGCATTGGCATGGGCCACCCCACTAGTGACCAGCTCAGACCCAACCCTCACAGATTACGGGACCTTTGTTCAATACTTTAGGTATAGATTTGAAAGACCTGAGGTGTTATATACCACTTTTGAAACTCTCCCGGACATCCGTCAAGGGTCATCTGATGTACAGACGTGTGTATCAAGCTTCCAAAAGATAGCCACTGAAGCAGGTTGGCCAGAGACTGCACAACAAACCAGTTTCAGGGGTATTGTACGTTTTGACTATATCTAAATGGTCACAGGTACAAAAGGTCTAAAAATGCTAGCACCAATGGTTCGAACACCAAAAGTGGTAGCATTGCAGGTAAGTAAAAAAAAGAAAAAAAAGACTGCAGGGGTGCGGGGGTGTTCCCCGCCACACCCCGCTCACTATACTGTGTGGTATAGTGAGCGGGGTGTTGCGGGGGAATCCCCGTAGCACACCTAAAAAATTAAATCATTAATTAATTAATTAAAAAACGGGGGCTGCAGGGGTGTCCCGCACAACACTTCGCTCACTATACTGTGTGGTATAGTGAGCAGGGTGTTGCGGGGGACACCCCCGCAGCACACCCATGAAAAAAAAATGAAAAAAAACAGGGGCTGCGGGGGTGTCCCCCGCAACACCCCGCTCACTATACTTCACAGTTTAGTGAGCAGGGGTTGTGGGGGAAACCCCTGTAGCCCCCATAAAAAAAAGAAAAAGAAAAGGACCCTGCAGCGCTGGTTCACGATCACCGAAGTGAAAGGGAACTGGCGCCACAGGGACTCAGCGTGAAGAAAAAGGTAAGTGGGGTTTGTTTATGTTGGGGGTGTGGGTGGGGGTGTGTTGAGGGTGTGTGTGGGTGGTGTGTCATGGGTGTGGGTGTGGGTGGTAGTGTGGGTATGTACATGTGTTCGCATGAGAAAGGTGCAAACCTTTGATGGTTCGCACCTTTCGCATGCAAACTTTCCGGCCGCAGGCAAATCAGCTGCGGTCAGATCACGTAGATCTGTTTCAGGCGCGGACTTCACAAAGATATGAAGGATGTACTGGCTAGAGTTGCCAGACCCTCTTCGTTTCAGGAACTTGTTTCATTGGCATTACAAATTGAATTTAGAATGGCCGAAAGAAGGGCAGAAAGGAGAAGACGTAGGTCTAGTGTACCCATTCCTAGCCTACCTTCAATACCTGAAAGAAGTCAACCAGAAGAGCCAATGCAGATTGGAACTGCCAGAGGCCCTCTTACTGCTATCGAACGCAAGAGGCGCAAGGATCTCGACTCTGCATGTACTGTGGTTCCAACTCCCATCTGTTGCGTAACTGCTCAGAGGTACCCCCTAGGAGACAGGGAAACGACAAACCCCGACCTTGAACAGGGAAAAGGGAAAGGTGACTACAGCTAGTCCCAGTGATACCACACAACCTGCTGCCATCAACAATTGTAGCCTTATGGTGATTAAGGTATTGCTAGATTGGAACCAGGAGAGTCCAGTGGAATGTTTGGCAATGTTGGACTGCAGAGCAGCAGGGAATTTTGTGGATGACCAATGGGCAAAGGATCATGCAATCCCAAGGCGGCAAAAGATTTGACCGATTCCAATTGAGGGAGTAGATGGCACCCCTTTGACTTCTGGACCAATTATACATGAGACTCAGGAACTGGAAGTCAGAATGGCCACACATCACGAGTATCTGACATTTGATCTGATAAGAGCTGCACACTTTCCGATTATATTAGGAATTCCGTGGCTCAGAAGGCATAACCCAAGTATTGATTGGGAACTCAATACTGTGACGTTTCAGTCTCTGTTTTGTGGTCAGCGCTGTCTTGCTTTAGGAGAGTCCCCTCCAAGGATACTCGTTACACTTCAAAACAAGACTACCAGCATCAACACAATCCCAGTCCATTACCAAGACTTTTCAGTGGCGTTTGCTGACGTCCAACCCAGAAGACTTCCCCCACATCGAAATGAGGATTGCAAGATAGACCTTATACCCTTTGCAGTTGTCATTTTTGGAAGAATGTTCCCACTTTCACTACCTGAAAGGGAAGCACTCAAAGAATATTTGGCAACCAATCTGCAAATTGGTCTGATAAGGGAATGCACTTCTTCGGCAGGAGCCTCGCTCTTTTTCATTTCCAAGAAGCACGACAGAGCTGAGGCCTTGCATAGACTACTGTGGATTAGTCTTTCAGTGAGGGATAGATATCCCATGCCCTTGATGAAGGATATCATTGAGGTGGTTCAATGAGCCCACGTGTTCACCAAGCTCGATCTCAGAGGGGCGTATCATCTTTTGAGGGCCTGTGAAGGAGACGAGTAGAAGACACCCTTTAGAACATCTTTAGGCCACTTCGAATACAGGGTGATGCTGTTTGGACTAGTTAACGCTCCAGCACAGTTCCAGCATTTTATGAACAAGATCTTCGCAGATTTGCTCTTCTCATCGGTTGTCAATGATTTAGATGACATACTGATATTTTCTGCAACCTTAGAGGAACATCGTCAACATGTACGAGAGGTTCTACATCGATTACGTCACAATCATCTACTGACTAAGCCAGAGAAATGTGTATTCGAAGCCTCCACAGTTCCTTATTTGGGATTTATCCTCTCTGACGGACAAGTCCAAATGTATCCTGCCAAGACAAGGGCTATAGCACAATGGACGGTACCAACTTCTGTAAAGGACATCCAGAGATTTTTAGGGCTTTCAAACTTCTACAGGAAGTTTATTCCCAACTTCTCAAACATAGTATTCCCTATTACCAATTTGCTTAAGAAAAGGATAAAGTTTGTTTGGGATCACAATGCAGACCAGGCATTTAACCAACTCAAGAAAGCATTCATATCAGCTCCTGTTCTCATGCAACCTGATCTAACCCTCCCGTTCATAGTGGAGACCGACGCCTCAGGAGGGGCAATCGGGAGAGCCTTACTCCAAAAGAAGGAAGATGACTTGGAACATCCCATTGCCTATTTTTCTAGAACCATTAATACAAGTGAAAGGAATTACTCTGTACTGGAAAAGGAGTGCTTATCAATCCGACAGGCATGTGAGGAATGGAGGCATCTTCCCCAACCAAGGAGCTATCTACCCTTTTCAGGTCCGTACTGATCACCGAATCCTCTGTGTTTTACAACAGATGGAGTGCCGTAATTCAAGACATGCTAGATGGGCTTATTTATTTTCACAATTCGACTTTGAAATAACCTACTTACCTGGGAAAGACAACCAATTGGCAGATGCTTTGTCCCGCAGTCTAGGGGATGACTCAGGAAGATATCAAGGACATAAACTACTGCTAGCTGGTAAAAGGTACATTAACCTAGTGAACACCTGTCTTCAACAAGTCCAGAGTGCCCAGAAGGTGCGTGGTAAAGACCTGAACCATCGGCTACACCTTAGAGGTGAACTGCTTTTCAAAGATGAATCATTGTATTTACCCACCAAGGTCTTACAAGTGCAAGCCATTTCATGGTGCCATGATATCCCGACTGTAGGACATAAGGGACAGTCTGCTACCTTGGAGCTGGTAACACGCCATTTCTGGTGGCCTACTATGACAAGAGATGTCAAGGAGTATGTTGCCATGTGCCCTACATGTGCTCAGAATAAGTACTCTTATTGTAAACCTTTTGGTTTAATACAACTAGAACCACCACCATCAGGGCCTTGGCAACATGTTTTGACTGATTTTATATTCGATCCACCTCTGTCCCATGGACATTCAGCTATGATGGTCACGGTAGATACTTTTAGCAAATTAGCGCATTTTTCCCCTTTGAAAGGAACACCGTCAGCCTCCATTACTGCTGAAGTATTTCTAAGAGACGTGGTTAAGCTACATGGGCTACCACACACGACAATGTCCGAACGAAGAACTCAATAGACCTTGAAATTCTGGATTACTCTTTGCCAACTATTAAAGATCCAAAGAGCACTCTCATCAGGTTTTCATCCAGAAAGCAATGGACAAACTGAACCCCTGAATGCTACTTTAGAGCAATACTTTAGATGTTTTTGTAACCAAGAACAAGATGACTCGTACCATCTCTTATCCAAGGCAGAATTCTTGCATAATAACACTAAGCACTCTGCCATAGGAATTAGCCTTTTTTGTTGTACATATGGATACAACCCAAGACATATACCATTGACTGGTCAACTATCTGCCAAAGTGCCTACGGTGGATCATCTTTTGGACATTCTAGTAACCCAACACAAGAAAGCTCAATACAACCTACAAATGTGTTGTCAGGACTACAAGAGATGGGCAGACCAAAAACGAAGACCCAACCCAACATGCAACATTGGTACGCAGGTGTGGTTGTCCACCAAATTCTTACCTATATGGGTACATTCCGGCAAGATTTCCCTCGTTACATTGGTCCTTTCAAGATCGAGGCAAAGGTTAATCCAGTAGCCTTTCGTCTTTCCCTTCCATCCAAACTCAGGAGAATCCATCCTGATTTCCACACATCTCTGCTAAAATCCCACATACCATATCCACATGCGAGAAGGGTCAAGAAGACAAGGTATCAGCCAATGGACCAGACTGGGGAGTATGAAGTTCCAGGTTGCTAGACTCAAGATACAAGAAGGGAATATTGCAATATCTGGTTATGTGGAAAGAGTACCCCAGGTCAGAATGCTCATGGGAACCAGTTAGGAATATATCAGCTCCCAGACTCATCCAAAGGTTTCATAGGTTGCATCCCGGTAAACCAGGAGGAAGACCTTTGAGAAGGAGTCATACTGTCTCGATTCTCCCATGGAGAGTATGGGACAGAATGAGGAAGTACTAGATGTTCCTTCACGTTCAATAATGAACGTGTGGTAGCGCTCTAGTCTTTCAGGACAGAATGAGGATGTACTGGGGGCTCTCCTTCACGTTCACTAGTGAACGTGTGGTAATGCTCTAGTCTTCCAGGATTCCCTGCCTCACTATAACTGCACACCAGGTGAGCATTCCGGTGCATTGCAACCCCCATTGCAGTTACACTTGGTTGTTTATGAAACAACGCTCCTGTTTTGTGTTTTTTCCTGGTGTTCCTCCTTACCCTCCTGTCATCTCCTTCCCTCTGCTACCTTTGCTTCCTACCCTGTTATCAGCCATCCTTTCCTCCCCGCGTTCTGAGCAGCGCTTTACCTTGCTTTTCTTCTTTGAAACTGGTGCGGCACTCCGCATCTGCTGGCTTGTTCCATCGTGGCATCCTCTCTTTCATTGCTGCTGCCCCGTTCGGAACTACACCTTTGTTTTGTATTGTTGTTTCCACGTCTTTCGCGACTGGCTCTGTCCAACCAACGCCAGCTCGTGCTGACATTTCAGACCTACTTCAGAGTATCCTTTTCCTCCAGCATACTTCCCAGCTCCTATAGTCACGTGGTCTTACCTGGAACTCCATTGCATGCTGGAACCCGTGGTTCAAGAAAATAATCCTACTTCAAAGTCTGCAATATCTTCAAACTCCAACATCATCAAACTACTGTCATCTCTGCAAGATCATCCCAGAGTTTTTTCAGCCAAAGCTTTTTCCCTGGTTGGGGTGGGCTCCCCGGAGTCCCCGCTGCCGGGCATATTGTCTTATCGGCAAAGTGGCCTCTGGGGAAATCCGTCCCTATCTCTTCACGAAGAAAGGCAAGACAGTGAAAAAGAAGACCACGAGTGCTTGGAGGGAGAGGAGAAAATAAACCACATCTGACGACTCCGAATTCAACACAGAAACCTCAGGTGAGGAGTGGGCTAGTGATCAGGGTACAGTTCCTAGTGGAAAACAAACAGATGCTGAGAGTTGAGATCACCAAGGAGGAGGAGTTGAGTGGTTGAGGCCAGGAGGGAGGAGGAGAGGTCAGCCCACTCAGAGAGAAAAGAAGTGATTTGACCAGGGGGCCGGTAGAGAGTAGCAACAGTAAGAGCGTGGCTAGGAGAGATTGAGAGCCTGCAGACCAGGCATTCAAAAGAGGAGTAGATCTGAGTGGGAATGATAGTGGCAGGAATCCATTCAGGAAAGATCAGGGCTACGCCCCCACCAGGCCGAGTGGATCTGGGTGCAGAGAGGATCGTGTAGCCATCAGGGAGGAGAGTGTCAAAGCTCATGACAGAGCTGGCCGTGAACCATGTCTCCATACTACCAAGGACATCAAAGTCCAGTTCTTTAAGGAGGTGGCAGATGTCAGAGGAGTGTTTGACAGCAGAGCGAGAGTTGAGAGTGGCAAGATGAAGAAGGTTGCCAGCCTTAAAGACCTTTCGGGGAGGGGTACAAATCAGAGGTACACCCTGCGTAGCTGTGGAGGGAGACTGAAGAGGGACAGATGAGGAGGGGGCGTGGGCAAGGTAGTCAAGGAATGAGAGAAGGGGACAGCCGGAGATGAAAGGAAGTTGATGAGGCGAGGGAACCACCTATCGAAGAGGAGAAGATTGGCCTGAGGACCTTGGACCATGACAGTGCCATGTAGGTAGACATTAAGGATGACTCTTGACTCCCAACGAGTGTAACCATTAATGAGAGAGGAGGAGACAGGACAGAGCACAGAGATCATATGCAGGGTCCATAGATCCGGTGAAGGAACAACAAAGAGGATGTCGGTGAGGGTCTGTCTGGAAGAGGCACTGGAATAGGTATCAGAGATGGGGAGACCTGGATTGGAGGCCAAGATATCCTTTTTAAATGTCTTCTTTCCAGACTTAGTGAGCAGGGAAGGATAGTTGATAGATAAGCAGTTGGAATAGATGGGAGAAACAGAAAGTGCCATGAGTGTGAAGAGAGAGGAGGCAGTGGGTGGAGTAAGCAAGTGCAATGGTATGGAACAGTCACTGGGCTAGCAGGTACCAATCAATGGCCATAGTTAAATGCAAAAAACACCCAAGTTTGACTTTCAAGTTCAATGCAAAATACACCCAAGTTTGACTTTTAAGTTAAATGCAAAATACACCCGTTGACTTTCAAGTTATATGCAAAAAACACCCAAGTTTGACTTTCAAGTTAAATGCAGAATACACCCAAGTTTGACTTTCAAGTTAAATGCCGAATGCACCCAAGTTTGACTTTCAAGTAAAATGCAAAGGCCCTGTAATTAGGGAAGCGAAGTGGGAATCAGATGGTAAAAGTGTGTACAGAAACGACTTCAATTGAGTACATATAAGGGAGGGCTGAGATGACAAGCAGAGAAGAGGGTACAGGGCAGTCAGGGGGGGTGCAACCCATGCAAAATAAGGTAGGAAGTCATGGTAGTCCAGTAGCCAAGGTTAGGAAGGCAATCCCAAGCAGGCTTGGGCTGTGGTAGAAAGTCTCATGAGGCGGCATGTCAGCAGACAGGGACGCAGACACTCTCCTCTCTCAGGCCCAGGCAACCAATTGGGGTGGGAGTCAGGCAAGACTGGAGGACATCAGTTCTATGAGAAAAGTGCGGCCATCTTGGAGGGGCCCAAAATACAATGAGAACACTAAGTGCTGCAGGCACAATGGTAAAAACCCACAACCTGGGTTCAGGAATAATGGAAAGCAACTATGTACCGTCCGCTGCCCTCCAAACAAAGCCGATTTGTAATTGTGCATTTTTGGGGGGGGGGAAATCGCGCTACACGTGCAATTTGCAAACTCCAATTAAGGGCTTACCCTGCAGTATGGTCTGCTCTACGGAGCATGTGGAATTGAAGAACAAAGGCCAGCCAGGTCCCTGGAGGCAAGGATCTGCCCAGGGAGGCTTGGAGAGAGTGGAAACTTCTAGTATCTAAATGCAAGGCATGTATAGTGTGGGCTGCACTCAGTAACCAAAGATCTATCGTACATTCAGGATCAACAGTGGTACATAATTAGCTTGCTATCACTCTGCACATTTACTGAAGCCAAAACCCAAATATCACATAATACAGTCAACACAACGTGTAGGACTACTCCACGTTTGTCCAACTGTGTGGAGTGCACACTTTTCTTTACGATAGTATGCTTTAACCTGTTGCATGCAGCTTGACTCGTGGCTGTGATGTGCGACCCACCGCTGGGGGCTGGGCCAGGCAGGGCCTATGGATTGCAGCGCAGGAGGGCGCGCAGTGAACGGACACAGGTGCTCTGGAGTCCGAGCAGTAACTGCCCTTCGCAGGCTTTTCCCTCACCTTTATTTACTTGTCCACATGGACATCACATCCCTTTCCAACTTTGGATGAACAAAACAAACAAACAAATAATCACAACAGTACATTCTGCTTCTCTCCTGGTGGTTTTCTTCGGTCGCTTTTCAGTCCTAATTCTTGGCCGGTCAGCCTCCTCCACGTGTGTAGATGCCGTTCAAGAAGTACCCTTGGACTCGAGTGGAGGGTACTAACCGCCTGCGGATCGAATATCATTCTCCTCGCTCTCGGTGGGGGGTGCATGGTTTTGGCGGTCTCTTGTCCCCCTCTTTTGGTGTTAGGTGTTCTGGGGTGCATTGTCCTCTTGTCCTTCTTCGGGAGGTGTCCTCTCAGCCACTGAGGAGCAGGCGTCTACAGGGTCCTGGTTCTCTCCGGACTCTTCCCATAGGGCTGGAGGGGTCCGTCTGAAGTGAGAAACATTTCGGGTCACTGGGCCTCATTACAATACCGGCCGTAGCTGCCGCTGGTATCCTTTTTTTGCGGCACCCAGGAATAGGCAATTACCAGATCATTATGGCCCTGCCGGACCTGGGCACCGGAAAAAATTCTCCCCATTCCCATTTGAGCCCTATAGGGCGTACCAATGTTCCATGTTGGGTTGGGTCTTTGTTTTTGGTCTGCCCATCTCTTGTAGTCCTGACAACACATTTGTAGGTTGTATTGAGCTTTCTTGTGTTGGGTTACTAGAATGTCCAAAAGATGATCCACCGTAGGCACTTTGGCAGATAGTTGACCAGTCAATGGTATATGTCTTGGGTTGTATCCATATGTACAACAAAAAAGGCCCCATAGGGCTCAATGGGAATGGGGAGGCTGGATCCACCGGCACCATTCAGAATGGTGTTGGTGCATCCGACATGGTCTGCTCTCGGGTGCCGGTCTTCCCCCCATGTCAGACCTGGTGGGTGGCAAGGCACCCGCGAGTAGAACTCATAGTTTGCCAGTCCGGTAAATACGGTACCAGCAAGCTTCCCGGTACCATAGTTACCGGACCGGCAAACTTGGAATGAGGCCGACTGTCTCAAGCCCCCGTGTGGTGGTGGCTAGTCTGTGTTCTCGGTGGGTGATAGTCCAGGGGAGCGATTCATAGGGGAGGGTCATCTTTCCTTTCTGCGCTTGGTTCCTCATTAGTGCTGTGTCCCCTACTTGGAGGTCACTTGGTGTGGCTCTCCTCGCTCTGTCTTCTTTGGTGTTGTGTTCCTGTCTTCAGCATTCTACTTGTTCCAGATCTACTGGTGGGGGTTTCCACGAGTGGTGTAGGGGCAGTCCTGCTTGGATGGGTACCCCAAACATAAGGGCTGTGGGGCTTACTTGAGTCGCTGAGTGAGGGGTTTGCTGGTATGACCGGAAGAACCTGTAGAGTTTGGGTAGCCATGGCCAATCCTTGTCTTTTGCAATCCTCACTGTTTTGTTGATGGATGCCATGAATCTTTCTGCATCCCTGTTGACTTGGGGCCAGTAGAGGTAACGTGGTGGTGCCGGATTTCCAGGCTGTCGATGAATCGTCTGAAGTCTTTCCTTTAGAATGGGGGGCAGTTGTCGCTTTTTATAGAGGAGGGGATGCCATGAACTGCGAACATCTTCTACAGTGCAGTGGTGACTGATGCTGCGTCTGTCGAGTTGACTGGCTCAACTTCTGGATACCGGGTATATTCATTGGTGATGACTAGGGGGTATGCTTTGTTGGCGATGGGGCAAAAGACGATGCTTATGGCATCCCAGCGGCGTTCACTCCTTGGGGGACAAGCCATGGGTTCCGGAGGTCCTGTCCAGCGTGTTGCGAGGCATGCCGTGCAGGTTTCAACGAGTACCATGACTTTCTGTTGTATTTGTGGCATCCACACGCGCAATTTGAGGAAGGCCTGTGTCTTCACTATTCCCTGGTGGCCTTCGTTTGCAAGTTTGAGGGCTCTCTTGTGGAGAGTGGTGGGCAGCACTATGCAGTGGCCTTTGAGGATGAGGCCCTACAGCGATACGGACAGTTCATGACGTATGCCGAGCAGGGTCTGTATCATTTCCTGCACTTGGGGCGTCTTCTGGGCAACCGCTATGAGGAATGTTTTCCATTCGCCAGTTAGGATCGCTCTCTTGGTTAGTTGGTAGCAGGGGTCTTTGCTTGTCTCCTCACAGATTTCATCGATATTCAAAGGTTTTGGGCTTGGCACAGGTTATGACTTGGCATATGTGTTCTTCTGTCTCCTTGGCTGCCTCTCGTTCTGTGGCGGTGGCAGGTCGCAGGTGTCACGACAGGAAATATGCCTGATTTGTCAGCCCGGCTCGGTATTGTACCTCAATATCGAATTGTTGCATCCCGAGCATCCAGCACTCAATCCAGGCTGGGGGATGTGGTGCTGATCCTTTAAATATGGGGACTAATGGCTTGTGTTCTGTCAGCACCTTCACTGGATGTTCAAAGATGTATATGTGGAACTGCTTGCATCCCCATGTGATGGCCAATGCCTCCTTCTCTATGTGTGCATAGTTCCGTTCGGTCGGGGTCAGTACTCGGCTTGCAAACGCAATGGGAACAACGTTTCCGTCTCTGTCTGTTTGGGTGAGGACGGCTCCGAGCCCCACCAGGCTGGCATCCACCAGTATCTCTGTCATGCGTGCTGTGGATAAAGAGTCTTTGATTTTCTGGAATGCATTTTCTTGGGTTTGTCCATACTTCCAGGTTGTCTTTGTCTTCGTGAGTTCCTGCAAGTGGGTTGTGATGGTGACCAGGTTGGGGATAACCCATCCGCAGTATGTTACCATACCTAGGAAGCTCCGGACTTCCATTGCCGTTGGCGGGGCTGGTGCGTTCTTAATGTCATCTACTTTTCCTGTGTCTGGTGATACGCCTTTACTGTTGAAGACGTAACTGAAAAAGCTCAGTGTGGATTTCCCAAATTCACACTTTTCTTGGTGTAGCATTAGACCTGACTCTTCAAGACGCCATAGGGTGGCTGCTAGTCGGCTGTTGTGTTCTTCTTCGGTTTTGCCCTAAACCAAGATGTCATCACTGACATTCGTGACTCCCGGAAGATCTTGGAATACCTTGCGTATCTCATGTTGGAAAACTTTGGCGGCTGACGATATGCTAAATTTGAGACGTGGGTACCTTCTGAGCCCCAGATGTAATGCAAACGTTGTGATGTAGCGTGATTCTTATGCCAGGTGAGTTTGATTATAGCCTGACCGTAGGTCCAGCTTGCCAAAAACAGTGATGCCTGTCAGAACCACAATCAACTCATCAATCGTGTGTTATGTGTCTTTCTCTCCCTATCGTCACATTTGTTTGGTGCATGTTGATGCATATGCGCACCGCCTGAGGATGTTTGGGCTTTGCCGTTACCACCATGGGTGATACCCAGGGGGTGGGACCGGTTGTCTTTTCAATAATCCGGATGTCTTCCAGTTTGTTTAGTTCTGATTTGACCGCTGCCCTCATGTGGAAGGGGGCTCTCTGATGTTGTACTGTCCATGGCTCTCTCGTAGGGTCAATGTGGAGCTTTACCAACCTTCCTTTTAGGCATCCAATGCCATCAAATAGTGTTCTGTGCTTTGTTAGAAGGTGATTGATCTCCTTGGACTGGATTGCAAAGTTAAACTGTACGAATTCTAGACTTTCTACTGTTGGGCAGCTGAGCAGGGTCTCAATTCTGGCATCCACGATGTAGATGCAAGTTTTGCAGATGTTCCCATGATGCATATGTCGCATCCCATGATGCGATGTGTGAGATCAGTCTTGAAATACCCTACCACGTGGAAGGGCTTTTTGCAGCCGTACTAATATAACAGCACGGGTCTCTGTCGCAGAGGGGGTCTGGGACTGAGCTTATCAAACCTGGTGGTCGGCATGACATTTACCGTAGCCCCTGTGTCGATCATCATCATCACAGGGATGTCTCCTACTGCTATGGTGCAGCTGCAACGTGATCTGCTCTCGCTGGTTTTCTTGCCATGCGTCAGTTTAACTGCAGATATCATGTGGACCTTTTCCCGCCTGGGGTTGCGGTGGCTGTTAGTGCGACTTGGGGACTGTTTCCTGCTCGATTGTCCGTCGTCGCTGCTGTCACTCTTGGTGTCTTCCCCTTTGATTGCTCGGGCCCGTCCTTTCCTAGTTCTCAGCTTTGCCTGGTTGTCTCTGCTGTCGGCGGTCTAGCTGTCTTGAATGGCCTGGTTGTGTGTTGCAGGGCCTTATGTCGTTCTACCAGTCCGGGGTGTTCCTCCGGGGCAAGGGATCTTTGCCCTTCTGAGAGCTCAGACAGGCTGACGCGTAATGGTTCACCTTCCCACATTTGCAGCAGGTTGTGCCATACGCAGGGCAAGGTACTCCCCTGTGTTGCTGTCCGCCACACCACAGGGAAATCTTCGGCCGGTTTGTTGATTGCCCTTGTTGGGGATGCTGTTGCATGGCGTTTCGGTGTCCAGTGGCAGGCGGCTGATTATTTGCTCCATCTCTGACACGTCCCAGTCCATCCTTTCCCCCAGTCGCCCCATGGACAGGATGGTGTCCAACGGGAGGTTTGTCTCTGATAAGATGGACCTGCTGAGCTTGTCTGAGGATAGGCCATGCATTACCTGTTGTCTCACCGCGTATTCCTCATCCGGGAAGTCACAGCTGATGGCCATCTCTCGCAGTCGGCTGTGGAAATCATTGATACCTTCTTGCGGGCGTTGTCTGGCCTGGCTCATTTTGAACCTTTCGAAGACAGGGCTGACCTTGGGTGTGAACTTCCTGGTGAGGATTTCTTTCGCTCTCTCGTAGTCGTTCTCTGTGCCTCGATTCGGGAGTGCTTTGAACAGCCGAAGGGCCATAGTGCCCAGATTGAGCATGAGGAAAGTTCTTTTCTTCTCTTCTCTGGTGATGTCGCGCACCTTGATGCTCAGCTCAAACTGTTGGATCCAGAGCTCCCAGCTGAGACCTGTCCAGGGCCCAAAGGGTTGAAAAGGTTGCATGAAGGTTCCCGGTGTAGTGTCCAGCCAGGTGCAGGTGTCAGAATTCTGGCCCTGCTGCCTTTGTGGTGTTGTTGTGGGTCTTCTGCCATGGTGTGCAGTGTGCGGGTGGACTTGGTGTGCGTCTAGGTTTGCACACCGGTGTCTCTGTTGTGTATCCAGCAGCACCGTTAAGTGGGGGGGTCCAACTCGGTGGTCCTGGTCGTGTGCAGGCTTTGTCACAGATGACCAACTGTCGAAGTGGTCTTGGTTTTGTGTGGTGGCTGCCTGCTGTGGGTGCTCCGGGCCTAGAGGCAATGTTTTGGGCCTTTAGTGCTTCTCAGAGCTTTCTTTGCGGCGGTGCTGCAGCCCAAAGAGTGTCATGCACTGTTGTCTTGGGTGTCCTGGGCCCTGTGCTGGTGCTGGGGCGCCAGCGTGTGACTGCGCAGCCAGGGACGTTTACCAGGGCTCTGGGGATCCCTCTGTGCTTCTTGTGGCGAGAGTTGCCACTTGTGGAGTGTTCTGGGCTCTCACGGCCGTGCCCCACGTGTGTGTTGGGCCTGTGTGCTGGTCCTGGGGACTCCAGCGAGTAGTGGAAATGGAGCCTGATGAACGCTGTGGTTTTTTTGTTCTCTCTGGTGGCGCGCGGGGCGCACTTACTTCGTGTCTGTGGTTTTGTTGGGTTTTTTTTCTTTTGCTCAAGCGACGCCCAGGCACCTGGCTGAGAGGATGCGACATGAGTCAGCGGGCCCTGGGGTGCCTGGGGCACGGCGTCGGAGCTTGCGGCATACCTCTGCTGCTGTTGGAGCGCCGATGCAAGTTCTCACGTTGCACGCCCAGGCACTTCAACCAGTGGGCGTGACACGGGTCAGCAAGCCCGCTGGGGATGTGCCTGGGGTGCGGTATGGGTCGGGCTCAACCTGCTGTTGTAGGGGTGTGACGGGTGGGCATCCGTCCCCCACCTCGTCGCCAGTGTGATGTGCGACCCTCCGCTGGGGGCCGGTCCAGGAAGGGCCTATGGATCGCAGCGCGGAAGGGCATGCAGTGAACAGACACAGGGGCTCTGGAGTCCGAGCGGGAACTGTCCTTTGCTGACTTTTCCCTCACCTTTATTTACCACAGTGGCAGACCTGTCCAATGAGAGTAATCATATGATCTGTTACTCTTCATAAGTTACCTGCATGAGTGTGGGATGTGTGTAGCTGCAATGTTTTCCATCGTAATGAACTCTTATCATGGGCAAGCACATTAAGGATATAGCATGGCCAGGCAATGTTGGCAGTTACAACAGAAGAGCAGTTGATAGTGTCCGTATACATTCATTGAGAACATTGCAGAATTCTGTGGGCAAGGGCTTGGGAGAATGTGGGGTGGTCGCAAATGGAGGATTGTCATGATTACTCAAGGAATTGACCCTTTAGGTGGGGCTAAGAGTGGTGGTGGGTGAGGCGTGTCTTCCTCAGGGGGAAACGTGGACATCTATGGGATGAGAGTGGAGCGTTTCCTTGGCTGACCACGGTGCTGTTTCTGCGACTTCGAAATCTTGAAGCAAAGAGTGAAGTATGTCACTGAAGGACTGCTTTATCGTTGACAATCCTGCCCGGGAGTTGTGGTATGACACTTGGGAAAGGGAGCAATAGACCCGTGAGAGGGTGATGGCTGCTCCATTGTGAGATAGAGTGCATGGGAGTGCATGGATGTTGCAATGCAGCCACCTGAGTGTTTCGCTGGTGTTGCTGTACCTTATGTCACAGTTGTAACATTCTTTGTGTGACAGAGTGAGTGGCAGGGGTTGTCACCAATGTTGGGGAGGTAATTCAGGACTCCGCTCCACCATGCAGGATGTACTCCTTCTGCTACTCCAGCATTCTGTTGAGTCATCGGAATGCCCCCCCCCCTACGAGTTAAGTGTGTTGATATAATTTATGTTGGCCAATTAGCTGGATGTGCATCTACGATGTAATAGTGGCACCGTAGTTACTTCTTTTGGGCGAGTTAGATCTGCTTGTGCAGCTGGGGCCAGCCCTCACCTGGAAATGTGTGTGTCTTTAGGTGTGTGTAGGATTATATGGGTGTGTTAGGGGTTGTATCCTGAAAGTTGCAAGGGTGGGCATGAAATCAGTGGGTTGGGGGATCAGGGGAGAGTGTGATGGTTTTTGGGCATTTCAGGGGCATGTCAGGGCAAATTATGGACATTCCCATCTGGTGTAGCGTAATCAGAATCCACTAAGATCTCATGTGGCTACCAAAGCCTTTCTCCCATGTCTGAGGTTACACCAGAACTAGTAAGGTTTACGTGTGATGTAAGAGGTGTGGAACTGCATAATATGTTGCAAAACTGATTTGGAGGTGTGGAGTGGCTGAAGCAGTGTCTCATTAAAATGTGTTTGAATTTCTTTCAATGTTTAGTTGATTGTTTTGAAGTGACTCCCTTTCTCCACATCAATATGCCAAGTCAGCCCCTATGCCTTGATAGTGGTGCTGAGGAGGAAGTGTCTTTTCTTAGTAAATCGGGTACAATTTTCATAACAATGTGTGCCTGGTGTAAGTCCCTCCTGGATTAGGTACTTCATTTAGTGATTTTATTTGTGTGTGTGAGTGTGTAGGATACAGCATACTTGGTCTACAATTATATTGCGCTAACCTGCTCCAAAATCAGGTCTAGTTAATGAATCTGGCTCTTCTATGGTGTGATCCATCGCTTCCTGCTTACTGCTTCCTCTGGCCCTACTTGTGCGTTTGCATTTTTTTGCTAGTGTATGTACTAGGGATGGTGCTTTTATAAAATCTCGTATATATATTTCGGTAGGCACAGTAAGCATCACTGGATTGCAATGGTTATTTTAACACCTTCAGTTGCCAGTATTTAAAGCTGCTCCTATATCCCTGAGATTTTAGATAGAGCATATTTGTTTCTCACAATGGTTTATCTGCATTAAGCATTATTCATTACCAAACGCATTAAATAGTCAATACACAATCTTGTTATGTGTATTGTATGCTTAATAAATCATTACAACAGTAATCGTTTTCATTCGTTATTTCAAATAGCCATTGCATACAATCATGAATAATTCCTCAATAATTTTTGGGAGATGTGGGTGTCTGAACTTAATGCATTTTTTACATGGATTTGCTGCTTTTCCTTCCCCCTGGCGTTGCACCCCTGGTAAGTATGGCACTGTTTTAGACTCCTTTGGTGCCTTTTGCACTTCCAGACATCCCAGTTGCCGTGTTGTATCCCATTCCCTCCCCCGGCCCACTTCTGTGTGTGTTGCTCCTTGTTCCCCTTCGTCCAATCCCTTCTGCATGTTTCCCCCTCCACATGCCTCTCATGCCGCCCAGCACCTTGCCATTGGCCCTGTAACTTCACCTGCAGGGGCCTGAGACCTCATTGCTGTTTTTCCTCGCCCGGGCATTGGACCTGCACCCCTTGTAAGTGCAGCACCATATTAGACCCCTTTTAGACCCTTTTGGTGCACTTCCAGGCACCCCATTTGCCGTGTTGTATCCCATCCCCTCCCCGATCCGCTTCTGTGTGTGTTGCTTCTTGTTCCCCTTTGTCTAATTCCTTCTGCGTGTTCCCCCTCCACCCGCCTGCCATCCCGCACAGCACCTTGCCATTGACCTGTTCAGCCCTCTTAAGGAGCCCTCCAGGCCAGCCCTCTACCTGTGCAGCCCTTGCAGCTAAGGGCCCCAAGGCAAAGGGCGGCTCCCACTGAGGTGGCTCCACATTGTGTCTGCAGGTGTCAGCAGGGGAAGCCAGTGGCCAGCCATCCACCAGCAGCGACTTAGTAAGGTAGGAGTTGCCCGGGTTAGGGATAGAGCCTTCACTATACCCTGAAAACCCTGCCACATACACATGACTCCCTGACTTAGGTGTGGGTTTGTCCGGTACTACGTTGCAAAAGTATTTTAAAATTGCATTGTGAAACTTAGGTCTTTTTTCCCACTATGCAGGACTCTCAAACTTAGGTGTGTGTTCTCTGGTATTTAAACTACGTTGCGAAAGTATTTTTAAAATAGCATTGTGAAACCGAAGCCTTTTTTCCCCACTATACAGGACTCTGAAACTTAGGTGTGGGTTCTCTGGTATTTAAACTACGTTGCAAAATCATTTTTAAAATTGTATTGTGATACCTAGGTCTTTTTTCCCACTATCGGGGACTCTCAGACTTAGGTGTTTGCTCTCCGGTATTTAAACTACGTTGCGTAAGAATTTTTAAAATTGCATTGTGAAACCTAGGCCTTTTTTCCCACTATACAGGATTCTCAGACTTAGGTGTGTGTTTCTCTGTTATTTAAACTACGTTGTGAATGTAGTGCCGTTTGTGGTATTTTGCCTTCTTAGCAAAGGATTCATCTAACAAACTTCTCAACCATTATCTGAGCCCCTGTCATCTTGTTCAATTGTCTACTATTGTCTCGTCTCTCTCTGTCTCGTCAGCTTGGGCCCCTTCCTATGTCCTTCCCTAGTGTTCTCCCCTCCCCCATCCTCTTCTCTCCTCTCCCTACCTATTCTATGGCGCTCCCTGTCCCTCCTATCTTTTCTAACTGCTTCTCTATCGACGATCCTGCTCTCCTCACTAAATTTGGTAGGATGATGTTTAAAAATGACATCCCGGTCTCCAACCCAGTTCTCCCTATCGCTGACACCTATACCAGTGCTTCCTCCAGGCAAACCCTCACTGACATCCTCTTTGTCATTCCTTTGCCGGACCTATGGACCCTACATATAGTCTCTGTGTTCTCTCCTTTCTCTTCTTCTCCCATTAATGGTGGCACCAGGTGGGAGGCGCTCTTGGCCTACTTCCACTGATTTAAGGTAATCATTAATGTTTACTCAAATGGTACCGTCTTGGTCCAAGGCCCTCAAGCCAACCTTCTCCTCTTTGATAGACGCTTCCCGCGTCTCATCAATTTCCTTTCTTCTCCTGCTGTCCCTTCTATCCCCTCCACAGCTTCCTCACCTCTGCCTTTTGTCTCCTTTTTGGCTACCTTGCCTTCTCCTCCTTCCTCTTCTGCCCCCCATCAGGCTTCTTCTACACCTCTGCAGGGCGTACTTCTGATTTGTACCCCTCCACAGAAGTCTTTTAAGGACAACAACCTTCTCCATATCTCCACTCTAAACTCTTGCTCAGCTTTCAAAAACTCCTCTGACATCTGCCGCATCCTCGAAGAACTTGACCTTGATGTCCTTGGTCTCACTAAGACATAGTTCACGACCAGCTCTGTCACAAGCTTTGACACTCTCTGTCCAGACAGCTACAAGATCCTCTCTGTGCCCAGGTCCAATCGTTCTGGAGGGGATGTAGCCCGATCTTCCCTGAGTAGATTCCTGCCTCCTACACAGGCCTACTCCTCTTTTGAATGCCTCATCTGCAGGCTCTCTCTCTTGCCTAGCCATTCCCCTACTGTGGCTACCATCTATTGGCCACCTGGCCAGATATCCGTCTTCCTCTCTGAGTGGGTGGACCTCTCCTCTTCCATCCTGGTCTCAACCACTCAACTCCTCCTTCTTGGAGGATTTAACATTCACTTGGATGCTTCATGTCCTTCCTCTGGACTCTTTCGTGACCTCTGGCACTCTCTCATACTCTCTATCCTCTCCTCTGGCCCGACTCACTCTGCAGGGCACACTCTGGATGTTCTGATCTCTACAGACCTTCCCCTTTCTATCCCTCTCACCTGTTCTGACTTGAGTGTCGTGTAGACCGTTGAGACCTCCGTCCCGAAGTGACGCACAGGGAAACCAAAAGAAACCCGCTGTGCGACCTTTGGGGCCACAGGTGGGAGATGTTACTTCCCGGATCCACGGAAGCTCTGGAACACCGATGCTGCTGCAAAAAGAACGAGGATAAGTACCAGGCAATTACAATATATCACAAGAACCAAAGGATCTGAATAGTCTTACCTATCTGGTGTTTGGAAAACCCAGGAAACCTAGGAGGGAGGTTCGAGACTCAGATGAGGCGGTCCATAGAACAAGAGGAACGCAGGCAAGCGTGGATACAGGATAAGCCACCTGAATAGCTGAAGGCGTAACTTGAATCCCAAGAGGGAAATAGCGTAGAAGTTCAACAAAGTACCAACGGATGATCCGAAGACAAAGTGAGGGACGTTTCGAAATCCAGTAATAGGTAAGCAGTTCCAAGCAAAGGTACAGAAGGATAATCCGAAGGAGTCCAAGAGAGAGTTCCAAGATCAAGGTAAACCAGTAGTGTTTGTCAAAACGTAGCGCCAAACAGGGTCTGAAGACAGCTGAGAAGCGATGAGTGCTCCGTGCATCAGGCTTTAAATACTGTGCGTTTCGGGGTCATGTGACGTCCACCAAGGTCACGTGGGAAACGCCGCTCTGAATCACGTGAGCAAGTGAACGATCGGCGTGGAGGTGTTCAGCCGCCCCTTCTGCTGTATGTTCTCCATGGCAACTGCCAATGCAGGAAGGGTCGCAACCGAGCCCGTAAATTGTACCTGGTACGGAACTTTCGGTCCTTTGGGTAAACCGAATCACATGAGCCTCGAACCCTGGAGAGGGAGCTGTGTGGGAACCCAAGGAAGGTGTTGGTGAGATGTGAGCAGTGTTCTGGTGTGCAGAGGATCGTCTAACATAGCCCCCCCCAACCGCCCACGACCCCGTGGGCAGGACGGGTGATCCTTATGGAACCGGGCTACCAACCGAGGAGCGTCAAGATCCAAGGTGGAAACCCAAGAACGCTCCTCCGGTCCATAACCCTTCCAATCCACCAAATACTGGAGCCTACCCCTAAACCAACGGGAACCCAAAACAGCTGACACTTCAAAAACATCAGAGGAGGCCAGGGACACCGGGGCTGCTGGGGACCGAAGGCGGGAAGAATCAGGACATGGCTTGAGGAGAGAGACATGAAAAACAGGATGGATTCGCCAAGAACTCGGGAGAACCAGACGAAAAGCCACTGGATTCACAACCTGAGAGATCACATACGGACCAACGAAGCGAGGCAGAAGTTTCCGACAACCCACCAGGCGAAGGTGACGGGAAGACAACCACACCCTGGAACCCACCGCAAGGGGAGGAGCAGCCAAGCGCTTGCCGTCAACACAGGACTTCATAGAGGCCTTTGCTTCAGTAAGATGGACCAAAGTACTAGCATGAACAGCAGACAGATCCCTAAAACAGGCCGTAGCCGCAGGATTTAAAGAGACAGAGGCGTCAGGGACAGGCAAGACCTTGGGGTGTTGGCCATAGAGGGCCTAGAAAGGAGAAAAACCTGTAGCAGACATTGTACGCGAACTCAGCCAGCCGTAAAGCACTCAACCAGGAGGCCTGCTACTGCAAGATAAGACAACGAAGATACTGCTCTCACGTTGCACGCCCAGGCACTTCAACCAGTGGGCGTGACACGGGTCAGCAAGCCCGCTGGGGGTGTGTCTGGGGTGTGGTATGGGTCGGGCTCAACCTGCTGTTGTAGGGGTGTGACGGGTGGCCATCCGTCCCCCACCTCGTCGCCAGTGTGATGTGCGACCCTCGGCTGGGGGCCGGTCCAGGAAGGGCCTATGGATCGCAGCGCGGAAGGGCATGCAGTGAACAGACACAGGGGCTCTGGAGTCCGAGCGGGAACTGTCCTTTGCTGACTTTTCCCTCACCTTTATTTACCACAATGGCAGACTTGTCCAATGAGAGTAATCATATGATCTGTTACTCTTCATAAGTTACCTGCATGAGTGTGGGATGTGTGTAGCTGCAATGTTTTCCATCGTAATGAACTCTTATCATGGGCAAGCACATTAAGGATATAGCATGGCCATGCAATGTTGGCAGTTACAACAGAAGAGCAGTTGATAGTGTCCTTATACATTCATTGAGAACATTGCAGAATTCTGTGGGCAAGGGCTTGGGAGAATGTGGGGTGGTCGCAAATGGAGGATTGTCATGATTACTCAAGGAATTGACCCTTTAGGTGGGGCTAAGAGTGGTGGTGGGTGAGCCGTGTCTTCCTCAGGGGGAAACGTGGACATCTATGGGATGAGAGTGGACTGTTTCCTTGGCTGACCACGGTGCTGTTTCTGCGACTTCGAAATCTTGAAGCAAAGAGTGAAGTATGTCACTGAAGGACTGCTTTATCGTTGACAATCCTGCCCGGGAGTTGTGGTATGACACTTGGGAAAGGGAGCAATAGACCCGTGAGAGGGTGATGGCTGCTCCATTGTGAGATAGAGTGCATGGGAGTGCATGGATGTTGCAATGCAGCCACCTGAGTGTTTCGCTGGTGTTGCTGTACCTTATGTCACAGTTGTAACATTTTTTGTGTGACAGAGTGAGTGGCAGGGGTTGTCACCAATGTTGGGGAGGTAATTCAGGACTCCGCTCCACCATGCAGGATGTACTCCTTCTGCTACTGCAGCATTCTGTTGAGTCATCGGAATGCCCCCCCCCTACGAGTTAAGTGTGTTGATATAATTTATGTTGGCCAATTAGCTGGATGTGCATCTACGATGTAATAGTGGCACCGTAGTTACTTCTTTTGGGCGAGTTAGATCTGCTTGTGCAGCTGGGGCCAGCCCTCACCTGGAAATGTGTGTGTCTTTAGGTGTGTGTAGGATTATATGGGTGTGTTAGGGGTTGTATCCTGAAAGTTGCAAGGGTGGGCATGAAATCAGTGGGTTGGGGGATCAGGGGAGAGTGTGATGGTTTTTGGGCATTTCAGGGGCATGTCAGGGCAAATTATGGACATTCCCATCTGGTGTAGCGTAATCAGAATCCACTAAGATCTCATGTGGCTACCAAAGCCTTTCTCCCATGTCTGAGGTTACACCAGAACTAGTAAGGTTTACGTGTGATGTAAGAGGTGTGGAACTGCATAATATGTTGCAAAACTGATTTGGAGGTGTGGAGTGGCTGAAGCAGTGTCTCATTAAAATGTGTTTGAATTTCTTTCAATGTTTAGTTGATTGTTTTGAAGTGACTCCCTTTCTCCACATCAATATGCCAAGTCAGCCCCTATGCCTTGATAGTGGTGCTGAGGAGGAAGTGTCTTTTCTTAGTAAATCGGGTACAATTTTCATAACAATGTGTGCCTGGTGTAAGTCCCTCCTGGATTAGATACTTCATTTAGTGATTTTATTTGTGTGTGTGTGTGTGTGTAGGATACAGCATACTTGGTCTACAATTATATTGCGCTAACCTGCTCCAAAATCAGGTCTAGTTAATGAATCTGGCTCTTCTATAGTGTGATCCATCGCTTCCTGCTTACTGCTTCCTCTGGCCCTACTTGTGCGTTTGCATTTTTTTGCTAGTGTATGTACTAGGGATGGTGCTTTTATAAAATCTCGTATATATATTTCGGTAGGCACAGTAAGCATCACTGGATTGCAATGGTTATTTTAACACCTTCAGTTGCCAGTATTTAAAGCTGCTCCTATATCCCTGAGATTTTAGATAGAGCATATTTGTTTCTCACAATGGTTTATCTGCATTAAGCATTATTCAATACCAAACGCATTAAATAGTCAATACACAATCTTGTTATGTGTATTGTATGCTTAATAAATCATTACAACAGTAATCGTTTTCATTCGTTATTTCAAATAGCCATTGCATACAATCATGAATAATTCCTCAATAATTTTTGGGAGATGTGGGTGTCTGAACTTAATGCATTTTTTACATGGATTTGCTGCTTTTCCTTCCCCCTGCCGTTGCACCCCTGGTAAGTGTGGCACTGTTTTAGACCCCTTTGGCGCCTTTTGCACTTCCAGACATCCCAGTTGCCGTGTTGTATCCCATTCCCTCCCCCGGCCCACTTCTGTGTGTGTTGCTCCTTGTTCCCCTTCGTCCAATCCCTTCTGCATGTTTCCCCCTCCACATGCCTCTCATGCCGCCCAGCACCTTGCCATTGGCCCTGTAACTTCACCTGCAGGGGCCTGAGACCTCATTGCTGTTTTTCCTCGCCCGGGCATTGGACCTGCACCCCTTGTAAGTGCAGCACCATATTAGACCCCTTTTAGACCCTTTTGGTGCACTTCCAGGCACCCCAGTTGCCGTGTTGTATCCCATCCCCTCCCCGATCCGCTTCTGTGTGTGTTGCTTCTTGTTCCCCTTTGTCTAATTCCTTCTGCGTGTTCCCCCTCCACCCGCCTGCCATCCAGCACAGCACCTTGCCATTGACCTGTTCAGCCCTCTTAAGGAGACCTCCAGGCCAGCCCTCTACCTGTGCAGCCCTTGCAGCTAAGGGCCCCAAGGCAAAGGGCGGCTCCCACTGAGGTGGCTCCACATTGTGTTTGCAGGTGTCAGCAGGAGAAGCCAGTGGCCAGCCATCCACCAGCAGCGACTTAGTAAGGTAGGAGTTGCCCGGGTTAGGGATAGAGCCTTCACTATACCCTGAAAACCCTGCCACATACACATGACTCTCTGACTTAGGTGTGGGTTTGTCCGGTACTACGTTGCAAAAGTATTTTAAAATTGCATTGTGAAACTTAGGTCTTTTTTCCCACTATGCAGGACTCTCAAACTTAGGTGTGTGTTCTCTGGTATTTAAACTACGTTGCGAAAGTATTTTTAAAATAGCATTGTGAAACCGAAGCCTTTTTTCCCCACTATACAGGACTCTCAAACGTAGGTGTGGGTTCTCTGGTATTTAAACTACGTTGCACAATCATTTTTAAAATTGTATTGTGATACCTAGGTCTTTTTTCCAACTATCGGGGACTCTCAGACTTAGGTGTGTGCTCTCCGGTATTTAAACTACGTTGCGTAAGAATTTTTAAAATTGCATTGTGAAACCTAGGCCTTTTTTCCCACTATACAGGATTCTCAGACTTAGGTGTGTGTTTCTCTGGTATTTAAACTACGTTGTGAATGTAGTGCCGTTTGTGGTATTTTGCCTTCTTAGCAAAGGATTCATCTAACAAACTTCTCAACCATTATCTGAGCCCCTCTCATTTTGTTCAATTGTCTACTATTGTCTCGTCTCTCTCTGTCTCGTCAGCTTGCGCCCCTTCCTATGTCCTTCCCTAGTGTTCTCTCCTCCCCCATCCTCTTCTCTCCTCTCCCTACCTATTCTATGGTGCTCCCTGTCTCTCCTATCTTTTCTAACTGCTTCTCTATCGACGATCCTGCTCTCCTCACTAAATTTGGTAGGATGATGTTTAAAAATGACATCCCGGTCTCCAACCCAGTTCTCCCTATCGCTGACACCTATACCAGTGCTTCCTCCAGGCAAACCCTCACTGACATCCTCTTTGTCATTCCTTTGCCAGACCTATGGACCCTACATATGGTCTCTGTGCTCTCTCCTTTCTCTTCTTCTCCCATTAATGGTGGCACCAGGTGGGAGACGCTCTTGGCCTTCTTCCACTGATTTAAGGTAATCATTAATGTTTACTCAAATGGTACCGTCTTGGTCCAAGGCCCTCAAGCCAACCTTCTCCTCTTTGATAGACGCTTCCCGCGTCTCATCAATTTCCTTTCTTCTCCTGCTGTCCCTTCTATCCCCTCCACAGCTTCCTCACCTCTGCCTTTTTTCTCCTTTTTGGCTACCTTGCCTTCTCCTCCTTCCTCTTCTGCCCCCCATCAGGCTTCTTCTACACCTCTGCAGGGCATACTTCTGATTTGTACCCCTCCACAGAAGTCTTTTAAGGACAACAACCTTCTCCATATCTCCACTCTAAACTCTTGCTCAGCTGTCAAACACTCCTCTGACATCTGCCACATCCTCGAAGAACTTGACCTTGATGTCCTTGGTCTCACTAAGACATGGTTCACGACCAGCTCTGTCACAAGCTTTGACACTCTCTGCCCAGACAGCTACAAGATCCTCTCTGTGCCCAGGTCCAATCGTTCTGGAGGGGATGTAGCCTGATCTTCCCTGAGTAGATTCCTGCCTCCTACACAGGCCTACTCCTCTTTTGAATGCCTCATCTGCAGGCTCTCTCTCTTGCCTAGCCATTCCACTACTGTGGCTACCATCTATTGGCCACCTGGCCAGATATCCTTCTTCCTCTCTGAGTGGGTGGACCTCTCCTCTTCCATCCTGGTCTCAACCACTCAACTCCTCCTTCTTGGAGGATTTAACATCCACTTGGATGCTTCATGTGGCACTCTCTCATACTCTCTATCCTCTCCTCTGGCCCGACTCACTCTGCAGGGCACACTCTGGATGTTCTGATCTCTACAGACCTTCCCCTTTCTATCCCTCTCACCTGTTCTGACTTGAGTGTCGTGTAGACCGTTGAGACCTCTGTCCCGAAGTGACGCACAGGGAAACCAAAAGAAACCCGCTGTGCGACCTTTGGGGCCACAGGTGGGAGATGTTACTTCCCGGATCCACGGAACCTCTGGAACACCGATGCTGCTGCAAAAAGAACGAGGTTAAGTACCAGGCAATTACAATATATCACAAGAACCAAAGGATCTGAATAGTCTTACCTATCCGGTGTTTGGAAAACCCAGGAAACCTAGGAGGGAGGTTCGAGACTCAGATGAGGCGGTCCATAGAACAAGAGGAACGCAGGCAAGCGTGGATACAGGATAAGCCACCTGAATAACTGAAGGCGTAACTTGAATCCCAAGAGGGAAATAGCGTAGAAGTTCAACAAAGTACCAAGGGATGATCCGAAGACAAAGTGAGGGACGTGTCGAAATCCAGTAATAGGTAAGCAGTTCCAAGCAAAGGTACAGAAGGATAATCCGAAGGAGTCCAAGAGAGAGTTCCAAGATCAAGGTAAACCAGTAGTGTTTGTCAAAACGTAGCGCCAAACAGGGTCTGAAGACAGCTGAGAAGCGATGAGTGCTCCGTGCATCAGGCTTTAAATACTGTGCGTTTCGGGGTCATGTGACGTCCACCAAGGTCACGTGGGAAACGCCGCTCTGAATCACGTGAGCAAGTGAACGATCGGCGTGGAGGTGTTCCGCCGCCCCTTCTGCTGTATGTTCTCCATGGCAACTGCCAATGCAGGAAGGGTCGCAACCGAGCCCGTAAATTGTACCTGGTACGGAACTTTCGGTCCTTTGGGTAAACCGAATCACATGAGCCTCGAACCCTGGAGGGAACTGTGTAGGAACCCAAGGAAGGTGTTGGTGAGATGTGAGCAGTGTTCTGGTGTGCAGAGGATCGTCTAACATAGCCCCCCCAACCGCCCACGACCCCGTGGGCAGGACGGGTGATCCTTATGGAACCGGGCTACCAACCGAGGAGCGTCAAGATCCAAGGCGGAAACCCAAGAACGCTCCTCCGGTCCATAACCCTTCCAATCCACCAAATACTGGAGCCTACCCCTAAACCAACGGGAACCCAAAACAGCTGACACTTCAAAAACATCAGAGGAGGCCAGGGACACCGGGGCTGCTGGGGCCCGAAAGCGGGAAGAATCAGGACATGGCTTGAGGAGAGAGACATGAAAAACAGGATGGATTCGCCAAGAACTCGGGAGAACCAGACGAAAAGCCACTGGATTCACAACCTGAGAGATCACATACGGACCAACGAAGCGAGGCAGAAGTTTCCGACAACCCACCAGGCGAAGGTGACGGGAAGACAACCACACCCTGGAACCCACCGCAAGGGGAGGAGCAGCCAAGCGCTTGCCGTCAACACAGGACTTCATAGAGGCCTTTGCTTCAGTAAGATGGACCAAAGTACTAGCATGAACAGCAGACAGATCCCTAAAACAGGCCGTAGCCACAGGATTTAGAGAGACAGAGGCGTCAGGGACAGGCAAGACCTTGGGGTGTTGGCCATAGAGGGCGTAGAAAGGAGAAAAACCTGTAGCAGAGTGAGCCGCGTTATTGTACGCGAACTCAGCCAGCCGTAAAGCACTCAACCAGGAGGCCTGCTGCTGCAAGGTAAGACAACGAAGATACTGCTCCATAGATTGATTCGTCCTTTCAGTCTGCCCCTCAGTCTCAGGGTGATAGGCCGAAGAATACCTGGTATCGATGCCAAGTAGTTTAGTCAAAGATCTCCAAAAACGAGAGGTGAACTGTGACCCACGATCGGAAATAATGACAGAAGGAAGCCCAAACAACATGAACACAGATTCAAAAAACAACTCCGCCAAGACTGGGGCCGAAGGGATCCCCCTACAAGGAACAAAGCGAGCCATTTTTGTGAATGTGTCTACCACCACCCAGATGGTGTCAAAACCCCGTACCTTGGGGAGATCGGTCACGAAATCCATCGTCAGTGTATGCCAAGGTCTTGGAGGTACCGGAAGCGGAAGTAGCAGTCCAACTGGGCGACCTCTTCGATGTTTGGCCTGAGCACAAACAGCGCAAGAGTTGACATAGCATTCCACGTCGCGCTTCATAGAGGGCCACCAGCACCAGCGCTTTAGGAGATCCATAGTGCGCTCCTGGCCAGGATGGGCATTAAAGGGAGCATCATGCGACCATTCAAGGGCCAGGTTACGGGTGTCAGGCGTGGGAAGGAACAGACGTTCATGCACGAAAGGCAAACCATCACAATATACGGGATCCCAATCCCGCAGTTGGTCAGAATGATTGCTCGTCCATGCTCGCACAGAATCCAACAGTGACAGAGAGGGAGTGCAGAGACAAATCACATGACTCTTACCAAGAACCGTATCGGGGAAGGTTGGCAACTCGACTCCACCCGGAGAGCGTGACAAGGCGTCCGCTTTTCCATGAGTGATTCCAGGACGATGAGTAATATGAAAATCAAAGGCGGAAAAGAAGAGATGCCACTGGACCTGTCTGCTATTGATGCACTTTAAGGAGACCAGATCCTGTAGATTCCGATGATCTGACTATACAGTGATTGGATGCTTAGCCCCCAGGAGATGATGGCGCCAGACACGAAAGGCGTCCATGACAGCCAGAAGTTTCTTCTTCGTTATAGTATAATGGGTCTCAGTATTGGAAAACTTGCGGGAGTGGTATGCCACCGGGTGCAACTTGCCTGTCGTAGGACATGTCTGAGACAACACCGCACCGAGGGCGAAAGAAGAGGCATCCGCCTCAACTATGAATGGAAGATCGGGATTAGGGTGCTGGAGAATCGGTGCGGTGGTGAAAGCGGTTTTCAAAGCCTCAAAAGATTCCTGATGTTCCTTTTGCCACCGATAGGGTACCTGAGGGCTGGTCAAGGCCGTAAGTGGGGCCACAATTGTGGAAAAAGACGAAATAAAACACCTGTAAAAATTGGCGAAGCCCAAAAAGGCCTGCAAGGCCTTGAGTGTCTGAGGAACTGGCCAATCTAGGACTTTCTTAACCTTGGATTCGTTCATGGATAGTGCCCCAGGGGTAATGTGGAAGCCCAGAAACTCAACAGACGTTTTATGAAATTGACATTTCTCGGGTTTGGCAAATAGGGAATGTTCCCTCAGACGGGATAAGACCTCCCGGACATGCTTTACATGGTCATCAAGATTCCGTGAAAAGATCAAGATATCGTCCAAATAAACAACCATGTATACGTCCAGAATGTCCATGAATATGTCATTCATAAAACGCTGGAATGTTGCCGGGGCATTGCATAGACCGAAGGGCATGACTAGATATTCATACAAGCCGTAACGGGTGCAAAAGGCAGTTTTCCACTCATCGCCTTTGCGAACGCGCACTAGATTATATGCGCCGCGAAGATCCAGCTTTGTGAAAACGGAAGCATGGGATAAGTGGTCCAGAAGAGGTGTGATCAAAGGAATTGGATACCTATCCTTTTTCGTGATGGCGTTAAGACGCCGGTAATCCACACAGGGACGTAAGTCCCCCTCTTTCTTAGGTACAAAGAAAATGGGACTTGCAGCAGGTGAAGTAGAGGGGCGGATATGTCCTAATCGTAGGGCGTTCTGTACATACTGTTTCAATGCTTGTTCTTCCGAGGGGGACAGGGATTAAATCCTGCCCGAAGGAATGGTAGAGTCTGGGATTAGTTCAATCGGGCAGTCATATGGTCTGTGTGGAGGAAGCACCTCGGAAGAACCGCGATCGAATACTGATTCGAATGCTTTGTATTCAGATGGAATCCCGGTAACTACCCCTCCGACGGTGTGAGAATTCACAACCTCTGATCCATCATCATTCAACGTGAGGCCCGTGAAGGAGTATCTGTTACCTGATGGGTTGGGAGACAATAGTTCTGGCAGATATCAGACTCAAAGAGCACCGTGCCTGTTTGCCAATTAATCAGAGGATTGTGTTCACGCAACCATGGTATTCCTAATATGATACCGAATTGAGGTGTGGTGATCAAGTCAAAACTTAGCGTCTCTGTGTGAATATCTTGTATGGTCAATAGTAGAGGAGCAGTTTGGTGTCTGACGGGACCAGAGACTAGTGCAGTGCCATCTACGGCCTGAACCGGTTCAGGTCGGGTTTTTACCACTAAAGGTAGATTGAGAGAATGGGCTAAAGCAATGTCAATGTAATTCCCAGTGGCACCAGAGTCAATGATGATCGTGACTGCATGAGAGATACCCGTAGAGGGACAAAGAGTGGCCTGTACAAAGATGGGATGGACACGAGCAAAAGCAAGAGTGGTACCCGGAGATGAAGACTGGAAACTCGACCTGGTCTCCGGATCTAAGGTCGAGCTGTCCGAAAAACCTGAGACTTCTTGGGACGTCGAGGGCATTCTTTCACATAATGTCCCATGGTGCCACAATAAAAGCATGCATTATCCACCCTCCTACGTTCTCTCTCGGATGTCGTGATAGGGCTATGTAAACCTCCCACTTGCATAGGTTCCTCAGTACTAGAAGCAGGGGTACTAACAACTGTAGGATGAGAAGAAAGACCCAACTCAGCTCTGCGCTCTGATCGACGTGCATCAACCTGCAGGGCAAGATCCACTAGTTCCTAATACTGAGTGGGCACGGAAGGAATCACTGCTAAGGCATCTTTCATTGCGTTATTCAACCCCCTATAGAATATGACCGCCCGCTTGCTTTCTGGCCATGAAGTCTCGGCGACCAATTGGTTGAAACGGGTGATGTAATCTATCAAGGTCCCTCTACCCTGGGTTAGCTCTAACAACTCCAAATCCCTAGACTGTGCCTTGTGTCGGGTATCGAAGACTCGAGCCATCTCTAGAACTAACAAATCAAAATCATAGAGAACCGGGCTATTGTTCTCCAGTAAAGGGTTAGCCCAAGCGGCAGCTGTCCCAGCCAGGTGGGAAAGGGCAAAGGCCGCTTTAGCAGTGGAATTAGGAAAGGCCAGAGGTCTACACAGGAAGTGTAACTTGCACTGATTGATGAAAGTCCTGAACTTCTTGGGGTCACCTTGATAACGTTCAGGAGCGGCCAAAGGGGAAGGGGTTGGGAGGACCACCGGAGTTGGAGCTGGGGTACTTGTCAACGGAGGAGGTGTGGTTGAAGTGGCAGCGTCCCCGAATTCAGAGTCTGCAGGAAGGGAATGCTGAACACTCTGTATGGAATCTAGCCTTTGGTGAATCACCGTATTAGCGGCGGCCATATCTGCCCTTAACACTGTAATTGCCTGAACTAAAGCAGCTATGGGTTCTTCCGTGGACCCCTGCATTATCTAACACGACTATATGGCTTCTCAGTCTGTTCTGACTTGAGTGTCGTGTAGACCGTTGAGACCTCTGTCCCCAAGTGACGCACCGGGAAACCAAAAGAAACCCGCTGTGCGACCTTTGGGGCCACAGGTGGGAGATGTTACTTCCCGGATCCACAGAACCTCTGGAACACCGATGCTGCTGCAAAAAGAACGAGGTTAAGTACCAGGCAATTACAATATATCACAAGAACCAAAAGATCTGAATAGTCTTACCTATCCGGTGTTTGTAAAACCCAGGAAACCTAGGAGGGAGGTTCGAGACTCAGATGAGGCGGTCCCTAGAACAAGAGGAACGCAGGCAAGCGTGGATACAGGATAAGCCACCTGAATAGCTGAAGGCGTAACTTGAATCCCAAGAGGGAAATAGCGTAGAAGTTCAACAAAGTACCAAGGGATGATCCGAAGACAAAGTGAGGGACGTGTCGAAATCCAGTAATAGGTAAGCAGTTCCAAGCAAAGGTACAGAAGGATAATCCGAAGGAGTCCAAGAGAGAGTTCCAAGATCAAGGTAAACCAGTAGTGTTTGTCAAAACGTAGCGCCAAACAGGGTCTGAAGACAGCTGAGAAGCGATGAGTGCTCCGTGCATCAGGCTTTAAATACTGTGCGTTTTGGGGTCATGTGACGTCCACCAAGGTCACGTGGGAAACGCCGCTCTGAATCACGTGAGCAAGTGAACGATCGGCGTGGAGGTGTTCCGCCGCCCCTTCTGCTGTATGTTCTCCATGGCAACTGCCAATGCAGGAAGGGTTGCAACCGAGCCCATAAATTGTACCTGGTTTGGAACTTTCGGTCCTTTGGGTAAACCGAATCACATGAGCCTCGAACCCTGGAGGGAGCTGTGTGGGAACCCAAGGAAGGTGTTGGTGAGATGTGAGCAGTGTTCTGGTGTGCAGAGGATCGTCTAACATCACCACTCCTCTCTCCTGGAGTGATCTCTTTCTCCTTTCCTCCCAGCTCACTCTCTCCACCCCTCAGGCCAAGCCAACTCCAGCACTGTGACCTACCTTCTCCGTTATCTGACCCATGAAGCATGTGTCAGTTGAGACTTTCACCGGCACTTTCTCCCCTCCTTCCCCTTCGTCTGACTCACACCCTGACACAGCACTTTCTATGCTCCACTCTGGTATATATGATACTCTTGATGTCCTTGCCGCTGTCACGAGGATCTGCTTGAAGCCCAAAGCTAAGTGCAAATCCTGGTATGACGCAAACCTTGTCACCATTAAATGTAAGTGTAGGGTGGCTGAGAGAAAATGGTGTGCTTCTTGTTCATCCTCTGACAAACTGTCCTGCCACCTGCTCCAAATGAAATACCGGCTCTCTGTCTGCACCAAGAAGAGAGCCCTCACCCAAGCCTGTGTCTCTGCGGCATCCAACAACTCAGCCAAACTTTTTAAAATCTGCAAGTAGATGGCCAATCCTGCTGCAGTTTCTACCTCTCCTGTCCCCTACCAAGCTCTTTTCATGGCTCTGGCTTCTCATTTCATCTCTAAAACTCAGGACACCCTGTCCCCTCTTTCTTCCTCTTCCCCTCCTCCCTCTACTCCCTGCTATTCCTCTGCCCCTTCTTCGGCCTCTTCTCCTCCCTCCTTCTCTGCCTTTCCCCTGTTCTCCCCAGGTGAGGTTTCTAGACAAGTCTGATCTATGAAAGTCTCGTCAAAACAGGTTTACCCTTGTTCCTCCAAAACCATCAACGAGCACATTGACACTCTGGCTCCTGTTTTGGCTAACTTCTGCAACCACTCCTTCACCACTGGAGTCTTCCCTTCCCCCCTGAAGCACTCTCTTGTGCACACTCTTCTTAAGAAACCCTCTGCTGACCCATCCTGCCCGGCTAGCTATCACCCAAATCTTCATCACTCCTTTACTGGGCAAACGCCTGTAAAAGCTGCCCATCTCCCAGCTTAATCTTCACCCTGAATCTGTTGGTTGTCTCCATGACCATCAGTCTGGCTTCAGAGCTACCAGAAGCACAGAAACTGCTCTCCTGAACATCCATAAAGACCTGCTCTCCAACCTCGATTTCGACACCCCCTTGTGTCCTCATCCTACTTGATCTCTCTTCTGCCTTTGATATGGTCAACCATGCCATCCTGCTCAACTGTATCCGTGATAACCTGGGTATCACCGATCAGGCACTGGCTTGGCTTACTTCTTTCCTCTCTGATCGACACTCCCAGGTCCAACTTGGGTCCTTCCTCTCCTCTATCTCTACCTTTGGTGCTCACCAGGGGTCTAACCTCTCTCCCTTGCTGTTCAGCCCATACCTGGCACTTCTTGCCCACGCATTGCCGCTCTCTGCTCCAACTTTCAGTGCTATGCGGATGACACTCAACTCATTTTCAGGCTCCCTTCAGCCACCTCTTCTCCTTCTCTCATCTCTGACTGTCTGTCTGCTATTCAAGAGTTGTGTGCCACCAATGTTCTCTGCTTTAATGGCAGTAAGACTAAGATTCTCCTCATCGGCACACCTGCTCCCTCCTTTCCTGTCACCCTCTGTCCGGCCTCTCTTGGCCCTCTTCTTGCTCCCACCTGTGTGGCCAAAAACCGTGGGGTCATCTTCAACTCCACACTCTCCTTCTCTCCTCACATCTCTGACGTCTCTAAGAAGTCACACTATGATCTGCACCTCCTCAGAGGTATTCTTCCTTTCCTCTCCTTCCCCCAGAAGCTCACTGTTGCCAGAGCTCTGGTTCTCTCTAGGCTGGACTACTGCAACAGCCTGTTTCTAAATCTGCCTGCCTCTACTCTCCACCCTCTGCAACACATCCAAAACAGGACTGCGAGACTTGTCCTTGGCCTCAAGCCCAGGGATCATATCTCTCCAGGACTGAAATCTCTGCACTGGCTCCCAGTGGCGGCGAGGATTATGTTCAAAACCCTCTGCATTGTCCACAAGGCCTTCTGGGGCCTGGGGCTCAATACTTTCAACTCTCTCTTCCTAAATATCTTCCTTCCTGAGTTCTATGCTCATCCACCTCCAACTCCCTCAGGGTCAGTCGCTTCTCCAAGCAACAAGTTGGTGGTAGATTTCTTTCTTCGGCTGTGGCCTCCCTCTGGAACAGCCTCCTGCCTCTCTGAAACTTGAGGAGAACCATCTCCGGTTCCGGAACCACCTCAAGACCTTCCTCTTTGCTTCTGCTTTCTCTCTTCCTCTGTGGAATATATTGACCCACTCAACAGCATTGCACCACATCACCAAGCTGCATTGCGCAAGAAACAGCAACCTGGCGGTGCTGGCTCCTGTGCGCACCAGGACCTCAAAACTGCATTTTGGCAGCAACAAAAGATGGCCGCACCATCCTGCCTAGTACACTTCAGGCAAGACGGAACAAGGGGATACACTGAAAAAGTATGCCATTGTGTTCTGAGACATATATATGGAATCAAGTGGAAGGCAGCACTGCTTTGCTGCAAAAAGCCAAAAATTCACCTTCAAAATGAAACCTTTTTCACCCTTTCAAAATGCTATGTTATGCTATTCGGACCCTCCAGGATTTTGCAGCATGAAATGGCAAATTATGCGGCATGAAATGGCAAATTTTGCAGCACAAACCTTTATTTATGGCGGCATTTTTGCAGCACAATTTATCTTCACTGGAGGGTGCAAAATTGGTACATTGCAGGAAAGAGGCTGTGTGCAAGGCTATAAGAGAGCCATAAATAAAGGTTTGTGCTAGATGTCTCTGGCTTGGCGGAACAGTGCTTGTTTTGGCTACGATTTTTGGTTTAATGTGCCTGCCTATTTATTATTATTAACGTTATTAATCATTATCAGTAATGCTGAAAATATTCCCCTTCTATGTTCCCCAATCCCGCAAAAACCAACACACCTCTCTCACCCAACACACCTCACACGTCTCACCAATTCCCCATCACAACTTGTATTTTTGAACCTCATGCTCAGTCATACACTTACTCACATGCTATGACACACTGCCAAGTCACAATTTGCGCTCTCTAGTCCCTGCCAAACTCCAAATCATACTCCGAACTTACAATGTACACTCCGAATTCCTCCCGCAGTATACAGTCCTTCATTCTTGCATGCTACTTCTGCATCTTTCATCCTTTCTCCCATTCTATCACACTCATCCCTCATCCTTTCTCCCAATCTGCAGCTTACTGCCCCTTTCCGGCCAAACCCTCTCTGCTTTGGCCCACTACTACCCCTGCGCCCACGTTCCTTCCACTTTATGTACATCTGCTCTCTCTGATTTTAGGCCTACCACCCCACTGCATCCGCTCTGCTCTCTTGCCCACCACTTCCCCCTCTGACCTGCTGCTCTCCCTCTGATCTCCCTTTGCTTTCTTGCCTACCACGCCACAGCTCACCCATCACTCCCCTCACACTCCTTTGTCTCACATATTGTGACCATTTTTCAATTTTTGAAGAAAAATGTAGATTTTGTCCTAATAAAATGTGGCATCTAAAAATAGAGCAGAGATGTGCTGTTTTTACATAACCTATTTTTGGAAATGAGCAGGCCACCTTAATCTCAAAGGTGACCTGCGCATTTACACGGGGCTGAGCTGTAGTGCAAATGAAGCGCTGGCCAGCCACCTTGAATGAGTTTGTGATGGAAGCGCTCTCCCGACAATGGTCTACAGGCTCCCCGTGCATTTGACCGTGACTGGCCCTTAAGGGTCCTGCCACTATAAAATGCAACCCAAAAAAACACATTTCTATCCCATTTGGGGAACAGAAATGCAAGTGAGACAGCAGCTGTCACACTTAAAAATATATATTTTTTTAAAGTATTACATGAGTCAGTAGGGTCAGTCAAGACCCTTTAAAGCAGTGGCACCCCTCGTGCACGTATTTAAAGTGGGCGCATAGGGTGGCCTACAATTTCTACACATTTAAAAGCGCATCTTGCTTGTCAATTTGGGATGCGCTTTCAAATGCGTAGAAGCGCCCGCTGATTTGCGCAAAGGGGTGAAAAAGGACATCTGAATGGGCACATATAAGAAGCGCTCATTCAGATGTCCTTTGTGGATCGAACTGCTCTTTTTTTTTGCTCAAGTGATTAAATGTGCTTGCGCATTTCATTTCTTGAGTCCAATAGAAAGAACTGAGAAACTGGGCCTTTGAGTTTTTAAAAAAAATGTTTTTTCAAAAATGGAAATTTATGTGGGTGTTTTTGCAAAAACAGGCATTTTTCGCGGCATTTTGCGGGATCGCAAAATCGCTGTAAACTGGAGGGTCTGGCTATTTCCATCTGTGCATTCTGAAACCACTGTGATGGAAACGGCCCTGCCAGGCCCCGGATAATTCATTGTGTCTCTGAAAAACTGGGCATAATTCCTGAATGACATGTCCTGTCAAAGTAGATTTGAAAGAAATCAACAAGCAACTTTCTTTTCACTCGCACAGGAACACACATTTATTTCTTGCCAAAATGTATCCAGGCGCAGCAGTTCAAAGAGGCTTTTAACTCTTTGAGCCAGGTCAAATGCAAATGTATCTATACTTTGGATAAAAGATGCAAGGAAATGACTACAGCTGCAAAGACAGCGTGGGCAATCTGAGGAGCTGCAAATCGAATTAAAGAAAGAAATGCTAGCAGTTTTTAACACATGTGGAAAATGGGCTGTGCTGACTGAAGAAAAAAAATGGCCTGTTTAAAACTAAATTGTTCCAGTAAAGAACTGTTTTTGTTTCAAGAGCTTTATACATATTCATTGTTTTATTCATCAATTTCCGAGTGTCATTTTTAGCATTGTCAGGGTTTAAAATCTGTTTTTCTCTCTTGTTTGGGGAGGGAAGGTCAGATTTCAAATCTGCTGTCCATTTGTCATTCCTGATTACCTGCTGCTTCTGCTTATCCACTAAGAATTGATTATTTGTGGGTTTAGGGAACATTGAAGGGGGAAATTCTAACGCAAGTGCTATCTTACCTAAAATCAAAAAGTGCTCCTATTCCATGGTGTTCTGTAGTTGTGTCAGTAGAAAGTTAAACTAAGTGCATTGTTTACATTCCTATTGTTCTTATTACCCCATTGGTGATTGCTGACCCATATACAAAAATATTATGATTGCTTTCAGAATTTTAAAATAAATAAATAAATATTACATTTTATTTACCAGCCTGGTTCATGGTCCATTGTGACCCTGGGAATTTGAAAAGGGGGTGTGATATGCGTGGTGTACCATCTCAATACTGAAACTAACATTAAAACATAAGCATTTCAACTCCCTGCTGCATACTGGGCCGAGACTAAGGTTTACGTCGCCTGATTGAAATCCTTAACACCTGCTCCTGCAGATCTCCTGCCCAAAACTGAAAATGCACTGGGTACCTCGCTACCCTCTGATTTCGAGCCCAGGTCCCCTCCCTGCTAGTTGCACACTTGCACTGCACCCCTAGCAACCCTTGCACTCGGAGGCTGTTTCTGTGTCCCTACAGCCCGCTACCAGCACTTGACACCTGATGTCTGCACTTACCCTTGCACTTGCCACCAGCTAGCCACACGTTTTTATTTATTGCTTTATTTATTTTTGTTTGTTTATTTTACTTTTATGCTATGTACTGCACTGCCCCTCCTTTCTCCTCGCACTTTCCCCCTCCCCCTGCACTTGCTCGATCTCAGTGTCACCTGAACTAGTAAGGTCGTTATTTCTGTCTTCGCTCTGTCCCCCCTCCCTTGCCTCATAGCGCCTTGAAACACTTGTGTATAGGCGCGTTATAAATGCCATATCATATCATTGCATCTCAATTCAACAGCTTCAGGTAGCTTGCAGCATTCTATGGAAATTCAGTGTTTTTGTCGTTTAATGTTACAGCTTAAGGTCTTGTATGATAGATCCCTGGTTACTTAAGTATGTATGCTTGTTATTTTGACACCTTAACTAGTAAGAAAGCACTAGTTTAGTAGGGTCTCTATTTCAGATATATATTTAAATTGAAGAGCTCACTTCATGCCATGTATGCAATTATGCTTTAGCTGACATGTTAATGTATATACTGTAACAGATTTTATGATACGGCACACTCCAGCCAGGAACTTCTTCCACTGATCATGAAGGTGGCACACAATAAAAAAAAAAAGCCTTTTTATTTTTATTTGAATGCTGGGTTCTTTTTTGAGAAGGCACCCAACCCGTCCACAACCACCTTAACAAATACCCTGTGTTGCAATGGACCATGAACCAGGCCGGTGTGTAAAAATGAAATATTTAATTATTTTTAAATTCAAATGATAAATTCGTGCAAAAGAAATGTAGGGCAGCAAAATCTTCCATGGCGTGGCAATACAATTGCAAAGTTTTATAATACAGTTAATTTGTGTGGTTGTAATAAAGAGACAAGGAAGCTTAAAGGCTACTGAGCAGAGTACTAAAGCAATGTGAACACAGGTGAGAAAATCGATTTTGGGAAGGAAAACAATGCAGCAGAAATCACATGTGGCAGAATTGCAGTTTCTTATTTCAAACAGGCTTTAAACTGGCAAACAGCTAAGAAAATGGTCTTAGCAGTCAAAATCGGAAATCGGTTTTTGGGATGGGAACCAAAGGCACAGAATAGACAGGATACTGAGGGGAAGGGATGACTCTTTATAGGATGAGAGTGTCATTTTTTTTTCTAGGGGAAAATGCAAGTCAGATTTTAAAGAAAAGCAAAATACACAGGGAAAGTCGATTTTGTTAGCACAATGATTAGTTCTACTGAGACTATATTTTAAGGACTATAATTGTTAAAGAAAGGCACTTGCCATGAAGTGGTTGGGTTCGAATTGCAACAAGCTCACTGTGAATATCTTATAGGGGAATTAATTTATTTAATTCAAATGATACTAAGGATTTACACAAATAACTGAGAGAATTAGAAAAGAAATATGCAAACAGATAAAGACTAACACAGATTCTCCTAGGGAAATGGTACACACAGGATACTGGCAATTTGGGATATTAGTAGGGTTTTTATGGGATTTTAATAGGATTTGAACAGGATGCAAGGTGAAAGCTGGATATGCAGTTTCTGGGTACTGGATGATAGGATACTTACAAGGCATGCTTGAGTTTGGTAATTTGGACAGCCAGCAAGGTCTCTGGACAGCGGGCCAAGGATCTGGTCACAGGCAGCGGTGTCAAGAGATCTGGTTACTCGGTCAGCTGGGCTCTCCTGGAAGGGAACAGCTGGGCAAGATCTGGTCACGGTGGACAGTGGGATGGGTCAGCTGGGCAAAAAGTCTGGTCACTGGATTCTCCTAAAGGGGATCAGCGGCCTTTCCTCCTTTCTCCCTGGATTATTGGGCATGACTTCATCTGGATAGGTGGTTCTGCCTGGATCTGGATAGGTGGTTCTGCCTGGATCTGGATAGTGGGATGTATCTCTGCTTTCCTGGATCTTGGGGTCTGATTTTCATCTGCTTGTCCCTAGTGTTTCTCTGTCTCCCCCCTATATAGGCAAAGTGACATCAGAGAATGTTCCAATCTGGGCGGAAGTACTCTGACTTCCCCCTCAAATGGGATAGGCCAGGCTACGGGTATCCCCTCCTCCCTCAGGGCTGATTGGTTTAAGGGAAGTGACATCACTTAATGTGGGTGCAATTTATGACTCCCTTTGTCTCACAAGCCTATTTTTTACAAAACTGAGTTATGGAACAAAACACTTCATATTTACACTAGTCACCATCATAAAAATCAGATAGGCAGATCCAATATTTCACAGAGAATCGAATCATCCGATCGCCAACTGTGTGCAAGGTAGCATCGCTTTTGGGCATATTCCTGTAGTTTTTAGGAAAAATATTGTATTTACAGTTCTGCAAATGGCTACACATATTTTCATCAAGTTTAATGTCTGTGCCATTTATGCTTCACCCAGAAATGCATTTTAGCTTCCAATCCAGTTCACCATGTGCCAGAGAGCTGCACATGGTCTCATTGTGCTCGTCTAAAAATCACCTGTAAACTGTCATAATATGACATTGCTGCTTATTCAGAATGCAGTAAAAATGTCTTAAAGAATAATGTCCTTTATTGTCAATGGGGTAGATTTCCCCTTGATGTGGGGGGCACTACAAATCCCCACAGCAACTGTCTCTGCCAAGCTTGGCTGGCAACAAATAACTTTTATGATGTCTTTTGAAGTTGTTGACAATTCTCCCTTCAGAGGGATGCTTGAGGAAATCGCACCTCACTGTTATGCCCAGCCCAACTGGCCTCCTTTGTTCATTCTGGAAGGGCTGCAGGACTGTCTGATGAAGCTGCAAACTTCCACACCTCTGGGCCTTTCATGTATCCATGGGGGGCTGGTTCACTTCTGGAGGTAATTATGTTCCCATGGGAGGCAGGACACCTTTCAAGTAAGTGCCTCCCAAAGCTGTTCTGTTGGTTTCCCAAGTTTTTTTTCTTTTCTTTCTTTCAACAGAAACCAAGTATTTTTGGGCATGAATATAATGTACATTTTAGAGCAAGACCCCCATACCCACATATTTAATCCCATAGCTGTGTGAGCACAGGCTGTAATTGCTTTTCATTTTGAAACAGCATTCACCTGCTTTGCAAAAGCACTGTTTTACACATGGGTTAGATTTCTTGGATGTCACTTTCCGAATGTCTTTATTTTTTTATAAACTTTATTTATTGATGGTCATGACTTTGACATACAGCACAATTAAATGCAATACAACGAGATGGAGAAATAGGCATTTACATATATACGCACAGTGTAATCAGCTATTACATAGTCCTGGCGATGATACTGGAGAAATTGTATAATCTGGTATCATGTCACACAAGTACCTCCTGAACGGGGCCCAGATGTCCTTGGGACGACTTGTCCTGGGCATAGTCATCACATGTTGCTCCTCGCATTCATTGACAAGTCTCTGAAGAAGGGTTGAGCATTAGGTGGATGGGTCTTTTCCAATGTTGCAATATGCATTTTTTCGCCATTATGCAAGACACATTAAACAACCTTCTTGTCTTCTCTGCCACCTTCCGGATGTCCCCAAAGAGGTACCTCTGGGGGGTGAGAGAAGCTGGAATCTGTGTAATCTCCTCAATAAATGTTGCCACCTCCCCCCAGAACTCAGCAACTTTCTGGTATGCCCAATACATATGGAACAAGTCTGCTTGTGGCCCCCAACATTTCTGACAGCTCCCAGTGCAGTTTTCAGTGAACTTGGCCAACTTGGCCAGCGTATAGTGCAGTTTATTAAGGATGTTAAACTGAATTAGGCGGTGGCCGGCATTCAGAGACACAGACTTGGACATATGACGGTACCTATGCCATTTCTCCTCGGCGATCATCCCCCCCATGTCCGCCTCCCAGGTTTCTTTAACTGTATTTAGGGAAGGGGGGTTAGTCTGCACCATAGCGTACAGTGTAGATATACCGGTCTGGTCCCGAAGGTTATAGCCTGCAGACATTCATGGGAGGGTGGTTTGTCAGGGAATGACAGACATCTGGCACTAAATGATGATTTCATTCGGAGTATTGGAATATTCTCAGCTGTCCTCCACCGATTGTTTTTATAAAGTCCTCCAGGGTCACGTATTTCCTGTTTGGGAACATGTCCTGCATTTTTATCACCTTATTAGGGTCCCATGACCTCTGTAGGTCTTCATCAAATGAGGGTGAGATACCTGGGAAATTCCTTAATGAAATCCCCGGGTCGTACAGCGTTTCTATCCTTAGTTTTTTACAGATCGCAGACCAGGCATGTACAGTGATACTGACAGGGTCGAATTGGCATGGGTCCCTGTGCTGTGTGTGAAACAAGATGGATTGAAGTTTGGTCGGGGATGGAGCATAGCGCTCTATCGGGATGTTTGGGGCGGCATCGAGTGCATCGTACCAATGCCTGGCAAATTGGGCTTGTGCCACCAGGTACTATAGCTCAATATCTGGTGCCACAATACCCCCCTTGTCGTAATGCTCAACTAACCTTTCCCATTTCATTCTGGCTGCCCCCCGTTCCATATGAATGAGGTGGTCATGGATTGAAGTCTGGTAAAAAACGTTCTGCCTGGCCAGATCGGGATGTTTCCAAAGAGATGCAGGAGTTTGGGGAGGACCACCATCTTTAACATTGCAATCTGGCCATAGAGGGAGATTGGAAGCCTAGTCCACATCTGAAATTTGGTAGCGAGTTTTTGCAGGAGTTGGTCATGGTTGTCTACATATAGTGTCAGTCTTTCCCCAGACACAATAATGCCCAGGTACTGGATGTGCGTAGGTGACCATTTAAGTCCATATACGTTGGCAGGACACACAGTGGCTGGTGTAAGTGGGAATATTTCAGATTTGGAATTGCTTATCTTGTAGCCCGAGTATTCAGTAAACTTGTGTATATCAGTCATAATGGGACCCAGGTTTATTTCAGGATCGCAAACATAAAGAAGTGTGTCATCTGCATACAACGATATGGACTGGGTTGGGCCTGTCATTCTGATACCCCTCTGTCCGTGGTTCTGCCGCTCAAATGCCACTATCAGTTTGATGGTTAAAGTGAACAGTATGAGGGAGAACGGGCATCCCTGTCTGGTACCCCTGCCCAATGTGAAAAGTTTGGATATAGTGCGATTGGTAAGGATCTTAGCCCCAGGTTTAGTGTATAGTAAACGGACACATTTAAGAAAGTATGGGCCCATCCCAATGTTTTTTAACACAGCAAACAGATATTCCCAAGACACAGAGTCGGAGGCCTTTTCAGCATCCAAGGAAACTACTGCCGCCCGTGCCTCGGGATCTATCTGCGCCATGACAACGAATAATCTATGGAGATTTAGTGCAGTGGAACGAGTTGGTATGAAAACACATTGGTCCGGGTGAACCAATCTGGGCATACTGGGGAGGAGCCTAGTGGTCAGGACCTTCACGAATATCTTCGCATCAGAGTTAATCAACAAAAGGGGTCTGTATGATGACAGGTCATGGGGTGGCCACCTGGGTTTTAGCAGCACTATTATCACTGTCTTCCTCATAGATTCCGGCAGGACACCCCGGTCCATGGCTTTCTCTCATACCTTCACTAGGATGGGGGCAAGCTCGTCCTTATATTCCTTGTATAGCTCCACCCCTAGTCCATCTGATTCCGGGGCTTTTCCTGATGATAGGGATTTGATAGCATCTATTATTTCTTTGCAGGTTATCGGCAGTTCCAGGGCTGAATTCGCTTCCAGCGAAGGTTTGGCCAATTGTAATGTGCTGAGGTATTCACTTGTTTCGATATTGGTTTTAACATCACGATTTGCATATATTTCTGTATAGAAACGAGTGAATTCCTGGTTGATACCTTCCTCCTCTTTGATTACCTCGCTGTTAGTTGCATGCATACTCGTAATGGGGTTGTGATGTCTTTCCGCCTTCAGAAAGTTAGCCAGAGGGCGTCCAGCCTTGTTACCTTCCCCATATGTACATGCTCTCATAGGAGCAGCCATGTATTGAATCTCCCTGTTTGCCAGTTTATGGAATTCCTGCAACCATTTATTAAGGTCAGCAAGCGTTTGGGTATCATGGATGTTGCTGTATTCCAGTTTCAGACCTCGCAATCGTCCCTGTATTTCTGCCAGATCCAACCTTACGGATTTTAGTAGGTCAGTGGTTTTAGACATGAGGACCCCTCTCACCCAGACCTTGAACGTCTCCCAAAACTTTGCATGGAGGTCCATGGACCCCTTGTTCAGGGTAAAACAATTCACCAATCTCCGTGTGGAGAGATTCAACTACATTTGGGTCTTTCAGGATATCGGGAGGTATTCTCCACCGTCTGTCTGGTGGTCGGTTCTTGTGGAATTCTATTTCTAAGGAAATCAGGGAGTGATCCGATATTGTGCGGGGATATATATATCACAGCCTAGCAGCTTGCTGGAGAGACACGAGGATAGGAGCCAGTAATCAATACGGGATTCAGAGTCGTGTACTGAGGAATAGTACGTGTACTGTCCATCGAATGGGTGGAGTGTCCTCCACGCATCGATCAGGGGCATCTGTTGCATCATCTGGTTTAGGGTGATGGCCGTCTTGGTAGGTACCCTAGGTGTGTCAGATGACCTTTCAAGGTAGATGTCCAGAATTGTGTTGAAGTCACCTCCCCAGATTATTAGGGCCTCATCTGACTTGGTGAGCATGTCCAAAATATTTATATAGAAAGCGGGGTCATCTATATTTGGTCCGTAGGTGTTAACTAGTACCACAGCCTGTCCAGCAATATTGCCCCATACAAGCGCATATCGTCCCAGGGGGTCTATTTTGCTGTTCGTGCAACTGAATCCTATTGATGGGTGCACCAATGTGAGTACCCCCCTGGCCTGGGTGGAGTATTCAGTGCCATACCTTTGTGTGCCCCAGTGTGAGAGAAGGGCATTGTTCACTTTTCGAAGTTCATGTGTCTCCTGCAACATCACTATGTGTGGATGATGTCTGGCGATGTATGTACCCACTTTCCTGGATTTGGTCGGGTTATTGAGTCCACGTACATTCCAGGACATAAGTTTAATTTTTAGCCCTTTGTCTACGGGATTCCTGTGTGCCATCTGAGTTTGTCGTGAAAATCCTCACCTGTGCATGATAATTCTAGGAGGGTGCCGCCTGCAGCGGCATGAACATACATTTCCATACATTTAACTTTTTCAATGGGTCCTCCACTCCGCACCTTCATCCACCCCCTTGCCAGTGCCATGGAGAATAACCAACTCCCACCTCCCCCACCCCCTTGCCACCTCCCGCACCCCCCTCCCACATCATCGCCCCCAACTTGTCAAATCATCCCCTTAAACTTGTGGAGCTCTCCTGAGGTATGCTTGTTGCAGCTACATGGCTGCCGTCATTTGGCGCCCTCGACCCAGACTTAACAAATAGTGATCAGAGCCACCCCTTATCGTGAACGTTTTGACCAATATAAAAGATATGAACATGTTTGTCCTTCAATCTGCGGGATCTCGCCTCTCCTTGCCTGGTGGGGGTCGCATGTTTTGGTTGGCCCCCGTTCACTAGGGGAAGAGGGATGGATGCCTCGATGTATGCCAAAGCTTCCAATGGAGTTTAAAAAAAATACGCTCTTCCCCCATGTTGAATTCTCATCTTTGCCGGGAAGATAGGGCGTAATGAATTTGGCGCAGACAGAGTTGTCGCTTAACTGGCTCGTATGACCTCCTCTGCACCTGTATATTTGCTGCAAAGTCCAAGTAAATGTGTACCCTGTTCTCCTCGTAGTGTAGGGTACCTTTTTCTCTGGCCAGTCTCAGGATCATGTCTCTGTCCCTGTAGTTGAGGAGACGGGCAATTATTGTGCGGGGTGGTGCGCCGGGCCTGGGAGCCGGGCCTAGAGTGCGGTGAGCCCTTTCAACCAAGAAATGTTCTGAGAAAGATTCTGTGCCGAAAAGGGTTTTCAAAAGGGTTTCAACTTGCCCCTCCATTGGACCTTTAATGAAGGACTCTGATACTCCGACAATCTGGATGTTGTTCCTCCTGGATCTTGATTCAAGATCATCACACTTGCCCAGGATCTTTGATAGGTTGCTTTTAAGTTGTGCTATGTCACGGCTATGTTGAGTGATCTTGTCTTCATTTGTGCTGATCCTGTTTTCCGTTTCATTGATTCAGGCACTTTCCTTGTCTACCCTTGCCTTAGGACAGCTGATGGTTGCCACTATGTCGTCCAATTTGACGTTTTTAGCTAGGAATCCATTCTGCATGATAGTCATTAGGCGGTCTTCTCTGGCATCGGTGGGCGTTTCAGTTTGGGTGTCGGCGCCGGCGATGACATCACTTCGGACAGCTGAGGTTGGGAGTTAGTGAAAGAGTCCATCGAGCCATTTTTTTTGGAGCCTCTGCCCTTCTTCTCATTACGGCCCATATGTTGCAATCTATAATGGGGAGTGGACTGTGTTCTCCCACGTAGTACAAAGGAGGTTATCGTTTGCAGCTCTCGCTGTGGACCTTCAGGCCATGTACCTCTTGATATTCCGGCTGCGCAGCACGGTCGGTGGTCCGCCAAGGCAGTTCCAGCAGCAGTCTAGTTAGCACATACTCAGTGTGTTGTGGGCAACCGTAGATTACGTTGCGTTGGCCTCTTCACTGACAAAAGGGGTGTATTTAGATCGGGTTACCTGTGTATGTTTGTATTCTGCATTCCCAAAGTAATCGCCACCTTTGCTACTTATTGTGCAGTGTACTTATTTCTCCATTCGTGTGGTAGGTCTGCTAGCAAGGGTTGTGCAATCTCCACACAACTGTGTTGTTCACTTCCTGCAGTGGTTCACCCTCGGGTGGCAGTGGCGTGGGATGCAGCCTGGAAGTGATGCTGCCCTGTCCGCCCCAACTCCCAGAGTGAGGACAGGCAAGCAGTATGTTACAGGATTTCACCCTGACTGCGGTATCAGGTGTGGACTAGGGTGGTGACCAGGATTTTGAGGCTAGTTGCCACTGCAGTAATTTTCGACAGTCATAGTGGGTCACCTCCCCATATCTTCTTGGGGAGGCAGGCTGGCGTCGAACCAGGCCCAATGTGGTCCGAGTGGATATAACGTAGTGTCAGGAAAGGACTGTGTTCTCCCACGTTGCTGAGACGATATATTGCACACCCCTGGCTGGGGCGTAGAGTATTAGGGAGACAAAGAGGTCTACAGCAGGTGCGTAGTTCGCCAGATATGGTTTGCCCATAAACTCGCTTTCCCAGAGGCACACTATCCACTCTCCCTTATCCAGCCAGCCAAGAGCTGCAGGGGAGATATCGGGTCCTGACCAGGATTTGGAGACTAGTCCTTACCCATGCTTCTAGTGGCCACCTCCACGGCCTCTGTAAGGAGGAAGGCCGGTGCCTCAGTAGGCCCCTCCAGGTGCGTGAGGATATTATGTGGGATCAAGGATGGACTGTGTTCTCCCACGTCGCGGTGTAAATATGTTGACCTACTCTGAATGGGGCATCGGGTGTTAAGGATACAGAAAGGTCTCTAAGTAGGTGTTTATTGCGCCGGATACAGGTCACCCATAAACTGGTGTTCAAAGGGGTACACAATCCACTTCACCTTGTTTAGCCAGCTATTGTCTGCGAGGGAGACGTAGGGTCCATTTGTGGCTTTCCACCACGTAAGCACCACCTGGTCGCAGGGTTTCGATATTGTGTTGCTACCCCTGTGTTAGCCAGTATAGCCCCAAGGCACCCCAGGTCCCAGTAGCAGGTTGAGGTGGTGGGTAAGGGAATCTCCACTCGTTATTCCCAGGATGGCGTCCCCCTGGTGTGTCTCCAGGAGCCTGCCAGGTCTGCGGCCAGTCACAGAGGGTAGGAGAGGCCCAAGTGAGGTGAGGACAGGCACCGCAAGCCACCTTAGGTGACTCTTTTGGGGGCCAGTGGGCCGCAGTCCTGCACTCCACGGTGCCGACTGCAGCCAATCCAACGGAGCACCCCCAGGCCGCCCCGTGTACAACGGGACAGAAGCATCCACTTGTGCGATGTAGGCGCGGTGCGCCCCATTGCAGGGCTGTTGAAGACAGTGGACCGTGATGTCGTACCAGAACTTTCTCTCACCACAGTGTAGTCGTCTCTCCCTACGGCGCCTGCAGGGCAGCCTCAAAGCTATGCGTAGCACTATGGTCGCCGGGTGCAGGGAGCTGATCAGCCCGGCCCGGCGGCCGATAACAGGATTGCAGTCAGAGGGAGGCAGTTGCTGCCCACTCTAGCCCTCGTCCACTATGCTCGACGGTGTCCACACCAGCGGAGCATCCGCAGGCCTTCCATGGTCCCCCCAGCTCTCCACGGTCGCCGGGTGGCCAGCGCCCAGCAAGGCCCACAGGTGATCCCAAGTGGCGTAACTGTACGCTGCCGCATCCAGATCTCGAGCAGCAGGCAGCGGGGCAATTGTATCAGTCCTACCAGGGGGGCAATATTGCTGGTACCTTGGTGTGCAGTGTCTCGCCGTCATCCTCCGTTTCGTTCGGAAGGCTTCCAAGGATTGTATGCAGGTTATATACTTGCAATAAATTGGAATGAGGAACCTTTTCAGTGGACACTTATGGGATTAGACCTCAGCGCCCTCATTAAAGCAATAGATTTGTCGCATGTGCAGGGTAACTACGGAGAAATGTTGGCTCCTCTACTCCGTTTTCAAAGAAAAAATAGTATGGTTCAAGTTACACCTCTTGTATTCATGCGCCACAGTTTCAAAAAAATAAGATCTCAACTCAGTAGGATTATGATTATAAAGTGCTATATTTATGTGAACAGGTGCCCTTTTACGATAACACGTGTTTCAACGGACTGAGCCGCCTTTTTCAAATCAGGGCTAAATGTTAAAACATCATCATTGACACATAATAACAATCAAACACAATTATATCACCATTTTGATAAATAGATTGCATATGAACACGGAAAACAAGGAGGGGGATAGGGAAGGATTGGTTAGGATGAAAACATACAACATGTGGAAAAATACAGATGAAAAGGTGGGAGAGAAATCAACAAAAAGAGAGTATAATGATTATAATGTTCTATTGATTCTTGTCATATATATTGAAGTATTTGTAAAAACGTTCTTACCCAATGGTAGTGTTTTGTAAATTTGGAACGTCGCCTTTCAGCAAGTTTAAATATGTCATGGGATCAATCCCTGCCTGTCAAATAAACTTGTGATAATAAGATTCCATACATCTTTATCTGCTATCTGGTGATTTAGTTATTCTGAATTAGGTTACATTCTGTTATTTTGCTCTTAATTACTTTAGCTAATGTTTAAGTTACTGTTATTAATACAATGCTGTGATTTTTGTGTTGTTTTCAAAAGCGCATGTATGATGCACATGGCAGTTTACGGTTAAATGCCTTCCGCTATATATTCTATGGCAAGTCTTGTCATTTCGTTAGTTGATATTGTTGCAGTGTGCCCGTGAGCTCTGCTAGGTTAATCAGTCTACACATCAGACATCGGGCTAGTGCGAGGGAAACATTAAATAAACACGCATGCGCTTTCACATCACGTTCTTCAGAATAGCATGCCGCCTGCAGTGAAATAGCTAAAAGTGCCATATGGGCTCAGACGTATTGTTTCTCATACCTTACCTCTGTTGGCATTTTGTCCGCACCGTACGAAACTGTCCGCGTTCGTACGCAGATCCAAAATGGAGGGCTATATTGTTGTGGTTACTGTTACTCGGACGACCGTGTTGGTCCCTTCTCGCTTTCCATTATGGACGCCATCTTTTGAGCAACTACTACTTAATATTGATTAACTACATTGATTCAACCCCAATTGTTGAGTTGTACCTGCCGAAATTCGTTCTAATTAGTGTACTAAACTACATTACATTCATGTTTACAGTATAGTACGAATTATGGTGCATATTAAGAGAACAAACTATAAGTAAAATAAGTATTTTGTAGGAATTGTGTGAACGTTGTTCTCCTAATTTTATGTTCCTAATTTTTGAACTCATTAATGAAAAAAAAAAAAAAAGGAGGGGGCCTCAAAATACATACTAATAATCCAACTTGAATTGTAGTTCACATATTTACAAAGAACCCGATATGGTGTCAAAACCAATTTGAACTTAAATTTTTCGGGATCATAGCTGTTCTTTTTCAATAATCCGGGTAAAGTTCTCTAATTGCACTTGTGAATTTAAAAAAGAGAGGTAGATGCGTACTTTAAAGCGCTGCAAGATGGTTACAAACACATAATTCACACTATTATCAGTGTTCCCCATGGTTCCTTTATGGGCATTGGAACACGTTCTAATTGCATAAGAAAGAAGACATTTCATTGTCCGAGTTAAGGCCTCTTTCTACTGTCCGAAATCGGCAAATTAGTTTTGATTCTTCTTGTCTCAGTTTCAATTCTTGGTTCCCTCCTCTGGGTCCTAGAGTCACGTTTTTTAGGCCGAGAATCTGATGTCTTGTTTACTGCTTAGTTGGTGATTCTGTTGCCAGTGGGATGCCAGCAGTAGGTTGGCATTTTGACTTCCAATGCTTGAGATATGTTCCCTGATTCTTATCTTCCAATATACATTTATTTGCACTGGCAGATTATTGCATAAATCACAAATTTTGTTTTACAGTTAATGAAGTCTGTAATGGTATGTTTAGTGCCAAATGAGTCTTCAAACACTTCTGTATTGTCCCTTGCATATTGACACATAGAACATGAGCCGCATTTCTTGAATCCTTTCGGTAACTGTGGTAGCCATGAGATATTTTCTACACATTTTAGTTCTGGTAACATTGACGGACTCAGAATATTCTTCAAAGTTTTTGCTCATGTAAATGTCACAGTTGGTCTGTCTTCAATAAAATCTTTAATATGAGGATCTAGTTTCAAAAGGTCCCAATTCCTTTTCAAAAATGTTCTCAACGTAGCATTGTTGGCACAATATGTTGTAATAAATCTTATTCGTTCAGGCTGCCCACTGGTTTGTTTGCTGCTCATGAGTGTGTTTTCTCTGTTTATTTTATTTGCTTGTTCCTGTGCTTTTATAATAGTTTTTCTAGCATATCCCCTGGTTAAAAAGCGATTTGAGAGCAATTTGCATTCTTCATCAAAGATTGCTTTTGCCAAACAGTTCCTTCGAGCTCGTATGAACTCCCCTTTGGAGATGTTTTTGATTACTGAATTGTAGTGACAACTTGTCACAAACAGGGTTGAGTTTGCCTCTGTTGCTTTCCTATAAGTTTTAGTCATCACTTGGTTTTCCTCTATATAGATTGTTGAGGTCCAAGAAATTGACCTCTGATGTGCTGGAGGTGCCAGTAAATTGTATTCCGAAAGAATTCTGATTGGCTCTTTGTCTAAATGCTTGGAGTTGGTTGTCAGTTCCCTTCCAGATGAGAAAAACATCATCTATGTATCGTTTCCATAGAACAACCCTGTCTTCATAATCTCCATCTGAATATATATGTTTGTCTTCATACATGGCCATTGTAAGATTTGCCATGGCTGGGGCATATTTCACACCCATAGCTACGCCACGGGTTTGCCTGTAGAATTCCTTGTTAAAAAGAAAGACATTATTTTTCAGTGTCAGAAGCAGCATTTCTTTAAGCATCTGTGTGGATTGCTAATTGGATGCTGTGCCCTGGGAAAAAGTGTAGTCTATAGCCTCTAAAGCTGTCTCATGTTTGATCGATGTATATAATGCTGTGACGTCCCATGTGGCCAAGATGTATTCTGGTTGCCATTCCACTTCTATTAGTTTGTTAATAATTGCTGTTGTGTCTTTGAGAAATGATTTGGTTGTATTGACTCTGGGTCTGAGAATGTGATCAATGTACTCTGCCATATTGACAGTGGCCCAGCCTATTCCACTCAAAATAGGTCTCCCTTCCGGAATAAGGTCAAAGGTTTTGTGGACTTTTGGTAGAAAATATATTGTTAGTAATATAGGATGTTTGATTTCCAGTGCCTGTTTCTCCTCATCTGTCAGAAGTCCCTTACGGTGCCAGTCTGTGATTGCTTCTCTAAGTTCCTTGACAATTTCCACTTTTGGATTTGATGGTAATTTTATATAGCATTGGGGCGTTGTTAGATGATTGCGAGCCATTGTTATGTAATCTTCCCGGTTCATTATTACTATTTTTCCACCTTTATCAGCTGCCTTGATGGTCAAATTAGGATCTTGTTGTAGATCTTGAAGTGCTTTTCTTTCTTTTTGCGACAGATTGTCAAATTTGTATTTACATTTTGATGTATTCTTCCTCTTGCTTTTTGCATCGAATTCCTCATTCAAGTCCTTAGTCACTGATTTGTAGAAGGCATCTATTAGATTTTCTGGCATCAGTTGGGGTGTAATTTTCATTAATGAGTTCGAAAATTAGGAACATAAAATTAGGAGAACAACGTTCACACAACTGTGGCGCATGAATTCAAGAGGTGTAACTTTAGCCATACTACAGATTATATGCTTGCTGTCAGTCAAGTGCCGCAAAGCCTCTATGGCTGCGCAGGATAGTTACTGCATATACAAAATGGGCGCAATGGTGCCGGCTCATAGCTCCTCCCCCTTCAAGGCCTGCCACTGGGCGTCTACTGCGGTCTCGAGTGATTGCCGTTCGGAACTCACAGCCAGCCCATGCCCCGCGGCGCTCCCGCTGAGGACACCAACAGTGATATCTTCGCAGATGCACATCGGATTTCAGCCAGAATTTCGGGCACCGTTCTCCAGGGCGTCAGAACCCAACATTGCTGTGTTTTTGGCTTTCGGGTGGCCCCTTGAAGGATACATTTTTATTAGGATATTTCTCGGGTCGGAGCTCCTCAGATCAGGCTGCCATTCTTCACGTGCGCAACAGCGCCCCCACAAACGCGGTTTTTGCCACACACAGTTTCACTGCACTCAATCTTCAGGAAGGCTTTTACAGATATGCTCAGTTTCTGAACATGGAGAGATATATTTCCAAGCATCTCTTTGAAACTGGCATAGGAAAAAGAAACACTTCATCATTTCTTTCATTTACTGTGGGCTGTGCACAATGGTTGATAGCAAAAGAAAACACAAGCCGTGTTCAGTGGAAACCCGCATTCTTTGCCTTCCAAGTGATTTCCCAGTACATCAGCTGTTCTGGAAATGTATTTGCCTCATTTCTTGATGCTCAGCAGAAATAAAGCATGCCAGGGTGGGTTTCAATGAAGGGAATGACTTTGTGATGTTTTAAATGAAATCAAGGGCAAAGTCTTGAATGCAGGTCATTTTCTTGTGCACTGAAAAAGGTGTGTGAGAAAACCTATGTTTGGACGTGCGCAAACACTCAAAAATAGTGATATACGTTTGGTATGTTGAGGTGTGCTGCAGTGATGGGGAATCAGGTGACTTCGCACTGTCACCTTGTAATACAATATGACAGAAAGGTAAGTATCCTCACATACTGCGCTCACCATCCATTTCAAAGTAAGAACAGTTTTTTGGGTGAACTTAAGTGATGCCTTGCGGCTGGATTTTATGGTCAGAATGTCAAAATAAAAGATTCAAGACAATACAATGGAGTGTGTTTGTTGTCTTCACAAACTTGTATGTCAAAAAACATTACATAACAACTTAGGTTGCAAAGATATATTAATAATTTGCTGCCTGCCAAATCAATAATGATTCATGACAATTTGTGGTACAAAGGTAAACTGCTGATGACAACTGCCAGCACTTGTTTCAACCCACTGAGGTCGTCATCAGGGCATAATAGTTATACAGTGTTTCAATAAGTGGTTAATAAATTGTTTAATTCAATTGGCCTGATGCCAATGATTGTATATTACTGCAAACGTATGTATACCTGAGACAGTTAGTTGATGAGTTGTTCAAATCAGTTTGCGTATTGCTAGATGACCCTCTAAGTGACATGAACTTGGTTCTGGTATGATATATAGTCTCCTGCCTTTGGGGAGATGGATGTTTCAAGGTCTATACAAGTATTATATTAGGATGTTTGTTGCAATTAGAAATCCGTTATCTACTCCATAAAGTCTATATTTGAATGGGATACCACAAACTATTCTGTCACCGCTTAGTTGTATGCTTGTTTGTTCACTGCTTAATTGCAGATAAGGAGCACCACACCCCTCCTTTATCATAACAACAAAACACAGCACACCATATAACACTACCCAACTTTTTCACTAACATGAACAGTCCATTTTCACCAGGTGGCTTGGGTCTGTATGCAACCTTGCGGCTCATTTCAGGAGTTCAGTACATAGTCACTGAGGTGGGCAGGCCTCCCCATTGCCACTCTATGGGGATACCTTCTGCACCCCTCCCGGCATGACTCTCCTCAACTGTGAACCCTCGATCCAGGGGAGCGAGTGTACCTGCTGAACCTCCCCCTTCATCTGGTACCTCGATGCAGTCTCTCCTCTGGGTGGCCTCCGGCTGGACAGCCTCCCCCACCTTCTTGAAGAAACGGTGTTCCTGGTGACTGTCGACCGGCCATCTGACGCGGTTACCATCGACCCTTTTACGGCCACAATGTCCATGGGAGTAGGCTCATAGTTCAGTGACATCTTTCCTTAAGGGTGGCGGTTTCTAATTAGCACCTCATCGCCCAAAGCCAGTTGGTGTTGGCAGAGCTCCCTTCTCATGTTCTCACTGTCTGTCCGCTGCCTCCTTTCTCGTTCCACCTGGTCATCATCAATCATCGCTGGCTCCCTCAGTACCGCTTCCAGCAGAAGGCCTCTCAGGCACATTTGGAACATGACTTCCACAGGGGCAACTCCAGTGGAGCCATGAGGAGTCACTCGATACTCCCGAAGGAACTGATACAGTGCTCGACGTAGGCTCTGACCTTGTCCATGAGCAATCCGGAATACCTTTTTAAGTGTTCTCATGAACCTCTCTGCTTCACCATTGGCACATGCCATACTGGTGTGACCTTCCTGTGATGTATTCAGTATTCTTCCATCAGCTCGGCAGTCTGGGGCAGTCAGTGTGTCACAAATTTCTTTTCGAGAGCCACTGCTACATCCTCAAAGGTCACCGACTCCACAAGCTCCACCTCCGGGTATCTTGACCACTGGTTGACCACCACCAGGAAGTGGACAACTCTCTCCATGGAACCAAAATCTGCATGCATCATCTCCCACAGTCGTGTTCCCAAGGGCATGCATTCGATTTGTGGGTTGCGTTGCACTGGCACCACAGGCATGATGCAACAAACTCCTCCACTTACCTCTCCAGGTCAGGGAACCACACCTTGAGACACGGCCGTGATTTGGTCTTGGACATCCCTTTATGTCCTTGGTGGGCCAGTTCAATCCCTTTTTTTGTAATTGTAAATGGTTGTTTAAAAAGCGCTTCATACCCAGAGGTTTCTAAGCACAGACCCGGGAATCGTACCTATGTTGCTCAGCGTCATCTTGCTTCCAAGAAGAGCATGTTGCCCCTGAGCTATCTCCCCGAACATACACTTGGTGTATTTTCCCCACTGGCAGACCATCCGGTCTCCCTGCAGCAACAGGCCTGATTACACAAATGTCAGTTCCTCCCATACTGGCTAGAGTTGCTCAAGTGCCGTACGTGCTTCCTGTGTCCTTTTGCCCAAGCCTTCTAGCACTGACTTCCAGTCTCCCTGTCAGAGTGCGTCTCGCAAAATCTGAAAACACTTGTCACACTTGTCACTTTCGGACGCCTTCACCATCCTTGGATCGGCATGGAGTTTGGGGTGGCCGATTCCACCAAGAGTTGGGCATATTCGTCAGATTCTTCGAAACTTGCTTCCTCCCATGCCTCTCCTTTGGGCTGCAGATGTTGCGACAGATAATCCGCTGCATTGTTGGTTCCCGGACGGTATATCTGCGACACCCTTTACTCCAACAGGGCTAGCATTCACTGTTCAATCCTCGCTGGTGGTTTGGATGATGAGGTTTAAGGTCCGTCACAACGGTCACTGGCTGGCCTAGTACATACAATTGGAAACGCTGGCAGCCCCACAGCAATGCCAAGGCCTCCCGTTCTATCTGGGAGTACCTTTGCTCCGTATCAGACAGTGGTCGACTTGCATAGGCTACTGGCCGGTCCCCTCCACTGCTGTCCTTTTGCATTAGGACCGCTCCTAGCCCGAATGGGCTGTCGTCCCTTTCCACCTGCGATGGCAAAGCGGGGTCAAAGTACGCCATGGTGTCCTCAGCCGTCAGCACTCCATTCACATTGTCAAACGCCACCTGTTCTAGAGGGTCCCATTGGCAGGTGGAGTCTTTTCTAGTTAGGCTCCTCAGGGGTTCCGATCGTGTGGCCAAGTTTTTGATGAACTAGCCACAGTATATAACCATGCCCAGGAAGCTGCGGACCTCCGTCACGTTTTCGGGTGGTTTTGCCTTCACAATTTCCTTGACTTTCCTGGGGTCTGGCGACATCCCCCCCTCCTTGAAGACTAACCAAAGAACTCAATGCTCGTTCGCAGGAACTCGCACTTGTCCTGGTGCAAGGTGAGTCCCAACTCCTGAATGCCCTTGAGGGTCTTTACGAGGCGTGCCACATGTTCTGTTTTAGACTTTGCGAACACCAAGATGTGGTTACTAATGTTCAGGACCCCTTCCAAGTCAGCCAGGGCCCCACGTATTATGTTCTGAATGACCTTGGCTGCCGAAGACACCCCAAAACTCAGGTGCTTGTACCAGTATAGTCTCTGGTGCGTGGTGAATGTCCATATGTACCTTGAGTCCAGGTGCCAAAGGAACTGATGGTAGCCTGCTCGGATGCCGAGTTTGGAAAAAAACGTTTCTCCTTACAACTCTGCAATGATGAAATCTACAGCTGGTGTGAGGTGCCTCTCCCTTTTGATGGCTTTATTCGATAGCCTCATGTTGATGCATATCCGAACCATGTCAGGCTGCTTCAGTTTGCGAGCAACCACTACGGGGGTCACCCAGGGTGTCGGACCATCCACCTTCTTGGTGATATCTAATCCCACCAGGTCCTCCAGTTCCCTGTCCACTAGGTCACGCAGGTGGAATGGAATTCTTTGATGGTTCAGGGCGACTGGCTGTATTGATTCCTCGATGTGGAGCTCACCGATCAACAACCAACTGGCCAATCCCTTCAAAGAGGCCCCCAAACCTTCAGAGAATGTCCTGCACATCCTCGGCATACACCCCATAGGCAAAGCTGACAATACCTAAGGCCTCTGCAGCCGCACAATTTAGCAGTTTGTTGTGGCTCACTTTTGTGACATTGAAGCAGGCTCTGATTGAATTTCCAGCATGCTCAACTTGAGCAACAAAGGCCTCCAGCAAAGGGATTGGCTGTTCTCCTCCAAATGTAAATATGCGGGCATTAGGCTGATGTAGACCTGGGGGCTCGACCATCGCCTCGCAGTGCACTTTGGCCATCACATTTACAGAGGCACTGGTGTCCACTACTACCGGTATTGGTGATCCGTCCACTTGTACAGTGCATTTCATGCTGAGGTCGGTCCTTGGACTTTAGCACACTGATGCTTGAAATGAAGAAGATATTTTCGTCATCCTCATCCTCTTCAGGCACCTCATTGACACCAGAGCCAAGATCTATGGACGTTGCTGCCTGAAGAACCCCGCGCGAATGGGCCCCCTCTGTACCACAACCGGCAGCAGTGCACGGCAAATGCGCGCATAGTGGTCCATCGTACTGCACCTTCTGCACGCTTTTCCTTAGGCGGGGCACTCTGTTGGGTGCGGCAGATCGTAACCGCACTTCGGGCATTACTCAGGGTTCTGACCACCTCTGTCCCTGGTCTGGATTGCTGGTCGACTTGCACCTCTTATGCCTTGGCCACGCCCCATAGCACACACTTCCTCGCCCTTCACAGGTCTAAGTGCAGCATACATTTTAGACGCCCTCGTTTCCGCCACCTCATGCGACCTCCCAGCTCCAGGATTCACGGCAACGTGAGCCTAGGTTCCCTTGGCACTTGACGCCGCAGTTTGCCAGATGTGCACCCTTGGATGAGGGGGTTAGTATCATACCCTGCTGACTATGCCATGCGCAGGATATTGCCATGCGTCGGAGGCGATCATGGAAGGTGTCCAGGGACTCATCGTCCTTTTGTTTCGCACTGCACATGATGAAGCATTCATAATCTATATTGGCAAGGGGCATGAAGTGCTTCCGCAGCACATTCTTGACCCCACATAGGTCTCATCAGGCAGCTGAAGAGATTGATAGATTTGGTGTACCGCCGGCCCAGCAGAGTACAGCAGCGTTGCTACCTTGCTCTCATCATCTGTCTCCCCAGTGGCCTTGAAGTATATGTCCATTCGGTCTATCCAAGCTCTCCACCTCGGGCCCAAACTTGACTAGTTTCAAATTTCGGCATGGGCGCCAACTCCCCTTGTTGACGCGGGACTCCCGCACCACCTGGTGCCCCTATGGCTGCTGGTGCCCCATTATGGTGAGCGCACAGGCACCCTTCTTACCAAGGCATGCAACTCACTCAGAAAAATGGAGCATTTCAGCAGGCCTGTGGGTGCTGGTACTGCCACCCACACCATCTGCCTGACCAAACTCAGGATGGGTGTGTATATAAAATTCCCTCAAACTGCCTTCTCCTCTGTTCAGGGTATTACATTCCCCACTTTGTCCTATTTTCTTTTCTTCAAAATTGTCCTGCTGCTTATGGTGCCGTAGCACGAGGATCACACTCTAGTGTGAATAAATTCCCCCCAGTGGGGTTCCATAAATGGGCGTCTGAGAGGCGCACAAGCACTCCTGTAGGAGCCACAACCTTCCTCACCACATTGTCACAAGATGGCAGCCTATCGCATCACAGGTGTGGACCCCGCAGCGTGAGACAAACATTCAAAATCACCTGATATGCTTTGAACTCACCGCTGCAATGATCCCGCGGGTCTGTGTGATCTGAGCAACCTCCTCGTCGCCAATGTTGTGTTTTAGCATGGAGCTTTGCCCTAGCCCCTGTGCTGTGCTGCGAGCCCCCCTGGTCAACAGAGCAGATTCCAGACACTGCTACACATCCAGGCTCCTCAGGCCCTCTGGCGCGCACGTGACGTGCCCCTTTATTAATCACACGCTGCAGACTTACGTCACTCCACTGCTTGTGTCTTCCTTAAAGACACAGACACCACACTACATCACGTGCCTTTCTGTTGCTGGGATTCTGAACAGGCCACTGCTAAAGAGCACCTGAGAGCACAATGTTCCAAAACATCATACTGTGCACTCCTGATAATGGTCAGAACGGAGCTAGCACATACTACCATGCATCCACAGCTTTTACTGCAGTACCACCACAGAAGTTGAACCTTCAGCAAGGCCACGACCACATGGAGCTGAACACGCTTCCCTTTGCCGCACACTGCTCCTACGGCACAGCGCAGGCGACGGGACATGCCGTGCACTAAAAGCTCAGTGAAAGTTGGCGGCTCAGCCGTCCAGCAGAAACCGCACTGATTTCCAGTACCCCACAGCCTCTACTACTCAGCATGCACCGCACAAGCCTACTCCTCCAAATCAGTGCCAGAACTCCTTCAGGCCACTGCCAAAAAATTCCATAGTGGACCCTCTGCCATCTAATACCTCACTGTAAGTCCAGAAAGGCAGGGCAGGCACATAAGGTACGTCAAGCTGACACCCTCCTAAGTCACCAGTAGAGACGTTCATAAATGAAAGTATGCATGTACATCAGGTTACAACACTAACGGCAGTTCACAACTGATGGCCCCATCCTTGATGGCACCCAAGACAGGTCGATAGTGGCCCCTTTGGAGGTTGGCAACTTCAGTTTAGATAAAGGGTCTTCTTCCTTAGTTTGGTTTGGGGGGCGGTGGATATCCCCTTCTTCAGGCTGTCCCCCCAGCACAGCGCAGGTACTTAGCAAAACTAGTTCTTCTGCTCATCTCTATGATAAAATGGTACCTTCTCAGTACAGATGACACAGTATCCTCCGGTACAAAAGGAAATCCTCTTTACTTGGTTACAGGTTAAATAAAATAAATATTACAGATTACAAAACAGGTACAATGGGACACATCCACCAGCCACCCTCTCTCTCAGCCACCCTCTTAGCCTCTTATCAACTGTCATTCAACAAACTCTGAGCATAAAACACTCAACATTCCACACGCAGGCCCTCATGACCTCACATACATTCTGAGCAGAATAGAAGGGAAAGGAAAGTCACAACATGGTGCCATTCATTGCTGCAGTTCTTGTAGCATGTGCCTCAATCCCTCCTACAATGGAAACCCTCCATTGTTTTCCCCATTATTATGGTATTTATTGAGCGCAGACCTAGCTGTGAGCAGCAACGGAGCGCTTTACAGAGGTATACAACAATACAGATACATAATGGAGCACTTTACAGAGGTATCCAACAGTACAGATGCATATCGGAGCACTTTTCAGTGGTAATAACAGAACAGATATACAGCAGGAGGTAGGATGCAGAGGGGCAAAGAGGAGTGGTACAGCAATACTGTGTGGTGGGAACGAGAGGGGTGGGTGGCGTCTAGCGAGTCAGGTGGCGCAAAGGGCAATGTGAAGGCCTAGTTGTTGAGGAGGAGAGACTCCTTTAAGAGGTGGGTCTTGAGTTCTTTTCTGAATTGTAGGAGTGTTTGGGCGAGTTTGATGCTGACCGGGAGGCGTTCCATAGCTTTGGGGCGTAGGCAGATAAGGCTTGTTTTCTGGTCTTTCCCTTTAAGCAGCAGTGGATTTTAAGTCTGCATGATTTACTTTTACTCATTTATGTATTTAAGAAAAACACACTCAACAATTGGGAGGTATGTAGTACAACTGCTCACTACCCTTCTTGTCACAATATATCCTACGTTAAGTAGAACAAGAAAATGGTGGGAGAAGAGAGGGGATAACTAGGGACACCTGAAGACACAACCATGTTCAGATGCACACTCTTTGTTTTAATCTACCTAGATATGTCATGTAAATGGGTGCGATTTAATAAAAGGTTAGCACCAGCAAAGAGCTCTGATGCCTGTATTAAGAAAAAACAATAAAGAAGTAAATGAGTTATCCTGTGTCCACAGCATAAAATACAGTGTTTCGCCCTGAGAGGCAGTTATTTAAGAGAAGACAGATGCCTTGTCGGGAGTAAGGCAGGAAGACGGCGTGGGGTTTTGGTTATTGTGTTGTCCTGAGAGTGCACTCTCAAGTCCGATATGTATAGAGGTTAGTTGCGCCAGTGAGAAGGTGTGAGGAGAAGTGGCAGAAGGGGTGTCTGCCAGTAGGAGGTTATGAATAGGATTTGGAGGAGTGAAAGAAGAAGTTCTGTTTGCCCATGGCAGGAGGCACGAAGATTGTGGTGAAGTGATGGAAAGGGTTTGTTTTCTAGTTTTATGTTATGTCATTTGGCATTTATATAGCGCTCTATATATCATTGGTATGACCTCAAAGCGCTGGTAGTTTGAACGCCCTCGGGGACCATAGTCCAGGTCAGTTGAGAGAGTAGGGTGTTGTAGGGTGCTTGGGTGCATCAGTTATGTGTGCAGCTGATGTAATTTCCCGATGGTAGCTGCATCCTAGCGTTAGGTGTGGTGGTATTGATATTGGTTGAATGTGTGCAGTCTGGCGGGTGGACACCAAGTCTGGATTCTGGCTGTTTTAGGCCTGTAGGATGCTTATGTGTGCAGCTAGGCCGGTTTGTCATGGGATATAGCTGCGTTTTATTAGAATGATGAGGTGTTCATGGGGTAATGTTCGCATGTGAGCAGCTAGGCCGAATTGTTTGAGGGGTGCAGCTGCACTCTAATTGTGTGATGGTGTAGAGTAGAGAGTATGCATAGTGATATGGGAGGTGAGTGTTTGTGTGGAGTTATGAACTAAGGAGATCGATATTCCGCATTTCAGGCATGCAGTTGCTTAATAGCGAATTAATACGCATATTCAGTGATGACATTGTTCGGGATCTCATTGGGCATTAGTCATCGGGTTGCTAGGGTTCAGTGGCTTCAGATGGTCGTGGTTGGTGTTACGGAAAGAGCCACATTTTTAGAACTTTGTGGAGCGTCATATAGTCTTGGGTGTGTCGAATGTGAGGGGGAAGCGAGTTACACAGAGTTGGGGCCAAGGTTGAGAAGGTGGATCCTCCGATCCTGACAGATTTAGAGGTTGGAATCACTAGAAGAAAGGCAGTGTTTGATCTTAGGGTGGGGGATTGGAGGTATGGTTTTATCTTTTCTTATAGGTATAATGGGCTGGCCTTGTGCACTGCTCGGTGAATGATGCATATGGTCTTGAAGGTGGCCCTTCATCTGACTGGGAGCCAGTGGAGGGTTCAGAGAGCTTGTGAGATGTGGTCTCTTTGACCCAGGGCAAGGAGCAGTTTTGCAGCAACATTTTGGGCTCTTTGGAGTTTGTTCAGTTGGTATGCCGGGGCTCCTGGGTATAGGGAGTTGGCATAGGACAGTCTAGACACCACAATAGACATAAATGTGGCAAGTGTGTTCGGGTAGGAGAGGTAGGGAAAAATGTGTCTGAGAAGTTTGAGTGGTAGTGACAGCATTTCAATATGTTGTTGATCTGATGGGAGAAGGCCAGGCCTGAGTCCATGGTGCAGCCTAGGTTTTTCACTGTATCGGTGGGGTGGGGGGTAGGCCGAGGTATGGGGGCCATGGGAGCGGATGTGGAAAAAAGGGCAGCATTGCAGCACATCATCATTTCAGTCTTAGCAGGGTTCAAAAGGAGGTAGTTTATTGTCATCCAATGATCAATATCGCAGAGACAGACTTCAGGTCGGGAAGTGGGTTGGTGCCTGATTTAGGAATTCTTAGTATAATTTGGGTATCGTCAGCGTAGTTATAACAGGAGATGTTGTGCATGCGGATGATTCCTGGTAGAGTGGTCATATAGAGGTTGAACAGGAGAGCAGACAGGCATGCATCTTGGGGTACTCAAGTGTTCACTGAGCGAGCAGTTGAGACATAAGGGGAGAGGAGGGTTATTTGTTTCCTGTTGCTGAGGAAGGAGGCAATCCATTTGAGAGTTGTACCACAGATTCGTAGGGACTGACGGCAGTCAAGGAGGATTGAGTGGTTAACCGTGTCAAAGGCTGCAGAGAGATCGAGGAGAATCAATGCTGCACAGCCTTCAGATTCTGCAGTGACCTTGAGATCATCCCATATCGATATCAGAGTGGTTTCAGTTCCATGTTGCGGTCTGAAGCCTAATTGAGCAGCGTCGAAGAGGCAGTTGGATACTACAAAGAAGTTGAGCTGGGAGTGTGCAGTCCGGTCAATGAGTTTTGTGCAAAATCTGGTGTTGGAGATCGATCTTTAATTCTTGGGGTCAAGCGGGTCAAGAGATGCCTTTTTTAGAAGTAGCTTGACATGCGCTATTTTGAAGGCATCAGGGAAGATGCCAGAGGTGAGGGATTCATTTAGAATTGCTGTTGCATGTTCTCCTGCGCAGGTAGAAGAAAATATTTCTTTCAGGACAGAGGCTGGGCAGGGGACAAGGGGTGATCTGGAGGGTTTGCTGGCTGATAGTAGCTCAAGGAACTCGTCTCTGGAGTTGGGTTTCAAGGAGTCGAAGGTAGGGAAATTGGGCTTCGGGGCAATGGGAACAGGAAGGGTCTGTGATGGGTGGGAGGAGAGGAAGGACAGTTTGATGTTAAGGGATGTCGTCCTGTCAAGAACAGTGTTGTACAAGTGTAGGGAGAGGGCATCGCAGAGTGATTGTGTGGGGGTGGATTGGGTAGAAGAGCAAGTGGGTTTGACGAATTGTGATATGATCATGTGGAGTTCTTTGATGCGGTTGCCACAGTTGAGATTTTATTTATTGTAATAGGCTTTTTTGGCCTTTTCGGAATTCAGCTTTGTAGTTACATTGGTGCTGGACGAACATGGATCTGCTGAGATCAGTTTTAGATGCTCGCCATTTGCTTTCAAGAGAGTTATTTTGTTTTTTGGCATTCCTCAGGAGGGGCGTGAACCATTTGGGGGATGGTCCATTGCGTGAGGAAGCGGGGTGCGAAATGGGGTGAGAGGAAGTTGTGAGTCATTAAGCCAGAAGTCGAAAGAGTCGATGGTTAAGGCTCTATGGGGGGAGCTTTGTAGGGAGGGGGGGTGAAGAAGCAGGGCTTCGGCTAGGTCGGGAAGGATCTTGACTTTGTTCCAGCATTTGAGATCCCAGGGGGTGCGGTGGAGCTGTAGGAAGAGGGAATGGGGTGTGGATAGGTAAAGGGATGGCATAGTGGTCTGTCCAGATTAAAGTCTTCTAGGAGTGTAAGAGATGGGTGATTTACTTGAATGGTAGCTATTGAATCACAGAGGTTGTTGGCGAAATGTCTGTCATATCCAGGGGGTCTGTAGATAAGGAGGAAGCTGTGGGTGAAGGTAAGTGATAGAGATAGTTTTACTAGAAGGGATTCACAGGAGGCAGGGAATGTCTGGGATTTGATGAGTGAGACAGAGAAATGACGATTGAAGAGGACTGCCACTCCGCCACCTCTGGAGGGTCTATTGTGGGCGATGAGCGAGTAGCTAGGGGGGGAAGTCTTTGTGTGCTACAGGGGCAAAGTCATTGGAGAACCAGGTTTTGGTGATACAAACGTGGTCTGGCTTGTCAGAGGATAGGAGATCAAAAATGCTGTGTCTTTTTCTTGCCACCGAGTGGGAGTTAAAGAGGATGCAAGTGACTTTGTGAGGGGATGTGGATTTCGTGGTGATCATCGGATTGGGAGCTTGAGGGACATGGATGCCCGGTGGGGTGGTGGGTGGGGTAGGAACATTCAGGGGTGTTGAGACAGGTTGTAGAGTGGTATGGGAGGGGCTGGGTGCCTGTGGTGCCTGATTGTCTGCTGAGAGGGTTACGTCGATAGGGGGCGGGAAGAGTAGGCGGGCGGAGGTAGGAATGTGAGAGACGAGGGGTGAGTCAAGGGGGGTTGGGAGGGTGGTTAATGGGTCAGATGATGTGAGGGGGTTTAGGTCGGCAGATTTTGGAATGAGTCTGGGATGCGAAGGTGGTTTAGGTGTACAGGGTGAGAAGTCAAGAGAAAGGGGGTGGAAACTGGCAGAGCAGAGAGAGGAGTGCAGGGGGGTAGGGGAGGGAGAGGCTGGGAGGGTGGGCTGAGGCAGAAATGGTGAGAAGTAGAGGCTCGAGGGAGAGGATCAGTCACATTTTCTGCATTTCCTGGGTTTTGGTGCCATAGGGGTGTGAGAGACGGTGGGGGCTCAGAGGGGGAGGGAGATGAGGCTACGGTTCTAGCAAGGGTGAGATGCACTACATTCAGAGAGGGGAAGGGATAAGAAGGGGGTGTTTGGTTGGCGGGGTCGAGTAGGGCTTATGGGGGTTGGAAAGAGTGGTATGGGAGGTTGATTGAGGGGGTGGTGTGTTCACCAGTGGGCTAAGGGGGGGTAGTGGGCGGCATGTGAGGTTGGTAGAGAGGGAGGGGAGATCCTTAAAGGGCACTAGGAAGGAGTGGAAGTGGAGGTGGGTTTGCGCTGTTTGGAGCACCAGAGTGCTCCCCTGGCTTGGGAATTTGATAGAGGGCGTTGTGTATTGGTGGGTGGTATTAGGGTGTTCTCAATAGATGTCCGAGGGAGAGTGGAAGTTGAAGTGTTAGGGTGGGATGGGGAAAGGGGGTTAAGTGCTTGAGGGGCAGTTGTTTGGCACACCAGAGTTATGCTCTGATCTTAGATGTGGACAAAGGATGATGGTAGGAGAGTGGGCGGGTGGTGTCTGGTTGTTTTGATGTACGGGGAAGGTGGACGTGGTATGCGATCAGGTGGGGAATAGAGGGGGGTTCATGAAGTTGTGTGCTAGAGCGTGAGCCATGCGGGTTGGGGAGTAGGTATGGTGCGCGGAGGCTAGGGATCGGGATGGGTCCGAGAGGGGGTATATCAAGAGTTGGGATCTACATCCTGGGGGAGGTCATTACAGTGCCTGGGAGTTGATGAACTAGTAACAGTAGATATATAGGCCCAAGATGTACAATCTGTGTCTCGATTCTGGTCACTGGGGCAGTGGGAGAGGGCCAAATAGGGTAGCGGTCTGGAGTTATAAGTGAGCGGCAGAGGCAACTAAGTCACAGAAATATCATAGTGTGCATTTCTAGAAGTGCATCAAACACAGTGGGCATTTTCTAGATGCAGATTAGGCCAGCAGGAGTAATTCCAAGTTCACAGCGCAGGCAAATAGATTATAGTACTATCCAAGGGGGCACCCTCCAGATGCGAATCAAGCTACCAGGAACAATTTCTAAGTCTCAGAGGGTACTTTCTAGGTGATGTGAATGAGGCTAACCGGAACGATTTCTTATTTTTTTTTTTTACTCTTTATTTCTTATTTTCAACAAGGTACAACAAAAACAATAGTATCTACATCATAGGTCATTGAGTCACAAAATACACAGTAGCTGAAGACAATTATTATATTAGAATTGCAAATCGTAACTCTATATTCTACAACATTAAACTAAGACTAACCTAAAGCAAAACCAGATGCACTAAACAAATGTCAACAGACAAGACTACACAAAACAAAACAACCACACAAACAACACAACCCCCCCTCAATATTCACATTACCTGAAAATAAACCATTTCACTCCACTCCATAACCCAATCCAGCATCATCCAAAAAGATCACTAAAGCTTCCCCACAGTTCTTCATAAAGGGTTTCCTTGTTTTGTCTACTATACATAGTTTTTTCAAATCTTGACAAAACTTTAACATCCAAAATCCACTCCTCCACTGTCGGTTTCTTCCTCGTCTTCCAGACTTCAATATCTGTTTAACCGCCACCAACAAAACTTTGCTCACCCCACACGATATCACCCAGCTTATATCCTACCCACCACTGGACAATAGTAAGATGACTGCCAAGGCATTGCGTGGATAAATAATGTTCCAGATTTGGTCAATCCTGTCAATAACCTCCCTCTAAAAACACACCACCCTTTCACAACTCCACAACATATGTAGTAGATTACCCTTTTCTTTCCTACAACCCCAACACCGATCATCATCAAACAACCCCAATCTGCACATATGCACTGGGGTCCAATATATTCTGGTCAATATCCTTTGATGTATGTAACGTAATTGTAAATCCAATTTAGCATTCGTCAGGACTCTCCAAATATTTTCCCATTCATTTGGGGTAAGTTCCCTGCCTAACTCCTCTGACCATGATAACCGTAACTTTTCCCATGAATCCAACCATTGCCCATCAGGTTGCATAACCTGCATAAAATTGGACACTTTTTGAGATCCAATAACCAATATATTACACATTTCTGTTTTTTTTTTCAAAAATGGAGCATCCATCATTTGTCTCCTTTCTGAGAGTAAAATTACCAGTATATCATATCTTAATAATTCCCTATTTCGCAGTCCAAACCACTCAACTAAACTTTCCAAAAGGTACCACTCCTTCATCACTCCACACATCACCAATAGTTAAAATGCCTCTCTGAACCCAACTTCTCCAATTCAGTACCTTATTATTGAACTGCAGACCAGGATTATGCTAAAGGGATGCCTCCTCATGCATATAAATACCTTGTCCAGTTCCCACTATCAATGATGACAATGCATCTTTGGTAGCCAATACTGATTTCAAACACTGCACCTTCTTAGGTAACTTTCCAAAAGAAAACAAACATTTAATATCATACGGCAAAAACTGCTGCATCTCAATTTGCACCCACCATGGCACCTGACTCAGATCTCCACCAGTGTAATCAGACACTTTTTTCAATAAAAAACCACTACCATATTTTTTTAATATTGGGTACCCAAAACCCCTATCTTTAACTTTCCGGACCATAATGTACTGGGGAATTCTGGCTCTCTTCCCAAATCCCCACAAAAAGTCCTGAAACAACCTATCTATATGTGCAAATGCTCCCTTTGTAAAATGCAGAGACAAAGATTGAACAACATACAGAACCTTTGGTAGCAAAAGCATTTTAATAGCATTCATTTTACCCCAAATAGTAAAATTCACACGTCTCCATCTCATAATGTCCCGTTTAAGAACCTCAATGATTTTATCCACATTATAACCAGGGACGTCATTTCACCAAAATGCCAGGGGTAGCGGAAGTGACATAACATGACCCTTGACCCTCTGGTGACATCACAGGAAGTGATGTCATTTGACCCCACCCCAAAGTGATATCACGGGATGCGATGGAATGCGACCTTTCACCCGTTCACAAAACAGGAAGTGCTATCACATAGCATTGTACACTATAAAAACTATGGTTACGATATCGCTATAATGTGATGTACATTTCATACAAGAATGGATCGCCATATGTATCGTTAAAATCAGTGTGTATAGGCCCACATTACCAAATGACTGTGAATGCAAGCAGACGTCCATGACCAAATGATAATGATGTGTTATTATATAGCACTTACGCTTAGGCTCTTTATATAGAATAAATATACACCCAATATCACCCAACCTGTGTTGGTACTCATTTATCGACCTCAGAAGGATGAAAGGCTGAGTTGAGGTGTTTAAGAACAGACTAAATCAGTGACTCACCCCCTGAAGCGTGCCTGAAATGAACATTTAATGAGTCTAGCAATTATTGTATAGAATTCCAGAAAGACACATTATTTGGTATTCCTAATCTTTCTTATTTAGGGTCAGTGCTGAAAGTGTTAGACTTGTGTCACTCCTTTTCTTCTTTTTCCTTTGTTTAAGGGGCTGTAATAAGAAAGCCAGCCACTCCAGAACTAAAGAGCCACATGGTGCTGGCCACAGCCCATGAGCTTGCATTACAAAAAAAAACAACAAAAAAAAACAAATGTTTCTTCTTTTTTTTCTAGAGGTCGCAAGGGTGACCACAGAGGTCGCAAGGGAGATCTCAGAGGTCGCAGTTGCGACCTCTGGCGACCCCTAAATGACATCCCTGATTATAACTCACTAACTTTTTAAAATCCTGAGTGATATAAATACCCAAAGTGTGAGGGACAGGTAGAGTGAAACACAGTAATAACCCAAGCAGAATAAAGCACAGTAATAGCTCAGGGAGCACTTTCTAGATGCGAATTAGGCTAACACGATAAATTCTAAGTCACGGAGGGCACTTTCTAGATGAGAGACAGTGCAGCAAGAGAAATTTCTAAGTGTGCGGAACAAATAAATTACAGTAATATCTCGGACGGCACTTCTGGATGTGAATCAAGCTAACAGGAACAATTCCAAGTGTGTGGGACAGGCAGAATAAAACACAGTAATGTCTCAGGGGAGGTGGCTCTCAATCAGGCTAACAGGTACAATTTCTAAGTCACAGAGGTCACTTTCTAGATGCAAATCAATCTTGCGGGAGCAAATTTCTAAAGGTATGGTACAAATAAATCACAGTAATATCTGGGGGCACTTCTAGATGCGAATCAGGCTAACAGGAACAATTTCTAAGTGTGTGCGACAGGCAGAAAATAACACAGTTTTTTCTCAGGGGGACTTTCTAGATACAAATCAGGCTAACAGGTACAATTTCTAAGTCACAGAGGGCCCTTTCTAGATGTGAATCAATTCTGTAAGAGAACGTTCTAGGTGAGTAGTCTAGGCAGGTAAATCACTTACAGCAACTCAAATTGATATCACAGTGTGTACTTTCCAGAAGTGAAACAGTGTTGCAAGACCAGTTTCTAAGTGAGCGGCACAGGCAAATAACTTACGGTGCTAACATAGTGGACACTTTCTAGATATGAATCAATGCAGCGAAAGTGGAGTTGATAGAAGTCAGTCTGACCATTTCCTAAGGTGTGACGTAGGCTAACATTTACAGTGATTGGTTAGTTTGCAAAGTGGTAGGGCTTCCAGGGCAGAGTGATTGCTCTACCCCCACCCTAGCCACACCTACCTTGGTAGTCGCTGCTGGTTGACCGCTGGCCACTGGCCTCCCCTGCTGACACCTGCAGACACAATGAGGAGCCGCCTCTGTAGGAGCCGCCCTTTCCCTTGGGCCCATGGCCACAGGGGGTGCACGGGCAGAAGGCTGCCCTGGGAAGGTCAGTTTTGACCTAGATGGAGCACCAATCAGGGAAGGTGGCCAGGCTGGGAGGTAGCAGGTAGTCAGGAATGGAAGCGGGCTGGGGGAGGGAGTGGAGAGGGTACACAAAGGGGTAGAGGACCGCTCATTTAAACGGAAATCACAGGGGTAGAGGCCCAGAAGGGTCTTTTTGCTAAACACTCATCTGATTTCAAAAATAAGAAAAGAGGTGAAACGCGAGCAGTGCGGTCCAGTAGGCTTTGCTGCAACAGTACAGAGAACCAATCAGGGACAGTAGGAGGGCAGGGAGGCCGGAGCTGATCGGGAACAGGGAAATAGAAGCAGGCTGGTGGAGGGAGTGGAGTGGGTGTGCAACAGGTCTGGGGACTGCTAATTTAAATGAAAATAACAGGGGTAGAGGTCCAGAAGGGTCTTTTTTGCTAAACACTCAGCTGATTTAATAAATCAGAAAAGAGGCAAATGTGGGCAGTGTGGGCCGGTAGGCTTTGCTGCAACAGTACAGAGCACCAATCAGGGACGGTGGTCGGGCTGTGAGGCAGGAGGTGGTCGGGAACAGGGAAATGGAAGAGGGCTGGGGGAAGGAGTGGAGAGGGTGTGCAACGGGGCTGGGGACTGCTAATTTAAATGAATATAATAGGGATAGAGGTCCAGAAGGGTCTTTTTTGCTAAACACTCAGCTGATTTCAAAAATCAGAAAAGAGGCGAACGAGGGCAGTGCGGGCCGGTAGGCTTTGCTGCAACAGTACAGAGCACCTATCAGGGACGGTGGGCGGGGTTTGAGGCGGGAGGTGGTTCAGGATCAGGGTAATGGAGGCGTGCTGGGGGAGTGAGTGGAGATGGTATACAACAGGGCTGAGGACTGCTAATTTAAACGAAAATAACAGGGGTAGAGGCTCAGAATGGTCTTTTTTGCTAAACTCTCACCTGATTTCATAAATCAGAATAGAGGTGAACGTGGGCCGGTAGGCTATTTTGCAACAGTACGGAGCACGAATCAGGGACGATATTCGGGCTGGGAGGCGGGAGGTGGTCGGGAACAGGGAAATGGAAGCGCACTGGGCAAGGGAGTGCAGAGTGTGTGCAACCGGGCTGGGGACTGCTAATTTAAATGAAAATAACAGGGGTAGAGGCCCAGAGGGGTCTTTTTTTGCTAAAAACTCACCTGATTTCAAAAGTCATAAAAGAGGTGACCGCGGGCAGGGTGGGCCGGTAGGTTTTGCTGCAACAGTGCGGAGCACCAATCGGGGATGGTGGGCAGGCTGGGAGGCGGGAGTTGGTCGGGACCAGGTAAATGGAAGAGGGCTGGCGGAGGGAGAGGAGACAGTACGCAACAGGGCTGGGGACCGCTAATTTCATCGAAAATCACCGGGATAGAGGACCAGAAGGGTCTTTTCTACTAAACACTTCCTGACTTCAAAAAACAGAAAAGAGGTGAAATGGGGGCAGTGCAGGCCAGTAGGCTTTGCTGCAACAGTACAGAGAACCAATCAGGGACAGTGGGCGGGCTGGGAGGCAGGAGCTATCGGGAACAGGGAAATGGAAGCGGGCTGGTGGAGGGAGTGGAGTGGGTGTGCAACAGGGCTGGGGACTGCTAATTTAAACGAAAATAACAAGGGTACAGGCCAGAATGGTCTTTTTTGCTAAAAAGTCAACTGATTTCAAAAATCAGAAAAGAGATGAATGCGGGAAGTGCAGGCCGGTAGGCTTTGCTGCAACAATACCGAGCACCAATCAGGGACGGTGGGCGGTAGGTGGTCGGGAACAGGAAAATGGAAGCGGGCTGGGGGAGGGAGTGGAGAGGGTGCGCAACAGAGCTGGGACTGCTAATTTAAACAAAAATAACAGGGGCAGAGGTCCAGAAGGGTCTTTTTTGCTAAACACTCAGGTGATTTCAAAAATCAGAAAAGAGGCGAACATGGGCAGTGCGGGCCGGTAGGCTTTGCTGCAACAGTACAAAGCACCAATCAGGGATGGTGGTCGGGTTGTGAGGCAGGAGGTGGTTGGGAACAGGGAAAAGGAAGAGGGCTGGGGGAGGGAGTGGAGAGGGTGTGCAACGGGGCTGGGGACTGCTAATTTAAATGAAAACAACAGGTATAGAGATCCAGAAGGGTCTTTTTTGCTAAACACTCAGCTGATTTCAAAAATCAGAAAAGAGGCGAACGCGGGCAGTGCAGGCCAGTAGGCTTTGCTGCAACATTACAGAGCACCAATCAGGGACGGTGGGCGGGGTGTGTGGCGGGAGGTGGTTCAGAAACAGGGAAATGGAAGTGGGCTGGGGGAGGGAGTGGAGATGGTATACAACGGGGCCTGGGACTGCTAATTTAAATGAAAATAACAGGGATAGAGGCCCAGAATGGTCTTTTTTGCTAAACACTCACCTGATTTCAAGAATCAGAAAGGAGGTGAATGCTGGCCGGTAGCCTTCGCTGCAACAGTACGGAGCATCAATCAGGGAAGGACGGTGGGCAGGAGGTGGTCGGGAACAGGGAAATGGAAGCGGGCAGGGGGAGGGAGTGGAGAGGGTGTGCAACAGGGCTGGGGACTGCTAATTTAAATGAAAATCACAGGCGGAGATGCCCAGAAAGGGTCTTTTTTGCTAAACTCTCACCTGATTTCAAAAATCAGAATAGAGGTGAACGTGGGCAGGTAGGCTTTGCTGCAACAGTACGGAGCACGAATCAGGGACGATAGGCGGGCTGGGAGGCTGGAGGTGGTCGGGAACAGGGAAATTTAAGCACGCTGGCTAAGGGAGTGGAGAGGGTACGCAACAGGTCTTGGGTCCGCTAATTTAAATGAAAATCGCAGAGCTAGAGGCACAGAAGGGTCTTTTTTGCTAAACACTCACCTGATTTCGAAAATCAGAAAAGAGGTGAATGCGGGCAGTGCGGGCCAGTAGGCTTTGCTGCAACAGTACAGAGCACCAATAAGGGATGGTGGGCGGGCTGGGAGGCGGGAGGTGGTCGGGAGCAGGGGACTTGAAGCAGGCTTGGGGAGGGGGTGGAGAGGGTGCGCAACAGGGCTGGGGACCACTAATTTAAATGAAAATCACAGGGGTAGAGGCCCAGAATGGTCTTTTATTTGCTAAACACTCACCTGATTTCAAAAATCAGAAAAGAGGTGAACACGGGCAGTGCGTGCCGGTAAGGCTTTGCTGCAACAGTACAGAGCACCAATAATGGACAGTGGGCGGGGTGTGAGGCGGGAGGTGGATCAGGAACAGGGAAATGGAAGTGGGCTGGGGGAGGGAGTTTAGAGGATGTGCCACGGGGCCGGGGACTGCTAATTTAAACAAAAATAACAGGGGTAGAGGCCCAGAATGGTCTTTTTTGTTAAACACTGACCTAATTTCAAAAATCAGAAAAGAGGTGAACGCAGGAAGTGCAGGCCGGTAGGCTTTGCTGCAACAGTACGGAGCACCAATCAAGGACGGTGGCCGGTATGTGGTCATGAACAGGGAAATGGAAGCGGGCTGGGGGAGGGAGAGGAGAGGGTGCGCAACAGGGCTGGGGACTGCTAATTTAAATGAAAATCACCGGGATAGAGGCCCAGAAGGGTCTTTTCTACGAAACACTTCCTGATTTCATAAAGTAGAAAAGAGGTGAACACGGGCAGTGCGTACCGGTAAGGCTTTGCTGCAACAGTACAGAGCAGCAATCAGGGGCGGTGGGCGGGCTGGGAGGCGGGAGGTGGTCGGAAACAGGAAAATTGAAGCAGGCTGGGGAGGGAGTGGAGATGGTATACAACGGGGCCTGGGACTGCTAATTTAAATGAAAATAACAGGGATAGAGGCCCAGAATGGTCTTTTTTGCTAAACACTCACCTGATTTCAAGAATCAGAAAGGAGGTGAACGCGGGCAGTGCGAGCCGGTAGCCTTCGCCGCAACAGTACGGAGCATCAATCAGGGAAGGACGGTGGGCAGGAGGTGGTCGGGAACAGGGAAATGGAAGCGGGCAGGGGGAGGGAGTGGAGAGGGTGTGCAACAGGGCTGGGGACTGCTAATTTAAATGAAAGTCACAGGGGGAGATGCCCAGAAAGGGTCTTTTTTGCTAAACTCTCACCTGATTTCAAAAATCAGAATAGAGGTGAACGTGGGCCGGTAGGCTTTGCTGCAACAGTACGGAGCACGAATCAGGGACGATAGGCGGGCTGGGAGGCTGGAGGTGGTCGGGAACAGGGAAATTTAAGCATGCTGGCCAAGGGAGTGGAGAGGGTACGCAACGGGTCTTGGGTCCGCTAATTTAAATGATAATCACAGAGCTAGAGGCACAGAAGGGTCTTTTTTGCTAAACACTCACCTGATTTCGAAAATCCGAAAAGCGGTCAATGCGGGCAGTGCGGGCCAGTAGGCTTTGCTGCAACAGTAAGGAGCACCAATAAGGGATGGTGGGCGGGCTGGGAGGCGGGAGGTGGTCGGGAACAGGGGACTTGAAGCAGGCTTGGGGAGGGAGTGGAGAGGGTGCGCAACAGGGCCGGGGACTGCTAATTTAAACGAAAATAACAGGGGTAGAGGCCCAGAATGGTCTTTTTTGTTAAACACTCACGTAATTTCAAAAATCAGAAAAGAGGTGAACGCAGGAAGTGCAGGCCGGTAGGCTTTGCTGCAACAGTATGGAGCACCAATCAAGGACGGTGGCCGGTATGTGGTCGTGAACAGGGAAATGGAAGCGGGCTGGGGGAGGGAGAGGAGAGGGTGCGCAACAGGGCTGGGGACTGCTAATTTAAATGAAAATCACCAGGATAGAGGCCCAGAAGGGTCTTTTCTACTAAACACTTCCTGATTTCATGAAGCAGAAAAGAGGTGAAACGCGGGCAGTGCCGGCCGGTAGGCTTTGCTGCAACAGTACGGAGCAGCAATCAGGGACGGTGGGCGGGCTGGGAGGCGGGAGGTGGTCGGGAACAGGGAAATTGAAGCAGGCTTGGGGAGGGAGTGGAGAGGGTGCGCAACAGGGCTGGGAACCACTAATTTAAATGAAAATCACAGGGGTAGAGGCCAAGAAGGGACTTTTATCCTAAACACTCACCTGATTTAAAAAAATAAGAATAGAGGTGAACCTGGGCCGGTAGGCTTTGCTGCAACAGTACGGAGCACGAATCAGGGACGATAGGCGGGCTGGGAGGCAGGAGGTGGTCGGGAACAGGGAAATGGAAGCGCGCTGGGCAAGGGAGTGGAGAGGGTACGCAACAGGGCTGGGGACCACTAATTTAATTGAAAAGCACAGGGGTAGAGGCCAAGAAGGGTCTTTTTTGCTAAACACTCACATGATTTCAAAAATCAGAATAGAGGTGAACGTGGGCCAGTAGGCTTTGCTGCAACAGTACGGAGCCCGAATCAGGGACGATAGGCTGGCTGGGAGGCAGGAGGTGGTCGGGAACAGGGAAATGGAAGCGCGCTGGGCAAGGGAGTGGAGAGGGTACGCAACAGGGCTGGGGACTGCTAATTTAAATGAAAATGACAGGTGTAGAGGTCCAGAAGGCTCTTTTATTTGCTAAACACTCACCTGATTTCAAAAATCAGAAAAGAGGTGAACGCGAGCAGTGAGGGCCGGTAAGGCTTTGCTGCAACAGTACAGAGCACCAATCAGGGATTGTGGGCGATCTGGAGGCGGGAGGTGGTCGGGAGACAGGGAAATGGAAGCGGGCTGGGGAAGGGAGTGGAGAGGGTACGCAACAAGACTGGGGACCGCTAACTTAAAGGAAAATCACGGAGTAGAGGCCCAGAATGGTCTTTTTTGCTAAACACTCACCTGATTTTGAAAATCAGAAAAGAGGTGAAAGCGGGCAGTGTGGACGGTAGGCTTTGCTGCAACAGTACGGAGCACCAATCAGCGATGGTGGGCGGGCTTGTAGGCGGGAGCTGGTCAACAACAGGGAAATGGAAACGGGCTGAGGGAGGGAGTGGAAAGGGTGCGCAACGGGGCTGGGAATTGCTAATTTAAATGAAAATCACAGGTGTAGAGGCCAGGAAGGGTCTTTTTTGCTAAACACTTAACTGATTTCAAAAATCAGAAAAGAGGTGAACGCGGGCAGTGCGGGCCGATAGGCTTTTCTGCAACAGTATGGAGCACCAATCAGGGACGGTGGGCGGGCTGTGAGGCAGAAGGTGGTTGTGAACAGGGAAATGGAAGCGGGCTGGGGGAGGGAGTGGAGAGGGTGTGCAACGGGCCCGGGGACTGCTAATTGAAATGAAAATAACAGGGGTACAGGCCCAGAATGGTCTTATTTGCTAAACACTCACCTGATTTCGAAAATCAGAAAAGAGGTGAAACGCGGGCAGTGCGGGTCAGTAGGCTTTGCTGCAACAGTACAGAGAACCAATCAGGGACAGTGGGCAGGCTGGGAGGCAGGAGCTGGTCGGGAACAGCGAAATGGAAGCGGGCTGGTGGAGGGAGTTTAGTGGATGTGCAACAGGGCTGGGGACTGCTAATTTAAACGAAAATGACAGGGGTACAGGCCCAGAATGGTCTTTTTTGCTAAACACTCACCTGATTTCAAAAATCAGAAAAGAGGTGAACGCGGGAAGTGCAGGCCGGTAGGCTTTGCTGCAACAGTACGGAGCACCAATCAGGCACGGTGGGCGGTAGGTGGTCGGGAACAGGAAATGGAATAGGGCTTGGGAGGGAGTGGAGAGGGTGCGCAACAGGGCTGGGGCCTACTAATTTAAACAAAAATAACAGGGGTAGAGGTCCAGAAGGGTCTTTTTTGCTAAACGTTCTGCTGATTTCAAAAATCAGAAAAGAGGCGAACATGGGCAGTGGGGGCGATGGGCTTTGCTGCAACAGTACAGAGCACCAATCAGGGACGGTGGTCGGGTTGTGAGGCAGGAGGTGGTTGGGAACAGGGAAAAGGAAGAGGGCTGGGGGAGGGAGTGGAGAGGGTGTGCAACGGGGCTGGGGACTGCTAATTTAAATGAAAACAACAGGTATAGAGATCCAGGAGGGTCTTTTTTGCTAAACACTCAGCTGATTTCAAAAATCAGAAAAGAGGCGAAAGCGGGCAGTGCAGGCCAGTAGGCTTTGCTGCAACATTACAGAGCACCAATCAGGGACGGTGGGCAGGGTGTGAGGCGGGAACAGGAAAATGGAAGAGGGCAGGGGAGGGAGTGGAGAGGGTGCGCAACAGGGCTGGGGACTGCTAATTTAAATGAAAATAACAGGGGTAGAGGTCCAGAAGGGTCTTTTTTGCTAAACACTCAGCTGATTTAATAAATCAGAAAAGAGGCAAATGTGGGCAGTGTGGGCCGGTAGGCTTTGCTGCAACAGTACAGAGCACCAATCAGGGACGGTGGTCGGGCTGTGAGGCAGGAGGTGGTCGGGAACAGGGAAATGGAAGAGGGCTGGGGGAAGGAGTGGAGAGGGTGTGCAACGGGGCTGGGGACTGCTAATTTAAATGAATATAATAGGGATAGAGGTCCAGAAGGGTCTTTTTTGCTAAACACTCAGCTGATTTCAAAAATCAGAAAAGAGGCGAACGAGGGCAGTGCGGGCCGGTAGGCTTTGCTGCAACAGTACAGAGCACCTATCAGGGACGGTGGGCGGGGTTTGAGGCGGGAGGTGGTTCAGGATCAGGGTAATGGAGGCGTGCTGGGGGAGTGAGTGGAGATGGTATACAACAGGGCTGAGGACTGCTAATTTAAACGAAAATAACAGGGGTAGAGGCTCAGAATGGTCTTTTTTGCTAAACTCTCACCTGATTTCATAAATCAGAATAGAGGTGAACGTGGGCCGGTAGGCTATTTTGCAACAGTACGGAGCACGAATCAGGGACGATATTCGGGCTGGGAGGCGGGAGGTGGTCGGGAACAGGGAAATGGAAGCGCACTGGGCAAGGGAGTGCAGAGTGTGTGCAACCGGGCTGGGGACTGCTAATTTAAATGAAAATAACAGGGGTAGAGGCCCAGAGGGGTCTTTTTTTGCTAAAAACTCACCTGATTTCAAAAGTCATAAAAGAGGTGACCGCGGGCAGGGTGGGCCGGTAGGTTTTGCTGCAACAGTGCGGAGCACCAATCGGGGATGGTGGGCAGGCTGGGAGGCGGGAGTTGGTCGGGACCAGGTAAATGGAAGAGGGCTGGCGGAGGGAGAGGAGACAGTACGCAACAGGGCTGGGGACCGCTAATTTCATCGAAAATCACCGGGATAGAGGACCAGAAGGGTCTTTTCTACTAAACACTTCCTGACTTCAAAAAACAGAAAAGAGGTGAAATGGGGGCAGTGCAGGCCAGTAGGCTTTGCTGCAACAGTACAGAGAACCAATCAGGGACAGTGGGCGGGCTGGGAGGCAGGAGCTATCGGGAACAGGGAAATGGAAGCGGGCTGGTGGAGGGAGTGGAGTGGGTGTGCAACAGGGCTGGGGACTGCTAATTTAAACGAAAATAACAAGGGTACAGGCCAGAATGGTCTTTTTTGCTAAAAAGTCAACTGATTTCAAAAATCAGAAAAGAGATGAATGCGGGAAGTGCAGGCCGGTAGGCTTTGCTGCAACAATACCGAGCACCAATCAGGGACGGTGGGCGGTAGGTGGTCGGGAACAGGAAAATGGAAGCGGGCTGGGGGAGGGAGTGGAGAGGGTGCGCAACAGAGCTGGGACTGCTAATTTAAACAAAAATAACAGGGGCAGAGGTCCAGAAGGGTCTTTTTTGCTAAACACTCAGGTGATTTCAAAAATCAGAAAAGAGGCGAACATGGGCAGTGCGGGCCGGTAGGCTTTGCTGCAACAGTACAAAGCACCAATCAGGGATGGTGGTCGGGTTGTGAGGCAGGAGGTGGTTGGGAACAGGGAAAAGGAAGAGGGCTGGGGGAGGGAGTGGAGAGGGTGTGCAACGGGGCTGGGGACTGCTAATTTAAATGAAAACAACAGGTATAGAGATCCAGAAGGGTCTTTTTTGCTAAACACTCAGCTGATTTCAAAAATCAGAAAAGAGGCGAACGCGGGCAGTGCAGGCCAGTAGGCTTTGCTGCAACATTACAGAGCACCAATCAGGGACGGTGGGCGGGGTGTGTGGCGGGAGGTGGTTCAGAAACATGGAAATGGAAGTGGGCTGGGGGAGGGAGTGGAGATGGTATACAACGGGGCCTGGGACTGCTAATTTAAATGAAAATAACAGGGATAGAGGCCCAGAATGGTCTTTTTTGCTAAACACTCACCTGATTTCAAGAATCAGAAAGGAGGTGAATGCTGGCCGGTAGCCTTCGCTGCAACAGTACGGAGCATCAATCAGGGAAGGACGGTGGGCAGGAGGTGGTCGGGAACAGGGAAATGGAAGCGGGCAGGGGGAGGGAGTGGAGAGGGTGTGCAACAGGGCTGGGGACTGCTAATTTAAATGAAAATCACAGGCGGAGATGCCCAGAAAGGGTCTTTTTTGCTAAACTCTCACCTGATTTCAAAAATCAGAATAGAGGTGAACGTGGGCAGGTAGGCTTTGCTGCAACAGTACGGAGCACGAATCAGGGACGATAGGCGGGCTGGGAGGCTGGAGGTGGTCGGGAACAGGGAAATTTAAGCACGCTGGCTAAGGGAGTGGAGAGGGTACGCAACAGGTCTTGGGTCCGCTAATTTAAATGTAAATCGCAGAGCTAGAGGCACAGAAGGGTCTTTTTTGCTAAACACTCACCTGATTTCGAAAATCAGAAAAGAGGTGAATGCGGGCAGTGCGGGCCAGTAGGCTTTGCTGCAACAGTACAGAGCACCAATAAGGGATGGTGGGCGGGCTGGGAGGCGGGAGGTGGTCGGGAGCAGGGGACTTGAAGCAGGCTTGGGGAGGGGGTGGAGAGGGTGCGCAACAGGGCTGGGGACCACTAATTTAAATGAAAATCACAGGGGTAGAGGCCCAGAATGGTCTTTTATTTGCTAAACACTCACCTGATTTCAAAAATCAGAAAAGAGGTGAACACGGGCAGTGCGTGCCGGTAAGGCTTTGCTGCAACAGTAGAGAGCACCAATAATGGACAGTGGGCGGGGTGTGAGGCGGGAGGTGGATCAGGAACAGGGAAATGGAAGTGGGCTGGGGGAGGGAGTTTAGAGGATGTGCCACGGGGCCGGGGACTGCTAATTTAAACAAAAATAACAGGGGTAGAGGCCCAGAATGGTCTTTTTTGTTAAACACTGACCTAATTTCAAAAATCAGAAAAGAGGTGAACGCAGGAAGTGCAGGCCGGTAGGCTTTGCTGCAACAGTACGGAGCACCAATCAAGGACGGTGGCCGGTATGTGGTCATGAACAGGGAAATGGAAGCGGGCTGGGGGAGGGAGAGGAGAGGGTGCGCAACAGGGCTGGGGACTGCTAATTTAAATGAAAATCACCGGGATAGAGGCCCAGAAGGGTCTTTTCTACGAAACACTTCCTGATTTCATAAAGTAGAAAAGAGGTGAACACGGGCAGTGCGTACCGGTAAGGCTTTGCTGCAACAGTACAGAGCAGCAATCAGGGACGGTGGGCGGGCTGGGAGGCGGGAGGTGGTCGGAAACAGGAAAATTGAAGCAGGCTGGGGAGGGAGTGGAGATGGTATACAACGGGGCCTGGGACTGCTAATTTAAATGAAAATAACAGGGATAGAGGCCCAGAATGGTCTTTTTTGCTAAACACTCACCTGATTTCAAGAATCAGAAAGGAGGTGAACGCGGGCAGTGCGAGCCGGTAGCCTTCGCCGCAACAGTACGGAGCATCAATCAGGGAAGGACGGTGGGCAGGAGGTGGTCGGGAACAGGGAAATGGAAGCGGGCAGGGGGAGGGAGTGGAGAGGGTGTGCAACAGGGCTGGGGACTGCTAATTTAAATGAAAGTCACAGGGGGAGATGCCCAGAAAGGGTCTTTTTTGCTAAACTCTCACCTGATTTCAAAAATCAGAATAGAGGTGAACGTGGGCCGGTAGGCTTTGCTGCAACAGTACGGAGCACGAATCAGGGACGATAGGCGGGCTGGGAGGCTGGAGGTGGTCGGGAACAGGGAAATTTAAGCATGCTGGCCAAGGGAGTGGAGAGGGTACGCAACGGGTCTTGGGTCCGCTAATTTAAATGATAATCACAGAGCTAGAGGCACAGAAGGGTCTTTTTTGCTAAACACTCACCTGATTTCGAAAATCCGAAAAGCGGTCAATGCGGGCAGTGCGGGCCAGTAGGCTTTGCTGCAACAGTAAGGAGCACCAATAAGGGATGGTGGGCGGGCTGGGAGGCGGGAGGTGGTCGGGAACAGGGGACTTGAAGCAGGCTTGGGGAGGGAGTGGAGAGGGTGCGCAACAGGGCCGGGGACTGCTAATTTAAACGAAAATAACAGGGGTAGAGGCCCAGAATGGTCTTTTTTGTTAAACACTCACGTAATTTCAAAAATCAGAAAAGAGGTGAACGCAGGAAGTGCAGGCCGGTAGGCTTTGCTGCAACAGTATGGAGCACCAATCAAGGACGGTGGCCGGTATGTGGTCGTGAACAGGGAAATGGAAGCGGGCTGGGGGAGGGAGAGGAGAGGGTGCGCAACAGGGCTGGGGACTGCTAATTTAAATGAAAATCACCAGGATAGAGGCCCAGAAGGGTCTTTTCTACTAAACACTTCCTGATTTCATGAAGCAGAAAAGAGGTGAAACGCGGGCATTGCCGGCCGGTAGGCTTTGCTGCAACAGTACGGAGCAGCAATCAGGGACGGTGGGCGGGCTGGGAGGCGGGAGGTGGTCGGGAACAGGGAAATTGAAGCAGGCTTGGGGAGGGAGTGGAGAGGGTGCGCAACAGGGCTGGGAACCACTAATTTAAATGAAAATCACAGGGGTAGAGGCCAAGAAGGGACTTTTATCCTAAACACTCACCTGATTTAAAAAAATAAGAATAGAGGTGAACCTGGGCCGGTAGGCTTTGCTGCAACAGTACGGAGCACGAATCAGGGACGATAGGCGGGCTGGGAGGCAGGAGGTGGTCGGGAACAGGGAAATGGAAGCGCGCTGGGCAAGGGAGTGGAGAGGGTACGCAACAGGGCTGGGGACCACTAATTTAATTGAAAAGCACAGGGGTAGAGGCCAAGAAGGGTCTTTTTTGCTAAACACTCACATGATTTCAAAAATCAGAATAGAGGTGAACGTGGGCCAGTAGGCTTTGCTGCAACAGTACGGAGCCCGAATCAGGGACGATAGGCTGGCTGGGAGGCAGGAGGTGGTCGGGAACAGGGAAATGGAAGCGCGCTGGGCAAGGGAGTGGAGAGGGTACGCAACAGGGCTGGGGACTGCTAATTTAAATGAAAATGACAGGGGTAGAGGTCCAGAAGGCTCTTTTATTTGCTAAACACTCACCTGATTTCAAAAATCAGAAAAGAGGTGAACGCGAGCAGTGAGGGCCGGTAAGGCTTTGCTGCAACAGTACAGAGCACCAATCAGGGATTGTGGACGATCTGGAGGCGGGAGGTGGTCGGGAGACAGGGAAATGGAAGCGGGCTGGGGAAGGGAGTGGAGAGGGTACGCAACAAGACTGGGGACCGCTAACTTAAAGGAAAATCACGGAGTAGAGGCCCAGAATGGTCTTTTTTGCTAAACACTCACCTGATTTTGAAAATCAGAAAAGAGGTGAAAGCGGGCAGTGTGGACGGTAGGCTTTGCTGCAACAGTACGGAGCACCAATCAGCGATGGTGGGCGGGCTTGTAGGCGGGAGCTGGTCAACAACAGGGAAATGGAAACGGGCTGAGGGAGGGAGTGGAAAGGGTGCGCAACGGGGCTGGGAATTGCTAATTTAAATGAAAATCACAGGTGTAGAGGCCAGGAAGGGTCTTTTTTGCTAAACACTTAACTGATTTCAAAAATCAGAAAAGAGGTGAACGCGGGCAGTGCGGGCCGATAGGCTTTTCTGCAACAGTATGGAGCACCAATCAGGGACGGTGGGCGGGCTGTGAGGCAGAAGGTGGTTGTGAACAGGGAAATGGAAGCGGGCTGGGGGAGGGAGTGGAGAGGGTGTGCAACGGGCCCGGGGACTGCTAATTGAAATGAAAATAACAGGGGTACAGGCCCAGAATGGTCTTATTTGCTAAACACTCACCTGATTTCGAAAATCAGAAAAGAGGTGAAACGCGGGCAGTGCGGGCCAGTAGGCTTTGCTGCAACAGTACAGAGAACCAATCAGGGACAGTGGGCAGGCTGAGAGGCAGGAGCTGGTTGGGAACAGCGAAATGGAAGCGGGCTGGTGGAGGGAGTTTAGTGGATGTGCAACAGGGCTGGGGACTGCTAATTTAAACGAAAATGACAGGGGTACAGGCCCAGAATGGTCTTTTTTGCTAAACACTCACCTGATTTCAAAAATCAGAAAAGAGGTGAACGCGGGAAGTGCAGGCCGGTAGGCTTTGCTGCAACAGTACGGAGCACCAATCAGGCACGGTGGGCGGTAGGTGGTCGGGAACAGGAAATGGAATAGGGCTTGGGAGGGAGTGGAGAGGGTGCGCAACAGTGCTGGGGCCTACTAATTTAAACAAAAATAACAGGGGTAGAGGTCCAGAAGGGTCTTTTTTGCTAAACGTTCTGCTGATTTAAAAAATCAGAAAAGAGGCGAACATGGGCAGTGGGGGCCGGTGGGCTTTGCTGCAACAGTACAGAACACCAATCAGGGGACGGTGGTCAGGAACAGGGAAATGGAAGAGGGCTGGGGGAGGGAGTGGAGAGGGTGTGCAAACAGGGCTGGGGACTGCTAATTTAAATGAAAATAACAGGGATAGAGGTCCAGAAGGGTCTTTTTTGCTACACACTTAGCTGATTTCAAAAATCAGAAAAGAGGCGAACGCGGGCAGTGCGGGCCGGTAGGCTTTGCTGCAACAGTACAGAGCACCAATCATGGACGGTGGGCGGGGTGTGAGGCGGGAGGTTGTTTCAGGAACAGGGAAATGGAACCCGGCTGGGGAAGGGAGTGGAGATGGTATACAACGGCGCTGGGGACTGCTAATTTAAATGAAAATAAAAGCGGGAGATGCCCAGAAGAGTCTTTTTTGCTAAACACTCACCTGATTTCAAAACCAGAATAGAGGTGAACGTGGGCCGGTAGGCTATTATGCAACAGTACGGAGCACAAATCAGGGACGATAGGCGGGCTGGGAGGCGGGAGGTGGTCGGGAACAGGGAAATGGAAGCGCACTGGGCAAGGGAGTGCAGAGGGTACGCAACGGGGCCTGGGACTGCTAATTTAAATGAAAATAACAGGGGGAGATGTCAGAAGGGTCTTTTTTGCTAAACACTCACCTGATTTCCAAAATCAGAATAGAGGTGAACGCATAGCTCTCAACCATTTGTCTCACAAAGGCGGGTGAAAACACCCGATTTTATTTTTGGCGGGTGAGAGGCCCATTGAAATGAATGGGCATGCAGGAGGCTTGGCGGGTGAGTCAGCTGTTTAGAAGGCGGGTGACACCCGCCAAAGGCGTGTGAGTTGAGAGCTATGGGTGAACGTGGGCCGGTAGGCTTTGCTGCAACAGTACGGAGCACCATTAAGGGATGGTGGGCGGACTTGGAGGCGGGAGCTGGTCGGGAACAGGGAAATGGAAACGGGCTGAGGGAGGGAGTGGAGAGGGTGCGCAATGAGGCTGGGGACTGCTAATTTAAACAAAAATCACAGGTGTAGAGGCCCAGAAGGGTCTTTTTTGCTAAACACTCACCTGATTTCAAAAATCAGAAAAGAGGTGAACGCGGGCAGTGCGGGCCGGTAGGCTTTGCTGCAACAGTACGGAGCACCAATCAGGGACCGTGGAGGCAGTGGAGAGTGTGTGCAACGGGGCTGGGGACTGCTAATTTAAATGAAAATAACAGGGGTAGAAGCCCAGCAGGGTCTTTTTTTGCTAAAAACTCACCTGATTTCAAAAGTCATAAAAGAGGAGACCGCGGGCAGGGTAGGCCGGTAGGTTATGCTGCAACAGTACGGAGCACCAATCGGGGATGGTGGCCAGGCTGGGAGGCGGGAGTTGGTCGGGACCAGGTAAATGGAAGAGGGCTGGCGGAGGGAGAGGAGACAGTACGCAACAGGGCTGGGGACCGCTAATTTCATCGAAAATCACCGGGATAGAGGACCAGAAGGGTCTTTTCTACTAAACACTTCCTGACTTCAAAAAACAGAAAAGAGGTGAAACGGGGGCAGTGCAGGACAGTAGGCTTTGCTGCAACAGTACAGAGAACCAATCAGGGACAGTGGGCGGGCTGGGAGGCAGGAGCTATCGGGAACAGGGAAATGGAAGCGGGCTGGTGGAGGGAGTGGAGTGGGTGTGCAACAGGGCTGGGGACTGCTAATTTAAACGAAAATAACAGGGGTACAGGCCCAGAATGGTCTTTTTTGCTAGAAAGTCAACTGATTTCAAAAATCAGAAAAGAGATGAATGCGGGAAGTGCAGGCCGGTAGGCTTTGCTGCAACAATACCGAGCACCAATCAGGGACGGTGGGCGGTAGGTGGTCGGGAACAGGAAAATGGAAGCGGGCTTGGGGAGGGAGTGGAGAGGGTGCGCAACAGGGCTGGGACTGCTAATTTAAACAAAAATAACATGGGTAGAGGTCCAGAAGGGTCTTTTTTGCTAAACACTCAGCTGATTTCAAAAATCAGAAAAGAGGCGAACATGGGCAGTGCCGGCCGGTAGGCTTTGCTGCAACAGAACAAAGCACCAATCAGGGACGGTGGTCGGGCTGTGAGGCAGGAGGTGGTTGGGAACAGGGAAAAGGAAGAGGGCTGGGGGAGGGAGTGGAGAGGGTGTGCAACGGGGCTGGGGACTGCTAATTTAAATGAAAACAACATGTATAGAGGTCCAGAAGGGTCTTTTTTGCTAAACACTCAGCTGATTTCAAAAATCAGAAAAGAGGCGAATGCGGGCAGTGCAGGCCAGTAGGCTTTGCTGCAACAGTACAGAGCACCTATCAGGGACGGTGGGCGGGGTGTGAGGCGGGAGGTGGTTCAGGAACAGGGAAATGGAAGCGGGCTGGGGGAGGGAGTGGAGATGGTATACAATGGGGCCTGGGACTGCAAATCTAAATGAAAATAACAGGGATAGAGGCCCTGAATGGTCTTTTTTGCTAAACACTCACCTGATTTCAAGAATCAGAAAGGAGGTGAACGCGGGCAGTGCGGGCCGGTAGCCTTCGCTGCAACAGTACGGAGCATCAATCAGGGAAGGACGGTGGGCAGGAGGTGGTCGGGAACAGGGAAATGGAAGCGGGCAGGGGGAGGGAGTGGAGAGGGTGTGCAGCAGGGCTGGGGACTGCTAATTTAAATGAAAATCACAGTGGGAGATGCCCAGAAAGGGTCTTTTTTGCTAAACTCTCACCTGATTTCAAAAATCAGAATAGAGGTGAACGTGGGCCGGTAGGCTTTGCTGCAACAGTACGGAGCACGAATCAGGGACGATAGGCGGGCTGGGAGGCTGGAGGTGGTCGGGAACAGGGAAATTTAAGCATGCTGGCCAAGGGAGTGGAGAGGGTACGCAACGGGTCTTGGGTCCGCTAATTTAAATGATAATCACAGAGGTAGAGGCACAGAAGGGTCTTTTTTGCTAAACACTCACCTGATTTCGAAAATCCGAAAAGCGGTCAATGCGGGCAGTGCGGGCCAGTAGGCTTTGCTGCAACAGTAAGGAGCACCAATAAGGGATGGTGGGCGGGCTGGGAGGCGGGAGGTGGTCGGGAACAGGGGACTTGAAGCAGGCTTGGGGAGGGAGTGGAGAGGGTGCGCAACAGGGCTGGGGACCACTAATTTAAATGAAAATCACAGGGGTAGAGGCCAAGAAGGGTCTTTTTTGCTAAACACTCACCTGATATCAAAAATCAGAATAGAGGTGAACATGGGCCAGTAGGCTTTGCTGCAACAGTACGGAGCGTGAATCAGGGACGATAGGCGGGCTGGGAGGCAGGAGGTGGTCGGGAACAGGGAAATGGAAGCGGGCTGGTGGAGGGAATGGAGTGGGTGTGCAACAGGGCTGGGGACTGCTAATTTAAACGTAAATAACAGGGGTACAGGCCCAGAATGGTCTTTTTTGCTAAACACTCACCTAATTTCAAAAATCAGAAAAGAGGTGAACGCGGGAAGTGCAGGCCGGTAGGCTTTGCTGCAGCAGTACGGAGCACCAATCAGGGACGGTGGGCAGGCTGGGAGGCAGGAGCTGGTCGGGAACAGCGAAATGGAAGCGGGCTGGTGGAGGGAGTGGAGTGGGTGTGCAACAGGGCTGGGGACTGCTAATTTAAACGGAAATAACAGGGGTACAGGCCCAGAATGGTCTTTTTTGCTAAACACTCACCTGATTTCAAAAATCAGAAAAGAGGTGAACGCGGGAAGTGCAGGCCGGTAGGCTTTGCTGCAACAGTACGGAGCACCAATCAGGGACGGTGGGCGGTAGGTGGTCGGGAACAGGAAAATGGAAGAGGGCTGGGGAGGGAGTGGGTAGGGTGCGCAACAGGGCTGGGGCCTACTAATTTAAACAAAAATAACAGGGGTCGAGGTCCAGAAGGGTCTTTTTTGCTAAACGTTCTGCTGATTTCAAAAATCAGAAAAGAGGCGAACATGGCAGTGGGGGCCGATGGGCTTTGCTTCAACAGTACAGAGCACCAATCAGGGGATGGTGGTCGGGAACAGGGAAATGGAAGCGGGCTGGGGGAGGGAGTGGAGAGGGTGCGCAACAGAGCTGGGACTGCTAATTTAAACAAAAATAACAGGGGCAGAGGTCCAGAAGGGTCTTTTTTGCTAAACACTCAGGTGATTTCAAAAATCAGAAAAGAGGCGAACATGGGCAGTGCGGGCCGGTAGGCTTTGCTGCAACAGAACAAAGCACCAATCAGGGACGGTGGTCGGGTTGTGAGGCAGGAGGTGGTTGGGAACAGGGAAAAGGAAGAGGGCTGGGGGAGGGAGTGGAGAGGGTGTGCAACGGGGCTGGGGACTGCTAATTTAAATGAAAACAACAGGTATAGAGATCCAGAAGGGTCTTTTTTGCTAAACACTCAGCTGATTTCAAAAATCAGAAAAGAGGCGAACGCGGGCAGTGCAGGCCAGTAGGCTTTGCTGCAACATTACAGAGCACCAATCAGGGACGGTGGGCGGGGTGTGAGGCGGGAGGTGGTTCAGGAACAGGGAAATGGAAGCGGGCTGGGGGAGGGAGTGGAGGTGGTATACAACAGGGCCTGGGACTGCTAATTTAAATGAAAATAACAGGGATAGAGGCCCAGAATGGTCTTTTTTGCTAAACACTCACCTGATTTCAAGAATCAGAAAGGAGGTGAATGCGGGCCGGTAGCCTTCGCTGCAACAGTACGGAGATTCAATCAGGGAAGGACGGTGGGCAGGAGGTGGTCGGGAACAGGGAAATGGAAGCGGGAGGGGGAGGGAGTGGAGAGGGTGTGCAACAGGGCTGGGGACTGCTAATTTAAATGAAAACAACAGGTATAGAGATCCAGAAGGGTCTTTTTTGCTAAACACTCAGCTGATTTCAAAAATCAGAAAAGAGGCGAACGCGGGCAGTGCAGGCCAGTAGGCTTTGCTGCAACATTACAGAGCACCAATCAGGGACGGTGGGCGGGGTGTGAGGCGGGAGGTGGTTCAGGAACAGGGAAATGGAAGCGGGCTGGGGGAGGGAGTGGAGGTGGTATACAACAGGGCCTGGGACTGCTAATTTAAATGAAAATAACAGGGATAGAGGCCCAGAATGGTCTTTTTTGCTAAACTCTCACCTGATTTCAAAAATCAGAATAGAGGTGAACGTGGGCAGGTAGGCTTTGCTGCAACAGTACGGAGCACGAATCAGGGACGATAGGCGGGCTGGGAGGCTGGAGGTGGTCGGGAACAGGGAAATTTAAGCACGCTGGCCAAGGGAGTGGAGAGGGTACGCAACAGGTCTTGGGTCCGCTAATTTAAATGAAAATCACAGAGCTAGAGGCACAGAAGGGTCTTTTTTGCTAAACACTCACCTGATTTCGAAAATCAGAAAAGAGGTGAATGCGGGCAGTGCGGGCCAGTAGGCTTTGCTGCAACAGTACAGAGCACCAATAAGGGATGGTGGGCGGGCTGGAAGGCGGGAGGTGGTCGGGAGCAGGGGACTTGAAGCAGGCTTGGGGAGGGGGTGGAGAGGGTGCGCAACAGGGCTGGGGACCACTAATTTAAATGAAAATCACAGGGGTAGAGGCCCAGAATGGTCTTTTATTTGCTAAACACTCACCTGATTTCAAAAATCAGAAAAGAGGTGAACACGGGCAGTGCGTGCCGGTAAGGCTTTGCTGCAACAGTACAGAGCACCAATAATGGAGAGTGGGCGGGGTGTGAGGCGGGAGGTGGATCGGGAACAGGGAAATGGAAGTGGGCTGGGGGAGGGAGTTTAGAGGATGTGCCACGGGGCCGGGGACTGCTAATTTAAACAAAAATAACAGGGGTAGAGGCCCAGAATGGTCTTTTTTGTTAAACACTGACCTAATTTCAAAAATCAGAAAAGAGGTGAACGCAGGAAGTGCAGGCCGGTAGGCTTTGCTGCAACAGTACGGAGCACCAATCAAGGACGGTGGCCGGTATGTGGTCGTGAACAGGGAAATGGAAGCGGGCTGGGGGAGGGAGAGGAGAGGGTGCGCAACAGAGCTGGGGACTGCTAATTTAAATGAAAATCACCGGGATAGAGGCCCAGAAGGGTCTTTTCTACTAAACACTTCCTGATTTCATAAAGTAGAAAAGAGGTGAAACGCGGGCAGTGCCGACCGGTAGGCTTTGCTGCAACAGTACGAAGCAGCAATCAGGGACGGTGGGCGGGCTGGGAGGCGGGAGGTGGTCGGAAACAGGAAAATTGAAGCAGGCTGGGGAGGGAGTGGAGATGGTATACAACGGGGCCTGGGACTGCTAATTTAAATGAAAATAACAGGGATAGAGGCCCAGAAGGGTCTTTTTTGCTAAACACTCACCTGATTTCAAGAATCAGAAAGGAGGTGAACGCGGGCAGTGCGGGCCGGTAGCCTTCGCCGCAACAGTACGGAGCATCAATCAGGGAAGGACGGTGGGCAGGAGGTGGTTGGGAACAGGGAAATGGAAGCGGGCAGGGGGAGGGAGTGGAGAGGGTGTGCAACAGGGCTGGGGACTGCTAATTTAAATGAAAATCACAGGGGGAGATGCCCAGAAAGGGTCTTTTTTGCTAAACTCTCACCTGATTTCAAAAATCAGAATAGAGGTGAACGTGGGCCGGTAGGCTTTGCTGCAACAGTACGGAGCACGAATCAGGGACGATAGGCGGGCTGGGAGGCAGGAGGTGGTCGGGAACAGGGAAATGGAAGAGGGCTGGGGGAGGGAGTGGAGACGGTACGCAACAGGGCTGGGGACTGTACATTTAAATGAAAATGACAGGGGTAGAGGTACAGAAGGGTCTTTTATTTGCTAAACACTCACCTGATTTCAAAAATCAGAAAAGAGGTGAACACGGGCCGTGCGGGCCGGTAAGGCTTTGCTGCAACAGTACAGAGCACCAATCATGGACGGTGGGCGGGGTGTGAGGCGGGAGGTGGATCGGGAACAGGGAAATGGAAGTGGGCTGGGAGAGGGAGTTTAGAGGATGTGCCACGGGGCCGGGGACTGCTAATTTAAACGAAAATAACAGGGGTAGAGGCCCAGAATGGTCTTTTTTGTTAAACACTCACGTAATTTCAAAAATCAGAAAAGAGGTGAACGCAGGAAGTGCAGGCCGGTAGGCTTTGCTGCAACAGTATGGAGCACCAATCAAGGACGGTGGCCGGTATGTGGTCGTGAACAGGGAAATGGAAGCGGGCTGGGGGAGGGAGAGGAGAGGGTGCGCAACAGGGCTGGGGACTGCTAATTTAAATGAAAATCACCAGGATAGAGGCCCAGAAGGGTCTTTTCTACTAAACACTTCCTGATTTCATAAAGCAGAAAAGAGGTGAAACGCGGGCAGTACCGGCCGGTATGCTTTGCTGCAACAGTACGGAGCAGCAATCAGGGACGGTGGGCGGGCTGGGAGGCGGGAGGTGGTCGTGAACAGGGAAATTGAAGCAGGCTTGGGGAGGGAGTGGAGAGGGTGCGCAACAGGGCTGGGGACCACTAATTTAAATGAAAATCACAGGGGTAGAGGCCAAGAAGGGACATTTTTGCTAAACACTCACCTGATTTAAAAAAATAAGAATAGAGGTGAACCTGGGCCGGTAGGCTTTGCTGCAACAGTACTGAGCCCGAATCAGGGACGATAGGCGGGCTGGGAGGCAGGAGGTGGTCGGGAACAGGGAAATGGAAGCGCGCTGGGCAAGGGCGTGGAGAGAGTGCGCAACAGGGCTGGGGACCACTAATTTAAATGAAAATTACAGGGGTAGAGGCCAAGAAGGGTCTTTTTTGCTAAACACTCACATGATTTCAAAAATCAGAATAGAGGTGAACGTGGGCTGGTAGGCTTTGCTGCAACAGTACGGAGCCCGAATCAGGGACGATACGCTGGTTGGGAGGCAGGAGGTGGTCGGGAACAGGGAAATGGAAGCGCGCTGGGCAAGGGAGTGGAGAGGGTACGCAACAGGGCTGGGGACTGCTAATTTAAATGAAAATGACAGGGGTAGAGGTCCAGAAGGGTCTTTTATTTGCTAAACACTCACCTGATTTCAAAAATCAGAAAAGAGGTGAATGCGAGCAGTGAGGGCCGGTAAGGCTTTGCTGCAACAGTACAGAGCACCAATCAGGGATGGTGGGCGATCTGGAGGCGGGAGGTGGTCGGGAGACAGGGAAATGGAAGCGGGCTGGGGAAGGGAGTGGAGAGGGTACGCAACAAGACTGGGGACCGCTAACTTAAAGGAAAATCACGGAGGTAGAGGCCCAGAATGGTCTTTTTTGCTAAACACTCACCTGATTTCAAGAATCAGAAAGGAGGTGAATGCTGGCCGGTAGCCTTCGCTGCAACAGTACGGAGCATCAATCAGGGAAGGACGGTGGGCAGGAGGTGGTCGGGAACAGGGAAATGGAAGCGGGCAGGGGGAGGGAGTGGAGAGGGTGTGCACAAGGGCTGGGGACTGCTAATTTAAATGAAAATCACAGGCGGAGATGCCCAGAAAGGGTCTTTTTTGCTAAACTCTCACCTGATTTCAAAAATCAGAATAGAGGTGAACGTGGGCAGGTAGGCTTTGCTGCAACAGTACGGAGCACGAATCAGGGACGATAGGCGGGCTGGGAGGCTGGAGGTGGTCGGGAACAGGGAAATTTAAGCACGCTGGCTAAGGGAGTGGAGAGGGTACGCAACAGGTCTTGGGTCCGCTAATTTAAATGAAAATCGCAGAGCTAGAGGCACAGAAGGGTCTTTTTTGCTAAACACTCACCTGATTTCGAAAATCAGAAAAGAGGTGAATGCGGGCAGTGCGGGCCAGTAGGCTTTGCTGCAACAGTACAGAGCACCAATAAGGGATGGTGGGCGGGCTGGGAGGCGGGAGGTGGTCGGGAGCAGGGGACTTGAAGCAGGCTTGGGGAGGGGGTGGAGAGGGTGCGCAACAGGGCTGGGGACCACTAATTTAAATGAAAATCACAGGGGTAGAGGCCCAGAATGGTCTTTTATTTGCTAAACACTCACCTGATTTCAAAAATCAGAAAAGAGGTGAACACGGGCAGTGCGTGCCGGTAAGGCTTTGCTGCAACAGTACAGAGCACCAATAATGGACAGTGGGCGGGGTGTGAGGCGGGAGGTGGATCAGGAACAGGGAAATGGAAGTGGGCTGGGGGAGGGAGTTTAGAGGATGTGCCACGGGGCCGGGGACTGCTAATTTAAACAAAAATAACAGGGGTAGAGGCCCAGAATGGTCTTTTTTGTTAAACACTGACCTAATTTCAAAAATCAGAAAAGAGGTGAACGCAGGAAGTGCAGGCCGGTAGGCTTTGCTGCAACAGTACGGAGCACCAATCAAGGACGGTGGCCGGTATGTGGTCATGAACAGGGAAATGGAAGCGGGCTGGGGGAGGGAGAGGAGAGGGTGCGCAACAGGGCTGGGGACTGCTAATTTAAATGAAAATCACCGGGATAGAGGCCCAGAAGGGTCTTTTCTACGAAACACTTCCTGATTTCATAAAGTAGAAAAGAGGTGAACACGGGAAGTGCAGGCCGGTAGGCTTTGCTGCAACAGTACGGAGCACCAATCAGGGACGGTGGGCGGTAGGTGGTCGGGAACAGGAAAATGGAAGAGGGCTGGGGAGGGAGTGGGTAGGGTGCGCAACAGGGCTGGGGCCTACTAATTTAAACAAAAATAACAGGGGTCGAGGTCCAGAAGGGTCTTTTTTGCTAAACGTTCTGCTGATTTCAAAAATCAGAAAAGAGGCGAACATGGCAGTGGGGGCCGATGGGCTTTGCTGCAACAGTACAGAGCACCAATCAGGGGATGGTGTTCGGGAACAGGGAAATGGAAGCGGGCTGGGGGAGGGAGTGGAGAGGGTGCGCAACAGAGCTGGGACTGCTAATTTAAACAAAAATAACAGGGGCAGAGGTCCAGAAGGGTCTTTTTTGCTAAACACTCAGGTGATTTCAAAAATCAGAAAAGAGGCGAACATGGGCAGTGCGGGCCGGTAGGCTTTGCTGCAACAGAACAAAGCACCAATCAGGGACGGTGGTCGGGTTGTGAGGCAGGAGGTGGTTGGGAACAGGGAAAAGGAAGAGGGCTGGGGGAGGGAGTGGAGAGGGTGTGCAACGGGGCTGGGGACTGCTAATTTAAATGAAAACAACAGGTATAGAGATCCAGAAGGGTCTTTTTTGCTAAACACTCAGCTGATTTCAAAAATCAGAAAAGAGGCGAACGCGGGCAGTGCAGGCCAGTAGGCTTTGCTGCAACATTACAGAGCACCAATCAGGGACGGTGGGCGGGGTGTGAGGCGGGAGGTGGTTCAGGAACAGGGAAATGGAAGCGGGCTGGGGGAGGGAGTGGAGGTGGTATACAACAGGGCCTGGGACTGCTAATTTAAATGAAAATAACAGGGATAGAGGCCCAGAATGGTCTTTTTTGCTAAACACTCACCTGATTTCAAGAATCAGAAAGGAGGTGAATGCGGGCCGGTAGCCTTCGCTGCAACAGTACGGAGATTCAATCAGGGAAGGACGGTGGGCAGGAGGTGGTCGGGAACAGGGAAATGGAAGCGGGAGGGGGAGGGAGTGGAGAGGGTGTGCAACAGGGCTGGGGACTGCTAATTTAAATGAAAACAACAGGTATAGAGATCCAGAAGGGTCTTTTTTGCTAAACACTCAGCTGATTTCAAAAATCAGAAAAGAGGCGAACGCGGGCAGTGCAGGCCAGTAGGCTTTGCTGCAACATTACAGAGCACCAATCAGGGACGGTGGGCGGGGTGTGAGGCGGGAGGTGGTTCAGGAACAGGGAAATGGAAGCGGGCTGGGGGAGGGAGTGGAGGTGGTATACAACAGGGCCTGGGACTGCTAATTTAAATGAAAATAACAGGGATAGAGGCCCAGAATGGTCTTTTTTGCTAAACTCTCACCTGATTTCAAAAATCAGAATAGAGGTGAACGTGGGCAGGTAGGCTTTGCTGCAACAGTACGGAGCACGAATCAGGGACGATAGGCGGGCTGGGAGGCTGGAGGTGGTCGGGAACAGGGAAATTTAAGCACGCTGGCCAAGGGAGTGGAGAGGGTACGCAACAGGTCTTGGGTCCGCTAATTTAAATGAAAATCACAGAGCTAGAGGCACAGAAGGGTCTTTTTTGCTAAACACTCACCTGATTTCGAAAATCAGAAAAGAGGTGAATGCGGGCAGTGCGGGCCAGTAGGCTTTGCTGCAACAGTACAGAGCACCAATAAGGGATGGTGGGCGGGCTGGGAGGCGGGAGGTGGTCGGGAGCAGGGGACTTGAAGCAGGCTTGGGGAGGGGGTGGAGAGGGTGCGCAACAGGGCTGGGGACCACTAATTTAAATGAAAATCACAGGGGTAGAGGCCCAGAATGGTCTTTTATTTGCTAAACACTCACCTGATTTCAAAAATCAGAAAAGAGGTGAACACGGGCAGTGCGTGCCGGTAAGGCTTTGCTGCAACAGTACAGAGCACCAATAATGGAGAGTGGGCGGGGTGTGAGGCGGGAGGTGGATCGGGAACAGGGAAATGGAAGTGGGCTGGGGGAGGGAGTTTAGAGGATGTGCCACGGGGCCGGGGACTGCTAATTTAAACAAAAATAACAGGGGTAGAGGCCCAGAATGGTCTTTTTTGTTAAACACTGACCTAATTTCAAAAATCAGAAAAGAGGTGAACGCAGGAAGTGCAGGCCGGTAGGCTTTGCTGCAACAGTACGGAGCACCAATCAAGGACGGTGGCCGGTATGTGGTCGTGAACAGGGAAATGGAAGCGGGCTGGGGGAGGGAGAGGAGAGGGTGCGCAACAGAGCTGGGGACTGCTAATTTAAATGAAAATCACCGGGATAGAGGCCCAGAAGGGTCTTTTCTACTAAACACTTCCTGATTTCATAAAGTAGAAAAGAGGTGAAACGCGGGCAGTGCCGACCGGTAGGCTTTGCTGCAACAGTACGAAGCAGCAATCAGGGACGGTGGGCGGGCTGGGAGGCGGGAGGTGGTCGGAAACAGGAAAATTGAAGCAGGCTGGGGAGGGAGTGGAGATGGTATACAACGGGGCCTGGGACTGCTAATTTAAATGAAAATAACAGGGATAGAGGCCCAGAAGGGTCTTTTTTGCTAAACACTCACCTGATTTCAAGAATCAGAAAGGAGGTGAACGCGGGCAGTGCGGGCCGGTAGCCTTCGCCGCAACAGTACGGAGCATCAATCAGGGAAGGACGGTGGGCAGGAGGTGGTTGGGAACAGGGAAATGGAAGCGGGCAGGGGGAGGGAGTGGAGAGGGTGTGCAACAGGGCTGGGGACTGCTAATTTAAATGAAAATCACAGGGGGAGATGCCCAGAAAGGGTCTTTTTTGCTAAACTCTCACCTGATTTCAAAAATCAGAATAGAGGTGAACGTGGGCCGGTAGGCTTTGCTGCAACAGTACGGAGCACGAATCAGGGACGATAGGTGGGCTGGGAGGCAGGAGGTGGTCGGGAACAGGGAAATGGAAGAGGGCTGGGGGAGGGAGTGGAGACGGTACGCAACAGGGCTGGGGACTGTACATTTAAATGAAAATGACAGGGGTAGAGGTACAGAAGGGTCTTTTATTTGCTAAACACTCACCTGATTTCAAAAATCAGAAAAGAGGTGAACACGGGCCGTGCGGGCCGGTAAGGCTTTGCTGCAACAGTACAGAGCACCAATCATGGACGGTGGGCGGGGTGTGAGGCGGGAGGTGGATCGGGAACAGGGAAATGGAAGTGGGCTGGGAGAGGGAGTTTAGAGGATGTGCCACGGGGCCGGGGACTGCTAATTTAAACGAAAATAACAGGGGTAGAGGCCCAGAATGGTCTTTTTTGTTAAACACTCACGTAATTTCAAAAATCAGAAAAGAGGTGAACGCAGGAAGTGCAGGCCGGTAGGCTTTGCTGCAACAGTATGGAGCACCAATCAAGGACGGTGGCCGGTATGTGGTCGTGAACAGGGAAATGGAAGCGGGCTGGGGGAGGGAGAGGAGAGGGTGCGCAACAGGGCTGGGGACTGCTAATTTAAATGAAAATCACCAGGATAGAGGCCCAGAAGGGTCTTTTCTACTAAACACTTCCTGATTTCATAAAGCAGAAAAGAGGTGAAACGCGGGCAGTACCGGCCGGTATGCTTTGCTGCAACAGTACGGAGCAGCAATCAGGGACGGTGGGCGGGCTGGGAGGCGGGAGGTGGTCGTGAACAGGGAAATTGAAGCAGGCTTGGGGAGGGAGTGGAGAGGGTGCGCAACAGGGCTGGGGACCACTAATTTAAATGAAAATCACAGGGGTAGAGGCCAAGAAGGGACATTTTTGCTAAACACTCACCTGATTTAAAAAAATAAGAATAGAGGTGAACCTGGGCCGGTAGGCTTTGCTGCAACAGTACTGAGCCCGAATCAGGGACGATAGGCGGGCTGGGAGGCAGGAGGTGGTCGGGAACAGGGAAATGGAAGCGCGCTGGGCAAGGGCGTGGAGAGAGTGCGCAACAGGGCTGGGGACCACTAATTTAAATGAAAATTACAGGGGTAGAGGCCAAGAAGGGTCTTTTTTGCTAAACACTCACATGATTTCAAAAATCAGAATAGAGGTGAACGTGGGCCGGTAGGCTTTGCTGCAACAGTACGGAGCCCGAATCAGGGACGATACGCTGGTTGGGAGGCAGGAGGTGGTCGGGAACAGGGAAATGGAAGCGCGCTGGGCAAGGGAGTGGAGAGGGTACGCAACAGGGCTGGGGACTGCTAATTTAAATGAAAATGACAGGGGTAGAGGTCCAGAAGGGTCTTTTATTTGCTAAACACTCACCTGATTTCAAAAATCAGAAAAGAGGTGAATGCGAGCAGTGAGGGCCGGTAAGGCTTTGCTGCAACAGTACAGAGCACCAATCAGGGATGGTGGGCGATCTGGAGGCGGGAGGTGGTCGGGAGACAGGGAAATGGAAGCGGGCTGGGGAAGGGAGTGGAGAGGGTACGCAACAAGACTGGGGACCGCTAACTTAAAGGAAAATCACGGAGGTAGAGGCCCAGAATGGTCTTTTTTGCTAAACACTCACCTGATTTCAAGAATCAGAAAGGAGGTGAATGCTGGCCGGTAGCCTTCGCTGCAACAGTACGGAGCATCAATCAGGGAAGGACGGTGGGCAGGAGGTGGTCGGGAACAGGGAAATGGAAGCGGGCAGGGGGAGGGAGTGGAGAGGGTGTGCACAAGGGCTGGGGACTGCTAATTTAAATGAAAATCACAGGCGGAGATGCCCAGAAAGGGTCTTTTTTGCTAAACTCTCACCTGATTTCAAAAATCAGAATAGAGGTGAACGTGGGCAGGTAGGCTTTGCTGCAACAGTACGGAGCACGAATCAGGGACGATAGGCGGGCTGGGAGGCTGGAGGTGGTCGGGAACAGGGAAATTTAAGCACGCTGGCTAAGGGAGTGGAGAGGGTACGCAACAGGTCTTGGGTCCGCTAATTTAAATGAAAATCGCAGAGCTAGAGGCACAGAAGGGTCTTTTTTGCTAAACACTCACCTGATTTCGAAAATCAGAAAAGAGGTGAATGCGGGCAGTGCGGGCCAGTAGGCTTTGCTGCAACAGTACAGAGCACCAATAAGGGATGGTGGGCGGGCTGGGAGGCGGGAGGTGGTCGGGAGCAGGGGACTTGAAGCAGGCTTGGGGAGGGGGTGGAGAGGGTGCGCAACAGGGCTGGGGACCACTAATTTAAATGAAAATCACAGGGGTAGAGGCCCAGAATGGTCTTTTATTTGCTAAACACTCACCTGATTTCAAAAATCAGAAAAGAGGTGAACACGGGCAGTGCGTGCCGGTAAGGCTTTGCTGCAACAGTACAGAGCACCAATAATGGACAGTGGGCGGGGTGTGAGGCGGGAGGTGGATCAGGAACAGGGAAATGGAAGTGGGCTGGGGGAGGGAGTTTAGAGGATGTGCCACGGGGCCGGGGACTGCTAATTTAAACAAAAATAACAGGGGTAGAGGCCCAGAATGGTCTTTTTTGTTAAACACTGACCTAATTTCAAAAATCAGAAAAGAGGTGAACGCAGGAAGTGCAGGCCGGTAGGCTTTGCTGCAACAGTACGGAGCACCAATCAAGGACGGTGGCCGGTATGTGGTCATGAACAGGGAAATGGAAGCGGGCTGGGGGAGGGAGAGGAGAGGGTGCGCAACAGGGCTGGGGACTGCTAATTTAAATGAAAATCACCGGGATAGAGGCCCAGAAGGGTCTTTTCTACGAAACACTTCCTGATTTCATAAAGTAGAAAAGAGGTGAACACGGGCAGTGCGTACCGGTAAGGCTTTGCTGCAACAGTACAGAGCAGCAATCAGGGACGGTGGGTGGGCTGGGAGGCGGGAGGTGGTCGGAAACAGGAAAATTGAAGCAGGCTGGGGAGGGAGTGGAGATGGTATACAACGGGGCCTGGGACTGCTAATTTAAATGAAAATAACAGGGATAGAGGCCCAGAATGGTCTTTTTTGCTAAACACTCACCTGATTTCAAGAATCAGAAAGGAGGTGAACGCGGGCAGTGCGAGCCGGTAGCCTTCGCCGCAACAGTACGGAGCATCAATCAGGGAAGGACGGTGGGCAGGAGGTGGTCGGGAACAGGGAAATGGAAGCGGGCAGGGGGAGGGAGTGGAGAGGGTGTGCAACAGGGCTGGGGACTGCTAATTTAAATGAAAGTCACAGGGGGAGATGCCCAGAAAGGGTCTTTTTTGCTAAACTCTCACCTGATTTCAAAAATCAGAATAGAGGTGAACGTGGGCCGGTAGGCTTTGCTGCAACAGTACGGAGCACGAATCAGGGACGATAGGCGGGCTGGGAGGCTGGAGGTGGTCGGGAACAGGGAAATTTAAGCATGCTGGCCAAGGGAGTGGAGAGGGTACGCAACTGGTCTTGGGTCCGCTAATTTAAATGATAATCACAGAGCTAGAGGCACAGAAGGGTCTTTTTTGCTAAACACTCACCTGATTTCAAAAATCAGAAAAGAGGTGAACACGGGCAGTGCGGGCCGGTAAGGCTTTGCTGCAACAGTACAGAGCACCAATCATGGACGGTGGGCGGGGTGTGAGGCGGGAGGTGGATCGGGAACAGGGAAATGGAAGTGGGCTGGGAGAGGGAGTTTAGAGGATGCGCCACGGGGCCGGGGACTGCTAATTTAAACGAAAATAACAGGGGTAGAGGCCCATAATGGTCTTTTTTGTTAAACACTCACGTAATTTCAAAAATCAGAAAAGAGGTGAACGCAGGAAGTGCAGGCCGGTAGGCTTTGCTGCAACAGTATGGAGCACCAATCAAGGACGGTGGCCGGTATGTGGTCGTGAACAGGGAAATGGAAGCGGGCTGGGGGAGGGAGAGGAGAGGGTGCGCAACAGGGCTGGGGACTGCTAATTTAAATGAAAATCACCAGGATAGAGGCCCAGAAGGGTCTTTTCTTCTAAACACTTCCTGATTTCATAAAGCAGAAAAGAGGTGAAACGCGGGCAGTGCCGGCCGGTAGGCTTTGCTGCAACAGTACGGAGCTGCAATCAGGGACGGTGGGCGGGCTGGGAGGCGGGAGGTTGTCGGGAACAGGGAAATTGAAGCAGGCTTGGGGAGGGAGTGGAGAGGGTGCGCAACAGGGCTGGGGACCACTAATTTAAATGAAAATCACAGGGGTAGAGGCCAAGAAGGGACTTTTTTGCTAAACACTCACCTGATTTGAAAAAATAAGAATAGAGGTGAACCTGGGCCGGTAGGCTTTGCTGCAACAGTACGGAGCCCGAATCAGGGACGATAGGCGGGCTGGGAGGCAGGAGGTGGTCGGGAACAGGGAAATGGAAGCGCGCTGGGCAAGGGAGTGGAGAGGGTGCGCAACAGGGCTGGGGACCACTAATTTAATTGAAAAGCACAGGGGTAGAGGCCAAGAAGGGTCTTTTTTGCTAAACACTCACATGATTTCAAAAATCAGAATAGAGGTGAACGTGGGCCGGTAGGCTTTGCTGCAACAGTACGGAGCCCGAATCAGGGACGATAGGCTGGCTGGGAGGCAGGAGGTGGTCGGGAACAGGGAAATGGAAGCGCGCTGGGCAAGGGAGTGGAGAGGGTACGCAACAGGGCCGGGGACTGCTAATTTAAACGAAAATAACAGCGGTAGAGGCCCAGAATGGTCTTTTTTGTTAAACACTCACGTAATTTCAAAAATCAGAAAAGAGGTGAACGCAGGAAGTGCAGGCCGGTAGGCTTTGCTGCAACAGTATGGAGCACCAATCAAGGACGGTGGCCGGTATGTGGTCGTGAACAGGGAAATGGAAGCGGGCTGGGGGAGGGAGAGGAGAGGGTGCGCAACAGGGCTGGGGACTGCTAATTTAAATGAAAATCACCAGGATAGAGGCCCAGAAGGGTCTTTTCTACTAAACACTTCCTGATTTCATAAAGCAGAAAAGAGGTGAAACGCGGGCAGTGCCGGCCGGTAGGCTTTGCTGCAACAGTACGGAGCAGCAATCAGGGACGGTGGGCGGGCTGGGAGGCGGGAGGTGGTCGGGAACAGGGAAATTGAAGCAGGCTTGGGGAGGGAGTGGAGAGGGTGCGCAACAGGGCTGGGAACCACTAATTTAAATGAAAATCACAGGGGTAGAGGCCAAGAAGGGACTTTTATCCTAAACACTCACCTGATTTAAAAAAATAAGAATAGAGGTGAACCTGGGCCGGTAGGCTTTGCTGCAACAGTACGGAGCACGAATCAGGGACGATAGGCGGGCTGGGAGGCAGGAGGTGGTCGGGAACAGGGAAATGGAAGCGCGCTGGGCAAGGGAGTGGAGAGGGTACGCAACAGGGCTGGGGACCACTAATTTAATTGAAAAGCACAGGGTTAATGGCCAAGAAGGGTCTTTTTTGCTAAACACTCACATGATTTCAAAAATCAGAATAGAGGTGAACGTGGGCCAGTAGGCTTTGCTGCAACAGTACGGAGCCCGAATCAGGGACGATAGGCTGGCTGGGAGGCAGGAGGTGGTCGGGAACAGGGAAATGGAAGCGCGCTGGGCAAGGGAGTGGAGAGGGTACGCAACAGGGCTGGGGACTGCTAATTTAAATGAAAATGACAGGGGTAGAGGTCCAGAAGGCTCTTTTATTTGCTAAACACTCACCTGATTTCAAAAATCAGAAAAGAGGTGAACGCGAGCAGTGAGGGCCGGTAAGGCTTTGCTGCAACAGTACAGAGCACCAATCAGGGATTGTGGGCGATCTGGAGGCACAGAGCACCAATCAGGGATTGTGGGCGATCTGGAGGCGGGAGGTGGTCGGGAGACAGGGAAATGGAAGCGGGCTGGGGAAGGGAGTGGAGAGGGTACGCAACAAGACTGGGGACCGCTAACTTAAAGGAAAATCACGGAGTAGAGGCCCAGAATGGTCTTTTTTGCTAAACACTCACCTGATTTTGAAAATCAGAAAAGAGGTGAAAGCGGGCAGTGTGGACGGTAGGCTTTGCTGCAACAGTACGGTGCACCAATCAGGGATGGTGGGCGGGCTTGTAGCGGGAGCTGGTCAACAACAGGGAAATGGAAACGGGCTGAGGGAGGGAGTGGAAAGGGTGCGCAACGGGGCTGGGAATTGCTAATTTAAATGAAAATCACAGGTGTAGAGGCCAGGAAGGGTCTTTTTTGCTAAACACTTAACTGATTTCAAAAATCAGAAAATAGGTGACCGCGGGCAGTGCGGGCCGATAGGCTTTTCTGCAACAGTATGGAGCACCAATCAGGGACGGTGGGCGGGCTGTGAGGCAGAAGGTGGTTGTGAACAGGGAAATGGAAGCGGGCTGGGGGAGGGAGTGGAGAGGGTGTGCAACGGGCCCGGGGACTGCTAATTGAAATGAAAATAACAGGGGTACAGGCCCAGAATGGTCTTATTTGCTAAACACTCACCTGATTTCGAAAATCAGAAAAGAGGTGAAACGCGGGCAGTGCGGGCCAGTAGGCTTTGCTGCAACAGTACAGAGAACCAATCAGGGACAGTGGGCAGGCTGGGAGGCAGGAGCTGGTCGGGAACAGCGAAATGGAAGCGGGCTGGTGGAGGGAGTTTAGTGGATGTGCAACAGGGCTGGGGACTGCTAATTTAAACGAAAATGACAGGGGTACAGGCCCAGAATGGTCTTTTTTGCTAAACACTCACCTGATTTCAAAAATCAGAAAAGAGGTGAACGCGGGAAGTGCAGGCCGGTAGGCTTTGCTGCAACAGTACGGAGCACCAATCAGGCACGGTGGGCGGTAGGTGGTCGGGAACAGGAAATGGAATAGGGCTTGGGAGGGAGTGGAGAGGGTGCGCAACAGGGCTGGGGCCTACTAATTTAAACAAAAATAACAGGGGTAGAGGTCCAGAAGGGTCTTTTTTGCTAAACGTTCTGCTGATTTCAAAACCAGAATAGAGGTGAACGTGGGCCGGTAGGCTATTATGCAACAGTACGGAGCACAAATCAGGGACGATAGGCGGGCTGGGAGGCGGGAGGTGGTCGGGAACAGGGAAATGGAAGCGCACTGGGCAAGGGAGTGGAGAGGGTACGCAACGGGGCCTGGGACTGCTAATTTAAATGAAAATAACAGGGGGAGATGTCAGAAGGGTCTTTTTTGCTAAACACTCACCTGATTTCCAAAATCAGAATAGAGGTGAACGCATAGCTCTCAACCATTTGTCTCACAAAGGCAGGTGAAAACACCCGATTTTATTTTTGGCGGGTGAGAGGCCCATTGAAATGAATGGGCATGCAGGAGGCTTGGCGGGTGAGTCAGCTGTTTAGAAGGCGGGTGACACCCGCCAAAGGCGTGTGAGTTGAGAGCTATGGGTGAACGTGGGCCGGTAGGCTTTGCTGCAACAGTACGGAGCACCATTAAGGGATGGTGGGCGGACTTGGAGGCGGGAGCTGGTCGGGAACAGGGAAATGGAAACGGGCTGAGGGAGGGAGTGGAGATGGTATACAACGGCGCTGGGGACTGCTAATTTAAATGAAAATAAAAGCGGGAGATGCCCAGAAGAGTCTTTTTTGCTAAACACTCACCTGATTTCAAAACCAGAATAGAGGTGAACGTGGGCCGGTAGGCTATTATGCAACAGTACGGAGCACAAATCAGGGACGATAGGCGGGCTGGGAGGCGGGAGGTGGTCGGGAACAGGGAAATGGAAGCGCACTGGGCAAGGGAGTGGAGAGGGTACGCAACGGGGCCTGGGACTGCTAATTTAAATGAAAATAACAGGGGGAGATGTCAGAAGGGTCTTTTTTGCTAAACACTCACCTGATTTCCAAAATCAGAATAGAGGTGAACGCATAGCTCTCAACCATTTGTCTCACAAAGGCAGGTGAAAACACCCGATTTTATTTTTGGCGGGTGAGAGGCCCATTGAAATGAATGGGCATGCAGGAGGCTTGGCGGGTGAGTCAGCTGTTTAGAAGGCGGGTGACACCCGCCAAAGGCGTGTGAGTTGAGAGCTATGGGTGAACGTGGGCCGGTAGGCTTTGCTGCAACAGTACGGAGCACCATTAAGGGATGGTGGGCGGACTTGGAGGCGGGAGCTGGTCGGGAACAGGGAAATGGAAACGGGCTGAGGGAGGGAGTGGAGAGGGTGCGCAATGAGGCTGGGGACTGCTAATTTAAACAAAAATCACAGGTGTAGAGGCCCAGAAGGGTCTTTTTTGCTAAACACTCACCTGATTTCAAAAATCAGAAAAGAGGTGAACGCGGGCAGTGCGGGCCGGTAGGCTTTGCTGCAACAGTACGGAGCACCAATCAGGGACCGTGGAGGGAGTGGAGAGTGTGTGCAACGGGGCTGGGGACTGCTAATTTAAATGAAAATAACAGGGGTAGAAGCCCAGCAGGGTCTTTTTTTGCTAAAAACTCACCTGATTTCAAAAGTCATAAAAGAGGAGACCGCGGGCAGGGTAGGCCGGTAGGTTATGCTGCAACAGTACGGAGCACCAATCGGGGATGGTGGCCAGGCTGGGAGGCGGGAGTTGGTCGGGACCAGGTAAATGGAAGAGGGCTGGCGGAGGGAGAGGAGACAGTACGCAACAGGGCTGGGGACCGCTAATTTCATCGAAAATCACCGGGATAGAGGACCAGAAGGGTCTTTTCTACTAAACACTTCCTGACTTCAAAAAACAGAAAAGAGGTGAAACGGGGGCAGTGCAGGACAGTAGGCTTTGCTGCAACAGTACAGAGAACCAATCAGGGACAGTGGGCGGGCTGGGAGGCAGGAGCTATCGGGAACAGGGAAATGGAAGCGGGCTGGTGGAGGGAGTGGAGTGGGTGTGCAACAGGGCTGGGGACTGCTAATTTAAACGAAAATAACAGGGGTACAGGCCCAGAATGGTCTTTTTTGCTAGAAAGTCAACTGATTTCAAAAATCAGAAAAGAGATGAATGCGGGAAGTGCAGGCCGGTAGGCTTTGCTGCAACAATACCGAGCACCAATCAGGGACGGTGGGCGGTAGGTGGTCGGGAACAGGAAAATGGAAGCGGGCTTGGGGAGGGAGTGGAGAGGGTGCGCAACAGGGCTGGGACTGCTAATTTAAACAAAAATAACATGGGTAGAGGTCCAGAAGGGTCTTTTTTGCTAAACACTCAGCTGATTTCAAAAATCAGAAAAGAGGCGAACATGGGCAGTGCCGGCCGGTAGGCTTTGCTGCAACAGAACAAAGCACCAATCAGGGACGGTGGTCGGGCTGTGAGGCAGGAGGTGGTTGGGAACAGGGAAAAGGAAGAGGGCTGGGGGAGGGAGTGGAGAGGGTGTGCAACGGGGCTGGGGACTGCTAATTTAAATGAAAACAACATGTATAGAGGTCCAGAAGGGTCTTTTTTGCTAAACACTCAGCTGATTTCAAAAATCAGAAAAGAGGCGAATGCGGGCAGTGCAGGCCAGTAGGCTTTGCTGCAACAGTACAGAACACCTATCAGGGACGGTGGGCGGGGTGTGAGGCGGGAGGTGGTTCAGGAACAGGGAAATGGAAGCGGGCTGGGGGAGGGAGTGGAGATGGTATACAATGGGGCCTGGGACTGCAAATCTAAATGAAAATAACAGGGATAGAGGCCCTGAATGGTCTTTTTTGCTAAACACTCACCTGATTTCAAGAATCAGAAAGGAGGTGAACGCGGGCAGTGCGGGCCGGTAGCCTTCGCTGCAACAGTACGGAGCATCAATCAGGGAAGGACGGTGGGCAGGAGGTGGTCGGGAACAGGGAAATGGAAGCGGGCAGGGGGAGGGAGTGGAGAGGGTGTGCAACAGGGCTGGGGACTGCTAATTTAAATGAAAATCACAGTGGGAGATGCCCAGAAAGGGTCTTTTTTGCTAAACTCTCACCTGATTTCAAAAATCAGAATAGAGGTGAACGTGGGCCGGTAGGCTTTGCTGCAACAGTACGGAGCACGAATCAGGGACGATAGGCGGGCTGGGAGGCTGGAGGTGGTCGGGAACAGGGAAATTTAAGCATGCTGGCCAAGGGAGTGGAGAGGGTACGCAACGGGTCTTGGGTCCGCTAATTTAAATGATAATCACAGAGCTAGAGGCACAGAAGGGCCTTTTTTGCTAAACACTCACCTGATTTCGAAAATCCGAAAAGCGGTCAATGCGGGCAGTGCGGGCCAGTAGGCTTTGCTGCAACAGTAAGGAGCACCAATAAGGGATGGTGGGCGGGCTGGGAGGCGGGAGGTGGTCGGGAACAGGGGACTTGAAGCAGGCTTGGGGAGGGAGTGGAGAGGGTGCGCAACAGGGCTGGGGACCACTAATTTAAATGAAAATCACAGGGGTAGAGGCCAAGAAGGGTCTTTTTTGCTAAACACTCACCTGATATCAAAAATCAGAATAGAGGTGAACATGGGCCAGTAGGCTTTGCTGCAACAGTACGGAGCGTGAATCAGGGACGATAGGCGGGCTGGGAGGCAGGAGGTGGTCGGGAACAGGGAAATGGAAGCGGGCTGGTGGAGGGAATGGAGTGGGTGTGCAACAGGGCTGGGGACTGCTAATTTAAACGTAAATAACAGGGGTACAGGCCCAGAATGGTCTTTTTTGCTAAACACTCACCTAATTTCAAAAATCAGAAAAGAGGTGAACGCGGGAAGTGCAGGCCGGTAGGCTTTGCTGCAGCAGTACGGAGCACCAATCAGGGACGGTGGGCAGGCTGGGAGGCAGGAGCTGGTCGGGAACAGCGAAATGGAAGCGGGCTGGTGGAGTGAGTGGAGTGGGTGTGCAACAGGGCTGGGGACTGCTAATTTAAACGGAAATAACAGGGGTACAGGCCCAGAATGGTCTTTTTTGCTAAACACTCACCTGATTTCAAGAATCAGAAAAGAGGTGAACGCGGGAAGTGCAGGCCGGTAGGCTTTGCTGCAACAGTACGGAGCACCAATCAGGGACGGTGGGCGGTAGGTGGTCGGGAACAGGAAAATGGAAGAGGGCTGGGGAGGGAGTGGGTAGGGTGCGCAACAGGGCTGGGGCCTACTAATTTAAACAAAAATAACAGGGGTCGAGGTCCAGAAGGGTCTTTTTTGCTAAATGTTCTGCTGATTTCAAAAATCAGAAAAGAGGCGAACATGGGCAGTGGGGGCCGATGGGCTTTGCTGCAACAGTACAGAGCACCAATCAGGGGATGGTGGTCGGGAACAGGGAAATGGAAGCGGGCTGGGGGAGGGAGTGGAGAGGGTGCGCAACAGAGCTGGGACTGCTAATTTAAACAAAAATAACAGGGGCAGAGGTCCAGAAGGGTCTTTTTTGCTAAACACTCAGGTGATTTCAAAAATCAGAAAAGAGGCGAACATGGGCAGTGCGGGCCGGTAGGCTTTGCTGCAACAGAACAAAGCACCAATCAGGGATGGTGGTCGGGTTGTGAGGCAGGAGGTGGTTGGGAACAGGGAAAAGGAAGAGGGCTGGGGGAGGGAGTGGAGGTGGTATACAACAGGGCCTGGGACTGCTAATTTAAATGAAAATAACAGGTATAGAGATCCAGAAGGGTCTTTTTTGCTAAACACTCAGCTGATTTCAAAAATCAGAAAAGAGGCGAACGCGGGCAGTGCAGGCCAGTAGGCTTTGCTGCAACATTACAGAGCACCAATCAGGGACGGTGGGCGGGGTGTGAGGCGGGAGGTGGTTCAGGAACAGGGAAATGGAAGCGGGCTGGGGGAGGGAGTGGAGGTGGTATACAACAGGGCCTGGGACTGCTAATTTAAATGAAAATAACAGGGATAGAGGCCCAGAATGGTCTTTTTTGCTAAACACTCACCTGATTTCAAGAATCAGAAAGGAGGTGAATGCGGGCCGGTAGCCTTCGCTGCAACAGTACGGAGCATCAATCAGGGAAGGACGGTGGGCAGGAGGTGGTCGGGAACAGGGAAATGGAAGCGGGGAGGGGGAGGGAGTGGAGAGGGTGTGCAACAGGGCTGGGGACTGCTAATTTAAATGAAAATCACAGGCGGAGATGCCCAGAAAGGGTCTTTTTTGCTAAACTCTCACCTGATTTCAAAAATCAGAATAGAGGTGAACGTGGGCAGGTAGGCTTTGCTGCAACAGTACGGAGCACGAATCAGGGACGATAGGCGGGCTGGGAGGCTGGAGGTGGTCGGGAACAGGGAAATTTAAGCACGCTGGCCAAGGGAGTGGAGAGGGTACGCAACAGGTCTTGGGTCCGCTAATTTAAATGAAAATCACAGAGCTAGAGGCACAGAAGGGTCTTTTTTGCTAAACACTCACCTGATTTCGAAAATCAGAAAAGAGGTGAATGCGGGCAGTGCGGGCCAGTAGGCTTTGCTGCAACAGTACAGAGCACCAATAAGGGATGGTGGGCGGGCTGGGAGGCGGGAGGTGGTCGGGAGCAGGGGACTTAAAGCAGGCTTGGGGAGGGGGTGGAGAGGGTGCGCAACAGGGCTGGGGACCACTAATTTAAATGAAAATCACAGGGGTAGAGGCCCAGAATGGTCTTTTATTTGCTAAACACTCACCTGATTTCAAAAATCAGAAAAGAGGTGAACACGGGCAGTGCGTGCCGGTAAGGCTTTGCTGCAACAGTACAGAGCACCAATAATGGACAGTGGGCGGGGTGTGAGGCGGGAGGTGGATCGGGAACAGGGAAATGGAAGTGGGCTGGGGGAGGGAGTTTAGAGGATGTGCCACGGGGCCGGGGACTGCTAATTTAAACAAAAATAACAGGGGTAGAGGCCCAGAATGGTCTTTTTTGTTAAACACTGACCTAATTTCAAAAATCAGAAAAGAGGTGAACGCAGGAAGTGCAGGCCGGTAGGCTTTGCTGCAACAGTACGGAGCACCAATCAAGGACGGTGGCCGGTATGTGGTCGTGAACAGGGAAATGGAAGCGGGCTGGGGGAGGGAGAGGAGAGGGTGCGCAACAGAGCTGGGGACTGCTAATTTAAATGAAAATCACCGGGATAGAGGCCCAGAAGGGTCTTTTCTACTAAACACTTCCTGATTTCATAAAGTAGAAAAGAGGTGAAACGCGGGCAGTGCCGACCGGTAGGCTTTGCTGCAACAGTACGAAGCAGCAATCAGGGACGGTGGGCGGGCTGGGAGGCGGGAGGTGGTCAGAAACAGGAAAATTGAAGCAGGCTGGGGAGGGAGTGGAGATGGTATACAACGGGGCCTGGGACTGCTAATTTAAATGAAAATAACAGGGATAGAGGCCCAGAAGGGTCTTTTTTGCTAAACACTCACCTGATTTCAAGAATCAGAAAGGAGGTGAACGCGGGCAGTGCGGGCCGGTAGCCTTCGCCGCAACAGTACGGAGCATCAATCAGGGAAGGACGGTGGGCAGGAGGTGGTTGGGAACAGGGAAATGGAAGCGGGCAGGGGGAGGGAGTGGAGAGGGTGTGCAACAGGGCTGGGGACTGCTAATTTAAATGAAAATCACAGGGGGAGATGCCCAGAAAGGGTCTTTTTTGCTAAACTCTCACCTGATTTCAAAAATCAGAATAGAGGTGAACGTGGGCCGGTAGGCTTTGCTGCAACAGTACGGAGCACGAATCAGGGACGATAGGCGGGCTGGGAGGCAGGAGGTGGTCGGGAACAGGGAAATGGAAGAGGGCTGGGGGAGGGAGTGGAGACGGTACGCAACAGGGCTGGGGACTGTACATTTAAATGAAAATGACAGGGGTAGAGGTACAGAAGGGTCTTTTATTTGCTAAACACTCACCTGATTTCAAAAATCAGAAAAGAGGTGAACACGGGCAGTGCGGGCCGGTAAGGCTTTGCTGCAACAGTACAGAGCACCAATTATGGACGGTGGGCGGGGTGTGAGGCGGGAGGTGGATCGGGAACAGGGAAATGGAAGTGGGCTGGGAGAGGGAGTTTAGAGGATGTGCCACGGGGCCGGGGACTGCTAATTTAAACGAAAATAACAGGGGTAGAGGCCCAGAATGGTCTTTTTTGTTAAACACTCACGTAATTTCAAAAATCAGAAAAGAGGTGAACGCAGGAAGTGCAGGCCGGTAGGCTTTGCTGCAACAGTATGGAGCACCAATCAAGGACGGTGGCCGGTATGTGGTCGTGAACAGGGAAATGGAAGCGGGCTGGGGGAGGGAGAGGAGAGGGTGCGCAACAGGGCTGGGGACTGCTAATTTAAATGAAAATCACCAGGATAGAGGCCCAGAAGGGTCTTTTCTACTAAACACTTCCTGATTTCATAAAGCAGAAAAGAGGTGAAACGCGGGCAGTGCCGGCCGGTATGCTTTGCTGCAACAGTACGGAGCAGCAATCAGGGACGGTGGGCGGGCTGGGAGGCGGGAGGTGGTCGTGAACAGGGAAATTGAAGCAGGCTTGGGGAGGGAGTGGAGAGGGTGCGCAACAGGGCTGGGGACCACTAATTTAAATGAAAATCACAGGGGTAGAGGCCAAGAAGGGACATTTTTGCTAAACACTCACCTGATTTAAAAAAATAAGAATAGAGGTGAACCTGGGCCGGTAGGCTTTGCTGCAACAGTACGGAGCCCGAATCAGGGACGATAGGCGGGCTGGGAGGCAGGAGGTGGTCGGGAACAGGGAAATGGAAGCGCGCTGGGCAAGGGCGTGGAGAGGGTGCGCAACAGGGCTGGGGACCACTAGTTTAAATGAAAATTACAGGGGTAGAGGCCAAGAAGGGTCTTTTTTGCTAAACACTCACATGATTTCAAAAATCAGAATAGAGGTGAACGTGGGCCGGTAGGCTTTGCTGCAACAGTACGGAGCCCGAATCAGGGACGATACGCTGGTTGGGAGGCAGGAGGTGGTCGGGAACAGGGAAATGGAAGCGCGCTGGGCAAGGGAGTGGAGAGGGTACGCAACAGGGCTGGGGACTGCTAATTTAAATGAAAATGACAGGGGTAGAGGTCCAGAAGGGTCTTTTATTTGCTAAACACTCACCTGATTTCAAAAATCAGAAAAGAGGTGAATGCGAGCAGTGAGGGCCGGTAAGGCTTTGCTGCAACAGTACAGAGCACCAATCAGGGATGGTGGGCGATCTGGAGGCGGGAGGTGGTCGGGAGACAGGGAAATGGAAGCGGGCTGGGGAAGGGAGTGGAGAGGGTACGCAACAAGACTGGGGACCGCTAACTTAAAGGAAAATCACGGAGGTAGAGGCCCAGAATGGTCTTTTTTGCTAAACACTCACCTGATTTTGAAAATCAGAAAAGAGGTGAAAGCGGGCAGTGTGGACGGTAGGCTTTGCTGCAACAGTACGGAGCACCAATCAGGGATGGTGGGCGGGCTTGTAGGCGGGAGCTGGTCAACAACAGGGAAATGGAAACGGGCTGAGGGAGGGAATGGAAAGGGTGCGCAACGGGGCTGGGAATTGCTAATTTAAATGAAAATCACAGGTGTAGAGGCCAGGAAGGGTCTTTTTTGCTAAACACTTAACTGATTTCAAAAATCAGAAAAGAGGTGAACGCGGGCAGTGCGGGCCGATAGGCTTTTCTGCAACAGTATGGAGCACCAATCAGGGACGGTGGGCGGGCTGTGAGGCAGAAGGTGGTTGTGAACAGGGAAATGGAAGCGGGCTGGGGGAGGGAGTGGAGAGGGTGTGCAACGGGCCCGGGGACTGCTAATTGAAATGAAAATAACAGGGGTAAAGGCCCAGAATGGTCTTTTTTGCTAAACATTCACCTGATTTCGAAAATCAGAAAAGAGGTGAAACGCGGGCAGTGCGGGCCAGTAGGCTTTGCTGCAACAGTACGGAGCACCAATCAGGGACGGTGGGTGGTAGGTGGTCGGGAACAGGAAATGGAAGAGGGCTTGGGGAGGGAGTGGAGAGGGTGCGCAACAGAGCTGGGGCCTACTAATTTAAACAAAAATAACAGGGGTAGAGGTCCAGAAGGGTCTTTTTTGCTAAACGTTCTGCTGATTTAAAAAATCAGAAAAGAGGCGAACATGGGCAGTGGGGGCCGGTGGGCTTTGCTGCAACAGTACAGAGCACCAATCAGGGGACGGTGGTCGGGAACAGGGAAATGGAAGAGGGCTGGGGGAGGGAGTGGAGAGGGTGTGCAAACAGGGCTGGGGTGGCTAATTTAAATGAAAATAACAGGGATAGAGGTCCAGAGGGGTCTTTTTTGCTACACACTTAGCTGATTTCAAAAATCAGAAAAGAGGCGAACGCGGGCAGTGCGGGCCGGTAGGCTTTGCTGCAACAGTACAGAGCACCAATCATGGACGGTGGGCGGGGTGTGAGGAGGGAGGTTGTTTCAGGAACAGGGAAATGGAACCCGGCTGGGCAAGGGAGTGGAGATGGTATACAACGGCGCTGGGGACTGCTAATTTAAATGAAAATAAAAGCGGGAGATGCCCAGAAGAGTCTTTTTTGCTAAACACTCACCTGATTTCAAAACCAGAATAGAGGTGAACGTGGGCCGGTAGGCTATTATGCAACAGTACGGAGCACAAATCAGGGACGATAGGCGGGCTGGGAGGCGGGAGGTGGTCGGGAACAGGGAAATGGAAGCGCACTGGGCAAGGGAGTGCAGAGGGTACGCAACGGGGCCTGGGACTGCTAATTTAAATGGAAATAACAGGGGGAGATGCAAGAAGGGTCTTTTTTGCTAAACACTCACCTGATTTCAAAAATCAGAATAGAGGTGAACGTGGGCCAGTAGGCTTTGCTGCAACAGTACGGAGCACCAATAAGGGATGGTGGGCGGACTTGGAGGCGGGAGCTGGTCGGGAACAGGGAAATGGAAACGGGCTGAGGGAGGGAGTGGAGAGGGTGCGCAATGAGGCTGTAGACTGCTAATTTAAACAAAAATAACAGGGGTCGAGGTCCAGAAGGGTCTTTTTTGCTAAACGTTCTGCTGATTTCAAAAATCAGAAAAGAGGCGAACATGGGCAGTGGGGGCCGATGGGCTTTGCTGCAACAGTACAGAGCACCAATCAGGGGATGGTGGTCGGGAACAGGGAAATGGAAGCGGGCTGGTGGAGGGAGTGGAGAGGGTGCGCAACAGAGCTGGGACTGCTAATTTAAACAAAAATAACAGGGGCAGAGGTCCAGAAGGGTCTTTTTTGCTAAACGTTCTGCTGATTTCAAAAATCAGAAAAGAGGCGAACATGGGCAGTGGGGGCGATGGGCTTTGCTGCAACAGTACAGAACACCAATCAGGGACGGTGGTCGGGTTGTGAGGCAGGAGGTGGTTGGGAACAGGGAAAAGGAAGAGGGCTGGGGGAGGGAGTGGAGAGGGTGTGCAACGGGGCTGGGGACTGCTAATTTAAATGAAAACAACAGGTATAGAGATCCAGGAGGGTCTTTTTTGCTAAACACTCAGCTGATTTCAAAAATCAGAAAAGAGGCGATAGCGGGCAGTGCAGGCCAGTAGGCTTTGCTGCAACATTACAGAGCACCAATCAGGGACGGTGGGCGGGGTGTGAGGCGGGAACAGGAAAATGGAAGAGGGCTGGGGAGGGAGTGGAGAGGGTGCGCAACAGGGCTGGGGCCTACTAATTTAAACAAAAATAACAGGGGTTGAGGTCCAGAAGGGTCTTTTTTGCTAAACGTTCTGCTGATTTCAAAAATCAGAAAAGAGGCGAACATGGGCAGTGGGAGCCGATGGGCTTTGCTGCAACATTGCAGAGCACCAATCAGGGACGGTGGGCGGGGTGTGAGGCGGGAGGTGGTTCAGGAACAGGGAAATGGAAGCGGGCTGGGGGAGGGAGTGAAGATGGTATACAACAGGGCCTGGGACTGCTGATTTAAATGAAAATAACAGGGATAGAGGCCCAGAATGGTCTTTTTTGCTAAACACTCACCTGATTTCAAGAATCAGAAAGGAGGTGAATGCGGGCCGGTAGCCTTCGCTGCAACAGTACGGAGCATCAATCAGGGAAGGACGGTGGGCAGGAGGTGGTCGGGAACAGGGAAATGGAAGCGGGGAGGGGGAGGGAGTTGAGAGGTTGTGCAACAGGGCTGGGGACTGCTAATTTAAATGAAAATCACAGGCGGAGATGCCCAGAAAGGGTCTTTTTTGCTAAACTCTCACCTGATTTCAAAAATCAGAATAGAGGTGAACGTGGGCAGGTAGGCTTTGCTGCAACAGTACGGAGCACGAATCAGGGACGATAGGCGGGCTGGGAGGCTGGAGGTGGTCGGGAACAGGGAAATTTAAGCACGCTGGCTAAGGGAGTGGAGAGGGTACGCAACAGGTCTTGGGTCCGCTAATTTAAATGAAAATCGCAGAGCTAGAGGCACAGAAGGGTCTTTTTTGCTAAACACTCACCTGATTTCGAAAATCAGAAAAGAGGTGAATGCGGGCAGTGCGTGCCGGTAAGGCTTTGCTGCAACAGTACAGAGCACCAATAATGGACAGTGGGCGGGGTGTGAGGCGGGAGGTGGATCGGGAACAGGGAAATGGAAGTGGGCTGGGGGAGGGAGTTTAGAGGATGTGCCACGGGGCCGGGGACTGCTAATTTAAACAAAAATAACAGGGGTAGAGGCCCAGAATGGTCTTTTTTGTTAAACACTGACCTAATTTCAAAAATCAGAAAAGAGGTGAACGCAGGAAGTGCAGGCCGGTAGGCTTTGCTGCAACAGTACGGAGCACCAATCAAGGACGGTGGCCGGTATGTGGTCGTGAACAGGGAAATGGAAGCGGGCTGGGGGAGGGAGAGGAGAGGGTGCGCAACAGAGCTGGGGACTGCTAATTTAAATGAAAATCACCGGGATAGAGGCCCAGAAGGGTCTTTTCTACTAAACACTTCCTGATTTCATAAAGTAGAAAAGAGGTGAAACGCGGGCAGTGCCGACCGGTAGGCTTTGCTGCAACAGTACGAAGCAGCAATCAGGGACGGTGGGCGGGCTGGGAGGCGGGAGGTGGTCAGAAACAGGAAAATTGAAGCAGGCTGGGGAGGGAGTGGAGATGGTATACAACGGGGCCTGGGACTGCTAATTTAAATGAAAATAACAGGGATAGAGGCCCAGAAGGGTCTTTTTTGCTAAACACTCACCTGATTTCAAGAATCAGAAAGGAGGTGAACGCGGGCAGTGCGGGCCGGTAGCCTTCGCCGCAACAGTACGGAGCATCAATCAGGGAAGGACGGTGGGCAGGAGGTGGTTGGGAACAGGGAAATGGAAGCGGGCAGGGGGAGGGAGTGGAGAGGGTGTGCAACAGGGCTGGGGACTGCTAATTTAAATGAAAATCACAGGGGGAGATGCCCAGAAAGGGTCTTTTTTGCTAAACTCTCACCTGATTTCAAAAATCAGAATAGAGGTGAACGTGGGCCGGTAGGCTTTGCTGCAACAGTACGGAGCACGAATCAGGGACGATAGGCGGGCTGGGAGGCAGGAGGTGGTCGGGAACAGGGAAATGGAAGAGGGCTGGGGGAGGGAGTGGAGACGGTACGCAACAGGGCTGGGGACTGTACATTTAAATGAAAATGACAGGGGTAGAGGTACAGAAGGGTCTTTTATTTGCTAAACACTCACCTGATTTCAAAAATCAGAAAAGAGGTGAACACGGGCAGTGCGGGCCGGTAAGGCTTTGCTGCAACAGTACAGAGCACCAATTATGGACGGTGGGCGGGGTGTGAGGCGGGAGGTGGATCGGGAACAGGGAAATGGAAGTGGGCTGGGAGAGGGAGTTTAGAGGATGTGCCACGGGGCCGGGGACTGCTAATTTAAACGAAAATAACAGGGGTAGAGGCCCAGAATGGTCTTTTTTGTTAAACACTCACGTAATTTCAAAAATCAGAAAAGAGGTGAACGCAGGAAGTGCAGGCCGGTAGGCTTTGCTGCAACAGTATGGAGCACCAATCAAGGACGGTGGCCGGTATGTGGTCGTGAACAGGGAAATGGAAGCGGGCTGGGGGAGGGAGAGGAGAGGGTGCGCAACAGGGCTGGGGACTGCTAATTTAAATGAAAATCACCAGGATAGAGGCCCAGAAGGGTCTTTTCTACTAAACACTTCCTGATTTCATAAAGCAGAAAAGAGGTGAAACGCGGGCAGTGCCGGCCGGTATGCTTTGCTGCAACAGTACGGAGCAGCAATCAGGGACGGTGGGCGGGCTGGGAGGCGGGAGGTGGTCGTGAACAGGGAAATTGAAGCAGGCTTGGGGAGGGAGTGGAGAGGGTGCGCAACAGGGCTGGGGACCACTAATTTAAATGAAAATCACAGGGGTAGAGGCCAAGAAGGGACATTTTTGCTAAACACTCACCTGATTTAAAAAAATAAGAATAGAGGTGAACCTGGGCCGGTAGGCTTTGCTGCAACAGTACGGAGCCCGAATCAGGGACGATAGGCGGGCTGGGAGGCAGGAGGTGGTCGGGAACAGGGAAATGGAAGCGCGCTGGGCAAGGGCGTGGAGAGGGTGCGCAACAGGGCTGGGGACCACTAGTTTAAATGAAAATTACAGGGGTAGAGGCCAAGAAGGGTCTTTTTTGCTAAACACTCACATGATTTCAAAAATCAGAATAGAGGTGAACGTGGGCCGGTAGGCTTTGCTGCAACAGTACGGAGCCCGAATCAGGGACGATACGCTGGTTGGGAGGCAGGAGGTGGTCGGGAACAGGGAAATGGAAGCGCGCTGGGCAAGGGAGTGGAGAGGGTACGCAACAGGGCTGGGGACTGCTAATTTAAATGAAAATGACAGGGGTAGAGGTCCAGAAGGGTCTTTTATTTGCTAAACACTCACCTGATTTCAAAAATCAGAAAAGAGGTGAATGCGAGCAGTGAGGGCCGGTAAGGCTTTGCTGCAACAGTACAGAGCACCAATCAGGGATGGTGGGCGATCTGGAGGCGGGAGGTGGTCGGGAGACAGGGAAATGGAAGCGGGCTGGGGAAGGGAGTGGAGAGGGTACGCAACAAGACTGGGGACCGCTAACTTAAAGGAAAATCACGGAGGTAGAGGCCCAGAATGGTCTTTTTTGCTAAACACTCACCTGATTTTGAAAATCAGAAAAGAGGTGAAAGCGGGCAGTGTGGACGGTAGGCTTTGCTGCAACAGTACGGAGCACCAATCAGGGATGGTGGGCGGGCTTGTAGGCGGGAGCTGGTCAACAACAGGGAAATGGAAACGGGCTGAGGGAGGGAATGGAAAGGGTGCGCAACGGGGCTGGGAATTGCTAATTTAAATGAAAATCACAGGTGTAGAGGCCAGGAAGGGTCTTTTTTGCTAAACACTTAACTGATTTCAAAAATCAGAAAAGAGGTGAACGCGGGCAGTGCGGGCCGATAGGCTTTTCTGCAACAGTATGGAGCACCAATCAGGGACGGTGGGCGGGCTGTGAGGCAGAAGGTGGTTGTGAACAGGGAAATGGAAGCGGGCTGGGGGAGGGAGTGGAGAGGGTGTGCAACGGGCCCGGGGACTGCTAATTGAAATGAAAATAACAGGGGTAAAGGCCCAGAATGGTCTTTTTTGCTAAACATTCACCTGATTTCGAAAATCAGAAAAGAGGTGAAACGCGGGCAGTGCGGGCCAGTAGGCTTTGCTGCAACAGTACGGAGCACCAATCAGGGACGGTGGGTGGTAGGTGGTCGGGAACAGGAAATGGAAGAGGGCTTGGGGAGGGAGTGGAGAGGGTGCGCAACAGAGCTGGGGCCTACTAATTTAAACAAAAATAACAGGGGTAGAGGTCCAGAAGGGTCTTTTTTGCTAAACGTTCTGCTGATTTAAAAAATCAGAAAAGAGGCGAACATGGGCAGTGGGGGCCGGTGGGCTTTGCTGCAACAGTACAGAGCACCAATCAGGGGACGGTGGTCGGGAACAGGGAAATGGAAGAGGGCTGGGGGAGGGAGTGGAGAGGGTGTGCAAACAGGGCTGGGGTGGCTAATTTAAATGAAAATAACAGGGATAGAGGTCCAGAGGGGTCTTTTTTGCTACACACTTAGCTGATTTCAAAAATCAGAAAAGAGGCGAACGCGGGCAGTGCGGGCCGGTAGGCTTTGCTGCAACAGTACAGAGCACCAATCATGGACGGTGGGCGGGGTGTGAGGAGGGAGGTTGTTTCAGGAACAGGGAAATGGAACCCGGCTGGGCAAGGGAGTGGAGATGGTATACAACGGCGCTGGGGACTGCTAATTTAAATGAAAATAAAAGCGGGAGATGCCCAGAAGAGTCTTTTTTGCTAAACACTCACCTGATTTCAAAACCAGAATAGAGGTGAACGTGGGCCGGTAGGCTATTATGCAACAGTACGGAGCACAAATCAGGGACGATAGGCGGGCTGGGAGGCGGGAGGTGGTCGGGAACAGGGAAATGGAAGCGCACTGGGCAAGGGAGTGCAGAGGGTACGCAACGGGGCCTGGGACTGCTAATTTAAATGGAAATAACAGGGGGAGATGCAAGAAGGGTCTTTTTTGCTAAACACTCACCTGATTTCAAAAATCAGAATAGAGGTGAACGTGGGCCAGTAGGCTTTGCTGCAACAGTACGGAGCACCAATAAGGGATGGTGGGCGGACTTGGAGGCAGGAGCTGGTCGGGAACAGGGAAATGGAAACGGGCTGAGGGAGGGAGTGGAGAGGGTGCGCAATGAGGCTGTAGACTGCTAATTTAAACAAAAATAACAGGGGTCGAGGTCCAGAAGGGTCTTTTTTGCTAAACGTTCTGCTGATTTCAAAAATCAGAAAAGAGGCGAACATGGGCAGTGGGGGCCGATGGGCTTTGCTGCAACAGTACAGAGCACCAATCAGGGGATGGTGGTCGGGAACAGGGAAATGGAAGCGGGCTGGTGGAGGGAGTGGAGAGGGTGCGCAACAGAGCTGGGACTGCTAATTTAAACAAAAATAACAGGGGCAGAGGTCCAGAAGGGTCTTTTTTGCTAAACGTTCTGCTGATTTCAAAAATCAGAAAAGAGGCGAACATGGGCAGTGGGGGCGATGGGCTTTGCTGCAACAGTACAGAACACCAATCAGGGACGGTGGTCGGGTTGTGAGGCAGGAGGTGGTTGGGAACAGGGAAAAGGAAGAGGGCTGGGGGAGGGAGTGGAGAGGGTGTGCAACGGGGCTGGGGACTGCTAATTTAAATGAAAACAACAGGTATAGAGATCCAGGAGGGTCTTTTTTGCTAAACACTCAGCTGATTTCAAAAATCAGAAAAGAGGCGAAAGCGGGCAGTGCAGGCCAGTAGGCTTTGCTGCAACATTACAGAGCACCAATCAGGGACGGTGGGCGGGGTGTGAGGCGGGAACAGGAAAATGGAAGAGGGCTGGGGAGGGAGTGGAGAGGGTGCGCAACAGGGCTGGGGCCTACTAATTTAAACAAAAATAACAGGGGTTGAGGTCCAGAAGGGTCTTTTTTGCTAAACGTTCTGCTGATTTCAAAAATCAGAAAAGAGGCGAACATGGGCAGTGGGAGCCGATGGGCTTTGCTGCAACATTGCAGAGCACCAATCAGGGACGGTGGGCGGGGTGTGAGGCGGGAGGTGGTTCAGGAACAGGGAAATGGAAGCGGGCTGGGGGAGGGAGTGAAGATGGTATACAACAGGGCCTGGGACTGCTGATTTAAATGAAAATAACAGGGATAGAGGCCCAGAATGGTCTTTTTTGCTAAACACTCACCTGATTTCAAGAATCAGAAAGGAGGTGAATGCGGGCCGGTAGCCTTCGCTGCAACAGTACGGAGCATCAATCAGGGAAGGACGGTGGGCAGGAGGTGGTCGGGAACAGGGAAATGGAAGCGGGGAGGGGGAGGGAGTTGAGAGGTTGTGCAACAGGGCTGGGGACTGCTAATTTAAATGAAAATCACAGGCGGAGATGCCCAGAAAGGGTCTTTTTTGCTAAACTCTCACCTGATTTCAAAAATCAGAATAGAGGTGAACGTGGGCAGGTAGGCTTTGCTGCAACAGTACGGAGCACGAATCAGGGACGATAGGCGGGCTGGGAGGCTGGAGGTGGTCGGGAACAGGGAAATTTAAGCACGCTGGCCAAGGGAGTGGAGAGGGTACGCAACAGGTCTTGGGTCCGCTAATTTAAATGAAAATCACAGAGCTAGAGGCACAGAAGGGTCTTTTTTGCTAAACACTCACCTGATTTCGAAAATCAGAAAAGAGGTGAATGCGGGCAGTGTGGGCCAGTAGGCTTTGCTGCAACAGTACAGAGCACCAATAAGGGATGGTGGGCGGGCTGGGAGGCGGGAGGTGGTCGGGAGCAGGGGACTTGAAGCAGGCTTGGGGAGGGGGTGGAGAGGGTGCGCAACAGGGCTGGGGACCACTAATTTAAATGATTATCACAGGGGTAGAGGCCCAGAATGGTCTTTTATTTGCTAAACACTCACCTGATTTCAAAAATCAGAAAAGAGGTGAACACGGGCAGTGCGTGCCGGTAAGGCTTTGCTGCAACAGTACAGAGCACCAATAATGGACAGTGGGCGGGGTGTGAGGCGGGAGGTGGATCGGGAACAGGGAAATGGAAGTGGGCTGGGGGAGGGAGTTTAGAGGATGTGCCACGGGGCCGGGGACTGCTAATTTAAACAAAAATAACAGGGGTAGAGGCCCAGAATGGACTTTTTTGTTAAACACTGACCTAATTTCAAAAATCAGAACAGAGGTGAACGCAGGAAGTGCAGGCCGGTAGGCTTTGCTGCAACAGTACGGAGCACCAATCAAGGACGGTGGCCGGTATGTGGTCGTGAACAGGGAAATGGAAGCGGGCTGGGGGAGGGAGAGGAGAGGGTGCGCAACAGGGCTGGGGACTGCTAATTTAAATGAAAATCACCGGGATAGAGGCCCAGAAGGGTCTTTTCTACTAAACACTTCCTGATTTCATAAAGTAGAAAAGAGGTGAAACGCGGGCAGTGCCGACCGGTAGGCTTTGCTGCAACAGTACGAAGCAGCAATCAGGGACGGTGGGCGGGCTGGGAGGCGGGAGGTGGTCGGAAACAGGAAAATTGAAGCAGGCTGGGGAGGGAGTGGAGATGGTAAACAACGGGGCCTGGGACTGCTAATTTAAATGAAAATAACAGGGATAGAGGCCCAGAAGGGTCTTTTTTGCTAAACACTCACCTGATTTCAAGAATCAGAAAGGAGGTGAACGCGGGCAGTGCAGGCCGGTAGCCTTCGCCGCAACAGTACGGAGCATCAATCAGGGAAGGACGGTGGGCAGGAGGTGGTCGGGAACAGGGAAATGGTAGCGGGCAGGGGGAGGGAGTGGAGAGGGTGTGCAACAGGGCTGGGGGCTGCTAATTTAAATGAAAATCATAGGGGTAGAGGCCAAGAAGGGACTTTTTTGCTAAACACTCACCTGATTTAAAAAAATAAGAATAGAGGTGAACCTGGGCCGGTAGGCTTTGCTGCAACAGTACGGAGCCCGAATCAGGGACGATAGGCGGGCTGGGAGGCAGGAGGTGGTCGGGAACAGGGAAATGGAAGCGCGCTGGGCAAGGGAGTGGAGAGGGTGCGCAACAGGGCTGGGGACCACTAATTTAAATGAAAATTACAGGGGTAGAGGCCAAGAAGGGTCTTTTTTGCTAAACACTCACATGATTTCAAAAATCAGAATAGAGGTGAACGTGGGCCGGTAGGCTTTGCTGCAACAGTACGGAGCCCAAATCAGGGACGATAGGCTGGTTGGGAGGCAGGAGGTGGTCGGGAACAGGGAAATGGAAGCGCGCTGGGCAAGGGAGTGGAGAGGGTACGCAACAGGGCTGGGGACTGCTAATTTAAATGAAAATCACAGGGGGAGATGCCCAGAAAGGGTCTTTTTTGCTAAACTCTCACCTGATTTCAAAAATCAGAATAGAGGTGAACGTGGGCCGGTAGGCTTTGCTGCAACAGTACGGAGCACGAATCAGGGACGATAGGCGGGCTGGGAGGCAGGAGGTGGTCGGGAACAGGGAAATGGAAGAGGGCTGGGGGAGGGAGTGGAGAGGGTACGCAACAGGGCTGGGGACTGTACATTTAAATGAAAATGACAGGGGTAGAGGTACAGAAGGGTCTTTTATTTGCTAAACACTCACCTGATTTCAAAAATCAGAAAAGAGGTGAACACGGGCAGTGCGGGCCGGTAAGGCTTTGCTGCAACAGTACAGAGCACCAATCATGGACGGTGGGCGGGTTGTGAGGCGGGAGGTGGATCGGGAACAGGGAAATGGAAGTGGGCTGGGAGAGGGAGTTTAGAGGATGTGCCACGGGGTCGGGGACTGCTAATTTAAACGAAAGTAACAGGGGTAGAGGCCCAAAATGGTCTTTTTAGTTAAACACTCACGTAATTTCAAAAATCAGAAAAGAGGTGAACGCAGGAAGTGCAGGCCGGTAGGCTTTGCTGCAACAGTATGGAGCACCAATCAAGGACGGTGGCCGGTATGTGGTCGTGAACAGGGAAATGGAAGCGGGCTGGGGGAGGGAGAGGAGAGGGTGCGCAACAGGGCTGGGGACTGCTAATTTAAATGAAAATCACCAGGATAGAGGCACAGAAGGGTCTTTTCTACTAAACACTTCCTGATTTCATAAAGCAGAAAAGAGGTGAAACGCGGGCAGTGCCGGTCGGTAGGCTTTGCTGCAACAGTACGGAGCAGCAATCAGGGACGATGGGCAGGCTGGGAGGCGGGAGGTGGTCGGGAACAGGGAAATTGAAGCAGGCTTGGGGAGGGAGTGGAGAGGGTGCGCAACAGGGCTGGGGACCACTAATTTAAATGAAAATCACAGGGGTAGAGGCCAAGAAGGGACTTTTTTGCTAAACACTCACCTGATTTAAAAAAATAAGAATAGAGGTGAACCTGGGCCGGTAGGCTTTGCTGCAACAGTACGGAGCCCGAATCAGGGACGATAGGCGGGCTGGGAGGCAGGAGGTGGTCGGGAACAGGGAAATGGAAGTGCGCTGGGCAAGGGAGTGGAGAGGGTGCGCAACAGGGATGGGGACCACTAATTTAAATGAAAATTACAGGGGTAGAGGCCAAGAAGGGACTTTTTTGCTAAACACTCACCTGATTTAAAAAAATAAGAATAGAGGTGAACCTGGGCCGGTAGGCTTTGCTGCAACAGTACGGAGCCCGAATCAGGGACGATAGGCTGGTTGGGAGGCAGGAGGTGGTCGGGAACAGGGAAATGGAAGCGCGCTGGGCAAGGGAGTGGAGAGGGTACGCAACAGGGCTGGGGACTGCTAATTTAAATGAAAATGACAGGGGTAGAGGTCCAGAAGGGTCTTTTATTTGCTAAACACTCACCTGATTTCAAAAATCAGAAAAGAGGTGAACGCGAGCAGTGAGGGCCGGTAAGGCTTTGCTGCAACAGTACAGAGCACCAATCAGGGATGGGGGGCGATCTGGAGGCGGGAGGTGGTCGGGAGACAAGGAAATGGAAGCGGGCTGGGGAAGGGAGTGGAGAGGGTACGCAACAAGACTGGGGACCGCTAACTTAAAGGAAAATCACGGAGGTAGAGGCCCAGAATGGTCTTTTTTGCTAAACACTCACCTGATTTTGAAAATCAGAAAAGAGGTGAAAGCGGGCAGTGTGGACGGTAGGCTTTGCTGCAACAGTACGGAGCACCAATCAGGGATGGTGGGCGGGCTTGTAGACGGGAGCTGGTCAACAACAGGGAAATGGAAACGGGCTGAGGGAGGGAATGGAAAGGGTGCGCAACGGGGCTGGGAATTGCTAATTTAAATGAAAATCACAGGTGTAGAGGCCAGGAAGGGTCTTTTTTGCTAAACACTTAACTGATTTCAAAAATCAGAAAAGAGGTGAACGCGGGCAGTGCGGGCCGATAGGCTTTTCTGCAACAGTATGGAGCACCAATCAGGGACGGTGGGCGGGCTGTGAGGCAGAAGGTGGTTGTGAACAGGGAAATGGAAGCGGGCTGGGGGAGGGAGTGGAGAGGGTGTGCAACGGGCCCGGGGACTGCTAATTGAAATGAAAATAACAGGGGTACAGGCCCAGAATGGTCTTTTTTGCTAAACACTCACCTGATTTCGAAAATCAGAAAAGAGGTGAAACGCGGGCAGTGCGGGCCAGTAGGCTTTGCTGCAACAGTACAGAGAACCAATCAGGGACAGTGGGCAGGCTGGGAGGCAGGAGCTGGTCGGGAAAAGCGAAATGGAAGCGGGCTGGTGGAGGGAGTGGAGTGGGTGTGCAACAGGGCTGGGGACTGCTAATTTAAACGAAAATGACAGGGGTACAGGCCCAGAATGGTCTTTTTTGCTAAACACTCACCTGATTTCAAAAATCAGAAAAGAGGTGAACGCGGGAAGTGCAGGCCGGTAGGCTTTGCTGCAACAGTACGGAGCACCAATCAGGGACGGTGGGCGGTAGGTGGTCGGGAACAGGAAATGGAAGAGGGCTTGGGAGGGAGTGGAGAGGGTGCGCAACAGGGCTGGGGCCTACTAATTTAAACAAAAATAACAGGGGTAGAGGTCCAGAAGGGTCTTTTTTGCTAAACGTTCTGCTGATTTAAAAAATCAGAAAAGAGGCGAACATGGGCAGTGGGGGCCGATGGGCTTTGCTGCAACAGTACAGAGCACCAATCAGGGGACGGTGGTCGGGAACAGGGAAATGGAAGAGGTCTGGGGGGGGGTGGAGAGGGTGTGCAAACAGTGCTGGGGACTGCTAATTTAAATGAAAATAACAGGGATAGAGGTCCAGAAGGGTCTTTTTTGCTACACACTTAGCTGATTTCAAAAATCAGAAAAGAGGCGAACGCGGGCAGTGCGGGCCGGTAGGCTTTGCTGCAACAGTACAGAGCACCTATCATGGACGGTGGGCGGGGTGTGAGGCGGGAGGTTGTTTCAGGAACAGGGAAATGGAACCCGGCTGGGGAAGGGAGTGGAGATGGTATACAACGGCGCTGGGGACTGCTAATTTAAATGAAAATAAAAGCGGGAGATGCCCAGAAGAGTCTTTTTTGCTAAACACTCACCTGATTTCAAAACCAGAATAGAGGTGAACATGGGCCGCTAGGCGATTATGCAACAGTACGGAGCACAAATCAGGGACGATAGGCGGGCTGGGAGGCGGGAGGTGGTCAGGAACAGGGAAATGGAAGCGCACTGGGCAAGGGAGTGCAGAGGGTACGCAACGGGGCCTGGGACTGCTAATTTAAATGAAAATAACAGGGGGAGATGCCAGAAGGGTCTTTTTTGCTAAACACTCACCTGATTTCAAAAATCAGAATAGAGGTGAACGTGGGCCGGTAGGCTTTGCTACAACGGTACGGAGCACCAATAAGGGATGGTGGGCAGACTTGGAGGCGGGAGCTGGTCGGGAACAGGGAAATGGAAAAGGGCTGAGGGAGGGAGTGGAGAGGGTGCGCAATGAGGTTGGGGACTGCTAATTTAAACAAAAATCACAGGTGTAGAGGCCCAGAAGGGTCTTTTTTGCTAAACACTCACCTGATTTCAAAAATCAGAAAAGAGGTGAACGTGGGCAGTGCGGGCCGGTAGGCTTTGCTGCAACAGTACGGAGCACCAATCAGGGACCGTGGAGGGAGTGGAGAGTGTGTGCAACGGGGCTGGGGACTGCTAATTTAAATGAAAATAACAGGGGTAGAGGCCCAGAAGGGTCTTTTTTTGCTAAAAACTCACCTGATTTCAAAAGTCATAAAAGAGGAGACCGTGGGCAGGGTGGGCCGGTAGGTTTTGCTGCAACAGTACAGAGCACCAATCGGGGATGTTGGCCAGGCTGGGAGGCGGGAGTTGGTCGGGACCAGGTAAATGGAAGAGGGCTGGCGGAGGGAGAGGAGACAGTACGCAACAGGGCTGGGGACTGCTAATTTCATCGAAAATCACCGGGATAGAGGACCAGAAGGGTCTTTTCTACTAAACACTTCCTGACTTCAAAAAACAGAAAAGAGGTGAAACGGGGGCAGTGCAGGACAGTAGGCTTTGCTGCAACAGTACAGAGAACCAATCAGGGACAGTGGGCGGGCTGGGAGGCAGGAGCTATCGGGAACAGGGAAATGGAAGCGGGCTGGTGGAGGGAGTGGAGTGGGTGTGCAACAGGGCTGGGGACTGCTAATTTAAACGAAAATAACAGGGCTACAGGCCCAGAATGGTCTTTTTTGCTAGAAAGTCAACTGATTTCAAAAATCAGAAAAGAGATGAATGCGGGAAGTGCAGGCCGGTAGGCTTTGCTGCAACAATACCGAGCACCAATCAGGGACGGTGGGGGGTAGGTGGTCGGGAACAGGAAAATGGAAGCGGGCTTGGGGAGGGAGTGGAGAGGGTGCGCAACAGGGCTGGGACTGCTAATTTAAACAAAAACAACATGTATAGAGGTCCAGAAGGGTCTTTTTTGCTAAACACTCAGCTGATTTCAAAAATCAGAAAAGAGGCGAACGCGGGCAGTGCAGGCCAGTAGGCTTTGCTGCAACAGTACAGAGCACCTATCAGGGACGGTGGGCGGGGTGTGAGGCGGGAGGTGGTTCAGGAACAGGGAAATGGAAGCGGGCTGGGGGAGGGAGTGGAGATGGTATACAACGGGGCCTGGGACTGCTAATTTAAATGAAAATAACAGGGATAGAGGCCCAGAATGGTCTTTTTTGCTAAACACTCACATGATTTCAAGAATCAGAAAGGAGGTGAACGCGGGCAGTGCGGGCCGGTAGCCTTCGCTGCAACAGTACGGAGCATCAATCAGGGAAGGACGGTGGGCAGGAGGTGGTCGGGAACAGGTAAATGGAAGCGGGCAGGGGGAGGGAGTGGAGAGGGTGTGCAACAGGCCTGGGGACTGCTAATTTAAATGAAAATCACAGGGGGAGATGCCCAGAAAGGGTCTTTTTTGCTAAACTCTCACCTGATTTCAAAAATCAGAATAGAGGTGAACGTGGGCCGGTAGGCTTTGCTGCAACAGTACGGAGCACGAATCAGGGACGATAAGCGGGCTGGGAGGCTGGAGGTGGTCGGGAACAGGGAAATTTAAGCATGCTGGCCAAGGGAGTGGAGAGGGTACGCAACGGGTCTTGGGTCCGCTCATTTAAATGAAAATCACAGAGCTAGAGGCACAGAAGGGTCTTTTTTGCTAAACACTCACCTGATTTCGAAAATCAGAAAAGCAGTGAATGCGGGCAGTGCGGGCCAGTAGGCTTTGCTGCAACAGTAAGGAGCACCAATAAGGGATGGTGGGCGGGCTGGGGGGCGGGAGGTGGTCGGGAACAGGGGACTTGAAGCAGGCTTGGGGAGGGAGTGGAGAGGGTGCACAACAGGGCTGGGGACCACTAATTTAAATGAAAATCACAGGGGTAGAGGCCAAGAAGGGTCTTTTTTGCTAAACACTCACCTGATTTCAAAAATCAGAATAGAGGTGAGCATGGGCCAGTAGGCTTTGCTGCAACAGTACGGAGCGTGAATCAGGGACGATAGGCGGGCTGGGAGGCAGGAGGTGGTCGGGAACAGGGAAATGGAAGCGGGCTGGTGGAGGGAGTGGAGTGGGTGTGCAACAGGGCTGGGGACTGCTAATTTAAACGAAAATAACAGGGGTACAGGCCCAGAAGGGTCTTTTTTGCTAAACACTCACCTGATTTCAAAAATCAGAAAAGAGGTGAACGCGGGAAGTGCAGGCCGGTAGGCTTTGCTGCAGCAGTACTGAGCACCAATCAGGGACGGTGGGCAGGCTGGGAGGCAGGAGCTGGTCGGGAACAGCGAAATCGAAGCGGGCTGGTGGAGGGAGTGGAGTGGGTGTGCAACAGGGCTGGGGACTGCTAATTTAAACGGAAATAACGGGGGTACAGGCCCAGAATGGTCTTTTTTGCTAAACACTCACCTGATTTCAAAAATCAGAAAAGAGGTGAACGCGGGAAGTGCAGGCCGGTAGGCTTTGCTGCAACAGTATGGAGCACCAATCAGGGACGGTGGGCGGTAGGTGGTCGGGAACAGGAAAATGGAAGAGGGCTGGGGAGGGAGTGGAGGGGGTGCGCAACAGGGCTGGGGCCTACTAATTTAAACAAAAATAACAGGGGTCGAGGTCCAGAAGGGTCTTTTTTGCTAAACGTTCTGCTGATTTCAAAAATCAGAAAAGAGGCGAACATGGGCAGTGGGGGCCGATGGGCTTTGCTGCAACAGTACAGAGCACCAATCGGGGGATGGTGGTCGGGAACAGGGAAATGGAAGAGGGCTGGGGGAGGGAGAGGAGAGGGTGTGCAAACAGGGCTGGGGACTGCTAATTTAAATGAAAATAACAGGGATAGCGGTCCAGAAGGGTCTTTTTTGCTACACACTCAGCTGATTTCAAAAATCAGAAAAGAGGCGAACGCGGGCAGTGCGGGCCGGTAGGCTTTGCTGCAACAGTACAGAGCACCAATCATGGACGGTGGGCGGGGTGTGAGGCGGGAGGTTGTTTCAGGAACAGGGAAATGGAACCCGGCTGGGGGAGGGAGTGGAGATGGTATACAGCGGGGCTGGGGACTGCTAATTTAAATGAAAATAACAGGGGGAGATGCCCAGAAGGGTCTTTTTTGCTAAACACTCACCTGATTTCAAAAATCAGAATAGAGGTGAACGTGGGCCGGTAGGCTTTGCTGCAACAGTACGGAGCACCAATAAGGGATGGTGGGCGGACTTGGAGGCGGGAGCTGGTCGGGAACAGGGAAATGGAAACGGGCTGAGGGAGGGAGTGGAGAGGGTGCGCAATGAGGCTGGGGACTGCTAATTTAAACAAAAATCACAGGTGTAGAGGCCCAGAAGGGTCTTTTTTGCTAAACACTCACCTGATTTCAAAAATCAGAAAAGAGGTGAACGCGGGCAGTGCGGGCCGGTAGGCTTTGCTGCAACAGTACGGAGCACCAATCAGGGACCGTGGAGGGAGTGGAGAGTGTGTGCAGCGGGGCTGGGGACTGCTAATTTAAATGAAAATAACAGGGGTAGAGGCCCAGAAGGGTCTTTTTTTGCTAAAAACTCACCTGATTTCAAAAGTCATAAAAGAGGAGACCGCGGGCAGGGTGGGCCGGTAGGTTTTGCTGCAACAGTACGGAGCACCAATCATGGACGGTGGGCGGGGTGTGAGGCGGGAGGTTGTTTCAGGAACAGGGAAATGGAACCCGGCTGTGGGAGGGAGTGGAGATGGTATACAACGGGGCTGGGGACTGCTAATTTAAATGAAAATAAAAGCGGGAGACGCCCAAAAGAGTCTTTTTTGCTAAACACTCACCTGATTTAAAAAATCAGAATAGAGGTGAACGCGGGCAGTGCGGGCCGGTAGCCTTCGCTGCAACAGTACGGAGCATCAATCAGGGAAGGACGGTGGGCAGGAGGTGGTCGGGAACAGGGAAATGGAAGCGGGCAGGGGGAGAGAGTGGAGAGGGTGTGCAACAGGGCTGGGGACTGCTAATTTAAATGAAAATCACACGGGGAGATGCCCAGAAAGGGTCTTTTTTGCTAAACCTTTACCTGATTTCAAAAATCAGAATAGAGGTGAACGTGGGCCGGTAGGCTTTGCTGCAACAGTACGGAGCACGAATCAGGGACGATAGGCGGGCTGGGAGGCTGGAGGTGGTCGGGAACAGCGAAATTTAAGCACACTGGCCAAGGGAGTGGAGAGGGTACGCAACGGGTCTTGGGTCCGCTAATTTAAATGAAAATCACAGAGCTAGAGGCACAGAAGGGTCTTTTTTGCTAAACACTCACCTGATTTCGAAAATCAGAAAAGAGGTGAATGCGGGCAGTGCGGGCCAGTAGTCTTTGCTGCAACAGTACGGAGCACCAATAATGGATGGTGGGCGGGCTGGGAGGCGGGAGGTGGTCGGGAACAGGGGAATTGAAGCAGGCTTGGGGAGGGAGTGGAGAGGGTGCGCAACAGGGCTGGGGACCACTAATTTAAATGAAAATCACAGGGGTAGAGGCCAAGAAGGGTCTTTTTTGCTAAACACTCACCTGATTTCAAAAATCAGAATAGAGGTGAACGTGGGCCAGTAGGCTTTGCTGCAACAGTACGGAGCGCAAATCAGGGACGATAGGCAGGCTGGGAGGCAGGAGGTGGTCGGGAACAGGGAAATGGAAGAGGGCTGGGGGAGGGAGTGGAGAGGGTACGCAACAGGGCTGGGGACTGTACATTTAAATGAAAATGACAGGGGTAGAGGTCCAGAAGGGTCTTTTATTTGCTAAACACTCACCTGATTTCAAAAATCAGAAAAGAGGTGAACACGGGCAGTGCGGGCCGGTAAGGCTTTGCTGCAACAGTACAGAGCACCAATCATGGACGGTGGGCGGGGTGTGAGGCGGGAGGTGGATCGGGAACAGGGAAATGGAAGTGGGCTGGGGGAGGGAGTTTAGAGGATGTGCCACGGGGCCGGGGACTGCTAATTTAAACGAAAATAACAGGGGTAGAGGCCCAGAATGGTCTTTTTTGTTAAACACTCACCTAATTTCAAAAATCAGAAAAGAGGTGAACCCAGGAAGTGCAGGCCGGTAGGCTTTGCTGCAACAGTACGGAGCACCAATCAAGGACGGTGGCCGGTATGTGGTTGTGAACAGGGAAATGGAAGCGGGCTGGGGGAGGGAGAGGAGAGGGTGCGCAACAGGGCTGGGGACTGCTAATTTAAATGAAAATCACCGGGATAGAGGCCTAGAAGGGTCTTTTCTACTAAACACTTCCTGATTTCATAAAGTAGAAAAGAGGTGAAACGCGGGCAGTGCCGGACGGTAGGCTTTGCTGCAACAGTACGGAGCAGCAATCAGGGACGGTGGGCGGGCTGGGAGGCGGGAGGTGGTCGGGAACAGGTAAATTGAAGCAGGCTTGGGGAGGGAGTGGAGAGGGTGCGCAACAGGGCTGGGGACCACTAATTTAAATGAAAATCACAGGGGTAGAGGCCAAGAAGGGTCTTTTTTGCTAAACACTCACCTGATTTCAAAAATAAGAATAGAGGTGAACGTGGGCCGGTAGGCTTTGCTGCAACAGTACGGAGCCCGAATCAGGGACGATAGGCTGGCTGGGAGGCAGGAGGTGGTCGGGAACAGGGAAATGGAAGCGCGCTGGGCAAGGGAGTGGAGAGGGTACGCAACAGGGCTGGGGACTGCTAATTTAAATGAAAATGACAGGGGTAGAGGTCCAGAAGGGTCTTTTATTTGCTAAACCCTCACCTGATTTCAAAAATCAGAAAAGAGGTGAACGCGAGCAGTGCGGGCCGGTAAGGCTTTGCTGCAACAGTACAGAGCACCAATCAGGGATTATGGGGGGCGATCTGGAGGCGGGAGGTGGTCTGGAGACAGGGAAATGGAAGCGGGCTGGGGAAGGGAGTGGAGAGTGTACGCAACGAGACCGGGGACCGCTAACTTAAAGGAAAATCACAGAGGTAGAGGCCCAGAATGGTCTTTTTTGCTAAACACTCACCTGATTTTGAAAATCAGAAAAGAGGTGAAAGCGGGCAGTGTGGACGGTAGGCTTTGCTGCAACAGTACGGAGCACCAATCAGGGATGGTGGGCGGGCTTGTAGGCGGGAGCTGGTCAACAACAGGGAAATGGAAACGGGCTGAGGGAGGGAGTGGAAAGGGTGCGCAACGGGGCTGGGAATTGCTAATTTAAATGAAAATCACAGGTGCAGAGGCCCAGAAGGGTCTTTTTTGCTAAACACTTAACTGATTTCAAAAATCAGAAAAGAGGTGAACGCGGGCAGTGCGGGCCGATAGGCTTTTCTGCAACAGTATGGAGCACCAATCAGGGACGGTGGGCGGGCTGTGAGGCAGAAGGTGGTTGGGAACAGGGAAATGGAAGTGGGCTGGGGGAGGGAGTGGAGAGGGTGTGCAACGGGCCCGGGACTGCTAATTGAAATGAAAATAACAGGGGTACAGGCCCAGAATGGTCTTTTTTGCTAAACACTCACCTGATTTCAAAAATCAGAAAAGAGGTGAACGCGGGAAGTGCAGGCCGGTAGGCTTTGCTGCAACAGTACGGAGCACCAATCAGGGACGGTGGGCGGTAGGTGGTCGGGAAGAGGAAATGGAAGAGGGCTTGGGAGGGAGTGGAGAGGGTGCGCAACAGGGCTGGGGCCTACTAATTTAAACAAAAATAACAGGGGTAGAGGTCCAGAAGGGTTTTTTTTGCTAAACGTTCTGCTGATTTAAAAAATCAGAAAAGAGGCGAACATGGGCAGTGGGGGCCGGTGGGCTTTGCTGCAACAGTACAGAGCACCAATCAGGGGACGATGGTCAGGAACAGGGAAATGGAAGAGGGCTGGGGGAGGGAGTGGAGAGGGTGTGCAAACAGGGCTGGGGACTGCTAATTTAAATGAAAATAACAGGGATAGAGGTCCAGAAGGGTCTTTTTTGCTACACACTCAGCTGATTTCAAAAATCAGAAAAGAGGCGAACGCGGGCAGTGCGGGCCGGTAGGCTTTGCTGCAACAGTACAGAGCACCAATCATGGACGGTGGGTGGGGTGTGAGGCGGGAGGTTGTTTCAGGAACAGGGAAATGGAACCCGGCTGGGGGAGGGAGTGGAGATGGTATACAGCGGGGCTGGGGACTGCTAATTTAAATGAAAATAACAGGGGGAGATGCCCAGAAGGGTCTTTTTTGCTAAACACTCACCTGATTTCAAAAATCAGAATAGAGGTGAACGTGGGCCGGTAGGCTTTGCTGCAACAGTACGGAGCACCAATAAGGGATGGTGGGCGGACTTGGAGGCGGGAGCTGGTCGGGAACAGGGAAATGGAAACGGGCTGAGGGAGGGAGTGGAGAGGGTGCGCAATGAGGCTGGGGACTGCTAATTTAAACAAAAATCACAGGTGTAGAGGCCCAGAAGGGTCTTTTTTGCTAAACACTCACCTGATTTCAAAAATCAGAAAAGAGGTGAACGCGGGCAGTGCGGGCCGGTAGGCTTTGCTGCAACAGTACGGAGCACCAATCAGGGACCGTGGAGGGAGTGGAGAGTGTGTGCAACGGGGCTGGGGACTGCTAATTTAAATGAAAATAACAGGGGTAGAGGCCCAGAAGGGTCTTTTTTTGCTAAAAACTCACCTGATCTCAAAAGTCATAAAAGAGGAGACCGCGGGCAGGGTGGGCCGGTAGGTTTTGCTGCAACAGTACGGAGCACCAATCATGGACGGTTGGCGGGGTGTGAGGCGGGAGGTTGTTTCAGGAACAGGGAAATGGAACCCGGCTGTGGGAGGGAGTGGAGATGGCATACAACGGGGCTGGGGACTGCTAATTTAAATGAAAATAAAAGCGGGAGATGCCCAGAAGAGTCTTTTTTGCTAAACACTCACCTGATTTAAAAAATCAGAATAGAGGTGAACGTGGGCCGGTAGGCTATTATGCAACAGTACAGAGCACGAATCAGGGACGATAGGCGGGCTGGGAGGCAGGAGGTGGTCGGGAACAGGGAAATGGAAGCGCACTGGGCAAGGGAGTGCAGAGGGTACGCAACGGGGCTTGGGACTGCTAATTTAAATGAAAATAACAGGGGGAGATGCCCAGAAGGGTCTTTTTTGCTAAACACTCACCTGATTTCAAAAAATCAGAATGGAGGTGAACGTGGACCGGTAGGCTTTGCTGCAACAGTACGGAGCACCAATAAGGGATGGTGGGCAGACTTGGAGGCGGGAGCTGGTCGGGAACAGGGAAATGGAAACGGGCTGAGGGAGGCAGTGGAGGGGGTACGCAATGAGGCTGGGGACTGCTAATTTAAACAAAAATCACAGGTGTAGAGGCCCAGAAGGGTCTTTTTTGCTAAACACTCACCTGATTTCAAAAATCAGAAAAGAGGTGAACGCGGGCAGTGCGGGCCGGTAGGCTTTGCTGCAACAGTACGGAGCACCAATCAGGGACCGTGGAGGGAGTGGAGAGTGTGTGCAACGGGGCTGGGGACTGCTAATTTAAATGAAAATAACAGGGGTAGAGGCCCAGAAGGGTCTTTTTTTGCTAAAAACTCACCTGATTTCAAAAGTCATAAAAGAGGTGACCGCGGGCAGGGTGGGCCGGTAGGTTTTGCTGCAACAGTACGGAGCACCAATCGGGGGATGGTGGTCGGGAACAGGGAAATGGAAGAGGGCTGGGGGAGGGAGAGGAGAGGGTGTGCAAACAGGGCTGGGGACTGCTAATTTAAATGAAAATAACAGGGATAGCGGTCCAGAAGGGTCTTTTTTGCTACACACTCAGCTGATTTCAAAAATCAGAAAAGAGGCGAACGCGGGCAGTGCGGGCCGGTAGGCTTTGCTGCAACAGTACAGAGCACCAATCATGGACGGTGGGTGGGGTGTGAGGCGGGAGGTTGTTTCAGGAACAGGGAAATGGAACCCGGCTGGGGGAGGGAGTGGAGATGGTATACAGCGGGGCTGGGGACTGCTAATTTAAATGAAAATAACAGGGGGAGATGCCCAGAAGGGTCTTTTTTGCTAAACACTCACCTGATTTCAAAAATCAGAATAGAGGTGAACGTGGGCCGGTAGGCTTTGCTGCAACAGTACGGAGCACCAATAAGGGATGGTGGGCGGACTTGGAGGCGGGAGCTGGTCGGGAACAGGGAAATGGAAACGGGCTGAGGGAGGGAGTGGAGAGGGTGCGCAATGAGGCTGGGGACTGCTAATTTAAACAAAAATCACAGGTGTAGAGGCCCAGAAGGGTCTTTTTTGCTAAACACTCACCTGATTTCAAAAATCAGAAAAGAGGTGAACGCGGGCAGTGCGGGCCGGTAGGCTTTGCTGCAACAGTACGGAGCACCAATCAGGGACCGTGGAGGGAGTGGAGAGTGTGTGCAACGGGGCTGGGGACTGCTAATTTAAATGAAAATAACAGGGGTAGAGGCCCAGAAGGGTCTTTTTTTGCTAAAAACTCACCTGATCTCAAAAGTCATAAAAGAGGAGACCGCGGGCAGGGTGGGCCGGTAGGTTTTGCTGCAACAGTACGGAGCACCAATCATGGACGGTTGGCGGGGTGTGAGGCGGGAGGTTGTTTCAGGAACAGGGAAATGGAACCCGGCTGTGGGAGGGAGTGGAGATGGCATACAACGGGGCTGGGGACTGCTAATTTAAATGAAAATAAAAGCGGGAGATGCCCAGAAGAGTCTTTTTTGCTAAACACTCACCTGATTTAAAAAATCAGAATAGAGGTGAACGTGGGCCGGTAGGCTATTATGCAACAGTACAGAGCACGAATCAGGGACGATAGGCGGGCTGGGAGGCAGGAGGTGGTCGGGAACAGGGAAATGGAAGCGCACTGGGCAAGGGAGTGCAGAGGGTACGCAACGGGGCTTGGGACTGCTAATTTAAATGAAAATAACAGGGGGAGATGCCCAGAAGGGTCTTTTTTGCTAAACACTCACCTGATTTCAAAAAATCAGAATGGAGGTGAACGTGGACCGGTAGGCTTTGCTGCAACAGTACGGAGCACCAATAAGGGATGGTGGGCAGACTTGGAGGCGGGAGCTGGTCGGGAACAGGGAAATGGAAACGGGCTGAGGGAGGCAGTGGAGGGGGTACGCAATGAGGCTGGGGACTGCTAATTTAAACAAAAATCACAGGTGTAGAGGCCCAGAAGGGTCTTTTTTGCTAAACACTCACCTGATTTCAAAAATCAGAAAAGAGGTGAACGCGGGCAGTGCGGGCCGGTAGGCTTTGCTGCAACAGTACGGAGCACCAATCAGGGACCGTGGAGGGAGTGGAGAGTGTGTGCAACGGGGCTGGGGACTGCTAATTTAAATGAAAATAACAGGGGTAGAGGCCCAGAAGGGTCTTTTTTTGCTAAAAACTCACCTGATTTCAAAAGTCATAAAAGAGGTGACCGCGGGCAGGGTGGGCCGGTAGGTTTTGCTGCAACAGTACGGAGCACCAATCGGGGATGGTGGCCAGGCTGGGAGGCGGGAGTTGGTCGGGACCAGGTAAATGCAAGAGGGCTGGCGGAGGGAGAGGAGACAGTACGCAACAGGGCTGGGGACCGCTAATTTCATCGAAAATCACCGGGATAGAGGGCCAGAAGGGTCTTTTCTACTAAACACTTCCTGACTTCAAAAAACAGAAAAGAGGTGAAACGGGGGCAGTGCAGGACAGTAGGCTTTGCTGCAACAGTACAGAGAACCAATCAGGGACAGTTGGCGGGCTGGGAGGAAGGAGCTATCGGGAACAGGGAAATGGAAGCGGGCTGGTGGAGGGAGTGGAGTGGGTGTGCAACAGGGCTGGGGACTGCTAATTTAAACAAAAATAACAGGGGTACAGGCCCAGAATGGTCTTTTTTGCTAAAAAGTCAACTGATTTCAAAAATCAGAAAAGAGATGAATGCGGGAAGTGCAGGCCGGTAGGCTTTGCTGCAACAATACCGAGCACCAATCAGGGACGGTGGGCGGTAGGTGGCCGGGAACAGGAAAATGGAAGCGGGCTGGGGGAGGGAGTGGATAGGGTGCGCAACAGGGCTGGGACTGCTAATTTAAACAAAAATAACATGGGTAGAGGTCCAGAAGGGTCTTTTTTTGCTAAACACTCAGCTGATTTCAAAAATCAGAAAAGAGGCGAACATGGGCAGTGCAGGCCGGTAGTCTTTGCTGCAACAGAACAAAGCACCAATCAGGGACGGTGGTCGGGCTGTAAGGCAGGAGGTGGTTGGGAACAGGGAAAAGGAAGAGGGCTGGGGGAGGGAGTGGAGAGGGTGTGCAACGGGGCTGGGGACTGCCAAATTAAATGAAAACAACAGGTATAGAGGTCCAGAGGAGTCTTTTTTGCTAAACACTCAGCTGATTTCAAAAATCAGAAAAGAGGCGAACGCGGGCAGTGCAGGCCAGTAGGCTTTGCTGCAACAGTACAGAGCACCAATATGGGATGGTGGGCAGGGTGTGAGGCGGGAGGTGGTTCAGGAACAGGGAAATGGAAGCAGGCTGGGGAGGGAGTGGAGAGGGTACGCAACGGGTCTTGGGTCCGCTAATTTAAATGAAAATCACAGAGCTAGAGGCACAGAAGGGTCTTTTTTGCTAAACACTCACCTGATTTCAAAAATCAGAATAGAGGTGAACGTGGGCCAGTAGGCTTTGCTGCAACAGTACGGAGCGCAAATCAGGGACGATAGGCGGGCTGGGAGGCAGGAGGTGGTCGGGAACAGGGAAATGGAAGAGGGCTGGGGGAGGGAGTGGAGAGGGTACGCAACAGGGCTGGGGACTGTACATTTAAATGAAAATGACAGGGGTAGAGGTCCAGAAGGGTCTTTTATTTGCTAAACACTCACCTGATTTCAAAAATCAGAAAAGAGGTGAACACGGGCAGTGCGGGAAGGTAAGGCTTTGCTGCAACAATACAGAGCACCAATCATGGACGGTGGGCGGGGTGTGAGGCGGGAGGTGGATCGGGAACAGGGAAATGGAAGTGGGCTGGGGGAGGGAGTTTAGAGGATGTGCCACGGGCCGGGGACTGCTAATTTAAACGAAAATAACAGGGGTAGAGGCCCAGAATGGTCTTTTTTGTTAAACACTCACCTAATTTCAAAAATCAGAAAAGAGGTGAACCCAGGAAGTGCAGGCCGGTAGGCTTTGCTGCAACAGTACGGAGCACCAATCAAGGACGGTGGCCGGTATGCGGTTGTGAACAGGGAAATGGAAGCGGGCTGGGGGAGGGAGAGGAGAGGGTGCGCAACAGGGCTGGGGACTGCTAATTTAAATGAAAATCACCGGGATAGAGGCCCAGAAGGGTCTTTTCTACTAAACAGTTCCTGATTTCATAAAGTAGAAAAGAGATGAAACGCGGGCAGTGCCGGCCGGTAGGCTTTGCTGCAACAGTACGGAGCAGCAATCAGGGACGGTGGGCGGGCTGGGAGGCGGGAGGTGGAGGTGGTCGGGAAGAGGGAAATTGAAGCAGGCTGCGGAGGGAGTGGAGATGGTATACAACGGGGCCTGGGACTGCTAATTTAAATAAAAATAACAGGGATAGAGGCACAGAATGGTCTTTTTTGCTAAACACTCACCTGATTTCAAGAATCAGAAAGGAGGTGAACGCGGGCAGTGCGGGCCGGTAGCCTTCGCTGCAACAGTACGGAGCATCAATCAGGGAAGGACGGTGGGCAGGAGGTGGTCGGGAACAGGGAAATGGAAGCGGGCAGGGGAGGGAGTGGAGAGGGTGTGCAACAGGGCTGGGGACTGCTAATTTAAATGAAAATCACAGGGGGAGATGCCCAGAAAGGGTCTTTTTTGCTAAACCTTCACCTGATTTCAAAAATCAGAATAGAGGTGAACGTGGGCCGGTAGGCTTTGCTGCAACAGTACGGAGCACGAATCAGGGACGATAGGCGGGCTGGGAGGCTGGAGGTGGTCGGGAACAGCGAAATTTAAGCACGCTGGCCAAGGGAGTGGAGAGGGTACGCAACGGGTCTTGGGTCCGCTAATTTAAATGAAAATCACAGAGCTAGAGGCACAGAAGGGTCTTTTTTGCTAAACACTCACCTGATTTCGAAAATCAGAAAAGAGGTGAATGCGGACAGTGCAGGCCAGTAGGCTTTGCTGCAACAGTACGGAGCACCAATAAGGGATGGTGGGCGGGCTGGGAGGCGGGAGGTGGTCGGGAACAGGGGAATTGAAGCAGGCTTGGGGAGGGAGTGGAGAGGGTGCGCAACAGGGCTGGGGACCACTAATTTAAATGAAAATCACAGGGGTAGAGGCCAAGAAGATAGTTTTTGCTAAACACTCACCTGATTTCAAAAATCAGAATAGAGGTGAACGTGGGCCAGTAGGCTTTGCTGCAACAGTACGGAGCGCAAATCAGGGACGATAGGCGGGCTGGGAGGCAGGAGGTGGTCGGGAACAGGGAAATGGAAGAGGGCTGGGGGAGGGAGTGGAGAGGGTACGCAACAGGGCTGGGGACTGTACATTTAAATGAAAATGACAGGGGTAGAGGTCCAGAAGGGTCTTTTATTTGCTAAACACTCACCTGATTTCAAAAATCAGAAAAGAGGTGAACACGGGCAGTGCGGGCTGGTAAGGCTTTGCTGCAACAATACAGAGCACCAATCATGGACGGTGGGCGGGGTGTGAGGCGGGAGGTGGATCGGGAACAGGGAAATGGCAGTGGGCTGGGGGAGGTAGTTTAGAGGATGTGCCACGGGGCCGGGGACTGCTAATTTAAACGAAAATAACAGGGGTATAGGCCCAGAATGGTCTTTTTTGTTAAACACTCACCTAATTTCAAAAATCAGAAAAGAGGTGAACCCAGGAAGTGCAGGCCGGTAGGCTTTGCTGCAACAGTACGGAGCACCAATCAAGGACGGTGCCCGGTATGCGGTTGTGAACAGGGAAATGGAAGCGGGCTGGGGGAGGGAGAGGAGAGGGTGCGCAACAGGGCTGGGGACTGCTAATTTAAATGAAAATCACCGGGATAGAGGCCCAGAAGGGTCTTTTGTACTAAACAGTTCCTGATTTCATAAAGTAGAAAAGAGGTGAAACGCGGGCAGTGCCGGCCGGTAGGCTTTGCTGCAACAGTACGGAGCAGCAATCAGGGACGGTGGGCGGGCTGGGAGGCGGGAGGTGGTCGGGAACAGGGAAATTGAAGCAGGCTGGGGAGGGAGTGGAGATGGTATACAACGGGGCCTGGGACTGCTAATTTAAATAAAAATAACAGGGATAGAGGCCCAGAATGGTCTTTTTTGCTAAACACTCACCTGATTTCAAGAATCAGAAAGGAGGTGAACGCGGGCAGTGCGGGCCGGTAGCCTTTGCTGCAACAGTACGGAGCATCAATCAGGGAAGGACGGTGGGCAGGAGGTGGTCGGGAACAGGGAAATGGAACCCGGCTGTGGGAGGGAGTGGAGATGGCATACAACGGGGCTGGGGACTGCTAATTTAAATGAAAATAAAAGCGGGAGATGCCCAGAAGAGTCTTTTTTGCTAAACACTCACCTGATTTAAAAAATCAGAATAGAGGTGAACGTGGGCCGGTAGGCTATTATGCAACAGTACAGAGCACGAATCAGGGACGATAGGCGGGCTGGGAGGCAGGAGGTGGTCGGGAACAGGGAAATGGAAGCGCACTGGGCAAGGGAGTGCAGAGGGTACGCAACGGGGCTTGGGACTGCTAATTTAAATGAAAATAACAGGGGGAGATGCCCAGAAGGGTCTTTTTTGCTAAACACTCACCTGATTTCAAAAAATCAGAATGGAGGTGAACGTGGACCGGTAGGCTTTGCTGCAACAGTACGGAGCACCAATAAGGGATGGTGGGCAGACTTGGAGGCGGGAGCTGGTCGGGAACAGGGAAATGGAAACGGGCTGAGGGAGGCAGTGGAGGGGGTACGCAATGAGGCTGGGGACTGCTAATTTAAACAAAAATCACAGGTGTAGAGGCCCAGAAGGGTCTTTTTTGCTAAACACTCACCTGATTTCAAAAATCAGAAAAGAGGTGAACGCGGGCAGTGCGGGCCGGTAGGCTTTGCTGCAACAGTACGGAGCACCAATCAGGGACCGTGGAGGGAGTGGAGAGTGTGTGCAACGGGGCTGGGGACTGCTAATTTAAATGAAAATAACAGGGGTAGAGGCCCAGAAGGGTCTTTTTTTGCTAAAAACTCACCTGATTTCAAAAGTCATAAAAGAGGTGACCGCGGGCAGGGTGGGCCGGTAGGTTTTGCTGCAACAGTACGGAGCACCAATCGGGGATGGTGGCCAGGCTGGGAGGCGGGAGTTGGTCGGGACCAGGTAAATGGAAGCGGGCTGGTGGAGGGAGTGGAGTGGGTGTGCAACAGGGCTGGGGACTGCTAATTTAAACGAAAATAACAGGGGTACAGGCCCAGAATGGTCTTTTTTGCTAGAAAGTCAACTGATTTCAAAAATCAGAAAAGAGATGAATGCGGGAAGTGCAGGCCGGTAGGCTTTGCTGCAACAATACCGAGCACCAATCAGGGACGGTGGGCGGTAGGTGGTCGGGAACAGGAAAATGGAAGCGGGCTTGGGGAGGGAGTGGAGAGGGTGCGCAACAGGGCTGGGACTGCTAATTTAAACAAAAATAACATGGGTAGAGGTCCAGAAGGGTCTTTTTTGCTAAACACTCAGCTGATTTCAAAAATCAGAAAAGAGGCGAACATGGGCAGTGCCGGCCGGTAGGCTTTGCTGCAACAGAACAAAGCACCAATCAGGGACGGTGGTCGGGCTGTGAGGCAGGAGGTGGTTGGGAACAGGGAAAAGGAAGAGGGCTGGGGGAGGGAGTGGAGAGGGTGTGCAACGGGGCTGGGGACTGCTAATTTAAATGAAAACAACATGTATAGAGGTCCAGAAGGGTCTTTTTTGCTAAACACTCAGCTGATTTCAAAAATCAGAAAAGAGGCGAATGCGGGCAGTGCAGGCCAGTAGGCTTTGCTGCAACAGTACAGAACACCTATCAGGGACGGTGGGCGGGGTGTGAGGCGGGAGGTGGTTCAGGAACAGGGAAATGGAAGCGGGCTGGGGGAGGGAGTGGAGATGGTATACAATGGGGCCTGGGACTGCAAATCTAAATGAAAATAACAGGGATAGAGGCCCTGAATGGTCTTTTTTGCTAAACACTCACCTGATTTCAAGAATCAGAAAGGAGGTGAACGCGGGCAGTGCGGGCCGGTAGCCTTCGCTGCAACAGTACGGAGCATCAATCAGGGAAGGACGGTGGGCAGGAGGTGGTCGGGAACAGGGAAATGGAAGCGGGCAGGGGGAGGGAGTGGAGAGGGTGTGCAACAGGGCTGGGGACTGCTAATTTAAATGAAAATCACAGTGGGAGATGCCCAGAAAGGGTCTTTTTTGCTAAACTCTCACCTGATTTCAAAAATCAGAATAGAGGTGAACGTGGGCCGGTAGGCTTTGCTGCAACAGTACGGAGCACGAATCAGGGACGATAGGCGGGCTGGGAGGCTGGAGGTGGTCGGGAACAGGGAAATTTAAGCATGCTGGCCAAGGGAGTGGAGAGGGTACGCAACGGGTCTTGGGTCCGCTAATTTAAATGATAATCACAGAGCTAGAGGCACAGAAGGGCCTTTTTTGCTAAACACTCACCTGATTTCGAAAATCCGAAAAGCGGTCAATGCGGGCAGTGCGGGCCAGTAGGCTTTGCTGCAACAGTAAGGAGCACCAATAAGGGATGGTGGGCGGTCTGGGAGGCGGGAGGTGGTCGGGAACAGGGGACTTGAAGCAGGCTTGGGGAGGGAGTGGAGAGGGTGCGCAACAGGGCTGGGGACCACTAATTTAAATGAAAATCACAGGGGTAGAGGCCAAGAAGGGTCTTTTTTGCTAAACACTCACCTGATATCAAAAATCAGAATAGAGGTGAACATGGGCCAGTAGGCTTTGCTGCAACAGTACGGAGCGTGAATCAGGGACGATAGGCGGGCTGGGAGGCAGGAGGTGGTCGGGAACAGGGAAATGGAAGCGGGCTGGTGGAGGGAATGGAGTGGGTGTGCAACAGGGCTGGGGACTGCTAATTTAAACGTAAATAACAGGGGTACAGGCCCAGAATGGTCTTTTTTGCTAAACACTCACCTAATTTCAAAAATCAGAAAAGAGGTGAACGCGGGAAGTGCAGGCCGGTAGGCTTTGCTGCAGCAGTACGGAGCACCAATCAGGGACGGTGGGCAGGCTGGGAGGCAGGAGCTGGTCGGGAACAGCGAAATGGAAGCGGGCTGGTGGAGTGAGTGGAGTGGGTGTGCAACAGGGCTGGGGACTGCTAATTTAAACGGAAATAACAGGGGTACAGGCCCAGAATGGTCTTTTTTGCTAAACACTCACCTGATTTCAAAAATCAGAAAAGAGGTGAACGCGGGAAGTGCAGGCCGGTAGGCTTTGCTGCAACAGTACGGAGCACCAATCAGGGACGGTGGGCGGTAGGTGGTCGGGAACAGGAAAATGGAAGAGGGCTGGGGAGGGAGTGGGTAGGGTGCGCAACAGGGCTGGGGCCTACTAATTTAAACAAAAATAACAGGGGTCGAGGTCCAGAAGGGTCTTTTTTGCTAAATGTTCTGCTGATTTCAAAAATCAGAAAAGAGGCGAACATGGGCAGTGGGGGCCGATGGGCTTTGCTGCAACAGTACAGAGCACCAATCAGGGGATGGTGGTCGGGAACAGGGAAATGGAAGCGGGCTGGGGGAGGGAGTGGAGAGGGTGCGCAACAGAGCTGGGACTGCTAATTTAAACAAAAATAACAGGGGCAGAGGTCCAGAAGGGTCTTTTTTGCTAAACACTCAGGTGATTTCAAAAATCAGAAAAGAGGCGAACATGGGCAGTGCGGGCCGGTAGGCTTTGCTGCAACAGAACAAAGCACCAATCAGGGATGGTGGTCGGGTTGTGAGGCAGGAGGTGGTTGGGAACAGGGAAAAGGAAGAGGGCTGGGGGAGGGAGTGGAGGTGGTATACAACAGGGCCTGGGACTGCTAATTTAAATGAAAATAACAGGTATAGAGATCCAGAAGGGTCTTTTTTGCTAAACACTCAGCTGATTTCAAAAATCAGAAAAGAGGCGAACGCGGGCAGTGCAGGCCAGTAGGCTTTGCTGCAACATTACAGAGCACCAATCAGGGACGGTGGGCGGGGTGTGAGGCGGGAGGTGGTTCAGGAACAGGGAAATGGAAGCGGGCTGGGGGAGGGAGTGGAGGTGGTATACAACAGGGCCTGGGACTGCTAATTTAAATGAAAATAACAGGGATAGAGGCCCAGAATGGTCTTTTTTGCTAAACACTCACCTGATTTCAAGAATCAGAAAGGAGGTGAATGCGGGCCGGTAGCCTTCGCTGCAACAGTACGGAGCATCAATCAGGGAAGGACGGTGGGCAGGAGGTGGTCGGGAACAGGGAAATGGAAGCGGGGAGGGGGAGGGAGTGGAGAGGGTGTGCAACAGGGCTGGGGACTGCTAATTTAAATGAAAATCACAGGCGGAGATGCCCAGAAAGGGTCTTTTTTGCTAAACTCTCACCTGATTTCAAAAATCAGAATAGAGGTGAACGTGGGCAGGTAGGCTTTGCTGCAACAGTACGGAGCACGAATCAGGGACGATAGGCGGGCTGGGAGGCTGGAGGTGGTCGGGAACAGGGAAATTTAAGCACGCTGGCCAAGGGAGTGGAGAGGGTACGCAACAGGTCTTGGGTCCGCTAATTTAAATGAAAATCACAGAGCTAGAGGCACAGAAGGGTCTTTTTTGCTAAACACTCACCTGATTTCGAAAATCAGAAAAGAGGTGAATGCGGGCAGTGCGGGCCAGTAGGCTTTGCTGCAACAGTACAGAGCACCAATAAGGGATGGTGGGCGGGCTGGGAGGCGGGAGGTGGTCGGGAGCAGGGGACTTAAAGCAGGCTTGGGGAGGGGGTGGAGAGGGTGCGCAACAGGGCTGGGGACCACTAATTTAAATGAAAATCACAGGGGTAGAGGCCCAGAATGGTCTTTTATTTGCTAAACACTCACCTGATTTCAAAAATCAGAAAAGAGGTGAACACGGGCAGTGCGTGCCGGTAAGGCTTTGCTGCAACAGTACAGAGCACCAATAATGGACAGTGGGCGGGGTGTGAGGCGGGAGGTGGATCGGGAACAGGGAAATGGAAGTGGGCTGGGGGAGGGAGTTTAGAGGATGTGCCACGGGGCCGGGGACTGCTAATTTAAACAAAAATAACAGGGGTAGAGGCCCAGAATGGTCTTTTTTGTTAAACACTGACCTAATTTCAAAAATCAGAAAAGAGGTGAACGCAGGAAGTGCAGGCCGGTAGGCTTTGCTGCAACAGTACGGAGCACCAATCAAGGACGGTGGCCGGTATGTGGTCGTGAACAGGGAAATGGAAGCGGGCTGGGGGAGGGAGAGGAGAGGGTGCGCAACAGAGCTGGGGACTGCTAATTTAAATGAAAATCACCGGGATAGAGGCCCAGAAGGGTCTTTTCTACTAAACACTTCCTGATTTCATAAAGTAGAAAAGAGGTGAAACGCGGGCAGTGCCGACCGGTAGGCTTTGCTGCAACAGTACGAAGCAGCAATCAGGGACGGTGGGCGGGCTGGGAGGCGGGAGGTGGTCAGAAACAGGAAAATTGAAGCAGGCTGGGGAGGGAGTGGAGATGGTATACAACGGGGCCTGGGACTGCTAATTTAAATGAAAATAACAGGGATAGAGGCCCAGAAGGGTCTTTTTTGCTAAACACTCACCTGATTTCAAGAATCAGAAAGGAGGTGAACGCGGGCAGTGCGGGCCGGTAGCCTTCGCCGCAACAGTACGGAGCATCAATCAGGGAAGGACGGTGGGCAGGAGGTGGTTGGGAACAGGGAAATGGAAGCGGGCAGGGGGAGGGAGTGGAGAGGGTGTGCAACAGGGCTGGGGACTGCTAATTTAAATGAAAATCACAGGGGGAGATGCCCAGAAAGGGTCTTTTTTGCTAAACTCTCACCTGATTTCAAAAATCAGAATAGAGGTGAACGTGGGCCGGTAGGCTTTGCTGCAACAGTACGGAGCACGAATCAGGGACGATAGGCGGGCTGGGAGGCAGGAGGTGGTCGGGAACAGGGAAATGGAAGAGGGCTGGGGGAGGGAGTGGAGACGGTACGCAACAGGGCTGGGGACTGTACATTTAAATGAAAATGACAGGGGTAGAGGTACAGAAGGGTCTTTTATTTGCTAAACACTCACCTGATTTCAAAAATCAGAAAAGAGGTGAACACGGGCAGTGCGGGCCGGTAAGGCTTTGCTGCAACAGTACAGAGCACCAATTATGGACGGTGGGCGGGGTGTGAGGCGGGAGGTGGATCGGGAACAGGGAAATGGAAGTGGGCTGGGAGAGGGAGTTTAGAGGATGTGCCACGGGGCCGGGGACTGCTAATTTAAACGAAAATAACAGGGGTAGAGGCCCAGAATGGTCTTTTTTGTTAAACACTCACGTAATTTCAAAAATCAGAAAAGAGGTGAACGCAGGAAGTGCAGGCCGGTAGGCTTTGCTGCAACAGTATGGAGCACCAATCAAGGACGGTGGCCGGTATGTGGTCGTGAACAGGGAAATGGAAGCGGGCTGGGGGAGGGAGAGGAGAGGGTGCGCAACAGGGCTGGGGACTGCTAATTTAAATGAAAATCACCAGGATAGAGGCCCAGAAGGGTCTTTTCTACTAAACACTTCCTGATTTCATAAAGCAGAAAAGAGGTGAAACGCGGGCAGTGCCGGCCGGTATGCTTTGCTGCAACAGTACGGAGCAGCAATCAGGGACGGTGGGCGGGCTGGGAGGCGGGAGGTGGTCGTGAACAGGGAAATTGAAGCAGGCTTGGGGAGGGAGTGGAGAGGGTGCGCAACAGGGCTGGGGACCACTAATTTAAATGAAAATCACAGGGGTAGAGGCCAAGAAGGGACATTTTTGCTAAACACTCACCTGATTTAAAAAAATAAGAATAGAGGTGAACCTGGGCCGGTAGGCTTTGCTGCAACAGTACGGAGCCCGAATCAGGGACGATAGGCGGGCTGGGAGGCAGGAGGTGGTCGGGAACAGGGAAATGGAAGCGCGCTGGGCAAGGGCGTGGAGAGGGTGCGCAACAGGGCTGGGGACCACTAGTTTAAATGAAAATTACAGGGGTAGAGGCCAAGAAGGGTCTTTTTTGCTAAACACTCACATGATTTCAAAAATCAGAATAGAGGTGAACGTGGGCCGGTAGGCTTTGCTGCAACAGTACGGAGCCCGAATCAGGGACGATACGCTGGTTGGGAGGCAGGAGGTGGTCGGGAACAGGGAAATGGAAGCGCGCTGGGCAAGGGAGTGGAGAGGGTACGCAACAGGGCTGGGGACTGCTAATTTAAATGAAAATGACAGGGGTAGAGGTCCAGAAGGGTCTTTTATTTGCTAAACACTCACCTGATTTCAAAAATCAGAAAAGAGGTGAATGCGAGCAGTGAGGGCCGGTAAGGCTTTGCTGCAACAGTACAGAGCACCAATCAGGGATGGTGGGCGATCTGGAGGCGGGAGGTGGTCGGGAGACAGGGAAATGGAAGCGGGCTGGGGAAGGGAGTGGAGAGGGTACGCAACAAGACTGGGGACCGCTAACTTAAAGGAAAATCACGGAGGTAGAGGCCCAGAATGGTCTTTTTTGCTAAACACTCACCTGATTTTGAAAATCAGAAAAGAGGTGAAAGCGGGCAGTGTGGACGGTAGGCTTTGCTGCAACAGTACGGAGCACCAATCAGGGATGGTGGGCGGGCTTGTAGGCGGGAGCTGGTCAACAACAGGGAAATGGAAACGGGCTGAGGGAGGGAATGGAAAGGGTGCGCAACGGGGCTGGGAATTGCTAATTTAAATGAAAATCACAGGTGTAGAGGCCAGGAAGGGTCTTTTTTGCTAAACACTTAACTGATTTCAAAAATCAGAAAAGAGGTGAACGCGGGCAGTGCGGGCCGATAGGCTTTTCTGCAACAGTATGGAGCACCAATCAGGGACGGTGGGCGGGCTGTGAGGCAGAAGGTGGTTGTGAACAGGGAAATGGAAGCGGGCTGGGGGAGGGAGTGGAGAGGGTGTGCAACGGGCCCGGGGACTGCTAATTGAAATGAAAATAACAGGGGTAAAGGCCCAGAATGGTCTTTTTTGCTAAACATTCACCTGATTTCGAAAATCAGAAAAGAGGTGAAACGCGGGCAGTGCGGGCCAGTAGGCTTTGCTGCAACAGTACGGAGCACCAATCAGGGACGGTGGGTGGTAGGTGGTCGGGAACAGGAAATGGAAGAGGGCTTGGGGAGGGAGTGGAGAGGGTGCGCAACAGAGCTGGGGCCTACTAATTTAAACAAAAATAACAGGGGTAGAGGTCCAGAAGGGTCTTTTTTGCTAAACGTTCTGCTGATTTAAAAAATCAGAAAAGAGGCGAACATGGGCAGTGGGGGCCGGTGGGCTTTGCTGCAACAGTACAGAGCACCAATCAGGGGACGGTGGTCGGGAACAGGGAAATGGAAGAGGGCTGGGGGAGGGAGTGGAGAGGGTGTGCAAACAGGGCTGGGGTGGCTAATTTAAATGAAAATAACAGGGATAGAGGTCCAGAGGGGTCTTTTTTGCTACACACTTAGCTGATTTCAAAAATCAGAAAAGAGGCGAACGCGGGCAGTGCGGGCCGGTAGGCTTTGCTGCAACAGTACAGAGCACCAATCATGGACGGTGGGCGGGGTGTGAGGAGGGAGGTTGTTTCAGGAACAGGGAAATGGAACCCGGCTGGGCAAGGGAGTGGAGATGGTATACAACGGCGCTGGGGACTGCTAATTTAAATGAAAATAAAAGCGGGAGATGCCCAGAAGAGTCTTTTTTGCTAAACACTCACCTGATTTCAAAACCAGAATAGAGGTGAACGTGGGCCGGTAGGCTATTATGCAACAGTACGGAGCACAAATCAGGGACGATAGGCGGGCTGGGAGGCGGGAGGTGGTCGGGAACAGGGAAATGGAAGCGCACTGGGCAAGGGAGTGCAGAGGGTACGCAACGGGGCCTGGGACTGCTAATTTAAATGGAAATAACAGGGGGAGATGCAAGAAGGGTCTTTTTTGCTAAACACTCACCTGATTTCAAAAATCAGAATAGAGGTGAACGTGGGCCAGTAGGCTTTGCTGCAACAGTACGGAGCACCAATAAGGGATGGTGGGCGGACTTGGAGGCGGGAGCTGGTCGGGAACAGGGAAATGGAAACGGGCTGAGGGAGGGAGTGGAGAGGGTGCGCAATGAGGCTGTAGACTGCTAATTTAAACAAAAATAACAGGGGTCGAGGTCCAGAAGGGTCTTTTTTGCTAAACGTTCTGCTGATTTCAAAAATCAGAAAAGAGGCGAACATGGGCAGTGGGGGCCGATGGGCTTTGCTGCAACAGTACAGAGCACCAATCAGGGGATGGTGGTCGGGAACAGGGAAATGGAAGCGGGCTGGTGGAGGGAGTGGAGAGGGTGCGCAACAGAGCTGGGACTGCTAATTTAAACAAAAATAACAAGGGCAGAGGTCCAGAAGGGTCTTTTTTGCTAAACGTTCTGCTGATTTCAAAAATCAGAAAAGAGGCGAACATGGGCAGTGGGGGCGATGGGCTTTGCTGCAACAGTACAGAACACCAATCAGGGACGGTGGTCGGGTTGTGAGGCAGGAGGTGGTTGGGAACAGGGAAAAGGAAGAGGGCTGGGGGAGGGAGTGGAGAGGGTGTGCAACGGGGCTGGGGACTGCTAATTTAAATGAAAACAACAGGTATAGAGATCCAGGAGGGTCTTTTTTGCTAAACACTCAGCTGATTTCAAAAATCAGAAAAGAGGCGAAAGCGGGCAGTGCAGGCCAGTAGGCTTTGCTGCAACATTACAGAGCACCAATCAGGGACAGTGGGCGGGGTGTGAGGCGGGAACAGGAAAATGGAAGAGGGCTGGGGAGGGAGTGGAGAGGGTGCGCAACAGGGCTGGGGCCTACTAATTTAAACAAAAATAACAGGGGTTGAGGTCCAGAAGGGTCTTTTTTGCTAAACGTTCTGCTGATTTCAAAAATCAGAAAAGAGGCGAACATGGGCAGTGGGGGCCGATGGGCTTTGCTGCAACATTGCAGAGCACCAATCAGGGACGGTGGGCGGGGTGTGAGGCGGGAGGTGGTTCAGGAACAGGGAAATGGAAGCGGGCTGGGGGAGGGAGTGAAGATGGTATACAACAGGGCCTGGGACTGCTGATTTAAATGAAAATAACAGGGATAGAGGCCCAGAATGGTCTTTTTTGCTAAACACTCACCTGATTTCAAGAATCAGAAAGGAGGTGAATGCGGGCCGGTAGCCTTCGCTGCAACAGTACGGAGCATCAATCAGGGAAGGACGGTGGGCAGGAGGTGGTCGGGAACAGGGAAATGGAAGCGGGGAGGGGGAGGGAGTTGAGAGGTTGTGCAACAGGGCTGGGGACTGCTAATTTAAATGAAAATCACAGGCGGAGATGCCCAGAAAGGGTCTTTTTTGCTAAACTCTCACCTGATTTCAAAAATCAGAATAGAGGTGAACGTGGGCAGGTAGGCTTTGCTGCAACAGTACGGAGCACGAATCAGGGACGATAGGCGGGCTGGGAGGCTGGAGGTGGTCGGGAACAGGGAAATTTAAGCACGCTGGCCAAGGGAGTGGAGAGGGTACGCAACAGGTCTTGGGTCCGCTAATTTAAATGAAAATCACAGAGCTAGAGGCACAGAAGGGTCTTTTTTGCTAAACACTCACCTGATTTCGAAAATCAGAAAAGAGGTGAATGCGGGCAGTGTGGGCCAGTAGGCTTTGCTGCAACAGTACAGAGCACCAATAAGGGATGGTGGGCGGGCTGGGAGGCGGGAGGTGGTCGGGAGCAGGGGACTTGAAGCAGGCTTGGGGAGGGGGTGGAGAGGGTGCGCAACAGGGCTGGGGACCACTAATTTAAATGATTATCACAGGGGTAGAGGCCCAGAATGGTCTTTTATTTGCTAAACACTCACCTGATTTCAAAAATCAGAAAAGAGGTGAACACGGGCAGTGCGTGCCGGTAAGGCTTTGCTGCAACAGTACAGAGCACCAATAATGGACAGTGGGCGGGGTGTGAGGCGGGAGGTGGATCGGGAACAGGGAAATGGAAGTGGGCTGGGGGAGGGAGTTTAGAGGATGTGCCACGGGGCCGGGGACTGCTAATTTAAACAAAAATAACAGGGGTAGAGGCCCAGAATGGACTTTTTTGTTAAACACTGACCTAATTTCAAAAATCAGAACAGAGGTGAACGCAGGAAGTGCAGGCCGGTAGGCTTTGCTGCAACAGTACGGAGCACCAATCAAGGACGGTGGCCGGTATGTGGTCGTGAACAGGGAAATGGAAGCGGGCTGGGGGAGGGAGAGGAGAGGGTGCGCAACAGGGCTGGGGACTGCTAATTTAAATGAAAATCACCGGGATAGAGGCCCAGAAGGGTCTTTTCTACTAAACACTTCCTGATTTCATAAAGTAGAAAAGAGGTGAAACGCGGGCAGTGCCGACCGGTAGGCTTTGCTGCAACAGTACGAAGCAGCAATCAGGGACGGTGGGCGGGCTGGGAGGCGGGAGGTGGTCGGAAACAGGAAAATTGAAGCAGGCTGGGGAGGGAGTGGAGATGGTAAACAACGGGGCCTGGGACTGCTAATTTAAATGAAAATAACAGGGATAGAGGCCCAGAAGGGTCTTTTTTGCTAAACACTCACCTGATTTCAAGAATCAGAAAGGAGGTGAACGCGGGCAGTGCAGGCCGGTAGCCTTCGCCGCAACAGTACGGAGCATCAATCAGGGAAGGACGGTGGGCAGGAGGTGGTCGGGAACAGGGAAATGGTAGCGGGCAGGGGGAGGGAGTGGAGAGGGTGTGCAACAGGGCTGGGGACTGCTAATTTAAATGAAAATCATAGGGGTAGAGGCCAAGAAGGGACTTTTTTGCTAAACACTCACCTGATTTAAAAAAATAAGAATAGAGGTGAACCTGGGCCGGTAGGCTTTGCTGCAACAGTACGGAGCCCGAATCAGGGACGATAGGCGGGCTGGGAGGCAGGAGGTGGTCGGGAACAGGGAAATGGAAGCGCGCTGGGCAAGGGAGTGGAGAGGGTGCGCAACAGGGCTGGGGACCACTAATTTAAATGAAAATTACAGGGGTAGAGGCCAAGAAGGGTCTTTTTTGCTAAACACTCACATGATTTCAAAAATCAGAATAGAGGTGAACGTGGGCCGGTAGGCTTTGCTGCAACAGTACGGAGCCCAAATCAGGGACGATAGGCTGGTTGGGAGGCAGGAGGTGGTCGGGAACAGGGAAATGGAAGCGCGCTGGGCAAGGGAGTGGAGAGGGTACGCAACAGGGCTGGGGACTGCTAATTTAAATGAAAATCACAGGGGGAGATGCCCAGAAAGGGTCTTTTTTGCTAAACTCTCACCTGATTTCAAAAATCAGAATAGAGGTGAACGTGGGCCGGTAGGCTTTGCTGCAACAGTACGGAGCACGAATCAGGGACGATAGGCGGGCTGGGAGGCAGGAGGTGGTCGGGAACAGGGAAATGGAAGAGGGCTGGGGGAGGGAGTGGAGAGGGTACGCAACAGGGCTGGGGACTGTACATTTAAATGAAAATGACAGGGGTAGAGGTACAGAAGGGTCTTTTATTTGCTAAACACTCACCTGATTTCAAAAATCAGAAAAGAGGTGAACACGGGCAGTGCGGGCCGGTAAGGCTTTGCTGCAACAGTACAGAGCACCAATCATGGACGGTGGGCGGGTTGTGAGGCGGGAGGTGGATCGGGAACAGGGAAATGGAAGTGGGCTGGGAGAGGGAGTTTAGAGGATGTGCCACGGGGTCGGGGACTGCTAATTTAAACGAAAGTAACAGGGGTAGAGGCCCAAAATGGTCTTTTTAGTTAAACACTCACGTAATTTCAAAAATCAGAAAAGAGGTGAACGCAGGAAGTGCAGGCCGGTAGGCTTTGCTGCAACAGTATGGAGCACCAATCAAGGACGGTGGCCGGTATGTGGTCGTGAACAGGGAAATGGAAGCGGGCTGGGGGAGGGAGAGGAGAGGGTGCGCAACAGGGCTGGGGACTGCTAATTTAAATGAAAATCACCAGGATAGAGGCACAGAAGGGTCTTTTCTACTAAACACTTCCTGATTTCATAAAGCAGAAAAGAGGTGAAACGCGGGCAGTGCCGGTCGGTAGGCTTTGCTGCAACAGTACGGAGCAGCAATCAGGGACGATGGGCAGGCTGGGAGGCGGGAGGTGGTCGGGAACAGGGAAATTGAAGCAGGCTTGGGGAGGGAGTGGAGAGGGTGCGCAACAGGGCTGGGGACCACTAATTTAAATGAAAATCACAGGGGTAGAGGCCAAGAAGGGACTTTTTTGCTAAACACTCACCTGATTTAAAAAAATAAGAATAGAGGTGAACCTGGGCCGGTAGGCTTTGCTGCAACAGTACGGAGCCCGAATCAGGGACGATAGGCGGGCTGGGAGGCAGGAGGTGGTCGGGAACAGGGAAATGGAAGTGCGCTGGGCAAGGGAGTGGAGAGGGTGCGCAACAGGGATGGGGACCACTAATTTAAATGAAAATTACAGGGGTAGAGGCCAAGAAGGGACTTTTTTGCTAAACACTCACCTGATTTAAAAAAATAAGAATAGAGGTGAACCTGGGCCGGTAGGCTTTGCTGCAACAGTACGGAGCCCGAATCAGGGACGATAGGCTGGTTGGGAGGCAGGAGGTGGTCGGGAACAGGGAAATGGAAGCGCGCTGGGCAAGGGAGTGGAGAGGGTACGCAACAGGGCTGGGGACTGCTAATTTAAATGAAAATGACAGGGGTAGAGGTCCAGAAGGGTCTTTTATTTGCTAAACACTCACCTGATTTCAAAAATCAGAAAAGAGGTGAACGCGAGCAGTGAGGGCCGGTAAGGCTTTGCTGCAACAGTACAGAGCACCAATCAGGGATGGGGGGCGATCTGGAGGCGGGAGGTGGTCGGGAGACAAGGAAATGGAAGCGGGCTGGGGAAGGGAGTGGAGAGGGTACGCAACAAGACTGGGGACCGCTAACTTAAAGGAAAATCACGGAGGTAGAGGCCCAGAATGGTCTTTTTTGCTAAACACTCACCTGATTTTGAAAATCAGAAAAGAGGTGAAAGCGGGCAGTGTGGACGGTAGGCTTTGCTGCAACAGTACGGAGCACCAATCAGGGATGGTGGGCGGGCTTTTAGACGGGAGCTGGTCAACAACAGGGAAATGGAAACGGGCTGAGGGAGGGAATGGAAAGGGTGCGCAACGGGGCTGGGAATTGCTAATTTAAATGAAAATCACAGGTGTAGAGGCCAGGAAGGGTCTTTTTTGCTAAACACTTAACTGATTTCAAAAATCAGAAAAGAGGTGAACGCGGGCAGTGCGGGCCGATAGGCTTTTCTGCAACAGTATGGAGCACCAATCAGGGACGGTGGGCGGGCTGTGAGGCAGAAGGTGGTTGTGAACAGGGAAATGGAAGCGGGCTGGGGGAGGGAGTGGAGAGGGTGTGCAACGGGCCCGGGGACTGCTAATTGAAATGAAAATAACAGGGGTACAGGCCCAGAATGGTCTTTTTTGCTAAACACTCACCTGATTTCGAAAATCAGAAAAGAGGTGAAACGCGGGCAGTGCGGGCCAGTAGGCTTTGCTGCAACAGTACAGAGAACCAATCAGGGACAGTGGGCAGGCTGGGAGGCAGGAGCTGGTCGGGAAAAGCGAAATGGAAGCGGGCTGGTGGAGGGAGTGGAGTGGGTGTGCAACAGGGCTGGGGACTGCTAATTTAAACGAAAATGACAGGGGTACAGGCCCAGAATGGTCTTTTTTGCTAAACACTCACCTGATTTCAAAAATCAGAAAAGAGGTGAACGCGGGAAGTGCAGGCCGGTAGGCTTTGCTGCAACAGTACGGAGCACCAATCAGGGACGGTGGGCGGTAGGTGGTCGGGAACAGGAAATGGAAGAGGGCTTGGGAGGGAGTGGAGAGGGTGCGCAACAGGGCTGGGGCCTACTAATTTAAACAAAAATAACAGGGGTAGAGGTCCAGAAGGGTCTTTTTTGCTAAACGTTCTGCTGATTTAAAAAATCAGAAAAGAGGCGAACATGGGCAGTGGGGGCCGATGGGCTTTGCTGCAACAGTACAGAGCACCAATCAGGGGACGGTGGTCGGGAACAGGGAAATGGAAGAGGTCTGGGGGGGGGTGGAGAGGGTGTGCAAACAGTGCTGGGGACTGCTAATTTAAATGAAAATAACAGGGATAGAGGTCCAGAAGGGTCTTTTTTGCTACACACTTAGCTGATTTCAAAAATCAGAAAAGAGGCGAATGCGGGCAGTGCGGGCCGGTAGGCTTTGCTGCAACAGTACAGAGCACCTATCATGGACGGTGGGCGGGGTGTGAGGCGGGAGGTTGTTTCAGGAACAGGGAAATGGAACCCGGCTGGGGAAGGGAGTGGAGATGGTATACAACGGCGCTGGGGACTGCTAATTTAAATGAAAATAAAAGCGGGAGATGCCCAGAAGAGTCTTTTTTGCTAAACACTCACCTGATTTCAAAACCAGAATAGAGGTGAACATGGGCCGCTAGGCGATTATGCAACAGTACGGAGCACAAATCAGGGACGATAGGCGGGCTGGGAGGCGGGAGGTGGTCAGGAACAGGGAAATGGAAGCGCACTGGGCAAGGGAGTGCAGAGGGTACGCAACGGGGCCTGGGACTGCTAATTTAAATGAAAATAACAGGGGGAGATGCCAGAAGGGTCTTTTTTGCTAAACACTCACCTGATTTCAAAAATCAGAATAGAGGTGAACGTGGGCCGGTAGGCTTTGCTACAACGGTACGGAGCACCAATAAGGGATGGTGGGCAGACTTGGAGGCGGGAGCTGGTCGGGAACAGGGAAATGGAAAAGGGCTGAGGGAGGGAGTGGAGAGGGTGCGCAATGAGGTTGGGGACTGCTAATTTAAACAAAAATCACAGGTGTAGAGGCCCAGAAGGGTCTTTTTTGCTAAACACTCACCTGATTTCAAAAATCAGAAAAGAGGTGAACGTGGGCAGTGCGGGCCGGTAGGCTTTGCTGCAACAGTACGGAGCACCAATCAGGGACCGTGGAGGGAGTGGAGAGTGTGTGCAACGGGGCTGGGGACTGCTAATTTAAATGAAAATAACAGGGGTAGAGGCCCAGAAGGGTCTTTTTTTGCTAAAAACTCACCTGATTTCAAAAGTCATAAAAGAGGAGACCGTGGGCAGGGTGGGCCGGTAGGTTTTGCTGCAACAGTACAGAGCACCAATCGGGGATGTTGGCCAGGCTGGGAGGCGGGAGTTGGTCGGGACCAGGTAAATGGAAGAGGGCTGGCGGAGGGAGAGGAGACAGTACGCAACAGGGCTGGGGACTGCTAATTTCATCGAAAATCACCGGGATAGAGGACCAGAAGGGTCTTTTCTACTAAACACTTCCTGACTTCAAAAAACAGAAAAGAGGTGAAACGGGGGCAGTGCAGGACAGTAGGCTTTGCTGCAACAGTACAGAGAACCAATCAGGGACAGTGGGCGGGCTGGGAGGCAGGAGCTATCGGGAACAGGGAAATGGAAGCGGGCTGGTGGAGGGAGTGGAGTGGGTGTGCAACAGGGCTGGGGACTGCTAATTTAAACGAAAATAACAGGGCTACAGGCCCAGAATGGTCTTTTTTGCTAGAAAGTCAACTGATTTCAAAAATCAGAAAAGAGATGAATGCGGGAAGTGCAGGCCGGTAGGCTTTGCTGCAACAATACCGAGCACCAATCAGGGACGGTGGGGGGTAGGTGGTCGGGAACAGGAAAATGGAAGCGGGCTTGGGGAGGGAGTGGAGAGGGTGCGCAACAGGGCTGGGACTGCTAATTTAAACAAAAACAACATGTATAGAGGTCCAGAAGGGTCTTTTTTGCTAAACACTCAGCTGATTTCAAAAATCAGAAAAGAGGCGAACGCGGGCAGTGCAGGCCAGTAGGCTTTGCTGCAACAGTACAGAGCACCTATCAGGGACGGTGGGCGGGGTGTGAGGCGGGAGGTGGTTCAGGAACAGGGAAATGGAAGCGGGCTGGGGGAGGGAGTGGAGATGGTATACAACGGGGCCTGGGACTGCTAATTTAAATGAAAATAACAGGGATAGAGGCCCAGAATGGTCTTTTTTGCTAAACACTCACATGATTTCAAGAATCAGAAAGGAGGTGAACGCGGGCAGTGCGGGCCGGTAGCCTTCGCTGCAACAGTACGGAGCATCAATCAGGGAAGGACGGTGGGCAGGAGGTGGTCGGGAACAGGTAAATGGAAGCGGGCAGGGGGAGGGAGTGGAGAGGGTGTGCAACAGGCCTGGGGACTGCTAATTTAAATGAAAATCACAGGGGGAGATGCCCAGAAAGGGTCTTTTTTGCTAAACTCTCACCTGATTTCAAAAATCAGAATAGAGGTGAACGTGGGCCGGTAGGCTTTGCTGCAACAGTACGGAGCACGAATCAGGGACGATAAGCGGGCTGGGAGGCTGGAGGTGGTCGGGAACAGGGAAATTTAAGCATGCTGGCCAAGGGAGTGGAGAGGGTACGCAACGGGTCTTGGGTCCGCTCATTTAAATGAAAATCACAGAGCTAGAGGCACAGAAGGGTCTTTTTTGCTAAACACTCACCTGATTTCGAAAATCAGAAAAGCAGTGAATGCGGGCAGTGCGGGCCAGTAGGCTTTGCTGCAACAGTAAGGAGCACCAATAAGGGATGGTGGGCGGGCTGGGGGGCGGGAGGTGGTCGGGAACAGGGGACTTGAAGCAGGCTTGGGGAGGGAGTGGAGAGGGTGCACAACAGGGCTGGGGACCACTAATTTAAATGAAAATCACAGGGGTAGAGGCCAAGAAGGGTCTTTTTTGCTAAACACTCACCTGATTTCAAAAATCAGAATAGAGGTGAGCATGGGCCAGTAGGCTTTGCTGCAACAGTACGGAGCGTGAATCAGGGACGATAGGCGGGCTGGGAGGCAGGAGGTGGTCGGGAACAGGGAAATGGAAGCGGGCTGGTGGAGGGAGTGGAGTGGGTGTGCAACAGGGCTGGGGACTGCTAATTTAAACGAAAATAACAGGGGTACAGGCCCAGAAGGGTCTTTTTTGCTAAACACTCACCTGATTTCAAAAATCAGAAAAGAGGTGAACGCGGGAAGTGCAGGCCGGTAGGCTTTGCTGCAGCAGTACTGAGCACCAATCAGGGACGGTGGGCAGGCTGGGAGGCAGGAGCTGGTCGGGAACAGCGAAATCGAAGCGGGCTGGTGGAGGGAGTGGAGTGGGTGTGCAACAGGGCTGGGGACTGCTAATTTAAACGGAAATAACGGGGGTACAGGCCCAGAATGGTCTTTTTTGCTAAACACTCACCTGATTTCAAAAATCAGAAAAGAGGTGAACGCGGGAAGTGCAGGCCGGTAGGCTTTGCTGCAACAGTATGGAGCACCAATCAGGGACGGTGGGCGGTAGGTGGTCGGGAACAGGAAAATGGAAGAGGGCTGGGGAGGGAGTGGAGGGGGTGCGCAACAGGGCTGGGGCCTACTAATTTAAACAAAAATAACAGGGGTCGAGGTCCAGAAGGGTCTTTTTTGCTAAACGTTCTGCTGATTTCAAAAATCAGAAAAGAGGCGAACATGGGCAGTGGGGGCCGATGGGCTTTGCTGCAACAGTACAGAGCACCAATCGGGGGATGGTGGTCGGGAACAGGGAAATGGAAGAGGGCTGGGGGAGGGAGAGGAGAGGGTGTGCAAACAGGGCTGGGGACTGCTAATTTAAATGAAAATAACAGGGATAGCGGTCCAGAAGGGTCTTTTTTGCTACACACTCAGCTGATTTCAAAAATCAGAAAAGAGGCGAACGCGGGCAGTGCGGGCCGGTAGGCTTTGCTGCAACAGTACAGAGCACCAATCATGGACGGTGGGCGGGGTGTGAGGCGGGAGGTTGTTTCAGGAACAGGGAAATGGAACCCGGCTGGGGGAGGGAGTGGAGATGGTATACAGCGGGGCTGGGGACTGCTAATTTAAATGAAAATAACAGGGGGAGATGCCCAGAAGGGTCTTTTTTGCTAAACACTCACCTGATTTCAAAAATCAGAATAGAGGTGAACGTGGGCCGGTAGGCTTTGCTGCAACAGTACGGAGCACCAATAAGGGATGGTGGGCGGACTTGGAGGCGGGAGCTGGTCGGGAACAGGGAAATGGAAACGGGCTGAGGGAGGGAGTGGAGAGGGTGCGCAATGAGGCTGGGGACTGCTAATTTAAACAAAAATCACAGGTGTAGAGGCCCAGAAGGGTCTTTTTTGCTAAACACTCACCTGATTTCAAAAATCAGAAAAGAGGTGAACGCGGGCAGTGGGGGCCGGTAGGCTTTGCTGCAACAGTACGGAGCACCAATCAGGGACCGTGGAGGGAGTGGAGAGTGTGTGCAGCGGGGCTGGGGACTGCTAATTTAAATGAAAATAACAGGGGTAGAGGCCCAGAAGGGTCTTTTTTTGCTAAAAACTCACCTGATTTCAAAAGTCATAAAAGAGGAGACCGCGGGCAGGGTGGGCCGGTAGGTTTTGCTGCAACAGTACGGAGCACCAATCATGGACGGTGGGCGGGGTGTGAGGCGGGAGGTTGTTTCAGGAACAGGGAAATGGAACCCGGCTGTGGGAGGGAGTGGAGATGGTATACAACGGGGCTGGGGACTGCTAATTTAAATGAAAATAAAAGCGGGAGACGCCCAAAAGAGTCTTTTTTGCTAAACACTCACCTGATTTAAAAAATCAGAATAGAGGTGAACGCGGGCAGTGCGGGCCGGTAGCCTTCGCTGCAACAGTACGGAGCATCAATCAGGGAAGGACGGTGGGCAGGAGGTGGTCGGGAACAGGGAAATGGAAGCGGGCAGGGGGAGAGAGTGGAGAGGGTGTGCAACAGGGCTGGGGACTGCTAATTTAAATGAAAATCACACGGGGAGATGCCCAGAAAGGGTCTTTTTTGCTAAACCTTTACCTGATTTCAAAAATCAGAATAGAGGTGAACGTGGGCCGGTAGGCTTTGCTGCAACAGTACGGAGCACGAATCAGGGACGATAGGCGGGCTGGGAGGCTGGAGGTGGTCGGGAACAGCGAAATTTAAGCACACTGGCCAAGGGAGTGGAGAGGGTACGCAACGGGTCTTGGGTCCGCTAATTTAAATGAAAATCACAGAGCTAGAGGCACAGAAGGGTCTTTTTTGCTAAACACTCACCTGATTTCGAAAATCAGAAAAGAGGTGAATGCGGGCAGTGCGGGCCAGTAGTCTTTGCTGCAACAGTACGGAGCACCAATAATGGATGGTGGGCGGGCTGGGAGGCGGGAGGTGGTCGGGAACAGGGGAATTGAAGCAGGCTTGGGGAGGGAGTGGAGAGGGTGCGCAACAGGGCTGGGGACCACTAATTTAAATGAAAATCACAGGGGTAGAGGCCAAGAAGGGTCTTTTTTGCTAAACACTCACCTGATTTCAAAAATCAGAGTAGAGGTGAACGTGGGCCAGTAGGCTTTGCTGCAACAGTACGGAGCGCAAATCAGGGACGATAGGCAGGCTGGGAGGCAGGAGGTGGTCGGGAACAGGGAAATGGAAGAGGGCTGGGGGAGGGAGTGGAGAGGGTACGCAACAGGGCTGGGGACTGTACATTTAAATGAAAATGACAGGGGTAGAGGTCCAGAAGGGTCTTTTATTTGCTAAACACTCACCTGATTTCAAAAATCAGAAAAGAGGTGAACACGGGCAGTGCGGGCCGGTAAGGCTTTGCTGCAACAGTACAGAGCACCAATCATGGACGGTGGGCGGGGTGTGAGGCGGGAGGTGGATCGGGAACAGGGAAATGGAAGTGGGCTGGGGGAGGGAGTTTAGAGGATGTGCCACGGGGCCGGGGACTGCTAATTTAAACGAAAATAACAGGGGTAGAGGCCCAGAATGGTCTTTTTTGTTAAACACTCACCTAATTTCAAAAATCAGAAAAGAGGTGAACCCAGGAAGTGCAGGCCGGTAGGCTTTGCTGCAACAGTACGGAGCACCAATCAAGGACGGTGGCCGGTATGTGGTTGTGAACAGGGAAATGGAAGCGGGCTGGGGGAGGGAGAGGAGAGGGTGCGCAACAGGGCTGGGGACTGCTAATTTAAATGAAAATCACCGGGATAGAGGCCTAGAAGGGTCTTTTCTACTAAACACTTCCTGATTTCATAAAGTAGAAAAGAGGTGAAACGCGGGCAGTGCCGGACGGTAGGCTTTGCTGCAACAGTACGGAGCAGCAATCAGGGACGGTGGGCGGGCTGGGAGGCGGGAGGTGGTCGGGAACAGGTAAATTGAAGCAGGCTTGGGGAGGGAGTGGAGAGGGTGCGCAACAGGGCTGGGGACCACTAATTTAAATGAAAATCACAGGGGTAGAGGCCAAGAAGGGTCTTTTTTGCTAAACACTCACCTGATTTCAAAAATAAGAATAGAGGTGAACGTGGGCCGGTAGGCTTTGCTGCAACAGTACGGAGCCCGAATCAGGGACGATAGGCTGGCTGGGAGGCAGGAGGTGGTCGGGAACAGGGAAATGGAAGCGCGCTGGGCAAGGGAGTGGAGAGGGTACGCAACAGGGCTGGGGACTGCTAATTTAAATGAAAATGACACGGGTAGAGGTCCAGAAGGGTCTTTTATTTGCTAAACCCTCACCTGATTTCAAAAATCAGAAAAGAGGTGAACGCGAGCAGTGCGGGCCGGTAAGGCTTTGCTGCAACAGTACAGAGCACCAATCAGGGATTATGGGGGGCGATCTGGAGGCGGGAGGTGGTCTGGAGACAGGGAAATGGAAGCGGGCTGGGGAAGGGAGTGGAGAGTGTACGCAACGAGACCGGGGACCGCTAACTTAAAGGAAAATCACAGAGGTAGAGGCCCAGAATGGTCTTTTTTGCTAAACACTCACCTGATTTTGAAAATCAGAAAAGAGGTGAAAGCGGGCAGTGTGGACGGTAGGCTTTGCTGCAACAGTACGGAGCACCAATCAGGGATGGTGGGCGGGCTTGTAGGCGGGAGCTGGTCAACAACAGGGAAATGGAAACGGGCTGAGGGAGGGAGTGGAAAGGGTGCGCAACGGGGCTGGGAATTGCTAATTTAAATGAAAATCACAGGTGCAGAGGCCCAGAAGGGTCTTTTTTGCTAAACACTTAACTGATTTCAAAAATCAGAAAAGAGGTGAACGCGGGCAGTGCGGGCCGATAGGCTTTTCTGCAACAGTATGGAGCACCAATCAGGGACGGTGGGCGGGCTGTGAGGCAGAAGGTGGTTGGGAACAGGGAAATGGAAGTGGGCTGGGGGAGGGAGTGGAGAGGGTGTGCAACGGGCCCGGGACTGCTAATTGAAATGAAAATAACAGGGGTACAGGCCCAGAATGGTCTTTTTTGCTAAACACTCACCTGATTTCAAAAATCAGAAAAGAGGTGAACGCGGGAAGTGCAGGCCGGTAGGCTTTGCTGCAACAGTACGGAGCACCAATCAGGGACGGTGGGCGGTAGGTGGTCGGGAAGAGGAAATGGAAGAGGGCTTGGGAGGGAGTGGAGAGGGTGCGCAACAGGGCTGGGGCCTACTAATTTAAACAAAAATAACAGGGGTAGAGGTCCAGAAGGGTTTTTTTTGCTAAACGTTCTGCTGATTTAAAAAATCAGAAAAGAGGCGAACATGGGCAGTGGGGGCCGGTGGGCTTTGCTGCAACAGTACAGAGCACCAATCAGGGGACGATGGTCAGGAACAGGGAAATGGAAGAGGGCTGGGGGAGGGAGTGGAGAGGGTGTGCAAACAGGGCTGGGGACTGCTAATTTAAATGAAAATAACAGGGATAGAGGTCCAGAAGGGTCTTTTTTGCTACACACTCAGCTGATTTCAAAAATCAGAAAAGAGGCGAACGCGGGCAGTGCGGGCCGGTAGGCTTTGCTGCAACAGTACAGAGCACCAATCATGGACGGTGGGTGGGGTGTGAGGCGGGAGGTTGTTTCAGGAACAGGGAAATGGAACCCGGCTGGGGGAGGGAGTGGAGATGGTATACAGCGGGGCTGGGGACTGCTAATTTAAATGAAAATAACAGGGGGAGATGCCCAGAAGGGTCTTTTTTGCTAAACACTCACCTGATTTCAAAAATCAGAATAGAGGTGAACGTGGGCCGGTAGGCTTTGCTGCAACAGTACGGAGCACCAATAAGGGATGGTGGGCGGACTTGGAGGCGGGAGCTGGTCGGGAACAGGGAAATGGAAACGGGCTGAGGGAGGGAGTGGAGAGGGTGCGCAATGAGGCTGGGGACTGCTAATTTAAACAAAAATCACAGGTGTAGAGGCCCAGAAGGGTCTTTTTTGCTAAACACTCACCTGATTTCAAAAATCAGAAAAGAGGTGAACGCGGGCAGTGCGGGCCGGTAGGCTTTGCTGCAACAGTACGGAGCACCAATCAGGGACCGTGGAGGGAGTGGAGAGTGTGTGCAACGGGGCTGGGGACTGCTAATTTAAATGAAAATAACAGGGGTAGAGGCCCAGAAGGGTCTTTTTTTGCTAAAAACTCACCTGATCTCAAAAGTCATAAAAGAGGAGACCGCGGGCAGGGTGGGCCGGTAGGTTTTGCTGCAACAGTACGGAGCACCAATCATGGACGGTTGGCGGGGTGTGAGGCGGGAGGTTGTTTCAGGAACAGGGAAATGGAACCCGGCTGTGGGAGGGAGTGGAGATGGCATACAACAGGGCTGGGGACTGCTAATTTAAATGAAAATAAAAGCGGGAGATGCCCAGAAGAGTCTTTTTTGCTAAACACTCACCTGATTTAAAAAATCAGAATAGAGGTGAACGTGGGCCGGTAGGCTATTATGCAACAGTACAGAGCACGAATCAGGGACGATAGGCGGGCTGGGAGGCAGGAGGTGGTCGGGAACAGGGAAATGGAAGCGCACTGGGCAAGGGAGTGCAGAGGGTACGCAACGGGGCTTGGGACTGCTAATTTAAATGAAAATAACAGGGGGAGATGCCCAGAAGGGTCTTTTTTGCTAAACACTCACCTGATTTCAAAAAATCAGAATGGAGGTGAACGTGGACCGGTAGGCTTTGCTGCAACAGTACGGAGCACCAATAAGGGATGGTGGGCAGACTTGGAGGCGGGAGCTGGTCGGGAACAGGGAAATGGAAACGGGCTGAGGGAGGCAGTGGAGGGGGTACGCAATGAGGCTGGGGACTGCTAATTTAAACAAAAATCACAGGTGTAGAGGCCCAGAAGGGTCTTTTTTGCTAAACACTCACCTGATTTCAAAAATCAGAAAAGAGGTGAACGCGGGCAGTGCGGGCCGGTAGGCTTTGCTGCAACAGTACGGAGCACCAATCAGGGACCGTGGAGGGAGTGGAGAGTGTGTGCAACGGGGCTGGGGACTGCTAATTTAAATGAAAATAACAGGGGTAGAGGCCCAGAAGGGTCTTTTTTTGCTAAAAACTCACCTGATTTCAAAAGTCATAAAAGAGGTGACCGCGGGCAGGGTGGGCCGGTAGGTTTTGCTGCAACAGTACGGAGCACCAATCGGGGATGGTGGCCAGGCTGGGAGGCGGGAGTTGGTCGGGACCAGGTAAATGCAAGAGGGCTGGCGGAGGGAGAGGAGACAGTACGCAACAGGGCTGGGGACCGCTAATTTCATCGAAAATCACCGGGATAGAGGGCCAGAAGGGTCTTTTCTACTAAACACTTCCTGACTTCAAAAAACAGAAAAGAGGTGAAACGGGGGCAGTGCAGGACAGTAGGCTTTGCTGCAACAGTACAGAGAACCAATCAGGGACAGTTGGCGGGCTGGGAGGAAGGAGCTATCGGGAACAGGGAAATGGAAGCGGGCTGGTGGAGGGAGTGGAGTGGGTGTGCAACAGGGCTGGGGACTGCTAATTTAAACAAAAATAACAGGGGTACAGGCCCAGAATGGTCTTTTTTGCTAAAAAGTCAACTGATTTCAAAAATCAGAAAAGAGATGAATGCGGGAAGTGCAGGCCGGTAGGCTTTGCTGCAACAATACCGAGCACCAATCAGGGACGGTGGGCGGTAGGTGGCCGGGAACAGGAAAATGGAAGCGGGCTGGGGGAGGGAGTGGATAGGGTGCGCAACAGGGCTGGGACTGCTAATTTAAACAAAAATAACATGGGTAGAGGTCCAGAAGGGTCTTTTTTTGCTAAACACTCAGCTGATTTCAAAAATCAGAAAAGAGGCGAACATGGGCAGTGCAGGCCGGTAGTCTTTGCTGCAACAGAACAAAGCACCAATCAGGGACGGTGGTCGGGCTGTAAGGCAGGAGGTGGTTGGGAACAGGGAAAAGGAAGAGGGCTGGGGGAGGGAGTGGAGAGGGTGTGCAACGGGGCTGGGGACTGCCAAATTAAATGAAAACAACAGGTATAGAGGTCCAGAGGAGTCTTTTTTGCTAAACACTCAGCTGATTTCAAAAATCAGAAAAGAGGCGAACGCGGGCAGTGCAGGCCAGTAGGCTTTGCTGCAACAGTACAGAGCACCAATATGGGATGGTGGGCAGGGTGTGAGGCGGGAGGTGGTTCAGGAACAGGGAAATGGAAGCAGGCTGGGGAGGGAGTGGAGAGGGTACGCAACGGGTCTTGGGTCCGCTAATTTAAATGAAAATCACAGAGCTAGAGGCACAGAAGGGTCTTTTTTGCTAAACACTCACCTGATTTCAAAAATCAGAATAGAGGTGAACGTGGGCCAGTAGGCTTTGCTGCAACAGTACGGAGCGCAAATCAGGGACGATAGGCGGGCTGGGAGGCAGGAGGTGGTCGGGAACAGGGAAATGGAAGAGGGCTGGGGGAGGGAGTGGAGAGGGTACGCAACAGGGCTGGGGACTGTACATTTAAATGAAAATGACAGGGGTAGAGGTCCAGAAGGGTCTTTTATTTGCTAAACACTCACCTGATTTCAAAAATCAGAAAAGAGGTGAACACGGGCAGTGCGGGAAGGTAAGGCTTTGCTGCAACAATACAGAGCACCAATCATGGACGGTGGGCGGGGTGTGAGGCGGGAGGTGGATCGGGAACAGGGAAATGGAAGTGGGCTGGGGGAGGGAGTTTAGAGGATGTGCCACGGGGCCGGGGACTGCTAATTTAAACGAAAATAACAGGGGTAGAGGCCCAGAATGGTCTTTTTTGTTAAACACTCACCTAATTTCAAAAATCAGAAAAGAGGTGAACCCAGGAAGTGCAGGCCGGTAGGCTTTGCTGCAACAGTACGGAGCACCAATCAAGGACGGTGGCCGGTATGCGGTTGTGAACAGGGAAATGGAAGCGGGCTGGGGGAGGGAGAGGAGAGGGTGCGCAACAGGGCTGGGGACTGCTAATTTAAATGAAAATCACCGGGATAGAGGCCCAGAAGGGTCTTTTCTACTAAACAGTTCCTGATTTCATAAAGTAGAAAAGAGATGAAACGCGGGCAGTGCCGGCCGGTAGGCTTTGCTGCAACAGTACGGAGCAGCAATCAGGGACGGTGGGCGGGCTGGGAGGCGGGAGGTGGAGGTGGTCGGGAAGAGGGAAATTGAAGCAGGCTGCGGAGGGAGTGGAGATGGTATACAACGGGGCCTGGGACTGCTAATTTAAATAAAAATAACAGGGATAGAGGCACAGAATGGTCTTTTTTGCTAAACACTCACCTGATTTCAAGAATCAGAAAGGAGGTGAACGCGGGCAGTGCGGGCCGGTAGCCTTCGCTGCAACAGTACGGAGCATCAATCAGGGAAGGACGGTGGGCAGGAGGTGGTCGGGAACAGGGAAATGGAAGCGGGCAGGGGAGGGAGTGGAGAGGGTGTGCAACAGGGCTGGGGACTGCTAATTTAAATGAAAATCACAGGGGGAGATGCCCAGAAAGGGTCTTTTTTGCTAAACCTTCACCTGATTTCAAAAATCAGAATAGAGGTGAACGTGGGCCGGTAGGCTTTGCTGCAACAGTACGGAGCACGAATCAGGGACGATAGGCGGGCTGGGAGGCTGGAGGTGGTCGGGAACAGCGAAATTTAAGCACGCTGGCCAAGGGAGTGGAGAGGGTACGCAACGGGTCTTGGGTCCGCTAATTTAAATGAAAATCACAGAGCTAGAGGCACAGAAGGGTCTTTTTTGCTAAACACTCACCTGATTTCGAAAATCAGAAAAGAGGTGAATGCGGACAGTGCAGGCCAGTAGGCTTTGCTGCAACAGTACGGAGCACCAATAAGGGATGGTGGGCGGGCTGGGAGGCGGGAGGTGGTCGGGAACAGGGGAATTGAAGCAGGCTTGGGGAGGGAGTGGAGAGGGTGCGCAACAGGGCTGGGGACCACTAATTTAAATGAAAATCACAGGGGTAGAGGCCAAGAAGATAGTTTTTGCTAAACACTCACCTGATTTCAAAAATCAGAATAGAGGTGAACGTGGGCCAGTAGGCTTTGCTGCAACAGTACGGAGCGCAAATCAGGGACGATAGGCGGGCTGGGAGGCAGGAGGTGGTCGGGAACAGGGAAATGGAAGAGGGCTGGGGGAGGGAGTGGAGAGGGTACGCAACAGGGCTGGGGACTGTACATTTAAATGAAAATGACAGGGGTAGAGGTCCAGAAGGGTCTTTTATTTGCTAAACACTCACCTGATTTCAAAAATCAGAAAAGAGGTGAACACGGGCAGTGCGGGCTGGTAAGGCTTTGCTGCAACAATACAGAGCACCAATCATGGACGGTGGGCGGGGTGTGAGGCGGGAGGTGGATCGGGAACAGGGAAATGGCAGTGGGCTGGGGGAGGGAGTTTAGAGGATGTGCCACGGGGCCGGGGACTGCTAATTTAAACGAAAATAACAGGGGTATAGGCCCAGAATGGTCTTTTTTGTTAAACACTCACCTAATTTCAAAAATCAGAAAAGAGGTGAACCCAGGAAGTGCAGGCCGGTAGGCTTTGCTGCAACAGTACGGAGCACCAATCAAGGACGGTGCCCGGTATGCGGTTGTGAACAGGGAAATGGAAGCGGGCTGGGGGAGGGAGAGGAGAGGGTGCGCAACAGGGCTGGGGACTGCTAATTTAAATGAAAATCACCGGGATAGAGGCCCAGAAGGGTCTTTTGTACTAAACAGTTCCTGATTTCATAAAGTAGAAAAGAGGTGAAACGCGGGCAGTGCCGGCCGGTAGGCTTTGCTGCAACAGTACGGAGCAGCAATCAGGGACGGTGGGCGGGCTGGGAGGCGGGAGGTGGTCGGGAACAGGGAAATTGAAGCAGGCTGGGGAGGGAGTGGAGATGGTATACAACGGGGCCTGGGACTGCTAATTTAAATAAAAATAACAGGGATAGAGGCCCAGAATGGTCTTTTTTGCTAAACACTCACCTGATTTCAAGAATCAGAAAGGAGGTGAACGCGGGCAGTGCGGGCCGGTAGCCTTTGCTGCAACAGTACGGAGCATCAATCAGGGAAGGACGGTGGGCAGGAGGTGGTCGGGAACAGGGAAATGGAACCCGGCTGTGGGAGGGAGTGGAGATGGCATACAACGGGGCTGGGGACTGCTAATTTAAATGAAAATAAAAGCGGGAGATGCCCAGAAGAGTCTTTTTTGCTAAACACTCACCTGATTTAAAAAATCAGAATAGAGGTGAACGTGGGCCGGTAGGCTATTATGCAACAGTACAGAGCACGAATCAGGGACGATAGGCGGGCTGGGAGGCAGGAGGTGGTCGGGAACAGGGAAATGGAAGCGCACTGGGCAAGGGAGTGCAGAGGGTACGCAACGGGGCTTGGGACTGCTAATTTAAATGAAAATAACAGGGGGAGATGCCCAGAAGGGTCTTTTTTGCTAAACACTCACCTGATTTCAAAAAATCAGAATGGAGGTGAACGTGGACCGGTAGGCTTTGCTGCAACAGTACGGAGCACCAATAAGGGATGGTGGGCAGACTTGGAGGCGGGAGCTGGTCGGGAACAGGGAAATGGAAACGGGCTGAGGGAGGCAGTGGAGGGGGTACGCAATGAGGCTGGGGACTGCTAATTTAAACAAAAATCACAGGTGTAGAGGCCCAGAAGGGTCTTTTTTGCTAAACACTCACCTGATTTCAAAAATCAGAAAAGAGGTGAACGCGGGCAGTGCGGGCCGGTAGGCTTTGCTGCAACAGTACGGAGCACCAATCAGGAACCGTGGAGGGAGTGGAGAGTGTGTGCAACGGGGCTGGGGACTGCTAATTTAAATGAAAATAACAGGGGTAGAGGCCCAGAAGGGTCTTTTTTTGCTAAAAACTCACCTGATTTCAAAAGTCATAAAAGAGGTGACCGCGGGCAGGGTGGGCCGGTAGGTTTTGCTGCAACAGTACGGAGCACCAATCGGGGATGGTGGCCAGGCTGGGAGGCGGGAGTTGGTCGGGACCAGGTAAATGGAAGAGGGCTGGCGGAGGGAGAGGAGACAGTACGCAACAGGGCTGGGGACCGCTAATTTCATCGAAAATCACCGGGATAGAGGGCCAGAAGGGTCTTTTCTACTAAACACTTCCTGACTTCAAAAAACAGAAAAGAGGTGAAACGGGGGCAGTGCAGGACAGTAGGCTTTGCTGCAACAGTACAGAGAACCAATCAGGGACAGTTGGCGGGCTGGGAGGAAGGAGCTATCGGGAACAGGGAAATGGAAGCGGGCTGGTGGAGGGAGTGGAGTGGGTGTGCAACAGGGCTGGGGACTGCTAATTTAAACAAAAATAACAGGGGTACAGGCCCAGAATGGTCTTTTTTGCTAAAAAGTCAACTGATTTCAAAAATCAGAAAACAGATGAATGCGGGAAGTGCAGGCCGGTAGGCTTTGCTGCAACAATACCGAGCACCAATCAGGGACGGTGGGCGGTAGGTGGCCGGGAACAGGAAAATGGAAGCGGGCTGGGGGAGGGAGTGGATAGGGTGCGCAACAGGGCTGGGACTGCTAATTTAAACAAAAATAACATGGGTAGAGGTCCAGAAGGGTCTTTTTTTGCTAAACACTCAGCTGATTTCAAAAATCAGAAAAGAGGCGAACATGGGCAGTGCAGGCCGGTAGTCTTTGCTGCAACAGAACAAAGCACCAATCAGGGACGGTGGTCGGGCTGTAAGGCAGGAGGTGGTTGGGAACAGGGAAAAGGAAGAGGGCTGGGGGAGGGAGTGGAGAGGGTGTGCAACGGGGCTGGGGACTGCCAAATTAAATGAAAACAACAGGTATAGAGGTCCAGAGGAGTCTTTTTTGCTAAACACTCAGCTGATTTCAAAAATCAGAAAAGAGGCGAACGCGGGCAGTGCAGGCCAGTAGGCTTTGCTGCAACAGTACAGAGCACCAATATGGGATGGTGGGCAGGGTGTGAGGCGGGAGGTGGTTCAGGAACAGGGAAATGGAAGCAGGCTGGGGAGGGAGTGGAGAGGGTACGCAACGGGTCTTGGGTCCGCTAATTTAAATGAAAATCACAGAGCTAGAGGCACAGAAGGGTCTTTTTTGCTAAACACTCACCTGATTTCAAAAATCAGAATAGAGGTGAACGTGGGCCAGTAGGCTTTGCTGCAACAGTACGGAGCGCAAATCAGGGACGATAGGCGGGCTGGGAGGCAGGAGGTGGTCGGGAACAGGGAAATGGAAGAGGGCTGGGGGAGGGAGTGGAGAGGGTACACAACAGGGCTGGGGACTGTACATTTAAATGAAAATGACAGGGGTAGAGGTCCAGAAGGGTCTTTTATTTGCTAAACACTCACCTGATTTCAAAAATCAGAAAAGAGGTGAACACGGGCAGTGCGGGAAGGTAAGGCTTTGCTGCAACAATACAGAGCACCAATCATGGACGCTGGGCGGGGTGTGAGGCGGGAGGTGGATCGGGAACAGGGAAATGGAAGTGGGCTGGGGGAGGGAGTTTAGAGGATGTGCCACGGGGCCGGGGACTGCTAATTTAAACGAAAATAACAGGGGTAGAGGCCCAGAATGGTCTTTTTTGTTAAACACTCACCTAATTTCAAAAATCAGAAAAGAGGTGAACCCAGGAAGTGCAGGCCGGTAGGCTTTGCTGCAACAGTACGGAGCACCAATCAAGGACGGTGGCCGGTATGCGGTTGTGAACAGGGAAATGGAAGCGGGCTGGGGGAGGGAGAGGAGAGGGTGCGCAACAGGGCTGGGGACTGCTAATTTAAATGAAAATCACCGGGATAGAGGCCCAGAAGGGTCTTTTCTACTAAACAGTTCCTGATTTCATAAAGTAGAAAAGAGATGAAACGCGGGCAGTGCCGGCCGGTAGGCTTTGCTGCAACAGTACGGAGCAGCAATCAGGGACGGTGGGCGGGCTGGGAGGCGGGAGGTGGAGGTGGTCGGGAAGAGGGAAATTGAAGCAGGCTGCGGAGGGAGTGGAGATGGTATACAACGGGGCCTGGGACTGCTAATTTAAATAAAAATAACAGGGATAGAGGCACAGAATGGTCTTTTTTGCTAAACACTCACCTGATTTCAAGAATCAGAAAGGAGGTGAACGCGGGCAGTGCGGGCCGGTAGCCTTCGCTGCAACAGTACGGAGCATCAATCAGGGAAGGACGGTGGGCAGGAGGTGGTCGGGAACAGGGAAATGGAAGCGGGCAGGGGAGGGAGTGGAGAGGGTGTGCAACAGGGCTGGGGACTGCTAATTTAAATGAAAATCACAGGGGGAGATGCCCAGAAAGGGTCTTTTTTGCTAAACCTTCACCTGATTTCAAAAATCAGAATAGAGGTGAACGTGGGCCGGTAGGCTTTGCTGCAACAGTACGGAGCACGAATCAGGGACGATAGGCGGGCTGGGAGGCTGGAGGTGGTCGGGAACAGCGAAATTTAAGCACGCTGGCCAAGGGAGTGGAGAGGGTACGCAACGGGTCTTGGGTCCGCTAATTTAAATGAAAATCACAGAGCTAGAGGCACAGAAGGGTCTTTTTTGCTAAACACTCACCTGATTTCGAAAATCAGAAAAGAGGTGAATGCGGACAGTGCAGGCCAGTAGGCTTTGCTGCAACAGTACGGAGCACCAATAAGGGATGGTGGGCGGGCTGGGAGGCGGGAGGTGGTCGGGAACAGGGGAATTGAAGCAGGCTTGGGGAGGGAGTGGAGAGGGTGCGCAACAGGGCTGGGGACCACTAATTTAAATGAAAATCACAGGGGTAGAGGCCAAGAAGATAGTTTTTGCTAAACACTCACCTGATTTCAAAAATCAGAATAGAGGTGAACGTGGGCCAGTAGGCTTTGCTGCAACAGTACGGAGCGCAAATCAGGGACGATAGGCGGGCTGGGAGGCAGGAGGTGGTCGGGAACAGGGAAATGGAAGAGGGCTGGGGGAGGGAGTGGAGAGGGTACGCAACAGGGCTGGGGACTGTACATTTAAATGAAAATGACAGGGGTAGAGGTCCAGAAGGGTCTTTTATTTGCTAAACACTCACCTGATTTCAAAAATCAGAAAAGAGGTGAACACGGGCAGTGCGGGCTGGTAAGGCTTTGCTGCAACAATACAGAGCACCAATCATGGACGGTGGGCGGGGTGTGAGGCGGGAGGTGGATCGGGAACAGGGAAATGGCAGTGGGCTGGGGGAGGGAGTTTAGAGGATGTGCCACGGGGCCGGGGACTGCTAATTTAAACGAAAATAACAGGGGTATAGGCCCAGAATGGTCTTTTTTGTTAAACACTCACCTAATTTCAAAAATCAGAAAAGAGGTGAACCCAGGAAGTGCAGGCCGGTAGGCTTTGCTGCAACAGTACGGAGCACCAATCAAGGACGGTGCCCGGTATGCGGTTGTGAACAGGGAAATGGAAGCGGGCTGGGGGAGGGAGAGGAGAGGGTGCGCAACAGGGCTGGGGACTGCTAATTTAAATGAAAATCACCGGGATAGAGGCCCAGAAGGGTCTTTTGTACTAAACAGTTCCTGATTTCATAAAGTAGAAAAGAGGTGAAACGCGGGCAGTGCCGGCCGGTAGGCTTTGCTGCAACAGTACGGAGCAGCAATCAGGGACGGTGGGCGGGCTGGGAGGCGGGAGGTGGTCGGGAACAGGGAAATTGAAGCAGGCTGGGGAGGGAGTGGAGATGGTATACAACGGGGCCTGGGACTGCTAATTTAAATAAAAATAACAGGGATAGAGGCCCAGAATGGTCTTTTTTGCTAAACACTCACCTGATTTCAAGAATCAGAAAGGAGGTGAACGCGGGCAGTGCGGGCCGGTAGCCTTTGCTGCAACAGTACGGAGCATCAATCAGGGAAGGACGGTGGGCAGGAGGTGGTCGGGAACAGGGAAATGGAAGCGGGCAGGGGAGGGAGTGGAGAGGGTGTGCAACAGGGCTGGGGACTGCTAATTTAAATGAAAATCACAGGGGAGATGCCCAGAAAGGGTCTTTTTTGCTAAACCTTCACCTGATTTCAAAAATCAGAATAGAGGTGAACGTGGGCCGGTAGGCTTTGCTGCAACAGTACGGAGCACGAATCAGGGACGATAGGCGGGCTGGGAGGCTGGAGGTGGTCGGGAACAGCGAAATTTAAGCACGCTGGCCAAGGGAGTGGAGAGGGTACGCAACGGGTCTTGGGTCCGCTAATTTAAATGAAAATCACAGAGCTAGAGGCACAGAAGGGTCTTTTTTGCTAAACACTCACCTGATTTCAAAAATCAGAATAGAGGTGAACGTGGGCCAGTAGGCTTTGCTGCAACAGTACGGAGCGCAAATCAGGGACGATAGGCGGGCTGGGAGGCAGGAGGTGGTCGGGAACAGGGAAATGGAAGAGGGCTGGGGGAGGGAGTGGAGAGGGTACACAACAGGGCTGGGGACTGTACATTTAAATGAAAATGACAGGGGTAGAGGTCCAGAAGGGTCTTTTATTTGCTAAACACTCACCTGATTTCAAAAATCAGAAAAGAGGTGAACACGGGCAGTGCGGGAAGGTAAGGCTTTGCTGCAACAATACAGAGCACCAATCATGGACGGTGGGCGGGGTGTGAGGCGGGAGGTGGATCGGGAACAGGGAAATGGAAGTGGGCTGGGGGAGGGAGTTTAGAGGATGTGCCACGGGGCCGGGGACTGCTAATTTAAACGAAAATAACAGGGGTAGAGGCCCAGAATGGTCTTTTTTGTTAAACACTCACCTAATTTCAAAAATCAGAAAAGAGGTGAACCCAGGAAGTGCAGGCCGGTAGGCTTTGCTGCAACAGTACGGAGCACCAATCAAGGACGGTGGCCGGTATGCGGTTGTGAACAGGGAAATGGAAGCGGGCTGGGGGAGGGAGAGGAGAGGGTGCGCAACAGGGCTGGGGACTGCTAATTTAAATGAAAATCACCGGGATAGAGGCCCAGAAGGGTCTTTTCTACTAAACAGTTCCTGATTTCATAAAGTAGAAAAGAGATGAAACGCGGGCAGTGCCGGCCGGTAGGCTTTGCTGCAACAGTACGGAGCAGCAATCAGGGACGGTGGGCGGGCTGGGAGGCGGGAGGTGGAGGTGGTCGGGAAGAGGGAAATTGAAGCAGGCTGCGGAGGGAGTGGAGATGGTATACAACGGGGCCTGGGACTGCTAATTTAAATAAAAATAACAGGGATAGAGGCACAGAATGGTCTTTTTTGCTAAACACTCACCTGATTTCAAGAATCAGAAAGGAGGTGAACGCGGGCAGTGCGGGCCGGTAGCCTTCGCTGCAACAGTACGGAGCATCAATCAGGGAAGGACGGTGGGCAGGAGGTGGTCGGGAACAGGGAAATGGAAGCGGGCAGGGGAGGGAGTGGAGAGGGTGTGCAACAGGGCTGGGGACTGCTAATTTAAATGAAAATCACAGGGGGAGATGCCCAGAAAGGGTCTTTTTTGCTAAACCTTCACCTGATTTCAAAAATCAGAATAGAGGTGAACGTGGGCCGGTAGGCTTTGCTGCAACAGTACGGAGCACGAATCAGGGACGATAGGCGGACTGGGAGGCTGGAGGTGGTCGGGAACAGCGAAATTTAAGCACGCTGGCCAAGGGAGTGGAGAGGGTACGCAACGGGTCTTGGGTCCGCTAATTTAAATGAAAATCACAGAGCTAGAGGCACAGAAGGGTCTTTTTTGCTAAACACTCACCTGATTTCGAAAATCAGAAAAGAGGTGAATGCGGACAGTGCAGGCCAGTAGGCTTTGCTGCAACAGTACGGAGCACCAATAAGGGATGGTGGGCGGGCTGGGAGGCGGGAGGTGGTCGGGAACAGGGGAATTGAAGCAGGCTTGGGGAGGGAGTGGAGAGGGTGCGCAACAGGGCTGGGGACCACTAATTTAAATGAAAATCACAGGGGTAGAGGCCAAGAAGATAGTTTTTGCTAAACACTCACCTGATTTCAAAAATCAGAATAGAGGTGAACGTGGGCCAGTAGGCTTTGCTGCAACAGTACGGAGCGCAAATCAGGGACGATAGGCGGGCTGGGAGGCAGGAGGTGGTCGGGAACAGGGAAATGGAAGAGGGCTGGGGGAGGGAGTGGAGAGGGTACGCAACAGGGCTGGGGACTGTACATTTAAATGAAAATGACAGGGGTAGAGGTCCAGAAGGGTCTTTTATTTGCTAAACACTCACCTGATTTCAAAAATCAGAAAAGAGGTGAACACGGGCAGTGCGGGCTGGTAAGGCTTTGCTGCAACAATACAGAGCACCAATCATGGACGGTGGGCGGGGTGTGAGGCGGGAGGTGGATCGGGAACAGGGAAATGGCAGTGGGCTGGGGGAGGGAGTTTAGAGGATGTGCCACGGGGCCGGGGACTGCTAATTTAAACGAAAATAACAGGGGTATAGGCCCAGAATGGTCTTTTTTGTTAAACACTCACCTAATTTCAAAAATCAGAAAAGAGGTGAACCCAGGAAGTGCAGGCCGGTAGGCTTTGCTGCAACAGTACGGAGCACCAATCAAGGACGGTGCCCGGTATGCGGTTGTGAACAGGGAAATGGAAGCGGGCTGGGGGAGGGAGAGGAGAGGGTGCGCAACAGGGCTGGGGACTGCTAATTTAAATGAAAATCACCGGGATAGAGGCCCAGAAGGGTCTTTTGTACTAAACAGTTCCTGATTTCATAAAGTAGAAAAGAGGTGAAACGCGGGCAGTGCCGGCCGGTAGGCTTTGCTGCAACAGTACGGAGCAGCAATCAGGGACGGTGGGCGGGCTGGGAGGCGGGAGGTGGTCGGGAACAGCGAAATTTAAGCACGCTGGCCAAGGGAGTGGAGAGGGTACGCAACGGGTCTTGGGTCCGCTAATTTAAATGAAAATCACAGAGCTAGAGGCACAGAAGGGTCTTTTTTGCTAAACACTCACCTGATTTCGAAAATCAGAAAAGAGGTGAATGCGGGCAGTGCGGGCCAGTAGGCTTTGCTGCAACAGTACGGAGCACCAATAAGGGATGGTGGGCGGGCTGGGAGGCGGGAGGTGGTCGGGAACAGTGGAATTGAAGCAGGCTTGGGGAGGGAGTGGAGAGGGTGCGCAACAGGGCTGGGGACCACTAATTTAAATGAAAATCACAGGGGTAGAGGCCAAGAAGGGTCTTTTTTGCTAAACACTCACCTGATTTCAAAAATCAGAATAGAGGTGAACGTGGGCCAGTAGGCTTTGCTGCAACAGTACGGAGCGCAAATCAGGGACGATAGGCAGGCTGGGAGGCAGGAGGTGGTCGGGAACAGGGAAATGGAAGAGGGCTGGGGGAGGGAGTGGAGAGGGTACGCAACAGGGCTGGGGACTGTACATTTAAATGAAAATGACAGGGGTAGAGGTCCAGAAGGGTCTTTTATTTGCTAAACACTCACCTGATTTCAAAAATCAGAAAAGAGGTGAACACGGGCAGTGCGGGCCGGTAAGGCTTTGCTGCAACAGTACAGAGCACCAATCATGGACGGTGGGCGGGGTGTGAGGCGGGAGGTGGATCGGGAACAGGGAAATGGAAGTGGGCTGGGGGAGGGAGTTTAGAGGATGTGCCACGGGGCCGGGGACTGCTAATTTAAACGAAAATAACAGGGGTAGAGGCCCAGAATGCTCTTTTTTGTTAAACACTCACCTAATTTCAAAAATCAGAAAAGAGGTGAACCCAGGAAGTGCAGGCCGGTAGGCTTTGCTGCAACAGTACGGAGCACCAATCAAGGACGGTGGCCGGTATGTGGTTGTGAACAGGGAAATGGAAGCGGGCTGGGGGAGGGAGAGGAGAGGGTGCGCAACAGGGCTGGGGACTGCTAATTTAAATGAAAATCACCGGGATAGAGGCCCAGAAGGGTCTTTTCTACTAAACACTTCCTGATTTCATAAAGTAGAAAAGAGGTGAAACGCGGGCAGTGCCGGCCGGTAGGCTTTGCTGCAACAGTACGGAGCAGCAATCAGGGACGGTGGGCGGGCTGGGAGGCGGGAGGTGGTCGGGAACAGGTAAATTGAAGCAGGCTTGGGGAGGGAGTGGAGAGGGTGCGCAACAGGGCTGGGGACCACTAATTTAAATGAAAATCACAGGGGTAAAGGCCAAGAAGGGTCTTTTTTGCTAAACACTCACCTGATTTCAAAAATAAGAATAGAGGTGAACGTGGGCCGGTAGGCTTTGCTGCAACAGTACGGAGCCCGAATCAGGGACGATAGGCTGGCTGGGAGGCAGGAGGTGGTCGGGAACAGGGAAATGGAAGCGCGCTGGGCAAGGGAGTGGAGAGGGTACGCAACAGGGCTGGGGACTGCTAATTTAAATGAAAATGACAGGGGTAGAGGTCCAGAAGGGTCTTTTATTTGCTAAACCCTCACCTGATTTCAAAAATCAGAAAAGAGGTGAACGCGAGCAGTGCGGGCCGGTAAGGCTTTGCTGCAACAGTACAGAGCACCAATCAGGGATTATGGGGGGCGATCTGGAGGCGGGAGGTGGTCGGGAGACAGGGAAATGGAAGCGGGCTGGGGAAGGGAGTGGAGAGTGTACGCAACGAGACTGGGGACCGCTAACTTAAAGGAAAATCACTGAGGTAGAGGCCCAGAATGGTCTTTTTTGCTAAACACTCACCTGATTTTGAAAATCAGAAAAGAGGTGAAAGCGGGCAGTGTGGACAGTAGGCTTTGCTGCAACAGTACGGAGCACCAATCAGGGATGGTGGGCGGGCTTGTAGGCGGGAGCTGGTCAACAACAGGGAAATGGAAACGGGCTGAGGGAGGGAGTGGAAAGGGTGCGCAACGGGGCTGGGAATTGCTAATTTAAATGAAAATCACAGGTGCAGAGGCCCAGAAGGGTCTTTTTTGCTAAACACTTAACTGATTTCAAAAATCAGAAAAGAGGTGAACGCGGGCAGTGCGGGCCGATAGGCTTTTCTGCAACAGTATGGAGCACCAATCAGGGACGGTGGGCGGGCTCTGAGGCAGAAGGTGGTTGGGAACAGGGAAATGGAAGTGGGCTGGGGGAGGGAGTGGAGAGGGTGTGCAACGGGCCCGGGGACTGCTAATTGAAATGAAAATAACAGGGGTACAGGCCCAGAATGGTCTTTTTTGCTAAACACTCACCTGATTTCAAAAATCAGAAAAGAGGTGAACGCGGGAAGTGCAGGCCGGTAGGCTTTGCTGCAACAGTACGGAGCACCAATCAGGGACGGTGGGCGGTAGGTGGTCGGGAAGAGGAAATGGAAGAGGGCTTGGGAGGGAGTGGAGAGGGTGCGCAACAGGGCTGGGGCCTACTAATTTAAACAAAAATAACAGGGGTAGAGGTCCAGAAGGGTCTTTTTTGCTAAACGTTCTGCTGATTTAAAAAATCAGAAAAGAGGCGAACATGGGCAGTGGGGGCCGGTGGGCTTTGCTGCAACAGTACAGAGCACCAATCAGGGGACGATGGTCAGGAACAGGGAAATGGAAGAGGGCTGGGGGAGGGAGTGGAGAGGGTGTGCAAACAGGGCTGGGGACTGCTAATTTAAATGAAAATAACAGGGATAGAGGTCCAGAAGGGTCTTTTTTGCTACACACTCAGCTGATTTCAAAAATCAGAAAAGAGGCGAACGCGGGCAGTGCGGGCCGGTAGGCTTTGCTGCAACAGTACAGAGCACCAATCATGGACGGTGGGTGGGGTGTGAGGCGGGAGGTTGCTTCAGGAACAGGGAAATGGAACCCGGCTGGGGGAGGGAGTGGAGATGGTATACAGCGGGGCTGGGGACTGCTAATTTAAATGAAAATAACAGGGGGAGATGCCCAGAAGGGTCTTTTTTGCTAAACACTCACCTGATTTCAAAAATCAGAATAGAGGTGAACGTGGGCCGGTAGGCTTTGCTGCAACAGTACGGAGCACCAATAAGGGATGGTGGGCGGACTTGGAGGCGGGAGCTGGTCGGGAACAGGGAAATGGAAACGGGCTGAGGGAGGGAGTGGAGAGGGTGCGCAATGAGGCTGGGGACTGCTAATTTAAACAAAAATCACAGGTGTAGAGGCCCAGAAGGGTCTTTTTTGCTAAACACTCACCTGATTTCAAAAATCAGAAAAGAGGTGAACGCGGGCAGTGCGGGCCGGTAGGCTTTGCTGCAACAGTACGGAGCACCAATCAGGGACCGTGGAGGGAGTGGAGAGTGTGTGCAACGGGGCTGGGGACTGCTAATTTAAATGAAAATAACAGGGGTAGAGGCCCAGAAGGGTCTTTTTTTGCTAAAAACTCACCTGATCTCAAAAGTCATAAAAGAGGAGACCGCGGGCAGGGTGGGCCGGTAGGTTTTGCTGCAACAGTACGGAGCACCAATCATGGACGGTTGGCGGGGTGTGAGGCGGGAGGTTGTTTCAGGAACAGGGAAATGGAACCCGGCTGTGGGAGGGAGTGGAGATGGCATACAACGGGGCTGGGGACTGCTAATTTAAATGAAAATAAAAGCGGGAGATGCCCAGAAGAGTCTTTTTTGCTAAACACTCACCTGATTTAAAAAATCAGAATAGAGGTGAACGTGGGCCGGTAGGCTATTATGCAACAGTACAGAGCACGAATCAGGGACGATAGGCGGGCTGGGAGGCGGGAGCTGGTCGGGAACAGGGAAATGGAAGCGCACTGGGCAAGGGAGTGCAGAGGGTACGCAACGGGGCCTGGGACTGCTAATTTAAATGAAAATAACAGGGGGAGATGCCCAGAAGGGTCTTTTTTGCTAAACACTCACCTGATTTCAAAAAATCAGAATGGAGGTGAACGTGGACCGGTAGGCTTTGCTGCAACAGTACGGAGCACCAATAAGGGATGGTGGGCAGACTTGGAGGCGGGAGCTGGTCGGGAACAGGGAAATGGAAACGGGCTGAGGGAGGCAGTGGAGGGGGTACGCAATGAGGCTGGGGACTGCTAATTTAAACAAAAATCACAGGTGTAGAGGCCCAGAAGGGTCTTTTTTAGTAAACACTCACCTGATTTCAAAAATCAGAAAAGAGGTGAACGCGGGCAGTGCGGGCCGGTAGGCTTTGCTGCAACAGTACGGAGCACCAATCAGGGACCGTGGAGGGAGTGGAGAGTGTGTGCAACGGGGCTGGGGACTGCTAATTTAAATGAAAATAACAGGGGTAGAGGCCCAGAAGGGTCTTTTTTTGCTAAAAACTCACCTGATTTCAAAAGTCATAAAAGAGGTGACCGCGGGCAGGGTGGGCCGGTAGGTTTTGCTGCAACAGTACGGAGCACCAATCGGGGATGGTGGCCAGGCTGGGAGGCGGGAGTTGGTCGGGACCAGGTAAATGGAAGAGGGCTGGCGGAGGGAGAGGAGACAGTACGCAACAGGGCTGGGGACCGCTAATTTCATCGAAAATCACCGGGATAGAGGGCCAGAAGGGTCTTTTCTACTAAACACTTCCTGACTTCAAAAAACAGAAAAGAGGTGAAACGGGGGCAGTGCAGGACAGTAGGCTTTGCTGCAACAGTACAGAGAACCAATCAGGGACAGTTGGCGGGCTGGGAGGAAGGAGCTATCGGGAACAGGGAAATGGAAGCGGGCTGGTGGAGGGAGTGGAGTGGGTGTGCAACAGGGCTGGGGACTGCTAATTTAAACAAAAATAACAGGGGTACAGGCCCAGAATGGTCTTTTTTGCTAAAAAGTCAACTGATTTCAAAAATCAGAAAAGAGATGAATGCGGGAAGTGCAGGCCGGTAGGCTTTGCTGCAACAATACCGAGCACCAATCAGGGACGGTGGGCGGTAGGTGGCCGGGAACAGGAAAATGGAAGCGGGCTGGGGGAGGGAGTGGATAGGGTGCGCAACAGGGCTGGGACTGCTAATTTAAACAAAAATAACATGGGTAGAGGTCCAGAAGGGTCTTTTTTTGCTAAACACTCAGCTGATTTCAAAAATCAGAAAAGAGGCGAACATGGGCAGTGCAGGCCGGTAGTCTTTGCTGCAACAGAACAAAGCACCAATCAGGGACGGTGGTCGGGCTGTAAGGCAGGAGGTGGTTGGGAACAGGGAAAAGGAAGAGGGCTGTGGGAGGGAGTGGAGAGGGTGTGCAACGGGGCTGGGGACTGCCAAATTAAATGAAAACAACAGGTATAGAGGTCCAGAGGAGTCTTTCTTGCTAAACACTCAGCTGATTTCAAAAATCAGAAAAGAGGCGAACGCGGGCAGTGCAGGCCAGTAGGCTTTGCTGCAACAGTACAGAGCACCAATATGGGATGGTGGGCAGGGTGTGAGGCGGGAGGTGGTTCAGGAACAGGGAAATGGAAGCAGGCTGGGGAGGGAGTGGAGAGGGTACGCAACGGGTCTTGGGTCCGCTAATTTAAATGAAAATCACAGAGCTAGAGGCACAGAAGGGTCTTTTTTGCTAAACACTCACCTGATTTCAAAAATCAGAATAGAGGTGAACGTGGGCCAGTAGGCTTTGCTGCAACAGTACGGAGCGCAAATCAGGGACGATAGGCGGGCTGGGAGGCAGGAGGTGGTCGGGAACAGGGAAATGGAAGAGGGCTGGGGGAGGGAGTGGAGAGGGTACGCAACAGGGCTGGGGACTGTACATTTAAATGAAAATGACAGGGGTAGAGGTCCAGAAGGGTCTTTTATTTGCTAAGCACTCACCTGATTTCAAAAATCAGAAAAGAGGTGAACACGGGCAGTGCGGGCCGGTAAGGCTTTGCTGCAACAATACAGAGCACCAATCATGGACGGTGGGCGGGGTGTGAGGCGGGAGGTGGATCGGGAACAGGGAAATGGAAGTGGGCTGGGGGAGGGAGTTTAGAGGATGTGCCACGGGGCCGGGGACTGCTAATTTAAACGAAAATAACAGGGGTAGAGGCCCAGAATGGTCTTTTTTGTTAAACACTCACCTAATTTCAAAAATCAGAAAAGAGGTGAACCCAGGAAGTGCAGGCCGGTAGGCTTTGCTGCAACAGTACGGAGCACCAATCAAGGACGGTGGCCGGTATGCGGTTGTGAACAGGGAAATGGAAGCGGGCTGGGGGAGGGAGAGGAGAGGGTGCGCAACAGGGCTGGGGACTGCTAATTTAAATGAAAATCACTGGGATAGAGGCCCAGAAGGGTCTTTTCTACTAAACAGTTCCTGATTTCATAAAGTAGAAAAGAGATGAAACGCGGGCAGTGCCGGCCGGTAGGCTTTGCTGCAACAGTACGGAGCAGCAATCAGGGACGGTGGGCGGGCTGGGAGGCGGGAGGTGGAGGTGGTCGGGAACAGGGAAATTGAAGCAGGCTGCGGAGGGAGTGGAGATGGTATACAACGGGGCCTGGGACTGCTAATTTAAATAAAAATAACAGGGATAGAGGCACAGAATGGTCTTTTTTGCTAAACACTCACCTGATTTCAAGAATCAGAAAGGAGGTGAACGCGGGCAGTGCGGGCCGGTAGCCTTCGCTGCAACAGTACGGAGCATCAATCAGGGAAGGACGGTGGGCAGGAGGTGGTCGGGAACAGGGAAATGGAAGCGGGCAGGGGAGGGAGTGGAGAGGGTGTGCAACAGGGCTGGGGACTGCTAATTTAAATGAAAATCACAGGGGGAGATGCCCAGAAAGGGTCTTTTTTGCTAAACCTTCACCTGATTTCAAAAATCAGAATAGAGGTGAACGTGGGCCGGTAGGCTTTGCTGCAACAGTACGGAGCACGAATCAGGGACGATAGGCGGGCTGGGAGGCTGGAGGTGGTCGGGAACAGCGAAATTTAAGCACGCTGGCCAAGGGAGTGGAGAGGGTACGCAACGGGTCTTGGGTCCGCTAATTTAAATGAAAATCACAGAGCTAGAGGCACAGAAGGGTCTTTTTTGCTAAACACTCACCTGATTTCGAAAATCAGAAAAGAGGTGAATGCGGACAGTGCAGGCCAGTAGGCTTTGCTGCAACAGTACGGAGCACCAATAAGGGATGGTGGGCGGGCTGGGAGGCGGGAGGTGGTCGGGAACAGGGGAATTGAAGCAGGCTTGGGGAGGGAGTGGAGAGGGTGCGCAACAGGGCTGGGGACCACTAATTTAAATGAAAATCACAGGGGTAGAGGCCAAGAAGATAGTTTTTGCTAAACACTCACCTGATTTCAAAAATCAGAATAGAGGTGAACGTGGGCCAGTAGGCTTTGCTGCAACAGTACGGAGCGCAAATCAGGGACGATAGGCGGGCTGGGAGGCAGGAGGTGGTCGGGAACAGGGAAATGGAAGAGGGCTGGGGGAGGGAGTGGAGAGGGTACGCAACAGGGCTGGGGACTGTACATTTAAATGAAAATGACAGGGGTAGAGGTCCAGAAGGGTCTTTTATTTGCTAAACACTCACCTGATTTCAAAAATCAGAAAAGAGGTGAACACGGGCAGTGCGGGCTGGTAAGGCTTTGCTGCAACAATACAGAGCACCAATCATGGACGGTGGGCGGGGTGTGAGGCGGGAGGTGGATCGGGAACAGGGAAATGGCAGTGGGCTGGGGGAGGGAGTTTAGAGGATGTGCCACGGGGCCGGGGACTGCTAATTTAAACGAAAATAACAGGGGTAGAGGCCCAGAATGGTCTTTTTTGTTAAACACTCACCTAATTTCAAAAATCAGAAAAGAGGTGAACCCAGGAAGTGCAGGCCGGTAGGCTTTGCTGCAACAGTACGGAGCACCAATCAAGGATGGTGCCCGGTATGCGGTTGTGAACAGGGAAATGGAAGCGGGCTGGGGGAGGGAGAGGAGAGGGTGCGCAACAGGGCTGGGGACTGCTAATTTAAATGAAAATCACCGGGATAGAGGCCCAGAAGGGTCTTTTCTACTAAACAGTTCCTGATTTCATAAAGTAGAAAAGAGGTGAAACGCGGGCAGTGCCGGCCGGTAGGCTTTGCTGCAACAGTACGGAGCAGCAATCAGGGACGGTGGGCGGGCTGGGAGGCGGGAGGTGGTCGGGAACAGGGAAATTGAAGCAGGCTGGGAAGGGAGTGGAGATGGTATACAACGGGGCCTGGGACTGCTAATTTAAATAAAAATAACAGGGATAGAGGCCCAGAATGGTCTTTTTTGCTAAACACTCACCTGATTTCAAGAATCAGAAAGGAGGTGAACGCGGGCAGTGCGGGCCGGTAGCCTTTGCTGCAACAGTACGGAGCATCAATCAGGGAAGGACGGTGGGCAGGAGGTGGTCGGGAACAGGGAAATGGAAGCGGGCAGGGGAGGGAGTGGAGAGGGTGTGCAACAGGGCTGGGGACTGCTAATTTAAATGAAAATCACAGGGGAGATGCCCAGAAAGGGTCTTTTTTGCTAAACCTTCACCTGATTTCAAAAATCAGAATAGAGGTGAACGTGGGCCGGTAGGCTTTGCTGCAACAGTACGGAGCACGAATCAGGGACGATAGGCGGGCTGGGAGGCTGGAGGTGGTCGGGAACAGCGAAATTTAAGCACGCTGGCCAAGGGAGTGGAGAGGGTACGCAACGGGTCTTGGGTCCGCTAATTTAAATGAAAATCACAGAGCTAGAGGCACAGAAGGGTCTTTTTTGCTAAACACTCACCTGATTTCGAAAATCAGAAAAGAGGTGAATGCGGGCAGTGCGGGCCAGTAGGCTTTGCTGCAACAGTACGGAGCACCAATAAGGGATGGTGGGCGGGCTGGGAGGCGGGAGGTGGTCGGGAACAGTGGAATTGAAGCAGGCTTGGGGAGGGAGTGGAGAGGGTGCGCAACAGGGCTGGGGACCACTAATTTAAATGAAAATCACAGGGGTAGAGGCCAAGAAGGGTCTTTTTTGCTAAACACTCACCTGATTTCAAAAATCAGAATAGAGGTGAACGTGGGCCAGTAGGCTTTGCTGCAACAGTACGGAGCGCAAATCAGGGACGATAGGCAGGCTGGGAGGCAGGAGGTGGTCGGGAACAGGGAAATGGAAGAGGGCTGGGGGAGGGAGTGGAGAGGGTACGCAACAGGGCTGGGGACTGTACATTTAAATGAAAATGACAGGGGTAGAGGTCCAGAAGGGTCTTTTATTTGCTAAACACTCACCTGATTTCAAAAATCAGAAAAGAGGTGAACACGGGCAGTGCGGGCCGGTAAGGCTTTGCTGCAACAGTACAGAGCACCAATCATGGACGGTGGGCGGGGTGTGAGGCGGGAGGTGGATCGGGAACAGGGAAATGGAAGTGGGCTGGGGGAGGGAGTTTAGAGGATGTGCCACGGGGCTGGGGACTGCTAATTTAAACAAAAATCACAGGTGTAGAGGCCCAGAAGGGTCTTTTTTGCTAAACACTCACCTGATTTCAAAAATCAGAAAAGAGGTGAACGCGGGCAGTGCGGGCCGGTAGGCTTTGCTGCAACAGTACGGAGCACCAATCAGGGACCGTGGAGGGAGTGGAGAGTGTGTGCAACGGGGCTGGGGACTGCTAATTTAAATGAAAATAACAGGGGTAGAGGCCCAGAAGGGTCTTTTTTTGCTAAAAACTCACCTGATTTCAAAAGTCATAAAAGAGGTGACCGTGGGCAGGGTGGGCCGGTAGGTTTTGCTGCAACAGTACGGAGCACCAATCGGGGATGGTGGCCAGGCTGGGAGGCGGGAGTTGGTCGGGACCAGGTAAATGGAAGAGGGCTGGCGGAGGGAGAGGAGACAGTACGCAACAGGGCTGGGGACCGCTAATTTCATCGAAAATCACCGGGATAGAGGGCCAGAAGGGTCTTTTCTACTAAACACTTCCTGACTTCAAAAAACAGAAAAGAGGTGAAACGGGGGCAGTGCAGGACAGTAGGCTTTGCTGCAACAGTACAGAGAACCAATCAGGGACAGTTGGCGGGCTAGGAGGAAGGAGCTATCGGGAACAGGGAAATGGAAGCGGGCTGGTGGAGGGAGTGGAGTGGGTGTGCAACAGGGCTGGGGACTGCTAATTTAAACAAAAATAACAGGGGTACAGGCCCAGAATGGTCTTTTTTGCTAAAAAGTCAACTGATTTCAAAAATCAGAAAAGAGATGAATGCGGGAAGTGCAGGCCGGTAGGCTTTGCTGCAACAATACCGAGCACCAATCAGGGACGGTGGGCGGTAGGTGGCCGGGAACAGGAAAATGGAAGCGGGCTGGGGGAGGGAGTGGATAGGGTGCGCAACAGGGCTGGGACTGCTAATTTAAACAAAAATAACATGGGTAGAGGTCCAGAAGGGTCTTTTTTTGCTAAACACTCAGCTGATTTCAAAAATCAGAAAAGAGGCGAACATGGGCAGTGCAGGCCGGTAGTCTTTGCTGCAACAGAACAAAGCACCAATCAGGGACGGTGGTCGGGCTGTAAGGCAGGAGGTGGTTGGGAACAGGGAAAAGGAAGAGGGCTGTGGGAGGGAGTGGAGAGGGTGTGCAACGGGGCTGGGGACTGCCAAATTAAATGAAAACAACAGGTATAGAGGTCCAGAGGAGTCTTTTTTGCTAAACACTCAGCTGATTTCAAAAATCAGAAAAGAGGCGAACGCGGGCAGTGCAGGCCAGTAGGCTTTGCTGCAACAGTACAGAGCACCAATATGGGATGGTGGGCAGGGTGTGAGGCGGGAGGTGGTTCAGGAACAGGGAAATGGAAGCAGGCTGGGGAGGGAGTGGAGAGGGTACGCAACGGGTCTTGGGTCCGCTAATTTAAATGAAAATCACAGAGCTAGAGGCACAGAAGGGTCTTTTTTGCTAAACACTCACCTGATTTCAAAAATCAGAATAGAGGTGAACGTGGGCCAGTAGGCTTTGCTGCAACAGTACGGAGCGCAAATCAGGGACGATAGGCGGGCTGGGAGGCAGGAGGTGGTCGGGAACAGGGAAATGGAAGAGGGCTGGGGGAGGGAGTGGAGAGGGTACGCAACAGGGCTGGGGACTGTACATTTAAATGAAAATGACAGGGGTAGAGGTCCAGAAGGGTCTTTTATTTGCTAAGCACTCACCTGATTTCAAAAATCAGAAAAGAGGTGAACACGGGCAGTGCGGGCCGGTAAGGCTTTGCTGCAACAATACAGAGCACCAATCATGGACGGTGGGCGGGGTGTGAGGCGGGAGGTGGATCGGGAACAGGGAAATGGAAGTGGGCTGGGGGAGGGAGTTTAGAGGATGTGCCACGGGGCCGGGGACTGCTAATTTAAACGAAAATAACAGGGGTAGAGGCCCAGAATGGTCTTTTTTGTTAAACACTCACCTAATTTCAAAAATCAGAAAAGAGGTGAACCCAGGAAGTGCAGGCCGGTAGGCTTTGCTGCAACAGTACGGAGCACCAATCAAGGACGGTGGCCGGTATGCGGTTGTGAACAGGGAAATGGAAGCGGGCTGGGGGAGGGAGAGGAGAGGGTGCGCAACAGGGCTGGGGACTGCTAATTTAAATGAAAATCACTTGGATAGAGGCCCAGAAGGGTCTTTTCTACTAAACAGTTCCTGATTTCATAAAGTAGAAAAGAGATGAAACGCGGGCAGTGCCGGCCGGTAGGCTTTGCTGCAACAGTACGGAGCAGCAATCAGGGACGGTGGGCGGGCTGGGAGGCGGGAGGTGGAGGTGGTCGGGAACAGGGAAATTGAAGCAGGCTGCGGAGGGAGTGGAGATGGTATACAACGGGGCCTGGGACTGCTAATTTAAATAAAAATAACAGGGATAGAGGCACAGAATGGTCTTTTTTGCTAAACACTCACCTGATTTCAAGAATCAGAAAGGAGGTGAACGCGGGCAGTGCGGGCCGGTAGCCTTCGCTGCAACAGTACGGAGCATCAATCAGGGAAGGACGGTGGGCAGGAGGTGGTCGGGAACAGGGAAATGGAAGCGGGCAGGGGAGGGAGTGGAGAGGGTGTGCAACAGGGCTGGGGACTGCTAATTTAAATGAAAATCACAGGGGGAGATGCCCAGAAAGGGTATTTTTTGCTAAACCTTCACCTGATTTCAAAAATCAGAATAGAGGTGAACGTGGGCCGGTAGGCTTTGCTGCAACAGTACGGAGCACGAATCAGGGACGATAGGCGGGCTGGGAGGCTGGAGGTGGTCGGGAACAGCGAAATTTAAGCACGCTGGCCAAGGGAGTGGAGAGGGTACGCAACGGGTCTTGGGTCCGCTAATTTAAATGAAAATCACAGAGCTAGAGGCACAGAAGGGTCTTTTTTGCTAAACACTCACCTGATTTCGAAAATCAGAAAAGAGGTGAATGCGGACAGTGCAGGCCAGTAGGCTTTGCTGCAACAGTACGGAACACCAATAAGGGATGGTGGGTGGGCTGGGAGGCGGGAGGTGGTCGGGAACAGGGGAATTGAAGCAGGCTTGGGGAGGGAGTGGAGAGGGTGCGCAACAGGGCTGGGGACCACTAATTTAAATGAAAATCACAGGGGTAGAGGCCAAGAAGATAGTTTTTGCTAAACACTCACCTGATTTCAAAAATCAGAATAGAGGTGAACGTGGGCCAGTAGGCTTTGCTGCAACAGTACGGAGCGCAAATCAGGGACGATAGGCGGGCTGGGAGGCAGGAGGTGGTCGGGAACAGGGAAATGGAAGAGGGCTGGGGGAGGGAGTGGAGAGGGTACGCAACAGGGCTGGGGACTGTACATTTAAATGAAAATGACAGGGGTAGAGGTCCAGAAGGGTCTTTTATTTGCTAAACACTCACCTGATTTCAAAAATCAGAAAAGAGGTGAACACGGGCAGTGCGGGCTGGTAAGGCTTTGCTGCAACAATACAGAGCACCAATCATGGACGGTGGGCGGGGTGTGAGGCGGGAGGTGGATCGGGAACAGGGAAATGGCAGTGGGCTGGGGGAGGGAGTTTAGAGGATGTGCCACGGGGCCGGGGACTGCTAATTTAAACGAAAATAACAGGGGTAGAGGCCCAGAATGGTCTGTTTTGTTAAACACTCACCTAATTTCAAAAATCAGAAAAGAGGTGAACCCAGGAAGTGCAGGCCGGTAGGCTTTGCTGCAACAGTACGAAGCACCAATCAAGGACGGTGCCCGGTATGCGGTTGTGAACAGGGAAATGGAAGCGGGCTGGGGGAGGGAGAGGAGAGGGTGCGCAACAGGGCTGGGGACTGCTAATTTAAATGAAAATCACCGGGATAGAGGCCCAGAAGGGTCTTTTGTACTAAACAGTTCCTGATTTCATAAAGTAGAAAAGAGGTGAAACGCGGGCAGTGCCGGCCGGTAGGCTTTGCTGCAACAGTACGGAGCAGCAATCAGGGACGGTGGGCGGGCTGGGAGGCGGGAGGTGGTCGGGAACAGGGAAATTGAAGCAGGCTGGGGAGGGAGTGGAGATGGTATACAACGGGGCCTGGGACTGCTAATTTAAATAAAAATAACAGGGATAGAGGCCCAGAATGGTCTTTTTTGCTAAACACTCACCTGATTTCAAGAATCAGAAAGGAGGTGAACGCGGGCAGTGCGGGCCGGTAGCCTTTGCTGCAACAGTACGGAGCATCAATCAGGGAAGGACGGTGGGCAGGAGGTGGTCGGGAACAGGGAAATGGAAGCGGGCAGGGGAGGGAGTGGAGAGGGTGTGCAACAGGGCTGGGGACTGCTAATTTAAATGAAAATCACAGGGGAGATGCCCAGAAAGGGTCTTTTTTGCTAAACCTTCACCTGATTTCAAAAATCAGAATAGAGGTGAACGTGGGCCGGTAGGCTTTGCTGCAACAGTACGGAGCACGAATCAGGGACGATAGGCGGGCTGGGAGGCTGGAGGTGGTCGGGAACAGCGAAATTTAAGCACGCTGGCCAAGGGAGTGGAGAGGGTACGCAACGGGTCTTGGGTCCGCTAATTTAAATGAAAATCACAGAGCTAGAGGCACAGAAGGGTCTTTTTTGCTAAACACTCACCTGATTTCGAAAATCAGAAAAGAGGTGAATGCGGGCAGTGCGGGCCAGTAGGCTTTGCTGCAACAGTACGGAGCACCAATAAGGGATGGTGGGCGGGCTGGGAGGCGGGAGGTGGTCGGGAACAGTGGAATTGAAGCAGGCTTGGGGAGGGAATGGAGAGGGTGCGCAACAGGGCTGGGGACCACTAATTTAAATGAAAATCACAGGGGTAGAGGCCAAGAAGGGTCTTTTTTGCTAAACACTCACCTGATTTCAAAAATCAGAATAGAGGTGAACGTGGGCCAGTAGGCTTTGCTGCAACAGTACGGAGCGCAAATCAGGGACGATAGGCAGGCTGGGAGGCAGGAGGTGGTCGGGAACAGGGAAATGGAAGAGGGCTGGGGGAGGGAGTGGAGAGGGTACGCAACAGGGCTGGGGACTGTACATTTAAATGAAAATGACAGGGGTAGAGGTCCAGAAGGGTCTTTTATTTGCTAAACACTCACCTGATTTCAAAAATCAGAAAAGAGGTGAACACGGGCAGTGCGGGCCGGTAAGGCTTTGCTGCAACAGTACAGAGCACCAATCATGGACGGTGGGCGGGGTGTGAGGCGGGAGGTGGATCGGGAACAGGGAAATGGAAGTGGGCTGGGGGAGGGAGTTTAGAGGATGTGCCACGGGGCCGGGGACTGCTAATTTAAACGAAAATAACAGGGGTAGAGGCCCAGAATGCTCTTTTTTGTTAAACACTCACCTAATTTCAAAAATCAGAAAAGAGGTGAACCCAGGAAGTGCAGGCCGGTAGGCTTTGCTGCAACAGTACGGAGCACCAATCAAGGACGGTGGCCGGTATGTGGTTGTGAACAGGGAAATGGAAGCGGGCTGGGGGAGGGAGAGGAGAGGGTGCGCAACAGGGCTGGGGACTGCTAATTTAAATGAAAATCACCAGGATAGAGGCCCAGAAGGGTCTTTTCTACTAAACACTTCCTGATTTCATAAAGTAGAAAAGAGGTGAAACGCGGGCAGTGCCGGCCGGTAGGCTTTGCTGCAACAGTACGGAGCAGCAATCAGGGACGGTGGGCGGGCTGGGAGGCGGGAGGTGGTCGGGAACAGGTAAATTGAAGCAGGCTTGGGGAGGGAGTGGAGAGGGTTCGCAACAGGGCTGGGGACCACTAATTTAAATGAAAATCACAGGGGTAAAGGCCAAGAAGGGTCTTTTTTGCTAAACACTCACCTGATTTCAAAAATAAGAATAGAGGTGAACGTGGGCCGGTAGGCTTTGCTGCAACAGTACGGAGCCCGAATCAGGGACGATAGGCTGGCTGGGAGGCAGGAGGTGGTCGGGAACAGGGAAATGGAAGCGCGCTGGGCAAGGGAGTGGAGAGGGTACGCAACAGGGCTGGGGACTGCTAATTTAAATGAAAATGACAGGGGTAGAGGTCCAGAAGGGTCTTTTATTTGCTAAACCCTCACCTGATTTCAAAAATCAGAAAAGAGGTGAACGCGAGCAGTGCGGGCCGGTAAGGCTTTGCTGCAACAGTACAGAGCACCAATCAGGGATTATGGGGGGCGATCTGGAGGCGGGAGGTGGTCGGGAGACAGGGAAATGGAAGCGGGCTGGGGAAGGGAGTGGAGAGTGTACGCAACGAGACTGGGGACCGCTAACTTAAAGGAAAATCACGGAGGTAGAGCCCAGAATGGTCTTTTTTGCTAAACACTCACCTGATTTTGAAAATCAGAAAAGAGGTGAAAGCGGGCAGTGTGGACAGTAGGCTTTGCTGCAACAGTACGGAGCACCAATCAGGGATGGTGGGCGGGCTTGTAGGCGGGAGCTGGTCAACAACAGGGAAATGGAAACGGGCTGAGGGAGGGAGTGGAAAGGGTGCGCAACGGGGCTGGGAATTGCTAATTTAAATGAAAATCACAGGTGCAGAGGCCCAGAAGGGTCTTTTTTGCTAAACACTTAACTGATTTCAAAAATCAGAAAAGAGGTGAATGCGGGCAGTGCGGGCCGATAGGCTTTTCTGCAACAGTATGGAGCACCAATCAGGGACGGTGGGCGGGCTGTGAGGCAGAAGGTGGTTGGGAACAGGGAAATGGAAGTGGGCTGGGGGAGGGAGTGGAGAGGGTGTGCAACGGGCCCGGGGACTGCTAATTGAAATGAAAATAACAGGGGTACAGGCCCAGAATGGTCTTTTTTGCTAAACACTCACCTGATTTCAAAAATCAGAAAAGAGGTGAACGCGGGAAGTGCAGGCCGGTAGGCTTTGCTGCAACAGTACGGAGCACAATCAGGGACGGTGGGCGGTAGGTGGTCGGGAACAGGAAATGGAAGAGGGCTTGGGAGGGAGTGGAGAGGGTGCGCAACAGGGCTGGGGCCTACTAATTTAAACAAAAATAACAGGGGTAGAGGTCCAGAAGGGTCTTTTTTGCTAAACGTTCTGCTGATTTAAAAAATCAGAAAAGAGGCGAACATGGGCAGTGGGGGCCGGTGGGCTTTGCTGCAACAGTACAGAGCACCAATCAGGGGACGGTGGTCGGGAACAGGGAAATGGAAGAGGGCTGGGGGAGGGAGTGGAGAGGGTGTGCAAACAGGGCTGGGGACTGCTAATTTAAATGAAAATAACAGGGATAGAGGTCCAGAAGGGTCTTTTTTGCTACACACTTAGCTGATTTCAAAAATCAGAAAAGAGGCGAACGCGGGCAGTGCGGGCCGGTAGGCTTTGCTGCAACAGTACAGAGCACCAATCATGGACTGTGGGCGGGGTGTGAGGCGGGAGGTTGTTTCAGGAACAGGGAAATGGAACCCGGCTGGGGAAGGGAGTGGAGATGGTATACAACGGCGCTGGGGACTGCTAATTTAAATGAAAATAAAAGCGGGAGATGCCCAGAAGAGTCTTTTTTGCTAAACACTCACCTGATTTCAAAACCAGAATAGAGGTGAACGTGGGCCGGTAGGCTATTATGCAACAGTACGGAGCACAAATCAGGGACGATAGGCGGGCTGGGAGGCTGGAGGTGGTCGGGAACAGGGAAATTTAAGCACGCTGGCCAAGGGAGTGGAGAGGGTACACAACAGGTCTTGGCTCCGCTAATTTAAATGAAAATCACAGAGCTAGAGGCACAGAAGGGTCTTTTTTGCTAAACACTCACCTGATTTCGAAAATCAGAAAAGAGGTGAATGCGGGCAGTGCGGGCCAGTAGGCTTTGCTGCAACAGTACGGAGCACCAATAAGGGATGGTGGGCGGGCTGGGAGGCGGGAGGTGGTCGGGAACAGGGGACTTGAAGCAGGCTTGGGGAGGGTGTGGAGAGGGTGCGCAACAGGGCTGGGGACCACTAATTTAAATGAAAATGACAGGGGTAGAGGTCCAGAAGGGTCTTTTATTTGCTAAACACTCACCTGATTTCAAAAATCAGAAAAGAGGTGAACACGGGCAGTGCGGGCCGGTAAGGCTTTGCTGCAACAGTACAGAGCACCAATCATGGACAGTGGGCGGGGTGTGAGGCGGGAGGTGGATCGGGAACAGGGAAATGGAAGTGGGCTGGGGGAGGGAGTTTAGAGGATGTGCCACGGGGCCGGGGACTGCTAATTTAAACGAAAATAACAGGAGTAGAGGCCCAGAATGGTCTTTTTTGTTAAACACTCACCTAATTTCAAAAATCAGAAAAGAGGTGAACGCAGGAAGTGCAGGCCGGTAGGCTTTGCTGCAAGAGTACGGAGCACCAATCAAGGACGGTGACCGATATGTGGTTGTGAACAGGGAAATGGAAGCGGGCTGGGGGAGGGAGAGGAGAGGGTGCGCAAGGGGGCTGGGGAATTGCTAATTTAAATGAAAATCACCGGGATAGAGGCCCAGAAGGGTCTTTTCTAGTAAACACTTCCTGATTTCATAAAGTAGAAAAGAGGAGAAACGCGGGCAGTGCCGGCCGGTAGGCTTTGCTGCAACAGTACGGAGCAGCAATCAGGGACGGTGGGCGGGCTGGGAGGCGGGAGGTGGTCGGGAACAGGGAAATTGAAGCAGGCTGGGGAGGGAGTGGAGATGGTTTACAACGGGGTCTGGGACTGCTAATTTAAATGAAAATAACAGGGATAGAGGCCCAGAATGGTCTTTTTTGCTAAACACTCACCTGATTTCAAGAATCAGAAAGGAGGTGAATGCGGGCAGTGCGGGCCGGTAGCCTTCGCTGCAACAGTACGGAGCATCAATCAGGGAAGGAGGGTGGGCAGGAGGTGGTCGGGAACAGGGAAATGGAAGCGGGCAGGGGGATTGAGTGGAGAGGGTGTGCAACAGGGCTGGGGACTGCTAATTTAAATGAAAATCACAGGGGGAGATGCCCAGAAAGGGTCTTTTTTGCTAAACCTTCACCTGATTTCAAAAATCAGAATAGAGGTGAACGTGGGCCGGTAGGCTTTGCTGCAACAGTACGGAGCACGAATCAGGGACGATAGGCAGGCTGGGAGGCTGGAGGTGGTCGGGAACAGCGAAATTTAAGCACGCTGGCCAAGGGAGTGGAGAGGGTACGCAACGGGTCTTGGGTCCGCTAATTTAAATGAAAATCACAGAGCTAGAGGCACAGAAGGGTCTTTTTTGCTAAACACTCACCTGATTTCAAAAATCAGAATAGAGGTGAACGTGGGCCAGTAGGCTTTGCTGCAACAGTACGGAGCGCAAATCAGGGACGATAGGCCGGCTGGGAGGCAGGAGGTGGTCGGGAACAGGGAAATGGAAGTGGGCTGGGGGAGGGAGTTTAGAGGATGTGCCACGGGGCCGGGAACTGCTAATTTAAACGAAAATAACAGGGGTAGAGGCCCAGAATGGTCTTTTTTGTTAAACACTCACCTAATTTCAAAAATCAGAAAAGAGGTGAACCCAGGAAGTGCAGGCCGGTAGGCTTTGCTGCAACAGTACGGAGCAGCAACCAGGGACGGTGGCCGGTATGCGGTTGTGAACAGGGAAATGGAAGCGGGCTGGGGGAGGGAGAGGAGAGGGTGCGCAACAGGGCTGGGGACTGCTAATTTAAATGAAAATCACCAGGATAGAGGCCCAGAAGGGTCTTTTCTACTAAACAGTTCCTGATTTCATAAAGTAGAAAAGAGGTGAAACGCGGGCAGTGCCGGCCGGTAGGCTTTGCTGCAACAGTACGGAGCAGCAATCAGGGACGGTGGGCGGGCTGGGAGGCGGGAGGTGGTCGGGAACAGGGAAATTGAAGCAGGCTGGGGAGGGAGTGGAGATGGTATACAACGGGGCCTGGGACTGCTAATTTAAATAAAAATAACAGGGATAGAGGCCCAGAATGGTCTTTTTTGCTAAACACTCACCTGATTTCAAGAATCAGAAAGGAGGTGAACGCAGGCAGTGCGGGCCGGTAGCCTTCGCTGCAACAGTACGGAGCATCAATCAGGGAAGGGCGGTGGGCAGGAGGTGGTCGGGAACAGGGAAATGGAAGCGGGCAGGGGAGGGAGTGGAGAGGGTGTGCAACAGGGCTGGGGACTGCTAATTTAAATGAAAATCACAGGGGGAGATGCCCAGAAAGGGTCTTTTTTGCTAAACCTTCACCTGTTTTCAAAAATCAGAATAGAGGTGAACGTGGGCCGGTAGGCTTTGCTGCAACAGTACGGAGCACGAATCAGGGACGATAGGCGGGCTGGGAGGCTGGAGGTGGTCGGGAACAGTGAAATTTAAGCACGCTGGCCAAGGGAGTGGAGAGGGTACGCAACGGGTCTTGGGTCCGCTAATTTAAATGAAAATCACAGAGTTAGAGGCACAGAAGGGTCTTTTTTGCTAAACACTCACCTGATTTCGAAAATCAGAAAAGAGGTGAATGCGGGCAGTGCGGGCCAGTAGGCTTTGCTGCAACAGTACGGAGCACCAATAAAGCATGGTGGGCGGGCTGGGAGGCGGGAGGTGGTCGGGAACAGTGGAATTGAAGCAGGCTTGGGGAGGGAGTGGAGAGGGTGCGCAACAGGGCTGGGGACCACTAATTTAAATGAAAATCACAGGGGTAGAGGCCAAGAAGGGTCTTTTTTGCTAAACACTCACCTGATTTCAAAAATCAGAATAGAGGTGAACGTGGGCCAGTAGGCTTTGCTGCAACAGTACGGAGCGCAAATCAGGGACGATAGGCGGGCAGGGAGGCAGGAGGTGGTCGGGAACAGGGAAATGGAAGAGGGCTGGGGGAGGGAGTGGAGAGGGTACGCAACAGGGCTGGGGACTGTACATTTAAATGAAAATGACAGGGGTAGAGGTCCAGAAGGGTCTTTTATTTGCTAAACACTCACCTGATTTCAAAAATCAGAAAAGAGGTGAACACGGGCAGTGCGGGCCGGTAAGGCTTTGCTGCAACAGTACAGAGCACCAATCATGGACGGTGGGCGGGGTGTGAGGCGGGAGGTGGATCGGGAACAGGGAAATGGAAGTGGGCTGGGGGAGGGAGTTTAGAGGATGTGCCACGGGGCCGGGGACTGCTAATTTAAACGAAAATAACAGGGGTAGAGGCCCAGAATGGTCTTTTTTGTTAAACACTCACCTAATTTCAAAAATCAGAAAAGAGGTGAACCCAGGAAGTGCAGGCCGGTAGGCTTTGCTGCAACAGTACGGAGCACCAATCAAGGACGGTGGCCAGTATGTGGTTGTGAACAGGGAAATGGAAGCGGGCTGGGGGAGGGAGAGGAGAGGGTGCGCAACAGGGCTGGGGACTGCTAATTTAAATGAAAATCACCGGGATAGAGGACCAGAAGGGTCTTTTCTACTAAACACTTCCTGATTTCATAAAGTAGAAAAGAGGTGAAACGCGGGCAGTGCCGGCCGGTAGGCTTTGCTGCAACAGTACAGAGCACCTATCAGGGACGGTGGGCGGGGTGTGAGGCGAGAGGTGGTTCAGGAACAGGGAAATGGAAGCGGGCTGGGGGAGGGAGTGGAGATGGTATACAACGGGGCCTGGGACTGCAAATTTAAATGAAAATAACAGGGATAGAGGCCCTGAATGGTCTTTTTTGCTAAACACTCACCTGATTTCAAAACCAGAATAGAGGTGAACGTAGGCTGGTAGGCTATTATGCAACAGTACGGAGCACAAATCAGGGACGATAGGCGGGCTGGGAGGCGGGAGGTGGTCGGGAACAGGGAAATGGAAGCGCACTGGGCAAGGGAGTGCAGATGGTACGCAACGGGGCCTGGGACTGCTAATTTAAATGAAAATAACAGGGGGAGATGCCAGAAGGGTCTTTTTTGCTAAACACTCACCTGATTTCAAAAATCAGAATAGAGGTGAACGCATAGCTCTCAACCATTTGTCTCACAAAGGCGGGTGAAAACACCCGATTTTATTTTTGGCGGGTGAGAGGCCCATTGAAATGAATGGGCATGCAGGAGGCTTGGCGGGTGAGTCAGCTGTTTAGAAGGCAGGTGACACACCGCCAAAAGCGTGTGAGTTGAGAGCTATGGGTGAACGTGGGCCGGTAGGCTTTGCTGCAACAGTACGGAGCACCAATAAGGGATGGTGGGCGGACTTGGAGGCGGGAGCTGGTCGGGAACAGGGAAATGGAAACGGGCTGAGGGAGGGAGTGGAGAGGGTGCGCAATGAGGCTGGGGACTGCTAATTTAAACAAAAATCACAGGTGTAGAGGCCCAGAAGGGTCTTTTTTGCTAAACACTCACCTGATTTCAAAAATCAGAAAAGAGGTGAACGCGGGCAGTGCGGGCCGGTAGGCTTTGCTGCAACAGTATGGAGCACCAATCAGGGACCGTGGAGGGAGTGGAGAGTGTGTGCAACGGGGCTGGGGACTGCTAATTTAAATGAAAATAACAGGGGTAGAGGCCCAGAAGGGTCTTTTTTTGCTAAAACCTCACCTGATTTCAAAAGTCATAAAAGAGAAGACCGCGGGCAGGGTGGGCCGGTAGGTTTTGCTGCAACAGTACGGAGCACCAATCGGGGATGGTGGCCAGGCTGGGAGGCGGGAGTTGGTCGGGACCAGGTAAATGGAAGAGTGCTGGCGGAGGGAGAGGAGACAGTACGCAACAGGGCTGGGGACCGCTAATTTCATCGAAAATCACCGGGATAGAGGACCAGAAGGGTCTTTTCTACTAAACACTTCCTGACTTCAAAAAACAGAAAAGAGGTGAAACGGGGGCAGTGCAGGACAGTAGGCTTTGCTGCAACAGTACACAGAACCAATCAGGGACAGTGGGCGGGCTGGGAGGCAGGAGCTATCGGGAACAGGGAAATGGAAGCGGGCTGGTGGAGGGAGTGGAGTGGGTGTGCAACAGGGCTGGGGACTGCTAATTTAAACGAAAATAACAGGGTTACAGGCCCAGAATGGTCTTTTTTGCTAGAAAGTCAACTGATTTCAAAAATCAGAAAAGAGATGAATGCGGGAAGTGCAGGCCGGTAGGCTTTGCTGCAACAATACCGAGCACCAATCAGGGACGGTGGGCGGTAGGTGGTCGGGAACAGGAAAATGGAAGCGGGCTTGGGGAGGGAGTGGAGAGGGTGCACAACAGGGCTGGGACTGCTAATTTAAACAAAAATAACATGGGTAGAGGTCCAGAAGGGTCTTTTTTGCTAAACACTCAGCTGATTTCAAAAATCAGAAAAGAGGCGAACATGGGCAGTGCAGGCCGGTAGGCTTTGCTGCAACAGAACAAAGCACCAATCAGGGACGGTGGTCGGGCTGTGAGGCAGGAGGTGGTTGGGAACAGGGAAAAGGAAGAGGGCTGGGGGAGGGAGTGGAGAGGGTGTGCAACGGGGCTGGGGACTGCTAATTTAAATGAAAACAACATGTATAGAGGTCCAGAAGGGTCTTTTTTGCTAAACACTCAGCTGATTTAAAAAATCAGAAAAGAGGCGAACGCGGGCAGTGCAGGCCAGTAGGCTTTGCTGCAACAGTACAGAGCACCTATCAGGGACGGTGGGCGGGGTGTGAGGCGGGAGGTGGTTCAGGAACAGGGAAATGGAAGCGGGCTGGGGGAGGGAGTGGAGATGGTATACAACGGGGCCTGCGACTGCAAATTTAAATGAAAATAACAGGGATAGAGGCCCTGAATGGTCTCTTTTGCTAAACACTCACCTGATTTCAAGAATCAGAAAGGAGGTGAACGCGGGCAGTGCGGGCCGGTAGCCTTCGCTGCAACAGTACGGAGCATCAATCAGGGAAGGACGGTGGGCAGGAGGTGGTCGGGAACAGGGAAATGGAAGCGGGCAGGGGGAGGGAGTGGAGAGGGTGTGCAACAGGGCTGGGGACTGCTAATTTAAATGAAAATCACAGGGGGAGATGCCCAGAAAGGGTCTTTTTTGCTAAACTCTCACCTGATTTAAAAAATCAGAATAGAGGTGAACGTGGGCCGGTAGGCTTTGCTGCAACAGTACGGAGCACGAATCAGGGACGATAGGCGGGCTGGGAGGCTGGAGGTGGTCGGGAACAGGGAAATTTAAGCATGCTGGCCAAGGGAGTGGAGAGGGTACGCAACGGGTCTTGGGTCCGCTAATTTAAATGAAAATCACAGAGCTAGAGGCACAGAAGGGTCTTTTTTGCTAAACACTCACCTGATTTCGAAAATCAGAAAAGCGGTGAATGCGGGCAGTGCGGGCCAGTAGGCTTTGCTGCAACAGTAAGGAGCACCAATAAGGGATGGTGGGCGGGCTGGGAGGCGGGAGGTGGTCGGGAACAGGGGACTTGAAGCAGGCTTGGGGAGGGAGTGGAGAGGGTGCGCAACAGGGCTGGGGACCACTAATTTAAATGAAAATCACAGGGGTAGAGGCCAAGAAGGGTCTTTTTTGCTAAACACTCACCTGATTTCAAAAATCAGAATAGAGGTGAACATGGGCCAGTAGGCTTTGCTGCAACAGTACGGAGCGTGAATCAGGGACGATAGGCGGGCTGGGAGGCAGGAGGTGGTCGGGAACAGGGAAATGGAAGCGGGCTGGTGGAGGGAGTGGAGTGGGTGTGCAACAGGGCTGGGGACTGCTAATTTAAACGAAAATAACAGGGGTACAGGCCCAGAATGGTCTTTTTTGCTAAACACTCACCTGATTTCAAAAATCAGAAAAGAAGTGAACGCGGGAAGTGCAGGCCGGTAGGCTTTGCTGCAGCAGTACGGAGCACCAATCAGGGACCGTGGAGGGAGTGGAGAGTGTGTGCAACGGGGCTGGGGACTGCTAATTTAAATGAAAATAACAGGGGTAGAGGCCCAGAAGGGTCTTTTTTTGCTAAAAACTCACCTGATTTCAAAAGTCATAGAAGAGGAGACCGCGGGCAGGGTGGGCCGGTAGGTTTTGCTGCAACAGTACGGAGCACCAATCGGGGATGGTGGCCAGGCTGGGAGGCGGGAGTTGGTCGGGACCAGGTAAATGGAAGAGGGCTGGCGGAGGGAGAGGAGACAGTACGCAACAGGGCTGGGGACCGCTAATTTCATCGAAAATCACCGGGATAGAGGACCAGAAGGGTCTTTTCTACTAAACACTTCCTGACTTCAAAAAACAGAAAAGAGGTGAAACGGGGGCAGTGCAGGACAGTAGGCTTTGCTGCAACAGTACAGAGAACCAATCAGGGACAGTGGGCGGGCTGGGAGGCCGGAGCTATCGGGAACAGGGAAATGGAAGCGGGCTGGTGGAGGGAGTGGAGTGGGTGTGCAACAGGGCTGGGGACTGCTAATTTAATCGAAAATAACAGGGGTACAGGCCCAGAATGGTCTTTTTTGCTAGAAAGTCAACTGATTTCAAAAATCAGAAAAGAGATGAATGCGGGAAGTGCAGGCCGGGAGGCTTTGCTGCAACAATACCGAGCACCAATCAGGGACGGTGGGCGGTAGGTGGTCGGGAACAGGAAAATGGAAGCGGGCTTGGGGAGGGAGTGGAGAGGGTGCGCAACAGGGCTGGGACTGCTAATTTAAACAAAAATAACATGGGTAGAGGTCCAGAAGGGTCTTTTTTGCTAAACACTCAGCTGATTTCAAAAATCAGAAAAGAGGCGAACATGGGCAGTGCAGGCCGGTAGGCTTTGCTGCAACAGAACAAAGCACCAATCAGGGACGGTGGTCGGGCTGTGAGGCAGGAGGTGGTTGGGAACAGGGAAAAGGAAGAGGGCTGGGGGAGGGAGTGGAGAGGGTGTGCAACGGGGCTGGGGACTGCTAATTTAAATGAAAACAACATGTATAGAGGTCGAGAAGGGTCTTTTTTGCTAAACACTCAGCTGATTTCAAAAATCAGAAAAGAGGCGAACGCGGGCAGTGCAGGCCAGTAGGCTTTGCTGCAACAGTACAGAGCACCTATCAGGGACAGTGGGCGGGGTGGGAGGCGGGAGGTGGTTCAGGAACAGGGAAATGGAAGCGGGCTGGGGGAGGGAGTGGAGATGGTATACAACGGGGCCTGGGACTGCAAATTTAGATGAAAATAACAGGGATAGAGGCCCTGAATGGTCTTTTTTGCTAAACACTCACCTGATTTCAAAACCAGAATAGAGGTGAACGTAGGCCGGTAGGCTATTATGCAACAGTACGGAGCACAAATCAGGGACGATAGGCGGGCTGGGAGGCGGGAGGTGGTCGGGAACAGGGAAATGGAAGCGCACTGGGCAAGGGAATGCAGATGGTACGCAACGGGGCCTGGGACTGCTAATTTAAATGAAAATAACAGGGGGAGATGCCAGAAGGGTCTTTTTTGCTAAACACTCACCTGATTTCAAAAATCAGAATAGAGGTGAACGCATAGCTCTCAACCATTTGTCTCACAAAGGCGGGTGAAAACACCCGATTTTATTTTTGGCGGGTGAGAGGCCCATTGAAATGAATGGGCATGCAGGAGGCTTGGCGGGTGAGTCAGCTGTTTAGAAGGCAGGTGACACACCGCCAAAAGCGTGTGAGTTGAGAGCTATGGGTGAACGTGGGCCGGTAGGCTTTGCTGCAACAGTACGGAGCACCAATAAGGGATGGTGGGCGGACTTGGAGGCGGGAGCTGGTCGGGAACAGGGAAATGGAAACGGGCTGAGGGAGGGAGTGGAGAGGGTGCGCAATGAGGCTGGGGACTGCTAATTTAAACAGAAATCACAGGTGTAGAGGCCCAGAAGGGTCTTTTTTGCTAAACACTCACCTGATTTCAAAAATCAGAAAAGAGGTGAACGCGGGCAGTGCGGGCCGGTAGGCTTTGCTGCAACAGTACGGAGCACCAATCAGGGACCGTGGAGGGAGTGGAGAGTGTGTGCAACGGGGCTGGGGACTGCTAATTTAAATGAAAATAACAGGGGTAGAGGCCCAGAAGGGTCTTTTTTTGCTAAAACCTCACCTGATTTCAAAAGTCATAAAAGAGAAGACCGCGGGCAGGGTGGGCCGGTAGGTTTTGCTGCAACAGTACGGAGCACCAATCGGGGATGGTGGCCAGGCTGGGAGGCGGGAGTTGGTCGGGACCAGGTAAATGGAAGAGTGCTGGCGGAGGGAGAGGAGACAGTACGCAACAGGGCTGGGGACCGCTAATTTCATCGAAAATCACCGGGATAGAGGACCAGAAGGGTCTTTTCTACTAAACACTTCCTGACTTCAAAAAACAGAAAAGAGGTGAAACGGGGGCAGTGCAGGACAGTAGGCTTTGCTGCAACAGTACAGAGAACCAATCAGGGACAGTGGGCGGGCTGGGAGGCAGGAGCTATCGGGAACAGGGAAATGGAAGCGGGCTGGTGGAGGGAGTGGAGTGGGTGTGCAGCAGGGCTGGGGACTGCTAATTTAAACGAAAATAACAGGGTTACAGGCCCAGAATGGTCTTTTTTGCTAGAAAGTCAACTGATTTCAAAAATCAGAAAAGAGATGAATGCGGGAAGTGCAGGCCGGTAGGCTTTGCTGCAACAATACCGAGCACCAATCAGGGACGGTGGGCGGTAGGTGGTCGGGAACAGGAAAATGGAAGCGGGCTTGGGGAGGGAGTGGAGAGGGTGCGCAACAGGGCTGGGACTGCTAATTTAAACAAAAATAACATGGGTAGAGGTCCAGAAGGGTCTTTTTTGCTAAACACTCAGCTGATTTCAAAAATCAGAAAAGAGGCGAACATGGGCAGTGCAGGCCGGTAGGCTTTGCTGCAACAGAACAAAGCACCAATCAGGGACGGTGGTCGGGCTGTGAGGCAGGAGGTGGTTGGGAACAGGGAAAAGGAAGAGGGCTGGGGGAGGGAGTGGAGAGGGTGTGCAACGGGGCTGGGGACTGCTAATTTAAATGAAAACGACATGTATAGAGGTCCAGAAGGGTCTTTTTTGCTAAACGCTCAGCTGATTTCAAAAATCAGAAAAGAGGCGAACGCGGGCAGTGCAGGCCAGTAGGCTTTGCTGCAACAGTACAGAGCACCTATCAGGGACGGTGGGCGGGGTGTGAGGCGGGAGGTGGTTCAGGAACAGGGAAATGGAAGCGGGCTGGGGAGTGGAGATGGTATACAACGGGGCCTGGGACTGCAAATTTAAATGAAAATAACAGGGATAGAGGCCCTGAATGGTCTTTTTTGCTAAACACTCACCTGATTTCAAGAATCAGAAAGGAGGTGAACGCGGGCAGTGCGGGCCGGTAGCCTTCGCTGCAACAGTACGGAGCATCAATCAGGGAAGGACGGTGGGCAGGAGGTGGTCGGGAACAGGGAAATGGAAGCGGGCAGGGGGAGGGAGTGGAGAGGGTGTGCAACAGGGCTGGGGACTGCTAATTTAAATGAAAATCACAGGGGGAGATGCCCAGAAAGGGTCTTTTTTGCTAAACTCTCACCTGATTTAAAAAATCAGAATAGAGGTGAACGTGGGCCGGTAGGCTTTGCTGCAACAGTACGGAGCACGAATCAGGGACGATAGGCAGGCTGGGAGGCTGGAGGTGGTCGGGAACAGGGAAATTTAAGCATGCTGGCCAAGGGAGTGGAGAGGGTACGCAACGGGTCTTGGGTCCGCTAATTTAAATGAAAATCACAGAGCTAGAGGCACAGAAGGGTCTTTTTTGCTAAACACTCACCTGATTTCGAAAATCAGAAAAGCGGTGAATGCGGGCAGTGCGGGCCAGTAGGCTTTGCTGCAACAGTAAGGAGCACCAATAAGGGATGGTGGGCGGGCTGGGAGGCGGGAGGTGGTCGGGAACAGGGGACTTGAAGCAGGCTTGGGGAGGGAGTGGAGAGGGTGCGCAACAGGGCTGGGGACCACTAATTTAAATGAAAATCACAGGGGTAGAGGCCAAGAAGGGTCTTTTTTGCTAAACACTCACCTGATTTCAAAAATCAGAATAGAGGTGAACATGGGCCAGTAGGCTTTGCTGCAACAGTACGGAGCGTGAATCAGGGACGATAGGCGGGCTGGGAGGCAGGAGGTGGTCGGGAACAGGGAAATGGAAGCGGGCTGGTGGAGGGAGTGGAGTGGGTGTGCAACAGGGCTGGGGACTGCTAATTTAAACGCAAATAACAGGGGTACAGGCCCAGAATGGTCTTTTTTGCTAAACACTCACCTGATTTCAAAAATCAGAAAAGAGGTGAACGCGGGAAGTGCAGGCCGGTAGGCTTTGCTGCAGCAGTACGGAGCACCAATCAGGGACGGTGGGCAGGCTGGGAGGCAGGAGCTGGTCGGGAACAGCGAAATGGAAGCGGGCTGGTGGAGGGAGTGGAGTGGGTGTGCAACAGGGCTGGGGACTGCTACTTTAAACAGAAATAACAGGGGTACAGGCCCAGAATGGTCTTTTTTGCTAAACACTCAACTGATTTCAAAAATCAGACAAGAGGTGAACGCGGGAAGTGCAGGCCGGTAGGCTTTGCTGCAACAGTACGGAGCACCAATCAGGGACGGTGGGCGGTAGGTGGTCGGGAACAGGAAAATGGAAGAGGGCTGGGGAGGGAGTGGAGAGGGTGCGCAACAGGGCTGGGGCCTACTAATTTAAACAAAAATAACAGGGGTCGAGGTCCAGAAGGGTCTTTTTTGCTAAACGTTCAGAAAAGAGGCGAACATGGGCAGTGGGGGCCGATGGGCTTTGCTGCAACAGTACAGAGCACCAATCAGGGGATGGTGGTCGGGAATAGGGAAATGGAAGCGGGCTGGGGGAGGGAGTGGAGAGGGTGCGCAACAGAGCTGGGACTGCTAATTTAAACAAAAATAACAGGGGCAGAGGTCCAGAAGGGTCTTTTTTGCTAAACACTCAGGTGATTTCAAAAATCAGAAAAGAGGCGAACATGGGCAGTGCGGGCCGGTAGGCTTTGCTGCAACAGAACAAAGCACCAATCAGGGACGGTGGTCGGGTTGTGAGGCAGGAGGTGGTTGGGAACAGGGAAAAGGAAGAGGGCTGGGGGAGGGAGTGGAGAGGGTGTGCAACGGGGCTGGGGACTGCTAATTTAAATGAAAACAACAGGTATAGAGATCCAGAAGGGTCTTTTTTGCTAAACACTCAGCTGATTTCAAAAATCAGAAAAGAGGCGAACGCGGGCAGTGCAGGCCAGTAGGCTTTGCTGCAACATTACAGAGCACCAATCAGGGACCGTGGGCGGGGTGTGAGGCGGGCGGTGGTTCAGGAACAGGGAAATGGAAGCGGGCTGGGGGAGGGAGTGGAGATGGTATACAACAGGGCCTGGGACTGGTAATTTAAATGAAAATAACAGGGATAGAGGCCCAGAATGGTCTTTTTTGCTAAACACTCACCTGATTTCAAGAATCAGAAAGGAGGTGAAAGCGGGCCGGTAGCCTTCGCTGCAACAGTACGGAGCATCAATCAGGGAAGGACGGTGGGCAGGAGGTGGTCGGGAACAGGGAAATGGAAGTGTCATGATCTCTGCTTCCAAAAGGTCAGGGTTTTCCCAACTCCCTTGGAAGCAGATCCATAACCCAGGTTCCGAGTGCCAACCAGTCCCAATTGGGACCTTTTGGACCCAGTCCTGGCGCCAGTGGCACCAGGCTCATAAATATGCCCAGTCCCAGCGCTGGAAGCGCCGGGCTCATAATGCTTGGGTGGACTTACCTGCAGCAGACCATGCTGCTTACTTGCCTGCCAGTTGAGCCTCTGATCCTCTTCTGTTTGGAACTACTTTTCCTGTTGGGTGGGGCAGGAGCCACTCCCTAGGTTCAGAACACTGGAACTCTTCTGGAAAGCAGGAACTCTTTTCTTACCTAGGCGTGGCTGTGGAAGGAGACACCTAAGCACTACAGGAGGCTATTTAAACCACACCCGATGGATGAATCTTGCTTTGCGTTATTCTGCATCCTCTGCAGCAGAACGCTCATCGTGTCTTCTGCATCTGATCCTGGGCCTAAGGAAAAAGGCTTACCATCCTGAATCCAGTCTTCAGCAACACCTATAAAGACAAGAAAGAACAGGTTAGCATTACGGTCTTCAGTGACAGCGCTTCACTTACCTGGTCCATCGGCTGTCACCAACGCCTCGCGCTGCATTCCGGCATCTGAAAGACAAAGGCTTACCTACTCTTCGTGCGCTCCGGAGGTCTTCGCACTGCATTCTGGCATCTGAAAGACAAAACAAGGTGCGTTTAAAGACATTGGGGAACTTTAATACTCACGTGCCATTACTCCTTTCCACATCTAACCCAGTGGGTATTCCGGCACCTGCAGCCGCTCCGAACTTGTACCTGCAAAATAAAAAGACAGTTAGAGCGCATCGTGAAGCAGGCAACAAGCGCTTACTTACGTGCTTCCAGGCGCTTCTATTCATCACACGGGCTCCATCTTCAACTCACTTCAGCCCGTCATCCGCCATCGCCGGAACCCTGCAAAACAAGAGACATCATTACTAAAGACTTTTAAAGACATTATAATTACTCGAAACTTACCGTTCGTGCAGTAAACGACGGACAGCAGTCCTCTGAAGTCAAGAGGCCTGCTCCCCTTATCCAGTGAAGAAACTGGTTACAGCACCCTGCCCCGAGGCAGATGGAGAGCACGGCGTTCACTTACCTAAGACATCTTACCCTTCGAGTCAGACATACAGTGCACAGAGGTCCAGCCCAAAGAGCCAGCCGTGTGTTACACATCACCCTTTGAAGATACGGTATACGCCCAGTCAAGACCGGCGTCTCTACGGGAATCAGGTGAGCGTTACAGAAAGAACGCAAAACCTACCACAAAACTCCCGTCCAGGCGCTATGGAAACCTCGGATACCGACCAGCTAGCCCAGTTACTTGGGGAACTAAGGGCAGAAGTGCATGCAGCCCGTCAGGAAACGAACGCTCTAAGAAGGGAACTGATTATTTCCAAGGAGCGAACAGATGATCTCGCTAGACAATTGCTACAGTCACAAGCCGGACAGACCCCGTTACCCGCATCTGGGGGAAATCTTCTTTCTACATCCTCTATGAATCCAGTGCAGATCAACCTACCTGGGAATGTACCTCTGGCTCCGCCCGAACGATTTTCTGGTGACCCAAAGAGGTTTGCAGTATTTATCAATCAGTGCCGGTTGCATTTCTTATGCCGGCCAGCAGCCTTTCCAACTGATCAAGCTAAAGTAGCTTTCGTGCTTTCGTACCTTAGTGGCAATGCGGCAGACTGGTCGGTCCCTCTAGTAAATCAAGATGATCCGGTCCTCCATGATTTTCAAGCTTTTCAGCTCAGTATGGAAAAACTGTTCGCAAGACATTCACAGGGGCAGGCCTTGGACAATGAGCTTCTTTCGTTGCAACAAGGTAATCAAGACCTTTTGGCTTATATTGCGTCTTTCAACAGACTGATAGTGGAAACTCAATGGCCTGAGGACAAAAGGATTACGCTGTTTTATAGAGGTCTACGTGGAGAGCTCAAAGATGTGTTAGCCCAAGTAGTGAATCCCCCACAAGATTGTTCGGACTATATAGACTTAGTCGTTCAAATAGATCACAGACTGCAGAACTGGAAGGCCGATCGTTCCAAGTTTGATGCTCGAGTATTTTCCAAACCGCCAACTCCTTCCAAAGGAGTAGACTCCGGGGAACCCATGCAAATAGGGGGTCTGAAAGGTCCTCTAACACAAAAGGAGCGGGAAAGGAGAAAACAGTTGCAATTATGCCTCTATTGCGGAAACTCAGGGCACTTTCTTCGAGACTGTCCGGTGAAACCTGCCAAGAAGGCAGTAGGAGCTGCAGTTACCAAAGTTACAAACTCTGAGCAGGGAAACGACCTCGCCCGACAAGAATAGAGGTCCTCTTGCCGAGCGTGAAAACCAGTTCCGTGACCTCGCATTTCGTGATACCTATGGTCCTCATTAGCCCTGATAATCCGGATCGATTACATGCAATTGAAGCTTACGTCGACAGCGGTGCCATCGGCAATTATGTGGATCATGAAATGGTTTTGCGGATGAATCTAACTCTTTGTCCCAAGGCTGTAAAGGACGTCATTACTACGGTGGATGGTACGGAGATAGCCTCCGGGCCAGTAACGCATACCACTCAAGAGGTGACGCTAGTAAGTCAAGATGGACACCATGAGAAGATCGTGTTCGATGTGATCAAGGCCCCTCAGTTTCAGATTATTCTAGGAATACCTTGGTTAGAGAAACACAATCCTCTGATCGATTGGCGAGCAAGAACGGTCCAGTTTCCAGAATGTGTCTCTACTTGTCACCCTCCACCTGGTGTTGCACTGGCAGCAATTTCTTCAGAGACTCCCCAGTTACCTCCCGAATACCTAGAATACCAAGATGTTTTCCGGAAGGATCAGGCTAACTCTCTACCTCCTCATAGGTCTTATGACTGCCAGATAGACCTGATACCTGGATCTACTCCTCCTTGTAGTAGAATTTATGCCCTCACCGAGCCTGAGAACCTTCACCTTCGACAATACCTGGATCAATACCTGGCAAATGGGTTTATTCGTCCTTCCAAGTCCCCTGCTTCTTCAGCTTTGTTCTTTGTTCCAAAAAAGGAAGGAGACCTTAGAACTTGTATAGATTATCGCTCCCTGAACCAGATCACCGTTAAGAATAGATATCCGTTACCTTTGATCCCTGAACTCCTGGACCAAGTCAGAAAAGCATGCATATATACAAAGCTGGACCTTAGAGGAGCTTACCACTTGGTACGAGTAAAAGAGGGCGATGAATGGAAGACGGCCTTCCGCACCAAGTATGGGCTATTTGAATATCAGGTCATGCCCTTCGGACTTTGCAATGCCCCGGCCGCCTTTCAATATTTTATGAACGATGTCCTCAGAGAGCTCATAGATGTGTGTGTTGTTGTTTACATTGACGACATCCTCGTTTATTCTTCATCGGAATCTGAACATCGGAAACACGTGAAAATGGTCCTCGAAAGATTGCGTCAACACAAACTTTTCGCTAAGTTGGAAAAATGTGTTTTCAACGTGACTGAAGTTGAATTCTTGGGATTCATATTATCACCTGGCGGAGTGCGTATGGATTCAAAGAAGGTCGATGCAGTTCTCAAATGGCCATCACCATCCTCCGTAAAAGGTGTGCAAAGCATGTTAGGCTTCGCTAACTTTTACCGCAGGTTTATCCCCGAATTTTCTCGAATAGTCCAGCCCATCACTGTCTTGTTAAAGAAAAACAAACGTTTTGAAGTTTTCTACCGAGGCGGAACAAGCTTTCCAGGATTTGAAGACTAAATTTATCTCTGCACCAATCTTAAAACACCCTCGCCCTGAACTCCCCTACATCGTGGAAACTGATGCTTCAAGCCTTGCCATGGGGGCAGTTCTATCACAAAAGGACCCGGTAACCAATCAGTTGCATCCCGTGGCATTTTGGTCCCGCAAATTCTCGCCTCCTGAAATCAATTACACGATTACTGACAAGGAACTTCTGGCTATCAAGTCTGCCTTTAAGGCTTGGCGGCATTATCTGCTGGGGGCCCGACACACCGTTACTGTGATTACGGATCACCGAAACCTGCAATATTTGAAAACTGCAAAAGCCCAATCCTCTAGACAACTCCGTTGGGCATTATTCTTTGCCGAGTTTGACTTCATAATTACCTATCGACCTGGTACAAAAAACGGTAAAGCTGATGCCCTTTCTCGGATGGGAGTGGAAGAACACTTGATCAACCCTAAACCTGTACCAATCATTCCCGAACAAAGAATTCTGGGTGTAATCGCCACACAATCCATAGAGGAAGTTAAGGATAAAGCCAGGCAACTTGTAACTCCAGCAGACATACAGAATTGGCATCTGCGGGGAAAGGACTTTGCAGTAAAGGACAACTTATTGTATTTCCAAGAACGATTATACCTGCCCAGCACAGATTTACAGAAAAAAGTAATCTCTTGTTATCACGATTCTTTAATGGAAGGACATCCCGGTATGGCCAAGACCTCAGAAAAGATCAAGCACTACTTCTGTTGGCCGTCTTGGAAAAAAGATATCAGAGACTTTATAATGTCCTGTGGAGTATGCGCCCAAAACAAGAGTCAAAAGGAAAGACCAGCAGGCCTCTTACGCCCTATTGACATCCCACCTCGCCCTTGGCATACGCTTTCTATGGACTTCATCACCGATCTACCTCCATGCTCCGGATACAATACGATTCTAGTAATCGTGGACTTATTCTCCAAGATGGCGCATTTCATTCCGCTCAAAGGCTTGCCAACAGCAGCAACTCTGGCCCGAGAATTTCTCGAAAACATCTTCCGACTGCACGGTTTTCCTTCGGTTCTAATTTCGGATCGAGGTAGTCAATTTATTTCTCATTTTTGGCGAAGTTGCTGTGGGTCGGCTCAAATTGATATGAGACTATCGACCAGTCACCACCCTCAGACCGACGGCCAAACCGAGAGGACCAATCAAACTCTGGAACAGTATTTACGCTGCATGCTGCAACAAACTGAAAAAACTTGGAAAGACATCCTTTGGATAGCCGAATATGCCTACAATAACTCTGTCCCTTCGGGAACTGGGAAAACCCCGTTTTTTCTTTTATACGGCAGTCACCCTCGAACCTCGGAGTTGGATCCCCTCCAAGATCTTGAAACACCAGCAGTAGACTACCTGCATTCTACAATCACCCAAGCCTTTAAGGAAGCTGTTTCTCACCTTCAAAGGGCTAAAGAACAATACAAGAAAGGAGCAGATCAACATCGGAAGGAAGCCCCTCAATATCAAGTAGGGGATCAAGTCTGGTTATCCACCAAATATCTACCTCTAAAAGGGCCACGCACATTCAACCCAAGATACTTTGGTCCCTATTCCATCACTACCATAGTAAACCCAGTAGCGGTCAAGTTGGACTTGCCCCCGCACATGAAGATACATCCGGTCTTCCACGTCTCTCTATTAAAACCCCTGCTGTCATGTACAGGCGTGCAAGCAGGGCTAAGCAACGGATGCATGGCCCTTTAAGAACACTACAACCAGGTGCTTGGAAGTTGGCATGGCAACGCTGGCGTCCTCTTGGCGTTTCCCACGGTCGACGCTGGAAGCCGCGGAACGCTGTCATGTGACCTCTCCTTTTTAGTCTCCGCCTTCACTTCGCATCGGTGCTTCTGATTGCGAGTGGTGTCCCCTCGTACCTAGCTCTTTGTATCCTGCTCCCTTGAATCCCGGTCTCTGTAACCCTTCCCCCCCCCCCCCCGTTTCCTCCTGTATACCTGATTGCCTTGTTTCCTCGACCCGGACCGTTACCTGGCCTTGATTTTGGACTGCTTGGTTCTTGTTTACTGCCTGCATCGTTCTTCGACCTCGGACTGCATACAGACTTCTAGCCTTCGCCCTTCTGTTGTGGTTGCTCTTCGTCTGGATCCTCACTCACCTGGACTGCGTGTGGTCAATATTGTGGAACTTCTGAAACTTCCGAAATTTGGATTCTTGACCTTGGAACACTTGGAGTTTTGGATTGTTGAACTGTGGAACTTTTTGAACTTCCTTGCGACGCACTCTAACAAGTGTGCCCTAGGCGTCCTCGTGCCGGCGGGATAGGTGGTTGGGTTCTTCTTGGACTTTGCATCGTGGACTTCGGAGTTCCTTCCCTTCCATGTCCCATCTGGTTCTCCCCGGTGTTGATCCGGATAAAACACGGTAAGCCATAGTCTCGTCGGGGAAAGGGGTGGTTATCAGAATTTGTGGAACGTATTGCAATTGTCACTATTTTTCGGGTCTTGTTCAGAAGGGCGGTTGGTTATACTTTCTGTATTGTGTTAACTCCTCACTTGCAGATCCAACGCCTGTCCTCGACTACCCGTACCACCCATACTTCTGCATTTACAACTCCTGCAGCACGTGTCTACTTCTGGGTCATCTGGGTCTCATCAGGTATCCTTTCTTTCCTCTGATTGATCGCTCTGGCTGTCCATTTCTGGAGCCAGAGGGTTCCATCAGGTGGAAGAATTCTTCGGCTACACGACGTGGGCAACTGGCTTCTGACATAATCAGAAGCCTTTAATATGGATACCAATGAGACGCTGTCCACTATTTTACAATTGGTGGCCGATTTACGTAATGACATGACTGCGGCTCACTCAGCCACGCAGCGACGCATTGATGAGTTGCAGGCAGGGTTCCAACCCCTTGGGGCAGCAGCGCCTTCCTTGGCTAGTGTCTCTGGGGCAGGTGCTGGTCCTCCCCAACAGGGTGCTGGACCGGTTTATATGACTGCCCAGTTCCCTTTGGCTCCGCCGGAACGGTTCAATGGAGACCCCAAGACATTTAGGACCTTTTTGAACCAATGTAGATTGCAATTTCTGTGCCGTCCTGCTTCTTTTCCGGATTCCACTACCAAGGCGGCATTTCTGTTATCCCATTTAGGGGGTACCGCAGCTGCTTGGGCTAATCCGTTCTTGGAAGACGGCAGCCATCTTCTTTACAATTGTGATGCCCTAATTGAGGCTATGAGTCGTGTGTTCGACACACGTTATGCCACACAAGCTACTGATTTGGAACTGCTCGGTCTCCAACAAGGCAGTTCGCCTCTTTTGTCCTACCTAGCCAAGTTCAATCAGTTGGTGGCGGAAACCAGTCGGCCCGAAGAGAAGAAGGCCTCTCTCTTCTATAAAGGGCTATCCGATTCCCTAAAAGATACACTGGCCACCGTTCCGGTAATACCTACAGCTTTTTCGGAACTATTGGATTTGGTTCTCCAGATTGATTCCCGACAAGCAGCACGGAGGGGTGAGAAGAGAACGGCTCCCCCTGTTGCTCTTTCCGTCCCTTTACCTGCCGCCGGGTCCTCGGAGCCCATGCTGATCGGGGCACTTAGATCTCCTCTGTCGGCTGAAGTTAGGGAACACCGGAGAAAGAATGGTCTATGTTTCTACTGCGGAGGATCCGACCACTTATCTCGAGAATGTAGCAAAAAACCTACTAAGAAACAGGGAAACGCCAAAACCCGGTGACTGGAGGGGTCCAGATGCCGGGTATTTCTTCAAGAGACCCCACAGGTTGCAGTCCTTATTGTCTTTCTGTTTCCCTGTCGTTCCCCAGTTCTGAGAAATGGGCCGTGATGATGGTCCTGGACTCAGGAGCCACGGGGAATTACGTGGATGCCGCCTATGCCCGGGAGTTGGGTCTGCCGGTTATGCACAAAACATGTCCTAAAGTGGTGAATTCGGTGGATGGCTCTTCCTTGGTCTCTGGGTTAGTGACGAAGCGAACTACTGACCTCACCATGATCACAGACTGCGGTCATCAAGAGGACATATACTTCGATCTCATCGCAGCACCACAGTTCAAGTTCATTCTTGGCTTGCCATGGTTAAAGTTGCATAATCCCTCTGTGGATTGGCATTCTGGGGAGGTATGTTTTCCGTCAGAATACTGCGAAAGTAATTGCCTAACTATCAGCTCAGTGATCACCAGCCCTAGTCAGGCTCTTGCTGAAACCACCCGTACTGTGGGGGCAGTAGTCAACACTGTCCTTCCTATGGTGTACAGGGATTATCATGACGTATTCGACGCACGTGGGGCAGAGATACTTCCACCACACAGGCCCTATGATTGCCCTATTGAATTGATTCCTGGAGCCAAGATTCCGTCTGGGCGCATATATTCCCTAACCCCTCAAGAGGACGTGATTTTGAAGGAATATATTGACAAATCCTTGAGTACTGGCTTTATTCGTCCTTCTCGCTCACCTGCTGCCTCACCCATGTTCTTTGTCCCTAAGAAGGAGCGGGACTTGCGTCCTTGCATCGATTACCGTGCTTTAAATGCCGTCACGATCAGGAATCAATATCCGATACCTCTGATTTCAGTCTTATTGGACCAATTGGGTGCAGCTAAGGTATTCACTAAATTGGATCTGAGGGGGGCCTATAATCTCGTACAGATTCACAAAGGCGACGAGTGGAAGACGGCCTTCAAAACCAAATATGGCCTCTTTGAATACTGCGTTATGCCCTTTGGCCTGTGTAACGCTCCAGCGACCTTTCAATACTTTATCAACAACGTATTTCATGACATGCTAGACCAGTATGTAGTCGTTTACTTAGACGACATCTTGATCTACTCTCCTTCAGTTGACACTCACGTCGTCCATGTATCTAACGTTTTGCAACGTTTAAGGGAGAACCATTTGTATGCCAAGTTGGACAAATGAAAGTTTCATGAAACCGAGGTGGAGTTCCTAGGCTATGACATCACTAGTCGGGGAGTGCAGATGAGCCAGTCTAAGATTGCCGCGATATTGGAGTGGCCTTGTCCTAGTACCTTGAAGGCTCTGCAATCCTTTTTAGGCTTTGCGAATTTCTATCGGCGGTTTATCCAAGACTTCTCAGCCATTGCCTCTCCACTCACTAAACTAACCAGCACCAAATGTGTGTTTAAATGGAACAGGGACGCTCAACTGGCTTTTGAGACCTTAAAGTCTGCCTTTACCACTGCTCCCGTCCTTCAACATCCGGATCCGTCTTTGCCTTTCATTGTAGAAGCAGATGCGTCAGATGTTGCACTGGGAGCTATCCTGTCCCAGCTTTGCCCAGAGTCCACTGGTTTACATCCTGTTGCGTATCACTCCAGAAAACTCACCTCTTACGAGAGGAACTATACGATCACCGAACGGGAATTGTTAGCAGTGAGGGACGCCTTTATGGTGTGGAGACATCATCTTTTGGGGTCCTCCGAACCGGTTTGAGTGTTTACTGATCATCGAAACCTCTTGGCGCTGCAATCGGTGAAGTGTACCACGGCGCGTCATGCCAGGTGGCATGAATTCTTTGCCATGTTCAACTTCACTATTACCTATCGCCCCGGTTCCCTGAACTCGAAGGCGGATGCTCTTTCCCGCATCCATGGAGTCCCCGAACCATCCGAGCTTAAGGGCGCTCTTCTACTGCCCAATCAAGTGGTGTGTGGGTGTACCTTGCGCCCCTCTCTGAAAACAAGGATCCAAGACTGGGTGAGAACCAACCCCTCCGAGATTGCTGGCCTGGGATTGGAGATCATCCATACATTGCCTTATAAGAAGGATAAGATATATGTACCTGATTCCGACACAAGACACACAGCCATACAATGGTGTCACGATTCAGCGATAGCTGCACATCCAGGTACTGGGAAAACTATTGACCTTTTGAGAAGGTGGTGCTGGTGGCCCTCCATGTCACGCGACGTTAGGGAATACATCGTTTCTTGTGCCACTTGTGCACAGTGCAAACATCAACCGGGCAAACCTGTGGGCCTACTTCAACCCATGCCTATACCAGAGAGACCTTGGCTTATGGTTTCTATGGATTTCGTAGTAGAGCTTCCAGTGGTCGACGGCTACGACACTATATGGGTGGTCGTGGACTATTTCACTAAATCAGCCTTGTTTGTACCCTGCCAGGGGATTCCTTCTGCTCCGGTGTTGGCGGAACTGTTCTTGAAGAACGTCTACCGAAGATTCGGTCTGCCCTCCATTCTCGTTACTGACCGGGGACCACAGTTCACTTCTCGTTTTTGGAGAGCAGTTACTTCAACGTTGGGTATAGACGGCAGGAACTCCAGTGCTTACCATCCACAAACCGATGGGCAAACTGAGAGGCTTAATGCCACCATGGAGCAGTATCTACGATGTCTTACCCACCAACGCCAAGATACGTGGGTTTCCGTTCTTCCCCTGGCTGAGTTCGCCTACAATAACTCTATGCACACAGCGACTGGTGTTTCTCCGTATTTTGCCCTGTATGGCCAACACCCCCGTTCTTTGCCCAGTATTGCTGATTGGCCGTTACACAATCCGGCTGCCTCTGGTTGTCTTAGGAATCTATCCGATACCCACACTATGGTCAAGAATCAGCTGTTACTGGCCCAGTCTCGTACTAAGTCTTCTGCTGACGCACATCGCTCCCCGGCTCCTAGCTACCGACCGGGGATGAAGGTCTGGCTGTCCACAAGGAACCTACGTTTGACTGGTCGACGAGCCCTATTGCCGCGGTTTGTGGGTCCCTACAGCATCCTGCAGGTTATTAACCCTGCTGCCCTCCGATTGGCCCTTCCTGCTAAATGGAAGGTACACCCGGTATTCCATGTCTCTCTAGTGAAACCATGCCACCCATCTACCAGACTACCTGCTCGTCCCCCGCCGGTTAAGGTGCGCGGTTTTGACGAATACGAGGTGGGTGCGATCTTGGATACCAAGGTTCGAAAGGGCAGGCGACTCTATCTGGTCGATTGGAAGGGCTATGGTCCCGAAGACCGTACGTGGGAACCTGCGGTAAACATCCATGCTCCGGCCCTTCTGTCTCATTTCTGGTCTGCTCGGGGGGTGAGACCCCCTTTGAGGGAGGATACTGTCATGTACAGGCGTGCAAGCAGGGCTAAGCAACGGATGCATGGCCCTTTAAGAACACTACAACCAGGTGCTTGGAAGTTGGCATGGCAACGCTGGCGTCCTCTTGGCGTTTCCCACGGTCGACGCTGGAAGCCGCGGAACGCTGTCATGTGACCTCTCCTTTTTAGTCTCCGCCTTCACTTCGCATCGGTGCTTCTGATTGCGAGTGGTGTCCCCTCGTACCTAGCTCTTTGTATCCTGCTCCCTTGAATCCCGGTCTCTGTAACCCTTTCCCCCCCCGTTTCCTCCTGTATACCTGATTGCCTTGTTTCCTCGACCCGGACCGTTACCTGGCCTTGATTTTGGACTGCTTGGTTCTTGTCTACTGCCTGCATCGTTCTTCGACCTTGGACTGCATACAGACTTCTAGCCTTCGCCCTCCTGTTGTGGTTGCTCTTCGTCTGGATCCTCACTCACCTGGACTGCGTGTGGTCAATATTGTGGAACTTCTGAAACTTCCGAAATTTGGATTCTTGACCTTGGAACACTTGGAGTTTTGGATTGTTGAACTGTGGAACTTTTCGAACTTCCTTGCGACGCACTCTAACAAGTGTGCCCTAGGCGTCCTTGTGCCGGCGGGATAGGTGGTTGGGTTCTTCTTGGACTTTGCATCGTGGACTTCGGAGTTCCTTCCCTTCCATGTCCCATCTGGTTCTCCCCGGTGTTGATCCAGATAAAACACGGTAAGCCATAGTCTCGTAGGAGAAAGGGGTGGTTATCAGAATTTGTGGAACGTATTGCAATTGTCACTATTTTTCGGGTCTTGTTCAGAAGGGCGGTTGGTTATACTTTCTGTATTGTGTTAACTCCTCACTTGCAGATCCAACGCCTGTCCTCGACTACCCGTACCACCCATACTTCTGCATTTACAACTCCTGCGGCACGTGTCTACTTCTGGGTCATCTGGGTCTCATCAGGTATCCTTTCTTTCCTCTGATTGATCGCTCTGGCTGTCCATTTCTGGAGCCAGAGGGTTCCATCAGGTGGAAGAAATCTTCGGCTACACGACGTGGGCAACTGGATTCTGACACCTGCAACCTCAAACCCGACTAACTAAATCTCCAAAACCCATTCTAGTTGATGGAGAACTCGAGTTTGAAGTCAAAAGCATTCTGGACTCCAAGATCTCCAAATCTAAACTATTTTACCTAATTGACTGGAAAGGCTACGGCCCCCAAGAGAGATCCTGGGAACCTGCTGAATATGTCCACGCTCCTCGCCTAATCAAAGGATTTCACTGAACATTTCCTGACAAGCCAAAACCCCCGGAGAAGCTCGGTTTGGGAGGGGCCTTGAGGGGGGGTACTGTCATGATCTCTGCTTCCAAAAGGTCAGGGTTTTCCCAACTCCCTTGGAAGCAGATCCATAACCCAGGTTCCGAGTGCCAACCAGTCCCAATTGGGACCTTTTGGACCCAGTCCTGGCGCCAGTGGCACCAGGCTCATAAATATGCCCAGTCCCAGCGCTGGAAGCGCCGGGCTCATAATGCTTGAGTGGACTTACCTGCAGCAGACCATGCTGCTTACTTGCCTGCCAGTTGAGCCTCTGATCCTCTTCTGTTTGGAACTACTTTTCCTGTTGGGTGGGGCAGGAGCCACTCCCTAGGTTCAGAACACTGGAACTCTTCTGGAAAGCAGGAACTCTTTTCTTACCTAGGCGTGGCTGTGGAAGGAGACATCTAAGCACTACAGGAGGCTATTTAAACCACACCCGATGGATGAATCTTGCTTTGCGTTATTCTGCATCCTCTGCAGCAGAACGCTCATCGTGTCTTCTGCATCTGATCCTGGGCCTAAGGAAAAAGGCTTACCATCCTGAATCCAGTCTTCAGCAACACCTATAAAGACAAGAAAGAACAGGTTAGCATTACGGTCTTCAGTGACAGCGCTTCACTTACCTGGTCCATCGGCTGTCACCAACGCCTCGCGCTGCATTCCGGCATCTGAAAGACAAAGGCTTACCTACTCTTCGTGCGCTCCGGAGGTCTTCGCACTGCATTCCGGCATCTGAAAGACAAAACAAGGTGCGTTTAAAGACATTGGGGAACTTTAATACTCACGTGCCATTACTCCTTTCCACATCTAACCCAGTGGGTATTCCGGCACCTGCAGCCGCTCCGAACTTGTACCTGCAAAATAAAAAGACAGTTAGAGCGCATCGTGAAGCAGGGAACAAGCGCTTACTTACGTGCTTCCAGGCGCTTCTATTCATCACACGGGCTCCATCTTCAACTCACTTCAGCCCGTCATCCGCCATCGCCGGAACCCTGCAAAACAAGAGACATCATTACTAAAGACTTTTAAAGACATTATAATTACTCGAAACTTACCGTTCGTGCAGTAAACGACGGACAGCAGTCCTCTGAAGTCAAGAGGCCTGCTCCAGTGAAGAAACTGGTTACAGCACCCTGCCCCGAGGCAGATGGAGAGCACGGCGTTCACTTACCTAAGGTGAGAGCGTTAACCTTTGGGTTCTACAGGAGAAGAGAAAGGGAAGAAGAGAGAGACATTCAATAACCCAGTTCATTAATCCCATATTTTCTATCTGCAGACATCTTACCCTTCGAGTCAGACAAACAGTGCACAGAGGTCCAGCCCAAAGAGCCAGCCGTGTGTTACACATCACCTTTGAAGATACGGTATACGCCCAGTCAAGACCGGCGCCTCTACGGGAATCAGGTGAGCGTTACAGGAAGCGGGCAGGGGGAGGGAGTGGAGAGGGTGTGCCACAGGGCTGGGGACTGCTAATTTAAATGAAAATCACAGGCGGAGATGCACAGAAAGGGTCTTTTTTGCTAAACTCTCACCTGATTTCAAAAATCAGAATAGAGGTGAACGTGGGCAGGTAGGCTTTGCTGCAACAGTATGGAGCACGAATCAGGGACGATAGGCGGGCTGGGAGGCTGGAGGTGGTCGGGAACAGGGAAATTTAAGCACGCTGGCCAAGGGAGTGGAGAGGGTACGCAACAGGTCTTGGGTCCGCTAATTTAAATGAAAATCACAGAGCTAGAGGCACAGAAGGGTCTTTTTTGCTAAACACTCACCTGATTTCGAAAATCAGAAAAGAGGTGAATGCGGGCAGTGCGGGCCAGTAGGCTTTGCTGCAACAGTACAGAGCACCAATAAGGGATGGTGGGCGGGCTGGGAGGCGGGAGGTGGTCGGGAGCAGGGGACTTGAAGCAGGCTTGGGGAGGGGGTGGAGAGGGTGCGCAACAGGGCTGGGGACCACTAATTTAAATGGAAATCACAGGGGTAGAGGCCCAGAATGGTCTTTTATTTGCTAAACACTCACCTGATTTCAAAAATCAGAAAAGAGGTGAACACGGGCAGTGCGTGCCGGTAAGGCTTTGCTGCAACAGTACAGAGCACCAATAATGGACAGTGGGCGGGGTGTGAGGCCGGAGGTGGATCGGGAACAGGGAAATGGAAGTGGGCTGGGGGAGGGAGTTTAGAGGATGTGCCACGGGGCCGGGGACTGCTAATTTAAACAAAAATAACAGGGGTAGAGGCCCAGAATGGTCTTTTTTGTTAAACACTGACCTAATTTCAAAAATCAGAAAAGAGGTGAACGCAGGAAGTGCAGGCCGGTAGGCTTTGCTGCAACAGTACGGAGCACCAATCAAGGACGGTGGCCGGTATGTGGTCGTGAACAGGGAAATGGAAGCGGGCTGGGGGAGGGAGAGGAGAGGGTGCGCAACAGGGCTGGGGACTGCTAATTTAAATGAAAATCACCGGGATAGAGGCCCAGAAGGGTCTTTTCTACTAAACACTTCCTGATTTCATAAAGTAGAAAAGAGGTGAAACGCGGGCAGTGCCGACCGGTAGGCTTTGCTGCAACAGTACGAAGCAGCAATCAGGGACGGTGGGCGGGCTGGGAGGCGGGAGGTGGTCGGAAACAGGAAAATTGAAGCAGGCTGGGGAGGGAGTGGAGATGGTATACAACGGGGCCTGGGACTGCTAATTTAAATGAAAATAACAGGGATGGAGGCCCAGAATGGTCTTTTTTGCTAAACACTCACCTGATTTCAAGAATCAGAAAGGAGGTGAACGCGGGCAGTGCGAGCCGGTAGCCTTCGCCACAACAGTACGGAGCATCAATCAGGGAAGGACGGTGGGCAGGAGGTGGTCGGGAACAGGGAAATGGAAGCGGGCAGGGGGAGGGATTGGAGAGGGTGTGCAACAGGGCTGGGGACTGCTAATTTAAATGAAAATCACAGGGGGAGATGCCCAGAAAGGGTCTTTTTTGCTTAACTCTCACCTGATTTCGAAAATCAGAATAGAGGTGAACGTGGGCCGGTAGACTTTGCTGCAACAGTGCGGAGCACGAATCAGGGACGATAGGCGGGCTGGGAGGCAGGAGGTGGTCGGGAACAGGGAAATGGAAGTGGGCTGGGAGAGGGAGTTTAGAGGATGTGCCACGGGGCCGGGGACTGCTAATTTAAACGAAAATAACAGGGGCAGAGGCCCAGAATGGTCTTTTTTGTTAATCACTCACGTAATTTCAAAAATCACAAAAGAGGTGAACGCAGGAAGTGCAGGCCGGTAGGCTTTGCTGCAACAGTATGGAGCACCAATCAAGGACGGTGGCCGGTATGTGGTCGTGAACAGGGAAATGGAAGCGGGCTGGGGGAGGGAGAGGAGAGGGTGCGCAACAGGGCTGGGGACTGCTAATTTAAATGAAAATCACCAGGATAGAGGCCCAGAAGGGTCTTTTCTACTAAACACTTCCTGATTTCATAAAGCAGAAAAGAGGTGAAACGCGGGCAGTGCCGGCCGGTAGGCTTTGCTGCAACAGTACGGAGCAGCAATCAGGGACGGTGGGCGAGCTGGGAGGCGGGAGGTGGTCGGGAACAGGGAAATTGAAGCAGGCTTGGGGAGGGAGTGGAGAGGGTGCGCAACAGGGCTGGGGACCACTAATTTAAATGAAAATCACAGGGGTAGAGGCCAAGAAGGGACTTTTTTGCTAAACACTCACCTGATTTAAAAAAATAAGAATAGAGGTGAACCTGGGCCGGTAGGCTTTGCTGCAACAGTACGGAGCCCGAATCAGGGACGATAGGCGGGCTGGGAGGCAGGAGGTGGTCGGGAACAGGGAAATGGAAGCGCGCTGGGCAAGGGAGTGGAGAGGGTGCGCAACAGGGCTGGGGACCACTAATTTAAATGAAAATTACAGGGGTAGAGGCCAAGAAGGGTCTTTTTTGCTAAACACTCACATGATTTCAAAAATCAGAATACAGGTGAACGTGGGCCGGTAGGCTTTGCTGCAACAGTACGGAGCCCGAATCAGGGACGATAGGCTGGTTGGGAGGCAGGAGGTGGTCGGGAACAGGGAAATGGAAGCGCGCTGGGCAAGGGAGTGGAGAGGGTACGCAACAGGGCTGGGGACTGCTAATTTAAATGAAAATGACAGGGATAGAGGTCCAGAAGGGTATTTTATTTGCTAAACACTCACCTAATTTCAAAAATCAGAAAAGAGGTGAACGCGAGCAGTGAGGGCCGGTAAGGCGTTGCTGCAACAGTACAGAGCACCAATCAGGGATGGTGGGCGATCTGGAGGCGGGAGGTGGTCGGGAGACAGGGAAATGGAAGCGGGCTGGGGAAGGGAGTGGAGAGGGTACGCAACAAGACTGGGGACCGCTAACTTAAAGGAAAATCACGGAGGTAGAGGCCCAGAATGGTCTTTTTTGCTAAACACTCACCTGATTTTGAAAATCAGAAAAGAGGTGAAAGCGGGCAGTGTGGACGGTAGGCTTTGCTGCAACAGTACGGAGCACCAATCAGGGATGGTGGGCGGGCTTGTAGGCGGGGGCTGGTCAACAACAGGGAAATGGAAACGGGCTGAGGGAGGGAGTGGAAAGGGTGCGCAACGGGGCTGGGAATTGCTAATTTAAATGAAAATCACAGGTGTAGAGGCCAGGAAGGGTCTTTTTTGCTAAACACTTAACTGATTTCAAAAATCAGAAAAGAGGTGAACGCGGGCAGTGCGGGCCGATAGGCTTTTCTGCAACAGTATGGAGCACCAATCAGGGACGGTGGGCGGGCTGTGAGGCAGAAGGTGGTTGTGAACAGGGAAATGGAAGCGGGCTGGGGGAGGGAGTGGAGAGGGTGTGCAACGGGCCCGGGGACTGCTAATTGAAATGAAAATAACAGGGGTACAGGCCCAGAATGGTCTTTTTTGCTAAACACTCACCTGATTTCGAAAATCAGAAAAGAGGTGAAACGCGGGCAGTGCGGGCCAGTAGGCTTTGCTGCAACAGTACAGAGAACCAATCAGGGACAGTGGGCAGGCTGGGAGGCAGGAGCTGGTCGGGAACAGCGAAATGGAAGCGGGCTGGTGGAGGGAGTGGATTGGGTGTGCAACAGGGCTGGGGACTGCTAATTTAAACGAAAATGACAGGGGTACAGGCCCAGAATGGTCTTTTTTGCTAAACACTCACCTGATTTCAAAAATCAGAAAAGAGGTGAACGCGGGAAGTGCAGGCCGGTAGGCTTTGCTGCAACAGTACAGAGCACCAATCAGGGACGGTGGGCGGTAGGTGGTCGGGAACAGGAAATGGAAGAGGGCTTGGGAGGGAGTGGAGAGGGTGCGCAACAGGGCTGGGGCCTACTAATTTAAACAAAAATAACAGGGGTAGAGGTCCAGAAGGGTCTTTTTTGCTAAACGTTCTGCTGATTTAAAAAATCAGAAAAGAGGCGAACATGGGCAGTGGGGGCCGGTGGGCTTTGCTGCAACAGTACAGAGCACCAATCAGGGGACGGTGGTCGGGAACAGGGAAATGGAAGAGGGCTGGGGGAGGGAGTGGAGAGGGTGTGCAAACAGGGCTGGCGACTGCTAATTTAAATGAAAATAACAGGGATAGAGGTCCAGAAGGGTCTTTTTTGATACACACTTAGCTGATTTCAAAAATCAGAAAAGAGGCGAACGCGGGCAGTGCGGGCCGGTAGGCTTTGCTGCAACAGTACAGAGCACCAATCATGGACGGTGGGTGGGGTGTGAGGCGGGAGGTTGTTTCAGGAACAGGGAAATGGAACCCAGCTGGGGAAGGGAGTGGAGATGGTATACAACGGCGCTGGGGACTGCTAATTTAAATGAAAATAAAAGCGGGAGATGCCCAGAAGAGTCTTTTTTGCTAAACACTCACCTGATTTCAAAACCAGAATAGAGGTGAACGTGGGCCGGTAGACTATTATGCAACAGTACGGAGCACAAATCAGGGACGATAGGCGGGCTGGGGGGCGGGAGGTGGTCGGGAACAGGGAAATGGAAGCGCACTGGGCAAGGGAGTGCAGAGGGTACGCAACGGGGCCTGGGACTGCTAATTTGAATGAAAATAACAGGGGGAGATGCCAGAAGGGTCTTTTTTGCTAAACACTCACCTGATTTCAAAAATCAGAACAGAGGTGAACGTGGGCCGGTAGGCTTTGCTGCAACAGTACGGAGCACCAATAAGGGATGGTGGGCGGACTTGGAGGCGGGAGCTGGTCGGGAACAGGGAAATGGAAACGGGCTGAGGGAGGGAGTGGAGAGGGTGCGCAATGAGGCTGGGGACTGCTAATTTAAACAAAAATCACACGTGTAGAGGCCCAGAAGGGTCTTTTTTGCTAAACACTCACCTGATTTCAAAAATCAGAATAGAGGTGAACATGGGCCAGTAGGCTTTGCTGCAACAGTACGGAGCGTGAATCAGGGACGATAGGCGGGCTGGGAGGCAGGAGGTGGTCGGGAACAGGGAAATGGAAGCGGGCTGGTGGAGGGAGTGGAGTGGGTGTGCAACAGGGCTGGGGACTGCTAATTTAAACGAAAATAACAGGGGTACAGGCCCAGAATGGTCTTTTTTGCTAAACACTCACCTGATTTCAAAAATCAGAAAAGAGGTGAACGCGGGAAGTGCAGGCCGGTAGGCTTTGCTGCAGCAGTACGGAGCACCAATCAGGGACGGTGGGCAGGCTGGGAGGGAGGAGCTGGTCGGGAACAGCGAAATGGAAGCGGGCTGGTGGAGGGAGTGGAGTGGGTGTGCAACAGGGCTGGGGACTGCTAATTTAAACAGAAATAACAGGGGTACAGGCCCAGAATGGTCTTTTTTGCTTAACACTCACCTGATTTCAAAAATCAGAAAAGAGGTGAACGCGGGAAGTGCAGGCCGGTAGGCTTTGCTGCAACAGTACGGAGCACCAATCAGGGACGGTGGGCGGTAGGTGGTCGGGAACAGGAAAATGGAAGAGGCCTGGGGAGGGAGTGGAGAGGGTGCGCAACAGGGCTGGGGCCTACTAAGTTAAACAAAAATAACAGGGGTCGAGGTCCAGAAGGGTCTTTTTTGCTAAACGTTCTGCTGATTTCAAAAATCAGAAAAGAAGCGAACATGGGCAGTGGGGGCCGATGGGCTTTGCTGCAACAGTACAGAGCACCAATCAGGGGATGGTGGTCGGGAACAGGGAAATGGAAGAGGGCTGGGGGAGGGAGTGGAGAGGGTGTGCAAACAGGGCTGGGGACTGCTAATTTAAATGAAAATAACAGGGATAGAGGTCCAGAAGGGTCTTTTTTGCTACACACTCAGCTGATTTCAAAAATCAGAAAAGAGGCGAACGCGGGCAGTGCGGGCCGGTAGGCTTTGCTGCAACAGTACAGAGCACCAATCATGGACGGTGGGCGGGGTGTGAGGCGGGAGGTTGTTAAAGGAACAGGGAAATGGAACCCGGCTGGGGGAGGGAGTGGAGATGGTATACAGCGGGGCAGGGGACTGCTAATTTAAATGAAAATAACAGGGGGAGATGCCCAGAAGGGTCTTTTTTGCTAAACACTCACCTGATTTCAAAAATCAGAATAGAGGTGAACGTGGACCGGTAGGCTTTGCTGCAACAGTACGGAGCACCAATAAGGGATGGTGGGCGGACTTGGAGGCGGGAGCTGGTCGGGAACAGATAAATGGAAACGGGCTGAGGGAGGGAGTTGAGAGGGTGCGCAATGAGGCTGGGGACTGCTAATTTAAACAAAAATCACAGGTGTAGAGGCCCAGAAGGGTCTTTTTTGCTAAACACTCACCTGATTTCAAAAATCAGAAAAGAGGTGAACGCGGGCAGTGCGGGCCGGTAGGCTTTGCTGCAAAAGTACGGAGCACCAATCAGGGACCGTGGAGGGAGTGGAGAGTGTGTGCAACGGGGCTGGGGACTGCTAATTTAAATGAAAATAACAGGGGTAGAGGCCCAGAAGGGTCTTTTTTTGCTAAAAACTCACCTGATTTCAAAAGTCATAAAAGAGGAGACCGTGGGCAGGGTGGGCCGGTAGGTTTTGCTGCAACAGTACGGAGCACCAATCGGGGATGGTGGCCAGGCTGGGAGGTGGGAGTTGGTCGGGACCAGGTAAATGGAAGAGGGCTGGCGGAGGGAGAGGAGACAGTACGCAACAGGGCTGGGGACCGCTAATTTCATCGAAAATCACCGGGATAGAGGACCAGAAGGGTCTTTTCTACTAAACACTTCCTGACTTCAAAAAACAGAAAAGAGGTGAAACGGGGGCAGTGCAGGACAGTAGGCTTTGCTGCAACAGTACAGAGAACCAATCAGGGACAGTGGGCAGGCTGGGAGGCAGGAGCTATCGGGAACAGGGAAATGGAAGCGGGCTGGTGGAGGGAGTGGAGTGGGTGTGCAACAGGGCTGGGGACTGCTAATTTAAACGAAAATAAGAGGGGTACAGGCCCAGAATGGTCTTTTTTGCTAGAAAGTCAACTGATTTCAAAAATCAGAAAAGAGATGAATGCGGGAAGTGCAGGCCGGTAGGCTTTGCTGCAACAATACCAAGCACCAATCAGGGACGGTGGGCGGTAGGTGGTCGGGAACAGGAAAATGGAAGCGGGCTTGGGGAGGGAGTGGAGTGGGTGCGCAACAGGGCTGGGACTGCTAATTTAAACAAAAATAACATGGGTAGAGGTCCAGAAGGGTCTTTTTGCTAAACACTCAGCTGATTTCAAAAATCAGAAAAGAGGCGAACATGGGCAGTGCAGGCCGGTAGGCTTTGCTGCAACAGAACAAAGCACCAATCAGGGACGGTGGTCGGGCTGTGAGGCAGGAGGTGGTTGGGAACAGGGAAAAGGAAGAAGGCTGGGGGAGGGAGTGGAGAGGGTGTGCAATGGGGCTGGGCACTGCTAATTTAAATGAAAACAACATGTATAGAGGTCCAGAAGGGTCTTTTTTGCTAAACACTCAGCTGATTTCAAAAATCAGAAAAGAGGCCAACGCGGGCAGTGCAGGCCAGTAGGCTTTGCTGCAACAGTACAGAGCACCTATCAGGGATGGTGGGCGGGGTGTGAGGCGGGAGGTGGTTCAGGAACAGGGAAATGGAAGCGGGCTGGGGGAGGGAGTGGAGATGGTATACAACGGGGCCTGGGACTGCTAATTTAAATGAAAATAACAGGGATAGAGGCCCAGAATGGTCTTTTTTGCTAAACACTCACCTGATTTCAAGAATCAGAAAGGAGGTGAACGCGGGCAGTGCGGGCCGGTAGCCTTCGCTGCAACAGTATGGAGCATCAATCAGGGAAGGACGGTGGGCAGGAGGTGGTCGGGAACAGGGAAATGGAAGCGGGCAGGGGGAGGGAGTGGAGAGGGTGTGCAACAGGGCTGGGGACTGCTAATTTAAATGAAAATCACAGGGGGAGATGCCCAGAAAGGGTCTTTTTTGCTAAACTCTCACCTGATTTCAAAAATCAGAATAGAGGTGAACGTGGGCCGGTAGGCTTTGCTGCAACAGTACGGAGCACGAATCAGGGACGATAGGCGGGCTGGGAGGCTGGAGGTGGTCGGGAACAGCGAAATGTAAGCACGTTGGCCAAGGGAGTGGAGAGGGTACGCAACGGGTCTTGGGTCCGCTAATTTAAATGAAAATCACAGAGCTAGAGGCACAGAAGGGTCTTTTTTGCTAAACACTCACCTGATTTCAAAAATCAGAAAAGAGGTGAATGCGGGCAGTGCAGGCCAGTAGGCTTTGCCGCAACAGTACGGAGCACCAATAAGGGATGGTGGGCGGGCTGGGAGGCGAGAGGTGGTCGGGAACAGGGGAATTGAAGCAGGCTTGGGGAGGGAGTGGAGAGGGTGCGCAACAGGGCTGGGGACCACTAATTTAAATGAAAATCACAGGGGTAGAGGCCAAGAAGGGTCTTTTTTGCTAAACACTCACCTGATTTCAAAAATCAGAATAGAGGTGAACATGGGCCAGTAGGCTTTGCTGCAACAGTACGGAGCGTGAATCAGGGACGATAGGCGGGCTGGGAGGCAGGAGCTGGTCGGGAACAGCGAAATGGAAGCGGGCTGGTGGAGGGAGTGGAGTGGGTGTGCAACAGGGCTGGGGACTGTACATTTAAATGAAAATGACAGGGGTAGAGGTCCAGAAGGGTCTTTTATTTGCTAAACACTCACCTGATTTCAAAAATCGGAAAAGAGGGGAACACGGGCAGTGCGGGCCGGTAAGGCTTTGCTGCAACAATACAGAGCACCAATCATGGACGGTGGGCGGGGTGTGAGGCGGGAGGTGGATCGGGAACAGGGAAATGGAAGTGGGCTGGGGGAGGGAGTTTAGAGGATGTGCCACGGGGTCGGGGACTGCTAATTTAAATGAAAATAACAGGAGTAGAGGCACAGAATGGTCTTTTTTGTTAAACACTCACCTAATTTCAAAAATCAGAAAAGAGGTGAACCCAGGAAGTGCAGGCCGGTAGGCTTTGCTGCAACAGTACGGAGCACCAATCAAGGACGGTGGCCGGTATGCGGTTGTGAACAGGGAAATGGAAGCGGGCTGGGGGAGGGAGAGGAGAGGGTGCGCAACAGGGCTGGGGACTGCTAATTTAAATGAAAATCACTGGGATAGAGGCCCAGAAGGGTCTTTTCTACTAAACAGTTCCTGATTTCATAAAGTAGAAAAGAGGTGAAACGCGGGCAGTGCCGGCTGGTAGGCTTTGCTGCAACAGTACGGAGCAGCAATCAGGGACGGTGGGCGGGCTGGGAGGCGGGAGGTGGTCGGGAACAGGGAAATTGAAGCAGGCTGGGGAGGGAGTGGAGATGGCATACAACGGGGCCTGGGACTGCTAATTTAAATAAAAATAACAGGGATAGAGGCCCAGAATGGTCTTTTTTGCTAAACACTCACCTGATTTCAAGAATCAGAAAGGAGGTGAACGCTGGCAGTGCGGGCCGGTAAGCTTCGCTGCAACAGTACGGAGCATCAATCAGGGAAGGACGGTGGGCAGGAGGTGGTCGGGAACAGGGAAATGGAAGCGGGCAGGGGAGGGAGTGGAGAGGGTGTGCAACAGGGCTGGGGACTGCTAATTTAAATGAAAATCACAGGGGGAGATGCCCAGAAAGGGTCTTTTTTGCTAAACCTTCACCTGATTTCAAAAATCAGAATAGAGGTGAACGTGGGCCGGTAGGCTTTGCTGCAACAGTACGGAGCACGAATCAGGGACGATAGGTGGGCTGGGAGGCTGGACAGCGAAATTTAAGCACGCTGGCCAAGGGAGTGGAGAGGGTACGCAACGGGTCTTGGGTCCGCTAATTTAAATGAAAATCACAGAGCTAGAGGCACAGAAGGGTCTTTTTTGCTAAACACTCACCTGATTTCGAAAATCAGAAAAGAGGTGAATGCGGGCAGTGCGGGCCAGTAGGCTTTGCTGCAACAGTACGGAGCACCAATAAGGGATGGTGGGCGGGCTGGGAGGCGGGAGGTGGTCGGGAACAGGGGAATTGAAGCAGGCTTGGGGAGGGGGTGGAGAGGGTGCGCAACAGGGCTGGGGACCACTAATTTAAATGAAAATCACAGGGGTAGAGGCCAAGAAGGGTCTTTTTTGCTAAACACTCACCTGATTTCAAAAATCAGAATAGAGGTGAACGTGGGCCAGTAGGCTTTGCTGCAACAGTACGGGGCGCAAATCAGGGACGATAGGCGGGCTGGGAGGCAGGAGGTGGTCGGGAACAGGGAAATGGAAGAGGGCTGGGGGAGGGAGTGGAGAGGGTACGCAACAGGGCTGGGGACAGTACATTTAAATGAAAATGACAGGGGTAGAGGTCCAGAAGGGTCTTTTATTTGCTAAACACTCACCTGATTTCAAAAATCAGAAAAGAGGTGAACACGGGCAGTGCGGGCCGGTAAGGCTTTGCTGCAACAGTACAGAGCACCAATCATGGACGGTGGGCGGGGTGTGAGGCGGGAGGTGGATCGGGAACAGGGAAATGGAAGTGGGCTGGGGGAGGGAGTTTAGAGGATGTGCCACGGGGCCGGGGACTGCTAATTTAAACGAAAATAACAGGGGTAGAGGCCCAGAATGGTCTTTTTTGTTAAACACTCACCTAATTTCAAAAATCAGAAAAGAGGTGAACCCAGGAAGTGCAGGCCGGTAGGCTTTGCTGCAACAGTACGGAGCACCAATCAAGGACGGTGGCCGGTATGTGGTTGTGAACAGGGAAATGGAAGCGGGCTGGGGGAGGGAGAGGAGAGAGTGCGCAACAGGGCTGGGGACTGCTAATTTAAATGAAAATCACTGGGATAGAGGCCCAGAAGGGTCTTTTTTGCTAAACACTCACCTGATTTCAAAAATCAGAAAAGAGGTGAACGCGGGCAGTGCGGGCCGGTAGGCTTTGCTGCAACAGTACGGAGCACCAATCAGGGACCGTGGAGGGAGTGGAGAGTGTGTGCAACGGGGCTGGGGACTGCTAATTTATATGAAAATAACAGGGGTAGAGGCCCAGAAGGGTCTTTTTTTGCTAAAAACTCACCTGATTTCAAAAGTCATAAAAGAGGAGACCATGGGCAGGGTGTGCCGGTAGGTTTTGCTGCAACAGTACAGAGCACCAATCGGGGATGGTGGCCAGGCTGGGAGGCGGGAGTTGGTCGGGACCAGGTAAATGGAAGAGGGCTGGCGGAGGGAGAGGAGACAGTACGCAACAGGGCTGGGGACCGCTAATTTCATCGAAAATCACCGGGATAGAGGACCAGAAGGGTCTTTTCTACTAAACACTTCCTGACTTCAAAAAACAGAAAAGAGGTGAAACGGGGGCAGTGCAGGACAGTAGGCTTTGCTGCAACAGTACAGAGAACCAATCAGGGACAGTGGGCGGGCTGGGAGGCAGGAGCTATCGGGAACAGGGAAATGGAAGCGGGCTGGTGGAGGGAGTGGAGTGGGTGTGCAACAGGGCTGGGGACTGCTAATTTAAACGAAAATAACAGGGGTACAGGCCCAGAATGGTCTTTTTTGCTAGAAACTCAACTGATTTCAAAAATCAGAAAAGAGATGAATGCGGGAAGTGCAGGCCGGTAGGCTTTGCTGCAACAATACCGAGCACCAATCAGGGACGGTGGGCGGTAGGTGGTCGGGAACAGGGGACTTGAAGCAGGCTTGGGGAGGGAGTGGAGAGGGTGCGCAACAGGGCTGGGGACCACTAATTTAAATGAAAATCACAGGGGTAGAGGCCAAGAAGGGTCTTTTTTGCTAAATACTCACCTGATTTCAAAAATCAGAATAGAGGTGAACATGGGCCAGTAGGCTTTGCTGCAACAGTACGGAGCGTGAATCAGGGACGGTGGGCAGGCTGGGAGGCAGGAGCTGGTCGGGAACAGCGAAATGGAAGCGGGCTGGTGGAGGGAGTGGAGTGGGTGTGCAACAGGGCTGGGGACTGCTAATTTAAACGGAAATAACAGGGGTACAGGCCCAGAATGGTCTTTTTTGCTAAACACTCACCTGATTTCAAAAATCAGAAAAGAGGTGAACGCGGGAAGTGCAGGCCGGTAGGCTGTGCTGCAACAGTACGGAGCACCAATCAGGGACGGTGGGCGGTAGGTGGTCGGGAACAGGAAAATGGAAGAGGGCTGGGGAGGGAGTGGAGAGGGTGCGCAACAGGGCTGGGGCCTACTAATTTAAACAAAAATAACAGGGGTCGAGGTCCAGAAGGGTCTTTTTTGCTAAACGTTCTGCTGATTTCAAAAATCAGAAAAGAAGCGAACATGGGCAGTGGGGGCCGATGGGCTTTGCTGCAACAGTACAGAGCACCAATCAGGGGATGGTGGTCGGGAACAGGGAAATGGAAGAGGGGTGGGGGAGGGAGTGGAGAGGGTGTGCAAACAGGGCTGGGGACTGCTAATTTAAATGAAAATAACAGGGATAGAGGTCCAGAAGGGTCTTTTTTGCTACACACTCAGCTGATTTCAAAAATCAGAAAAGAGGCGAACGCGCGCAGTGCGGGCCGGTAGGTTTTGCTGCAACAGTACAGAGCACCAATCATGGACAGTGGGCGGGGTGTGAGGCGGGAGGTTGTTTCAGGAACAGGGAAATGGAACCCGGCTGGGGGAGGGAGTGGAGATGGTATACAGCGGGGCAGGGGACTGCTAATTTAAATGAAAATAACAGGGGGAGATGCCCAGAAGGGTCTTTTTTGCTAAACACTCACCTGATTTCAAAAATCAGAATAGAGGTGAACGTGGACCGGTAGGCTTTGCTGCAACAGTACGGAGCACCAATAAGGGATGGTGGGCGGACTTGGAAGCGGGAGCTGGTCGGGAACAGGGAAATGGAAACGGGCTGAGGGAGGGAGTGGAGAGGGTGCGCAATGAGGCTGGGGACTGCTAATTTAAACAGAAATCACAGGTGTAGAGGCCCAGAAGGGTCTTTTTTGCTAAACACTCACCTGATTTCAAAAATCAGAAAAGAGGTGAACGCGGGCAGTGCGGGCCGGTAGGCTTTGCTGCAACAGTACGGAGCACCAATCAGGGACCGTGGAGGGAGTGGAGAGTGTGTGCAACGGGGCTGGGGACTGCTAATTTAAATGAAAATAACAGGGGTAGAGGCCCAGAAGGGTCTTTTTTTGCTAGAAACTCACCTGATTTCAAAAGTCATAAAAGAGGAGACCGTGGGCAGGGTGGGCCGGTAGGTTTTGCTGCAACAGTACGGAGCACCAATCGGGGATGGTGGCCAGGCTGGGAGGTGGGAGTTGGTCGGGACCAGGTAAATGGAAGAGGGCTGGCGGAGGGAGAGGAGACAGTACGCAACAGGGCTGGGGACCGCTAATTTCATCGAAAATCACCGGGATAGAGGACCAGAAGGGTCTTTTCTACTAAACACTTCCTGACTTCAAAAAACAGAAAAGAGGTGAAACGGGGGCAGTGCAGGACAGTAGGCTTTGCTGCAACAGTACAGAGAACCAATCAGGGACAGTGGGCAGGCTGGGAGGCAGGAGCTATCGAGAACAGGGAAATGGAAGCGGGCTGGTGGAGGGAGTGGAGTGGGTGTGCAACAGGGCTGGGGACTGCTAATTTAAACGAAAATAACAGGGGTACAGGCCCAGAATGGTCTTTTTTGCTAGAAAGTCAACTGATTTCAAAAATCAGAAAAGAGATGAATGCGGGAAGTGCAGGCCGGTAGGCTTTGCTGTAACAATACCAAGCACCAATCAGGGACGGTGGGCGGTAGGTGGTCGGGAACAGGAAAATGGAAGCGGGCTTGGGGAGGGAGTGGAGTGGGTGCGCAACAGGGCTGGGACTGCTAATTTAAACAAAAATAACATGGGTAGAGGTCCAGAAGGGTCTTTTTTGCTAAACACTCAGCTGATTTCAAAAATCAGAAAAGAGGCGAACATGGGCAGTGCAGGCCGGTAGGCTTTGCTGCAACAGAACAAAGCACCAATCAGGGACGGTGGTCGGGCTGTGAGGCAGGAGGTGGTTGGGAACAGGGAAAAGGAAGAGGGCTGGGGGAGGGAGTGGAGAGGGTGTGCAATGGGGCTGGGCACTGCTAATTTAAATGAAAACAACATGTATAGAGGTCCAGAAGGGTCTTTTTTGCTAAACACTCAGCTGATTTCAAAAATCAGAAAAGAGGCGAACGCGGGCAGTGCAGGCCAGTAGGCTTTGCTGCAACAGTACAGAGCACCTATCAGGGACGGTGGGCGGGGTGTGAGGCGGGAGGTGGTTCAGGAACAGGGAAATGGAAGCGGGCTGGGGGAGGGAGTGGAGATGGTATACAACGGGGCCTGGGACTGCTAATTTAAATGAAAATAACAGGGATAGAGGCCCAGAATGGTCTTTTTTGCTAAACACTCACCTGATTTCAAGAATCAGAAAGGAGGTGAACGCGGGCAGTGCGGGCCGGTAGCCTTCGCTGCAACAGTACGGAGCATCAATCAGGGAAGGACGGTGGGCAGGAGGTGGTCGGGAACAGGGAAATGGAAGCGGGCAGGGGGAGGGAGTGGAGAGGGTGTGCAACAGGGCTGGGGACTGCTAATTTAAATGAAAATCACAGGGGGAGATGCCCAGAAAGGGTCTTTTTTGCTAAACTCTCACCTGATTTCAAAAATCAGAATAGAGGTGAACGTGGGCCGGTAGGCTTTGCTGCAACAGTACGGAGCACGAATCAGGAACGATAGGCGGGCTGGGAGGCTGGAGGTGGTCGGGAACAGGGAAATTTAAGCATGCTGGCCAAGGGAGTGGAGAGGGTACGCAACGGGTCTTGGGTCCGCTAATTTAAATGAAAATCACAGAGCTAGAGGCACAGAAGGGTCTTTTTTGCTAAACACTCACCTGATTTCGAAAATCAGAAAAGCGGTGAATGCGGGCAGTGCGGGCCAGTAGGCTTTGCTGCAACAGTAAGGAGCACCAATAAGGGATGGTGGGCGGGCTGGGAGGCGGGAGGTGGTCGGGAACAGGGGACTTGAAGCAGGCTTGGGGAGGGAGTGGAGAGGGTGCGCAACAGGGCTGGGGACCACTAATTTAAATGGAAATCACAGGGGTAGAGGCCAAGAAGGGTCTTTTTTGCTAAACACTCACCTGATTTCAAAAATCAGAATAGAGGTGAACATGGGCCAGTAGGCTTTGCTGCAACAGTACGGAGCGTGAATCAGGGACGATAGGCGGGCTGGGAGGCAGGAGCTGGTCGGGAACAGCTAAATGGAAGCGGGCTGGTGGAGGGAGTGGAGTGGGTGTGCAACAGGGCTGGGGACTGTACATTTAAATGAAAATGACAGGGGTAGAGGTCCAGAAGGGTCTTTTATTTGCTAAACACTCACCTGATTTCAAAAATCGGAAAAGAGGGGAACACGGGCAGTGCGGGCCGGTAAGGCTTTGCTGCAACAATACAGAGCACCAATCATGGACGGTGGGCTGGGTGTGAGGCGGGAGGTGGATCGGGAACAGGGAAATGGAAGTGGGCTGGGGGAGGGAGTTTAGAAGATGTGCCACGGGGCCGGGGACTGCTAATTTAAACGAAAATAACAGGGGTAGAGGCCCAGAATGGTCTTTTTTGTTAAACACTCACCTAATTTCAAAAATCAGAAAAGAGGTGAACCCAGGAAGTGCAGGCCGGTAGGCTTTGCTGCAACAGTACGGAGCACCAATCAAGGACGGTGGCCGGTATGTGGTTGTGAACAGGGAAATGGAAGCGGGCTGGGGGAGGGAGAGGAGAGAGTGCGCAACAGGGCTGGGGACTGCTAATTTAAATGAAAATCACTGGGATAGAGGCCCAGAAGGGTCTTTTCTACTAAACACTTCCTGATTTCATAAAGTAGAAAAGAGGTGAAACGCGGGCAGTGCCGGCCGGTAGGCTTTGCTGCAACAGTACGGAGCAGCAATCAGGGACGGTGGGCGGGCTGGGAGGCGGGAGGTGGTCGGGAACAGGTAAATTGAAGCAGGCTTGGGGAGGGAGTGGAGAGGGTGCGCAACAGGGCTGGGGACCACTATTTTAAATGAAAATCACAGGGGTAGAGGCCAAGAAGGGTCTTTTTTGCTAAACACTCACCTGATTTCAAAAATAAGAATAGAGGTGAACGTGGGCCGGTAGGCTTTGCTGCAACAGTACGGAGCCCGAATCAGGGACGATAGGCTGGCTGTGAGGCAGGAGGTGGTCGGGAACAGGGAAATGGAAGCGCGCTGGGCAAGGGAGTGGAGAGGGTACGCAACAGGGCTGGGGACTGCTAATTTAAATGAAAATGACAGGGGTAGAGGTCCAGAAGGGTCTTTTATTTGCTAAACACTCACCTGATTTCAAAAATCAGAAAAGAGGTGAACGCGAGCAGTGCGGGCCGGTAAGGCTTTGCTGCAACAGTACAGAGCACCAATCAGGGATTATGGGGGGCGATCTGGAGGCGGGAGGTGGTCGGGAGACAGGGAAATGGAAGCGGGCTGGGGAAGGGAGTGGAGAGTGTACGCAACGAGACTGGGGACCGCTAACTTAAAGGAAAATCACAGAGGTAGAGGCCCAGAATGGTCTTTTTTGCTAAACACTCACCTGATTTTGAAAATCAGAAAAGAGGTGAAAGCGGGCAGTGTGGACGGTAGGCTTTGCTGCAACAGTACGGACCACCAATCAGGGATGGTGGGCGGGCTTGTAGGCGGGAGCTGGTCAACAACAGGGAAATGGAAACGGGCTGAGGGAGGGAGTGGAAAGGGTGCGCAACGGGGCTGGGAATTGCTAATTTAAATGAAAATCACAGGTGCAGAGGCCCAGAAGGGTCTTTTATGCTTAACACTTAACTGATTTCAAAAATCAGAAAAGAGGTGAATGCGGGCAGTGCGGGCCGATAGGCTTTTCTGCAACAGTATGGAGCACCAATCAGGGACGGTGGGCGGGCTGTGAGGCAAAAGGTGGTTGGGAACAGGGAAATGGAAGTGGGCTGGGGGAGGGAGTGGAGAGGGTGTGCAACGGGCGCGGGGACTGCTAATTGAAATGAAAATAACAGGGGTACAGGCCCAGAATGGTATTTTTTGCTAAACACTCACCTGATTTCGAAAATCAGAAAAGAGGTGAAACGCGGGCAGTGCGGGCCAGTAGGCTTTGCTGCAACAGTACAGAGAACCAATCAGGGACAGTGGGCAGGCTGGGAGGCAGGAGCTGGTCGGGAACAGCAAAATGGAAGCGGGCTGGTGGAGGGAGTGGAGTGGGTGTGCAACAGGGCTGGGGACTGCTAATTTAAACGAAAATAACAGGGGTACAGGCCCAGAATGGTCTTTTTTGCTAAACACTCACCTGATTTCAAAAATCAGAAAAGAGGTGAACGCGGGAAGTGCAGGCCGGTAGGCTTTGCTGCAACAGTACGGAGCACCAATCAGGGACGGTGGGCAGGCTGGGAGGCAGGAGCTGGTCAGGAACAGGAAAATGGAAGATGGCTGGGGAGGGAGTGGAGAGGGTGCGCAACAGGGCTGGGGCCTACTAATTTAAACAAAAATAACAGGGGTAGAGGTCCAGAAGGGTCTTTTTTGCTAAACGTTCTGCTGATTTAAAAAATCAGAAAAGAGGCGAACATGGGCAGTGGGGGCCGGTGGGCTTTGCTGCAAAAGTACAGAGCACCAATCAGGGGACGGTGGTCGGGAACAAGGAAATGGAAGAGGGCTGCGGGAGGGAGTGGAGAGGGTGTGCAAACTCGGCTGGGGACTGCTAATTTAAATGAAAATAACAGGGATAAAGGTCCAGAAGGGTCTTTTTTGGTACACACTCAGCTGATTTCAAAAATCAGAAAAGAGGCGAACGCGGGCAGTGCGGGCCGGTAGGCTTTGCTGCAACAGTACAGAGCACCAATCATGGACGGTGGGCGGGGTGTGAGGCGGGAGGTTGTTTCAGGAACAGGGAAATGGAGCCCGGCTGGGGGAGGGAGTGGAGATGGTATACAACGGGGCTGTGGACTGCTAATTTAAATGAAAATAAAAGCGGGAGATGCTAAGAAGAGTCTTTTTTGCTAAACACTCACCTGATTTCAAAAACCAGAATAGAGGTGAACGTGGGCCGGTAGGCTATTATGCAACAGTACGGAGCACGAATCAGGGACGATAGGCGGGCTGGGAGGCGGGAGGTGGACGGGAACAGGGAAATGGAAGCGCACTGGGCAAGGGAGTGCAGAGGGTACGCAACGGGGCCTGGGACTGCTAATTTAAATGAAAATAACAGGGGGAGATGCCCAGAAGGGTCTTTTTTGCTAAACACTCACCTGATTTCAAAAATCAGAATAGATGTGAACGTGGGCCGGTAGGCTTTGCTGCAACAGTACGGAGCACCAATAAGGGATGGTGGGCGGACTTGGAGGCAGGAGCTGGTCGGGAAAAGGAAAATGGAAACGGGCTGAGGGAGGGAGTGGAGAGGGTGCGCAATGAGGCTGGAGACTGCTCATTTAAACAAAAATCACAGGTGTAGAGGCCCAGAAGGGTCTTTTTTGCTAAACACTCACCTGATTTCAAAAATCAGAAAAGAGGTGAACGCGGGCAGTGCGGGCCGGTAGGCTTTGCTGCAACAGTACGGAGCACCAATCAGGGACCGTGGAGGGAGTGGAGAGTGTGTGCAACGGGGCTGGGGACTGCTAATTTAAACGAAAATAACAGGGGTAGAGGCCCAGAAGGGTCTTTTTTTGCTAAAAACTCACCTGATTTCAAAAGTCAAAAAAGAGGTGAACGCTGGCAGGGTGGGCCGGTAGGTTTTGCTGCAACAGTACGGAGCACCAATCGGGGATGGTGGGCAGGCTGGGAGGCGGGAGTTGGTCGGGACCAGGTAAATGGAAGAGGGCTGGCGGAGGGAGAGGAGACAGTACGCAACAGTGCTGGGGATCGCTAATTTCATCGGAAATCACCGGGATAGAGGACCAGAAGGGTCTTTTCTACTAAACACTTCCTGACTTAAAAAAACAGAAAAGAGGTGAAACGGGGGCAGTGCACGACAGTAGGCTTTGCTGCAACAGTACAGAGAACCAATCAGGGACAGTGGGCGGGCTGGGAGGCAGGAGCTATCGGGAACAGGGAAATGGAAGCGGGCTGGTGGAGGGAGTGGAGTGGGTGTGCAACAGGGCTGGGGACTGCTAATTTAAACGAAAATAACAGGGGTACAGGTCCAGAATGGTCTTTTTTGCTAGAAAGTCAACTGATTTAAAAAATCAGAAAAGAGATGAATGTGGGAAGTGCATGCCGGTAGGCTTTTCTGCAACAATACCGAGCACCAATCAGGGACGGTGGGCGGTAGGTGGTCGGGAACAGGAAAATGGAAGCGGGCTGGGGGAGGGAGTGGAGAGGGTGCGCAACAGGGCTGGGACTGCTAATTTAAACAAAAATAACATGGGTAGAGGTTGAGAAGGGTCTTTTTTGCTAAAAACTCACCTGATTTCAAAAGTCATAAAAGAAGTGACCGCGGGCAGGGTGGGCCGGTAGGTTTTGCTGCAACAGTACGGAGCACCAATCGGGGATGGTGGGCAGGCTGGGAGGCGGGAGTTGGTCGGGACCAGGTAAATGGAAGAGGGCTGGCGGAGGGAGAGGAGACAGTACGCAACAGGGCTGGGGATCGCTAATTTCATCGAAAATCACCGGGATAGAGGACCAGAAGGGTCTTTTCTACTAAACACTTCCTGACTTAAAAAAAACAGAAAAGAGGTGAAACGGGGGCAGTGCAGGACAGTAGGCTTTGCTGCAACAGTACAGAGAACCAATCAGGGACAGTGAGCGGGCTGGGAGGCAGGAGCTATCGGGAACAGGGAAATGGAAGCGGGCTGGTGGAGGGAGTGGAGTGGGTGTGCAACAGGGCTGGGGACTGCTAATTTAAACAAAAATAACAGGGGTACAGGCCCAGAATGGTCTTTTTTGCTAGAAAGTCAACTGATTTCAAAAATCAGAAAAGAGATGAATGCGGGAAGTGCAGGCCGGTAGGCTTTGCTGCAACAATACCGAGCACCAATCAGGGACGGTGGGCGGTAGGTGGTCGGGAACAGGAAAATGGAAGCGGGCTGGGGGAGGGAGTGGAGAGGGTGCGCAACAGGGCTGGGACTGCTAATTTAAATGAAAATCACCGGGATAGAGGCCCAGAAGGGTCTTTTCTACTAAACACTTCCTGATTTCATAAAGTAGAAAAGAGGTGAAATGCGGACAGTGCCGGCCGGTAGGCTTTTCTGCAACAGTACGGAGCAGCAATCAGGGACGGTGGGCGGGCTGGGAGACGGGAGGTGGTCGGGAACAGGGAAATTGAAGCAGGCTGGGTAGGGAGTAGAGATGGTATACAACGGGGCCTGGGACTGCTAATTGAAATGAAAATAACAGGGATAGAGGCCCAGAATGGGCTTTTTTGCTAAACACTCACCTGATTTCAAGAATCATTAAGGAGGTGAACGTGGGCAGTGCGGGCCGGTAGCCTTCGCTGCAACAGTACGGAGCATCAATCAGGGAAGGACGGTGGGCAGGAGGTGGTCGGGAACAGGGAAATGGAAGCTGGCAGGGGGAGGGAGTGGAGAGGGTGTGCAACAGGGCTGGGGACTGCTAATTTAAATGAAAATCACAGGGGGAGATGCCCAGAAAGGGTCTTTTTTGCTAAACCTTCACCTGATTTCAAAAATCAGAATAGAGGTGAACGTGGGCCGGTAGGCTTTGCTGCAACAGTACGGAGCACGAATCAGGGACGATAGGCGGGCTGGGAGGCTGGAGGTGGTTGGGAACAGCGAAATGTAAGCACGTTGGCCAAGGGAGTGGAGAGGGTACGCAACGGGTCTTGGGTCCGCTAATTTAAATGAAAATCACAGAGCTAGAGGCACAGAAGGGTCTTTTTTGCTAAACACTCACCTGATTTCGAAAATCAGAAAAGAGGTGAATGCGGGCAGTGCAGGCCAGTAGGCTTTGCCGCAACAGTACGGAGCACCAATAAGGGATGGTGGGCGGGCTGGGAGGCGAGAGGTGGTCGGGAACAGGGGAATTGAAGCAGGCTTGGGGAGGGAGTGGAGAGGGTGCGCAACAGGGCTGGGGACCACTAATTTAAATGAAAATCACAGGGGAAGGGTCTTTTTTGCTAAACACTCACCTGATTTAAAAAATCAGAAAAGAGGTGAAGGCGGGCAGTGCGGGCCGGTAGGCTTTGCTGCAACAATTCGGAGCACCAATCCGGGATGGTGGGCCGGCTCGAAGGCTGGAGGTGGTCTGGAACAGGGAAATGGAAGCAGGCTGGGGGAGGCAGTGGAGAGGTTGCGCAACAGGGCTGGGGACCGATAATTTAACTGAAAATCACAGGGTTAGAGGCACAGAAGGTTCTTTTTGCTAAACCCTCACTTGATTTCAAAAAGCAGAAAAGAGGTGAAACGTGGGCAGTGCAGGCCAGTAGGTTTTGCTGCAAAAGTACGGAGCACCAATCAAGGACGGTGGGAGGGCTGGGAGGATGGAGGGTGTCAGGCACAGGGAAAGGCTGGGGGAGGAAGTGGAGAGGGTGCACAACGGGGCTGAGGACCACTAATTTAAATGAAAATCACAGGGCTAGACACGTGATTTTAAAAATCAGAAAAGAGGTGATCGCGGGCAGGGCTGGCCGGTGGGCTTTGCTGCAACAGTAGGGAGCACCAATCAAGGGTGGTGGGCAGACTGGGAGGCGGGAGTTGGTCGGGAATAGGTAAATGGAAACGGGCTGGGGGAGGGAGTGGAGACGGTGCGCAACAGGGCTGGGGACTGCTAACTTAATCAAAAATCACAGGGGTAGAGCCCCAGAAGGGTCTTTTTTGCTAAACACTCACCTGATTTCAAAAATCAGAAAAGAGGTGAAACGCGGGCAGTGTGAGCCAGTAGGCTTTGCTGCAACAGCACGGAGCAGCAATCAGGGGCGGTGGGTGGGCTGGGAGGCGGGAGGTGGTCGGGAACAGGGAAATTGAAGCGGGCTGGGGAGGGAGTGTAGAGGGTGCGCAACAGGACTGGGGACCACTAATTTAAATGAAAATCACAGTGGTAGAGGCCCAGAAGGGTCTTTTTTGCTAAACACTCACCTGATTTCAAAAATCAGAAAAGAGGTGAAAAGAGGTGAACGTGGGCAGTGTGGGCCGGTAGGCTTTCCTGCAACAGTATAGAGCATGAATCAGGGACAGTGGGCGGGCTGGGAGCAAGCACATTATCCTTCAGCAGGTTTATCAGCAATGGGTAGAGCTTTTTTGGCTCTTCTCCTTCCTTGTTTCCTCCTCCTCCCACCACTGCAGGTAGTGATTCTTTTCCCTTATTACTTGCAGGAAGTGTTTCTTCAAACATCCTCCGGAGATCCAGCATTGCCCTTCTATTTTGGAGCTGCTTCCCTTCATATTTGGCCATTAAGTATGTCGCCACACGATCCAACACTGTCTTATCGAAAGACCCTCCCTGTGGCCATATTTGAGATTACCCTTCCCCTTAATCTCTGTTAGCCATTGCCCATGGTACTTCTTTATTTTCTCACTATACAAGAGAAGGTGTTGGCAGATGTGCAGGATTGGTGTATCTGCTCCTATGGTTTCTTCCCACTGTCTTGGTGCGTGCGTGTTACCACTGTCAATACATCAATAATTTTATTATCTCTAGCATAAACCTTTCAAATTGCATTTCAAAACATTTTCCTTGTGCCTTATATTGCTTTAGTCACTTCATGGGAAGAACAGAAATTATAGAATAATAGACTAATTAACACATTGACCTGACGAATTGACGCACCTTACTGTCCACAAAAAACATGAAACATATATTTATGATAACCCTTTATACCCTATACCCTCTTTCAAAAATGAGAGCGCTCTGCCAAATGACACATGTACAGTATATTATAAAGCAAAAACTCGTCATGACATACAGTATAAAATAGCAACGTTCATTGGTGGGCCCCTGTGGTCCGGATGTGTCCACAAGATGTAATTGTTCTAGCTAATTTAAACTACACAATAATTATTGGCATGCAAAGAGTAATGCTGGGCATAAAACTTGTACCAGAATGAGGGGTCACCTATGAATCGTGGGCAAACGCATACACATTCCAACCCTGGCCTTTATGGTGGCAGGGGTGCAGTGGCCCTTTTTCCCAGATGCCTTATCTGGGGGTTTTGATCTGGGATTCATTCTCCCTGGTGCCTCATGGTTCAAATGAATGGATTGATGGGTGTTAGTCCACAGAGAATATATGATCACACGGGATTAGGTACATGGGGGGAAATCTAGGGTGGTCCGTGGGGAAGGGTCTTACAGTTACATGAAAGGAGAGTAGAGGGGCAAAAGGTTGTGCAGGCAGTAATTTCTAAAGGTGGGGATCGAAGGAGCAGGAGCAGGTTTGTGGAGACTGATGAGTACACAAGTCAAGATTTGCCCCGTTTGCACACAGGCCAATGAGCTCAGAGGAAGAGAAGGAATACTGTATCTGTTTACAACAATTCATGCCTGGGCTTCCATGAGCAAAGGGCTAGTGCAGCGCAGACAGGGGAGGTGGTGGTGGAGGTGTCAGGGCTGGCTGTGCATGGTGCTGGATGATGAGAGAAAAGGCTTTTTAGAAATCATTGTACGGCCTAGTAAAAAGATGGAGTCCGGGTTGGCACAAAATGGACTCTATATGTGTCATCCAATGGCTTTCTTCCACTGTCATCAGAGGAAAGACAAGGGGATGTCTCCCCGCGATGGGATGAGCAATAGATTCCTTTCATGCAGAATGTACAAGGGGGCAAAAAGACCCTTCCTCCCTTACAGTATCAATAATACCAGAGTCAGCAGAGTATCTGGGGCCCATCTGAACCATTCCCCCTGGCAATAACGTAGAACTCAGCCATGGAGCAAATAAACCGTCTTTATTCTCCAAAAGACAGGAAACAACAAAATCTCTAGCAATCACAGTGCATGAACCCGCGTCACCTGGTTTTATCCCTTAGTGATGTCACAACCACCAACCCATCCCAAAAATGTAAGGGCCATCCCTATTGGGTAACTCGGGTGATATTACCTATAGAGATCCCCTATGTGAGTTACTCCATTGGACTTCCCATATCAGATGGGTTGCCTGAGACTTCCCCAAAAACGATCTACTACTTTGTTACAAGGCCCCTGCAACATTATACACCACCCGTGGGCTTGAGAGTCTGAATTGGCTGGAGTGTGTCTCCCCAGGCATCGGACCCTGTTCTGTTCACAGCACTCTGTGTACCTTTTTAAGGTAATGAGAAAGACTGTGTGTCCCCATTGTTGCCACTGACATAGCCACTTAGCCTGGGAGATTGCCTGCAGGTTGCAATGTTCAGTGGACAATACATGTATCAATATTGTCTGATTCACTGGGAAAAGCTTGTCTTCCCACCAGGAATAGATAGCCATTGTTCGGTTCAGCTGGGTCACAGGGGCAAGCACCACACAACTGAGGTTTTCGGTCTGCAATTATTAAACATTTTATTCAGTATTTCGCAGGTGCCTTGCTGCCTCGGAAATCAAGAATTTTCCACCTGCCCTTGTCCTTGGCTGCAACCACTGTCTCTTTGCTTCGCGCTGCATCTCTTTTTCCATATTGTGAGGCCTATGGCTGCAGGCAAATTCACTACACTCATTCTACTGTTTCCCTACATGTCCTAATACTTCCTTTTAGAGATTAGTAGTGATCGAGCCCTTATAGGTTCCTTATACGACCCTGTAGGTCCTTATGGATAGTTGTGATATAGCGATTACAAATTTGGTCCATGTATGCTTAGCTTTCTTACGTTTCTGCATTTGGACAGTGGAAAGCAAAAGCTTTTAACAGTATGTGTATGTATCTGTTCTCTATCTACAGAATGGTGTAAACATGTTCTTCGTGTGTGCAACCGTGTCTGCTTGACTTTGTGCAGGTGTGCAAAAGTACTTTGTGACCAAGTACGTGTATGTATCTGTTCTCTAGCTACAGAATGGTGTAAACATGTTCTTCTTGTGTGTAGGCATGTCTGCGTGACTTTGTGCAGGAGTGCAAAAGTACTTTGTGACTAACACTGCTATGTCGTGTCGGCCCTAGTGACGTCAGCACGGCTGGATTTTATTATCAGTCAACTTGATCCAGTGATGAGACACCTGTCTCTTCAAAGCCGTCAATTGGATAGGGTTTGATCGGTCGTCTGAGAGAAAATCTCTTTCCATATTTAGAATACACTGGTGCGCCTGGTGGTTGGCTGAACCGTTAGTTGCATCTCTCATTTCTCATCCTTCGGGTTGACATGCACATAGGGGACATGAGGGCCATTCCAGGGACCGTCTCTTCAGTCCCCCCTCTGGTCAACTTGTTGACCACTTCTCCAAACCTATTGACTTCCAACTTTGGGAGACAAATCTTCGTAACTCCCCCTAGATGTCCATATAATCTTGCATGGTCATCCTAACTCCATGTCACTTAACAGCAATCTCCTTCTGGGTTGCACCAAACACATTTTCCCCATTTCTCTCTGGAGTCGTCTGGGCCATCGAACACTACGACAGTTGGGAACAGTGAACACCCTGTTATATGTGCTCTTATGGTATCTCAAATTATTAGTATCTTGTCATCTTCAGAAGTCGTTTCTATGAGTACCTTCATTCCTACAGTTTTCTCTGTCATTTTACAGCATTGTGTGATGCACATTCTGATGATGCATAGGGATAGGAGCATGAGTACTAATGCTGCCAGCAACACTTTTAACCCATTGGCCATCCATGTTTGTATCCATGAGAAGATGTACGATAGCCAACCCTCATACTTCCCTGCATCTTTTGCTTCTGTTTCCATTTTGGCATGCATTTGCGATAACTTGGTTACTGCTTCAGTGAGTTTCCTGTTGGCTTTGTCATTTGCTGGAATGAATTTACAGCAAGAAGACCCTCCTGGCGCATATTCTTCCTTCCATTGCTGTGAGAAGGTCCAGAACATATCTATTCTGGAGGGCCATTAACCTTACTGCTTGGAGTTCTTCTTTTAAGGTGTTGAAGCCATTGACAGTCTAGTGTATTGTTTGCATCAGTTCCCACCTTGTGATCTGGAGCCATTTTGCATTTGTGTATGTCTGTATTGCAGGAACAATGGATGTGAAGAACATTTCTGTCCTGCTGAACAATCAATGCTTGGGTGGTATGCCGTCTAGGGAGTTTCCATTGCTGATGATATGTAGTTTCCTCTTTTCACCCTAGTTAGTCCCACAGATCTCTTCTTTCTGTTAGTGTTCATTTAGGGAAATTCATCAATAGTGATGTCCTTCTGTGGCACTACTAATGCTGATGTGTTGATGTGTACCAGTGAGCACACTCCTCCCCAGTTGGATGGTAGTTTCATGTATGCCTTGGGTCTGCAAGCCCAATAGTGATCCATTAGTACTGCCATTCCAACTTTCTTGCCTGCAGAGGTTATTGTTTGCTTGCATTCCTTGTTCTCTCCAACGTTTACTGCTCTGTCGTTCTGGTAACATAATGCTGCTCCTTTGAGTGGTAGCATGGGCATGGGCACAGCCACATTGTCTACCCATGTTAGTATCCTTGTAATTGCTTCCCATTCTTTTAGGCATTTGTCATTCTCTTCTTGTACCACACAGACTGGATCTGTTAGGAGTGTATGTGCTTTGCTTCCAACTACTCCTTCTTTCCATACTTCAGCTGTATATACTTGGCCATATACAAGCATCTGTGGTCTTTCCCAGCATCCTGGCTCTCCTATTTCTGCTTGTCCTTTCGTGGAACAGAGTAATTCTTTTAATGTTATTGTTCTCGTTTCTCCCCTTTGAGGGCCTTCAGTAATGTATTGTATAGCCTGGTCTTTTTTCCAGTAATTTTCCATTCTGTATAGTGTTTTTGTACAATTGTCTTCATAGGGGAAAGTTGTCTTAGACATCCATCTCAATGTTGCCATCTTCCCTTGGAACCTCCCTCGGGTGGTACACACTGATAGGTCCTGTGAGAAACCTGAAGGTGTCTCACCCGCTGGTCCACGGGATCTGTCATCCAGGTGGCCAGGACACGGTCATCACTTTCGGATCCAGTTCCTGGTGGTGGACCAGTGCGGGAGGATCGCCTGGCTGAGGGGTCTTTGGGGAGGGGGAGTGGGACACTGGATGGTGAGATGTAGTATCCCTTTCCCTGTAACACCTTAAACCCTTCCTACCAGGTAGGATACTTAGGAACTCAAACCCCCCCTTTCCCAACACAAACACTTCCTCACGGACAACTCACTATGAGAGAAAACACCCAAGCTGTATACCTGACATGTCCCAATACAATGGTGAGGCTGGGTCAGGCAATTATTTCTGACCATTACACACACCTGACTTCCATTACACTTCCCCATATGGATAAAAGTCGGAGCACAAAAGCACACTCTGAGCAAAGCAAAGCACATGGGGAAGCAGCAGTTCCAAGATGGCAGTTTAATACAAGAAGAAAGATTGCAAAACCGAAAGGGAATGCAAGGAGGGAAGTGCCCTTGACCTTTTCAATGAACGACCGTTACTTTCATGAACCTTTGAGAATAAGAAATGTAAGACCAGGAATCAAGGCTGAAGAATCCAGCATTGTGTGTCAGAGATATCCAGGGCTCTCCCGCGTCGATTTTCAAGGCGCGGAGAATCATTTGCCGCTGTGGTACTGTCCTTTGCTACTACAACAAAGCGGCGCCAGTGAAGTAAGCACAGTCTGTGAGTTGGGGAGACTGATACCAGACCGGTCTGTGTTGAAACCAATGTTGCAAGTGGCACCATTGTATAGTGAAAGCTGAAGAGAACAGTGTAGGAAGCGTATATTGCAAGCGATGTGAACAAAAATAAACAACAGATGAGTGATTGAACTTTGAAGCCAAAATACAATACCTTAGACAGAGCGGTCCGGCACCCCGTGTGTTTTCATTCGAAAGTCTCTGTTAGGTACCCAACTGAAAGGTGGGAAATGTGAAGAGTGATAAAGAATTGGTAAATCGAAGTGGTCCTGCAATGGGTTTAGCAAAACCCTGGGCACATTCAAAGTCTTCGATAGTTGATGGCAAAGTAGATGAAGTTTGTCCTAGCTTGGCGGAGGGTGATCAGATAAAAGTTTGTGGTTAAATCCAGTTTGTGTTCAAAGTTATATTGGAAATTGGAATTTGTCTGGTCCTGGCAGAGGGAGACTAATTGAACATTGTGTTAAAAAGGATCTGAGCCCGGATGAGGGGTATCCGGGATCTGAGCACGGCTGAGGGGGATGCAGGGTGAACTGTGACTCATCCAAGAAATTGGATGCACGAAATATCTATGAACATTGTGTTGAAAGGATCTAAGCCCGGCTGAGGAGGATCAGAGGTGAATAGTGAATCACCTAAGAAATTGAGTACTTGTGAAAATCTGAATGAGGAAAATAACTTCTTGTTTGTTTGTTGCATCAGGACCTCTGAAAGAAGAGACTTTGAAAGACAAAGAGACTTGGTCACGGAATACCGTGATGCTAAGTATTGAACTGTATCCTCGTGCTAGAGTAGCCAGAGACTATGCTAAGGTCGAGTGTACCGCATTGTCCCAGTTGAAAACATGGGTAAGGGAGGCCAGCGGCCTGAACATGCAGACATTTAATTTTCTGAACACTGCTTTCTTTTTCGTTACGCTGTTTCCCACACTATTTTTATTTAGAGGTAAGGATTGGCGATAGGTTTATTAGTATAGGCCCTTTTATTTTGACAAGACACCACTAGGACTGTGTTACTATTATTTGATGGTCGTAGCTTACTCCCATCTGTAGATTTAGGATTAGATAGGCATTTTTCAAACCATTGTTGAAGTTCAATAAACACCCTTGAACTGTGGTTGTTTGTGTCTGTTTTACTGTTGATACCATGCCTTCCTTACAGTAAATAAGACACAGTGCTCTTGCCTCTGGTATTTCAGCGTTCTGGAGGCACTCTTGGCATAGGGGATGACAGAGCAGATATAGCAGCTCTCTCAAGTGGTTTGGTTACCTACTGTTTCCCACACTATTTGTATTTAGAGGTAAGGATTGGCGATTGGTTTATTAGTATAGGCCCTTTTATTTTGACAAGACACCACTAGGACTGTGTTACTATTATTTGATGGTCGTAGCTTGCTCCCATCTGTAGATTTAGGATTAGATAGGCATTTTTCAAACCATTGTTGAAGTTCAATAAACACCCTTGAACTGTGGTTGCTTGTGTCTGTCTTACTGTTGATACTATGCCTTCCTTACAGTACATTAGACACAGTGCTCTTGCCTCTGGTATTTCAACGTTCTGGAGGCACTCATGGCATAGGGGCTAACAGAGCAGATATAGCAGCTCTCTCCAGTGGTTTGGTTACCTCCTTTAGTCGTGTGCTTGTACCACATGTTATTGGATACTCGTGCAGTATCAGAAAGAGAGGAAGCAACCCCTCCAATATCTACATCAGCACTGTGTCTACCTCTCCTTATTGATCTGACAGTGCTTACCTCCCGACCTGATATCGTAGCCCCACCTGCCCAAATTAGGGTTATGTTAGTAGTGGTCATAGCTTTGTTTTCTATAGCAAGTGACACCTGCCAAAAAATGAGGGCAAAGAGGACGAGTGAGAAAAGAGCAGAAGTGTCACACTCACCTGTGTCTCTGCAGGAGCGATGGATGAGCCTCCTTTGACCCCGAGTTCTCAGTTCCCCTGTTTCACCCGGAGGAACATCTGTCAAATATAAGATGCACACTCAGACCTAGGTTCACCTGATTCCCCTAGGCCCTTCCCTTCTCTCTACTATGTGCAGTGATGTTCCCTAAGGGATTACCCTGGTTTTAAGTGGGGTGTGCACTCCCATCCTGCATTCACAGGGGCACGATTCTTTGGAAGATTCACAGCCCTACACTGGTAGGGATGATGCCAATGTCTGTTTGCTGAGTTCTGATGCCACACTGTCCATGTGCTAGTTCCTTCATTAGCAAGAAAGTCCTTTCCACACGGCAAGCGTTGCGCGGTGGATTTTGAAAGTCCGGTTTTGTCCGAATTGTCTTTATTTTGCAAAAGGTGTCTTGGGTGAGTAGCACTGCGAGTAGAACCCAGAACCAAGGTATGCGCAGCGTTATGGGTTCGAGCGCACCAAGTAATGTCTCTCCTTTCCTTTGCAGGAGTGGGTATGGAGTGCGTACACCACAAGCCTGGGTTCAGTGCTACTGGAGAGCCTCGGAGGTCCGGTAAGTATGAAAAGAGGCTTCAGTAAGTATGCACAGCGTTACTGGAGCGAGCGCAGTAAGTAATGTCTCTACTTTCTTTTGCAGGAATTTGGGTGCTCGGGCTCCGAACCTCGATCCCAGCATAGCGGGAAGATTCAGTGAGTATGTGCAGCGTTACTGGAGCGAGCGCACTAATGAAAATTCTTCTTTGTGGGATCCAAAAGCGATAGCCTTTCCCTGGCCACCTGACTTTAGGATCCTTGGGGAGTAGGTCAGAGAACACCATCAGGTTTCTCACCGCTTTTACTCCAGGGTTTTTCTTGGTCCCGAAGCCATCTGGGACATACGGGCTCTGCCTGGAGCTCTGAGCGTTGTATTGTTTCATGATGGAGGTGGAGTTTGCGGTGGCATCTCTGCAGGTGTTAATCCCTCTGGTTCAGAAGAGGAATTGGTTGGCATCCCTTGATCTCCAGGACGCATTTTATAATGTGGGGTTCCTAAATTGGTGGCTCCACTGGTGGCGTTCCTTCCCTTGCAGGGGATTCGGCTCTTCCCCCTCTCTGGTTGAGGCGGACCTGCAGGGATCGGTCCTGACAGCTATCTCCTGGATCTCTGGATCCATGCTTCTCTGGCTTATGGGGCGTGGGTCCCGGTATGCCTGGGGCTGCATAGAGGTGGATATGGTAGTTCAAGGCCTCATCTCTGGATCTGGCTCGCCCCTTGAGGGCTGTTCTTGTTACAGACACCAGAGGTCGAGGTTGTGTAGGGCCGCTCTTGGGTCTCAGATGACTCAAGGGTTGTGGAGAATCTCCTGTCTTCCATCTGGAGGTAATTGTGGGCTGTTTGTCGAGCCCTGTTTGCATTCAGCGAGCCTTGGGGGGGCTGAGTTGTTGTGCTCAGGACAGACGCCTCTACTTTACTTAACTTGATATAGCGCAGCAATGGACCCGAGGGCATAAGGGCGCTGACAACACATAAAAGACTGGCACACATAAATGAGAGACTCGGTGCCTGGGAGGAATCCGCAAAAGAACTTGGGAGGGAGTTAAGTGAACAACCAGGTCTTTAATCTCTTCTCAAAGGGCACTAGCTTGGTCTGTAGCCTTAAATCAAGAGGTAGCAAATTTCAGGCCAGAGGGGCTGCCACTGAGAAAGCCCCCTTTTCTGAATTCCTGCTTTTACATCTAGGCATGACTAAAAGAATTTGGTTGTTGGATCGTAGGACTCTGCTGACATCTCTCTTCACAACTAGGTCCTCCAGATAGCCTGGCATACGGCTGAGAGTGCACTTGAATATAATAGTGAGGAGCCCGAAACGAAATCTCACCTCCAACAGCAGCCAGTGCAAAGCTCTTTTTGCCTCGGTAACCTGATTACGTTTGGATAAACCCTTGACAACCCTGGCAGACCCATTTTGTATTACCTGGACTCTGTTAGATTCTGCTTTGGTAAGACCCGAAAGAAGAATACAACAATAGTCCAATTTCGTGCCCACAATCGCTCTTGCCAAAACCTCGCATTCACCTGGGTTATAAAGGGGCGTTGATGGGGGAACAATTTGATATAATAGGCAGAGGACGCAACCAAGGTCCCTACTTGGCCTTTCATGGAGAGATTCTGATCAAAGATTATACCTAGTGACTTAACTGTCTTCAATGGGGGGATCTTAACGTCACCCAGTTGGAAAGCATCATAGTCCGGGCTCAACTTAGATAGAGTAGGAGTTCAGTCTTGGCCCTGTTAAGTGCCAGTCCGTTCATGGCCATCCAATTATCAATGCTGGCATAGGCTTTGTTCAGGCATACTTCATCAGATTTGTGACAACCACCTAGGGGGATGACGCACTGAGTGTCGTCAGCAAAATTGATAAAACATATACCTTCCTGATCCAGCTTTGCAAAAAAAGGGGCTGTAAAAATATTATATACGCAGGGGGAGACTGACCACACCCCGCCCTACTTACCTTTCCTTTCGTCTCGCTGGTCCCTGCAACGCCAGTTCACTTTCACTTCTGTGATCGGGAAACAGCGCTGTAGGGTCCTTTTTATTTTTTTTTGTTTTTTTGGGTCAGCTGCAGGGGTGTCACCTGCAACTCCTGCTCACAATACTGTATAGTATAGTGAGTGGGTTGTTGCAGGGGACACCCCTGCAGTCTTTTTTTCGGAATAGCTGCGAGGGTGTCCCGTGCAACCCCTGCTCATGATAATGTATAGTATAGTGAGTAGGGTGTTGCAGGGGACACCCCCGCAGTCTTTTTTTTTAGTCGGGTTAGCTGTAGGGCTGTCCTCCGCAAACCCCCGCTCACTATACTTTACAGTATAGTGAGCAGGGTGTTGCGGGGATACCCAGCAGCTGTTCCGACACAAAAAAAAAAGAAAAATGATCTACACCAGCAAATAGATACTACAAAATGTCCTAAGAACATTTAGCCAGTAGGGCATTTAGTAGTATCTATTTTCGGTAATTTGGTGGTGTAGGTCATTTGGATTCTGTCATTTTGACCGAACAATTCAGATTAACCAAGGTTGCTAACATCCAAAAAGTGGGCATCAATGATACCAGTATATTCAGACAACTAATGGAATGTTACACATAATGTTACTAAAACACAATTGCCTGTGATTTGGAACAGTCATTTTTTTTACTGTTGTATTATTATTGTTACACCTTTATAAAGCACGCAATGGGGTGAAACATTAGTACTTGCTGGATTTCCCAGCAGTTACACCGTCTTCCTTTCTGCACTTGCACATTCTGAAACCTCACAAGGGCTTAGTAGGTTCGTCCCTCTCCCCCCTCTGCTCTTATCGTGTTGTAAAGTGTTTTCCACTCTCCCTGCCCTGTGGGTGCTTTGAAACAGTATATCCTTATTGTAGCAAACAATAAATAAATACATCCATGTGGTTAATATTGGCTGAGGAAGATTTAGAAACAAACTAGGACGACCCATGGTTGTACCTTAGGACCATAGGGTTTTTTCAATTAAGAATAAAGAAATCCATTTGGTCATACACCCTTACTTTGATTTCTAATACCCAGCAAGCCCAGTCCGATTTTTACCTCTTATTTTAATGACAATAGTTTTGGCTGAAAAGTAGCGCTTTCAGCGCCACCTAATACCCAAAACAAAATGGTAAGGAGGCCGCACCAAATGTTTTGCTGGCGTTTGGAGAAAAAAACCCGTGACACCGGACCCTCATTACATACGCTTAGTCTGACTAAAACAAGGTTCGCTATTATTTCCGCACACCTCAATCACTCTGTCGTCAGACCGAGTTTGTTTACAAACGTCTGAGTCAGGCCAGGAAGGAAAACTGTCGGCCAACTCAAATCCATTTTTACGTTGTTTAAAAAAAAAAACAAAGAACGTCCCTTGAAGCACACACATCACCACTAAGGATTAGCGTCGTGGCAATTTTCGAGACCACTCGTGTGTGTTCCGAAGTCGCTCGTGTGTGTTCCGAAGTCGTTCGTGTGAATCCGTCAATGTTCAAGCTAGGCCGACTGCTGCATTGTGGGGCTGGCGGTCGCGCGAGACCGGTCTGTGGTGTCGGCCATCTTGCCTGAGAAGCTTCTCTCTGCGCGGCCTGGTGTCGGTTTCTTGGCATGGAATGTACGGTAACGGCGGTTTATAGTTTTCGGTGTAAGTTTAGACTGAATCGTTAATTGTGTGCTCGACTCGGAAAGGCCTGACGGTGCCTGCACAGAGCGTTTTTCCATCGCCTCTGTTTGGTCGTGAGGCAGAGGCCGCCACTGCTGCAGGCCCCATGGGTCGCTCTCGGAGTCGAAGCTCGTCTCGATCCAAGCACGTAAAAAGCAGCAAACACAACAAGAAGCGCAGTCGTTCGCATGACAAGGAGCGTGCCCGCAAGCGCTCAAAGTCGAGGGAGAGCAAACGGAGCCGTCGGCGGGAGTCGAGATCTCGGTCCCGCTCGAACGCTGCTGCCTCCGCGGCTGCAGCGGCCTCTGCAGCCGCAGCTGCACGCCGGGAACGGGAGAGGGAGCGAGAACGCGAGAGAGAGCGTGAGAGGGAGCGCGAACGACCCGTCACCCCTCCGGAGCGTGTGGACATCTTCGGGCGCACCTTGAGCAAGCGTAGCGCCGTGGACGAAAAGCAGAAGCGCGAGGAGGAGGAGCGTAAAGCCGAGTACGAACGACAGCGTAAGATGTGAGTACAGCAGCACGACCATTGTAAAATTATTGGAATGTATCCGTCTGTTGATGGGTGTGTCTCTGTCATCTTGGTACACCTGCATGTTTCCGGCATTTGACATGCACTGTGGCAACCTTAACGGCGTACATGTATGTGTCGGGCTCTTGATTACATAGTCGATGCTGGTGTGAGGGATTCCGCGAGTGACTGATGCATGAACCATTGCTTTCAGTGGGCCATTTGTGCTCGTCAGACTGGTGCTTCATGTGGGGGAAGATGCACCTGTCCGCCTTCAGGGTAGAATGTGTGCATGTCAGTATTTAGTTTAGCTGGGAACTGCACTTAAGTATGGCACCTCCTTCAGGGTTCAAAACGAAAGTTGGATGCGCAGGTCCTGGAGACGTCTGCACATGAAGAACGAGTTAGAACGTGGCAGAAATGACTTGAACGTGAAATGCGCAGTTACACAGTTATGGGTATATTTGTGTGGCACCAGCTGGCCAGTGAGGTCACAGTTCACTTCATGTAGCCAGGGTTTGAAATTGATGGGTACTGGGATCTATTCAGTTCCTGCTTGTAGCCTGCAAGAGCCTGGTTAGCTTGATATCAACAGTTATTGGGAGCTACTTTGGCTCCCATGCCATCTGATGCAAAACCAAACACACCAATATAATTTATTATTATTCTTTTAAAACGTGCTTTAATACCAGAGACTAGACCGGGATTCAGACCTGTGTTGTCTTGCTTCCAAAACAAATGCATTGCCCCTGAGCCATCATCCTGACGCTTTATTCATATTTGTTAAGCTCGCAGCAGCCCAGAGGAATCTTGGCGCTTGTTACAAGAGGTTTCAAAAGACTTAGTTACACATGAAGAGGACATTTGCAGGCATGGTTATTGTACAGTTGCAAGACAGTTTGTAGAGACATGTAGTAGTGAGCGATAGATAAAGATAGCAGGTTTTTTTTTTTAAAGGCAGAGAGTGACATTTCTGCTCTTAGAGCCGTGGGGAGCACATTCCAGAGCTTTGTGGGCTAAAAATGGGAATCCTATCCCTCCTGTTTTGGCCTTGTTAAGCGAGGTACAGTGATTTGGTTGGTGTAGCAATATCTAGTGGGCCTAGTCGAGAGAGATCTATGAATCGTATCTGAGAGATGAGGAGGAGCTGTGCAGTGGATACATTTGTGTGTGGTAGTGAGAATCTTGAATGCAATGCTCTTTGGGAGCCAGTGCATGAACTGTCTTGCTAAGGAGATGTGGTCTCTTTAAGGAATGCTTAGGGCTGCTCTGAGTGAGTTATTTTGAGTGATTTGAAGTCTTTATGTTTTTTTTAGGGAAGTGCCAGCTGGGAGTGCGTTGCAGTAGTCTAGCTTTGCACCTATTGTTGCTCTGGCTATTGAAAAACAGTTTTCCTTGGTTAAGTAAGGTTTGATGGAATTGATGAATTTGATACTTAAGGCAGAAGCAGAGACAATAGCACTGACTTGCTTGTTCATGGACAGAGGTTCGTCAATGTGGACCCCTAAGGTTTTGACAGATGCTAGGACTGGGATGATGCAGTTGTCAATGTTGAAATGAGAGTAAAGGCAGTCTAACTTCGTTAGAGTGGTCTTTTGGCTCAGAATGAGGATCTCAGTCTTGTCCCTGTTGAGGCATAGGCCATTACTTGCCATCCAGGCCTGGATGGTAGCATATGTTTGCCTGAGGGAGGTGGCATCTTGAAGATATGAGCCTGTTATGGGAAGGAGCACCTGGGTATTGTCAGCATAGTTGGTATATGCAATCCCAAGTGCGTCCAGTTTGTCGTGAAGAGATTGTACAGGATCCCCGAGGGACACCACAGAGTATGATGGTGGGGGCTGCATTAGCTGTGTTTGAAAAGACTTTCATAGCTCTTCCCCCAAGAAACGAGGTGATCCATGATGCAGCTTGGTCAGAGAAATGTGCTGAGTGTGTGAGGTGTGCAGTGAGGGTTTTATGGTCAACAAGATTGATCGCCGCTGAGAGGTCCAGGAGGAGAAGGGCAGGCTTCCCATTGTCCAAGATATTAGTAATTTGATTTTTTTAGATCCAGCAGGGTTCAGTTTCGTGACCTTTGCAGAACCCCGACTGTCTGCTTCCTAGGATGGAGTTCTCTGGATCTGGCTGTGAGCTGCCTTGTCTAATATTTTGAGAAGGAATGGGACCGTTGTTATAGGCTAGTTGTTGGCCTCTGCAGGGTCAAGTGCAGGCTTTTTCAACAGGGAGCGCACCCATGCCTCTTTAAGGCTGTCTGGGCCAATGCCTGTCTTAAAGGAGGCATTAATGAATGCGGTAAGTGGCTCGGCGCACTCCTTGATAATCTTAGGCGGGCATACATTGCCTTTCTATTGCGATGGCTTCAGGTGTTTCACGAGGTCTTTTAACTTCTGTTTTCTAATTGTAATTGTCATTAAATGTGAATTTGGGGATTTTTTTTTTTTTTTTGCCGTGGGCAGAGTTTGAGGTGGTTGGTTCAGTTGGACTAAGGCGTTGTGATGGTCAAGGATTTTATTTTGTAAGAGGTCTATATTTTTTTTGTTTTTAGCATGGCGGCTTGTATGCTGTTGCACCATGCTTAATCTTTGGCAATCTCGTCTGTGGAGATAGGAGGATTTGTGAGTTCCTTAAAGATGGTGAAGAGTTCTTTGGATTGAGAGTTGGCGTTAGATATTTAGAGGTTATAGGCTTGAGATTTAGCTTTAAAAACGGCATCTTTGTATATTTTAGCAAAAGTCAAGGTATGTGAGGTCTTTAAGAAATGAAATGGCTGCTTTGTCCTTGGTATCATTAAATCCTAAATTGAGGTCAACCAGGCATAGGGTTTTTGTGGGTTTTAAAAAATATATATATTTTCGCTGAGTAGGTGGGTGATTTGGCACTGGAAATCTGCCGGGAGTCCTGGATTTGTGTAGTTTGGTGATGTTACTGGTGGGCTTAGTATTGGAAGGCAGTGGGGATGTGTGGTACAGAGCGAGGGGTGTTTAGTTCTGAACGCTGTGCGGGTTCCTAATCTGACATTTTTGTGTGAGGCAGGTGTGGCATGGGAGATGATGATCATGGGTCGAGTGTGTGTTCTGAGCCTGAAGAGTCTAGAATGGCAGTTGGGTAAAGTGGTGAATGCGTGCGTGGGGTGTTAGGGAGGTCAGTTGTGCAAGTGTTAGTCAGCGTGTGAGTAGTTAGGCTAGATGAGTCTGGGCAATGCTAAGGTTGCATCCTTAAATTAGTATTATAACTTTGAGAAAGCTTAGTGTGCCTAGTGTGCTTCTCGGGTGTTGGAATGTGGCCACCATACTATTGCAGTGGGAATTAGACTATTTCAGCTTACGTTTGACCCTATAGAATAGGCTATTTCAGAGTAAGGCTGGCAGGCAAGAATAGGCTATTTCAAAATACATTTGTCACTATAGAATAGGCTATTTCATTTCAGGCACATGTTAATGGAACTGCATTTAGGGCAATATATGTACAAACATAAGGACACATCTATACCGTTTTTTTTATAGCGTTAGTGGCCCATAAACAATTGACAAATTATATTTTTGCATGGGGAACACTATATGTACTAGCTCATCTTTCTCCAGTGGTAGCTCCAGGTGAGTGGTTAATGCTGGGTACTGAGGAGCTGCTGTTAGCTCCTGCGTATTCAATTTTAATTTCGATCTCTTGGTAGGCTTTTATGTTACTATCTGACCTGCATAGTCCAAGCAATTCCATCCCTGAAGATAAGCTCTGTTTTTTTTTAATTTGATTTTTATTTTTAAATAGATTTCATCCCATCAAATTGGGGCTTAGATGGTCAAGGTATTCATGTTTTGCTTTTGGTGCTTTAAGTGGGGGGTGCACTTTATGTCCAGGCATAACTTGTTAGATTCTGGGATTTTTGCCTGGGGATGTCCTGTTTGTCTAGTCATTTGTGAGGCTGTGCACACTAGCTAGTGGACTGTAGTGTATGTGCCATTGGGAACCTTTGGGTGGTGGGTGTACTGCCAATCTGGGCCTTCATGTGAAAAGTACACATGCCAGCCGGCGCTGGGTGGGGGTGTATTAGCTTGGTCAACTATATTGGCTTAGTATGCCAGGAAGTCTGGTTGGGCAGAGTTGAATGTGAAAGATTGAGGCGAGCTGGGAGCTGTTTAGCTCCTTGCCGTGGTCTACATCAACCTGGTATCTTGATGGCAACAGCTACCAGGAGCTACTTTTTGTTCCTCAGTGTTAGGAAGAATTTTCATAAATGTGCTAATTCCCTTCACCTTAGAGACCCTCAGCAACTTTGCTGGATTTTGAGGCCTTGATTTTTTTTTTTTTCTTCTGGACAGTGTGTGAGACTTTTTCCCACTCTTTCATGTTTTTTGATGTGTTTTACACTGGTGTTTTTGGATTATGCAGTTTTAAGATAACTCCATAGTCGTCTTTTCATGTGTGTTACACAGCACCCTCAGTGCACTGACCCAGGAATGTCTTTTTAGACTTCCCACAGGTTTAAATACCGTCTCTGGGATAAACTACTGTTTCCCAGAGAATGTAAGGTTAAATTGACTTTACTAGTCTTTTTAAATTCCTAGACCCAGCACACACTATTTTCCTATAGATTGCTGGAGGGGTTACCTAGTATCCCGTGTCTAGAAACTCATGTGGCAGTCTAATGCTATCCTTTTCTATCGAAATGGCTGGTGGCAATCATTTTCGAACAAGCTACCATGATTTTTTCCGACCGCGAACACCGGTAGCTAAAAATCACGAGAGCCTTGTTTTTCAAGATGGCACCTTTAAGCCCCTTTGTTTAAACTGGTCCTGGTATTCTTTTTTCGCAATTTCTTTTTTTGAAAGGCCCTTCTAGTTTGCGCGTCAAACCAGGTTTGGTCCCTTTGTTTTCCATGCCCTTGGCGTGCTTCAGGACTGAAGACCGCCTCTGGTGTCTGAGTGTCTGGGGTGAGCAGAAAGTGAGGGAGGTGCCCGAAAACTCCCTATGCTTAGTCTTCTAGGAGACCCAAATGTACTCTGGCGTGAATGGCTGGCTGACTGTCCGGCAAGGACAGCTAGGCTGGAATGAATGAGAGAAAACTGTTTAAAAGGCGACGAGTCAACCTCTGGAAGGGGACGGCTGCTGCAACACCTGGACCGTTGGTTTGCCCTGCTGCAGGTCCGAATTGTCAAGTTGATCTGGACAGAGAAGCCCCTTCAACGACAACTTCTTCCTTTTTGAGTTGGTGGGACCATCGACTCGTAAACCACCTGGATACCATTCTCGGAGCTTGTTAGGATTAACCAGGGGGGCCGGGGGGAAGGACACCAGCTTGTGTGCTTGAAGAACAGCTACTTGAACTGAAGTGACTCAGTTTTTTCCGCGTTTTCCGACGATCCTGTGCAGTGCAGGAGTCCCCCGACGTCCTCCCTCTTGTCCCCACGTCTGAGGCTCAGGAACAGCAAGATCTGCAGGAACTGCCAGGAACCATATTTTGCTTCATATTGGGGTACTGTGCTAACCCGATTGAGAGAATTCTTCTCTCGCGGTGACAGTACGTGGAATTTTCCCAACTTACAAGCTTAATCGGCTTGTGACCCACCATATGATTCTTTTTCGTACAAACTACTTTTGAGAACTTTGGCAACGACTTTACCGTTTTCTTCAAGAACTGCTCTTTCCTATCCAAGACACTAGTCCATTGACTTTGGCCTATGCCTATTGAACTGAATAGGGTCCTCTAGTGAACTATAACTATTTGCACTGCAAAAGAAAGTAATTGTGATCTATTCTGCTAACTGATGCCTTTTTGCTCCCATTGAAAGTAACTGAAATGCCATTTTGCTCCTATTTCAGGGGAGCCTAATTTGTTAAACCTGTTGGTTTGCTACTGAAGTAAACGAAATGTTTTCTAAATGATTGTGTAACAAATTTGTTTTACCAAGAAACCTTAAGTATGTATAAGTGTCTACTTGAACCACTGTGATTGTAAGACCTCTGTAACCTCTGTGTCGTACAGACTTATACCAAAGGTTGGTTTTTGCTTACACCTGTAGTCCTAATTGTATGTGGTAGTCCCAGAGGGTTCTGCATGCAATTCTGCCTAACACCCATGCCAACTTGTGCCAAACAAACTTGAATCATTGAATCAAATCTGCTTTTTTGACAATATAAAGATAAACTTCAGGACACATCTGTATGACGTTTTAAAGCAGAAGGGGTCAATTATAAACGGTTATACATTTGCATTTTATGTGGAAGTTAGATATGCAGAACGTTATGAACTAGCTCACTGTAGCTCCTGGTCACAGATTCTTCTGGTTACCCAGGGGCTGCTTTTAGCTCCTGCTTATCCAGTCTTGATGTGAATCCCCGTAAAGGTCACGTTTATGGGGTTGTATCGGGGATCGAAACAAAGATGACATGTTCAGCAGCAAAAATAGGGACTAGCTACAGGCATATTCCAAGTAGCCATCAATTTTTAACCCGGGGAGCGCTGCAGCGCACAGGGTAAAATGGCTGCTCGTTGAGGAAGCTTCCGCTACCCAGTGCTTATCAGAGCCTACGCTGCCTGCTTAAGCCGGCTTACACAGCCACTGAGGGCTGAGCTGGTCTCCTGCTTGCCCGCCTATCGCGGCCCCGGGAAAAGATGGCCGCGCTCAGAAGTGCGGGACAGACTCCCCGAAATCCAGCCACATGGCGATATGTTGGCCAGCGTGTGTGTTAAGCTGCAGTGAGGGGCCCGTGCTGGTTCTTATCAACCAAGCTTCAGCCAGAACTACCTCGACGCAGCGGCTGCACCTCCAGTGTAAGGCTGGCTGTTCTTAGTCCCCAGCAGCTAGGACCTCCATGGAGTGGATTGCCGGGGGCTGCTGATGGGCTGCGGCATTGGCAGGAGAGTGGAGTGGCAGGCAGAGCATCGACACCTGGTGCAGTGGATCCTGAGCCCCAAGGTGCTCCAGCTCCTTGCTGGGTGTGTGCTGAGCTGCCCTTTCACATAGTAAAAGACATCCTGAGGTTTCAACTGTAACTGTGCCACCTGCTGGTCCAATAACTAATGCAGCCATTAGACATATTTGCTGGAGTGGGTAAGTGCTGCTGCTTGGTGAAGCTGCCAGGTTGGGGTTGGAGTCCCCACACCTAGTATTGGAACTATGAGAGGATACTGTAAGACAGCCCCGGCATCCACATATATAACATTGCCAAGATACACACTGAGCTTAGTGACAGTGTGGCGGTGATGCTGAAGGTGGTGAGCTGGGTGCTGAAACAAACCTTGCATTGCATATTTCACCAGACATGGATTTGCTCGATATATTCTTAAAGCCCTGTTGCTGGTACCATTTCTAGGACCGCAGTGCACCCTGTGGAGAGATTCTGGGCTGGCGTTGGGACCTTCACTTGTGTAACTGCCTGGTGGAGGCGCAGAGAAGACTTGAGCCCCGGTGAGAATCCTTGCTACTCCTCTTGGCTGTAACTGGGAGTGGGACGCCCCCGTCCCCCTCTGCATCTGATTTTGGCTCCCTCTGGAGTGGAGTGATAAGTGTCGCCCGAGGAGTGGAGTGATAAGTGTCGCCCGAGGAGTCGGGGAGGGCGGGGTTGAGTGGGGACTGCGTCTGTGAGGTCTGCACAGTGATGACGAAGAGGGCCGGCAGGAAACAAAGCTCCATGAACATTTTTAGTAAACGCTCTGTGAGGGACTAGACGGCATGAGCAGCACCACTAGCTCCATTAAAACCCACCTGGAGAAAATCGATGTGTGACTGACAGAAGCTGAAACCAGATTGGGAACTGTGGAAGATGGTGTATCCCAGCTGCAGGTGGATGTGGCGGCTCTGACTAAGCAGGTACAGCTAGTCACTAAGAAAAATATAGAATCCAGGTCACACCGGAATAATATCTGCATCGAGTCCCAGAGAACAACCTGGATGGCTCTATGGACTACTTTGTGGAGGATACTCTTCACACACTGCGTAATAATACTACACTGTTGGCCCAGTTTGTGGTGGGACATGCTCACAGCTCCCTGGCTCCCAAACCTGAATGCTGCCCCACCCCCTAAATTGCCAACCTGTTAAACTACTGGGAAAGAGATTCTATTTTACTTGCTGTCTGAGGGAAAAGGGGAGCTTTGTTTGGGGACTAGTAGATTGCATATCTAACGAGACTTCTCGTCGGTGGAGCAACAGGAGCAGAAATCGTTTCTGGCAGTTAGAGACTCAGTGATCGGGGGATGAAATATTCTATGCTTTACCCAGCCAAATTGTGTATTGAGAGTGGTGAAAAGATCAGTCGCACCGAAGGAAGTTGAAAATATCCTCTGCCTAAAAACGTCAAGGTGCCAGGGAGAGATCTGTCCTGTCCCAGTAATCAAGGAAGGCGCCAAAGACCCGGCCCCATTCATTGCTGCTGTGATCAACTCCTCATTCAATGACAGTTCGGTCCCCAACAACCTCAAGGAGTCCTGGGTTATGCCCCTCCTCAAAAAACCAAATTTAGACCCCAACATTCTGACCAATTGCAGGCCCATCACCACTGTTCGGTACCTTTTAAAAATCCTGGATAGTGGCCTTTCTCCATATCCCAAAACATCTGTAGGGTAATAATTTACTAGGTCTCCGTCAATCCGGTTTCAGACCGAGACATGGTACAGAAACAGCCCTCTGGGACTTAAAAATCCAAATTGATGAAGCCATAGAAAAAGGCAATCTGGTCATCCTTCTGCTGTTAGACCATTCTACAGCATTTGAGCTTGTCGATCACCAGATCCTCACCGAACACTTAACCACAGCTGCTGCCTTCTCTACAAACGCCTCGAATTGGATCCAATCCTTCCTTTCTAACCAAACTACTAGGGTTTTCGCACACCCTCGGCTTCAGCCGATCCAGTCCCACCAACTGCGGAGTACCTCAGGGCTCTTGCGTCTCCCCGACACTCTACAACACCATCACAGAGCTTCTCTTTGATCGTCTTGACAATATGGGTGTCACCTATACGAATTACGCAGATGACACCCAGGTTCTCATTACGCTGACTGGAAGCTATGAAAATGATTCCAACTTGATCAATGAAATCTACCTGAAAATTCAGGCGTGGGTGGCGACTGTTTGTGTCTCAATGATGACAAGACTGAGCTTCTGATCATTGGTTCCCAAGCACCTCTAAACAAACTTGACCCTCATTATGCCTTTCATCATTTACTGAAACACCATCAGAGTCGCAAAGGAGGTCAAAGCATTGGAGTATACCTAGACTCTGCTCTCATTTAAGAAACGTGAGTGCCACTGCCTCTACAACTGCTTATACCGGCTGATTAATGCTTGCAAATCCTAATTGTCTCCCAACAGCTGCATCACGTTATCCAGGGCCCTAATCTTATCAAAGTTAGACTATTGTAATACTCTCTTCTTAGGTTTCTCTGAACAGAACCTCAACACTCTACAGGTCCTACAGAATAATGCCTTGCGATCAGCGTTAAATATCCCTAGGTCCAACCATATTTCAAGCTTCAGGCGGGATGCACACTGGCTCTGGCGATAGGATCTTGCTCCGCACCCTAGTTTTCACGCATAAATGAAACTCCACCACTAAATACCTCTCAGTCAACTTCTCTAGAAACCGCCCAGCCAGAACCATTAGATGTTTCTACCCGCACTGCCCCAGCATCCCGAGGTACAAACTAAAAACGATGGGAGGAGCCAACTTCCCAGTTCTGGCCACCAAATGCTGGAACACCCTCCCTCTCAAGATCAGAGCTGAACAATCCTTCTGGATCTTCAGAGCCAAAGTAAAGAACTGGCTCTCAGATAAGTCACATTAACAGGCGTCCGGTTCATCCAGGATTCAGCATGTGCTGAAACATCAACTGAAATCTAAGTACCCAAACACACCTTTTACTGTATTACGTAATGCACTGTCGACCAAACTGTAACTGCCGGTGATATTTCCATGCACTTGCCTGTATTAACATGCAAGCTGACTAACCTGTAACCTATAGTCGTCAAGCACTTCTAGCCAATGTACACTGTATGCGTCTGTAACTATGTCACAAGCTCAAGCACCCAGTTACCTCAGGGTTAGGTGCGCATTACAAATTCTAAACTTGGCTAGCGCCGGGCACTGAAAGCTTTGAGTCCATATACAGCCGGGGTGCATTTGTGTTGCACGCCTAAGACTTGTTGAGAACTGTTGCTCCGCTCTGGCGGTGTTGCTGCTATGCGAAGCTGGTGCTATTGTTGAGTTAACGACATAGCCCTCATAGTGGTTCGCACTATGCTAATAGCATTTTGCCAGTTGCTCAGGGGAGATATTGTTGGTTAAAATCATACCTTCTTTTCAATAGGTTGTGGTTTAGCCTGGGCTGCCCCCTCTCCGTGTGCTGGCCTCCCCATGCAGTGTTGTTGGGGGGTTACATCTTCCTGATTGGGAGGAAGATGCAGGAGGGGGGGGGTTCTGTTAAGGGTTAAAACGCTATTGGTATTGGCACAGAGGCACTATAATTTGCAGGCGTGTGCAGCAGTGGGTACCAGGTGCGGGGCACTGATGCAGTTCTCGATTTGTGGTCCACGGGTGTCTGGTAGTTTGTGCCTGAGCTCACCTGCTTAAGTTGGAATGCATAGAGTGGGGAACCCAGTAAAAATGTGGAAACAAACACCATAACGAGAGGCATAGAGGCAGCTACTAGTTTTGCAAGAAACCCATGCCATGGCTCCTGGATGCGAGGGGTTCACAAGAAACTGGGGGAAGAAAAGGTTCTAAACAGCTGATTCTATGCAATCACGGTGGGTGTTATGATCCTTCTTCACAACACGGTACCATTTACACATAGGAAGTTATATATTGATCCGCTAGGTACTTGTGTATTAGGCCTTTAAAGGAATGGTTCCCCCAAAAAAATTTATTTCAAAAATAGATAGGCAATATAAAAAAAAACGATTGGCATTTTCTTTTCTCGAAGTTCCTATGTAAAATTTTGAGCAATTCAAGCTCAAAGATAGCATATGGGGGCATCCATTTTGTGAAATGGATGCCCGTCGCTGTGCTCGCTTTGGCTTTTGCGGCACTAATGAAGGAAAAGCCAGTCAGCTGTAGTAAACAAAAGCTACCACTGGGTGGCTTTTCCTTCATTGGTGCTGTGCGCGGAGGACGGGGACCGGAGACTACAGGCAGAAAAGCTGCAGCTGCATCTTGGTAAGCGCTATTTTATAAATAAAAATAAACCCTAGCTGCGTTTTTTTTTCTAAGTTTTCCAGGCTGGAGGAGCCCGGAAAACGTAGAAATAAAACCGCAACTTTAAAAACGTATTATGTTTGCAGTAGCTTTTGAAGCGACCGCAAACATAAATAAGTTATTGTGTTTGAAAACGCTGCGGTTTTTCTTTCTAAGTTTCTCGGGCTCCTCCGAGCCGGAGGAGCCTGAGAAACTTAGAAAGAAAAACCGCAGTGTTTTCAAACACAATAACGTGGAGGAGCCTGAGAAACTTAGAAAGAAAAACCGCAGCGTTTTCAAACACAACCGCGTTGTGTTTCTGCCTGCCTTGGCTATCACTTTGGGTCTCCGGTGCTCCCCCATGGGAGCACCGGAGACCCAAAGTGAAAGCCAAGGCAGGCAGAAACACAATACGGTTGTGTTTACATGCCGCTGTGTTTCTGCCTAAATCTGCTTTCCCATTTGGGACTTTAGTGCGCCCCGTGGGGAGCCCTAGAGCCCCAAATGGGAAAGCAGATTTAGACAAACGCAGCGGCATGTAAACACAACCGTGTTGTGTTTCTGCCTGCCTTGGCTTTCACTTAGGGTCTCCGGAGACCCAAAGTGAAAGCCACGGCAGGCAGAAACACAACGCGGTTGTGTTTGAAAACGCTGCGTTTTTTTCTTTCTGAGTTTCTCAGGCTCCTCCGAGCCGGAGGAGCCTGAGAAACTAAAAACCGCAGCGTTTTCAAACACAATAACGTTGTATTTATGTTTGCGGTCGCTTCAAAAGCGACTGCAAACATAAATACAACGTTTTAAAGCTGCGGTTTTATTTCTAAGTTTTCCGGGCTCCTCCAGCCAAAAAAAAACACAGCTAGTGCTTATTTTAAAAAATAAAAATAAATAGCACTTACCGAGATGCAGCTGCAGCTTTTCTGCCTGTAGTCTCCGGTCCGCGTCCCGGCACCAATGAAGGAAAAGCCACCCAGTGCTAGCTTTGTTTACTACAGCTGGCTGGCTTTTCCTTCATTAGTGCCGCAAAAGCCAACACGGGCGGGCAGCCATTTTACAAAATGGATGCGCCCATGTGCTTGCTTTTTCAATTTTTGAGCTTGAATTGCTCAAAATTTTACATAGGGAATTCGGCCAATCGTTTTTTTTTTATGTTGCCTGTCTATTTTTGAAATAACATTTTTTGGGCGAACCATTCCTTTAACGCATATGACAGGATATTGTAGTGGCCATGGAACACGGTCCTTTGAACAGTACAACAAGACATTTTGCAACATTAGCAAGGTGAGGCTCCAGAGTCTGGAGCTACAGCAAGCGGCCCGGGCCCCTACTGCTTCACACTCTCAGGTGAAGGGGACACTGGATGAGTTCTGTGACAATGCTGAAGAGAACTGCGGTTTTTGAGCACCCTGATGGCAGGGCGACGCTATGGGTAGGAGAAGGCAGCCTGTTGGGTGACTGACCCTCATGATTCACCTGGCGGCAGGCATCCCCTTTGTCTACGACAGGTCGTGTACCCTAGTGCACACACTTTTCAGTGTTTGAGGCCTCTTACTCCAACTTACACTCTTAACAAAGATGCCTGCTCCGTTGCCGATATTAAGGACTTTTTGGAGGGTCTCCTTCACACAGCTGTTAGCTGAGACCAGAGAATAGTTGGAAACCCCTATTTCGCTAGAGGACATTTCTCGTGCTGTAGACGCTTTGTTGTGCTGGATGGCTTTACGGCTGAGTTTTACTGTCATTTAAAACATCTAGTAGCTCTCTTCCAACACGAAGTCTGGGTTGAGGCCCTGGATAAGCGCATGCTCCCTCCCATGCTGAGAGATGCGAATTTTTATTTATTTATTTATTTTTTTGTATTGTTAAAGCGGCAAGTCCACAACACTGCGTCTCGTACCGTCCTCTTTCATTAACTCGGATGTAAAAAATGTTGCTACGATTCTGTCCGCCCGCTTCACCCGATGCTGGCTTTATACCTGGGTGATCCACAGCACTCGCTGTACGCCAGCTCTTTAACATTCTAGCTCAGGTGAACCCGTCGGCGCAGGCAGGTGCAGCCACGCTAGATATAAGTCCTTCAACTCGGTCTTATGGCAGTTTGTGGCCGCAGTGTTACATAAAAGTAGCTTCGGACCTGGGTTTGTATCATGGGTGCGACTGCTGTATTCTTCTCCATCTCACAGAATTCATTAATGAAATGAGTCAACATTTGATATATTTGAATTGATCTATACTCATATTGGCTGACAGAGCCCAGGCACCTCCTTGGTTTCACCTGGTCCCCACGGGAGATAAAATACTTAGCCAGGCAACACAATTGCTTATTTTATTGCAACAATGCCACATATTTCATACAACTCTGGGCTGAGTTCAAGTCCTGGGCTCGATTGCCGCCGACGGTCACAGGGAAAATTGCTCTCCTTAAAATGGTGATACTCCACAAATGTCTCTATTTTCGGTATATCCTGCTATGGTCCGCTGCAGGGTTCTTTTAAGGACCTAGAAGTCAGTTTTTAATTTTATGGCCCTCGGCAGTGGTATGACAAATGGGAAACAATAACAGTGCCTTCTGCACAAGGGGGATTCGCCACGCCCAACCTTAAAGTGTACTGGATAGCAGCACAAGCACAATACGCAGTGTTTTGGGTTACTCTGGATACTCTCGGACGTTGGTTTGATGGTGATGCCACTGTTGTTCGCAGACACCTCCCCGTATGACCCAGCTAGTGTGACCGCGCTGGCTTGTGGCAAACTTTGATGGCTCCTGAAAGTGACTCGTCCGTTCTGTGGTGGTTTCCCCTATGGAAATGCATCCCAGCCCTCCCCAGAGTGGATACTGTGACAGGGCGGAAGTGGGTGTGTATTGTATTAGTTATTTATATAGCGTCCTTTCCCCATTTGTATGGTCTCAATGCACTTGTGGAACGCCCTCAGTGACGGCAGCCCATGTGTAGGAGGTTCTAAGAGTATAAATTGCTTGTGTGTATTTTTGCAAGGTTAGGGCTTCTGGTTGGCTAAGCTCCAGTAAGCAGCCTGGCGGTCCGGCACATGGGGGGGCGGGGGGGTTGCTGGTTTAGGATAGAGTGCTGTTGCTGAAGATTCGATGTGTGCCAGCTAGACCAAATCATTTTTCATTGGTTGTCGCTGTATACTAATGGCAGAGGTGTTAAGGTACATCTGGGGTTTGTGTGGATGGCTTGTGTTTTGTCTTGAATGAATTCCGGGCTGGTATTGTGGATGGCTTTAAAAGTTGTAAGAAGGACTTGGTGTAGGACTGATGTGTTCTCTGGGAGTTAGGTTAATGGGCAGGCATCAGCGTTTTGGTTTCTTTGCAGTTTCCTTAGTTGAAACGCTGGTGCACCTAGGTACAGGCAGTTTGCATAATCTAAGTGTGAAAGGATGATGGCGGAGAAACAGTGAGGTTAGTAAGGTAAGGAAAGCTACGCCCGAGGATCCGTGGATGGAAGAAATTGGTTTTTGATGAGAGTTGATGGGTTTGGAGAGGGATAAGTCAGTCAGTGTCCGGTGTGCATCCAGGGGTTTTCACCGGTGGAAGTTTCCAATGTGGAGGGGCCTAGGGATTGCGGCCATGGAATCAGTTGGGGGGAGGAGCATTGTTTTCTCGCAGACTCGTAATTCAGTTTTCCCAGGATTGAGGATGAGGTGGTTGGTTGTCATCTAGTAGTCCATATCCAAGAGGCAAGATGACAACTCTGAATGGTTAGAGCCTGGCGATTTTGGGACTTCCAGGATGATATGGGTGTCCTAGTTGTAGCGGGTAAGATTGTGGGACCGAAGGCGTGCAGGCAGAGGGTTTAGATGTTGAAGAGCAGGGGGTAGGGATGCTCCTCGTGGCAGCTTTTTAGTTACTGGTCGTGCGGTGGAGGTGAATTGGTGGAGCAGCATGATTTGTGAGCGATGAAAGAGATCCAAGAGAGGGCAGTGTCTTTGATTCCAAAGGTTTGTAGCCTGTCTTGTAGGATGGTGTGATCCAAGGTGACGGGGGTCAAGAAGAATGAGAACAGCGCAGCTTTCTGCATCAGCTGTTCTTTTTAGGTCGTCCCAGATGGACACTAGGGAGGATTCTGTTCTGAGCGGTCTGAAGCAAGATTGTGCAGGCTTCAGAAGTTGTTGGCGTCAGTGAAAAGGTCTGTGAGTTTGGCATGAAGCAGTTGTTGGAGAATGTCCGGTTGTTCTGGGAGAGGAGGGGGTCGAGTGTAGGTTTTCTGAGGAGGGGTTTGATGTAGCTCTTTAGGGCTTCTGGGAAGGATCCCGATGTTGGGGATTGGTTGAGGATTGAGCGTGCGATACTGCCTGCACAGGTTGAGGCTAATATGTTTTTGGGGTTGGGCGGGCAGGGGATCTCAGGGGTGCCTGAAGGGCAGCTTTGTGCTAGGATCGAGAGGAACTCCCGGTGTGAGATGGGAGAGAAAGAGCTGAAGGTTTGTATCGAAGGGGGGATTTTGATGTGGGTCAGGCTCTGGGTGGGTAGGGGACGGGGGCTTGTGTTCCAATTTAGAGATGATGGCGGAGTGTCCATCAATAGCGACATTCTGGAAGTGTACTGATAAGGTGTCACATGGGGCTCGGGAGATGGATGGGGTGTGTAATGGATTTGATATGTTAGAGTGCATGTATGTGGGTGCAAATTTCATTGGTATGCAGTGATGTTATCGAATAGATAACAAAGAATGCAAAGCCAGCAAAAAAAGTAACGAAATATAGAAGGGTAATTGTGGTTGGGAATGGGAAAAGTGGTTTATGGGGTGGGGGAAAAATATTTACAAAAAGGGCGGCTTAGTGGAGGAGGGGTTGAGGCAAAAAAAAAATTCCAGTGTTTTGGGTTCTTTAAAAATGCGTTATTTATTTTTTTTCGATACAATCGCATGTAACAGTTTTATTGCTGTGGATGATATGCCTGGTCGGATGCACCGCGGGTCATCACAATGGCTACAGTACATGGGGATCCATGGGGTGGTTAAACGCTTGTGGGTGGTGTTACCTGTTAAGCCCCCTGATGACCCCAGACTGGGCTTCATAATGAGTGTGCATGGTACCAGAGGGACTGTCCTCATTCTGGTCCAGGGCCATGCATATGTGTCGCCAAGTAAACCCATGCTAAATGGGTGCGACACATGGACCTTGATATCACTGACGAGACCTTGAGGGGATGTGCGCGCAGACCCGCAAGGTCTCTTGCAACTCCAGATTCTGTCTGATACAGCTCAAGGTTCTTCACAGATACCACTACACTCCACCAGACTGAAACCTTTCTTCCAAAGCCCACCCGGATGTTTGTCCTAGATGCAGGGCAACTGATGCTGGGTTGATATTATTGGTTGTAACTTTGTTGCCACACCCCTACAGCATGTCTTCCATATATTTGATAACCTAGCTGGGTTTTAAGCGAAAACTCTGTAGTCTGTTGCTGGCTGTGCGCTTCATATTCCTATTGTGGCTGAAGCCCGCGGCACTGATAAATTAAGCTTAACATCCTTATATATACTATATGGACGTTTTGGTGAAGTTGTACTAATAAAAACCTAGGAAATTAAATTGAAAAACTTTGTTAAAGGGACGTTTTGGTTCTAGTAAAACCCAGAAAACCCCTGAAATTCGCCAGTTATGGTAAGCTAAGCAGACATAACTCGCGCCAACACCGTGCACTGCTAAGATTAACACCCAGGACATTAAAGATGACATCACATGTCTGGCTCACTCTTTGTTCCTTTACTGATATATCTAGGCCAGTAACAGTCAGGAACTAAAAAGTCACTATACTATACTATAGTACAAAGTAGGGCTGTACCGAACTTCGGCTTCGAGTCCCTATTCTGCCGAAGTTCGGCTGAAATACAGCTATCCGGCTTCGGCAGAATAGTTTCTGTTTAGGGACTCGAAGCCGAAGTCCACTTTCTATGATTAGCTGCCCTCTCCCTGTTTGGGAGATGACAGCCAATCATAGAATGTTTGACAGTGTTCAGGCTGCAGAAGCCAAACAAGCTGTTTGCCTATTGGCTTCTGCAGTCTGACCACAGAGGAACCAGCCTAACGTGTTGAAATAGGAAGCGAGGGAAGGGAACAGTTCTTCCCGTCCCTCACTTCCTATGCCAGCACCCGGACCCAATCACCAGGTAAGTGACGCCCCCCCCCCCCCATACCCCCTCATCACGGTGAGGCCGCGGGGCCTCAGGGAACCCCCGCGGCCTCACCGCAATGTTTGTCGGGCCACCGGTGCAAAGCCGGTGGCCCGACGTTTATTTTGCATTGGGGGGCCGCTCCTACAGGAGCGGCCCCCCCAGACTCATGAGGCCGCCGGGGCACTTTGCCGACCCCGGCGGCCTCGCTGTGAAATGTGCCTCACCCCTTGAGCACGGTGAGGCCGCGGGGCCACAGGGAACCCCCGCGGCCTCACCGCAATAATGTTCTGTTTGTCGGGCCACCGGTGCAAAGCCGGTGGCCCGACGTTTATTTTGCATTGGGGGGCCGCTCCTACAAGAGCGGCCCCCCCAGACTCATGAGGCCGCCGGGGCACTTTGCCGACCCCGGCGGCCTCGGTGCCCCCCATCCCCCTCACCACGGTGAGGCCGCGGGGCCTCAGGGAACCCCCGCGGCCTCACCGCAATAATGTTGTGTTTGTCGGGCCACCGGGCCAAAGCTGGTGGCCCGAGATTGTATTGCATAGGGGGGCCTAAAAAAAAAAAACTATTCGGCTCACTATTCGGTATCCGGCCGAATACTAAATATGCTATTCGGTACAGCCCTAGTACAAAGTACTATATTTGTTGACTTATACTTCAAATATGTTCTTAGAGTAATTCACTTGGGGTCCACTCAAAGCATATGAAACATATACAAAGGGGAAAACACAGACTTGGAAGACAGCAATGTTTTTATTTTTTTTAAAGTATCAAATGTATGCACATACAATCGTCATATAACCTAGCCCCCACTTCTAAATCTATATCTATTAATCTTTTTGCAAACCTTTGTGTATATTTGTCAAATGGCACCACATTTATAAGCCTTTACAATATTTTGGGTCCCCCACTCTAATTTTGCTCCCTCTCGACAGAATCCCACCAAACTTTGCAAAAACATGTATATCTTGATCTATTATCAGTTTGCCAAATGAAGTTTAGATAAGCCTTTACATTATTTTGGGACCGGCCCCCCTCGCTAATTTTGCCCCCTCTTCACAAAATCCTACCAAACTTCGGAAAAACATTCATATCTAAATGTATTATCAGTTTCCCAAATTAAGGGAGGATTCGGCAAATGGCACCTCATTTATAAGCCTTTACATTATTTTGGGATCTCCTCTCTAATTTTTGCCCCCTCATGACAGAATCCCACCAAACTTTGCATACTCACTCAAAATCAGCCCATGAATATACATGCAAAAAGTTATAAGCCATCCAAGAACTGCATTTCACCAACCCTGTAATGCCAAGGTGTTCACAAACCTTCACAGGACTGTTCGCGAACATCCGGACTGTTCGTAGACTTTCGGGGCAAAAAACACCTTTTTTTTTTTTTTTTGCTTCTTGCAGCCATATCCGATCCTCATCACCCCCCCCCCCCCAGAGATTATTTGATACATTTGACAAGTGGAATGCTGTGTTTTCTCATGTTTTTACCGCAATGTCAGCTGATCGGCCGCTGTCCGCGAATCCAAGAAGGCGGGCGTTTCCAAAAATCTGGCACACTTAACGCTCCTCACCATCCAGTCAGCGAACACGTCGCATGTCCGTGGACATGACGCAAGCCGATTAGCCAATCAGGACACTGTCCGCGGACCGAACAGGGAAGTGTGTCCGTGGACCGGACATAGATATCACACATTTTTTGTGACCTACTTTTTGGTCATTTTTAAAAAAAAATACTGGACAGATTTACAAAAGCGTGCTTTTGGGACCAAGCCGCCGCTCCTGCCGCAAATTTGATGAAAATCCGTCTAGCGTTTTGGGCTGTAGGCGTGAGCAGTTTTTATTTTTATGAATTTATGCATTTTTTTTTTTATTTTTTTTCCATTGTCTGGGGAAAAAATAAATTTTGCGCCCCCTGCCCCCGGACCAAACCTCAACAAACTTTGCAAAAAAATTCAGAATGCGCCATATACTTTTTTGTAAAGTTTGGTGAGGATTCGTCCAGGGAGAGCGAAGTTATAAGCCGCCCAAAAAATGCTCTTCCTATGGAAACAGGAGCTTAACCATAACTACACGGCCACTAATGTGGCCGTGTAATAAATAAATTCTATCCAGAATTTAACTTTTCCATAAAATTGGAATGCACCAAAATCCTCATCCCTTTTCACATGCTAATCAATATAGCCATTCCCAAACACTTCTGTGCCTCCATTTCCATCATATCCGCTTAGCAATCTTTTTTTTTAGCTCTCTCTCTCATCTGGTAATATGAAACTGTCTGCTGTACATATGGCCTACTAGTGTTGGTTCGAAGTTGTTTTATGGGAATTGATGGCTTAATTGCCCTGTTAATGATATACCGTTGTAATACACATGTCCTATACAAGTTTGCTTTCAGTCGACTGATTTTATTAGCAGTTAATGTGACCTGGGATCTGCTGGAGTCTTGTTAATAACAGGCATTGGTGAAGCCAACCAGTTGGCATCTGTGTAGGTTTTAGATGGTTATTTGCCAGGGACTACCATCCTGTGTCTAGATACTTGTACCATTTTCCAGCTGTTATCCCCTCCACCTCCCCCCTGTTATTACTATTATGGCATTACCTGCCAAATGCTAATCCAATTTCTTCACAATAGCCAAAACTTTTTGCTTTTCCATAGGTTTTCTTGAATGTGGGGTAGGAGGTTTTGTAACATGCTACATAGCAGTGTGATTCCTCAAAGCACAAAGGCATTAGTGTGTCGGGGGGGGGGGGGGGGTGTAGAGGGCCTGTGATAACGTAACTTATAATTCAAAGTCCTTGGAAAGTTTTGTTCAGAAAAGAACTTGGCAGGAGGCGTAAAGGAGAAGCGAATTACGTCCAATGGTTTGTCATTGTACATTAGTTTAGAATTAGTATGTAATACACCTTTTTGAGTAATATTTGTAGTGCTTTTCGGAACTTACGGTAAACTGATTGTGTAAAGGGAACCAGTTACCATTGAGGGGGAAAAAATGTTTTATTGGACATTTCAAATATTACCAGTATATTTTGTTTCCAACCTATATTCTGTCATAACATTTCTTTTCCGAGGTATCAATCCTGCCCCCCTACAAAGCAGCAGCAAGTGACCACCGGCAATGCGTTTTCATATTACTCCTACATCCCCTTTCCTACATACTTGTGGGTTATTCTTTCCAGAGCTTTTTGTAGAACTATATAAAAATGTTCTGTCCTATTTTTTATATTTTTATTTTATTTTTTGCCGTGGGCCCGAGCACATGCTTGGCCACAGTCCCTGCCTCTGGATTTCGCACCCCAGTCATTTACACCGTGAGGTCGGGCCAGCCAGCAGGTGGTGATTATTTTTTTTTCGTGCTCTTTTTCTCCTGTCAGAATTCTTCTACCGTCTCCAGCATTGTTGTCTTTTATTTTTTTTTTTGGGCCTGCTTATGCCACAACAAAAGGGGGTTGCCTCCTGTGTGTCGTGTTCTAGAAGTTACTCTGCTCCGGTTCAGGCAGGCGTGGCTCGGCTCTTCAAAATTCATAAAAGAGGTGCAAGGTAAGGTGCTCGACCTTCTGTTTGACTGTGTGGATCTATTCCACAGCCCGACAAGATGATGGGCTGGATAAAAAGAAAGCCACTACCTGGCAAAGTCGTTGTTTGTGCTGACTTTCGGCCCTGCGGGCCACATCTCTTTCTGGATTCAGTGGCTTCCAGGTGCGAAAGGCTAGACTCGAGGACAGATTTCCCAGTAGGCAGCAAAAAAAGCAGCAGAAAACTGTTACCAGGGTTTTTTTCTCCCACAAAGCTTGATCAACCAGCTTTTCCAGCTACTCCATTGACCAGGCAACCAAATGATTGCCTTGTTCGATCCCATGGCTTTGTCCGGCTCCACTGGACTTCGGTGGGAGGGATCTCCTTCCACTGGGAGGGCTGGAGGGCCATAACCAAGGAATCATGGGTGCTCTGCCACCAGCGGGGGTGGGGGAGGGTGGTTCTGGTTCCCTCTTCACTCCGTTGAAGCAGACTGTGTAACACTCACTTGGGGCAGAGATTGCCAACCTCTTAGAAATTAGGGTGATTGAGTTCCAGAAATTGACAGGGGTTCTGTTCACGGTGCCAAGTCCAACAATGCAGGCCTGTGCCCATAGTCTGACCTTGCAGGCTTCAATTTTTTCCTTCCAATTCAACATTATCACCCCAGCGCAGATCTGGTTGGTCTTGCAGCAAGAGTATTGGATCTTTGCAGTGGATCTGAAAGATGCTTACCTGCATATTCCCATATGGCACCTCGCAGAGGTTTTTGAGATTCTCGGTGGGGAAGCACCATTTTCAGTTAAGAGTCCTTCTTTTGGTCTCAAGTCAACATCCAGAGTGTTCATTTAAATGACTGCAGTGGCCTCCTTCCTCCGTCTCCTGGGTATTCATGTCTACCTGGACGACAGGCTGGTAAGGGGGCTATCTTTGGAGAAAGTGAACTCTTGCCCTCATTACGTTCTGAACTTGATGAAATGGGTCTTTCAGTCAACTGGAAGATGTCTAACCTGACCCTGTGTCAATGCTTGGTCCTTATAGGCTTCCTTTGGGACACTTGCAAGGCCATGGTCTTTCCGAAAGAAGAGGGTAGTGGACATGCAGGAATCGGCATAGTTGGTGTATTTCATGCTAACGCCATCCAGCCGGTCCAAGAGTGGCTGTGCATATACGTTCGAAAAGTTTGGCGAGAGACATGCACCCCACTAGCTACTCTGGCTGTTCGAATGACAAGAAAAGATGCCATCCATGAGATGGTGGACTCTGAGCAGTTCATGATTTTCCCTAACCTCTCGAGCAGCAGTGAATGATCGACCAAATATACAATGCTGCCGAGAGGTCAAGTAACATTGAACAAAGCAACCATACCACTATCCACAATCCCATCTAGGTTCACTCGTAGATCGAGCATTGCAGTCTCCGTACTGCACGGTAACATGACTGACTGGCACCCAATAGGCAATGCCTATTGATCTGTTCCTGGTAATTCGTCAAAGATTTTTACTAAAAAAAGAACACTATTGGTGTTTATTACCTCTGGATCAAGGTTTCTTCATATTAGTGATGTGAGACTGTGTATTAGTGGTGACAGGACAGTCTCTCTCTGATGAACAGGCTATGATGGTTTGTATCGTTTGCTACCCTTAAGCCCACTAGAATCGGGATTTTATCGAGGGCTGGCAGGAGTTTTCATGGCCAGTATGGTTGTACAATAAGCCAACATTTAGTTTTAATGACCCAATTTAATTTTAAATGGTATGGGATAATACAAAATTACGCCCAAAAGTGAATACGAGATGACGTTGCCTGTGTCAACTGTGTTGTTAAAATTGATATGAAGTGTGCGGTTAATACAGTTGGAAATACCATTAGCCTTGTATTGCACGTTCATGATGGAATTAACTTGTTGAAAAGCTATTCCAACCCAATGGTTGCAATGATGAGCAAGTTATTAATCTTCTCTTTGGAATTATTAATCCACCCTGGACCTCACTGACCGTGGCGATCCAAATAGTAGGTAGATGGTCGCACTTAAAATGATCTTCTCAAGAACTGCTTAATCTCGGAGCTGCCAACACCCTGCAGATGCCGTCAGCTGAAATACGCTCTATTAAACTACCGATCTCTCCTAATCACACAGCTTCAGTGCATCTTATATACAGGCCGCCCTGCCTCCACATTTGTTGGACATCTCATCCATCTTAGCCTCTAGCACTAAGCCGAAAACTCAAATTATCATACTTGGCGACTTCGACTTGGGATACCAGGACACGAATGATGCCAAAGCCAATGACGTAGCCAGTGTTCTGGCTGACTTTGGCCTCACCCAACATGTTAATGGTCGCACCCTTGACTGGGTTTCAGACATGAACTGTGCAATAAAGGTAACCTCTGACACCATGCGCGTGATCACCACAAAATAATATTCTCCATTAATTTGAGCCCACCTACTGACAAACCCAGCATTGCCCTGCCAACCTATACGTGTAACAAGGATATTACGGTTGAGGAACTACTCCCCCTTATCCTCCCGTTACTGAACACAGCCTCTTCCACTTGCTCTGACCCTACTGCCCTAGTTGACACCTACAACTGTCATGTTAAAAGCTCTCAACACTATTGCCCCACTCAAATTGTGCAAACAAAAACCTTGCAGCCATCTTAATTCATGGTTCACCCCTCGCCTACGTGAACTGCGTAAAGCAAAAAGAAAAGCTGAGTCACTTTGGAAAAGCTCACCTACACTAGTCAATAGAAGTAACCTGACAGCCGCCTCCCTCATGTACAAAGAAGCTATTCTAGCGGCCAAAAAAAGAAGTGTACAACATTAGGCTCACACAAGCTCAATCCAACACCAAGGAACTCTTTAAGATCCTTAAGGACCTAGAGTCTCCAGTCGCTCCATTGGATACATGCACCCCGGACGCTGAATGGTGTTCCAATATACATAAAGCACTACTAAACAAAATTGCCTTGCTCCAGGCCAAAATGAATAGCAAAAAAAGCCACCTCTCGGACTCAGCGGGCAACCCCCAGTCTTACAATACCCCTCCTCCGAAGCACTTATTCAAACCTTTCAGCTTCTCACCCCTTACCATCAAGGAAGTTGAAAACATCATCTTGAAGTTGAAAACATCATCCTGAGGCTTAAGCCTTCCAACTGCCAAGGTGACGCCTGCCCTGCGCCGGTAGTAAAGGAAGCGGCTCATGACCTCGCACCATTCATTACCTCTATCAATTCATCATTCAATTCGGGCACAGTACCTGATAACCAAGGATGCGAGGGTCATCCCCCTAATGGTGCCTTACCTACTCGAAATTCTGGATCGTGCAGCCTAACTACAAATCCAGGATTACCTTGATACTAACCTATTGGGGCTTAGAAAATATGGCTTCCGTCCAAGACATGGCATGGAGACAGCCTTGATTGACTTAAAAACCCAAATCGAGGACCTGAAAGACTAGGGCAAACGAGCTCTCCTGCTCCTCCTCAACATCTCTGCAGCATTCGATTTGGTCGATCACTAAATCCTCTGCCATCGCCTTAAGATGGCCGCTCACTTCTCTGACGCATCTACTTCCTGGATTAGCTCCTTCCTGGCAAATAGATCCATGAGGGTCTTCTCTTCCTTAGCTGCGGCGGACCCAGCACATGTCCCTTGCGGGGTCCCACAAGGCTCTTGTGTTTCGCCCACGTTGTACAACGTGTTTACTAAACCGCTCTTTGATATTCTCGACTGTCTGGGTGTCTCATACACACATTATGCGGACGACACCCAGATACTCATCCCTATCACTGTCGACTATGTAACCGATGTCAACGCACTCAACTCAGTCTACTCGGTCATCCAGGCCTGGATGGCACACCATGGGCCCTGCCTTAATGATGAGAAAACTGAGTTACTCATCCTAGGCTCACAGGCCAAACTCTCGAAACTTGACCCCAAATATAACTCCTTCATTATTGATGGAATCTCAGCATCTTCGTACACGTGTAAACTCATCACAGCCTGTCGCCCCTTCCCGACAACTGCCTGATCCTAGCCAGAACCCTTATGTCCAAAATTGACTATTGTAACGCTTTTTACTTGGGGACTAGTCAAACCTTGATAAACTTCAGGTCACCCAGAACAATGCCATTAGGGCTGCTCTCAACATCCCCAGGCGTTCCCACATCTCTACTACCAGGCTCAACCTACACTGGCTACCCATTACACTTCGCATCTCCCTCAAAACACTGGTTCTAACATACAAGGCACAAAATAACGCTGCACCTGCTTACCTGTCCTCGCGCTTCACTCAACATACAGCATCCAGACCACTGAGATCTGCACAGGCGCATACACTAACCATCCCCAGTTTCAAGCTTCAGACAGCTAGGGGCTCGAGTTTCCCAGTCCTGGCTGCTAAGCTGTGGAACTCCCTACCCAATGATCTTAGGATTGTGCCAGCCATCCAATCCTTCAAAAACAGAACTAAATGGTGGCTTCACGAACATGACGCACTCGCCACCGCCTTGTAATTCAGGCAGCGGTCACCCGCAAACAGGCCACTCACTGTATATACTGTATTGTTGACCATTTTGCCATTCCGTGTAACATTCATGATGCATGTTCTTATTCTTGATGTAAATATGTATGTAAAAAAGTAATCTGTACCCATCTATGTAACACTTATCTGTAACTACCTTTCCAAACATGCGCCCTGATGCCCTTGGGCAGGGTGCTCAATACAAATATACAAATACAAAAAATACAAATGCACTGGCTCCCAGTGGCTGCAAGGATTAAGTTCAAAACCATCTGCATTGTCCACAAGTTCTTCTGGGGCCTGGGACCTCAATACCTTCAACTCTCTCTTCATAAATATCTTCCTTCTCGAACTCTGTGCTCATCTGCCTCCAACTCCCTCAGGGTCAGTCGCTTCTCCAAGCAACGAGTTGGTGGCAGATCTTTCGTCGGCTGGGGCCTCCCTCTGGAACAGCCTCCAAGAAACTTGGAGAACCACCCCTGGTTCCAGAAGCCCCTCAAAACCTTTCTCTTTGTCTCTGCTTTCTCTCCTCCGCTCCCCTGCTGACCTCCTGGCTGAAATTGCACTGGTTACCTGGCCACCCTCTGACCTCGGGCCCAGGACCCTTTTCCACCAGTCATACGCACCTGCACTGCCTGCCTGGAAATCCTCGCACTTAGGACTGTTCCTGTATCCCTACAGTCCCACCACCAGCACTGGCCGCCTGATTTCTGCTCTTACTTTGCACTTGCCACCTGCTGGCCATTACTTATTTTGTGATTACGTATTCCCCTCCCACTCCCCCTGTGCACTTTCCCTTTCCCCCCATCCCATACACCTGTGCGATCTGAATATCTGCGATCTGAATATCTGGCCTACTAGGATCGTTGCTTATCCTCCCTTTGTTCCCCCATCCCTTGCCTCGTCGCACCTTGCAACACGTGTATAGGTGCGTTTATAAATGACATATTGTAACAAGCAGGAAGATGGGTGGGACTTAGTATCACAGGTTTTCAAACCTTTACCTATTCTGTTGCAAAGCACTCTGGTTATGACCTCATGCTTAACGGAGATTGTTGATGGGGACCAAAGATTGGCTCATTAGGGTAGGCACAGCCCTACACCAATCCCTGTGGCCCATTTGGCGTTAAGAGGGCATCTGAAGACTTTACAAGGAGTAACAAGAACTACTTACATTGGGCCCTGGCTGAAGGTAAAGTCTGCATTACATCTTTCGGCCAGTAAAGGAAGGCCAGGACCTCCGAAGAGGGAAGCAAGATCCCCTCCCTAAACATCTCCCAGGGAACATAGGGAGCTAAAGTACCCAGCGGGCCCTCCAGCTGCACCAGTAACCAACCGGCACACGGCGTTCCCTGCTAGTCTGTGCAGCATGCTCCTTGGATAGGAAGTACCATAAGGTCTCTGAATCTACAACCAAGGACAATACAGCTGCCTGCAACAGTCCTCCGCTTTGGGCCTTAAAGGACGACACAAGCCCATTGAAAGAAGCTGGGAGAAGTGCCTCAACCAGCATCTACTGACGTCCGACCTTAAAGGACCTTTTTGAGCCAGTGGAGTTCCTCGAACCGCAACGCTGTCCGTTGTCGAGCTGCAGTTGCTTGAAAGATGCACTCAGACAATTCCTGAACCCGCGCCGCTGTGTAAGGCCAGCCTGCAGCTGTTCGTTCAGTTTCGCTCGCCAAGCTATCTTGCCACCTGATACCTGCAGCGGACTCCCATTTTGAACTGTTGCAGAAGCCTGCAAAACACACTGAAGCCAATTCGACCCTGTCGAGCACCAAGAACGTCTACAGCACAAGGTACATTGTGGTTCTCGACCCCTGGTCCTTCCCAGAAGACCCAAGACCCATTGCTCCCTTTGCGCTGAAGCCAAGTATGATTGGAACTGTTGCGATAATTACCATACCGGCTACCCTCCTATTAGTATCCAGAGTCCATCCCTTTTCCTTTTTTGAAACTGTCTGTCCTCTACATTCTTAAACAGGGTGGATTGTATTTCATAGTATTGCTAGAACAGTCTGTTGGGATGATAATAAAGTAGACATTTTCATACAACCTTGACTGGACAGTCCCTTTTATCATTTGGTAATTTTCACTGTGTTGCAGCTAACCAACGATCTACGACCTTTCAGAGAGAAGCTTGCTGTTAACAAAATTTAAATAATTTGCTTGTTTTCAATCTGTTTGGATCTCTTCTGGTGTACTAGAGATGGTTTAGAAACTGATATGTATCCCTTGACCACTGATGCCTTGGAAGTTGATGTGTCACAGTTCACCTTGACCAGGCCATCCTTGACTCATTGATTCCTTTGCATCGTTAGCTAGCAAGGAACTTGCACTTGTCAACTTCTTGCTCTGCCCTATTCAACCTTGTGTGATGTTTTGGATTAAGTTTGTATGAGAATTGGATATGAATGCTTTGGGATTTCTCATTAATATTTAATTTCATGTTGAATTGGGGAACGGTATAGTATTCTTTTTGCTGGTGTTCTAGGAAGCCAGGTTTCAGTCATGTATGTATGTGTGTTTTGAGGGGGGGGTCTCAAACGGAAAAAAAACATTTTTGTTGTCTTACAGTGATCTAGTAGTTGCTTTTCACTGGGTGTCTGAGACTGTGTTTAATGCGAGAATTTTAAGGCTGTTCTGGAGTTCCTTGTCATCACTTGATAGTGAGAAGGGTAAAAAGTGAAAGCTGGCTTGGGTGATGATAGACTTCAATTGAGTGGGACATTAACTTTTGGGGGGGATGCTAGAAAGCGCAGGGAGCATGCCAGCATATCATACAATGAGTTGACAGTGATGCAATTGATTCGGAGATAGGGGGAGGGGGGGGGTGGTGAGCCAAAGTTGTGGCCTGGTGTACACTGTTTTCTCTCTCGGGTCTAATTACAAAAGTGCAAAGCATCACATCACCCACTTTCAAGTTAATGCACCATATGTCAATATGACACGGAGCAGGCTTAACGTGCTGTATGCCGTTTTATGAGCAGTTCCACACTGTCTCAACATGAAACTAAGTATGTTTGCAGGTGGTAGTGACATTTATGAATGGGTTTGCTGATTGAGCAAGGGTGTCCCAAGTTGGTGACTGGAGAGGGCGAGCCACCCAACCAGCATTTTCAAAGTAGTTGATTGAAACATTAACAGGAGGATGAGATATATGGAATCTGTGTTGGTCTTGAGAATAGTTAAATTCTAATTTTGCATTAAGGTCTAAACTGAAGAGTTGTGCATTTTAAAACACAGGAGTCTAGTGTTGCCCTCTCTGCCCAGTAACGCATGAAAAGCATGTTTGATTGTAGAAGTATTAAGTGACAAACGTTATTGGAAGTGTATGTGGAATTGAGGTTGGTATGTGATTTTTTTTTTTTTTTTTTTTTAATAGCTGGCTAGTGGCTTGCGACCTGACATTTTTTCCCGTCTCTATGTATATGTATGTTTATACACCCATGGAGATAGATTGAGACCGGGGTCGAGACTAAGATAAGGTGCCAACTTACTGTTAGGTTGGCAATGATAAGTTTGTCTTGGGAAGGTCCCTAGATAATTGTATTTGGGACTACCCTAGTCCAGGTGCTGTTGGTTTGTTGAAATAAGACTAAGAGCCTACATGATCCTAGATATTGGCCAAGTTGGAAGGCATGACGGTCCACATGTCGAGGTGTGAGTCGAGAATGTTTGTACATGTAAAGTGTGACATTAACAGTTAACTACTAACTGCTACAAAAAGTACAGCAGTCTGGGTGGTGTACATTTCAACTGATTAAACAATGTTGTAATTATTTTGTGCAACGTAATAACTGGTTGAGTAATAACCGAAAAATTGACTTGAGTCGTGTCATCCCTATGTTGATTGCAGGAGTATACAATTTCTTTCAAATTAAACTGATGTATGTTTTTGACAAAGCCTGGAATGAACATGTTAGTTGTGTGATATATAATGTGATTATTAGTACTACTCTAATCTGAATGTGTGCAAGTGATTTGAGGGTCCAGAGTGACCAAAGCTACGCTACAAATGATTTGCGTGTGCGTGCTCCATGTATGTGCATCTTGTTTGCCTGTGTGGGTGCAGTTGGGTTTGTTGGGAAAGTAGAAAGTTAGCTTGGCAGAACACGATCTCTGGGTGAGAGCTCCTTGCTTTCTGATTGAATTTATTCGAGATAACCTTTCAACCTTACAGGTACTTGAGGGCATATTTCCAAAAATTCCTTATGGAACTGTACTCTTGTTCTATAAATAATTGTGGACAGTTTTATATGCAGCGGGGCATTTTGTATTTGTGGAAGGTGATTATGCTGAAGAACATTGAAGATGAACTAGGTGAAGTTTCTGGATTGATTGCCTTTGATTCGTGGTGGTATTCTGTGTGCTTTGTTGAACACAAGTGCTCGTAGAAGATTTTGAATAGACTTGGGAATAAGTTCTCATATGCAGGGTTCGAAATTCTGATTTGAGCAGGAACTAAAACCAGCTCTTGGTCTGGTCCCTCTGAACCCCGAGGTAGTTAAAATAACCGTATGTTGGGGTTTTCTGCTCACATAGGAGTGCATGCGTGCACGTTTTTCTGACAAATTGCCATGTTTTGGCATCTGCGACCGTGTGCATAGATGTGGAAAGTCTTTCCGGCGGGCCAGCAACATATACATTTTTTTTAATTTTATTAAGTGCCGTCCTAGCTCGAAAGCAGCGAGCGCTGTACAGTGTGGATAGTCTGTATTTGTGCTGGCATCTTTCAACGGTAGCGCAGTCCATTGGAATTAGTCCTTGGTCATGTGTAGTTGAAGGAGCCATGTTTTGCAGAGATTTGCAAAATTGTGGGGCATTCCGAGCCGCCCCCGGGATCGTGTGCCAGCGTGTGGGTGCATGACAAGAGAAGGATTGTTTGAGGATTCTCTTTGCGGGTGAGTTGTGATTCAAGCTGGTAGGTCGATTTTGCTGTGCAAGGAGTGTGTGCCACCCGGTATGCTAGTATGCTGCTCGTGACTGCTTTGTAGATGATACATCTATTCTGGCTTGGAGTGGAAGCAAATGTATTCCGCATAGGATGCGGGTGATTCGGTCAAATGTACATGCTCATGTAATAAGGATTGCTTCAGCGTGGTGGACTGCTTTTAGGGGAGCCAAGTGAGCAGTTGGCAGCACTGCCAGAAGAGCATTTCCTCGTGCGACACCACAAGGGCCTGCACTACGGTCCGGAAGTCCTGCGGTGGGATGAAGGGTTTGATCGTTCGAAGGGTAGAGATTCTGATCAGGCTATTTGGGCTATGTGTTGCTGGAAGGAAAGATTGCTGTCAATGGTAAAGTCTGCAGATTGCTCAGTCTGAGTTGTGGACCAAATCCATCTAGGCGCATATCATTGAGCAATTGTTGGACATGTTTTTTTTAGCAGGCGGACCGATGAGGAAGAATTCAGTGTTAGTCGACGTCCAGAACTGCATGATGGCTAGGTAATCGTGGAGACAAATAATATCCTGCATGCTATTTGCTCTAATGTACAACTGAGCATATTCTGCGTATTGGTAGATGGCTATATTGAAATCTTTGAGGGGAGTGCCCAGCGGCTCCATGTAAAGGTTAAAAAGGATTGAGAGGATGGAGCCCTGCTCTACTCCACAGGAGACCTGGGGTTGGTTAGAGTGCAACAAGTTCATCTGGACAGCCTGGTGTCTGCCTGAGGTAGGAGGTAAACCAATTCAGGACAGTGCCAGAGAATCCCATCCTGTCAACAAGGAGGGGAAGAGAAGGATGCAGTGTTCAATTGTTTCGAAGACGAGGCATGAGTCGCCCTTAGCCATGATTTGGAGAGCAGCATCCACCACCTGGCTTGTGACTGTCTCGATGCTGCACTTTGGGCAGAGCCCTGACTGATTGCCATTTAGGATGTGTTTAAAAAAAATATATATTTTGGCGAGGTAGTTCTGTAGCAACTACTTTTTCCAAGATTTTGCCAATAAACAGGTTTATAATGGGCCTGCAGTTGACCAGGTTGTCTGGATCTAGTTTTTTTTTTTCCACAAGATATCGCGTGAGACCAGTCTTGAGGGTGTCCGGGGCTTAGCCTTCTGCGAGGGAGGTATTAATGATGCTGAGGAGTGCTTAGAGCGTCAGGCTGTCAATTGTTTAATGATGGAGGTTAGAAATATATTGGTTTGAGGGAGGAAGTCATTTTTACGAGATGGGGGGGGGGGGGGGGTTTAGAGAATTTGGTCCAGAGGGGCAGTGTGCGTGCAAGGAATGCTAATGCTGCGCGAGGTTAATTTGGTCTTTCAGGTTCTCATTTTTTTCTATAAAAAAAGGTGTTCATTCTGTTGCATTTTTCCTGAGTTTACCTTGATGGCATCAGTGTTCATTCTCGTGGCCTTGGCCTCCTTGCTGGATAACTCCCAAGACTAGCCCATTGGACTAAACTTGAATCCTGGTGCAATGTTTGTCTTGGCATAACTATGCACGTCATGTACCTGCGTTAGTGTGCCTGGTGATCTGTTTGTGATTTCTGGTTGAAACTGTCGATGTGGGGCCTGGCAACTGAATGTCACCATTTGTGCTGCCGTAGTTACATTTTTGTTGTGCCCTGTATGGTATTACAAAATATGTTCGATTAGTGGGTCTGTAGCTATCCATTATAGGAAGAAGAAAGAAAATGGCATAGTGATGTTTTCAGCTCCTTCAGCAGGCAATTATTGGCAAAACTGTGAAGCCTGTGAATCTTGAACATTTTAGGGCGGCACCTGTTGAAGAGAGCAGTCAGACTACAGACCACAGATTGCATACACCCGATGTAATGGCCCCCTTTCATGCCCTGTCTTGCTGCTGTAGCCCCAATCCACCCAGAGTGGGCTAGCATCTCTTGATATGTGCATGGGTTCTGGTACCGATATGTTATTGATGTCTATGGGAGTATATGGTCACTTGTGTTGGTGCAGAAAGGAAATCGACCTAGAGTTTCTGTGTTGGTAAGCAAGCCCCCATGCAGTGGGGGCTTCACTCTAAAGTGATGGATTGAAGCATGTCTCTCATGTAGCCACTTAGGGTGGTCCCTGTGCAGAGTGACGCAAAGTCCCCACCACACATGGTTATCTGGTAGGTAGGATTGACAGAGTGGTGCAGTATACAGTCGAGGCATGTCTGGTTTGGTGCATGTCTGGTTACCTGTAAAACCCCCAGCACTTTTTGCTGGACTCATGGATTTTTGTTGGTCTGTTCTCTTGAGTAATCCCACTCACTCATCTTTTACTGTCTATGGGAACCGTAGTTCATTACTTTTGTATGGGGTCATGTTTGCCTCCATATTTTGTAAGGCATCTGTAATTTAATTTTGTAGCACACTGAACCATTTGTGCAGTGCTATTGGGAGCCCTTCAGGCTTCCCTTTTTGTATTTTCTTTAATTTGCCTTGTGGGAACCTATGTTCCCAAGGGTAGAGGGATACTTTTTATCCTTTCAACATTTTCCATTAATCAGCACACCCCACCTTATGTGGAGTGCTGAGGGGTTACACAGTATCCCCTATCTCACTGCTAATGTAATAATTATGTTAGTGACCAGCATACCTGAATGACTGGTGGCAGTGGGCTTGCTCTACCGACTTTTGTGTGAATTTTACATGCAAGCTGTGGTCACAGACCTGGTAATGCATAGAACGGTCACCATTTACCCAAAATGGTGGGTGTTTTCCTTTTTCGCCATTTCTTGTGTGCTTGCCCTTTCTTGGTCCTTCTGCCTTACTGGGTGGGGGAGGTCTTGGTTTGACTTGTCTTCGGCAGCAATCCTTCTGGAAGCCCGCCCAAGGCTCCAGGGTGTCTGTGAAGACTGGGAACGAGGAAGAAGTCTGAAACTCCAGTCCTTTGTCTTCTGGCATATATGCCTGTCTGGAATGAGTTCCAACTGCGAGGCTGACAGTCCTATAAGGACATCCACCCCCCAGAGTTTGAATGTAGCACGAGTGCTGAGTGGCTGGGTTCCTGGATAAATGGCTTGGATACTGAAGCTGAAGACCAGTCGACCACTGGAACGGAATAACCGAAGATGACCAGAGATGCCTGCGGCCCCTTCCATTAGCCAGTGAGGCCTGCTGAAGTGGCCTCTGCTGTCCTAACCCCATTTTCGAATCTACTGGGGTACTGAAGAGGACCTCCTTGCATGGACTGGTGGGCATAATACGCCCCAAGACGACCTGCAATTTGATCCATCCCACGATGTGCTGGGAACTGCCATACGCTGGAACCTGCAACCATCCTGTGGTGCAGAGTCTTCCAAAGAGAGAATTATCCTGAACATTCGTGGACTCGTGCCGGACCTCCAAAAGAAAGATTCCACTGCCAAAACTCCCCTCGCCAGAGTATACAGGACCTAGCAAGCATGGCGATCGATCGGACGAGAACCGTTCCTCACTAGTGTCTCTGAAAAGGCGCCACATCCACAGATTGTTGTTGGAGCACGAAGAGTCCTTTACTGGGAGTCCCCCCTCTCTCGACTGCTGCTGTGAAATCCCACCCAGAGCCCCTCTTTGCGTCACCATGACCAAGGAACAGGAGACGGGGTCTGCAGCTGCTACCACGAGAAGACCTACAGCTTAATTTTCTTCACTCCTAAGGTACTGTGGCTCCCGTGTGGCTAGTGGGAAATATGTGTGTTGGGGAGTTTGCCCATCCACATTTTCCCAAGCCCACTGCTGGAACTCATTCATGGAGCATCTCTGAAGTCTCTGACCTCCTTTTACCCACAGGAACTGTTACTTGACCACTACAGATGATTTCCACAGGAACTCTTGCTTTTTTCAACAGCTTGTGCCAGTCTCTTTGACCTCCAATCTGTCCCTGAAAGGGACTCGAAACAGGGGGGGGGGGGGCTTTCTAGGACTCTGTGAAAAGATTGCTAACTAACTTCACGTGTGTTGGGGTTGTTTATATCATAAGTATCTGAAACAAGTAGTTCTTAGAATATCGCACTATTCTAAAAAGTACTTGCTTGCTACTTTTGGTAGGGTAACTATTATTCCTGAAACAGAATAAGTTACATGTGTTGGCAAGTATTGACTTGCTAATGTTAGAATAACTACATTATTACTGAAACATAAGTTCCATAGTTTTCCAAGTTATTACTTAACTTGGAATTACATAGTCATTCTGAAAAATATTAGTTCTTACTTACCTTTGAATTGTTTCTACGATTCTAAAAAGTATATACCAAGTTTACTATAAAAGTTGGTTTTACTTCCCTTGAATTGGCTACTCCCCTTCTAGAATTCTTTTAAACTGTTTTACTTACAAGAAGTATTGTATTGGTTTTATATTGTTGCTTATTCTGATAGGTAAAGATAAATCTTCAGAAAGGGAATTACTTTGTGTGTCATTATCTTTTTACATAACTGAGTGTGTACGTTCTTTGTACCTTCCTACAGTCCTCTCTGCCTCCTATGTTTAGCCTGGCTGCTCTGCCATACTACCATTACATTGAGTGGTACAGACTTGTACTACAAGTTGGAGCTATGTGTTTCTCAAGGAGTAGTTGTTTAGAGTCCTTATTGTGGACTTTAGAAAAACAGGTTTATTTTATAATCCACTTTAGAGTGGATAATTTGATGTTTTTTATGTTTGTCTTGTTTGGTGTTGTATTGTGTTTTGTGTTTCTTTTTATATATGATTTCTTTTATTTTTTGGCTCTGTCATTTCAAAATGTCATTGTTAAATTTTAGTGGGGGTATTTGAATACTTTTACTTATTGATTCTGTTCCATTTGTATCAAAATCACTTGATCTGTTTCATTTGCATTTATATTGTTTTTCATATGTTTTGAAATGATTTTTGAAAATCTTAAAGTTGTCCCCAAACAAAAAAAAACGGCCCTAGCATGTATGCTCAGCACTACAGCATTGTTTGCCTTGCTTTGGGTAATGAGTTCTCATGGTTTTGTTGATAAACTGGTGTTTATGCTGTCAGGTCAGTAACTTGGTGTTAGGCTGGTCCACAAAACGTTGGCCAATGTAAAGTAACTGACACTGATGTACGTTTGCTGAGAGGGGTAGATTATGTAGCTGTTCTTCCAGTGTTCAACTTTTCTGGTGGAGGTTCCGGAAATGTTCCAAACAGCACTGCAGTTTTAATGTAGATTGTAGATGGCTGCTTATCATAAGGGGTATTTTGGCCTGTTACTGGTGATAACCAGGAGAGCCCTTTCAGAAAAGTGCCAGTTTTGTGATATTTAGTATCAACGCCACGCCCACCCAACTGACATCTTAGTTGTCGGTATTTTGATAGGACTACCGACATTCACTTTACCCTGAGAAATTAGTCTTCGAAGCGCATGTCTGATCTATTTGTTAAAGCTTTTTTTTCCATTTTATACTTAAAGCCAGTTTTTGAACACACTTGATTTTACTACAAGGGTAAACATTTCAAGTTGAAAACTACTAGCCAGCCATAAACCTTCACTCAACACGTTAATTACTTCTGCCCATACCACACCATTTCTTACTCGCCAATAGTCCATTATCACTAGCCAAAGGCTAGTGGCGAGTGCATGTTTTGCACCCTCCTTTACTCTATCAATGCAATCAAGTGGCAACCATTGGACTGAGATCAATCTTTCATCAATTTATAACCAATGATTTTAAATAGGTTTCTGATATTTACTTACTGTTCCACTGCAACTTTATTTTGCACATCTTATATTTTTTTACTTGGATACCACAAATATGTAAGCATAGTGTGTGCAAAATTATAATATTGATTAAACTGATTTCTATATAATCGATTGGACTTTGACCAATATTACCTTGTCTTTAGTGCACAGGCGACAACTTCAACATAATTTTGTTAGCTTGCTGGCATTTTGATTCTTGGGAAGCAGCTTCAGGTTGTGTGCAGAGCAATCTTTAATAGCTGTCCAATATAGATCGCAATCGATTTGCTCTATTGGAATGCATCCGAGCTTGCTGACTGGATGAAGTGGATGAACTGCTTTTTTTGTTGACCTTGCAGCTGGCAGTAATATAAATTGCCAAAGAAATCATAAAATCAATATCCAAATATTGTTTAGGTTATGTTCTACAACACATTGCTTTAACGTCAGCTATCCCAATCTAGTTCACTTTTTTTTATTTAAAAAAAGTTTTATTGTTCCATGTTCGATGAAACGTAAGATACACCTCTTACTTATGGTTCGTTATGATTGCACTGGCCATGCCCTTGGGGATATTTGAAGCTTTTCCCTTGTGATCTACAATCCGGGTTTCCCCTCTATACCTAAACTCAAATTTTAATTCGGCCCACTTTAATATTCTACACTTTAATAATAGAAATACAACAATAAGCTAACCTTGTATGCTTTCATGCAGGTTTGCTGGCTGCTGCTTAATGGATCTTGCTTTTGTAGTGGACTTGTTACTTGCTTGAATCAACCTTTTAAAAGTGTGTAGAAAGTTTCATGCATCTTCAAAACCCGAACAATGTAATTCTCTGAGAATATTAACATTGTGCTCTATTTGCTTTAATATTCTGTATTATTAAAAAATGCATTTGAATGGAAGAGACAAATGATTTTCATTCACCTGTTAAGATTAATTTGATCGACTGATTATTATACATTATTTAAATTAAACATGGTGTTCATTTTAGTCGACAGCAAGAAATTGAGGAGAAGCTCATAGAAGAAGAAACAGCACGGAGAGTGGAAGAATTGGTTGCCAAGCGTGTGGAGGAAGAGCTAGAGAAACGGAAAGATGAAATTGAGCGAGAGGTTCTCCGCAGGGTGGAGGAAGCCAAACGAATCATGGAAAAGCAGTTGCTCGAAGAACTCGAGCGACAGCGACAAGCTGAGCTTGCAGCTCAAAAAGCTAGAGAGGTAACGCTTGGTCGTTTGGGAAGTAGAGACAGTCCATGGCAAAACTTTCAGTATCGGGATGTGCCTCCTGTATATTTTAGTAAGAGATGGAATATATCACATCTAATTCAGTTTTTTTACAAACTTATTGCTGTGAATCCATTTCCAGCCTGTATTAACAAATGGAGCTCACCGACACTCCTAAAATCTTTTTTGGGTAATTGTTAATAATAGAAATGGCCTACAAGTATATTTGAGAAGTGTTTGAAACTTTTGCCATGGCTGTGGGAAATATATATAGTCTTTTCTGTTTTTTCTGCTCCAGACTGACTGATCATAAATTGCAGTAAACCCTGGCTAGAGAATTGTTTTCAGTCGGATGCATAGCATGGCCCTTTAAAATACTCCATCTGCTTTTGGCCTGTAGGCCCCCAACTTTTCTAGAACACACATTACTCAATCATGTCATTTGTTAATACAAAGCTGATTAAAAGACCTTTTTCACCTTTTCAAGAATTATTTCTAAAACACTGGAATGAGTGGGTGTAATCGCCACACTCTTCTTACCCTTTTGTCATCCATTTGTAGCTAACGCACAACCTCTAAAGGAATAATCGCGAGAGAGTAAACATGCACAAGTCCTGGTGAAGGGTGGCAAGCCCAAATCGTTGGGCGCAAGGAGGCGAGTTTTTATTGGAACGTAGAATTTTAAGTGCACTGAATATTATTTTTTTTTCTTTTTCATGCCTTGTCGGCTCGATCATATATTTTCCTTCGCTCTATCTGTGCAATCCAAAAAATCTTACCGACTTTCCAATGACTGCCATACACATTTTAAAGAAGTAATGCAACAAGTTAGTACTAATGTTCTTTTGTCTTTTTTTGTTTGTTTGTTTTGGTCCACCACAAGTGCAAATTAATAGGAAATGTCTTTCTATGACAGTGATTTGCTACTAAAGATTTGAACAATTCTCACTATTTGCTCCAGGTTCTTGGCTCTCTCCTCGCATGTTCTTACAATCTAGGTTTTACATTGTCATTACCTGACAAAACGGACATGCACACACCCACACACTTGCCACTGTACTAAGTTCCATTTGCTTGCATTCCACTGTGGAATGATCATCTGGTAATACGCTTTTGTATTCGTTGGATATTGCGCACTGGTATCCTAAAACAGATGTATTTTTAAAGGATGACCAGCATCATTGTACATCTATGCCAAATTCATATTGCTTGTTTTTTGATTGGGATGTAAGTGGTTTGCAATTGTCTACAACATTTTCCCTTTAAATGATTTACAGTGGCTTGTCTGTGGTTTGGTTTTTGCTGTAATGGATTGCACTAGCGCCTAGTCTTGCATACACATAATTTACTTTTTAAGCGCATTCTATAGCCAACGTTTCTGTTATTTCACGAACGGAACTACTATTCCTTTGTGTACATTCCTGGAGTGAGTAGTGGAAATTAGTAGCTTGTTACTAACCATGGTGAGAATTCTTCTTGTAGTTGCTTGGTTTCATATTAGAAAATTCATACAGAAACGCCTTTGACCTCTCTCAGACCCTCAAAAATATTGTAATGTATTCGATGTGTGTTGTACACTGAAATACTTCCACATAGTCCCTGGCCCCATGGCTTTCAAATTACATAACTGACACTTCTCCCGCAAAGCATTCATCTGTACGCTATGGTTGTCTTCACCTCACATGACAGTTTAGGCCATCTTAAATTTTATCGTCTACAGATGACCTATTACAAGCATATTTTTTTTTTTGGGCCACAACAAAGCCCATACCTCCATAAAGTATGGATTACCCTCTGTATTTTTCACTAACAGTAAATGTATTTTTATTATTGTTTGCCTTAGGAATGATTTACATATTTTTGTTCCTTCTTATCATAAACATCTGCATTCCTCAGCTCAGCCTTCCTTGTATGTTGTTTCTTGTAAATGGTTGAGCTGCTGATGGCAGGTGTTGCCAAGCTAACAGTACAAATCATTTTAAAGAGGAAGCTGGTGCGTATGGCAGCTGAGGAGCACACTCTGCAGGACACTGGACAAGACAGTAAATATTCAACTTTTAATGCTGATTAAAGGAGTATAGGTAAAGAAATAACGTAGGTATACGTGCGTAATTGGTGAGACCTAACTATTCACTTTATTTATATTTTATATATATTTTTTAATTTGGTAAATACTTTCCATTTACTTAGTTGTCATTGTTGATTTGTGTGATATTAATGTATTGGTAATTTTTAGGCTTCTGAGTAGGGAGGGTTTAGTTGGATACTGTGTGGTCTGGGAGGGTTGATTAAAATGTAGTGCAGCAGGCCATTTCTGTGGCAGCACTACTGTTTGAGAGCAAGAAGGTGGCCTCAGAGGCTACTCTTAAGTCATTGCACACAAAAAGACTATCCGGAAAGAATGGAGAAGGAGCCCCACACATTGTTTTTCTCACTCTAATACCTTGCCGTATCCTCCCCTTTAGGAGGAAGAACGCGCCAAGCGTGAGGAACTGGAGCGAATATTGGAAGAGAATAACCGGAAAATTGCAGATGCACAAGCTAAACTGGTACGTTCACACAAATTAACTTCAATTATCCTATTGGTAAAAAATCATAATTCCTGCTCCTGGTTAGCCTTTTTTTATGATGCAGGGGGTATGGTTGCCATGACCAGGAATGCAGCCCATCGCTGCTCCCCACCTCGACCCCAGGATGAGCTGTCCATGCTTGGTTTCTCCTCTCAGCCCTACCAGTCACCCATCTACCCACCCCCGTCTCCCCTTCACCCCTCCATCCCTCCATTACTGGTACCCCCTTCTTGTAAGTTGTATGGAATTCTTAGTCAGTTAAGCTACTTTTTGTGGGGTCAGTGTCACTGCTTCAAGTGTTTGTGTGTTTTGTATAGACTGTTATTGTGGAATTTTGAACTTTGCTTTCCCATTTGGTCCATCTAATACAGCACAGTATTTAACAATGAAATCAGTCTGTGGGCGATTCCTTCATTTCTGACATTAAATTAAAAAAGAAAACCAATCGTATGCTGCTAGCTAGAGGTCTGCTTTGTATTTATTTGTATAGCGCAAACCAGGCCCGGAGGCTACCGGGCGCATATCTTAGGACAACGGTTACAGGCACAGTATTACGTTGCAAAGGACATTTAAATGAGCAGAGGATTACAATTACAATAAGTAATGGACAAAGTCCATACATAATCACATTATTTAGCGTGACAATTGGTCGTCTGAGGTGATTAGCCAAAGTTTAGCTTTGTGTTTGAATAGGTTCAAGGAAGGCAGGTTTCTAATCGTGAGAGGCGAGTTCCACAGTTTGGCTGCCAAAACTGGAACCTAGCCCCACTGGCTGTTTGGAGCTTTTATCTAGGGATTAGTAGGCTCTGGTTGTGGGTAGATCTTAGTGACCGAGGTGGGGTATATTGAGTAAACCGAGAGGATAGGTAGGAAGGGGCTTGGTTATTCAAGCATTTTTCGGTCAGGGCAAGAGATTTTAGGGAAATCCCTTGGGAGACTGTCAGCCAGCAAAGGTTTTTCCTAGTTTCTGAGATGTGAGCTGATCTCGGGATATTGAGGGCTGCTCTAACGGTATGATCTGCAGTTTGTCTAGATTGCATTGGTTGGTGCCTTGGTGCAGTGCGTTGCAATAGTCTAGTTTGGACATGACCAAGGTCCTAGCAAGGGTTATGTAATTCTGGGAAGAGAGGAAGGGGCGACACGCTGTGATCAATTTGCAAGTGTAGGCAGAAGCGGCTGCGACTGCATTTGTTTGTCTGTGGAAGGAACGAGTGGAGTCGAGGTAAATTCCGAGAGTTTTAGTATCTTTGGAGACTTTTATGGAGTTACCATCAATATTGAAGGAGCTAAACAGAAGGACCAACTTGTTGAGTCTTTGCTGTGTACCAAGGATGGAGGAGCTCTGTCTTGTCGTCGTTAAGACAGAGCTCATGTTGAGCCATCCAGTTTTGAATGACAAGGTAGATGTCATTTAGGGTTTTCGCATCTACCGAATAATCACCTGTGATGGGGATGAGTATCTGGGTGTCATCGGCATAATTAGTGTATGTGACACCCAGATAGTCAAGGACGTCAAACAGCGGTTTGGTGAAAACATTGTAACGGGTGGGGGAGACGAAAGATCCTTGGGGGACACCGCACGGGACAGGCGCCGGGTCGGCTGCAGATGTTGCCGAGAATACCCTCATATGTCTGTTGTCCAGGAAAGATTTGATCCAGTTCGTGGCATTATCAGAGAAGTGGGCTGCAGTTTTTAGATGACAGAGAATTTGGTGATTGACCAAGTCGAAGGCAGCGGATAAGTCTAATAGTAGTAGTAATGCTAGTTTGCCTTTGTCTTTAAGATCCTCAATTTGGGTTTTGAGGTCTAGGAGGGCTGTCTCCGTACCATGCTTAGGTCTAAAGCCAGATTGTCTGGAACCTAGTAGGTTATTGGTTTCCAGAGAATTCTGAATCTGTAAGTAAGCTGCTCTGTCTAGGATTTTTAAGAGAAATGGTACCGTGGTGATGGGCCTATAACGTTTGGAACCTCAGGATCCAGAGTTGTTTTTTTTAGAAGAGGGATGACCCAAGCATCCTTCAAGTTATTAGGGACCACTCCCGATTGGAATGAGGCGTTGATGATGGTTGTTATGAAAGGAGCAAGGTCATGTGCCGATTCCCTGATGATCGGAGCTGGACAAGTGTCACCTTGGCAATTGGATGGTTTTAGGTTAGAAATTATTTTTTCAACCTCAGAGGTGGTGAGTGGCATGAAGCTGAAAGGCACAGGAGAGTCTGGGGAAGTTTAGGTGGTATATTTTTGCTTGAGGACGGGATCTGAAGAGTTTTGTTTAGCGTTAATTTTGGATTGTAGGGTGGATATTTTGTTGAGTGCATTCTGCAAACTCCCTTTCATTCTTGCTACCGACTCGCAGCTTGACACTCATTTCATCAATGCTCTTAAAGTCATGTATATACAGTTGCCATGGATTGAGTTGGTCCAGCTCTTGTGTCTGTGACCCTCCACGGGCAAGAAAATCAAACTGCAGTACTGTGTGTATATTCCAAATTGAGCTTGGCGTGCTCTCTCCACCCTGCCAACTATGTTAATGTTAAAGGATATTTGTACTGCGCACTATCACCACCGGAGTGGTCCCCTGGCGCTCTGCAGACTCTGAAACAGGAAGAGGTGAGAGTTAGTGGGAGTAAGCAGGAAAAGTGCAAGAGAGCAGTGATGTGCTGTTGGCAGCCACAACATGGTTAACACTTCGCTGGACTTGGGGTGTTTTCCGGCTGTTGTGCGAGTCTAGGTGAGGTTTGTTTTGTTGCGGTGTAGGGCTGTGGTTGTGTCTGGTTAGAGTTAGAGAGGTGTAGGCGGAGGGGTGAAATTGTTTGTGGATAGATTATTGGCATTGTTGTCTATAAGCGATGTGCTGTTTTTCGAGGTGTGCCACGCGACCATCACTGCATGTCAATGTAGCTGCGGCAACACTGTACTCCAAGTCTGTCGTCCTCAGCCGCCTCCTCCTGTGGCGCTGCTAGGCAAGGAGGAGAAGATCTTGGAGGCGTACGGCAAGAAACTCCATTCCAACGCATACTTGCATCTTCGTGAGGCCAAAGCAGATACCATGCTGGCTGCCGCCAACCAAAGATTCTTGCGGGAAATTTTGCCTGGAGCGCCCCTCCCAGAGCCAATCACGCTTTAAGGCGGGGCTAGCCGAGGCTAAGCTGGTGGTGCATGATTTCATGGAATCCACTATGCCCATATTGACACCCCTTGGCGTGCCATCTGCATTGCCACGGACATGAGAACAGCCTGGCTCCAGGAAACAAAATTCAACCCGGACACCCAGGAACGCATATTAAATCTACCGTTCGAGAGGGGGGGTGGGGGGACGTTGTTCCACTCCTCCACGGACGAAGAGCTGGACAAAAAGAAAAACAGCTCATAAACAGCCAAGTCTTTATCCATCCTTTCAAAGACCATGCCCAAATAGTACACTCAATCTCAGCAGCTCTTCGAGAGTGGTCGTACGTATTGAGGGTTCAGAGGCTTCAGGAATGTAGATCTAGCCAGCCGGACCGCTCGCCGTCTAGCAACTCTTTTGCCACTGATCTGATCGCTCGTAGAGAGCCAGGCAGTGGAGGAAGTCCCAGCCTCCCAGTGAGGCTTTTGCTTTTACTCCAGGATTTTCGCCATTCAGAAGAAGAACCAGGCTGCCCTGAGAGTTGTACTGGACGTTCCCACCCTCAACCTCTCGTTACCCCTGCATAAATTCAAGATGGTTACGCCAGCTTTTATAGCAGAGACATTGGACAATGGAGACTGGATGTGCTCCCTGGATCTGAAGGACACGTACCTGCACGTCCCAATTTGACAACCCCATTGTTCTTTCCTTCAGTTCAGGATCATGGGCTACCATTTTCAGTACAAGGTCCTTACGTTTGGCCTCAACTCGGCCTCCAGCGTCTTCACCAGGCTCATGAATGCAGTGGCGGCCCTCCTCGGAGCGCAGGGCCTCCCACATTTGTCCATACCTCGACGACTGGCTCGTCATGGCTCCATCTCCGGAAGCGGTACACCACTTTTTGCTCAACCTCAAGAAGTCGCAGCTGCAACCCATGCAGACTGACATTTTAGGGCCTCATCTGGGACACGTGCTCCCAGAAGGTATTTTCTTCGAAAAACAAAATCTCGGCTATCAAGAGGATGACCTCCCACTTCCTCAGCAGAGAGGTGACCTCGGCATGGTGGTGCCAACATCTCCTGGGTCTAATGGCAGTGGTCCTTTGGCCGTCCCGCACACAAGACTAAGGATGAGGAGGGTTCAGCTGCACTTCACAGCCTCGTGGAACCAGGAGCAGGGCTCTCAATCCGAGATGATCAAGGTTCCTCCATCTCTCCACCTGGACTTAACTTGGTGGTCCAGAGACTGCAACCTATGGCTGGGCAAGCCCTTCCGACCGCCCACTCCGCAGGCCACCGTCGCCACGGATTCCTCGCTCGAGGGCTTGGGGAGCCACCCTGAATTATCTCTCGGTTCACAGCACCTGAGCTCGACGGGAGCAGGAATACCACATAAATTGGCTAAAGCTGACTCACTCAGGGCCTTCCTACCACTTCTCAAGAGTAAGGTCGTCCTCATCCAGACGGACAACTCAACAAGCAGGGAGGCACCAGACCACCCCCCCACCCCCCTCCTTCTTTGTGCAGACTGGCGATCAGCATGTGGGAGTGGGCCCTGGAAAACTACATTTTCCTCATGGCAGTCTACCTCCCAGGGGAATCCAACCTGGAAGCGGACAGGCTCAGCAGGCTGGGAGCGGGCAATTACCAATGGCAGCTAAACAACCTCGTTATTCAGGAGATCTTCTGCAGGTGGGGTCACCCCCAGGTGGATCTCTTTGCCACCTGGCACAACAAGATGTGTTCCCCAGTTCGCATCCTAGCAAGGTCAGGTCCCTGGCTCTGGGTGATGCATTTCACCTGTAGTGGACCGGCATGAAATCCTATGCCTTTCCGCCCATGCCCCTGATTCACAGGGTAATTTGCAAAATCAAGGAGTCTCGCCAACTCCTCATCATTCTAATAGCTCCATGGTGGCCGGCCAGGCCATTGTTTTCGGAGCGGCTCAGTCTCTCGGAAGTGCCACGATTCACCTCCCGACGGGCCCTGCTCATCTTCTGTCACAGCAAGGGGGCACAGTCATCCACCCAGCCCCAGGGAAACTAGCCCTCAGTGTGGTACCTGAGCAGGTAATGCTTCGGCACCTCAGCCTCACATGCCAATCTGGAGATCATACAGGGCGCCAGCAGCAAGGCTACCAGGACACAGGATAAAAGCAAATGGACCAGATTCTGCCACTGGGCAGACTATGGGAGTCCCCTTACTTTCTAATCTCCAAGAAGGATGGAGGAGAGACCCAGCTTGGGCTTTTGAACATGTTCCTCTGGAAGGACAAGTTGGATGGTTCTCCAGCATGGGGTCTGGCATGGATTCACATGCTCATGAATATTCCCCGTCGTCAGGCTGGGAATCCTCGGTAAAGAAAAATCAGTATCAGTTTCGTTTCTGATCTGTCTTTCGTAGTAGTAACCAATCACTGATCTCTGCGTCATACTGACCACAGCCAATGACTGCCATCTCCCTAAGCCCCGCCTCTGGCAGCCATCCTCAGATTTGGTAGCACGTGAAGTGGCAGTATGACCAAGTGAAGAGCCGCAGAGGGGTAGGCGGGAGGGTTCGCATGTGAATCCATGCCAGACCCATGCTGGAGAACAGTTACAGGTAAGTAACTTGTTCCTTCTCCAGCATGGGGTCTGGCATGGATTCGCATGCTCATGAATATAAGAATACATAGCAGTACACACATGCACAACCACGGGAGGTGGCAAAAGGCTCAACATTAAGCAATACAAAAAACTCTACATTAAGCATCTCTTACCTCCTCACCAGGCTCACCTTAAGCGAACAGGTTGCGCACCACTGCTTGGCCGACCCTGGACTCCTCCCTGGAATCCCGATCGACACAGTAGAATCTCGTGAAGGTGTGCGTCGACCTCCACGTAGCAGCCCTGCAGATGTCCAGCAGGGGCACACCAGATAGGAACGCCGTAGTAGCAGCGATCGCTCTGGTCGAATGGGCTCTCGGACGGCCTGGCAGCGGTCGGTTAGCCAACCGGTGGCAGTGCATGATGCAGCCGGAGAGCCATCTGGAAATAGAAGACTTCGAAAGAGCCTTCCCTTGATTCACAGGTCCAAAGTTCACGAATAGCTGTGATGTCCTCCGAAAACTCTTCGTGCGGTCCACGTAGAACTTCAGCGCTCTAGCCACATCCAGCGAGTGCAAAGTCCTCTCGGCCGGCGACGAAGGAGACGGCAAGAAAACAGGTAACACCAGGGGCTCGTTAAGATGGAAGTCCGACTGCACCTTGGGCATAAAGGAGGGGTGCGTCCTAAGCACCACCCTCGAGGCATGGAAAGTCAAGTACGGTGCTTTGCAGGATAGGGCCTGGATCTCTCCCACTCGTTCGGAGGTAATGGCCACCAGGAATGCAGTCTTCCACGATACAAACTTCATCAGTGTGGAGTGCATCGGCTCGAATGGGGGCCCCATGAGCCTGGTCAGCACCACGTTAAGTTCCCGGGCCGGGGCCTTCACCGGCGGGAACGACTGGAACAGTCCTTTCATAAACTCTTTTACCAGTCGATGGGACCACAGGGACGTCCGTTCTGTGGTTCTGGTATATCTGGAGATCGCCGTCAGATTAATCTTAATGGAGGCATGGGCGATAGCAGGTACGGCAGCACTTGAGGGGCCGTAATCCGTAGGGGGTTGATCTTCTGTGCTCGGCACCAGATAGAGAACCTCTTCCACTTGTGACCGTAGCATTTGAGAGTCGAGGACGCCCTGGCCTTTGCAAGAACCTCTCTGCAGTCGGCCGGTATATCGTACCCTCCAAACTCTAGCGCTGCAGGAGCCAAGCCTGCAGGTTCAGCGACGCCGGGTCGTGGTGGAAGATGGCGCCTCCTTCTCTGGAGAGAAGATCCGCGTCCGCCGACAGCTTGATGGGAGGGGACGTTGACAAGTCCAGAAGGTCCGGGAACCAGATCTGCCTCGGCCACACCGGTGCGACGAGGCTCATCCTGCACCGGGACCTCTTGAGCTGGTTGATGAGTCGAAGCAGCAACGGCAACGGAGGGAACGTATGCAGGTATAGGCCGTCCCAGGGGAACGAGAATGCATCACCCATGCTTCTCAGCTGGGGAAACCTGCTGGCGAACCTCTGGCACTTCGAGTTCGTCGCTGTTGCGAACAGGTTGATTTGGGGTTTGCCCCATCGTCGGAAGAGTTGATCCACCTGATCCTGGCGCAGTTCCCACTCGTGACACGCGCGCAGCTCCCTGCTGAGCGAGTCGGCGATGGTGTTTCTTTCCTGCCAGGTGGCAGGGAACCAGGAACATCCCCTGGGCGACCCCTCCCAGTGCCACAGATCCTGTGCCTCCTTGGATAGGGCTGGGGATCTGGTGCCTCCCTGCTTCCGTATGTAAAACATTGTCGTGGTGTTGTCGTGAAGATCCGCACCACCTTGCCCTTGAGCGGCGGGAGGAACGATTTGTGAGCCCAGAACACGGCTCAGAGTTCCAGGATGTTGATGTGCAGGAGCTTCTCCTCCGGGAGCCAGAGGCCTCTTGCGTGGAGATCTCCGGTGTGGGCGCCCCAACCTTCCAGGGAGGCGTCCGTCATCAGCATCTCCTGGTACGCCGGCGTCTGAAAGTCCTTGCCCGCCGTGAGGTGGGCTCGAACGCCCCACCACTGAATCGGCCGTCGGAACACCTCGTTGAGGGGGACCCTGTCTTCGAAGGTGCCCGTCGCCTCATCCAACGGGCGTCGGGAAATTCTTGATGAGGGCGCATCCAAAGTCTGCAGAGGCGCACCAGGTAGATGCAAGAGGACATCATCTCCAGGAGGGACTTGATGGACCTCACCCTGGCCACGTCCGTGGCTAGCAGGCGCTGCACTTTGCCCAGAATGGTCTTCGTCCGTTCTTCCGACGGTGCCACCAGGCGCCTCACTGTATCTAGCTTCGCTCCCAGAAGCAGGGCCACCTGCGAGGGCACCAGGTGGGACTTTGGGTAATTTATGGCGAATCCCAGGTCTGTGAGTAGCTGGACGGTCCTCGCAGTGTGTTCGACGGCGAGTTCCCTCGTCCTTGAGCGGATGAGCTAGTCGTCCAGGTAGGGGTAGACGTGAATCCCCTGCAGGCGCAGCCGCGCCGCCACAGGTGCTAGGCACTTGGGAAAGACCCTGGGGGCCGACTTCAATCAGAACGGCAGTGCTCTGAATTGGTAGTGGCGTCCCTGGACGACGAACCTGAGGAACTTTCGGTGACTTGAGGATGGGAACGTGGGTATGCATCCTCCAGGTCCAACGACGATAGAAAGTCGCCTTCCTCCAGCTGTCCCAGCACCTGCTGGAGGGTGACCATCCTGAACTTTTGTGGCCTGATGTATTTGCTCAAACGACGAAGGTCCAGGATGGGGCGCCAGCCGCCCGTCTTCTTCCTGACGAGGAAGTAACTTGAGTACACCCCGGAGCCTCTTCGGGACAAGCTCGATGGCGCCTTTCCTGAGCATCGCCCGTACTTCCAACAGCAGCTGCGGGACGTGATTTTCCTTCCTGGCCACAGGTGGAACGTGAGGACACTTCTTCAGGAATTCGATAGTGTCTCTTGCCAGGGTATCCAGCACCCAACGGTCGGTGGAGATGGACTTCCACACGCCGACAAAATTCATCAGCCGGCCTCCCACCGGGGTGCTTCGGTGGGGGCCCGAGGCCACGGCCGGTTTAGTCCTGCTTGGAGGTGGTGGCCTTGCCGCCCTTGCCGACGGCGGCGAGGCGCTCCCTGCTTGCCGCGACCCCTGTAGGCCTCCTGAGACGAGGAGCGTGCCGCCTGGCGGTAGGACGACGAGCCGCCGCTGGATCCCTTGGAGGCCCCCTGTCTGCCTCCGGAGCTCCGACAGGGCCGTCGTTGCTGAGGGGCTCCTAGGGCGCGGGCCGTCTCAGTGTCCGTCTTTATGGCTTGGAGGGATTCGTCCACCGCCTTCCCGAACAAGTTGCTGCCGTCGAACGGCATGTCCAACACCTTGGTCTGGACGTCCTGACGGAAGTCGGTCGCCCGGAGCCAACCCCATCGTCGTAGGCAAACTCTGTTGCCCAGCTGGCGGAACTCAGTATCAGCAATATCGGTTGCCACCGTTATGGCGTGGTCCGACGTCACCTCGCCTTCTTGAAGTATTTCCAGGGCCTCGGACCTCTTGTCGTCCGGTAGGAAGTCCAATATGGGGGCCAGCTTAAACCAGAGCTCCCTGTCGTAACGGGCCACGATCGCCAGGGCGTTGGCCGCTTTGATCGTCGCCGCCGAAATGACCCGTCGCCCCATGGCGTATGACCCGTCGCCCCATGGCGTCCAACTTCCTACCCTCGCCGTCCGGAGGGGAATTCGACGTTGAGGCTCCTGACCCCGCCGCTTTCTTCTTCTTTGCCGCCGCCGAGACGACCGAGTCTGGTGTTGGCTGGGCCCTGAGGCACAGGGGAGCGGTCTCGGGGACCCGGTATTTCTTCTCGTACCGGTCCTATTTGGCTGGTGCCGTGGAGGGGTTCTTGAGTACCAACAGGCCCTCCTTCCAGATGTCATCGATTAGAGGCACCACGATGACAGTCATCCTCTGCAGATGGTCACAAAATTCCAGAGTGCCCGCGTCTTCCGGCCTTCGACTTTGAGGTTGCTCTGCCTCATGGGTGGCAGAGGCTTGCCTGAGAATGAGATCTCTCCAATGGGCTCTCGGGGCTCATTGATCCCAATTCTCAGACAGGATGTGGGACCACCTTCAGGTTCCGAGAAGTCTCGTACAGGACCTTCTGTTGTGGGCCTGCAAGGAAAACATTCTGAAGGGAGAACCCTTTTGGTAACCATGGCTGGAGATGAAGGTAATTATGGACGCCTCACTCACGGGGTGGGGAACACATCAATCGGCGGTCGTTGGTCTCCATAGGAGTTTAAACTACACATCAACCTTTTAGAGCTGAGGGCAGACTAGTGCTGAACGCCTTATGTCCTGATGACAGACAACACAGTGGCCATGTGCTACCTCAACAAGAGAGGAGATATAGGGTCACTACCACTATGCAGAGAAGCAATGCAGCTCTAGTTCTGGGCAATTCAAAGAGTCGTCTCCCTATCGGCAGTTCAACTAGCCGGAGTGTAGAAAACAGTGGCAGATGCTCCGAGCATAATCTCCCACGAGTGGTAACTAGCCCAGGAAGTCCTCAAGAGATCTTCACCCTTTTGTGAACCCCTCAAGTGGATCTGTCTGCGACCAGTGTAAACCAGAAGTGCAAACAGTACTGCTCCAGGGAATTCCTCCAGTCCCAGTCATTCCTCAAGTGATCAGGAGGTTGCGAAGTTCGGGAAATCCATGATCTTAGTTGCTCTGGATTGGGCCAGGATGACTGTGTTAGGCAAGATTGTATGCAGTAACCCTCAGGAAGACTACACCAGTCTTGTCCTCTTGGTATTAGCTAATCAAACTATTAGTATAGGTCTGTACTACACAAGTTTGTAGAGTGACTGAGGAGCAGCCAGACTTATCTCAAGAGGAGTAAATGTGAGATGTAGAGGTGTAACATTGAAATCCACAAATACAAGTGTACAAATAACACATACTCCAAGTATTCCCAAATTTAAACTTAAAAAAGGGCGGAGCCAGTTTCCCTGTGAAAGCTGCCTGTGCATGGAACGCCCACCCCTCTGCACTGAGAGCTAAACTACCATACTATAGTTTTTAGACGCCACGTGAAAAAGTGGCTCTGGTCTAACATCAACTAACTAATTCTCTTGGCCTGGATTTACCACTGACTAACCACTGTGTCACTCATGATCCCTGATCTGACTTCCTAGATGTATAGGAGCCCTTCTCTTCCTGTACCCTTCATACCTGCTTGTTAAATTGTTAACACCTGTACTGTATCTTCTTTATGCATTATTGTATGTAACGAAGCTCAAGTATACTTGTAACTGCTGGGCCCGGCTGCTCCTGGGTTTGGAGCGCATTATCAAATAATAAACTAAACTAAGGTTTTCGAAGTAAAATAATTTTTCTAATGCTTGTTAATCTGCTTAGAATCACATGCTGTGCATATAGTCTGACATCCAGTGGTAACCGTGGAGTATTGCATCTTGAGAATCGAAAGGGGGCGTCGACGTGGGCGTGCCTGTAACACTATCCCTACGTGATGTGTAGTGTACTGATGTGTAGTGTACCCAAAATCCCTCACGCGTCGAGGTCCCTCAGATTGTTTTTTTCCACCCAGCATACGGGTCACCTTATGCGGAGCTCGTCCAGAGACATTGCTATTATTATCCTTCGACCTTTCGTCGTACATCATTAGTTATTGAATATTATCCTACCGTCCCTTCCATCAACTGCTGTACAGATCTCCACCGAAGCCAGTTCCACGGATCTTCGACGGACAGCAGGGAGAGTGGGGTCGGGGTGGACATTTGCTTTTCTAAGAATGCCTTTCCCTTTCCTCTTTGTTCCCTGGGTCATTTTGTCACTATATATTTCCTTGGCTATGGAGAGGACTTGTTTAGGTTTTGTCCTTCTTGTAAGGCCACGTTTCCTTGGAAGGATAAACGCCGGAATTGTAATCAGGGTTTGCTTCTTAATCACGACGAGACGGTTTGTGCGGCTTGCAAGCTCCTGTGTCTGAAGACACTGAAGGAGCACAGTGTTAAGCGATGGGCGGCCTACGGAATGTCGCAGGCCAAGTCTAGATCTCCCGCTGCCACAACCGCCGATTGTGACGAGGGGCTGGGTGACGAACAGGCCTCCGATTCGGAGCTGATTGACATCTTGGCAGAGCATTCTCCCTGTGTCGCCTGTGCCCGGCCCCACTAGGCAAGACTCTGGTCCTGCTGGCTGCGGGGACTGTACACCCCGGCGACAGACACACACCCATCACACACAAAGAACAAAGAACACCACCCCAGGGACATCTTTGACAAACCAGTCAAAGCGGTTCATAGCGCCAACGGGCACACCTGTAATTTTGGCCGTACCCGCTGATCGGGATCGGCAGCCCTCCCGGAAACCGCAGGTGCGCCTTGCGACTGGGCCCTCTTAATTGAAGGGCGCTGCCCCCAATATTCAGGGGTCCGTCGAGACTCATCGGAAGAAAGCGTCCATGGTCGAAGGCCCCGGTTCTGCCGACAGTGCAACCACAGGCCCGAACTTCATAACATCCCGACTCTGAGGTGATAACCGAAAGCATCGCTCGGATTATTTCAGCAGACCGTCGGAAGCAAAGGTCCAAGGATTCATCGAGACCCAAGGACAAACCCAAGGATTCGTCGAAATCCAGGGATAGGCTGAAGGATTCATCGGAACCCATGGAGAGGCCCAAGGACAAACAAAAACACACTCTTCAACCGTCGTTCCCCCAAAAGGACTTTTTGGAAGGCACTGGGTGGATTTCTTCAACGTTAAATCTCTACGTTTGGTGACAGAAGATCCATTACAGGAGCCCTTTCCTCCCCTGTAACCCTCTGGTTCATCTAATTGTACCAGGGAGAAATTTGAGGGATATGTGGAGAGGCTAGAGAGATTTGTAGTATACTCTGAGAAATCCACGCCCAAAAGGCCTGGAGAGGAGAACGCCCACCCTCCCCCACGTGGCTAAGCTTCAAAAAGTCTGGCCCTTCTCAAGAGGAAGAAGAGTATATTTATGACCTCACTGAGGAGGTTCCTTTGGACCTATACAATCAATGTGAATATCCCTTTGCTGACACTGAGGATGTATTTGGACTCCAGAGGGTTGGGAAGACCACCCCGACCCGGTTGATCCTCCGCCTTGGCAGTCACCTACTCCAACACCGGAACCTGATGCCTTGTGCTTGGATTTAACCCCCCCACCCCAAACCTCCCCCACACACCCCGACAAGCCTTCCCGGTCGACGACCAAATGGCGTTCAACGCCATATTAAGTAAAGCAGTGGAACATTTCCATATTGCTACCCAGGAAGCTGTTCTAGAAGCTGATTTTGTGGAGGACATCCTAAAAGAAAAACGACAGGCCAGCCAAGCTATTCCTCTGCTAAATTCGAGCAAAAAGCGGTTGGACACTTTATTGACGCTTGCCCTAACTAGAGCATTAAATCCTAGGGTAGAAAAAATGGTTACGACCGACTCTTTTTACATCAGGGGTCATGCTACTCCAGATTCACTGGTAATAACAACCAGGAAGAGAGCAGGGGTTGCCCATCAACTGGGAAGGCACCCCCTGACAAGGAGTGTAAAAGGCTATATGCTCTAGGGAAAAGGGTCATGGCTGCTGCAGCTTTTTCTACTCACATCACAAATGATACAACCTTGTTGGCCAGCTATGCCGATGCACAATGGGCCATGCTACATGGTGCCTTCAAGTACCTGAACCGCTGTGAGCTCGCCTGCTCTCCGCGGTGGCTGAAGGCATGCAGGTTAATCAGAGTATCCTTAAAAATACTTTGGATGCGGCAGAGACTGATGGCAGATCCTTGTCTCAAGGTATCCTCCTGAAGAGGCACGCGTGGTTACACAACTCTGGTTTTAAACTAGAGACTCCAGCCTCATTAATAAGCTGGTGGAGGAGACTAATATAAGGGCGGTTGACGAATTGTGCAAAACTGCTAAGAAAGAGCATGATACCCTCAAGACCCTGGATCAGATCACCAAGAGGCCTTTTCCGAGGAGGGAAGCGGGTCTAAACGGTCCTTTCATGGATAACGTTTCCCTCTGAACCAATGCAGCTCGAGAAATAATTGGTCCTCTACCCATGAAGCCAACCTCTCCCTGTATCCCCCAAGAGGCCAACGACGTGGAAAAGGGTTGGAATACTAACCCTCGAGGCTCCCCGGCCTAAGGCCAAAAATCGGCCGCAGGTCTGGGTCCCCTCCCATGCCTCTGGCTTCTGTTCTGGTTGCAGTCTGGCAGATCCTGGGTTCCTGGGCCTCAGTCATGGGGACATGAAGGACGACGTCTGGAGGACTCCTGAACTGCGGTTTGAAGGTTGGCAGCAGCTACGGGCTCTTTTCAGTTCAGCTGCACTTCACGTTTTCAGCTACTGCAAATAGCACCACCTCGGATCTTGGACACTTGATGGGCTTCCCTTGCTTCTGGAGTCCAGCACTCTGGTGAGGTGACTTGGGCTTGGGTTCACCTGCTTCAGGAGGGTCCTCTGGATCATCCTGGCGCTCTGGTCCGGCTTAAAGACTATGCACTCGACTACTGATTTGTAGACCGCTGGCACTCTGTTCCAGGAGCAGCAAAGTACAGCCAGTTGGGGAAGGTCCTCCAGAAAAGTTTGTCTCCCACCAACCCAAGGGGAAGAAGTAATCCTTACTGGAGCTTCCCTGGTCTATTCAGAAAAGCAGTTTCTACAAAGCAGCAGGGCTTCATCGGGCACTTTTAACGGCCCAGGAGGATGCAGCAAGTTTCTCTTCACGATTCCTTGGTTGGATGTTTCGTCACTGGTTGACTGTGCCTTCAGTCCAAGAAACCTTGCCTTTTATGCAGGTTTCTCCCATTCATGCACATCCTAGCTGCCACTCACACAGCAGGGTGTCCTGCTAGAACAGGCAGCCACTCTGGCTGCATTCAGGTTGCCCTGCTAGACACACTGGAGCCAGAGGCAGGTTTCTGCACTGAAGCCTGCCAAAGGCAAAACTAACAAAAGGGCTAAACCTGGTTTGGCACGCAGAGTAAAACCCAAGAAAGACCTTGCAAGCAACAAATGGTGAAAAAAGACGACCGGGGTTATTTTGACAAAATGGTCCATGAGTGTTATACTGCAGCTGAGGATTCAGCCTGCGGTAAAAATGCACAATGGTAGGAAAATTGAACCACTGCCACCAGTCATTACAAGTCGTGAGGTTAACATAAAAAATAATACCTGAGTAACTAGTGGAGTTACACAAAGATTCACAGTTACAGGTATTCAAATAAACTTACATAAACAATTATTAATTTATCAGTCGGTTATTAAAGCCTTCTTTAGAAGGGAGCAATATGATAGTCACACAAATACACTTCATAATCCTACGTCCTGTCCCCTTTCCTCCATATTTATGGGACATTCCTCCGTCCTGTGGGATGGGACCGGAGCACTTTGTAAAAAGCATCACATTTTTCAAAAATGTGTTCTAACTCTCTCTACGCGGGGTACAACACGCAGTCATAACCCTGCCCTCCTTAGCTCCCCCCAGCGCATTGCCCATCAGTCCTGTTCTCCGCACGTCCTGGACTGGATGCACTAGCATATTCTGAAGATTTTTTCCTTCCAGTGTCCTTCTCTCCTGCTCGGTTTAGAGGTCACGTGGTAGTCCTTTGCTGTTTCGGTTAGATTTTCCTTCTTTTTCTTCCTTGTGAACGACGCTTCGCTCTGGCGGATCCCCATCTTCTTTGTTTAGTGTTTGGGTCCTGACCACCGATGGGACTCGTGCTTCTACTCCGATTCCCTTTCAGTCTAGGCACTTAAACGTCGTCTGGAGCGGTGGGAGGAGGTGTTTCAGCGCGTTCCTCCTCCGCATTTTCAGAGTTTCATCGACGAGAAGATGCCCTGTAAGTTCGTTAGTTTTTAGGGCACCCTGACGGGGGGGGACTCCTTCGCGTTCTGGGAGGGGCTTCAAAAGTTCGGTTACCAGGGTTTCCCCTGAGGTGCCTTCCAGGCCTAAGAAAGTTTTCTCAGAGGGCCACTATAAGGGGCCTGCTCACACTGGATTGCAATCCGAGGCCCCGCCTGTGGAGGCTATTCAACAGCCCAGTTCTACTGAGGCAGTGGGTACTGGAGCTTCCCATGCAGACACCGGGGCGTGCCCCGAGGCCTCGATTTGAGGTTTTCTGTACCGAGGTTCCTCTTGAGGGAGCTGTTACCAGACTCTGGTCCGAGGTTCCTCTATCAGAGGCTAAGGTGACCGACAGAACTGAGAGGCCTTCTAAGGTCTTGTCAGTGAGGTGGGTTCCTCATCGGTCCCGCTCTAGTGGTGATACCGGTTCTGTCAAGTGGGCACAGAGTGAGGTCGCTGACTGTAATTCCCGTTACTGGCGTGACCCAGGTTCCTCTTTCAGAGGCTAGCTATTAGTATGTCTCAAACATCCTAGACCAAACAGTACCGGCTCTGCCGAGGTTCCTTGTGTCAAGGCTGAAGTCAAGACCCCTGACCTGTCTATGGAGGCCCCTGCCTCACTCACACATGTGAAGCAGTTCTCCTCAGGCGTTGACAAAATGACACCCGTTCCCACGAGAACGACGGCCATTTTGGACTCTTCCCTTACACCTACGCCATCGGCGTTGGGAGCATTTTTTCGGGTGAACATTGTTTTCCTTATACACCGTTTAGTCCAGTTTGACTGGAAAGCTCGGATGCCATTACAGCACTCGGTCTCGCTCCCTGCGGCGTCTGCGCCATTGATCTCTCAACCCGCAAGAGAGAGTGCCCCTCTTGGCAGACCTCTCCTTTGCGCCCCTGAGCTGCATCTCTCATGAGAGGCTTCCTTCTGCCACAGTGGCTAAGCCTTCGGCGGAGGATGCCTTCTTTGAAAAATATCCGAAGCTCTTGCACTCCAATCCCATGAAGGAATATTTCAGAGGTCTTTTTAAGGAAATCTGCCCTCTAGGGCTGAATTCTGTGCCGACAGTTCCCGTCGCAGCACCAGTTGTTCCGGCAGCTGTCCCACCTCTACCAGTTGGCCCACCATCCGCCTCCGCTGCCCTATGTCTCCAATAGACAAGTCTTCAGCGGAGCCAGACGTGACGCAGGTCGATCCAGACACGTTAGATCACACGCAAGGGGATCAGGATGGCGATGACCAGCCCTACTCTTCTGGATGTTACTGTACCTGTGGCACCCCCTCCACAAGAAGGGGTGCTTTCAGGGGCGTTCATCTTGTCTCCTCAGGAGCGCACCGGCTTGTTCTTCCATAAGGACGTTTTGGCCGAGGTCCGCAAGGTCTGGGATAAGCCACACTCTGGACTGCACGTAAACAAAAAGATTGACGCTCGTTATAGGCTTGCTACTTCGTAGGAAGTAGCTTTAGCATCTTGCCCGTTTCTTCCTCCCTCAGGTTCTGGCCAAAGAGGACAAGCTGCTCGACTGTTTGGGGAGGAAGATCTTTGCTAATTCGACCCTGCAGTTGCGTCAGGCGAACAGAGCTCATGTTAGCGGGGCGAATATGAAAATGTAAAAAGGTCTGTCGGAATTTGAGGAGTTCATTCCTGCGGACAAGCTGGACAATTTTAAGGCTGGCCTGGCAGATGCCAGAGTCCTGGCGCAGGATATGCTTGAGGCTGCGGCCATCATGTCGACACCTCGGCTCGGGGCCTCATGCTTGGCGTGGACACCTCATCGGGCTTGGCTTCATGCCACAAAGTTTTCTAAGGCGGTCAAGGATAATGTTCGGGACCTGCCTTTTGACGGCAAAGAACTGTTCCATTCGTCAACGATGTAGAGCGGACTAAAACTAAGGACAGCACTCAGATGGCCAAGTCTTTGTCCATTCTGGTAAAACAACCTTTTAGGGCTCAGAATGCCCTCGCAGCCTCCATCTTCCTCTGGATTTCAGGGGTTTCTAGATTGAAAGACACAGAGTCCATCCTCTAGCTGGACACTCCCGTCGGTGTCAGCGGCGAGGCCGGTTTTTCTCTCGGTCCTCTGCCTCCTCCTCAGGATCTGGGGGTCTCGCTTCTGAGAAGCCCGCTAAATGAGGGTTTTCTGTGCTCGCACGAGACCCCGGTGGGGCGGGGGGCGCATTGCTTCTCACTGGGAGGCGTGGCAGACCATCACAGAGGACCGGTGGGTCTTGTCCGTCGCCTGGGCAGGTTTCCGCTTGCCCCTTCCCCACCCATCATTCCTCCCTTCCAGCAGTCTGGGATGCCCTCCCTCAGAGCTGAAGTCCAGAAGCTTCTTGATCTCGAGGCAGTGGAACCCTTTCCCCTAGGGGAGGGCTTCTACTCCCGTCTGTTCATGGTGCCCAAACCCAACCAGGCTGGCCTGCACACCATCCTAGACCTTTTCCAGTTCAACCTTTCTCTTCCCCAGGAGAAATTCAAGATGATCACCCCCGGTCAGATAAAGTCCTCTCTACAGAAGGGCGACTGGCTGAGCATGGTGGACCTTCAGGATGCTTATTTGCATATCCTCGTTTGGAGCCCGCATCGGAAATACCTACGGTTTTCCATGTGGGAGGAGCATTTCCAGTTTTGTGTGCTCCCTTTTAGTTTTAGTTCGGTACAGCGTGCCTTTACGAAGATTGTCGGTCATCGCAGCTTATCTTTGGCTACATGGTATCCATGTGTATCCGTATTTGGACGATTGGCTGCTGCGCAGTTCCTGTCCACTGGAAGCCTCGAGCAACCTTCAGTCTCTCCTCCAGCTCCTGTTCCACCTTGGGCTGTCGGTGAATCCTCCATGAGGGTCTTGCAGGACTTGATTTTCCTGTGTTTTCGTGGGAACACCATTGATTGCAGAGTGTACCTGACTGGGACAGAATGGCATATCTGTTCGCCACATGTCAGGTGTTTATGCAGTTGGAGAGCATATCGGCCTGGTGATTCCAGAGGCTTCTGGGCCTCATGGCTTCGTGCGTGCTGGCTCTTCCTCTTCTCAAGATGAGGCGGGCGCAGATGGCTCTTCGGAGCTCATGGCTTCAAGCGGTGGATTCAGATTCCAAAATGATACTTGTTCCTACTTTCATGAGGACGGACCTCTTGTGGTGGTCGTCTCTGAGCAATCTTTCGGTGGGCGCTCCTTTCTAGGACCCTTGCCCACTATTGACTGTCAAGACGGATTCCTCCCTTCTGGGTTGGGGTGCGACGCTGGATCATCTTCAAGTTTCAGATCTTTGGTCGCCACAGGGCAGACAATTTATATGAAGCTATCTGGAGCTCCTGGCGATATTCCTGGCGCTGAAAGTGTTCAAACCAGGCATTGTCAACAAGATGGTCCGTGTCTGCATGGACAATGCGGTATCCATTTTCTATATCAACAAGCAGGGTGGGCGGTACCAGGTCTCCTCCTTGTGGATCTTGCCATTCAGATTTGGGAATGGGCCATTCAGCATGGTATATGGCTGGTAGCAGTACACATTCTGGGCCAGCTGAATGTCGCTGCAGATGCCCTCAGCCGACAAGCAATTGTCAGCTACGAGTGGTAACTGACTTCGGCAAGGCGTGTAAGTGAGCTTCAGGCCTCCTCGGCGGAGCATCCATTCATTACTTTTCATAAGGAAGTTCGTACTGCGTACGGAGGCGTATACCACAGGGTCTTCGGGCCCCAAAGGGAATTCATGCTCATCTTGTGCGGGGCAAGGGGGTTTCTGTTGCCTTCCAAAAATGTTACCTGCAAGACCATCACGAAAGCTGCTACAAGGGCCTCCCCATCGGCTTTTTGTAAGCATTACTGTCTGGATCTGAGCTCAGTTCGGTCAGGCTGTGCTCAGGAGCCTGTTTCAGTAAGGAGTTTCCATCCACCCGTAATTCCTGTGAGAAATGCTTGGGAATCTCCCATAAGTATGGAGGAAAGCAGACGGGACGTAGGAGTATAATAGTTACTCACTGTAGTGACTACCTTACCCCTAGTCCCCTTTCCTCCATACGCCTGCCTGCCGTCCCCTCTAAAAAGTTTCCTGTGTTATTGTTTAAAGGTCATAGACCTGGCGATAGAAAAGGACTGATGGGCGGTGCGCTGGGCAGAGCTAAGGAGGGCAGGGTTACGGCCGTGTGCAGTACTCCGCGTAAAAAGAGAGGAAAGACACATTTTAGAAAAATGTGCCTTTTACAAAGTGCTTCGGTCCTGTCCCACAGGACAGAGGAATGCCCCATAAGTATGGAGGAAAGGGGACTATGGACTAGGGGTAAGGTAGTCACTATGGCGAGTAACTTTTTTAATACTGTACACCGAGTTTCTGAATCAGACCAGACTATTTTGGGATGGCCCACAGACACAACCTACACCCACAAGTGACTTCAATAACAAGGGTGCTGGGGACATTAATATCTTGGCGTTCAGAACTCTTAAAAGTTGGTCAAAGGCAAAGGTTATTAGAACACAATAGACCACAAATCTTCATAAGCAGGTAAATACTTGGGCTATGCTAAAGTCAATGGGTAAAAGTCTTGGATAGGATGAAGCACTTCTGGTAAGCAAATGGAAAAGTCTTTGCACACGTTCTTAGGAGTCTTTGGTAAAAAGAAGAATCAAATGTAGGGCCACAAGCTGATTAGACTTGTGAGTTGCAGAAGTCGCAAGCATTTCCACAGTAAGAGTTAGGTTCTCTTAGAGTACCTTAGTAAAGAAGAAAAGATGCAGCTGATGACTTCTGTTCCTGTGCAGCTCTGCAGATCTCAGTTCCTGGGCCTCAGTGGTGGGGACAAGAGGGAGGACGTTGGGGGGACTACTGCACTGGCACTGTCTAAACTCTCAACCGGCAAACTTCACACTCAGTGGCTGTTTTGAGTTTCAGCTTCTTGCGGCGACCGCAAACCGCAGCAACGTGATTCCTGGCTGTCGATGGACTGTCCTTGCTTCTGGGGTCCCGCACGGTCCCGCACTCAGCAGAGGTGGCTCAGGCTTGGTCAGTCCTGCTTCCTGGGAGCTTTTAGACCTGCTTAAAAGCAACACGCACAATCTGGTGTTCCTCTAGCTGGCTCTACGGTTTCCAGCAGCAACTCTGTGGAAATTCAACCAGCTCCGAGATAGATCTCCAGGTGGCTTACTTTGGAGTTGATTGGTCCCACAAACTCAAAAGGAGAAGTCCTTGCAGGGGTTTCTCTGTCGATGCGAACTTGGTGTTTCAGTAGGGCTTCACTGGGCAAACCAACGGTCCAGGAGTTGCAGCAGACGTCCTTCAAGTCCTTCAAGTTCTTCGGTTCCTTCGTCCAGTGGTTGACTCTGCCTTCCAAGCTAAAAGACTTGACTTTTACTCAGTTCGCTCCCATTGATTGCAGCCTAGTTGTCACTCACCCAGCAAGGGTGGGGGGGGGCGCTATCCTTGCTGGAGAGTCAGCCAATCACCACAGAGTGCATTTGGGTCTCCTAGAAGACTAAGCAAAGGGAGTTTTGGGCCCCTCCCTCACTTCCTGCCTACACCAGACACTCTGGAGCCAGAGGCGGGTTTCACTCCTGAAACCCACCAAAGGCGAAATAAACAGAGACCAAACCTGGTTTGGCGCGCAGAGAAAATCTCTAGAAGGACCTTTCCACAAAGACATGCCGAAAAAAGACGACCTGGGACCATTATGTCAAAGATGGCTTTATGACATTTTGAAAAAGATGGCTCCCGCGGCTGCTTTAGCGGAGCTGCGAACAGCCACAGTAAGTGCGAACCATGGTAGTTCAAAACGAAACCACTGCCACCAGCCATTCAGTGAGGAAAGGGTAACAAAATATTACATAAGAAGCTAGACAAAGTAACCCCTCCAGCACGTTATTGTAAGATAGTGTGTGCTGGGTCTAGAAAGTTACAATGTTAAGTAAAGTCAATTTCACATTACTTTGTGAAACAGTAGTTTATCCCAGAGAAGGTATTTAAACCTTGGGAAATCTGAAAGACTTCCCTGTGTCACTGCACTGAAGCTGCTGTGTGACACAAAAGATATCTATGGCGTTTCAGACTCCATTACCAGAAGAAACTGAGGTAAAATTCACATTAAAATACATGAGGGAGTGGGACAAAGGGTCACTCTCTCCAGGTTAAAAAAATCAAGTCCTCAAAATCCAGTAAAGTTGCTGGGGGTCTCTAAGGTGGAGGGAATTAGCACATTTTTGAGAATTCTCCCTAACACTCCTTAACTCGGAAGACCATACGTTTGTTGCTCTTACATCAAGCCTCCTTAGTCTTCTTTAGGTTAAAAAGTTGTGTCAAGTATCATTTAACTCAAAAGAATCATCCTGGAAAGGAAGAGGAGAGATTACACCGGCTTGACCCGAGACGTGCATTCAGCTTTTACTTATTCAGAATTTCTGAGTTAAGACGGGATGATCAACTTTTCGTTGGTTACACAGGCCATAAGTTGCGTATGGTGGTCGCAAAACAAACCTTACCCAGGTGGATCATTTTAGGAATTTCTGAATGCTACAGACTAGCAGGAAAAGATCCTTGTGATGGTCTTGGTGCTCATTGAACCAGAGGCATGGCTACTTCCTCTGCCTTATAGAGGGGTTGAGGGAGGGGTGGGGGGGGGGGCACTTTGGGATGTTTGTGCAGCGGCCAAATGGTCCTTTGTCCACATGTTCACGGTGGTTTTTGGATGGCAGTGTTAGATTCTGTGCACACAAACCAATAAGGAACTCCTAAATTCTTATTTGAAATTGAAAATTTGGACTCCCTCCTCCAAAAATGTAAACACTGCTTTGGGAGTCTACGGTTAAGGCGCTATATAAATAACACATCATTATCACTCTCATAATGAGTTATACATGAGAGGACACAATCTGTTTCGAAGAACAAGTTACTTAACCGTGGTAACATTCTTTCGATTGGATGTTCCTCCCACATATTCCTCATCAATTTCCTTGTTATTGTAGTTTACGCTCTTTCACGGTGATTAACTGTCGGGTGTAACTTACATCAATGAGCGAATTGGAAATGTGCATAAAAACACAACTGAAGCCAACAGTCGCTGCGCGCGATATATATTATTGGTGATGATGTTGACATTGAGACGGAGGTCCTCGGGGTCATCCAGTCGACAGGCCTTGACGTGCAGCCCCCCCCCCTGCTGGAAATGTTTCCAGAGCACCTAAAGCTGGATATGGAGATATTGTATTTTGTTATTTATATAGCGCTCTTTCCCTATTTGTGTGGGCTCAATGTTCTTTTTCCTTGGTTGGAACACCCTTGGTGACCGCAGTCAGTGGTTGGAGATTCTAGGGGATTAACTTGGATGCGTGTCTGCATGTTTGCCAGTCTAAGACTTGAGTGGCTGGCAAGGCTCGACTAAGCAGCCCAGTAGAGTTGAGACACGTGGGTGGGTGCTCTTTGAGGGTTAGAGAGAGATTGCTATTGTCAAGAGTCTGTGAAGCCAGCTATACTGGTTCCTTTCGAGGGGTGGTTGCTGTATGCTAGTGACTGGTGTTTGGGTACTTCAGGTATTTCCCCTGCAGAGCGATTTGTCGTATAGTGAGCTAGGGAGGAGGCTGAACCTAAATTGGAAATCCTCTATTGTGGGCAGGCGGCTCAGGTTTTGCGGTGCAAGGGGTCTCTATGTGTAACGGACAAGAGGAGGGAGCTACCCCTCGATTCGTGTGGATGGAGAGGGGGCCTAGACTTGAAGGGCCATAGGTTTTAGCCTATTGTATAGTAGATATCTCTAATGCAACAGTCCTCGATGGCTTGTTATATCCATCTCGGGCAATAGGTTTATGGTGGAGGATTGGGGATTGCTAGTGTTGGGAGCTTCCCAGGATGCGCGTTGCGGATTAACAGTGGCAGTGGACGGTTGATGATGGGTAGGGGGGGGTGTGTGCGCGCTAGCCAGAGCCACTTATCTTATTGTTGTCTCTCCGGTGGACTGGTCGGCGGGGTTTCGCGGTGAGTGTGAAGCAAGTGTAGCCACAACGAAAGCTGCAGACTTAGCTTGGGTTCTTGTGGGTTGGAAAGTTGTGGGTGTGTTGATGGTGGATCAGGAGAGCCACAAGCTGCTGTGTAAGTGATTTCAACCCAGCACTCCACCGAAGTCAATGCCTAGCGTGTGATGCACAGCTGGAACCCTTAATTATATATTTGTGCCCAAGTTCCTTTATTCCTGAATGATGTACCCTTATATCACGCCCCTCTTTGAATCCCCCCGGTCTCACTGAACCAGGAAGCAGGCTGTTTTGCAAAGTAAAAGATTTATTTTATGAATTTGAACATTATATATCACACTATTAATATTTATACAAAGATCACCATTGGGGTGATGTTACAATCAACAATCTCTTTAATCGGGAGTATGGATGGGAAAAATAATGCAGCATAGAATAATACTTAGTGTGGGTGTCATGATGCCTACCCCTGGGCATCCGGATTGAGTCCATCAGCCCCGGGAGCAGACATCCAGATTCTGGGGAACATCTTACCTGGGACTACTTTGCAGGCTATTTAAACCACGCCCGAACAGCAGCCCATGCTTTCGTTATTCTGCATCTAGCAGCGTGACACTCGCTGTGTCTGCAAGTCAGCATCCAGTCTTCTGCCACGCCCGCCTCGAATCCGGAGCTCCTAGACAAAAGGAAAAGAAAGAAGGTTAGATCAGGGACATTATTTGATTCCTTGCCTGATTCCGGACCCAGCACATCCCCGAGCCTGGAAAGGACATTATTTCAGCACGCATCGCTTCCACAGCAGCAGCGCCGCATTATACTCAGCAGTCCACCGCATCTTTCGACTCGGCGCTACCTCCATTTTCTTCGTCGAAACCCAGCACCTGGGGGGGGGGGAACAAAAGGAATAACAAGGTGAGCGGAGAAAACCGACAAAGACAATCTCTTTGCCACCATAGACTTACCTGCTTTACCACCGGAGGTATCCTTTAATTCGCCGCATCTTCCTGTGCCACACCTATAAAGGGAGAGAAAACAGCAAGTTGAACTCATGCAACTTTTACCAGACAGTGTTTGGTAATACAGACTCTTACCTGAACACCATCAGCTGCCTGCAGGCAATATTCTGTTGGACCCAGCTGCAACCTAACGAGGGAATGGAACAAGAGTGAACATCGGACATGTTGAACTCTTTGAACTTTATAGACACTGGAGTCAATATTCCTCGAACTCCTCCAGTACCTTGAACCCAGTGAAGTAACTGGTATCTACGCGCCCCTGTTTGCCATGCAGGATGGAGAGCTCATCATTTAAAAACCTAAGGTGAGGTTACCAAGTGGGGATATCGGAAGTGATTAGTGGGGAGAACGAGAACAGTTGGGGGGGGGGGGGGGGGGGGGCCATCACTAAAGTCCACGGGTGGCTAAGTCCCTTTCTCCACTTGCAGGAGAATACTTCTACGAGTCCAGCAGACAAGATTAGGCGGGCCAGTCCAGACTGTCGTCTCTTCACTACACATCACGTTGGTGGAGACTGCAGCTGTCCGGGTCCGATCGACGCCCCTGTGGGAACCAGGTGAGCGTAACAGTGGGTTCAATCAAATGCAATGTCACTCTTTCCCCCCTGCACACTACTCAATCCCCCCAATATGCAAGCTACAGAGATGGAAGGAAGAACACAGGTTTCAGGAATAAACACTCAACAAATACAGTTTCAATCCCAATTTCCCCCAGCAAGCATAGAGCGAGAAACAGGAATGATTGCAAACAGGTCAAATGCTTTTGAATGTGGCTTTGAATGAATGGTTGAACACTGAAAAATGGGTTTAATTCACTTAATTGGGTTCAAAACTAGTGGGAGCCGCTTTCTATAGTTTCACATAGACACTAGCAATGATGATTGAATAACTAGCAGATTGAAAACTGAATTCTGAGGTCAGAGGCAAAGAATAGCTGTTTTACACGTGATGAAATTGAACCAAACGAAAAATTCACGGCAACTTTTTCCACGCGTGAGAAACGCGATTGCGGGAAAACTAGAAGGTTTTGGATTTGTTGGAAAGCTGAGGATGTTAGCTTCATTTCTAGCATGTACGGTACAGAAGTTATGAAGGTTTTAGTAGAGGTCATTTTTTTTTCTCAGTCAAGATTTTCAACTGAAATATGCGCTTTTGAAACTACAACAAGAATTTCTTTACACTAAGGAGTCTATGAAGCCACAAGCTAGACAGCACAGCCACCTATCCAGCGACTTCTCTGGATGGTTTCCATCTGCCGAGCCGCTTGTCTTTCTTCATCAACTATATTAGCGCAAAGATATTATCACTACCATTATAAAAAGGACTATATGGATGAGGGAAAGATTCAGGAAAACAAGATTTTCTATAATGCAGTTCTGGATATGATAGAATGGGTTGGATAGGATTACTTTAGGATAAGCGATTGGTTAGGGACAATTCTATCCTATAGATACTTACAACTATTGTTTGGAATAGGCACGTCGGGGATCTGGTCAAAAGATTTCTGGACTGGAATTCTGCTCGCCCACCGGACAGGATTCAGGGCGCTCGGTTCCGCACTCAGCACTCTGGACACTGTACGGCCTCTGGACTGGATCTGATGGGTTGATTCGGGGTTGCAGCTATCTGGTTACAGCTCTGCTCTACTGGTTTGGATCTCTGGATTCTAGCAAGAGTTCTTGGTAAGAAAGCAGAAACAGCAGGGCCAGGCTGTTCTTTTTGGTGTTCCCCTTGGAAGTTTGGGGATTAAATCATCAGGTTTCAAGATTTTAAAGGCCAAGCTGAGAAGGGTTCAGCTTTGGAATTGGGCCTCTCTGCTTTCAAAGTTCTCTAGTCTTGGATATGGGTTTCTCCTGCAAAGTGCTTCGCCAGTAAATCAGTTGATGGGTGAATCTGTGTGTGTCTAGGTTCTAAACTCTCTATTTATGTGTTTCCCCTAAGGGGTGGGTAGGCTGAATTATACTAACCACACCCACTAGGAATCCTATTGGTTAGAGTATTTTCCCTCTCCTGATTTGAGAAGGAACTCTGGTGCCATGATGCTGTTTTTTACAATCCAGGGAGTAACTCCCCTCTGTTTCTGTACAGTAAATCTATTTTTCACATAAAGCATATTTATAACCAACTTGCTAGCAATACTTCTCCAGCATGGGGTCTGGCATGGATTCACATGCTCATGAATATTCCCCGTCGTCAGGCTGGGAATCCTCGGTAAAGAAAAAACCAGTATCAGTTTCGTTTCTGATCTGTCTTTCGTAGTAATAACCAATCACTGGTCTCTGCGTCATACTGACCACAGCCAATGACTGCCCTCTACCTAAGCACCGCCTCTGGCAGCCATCTTCAGATTTTTACCGCACGTTCATGTGTTGGGATCCTCGTGCTATTGCTCTCGAGCGTTAGTGCTATTTTTTCGCGCTTTTTCACAAAAACTTCGATTCTTTCGGTCAAAAGAGCCTCAAGCTCCACCGATCCTACATCCGATCAACGGGGACCCGTGTCGGATTCATCTGTGCCCCTCAAGGGTGAAGATTTCGTCGAGCTACACTTCGGAGGACTCCAGAAGCTTCTCAGGCCCGGTCTCGGAGATGGCCCAGGAGAAGGGAAGCTCGACGCCCGGAAAGCTGTTCAGGGCCTGCCCTGGATGCCAGCTGCAGAACGTCTTCAAGGAGGACGAACACTCTTTCTGCCTTTACTGCCTTCATGGGGACAAGACGCACGTGGAGAAGGACTGTGCGTTTTGCGGCAACATGTCGGAACGGACCATGAAGGACCGCCATCAACGTCTCGCCAGCTGGCTGGAGGGTAAGAGCCCGTCTGGCGAGAAGAAGAAGAAATCTGAGCGGTCTTCTAAGACCTTTGAGGGCGCCCCGGCGACGGGGGCCCAACATAAGGCCAAGCACCGCGAGTCCGCTGGCACCGGGAGCGCCGAACGGTCGGGCTCTACGGGCGCCAGGCAGGGCGCACCCTCCCCGGCGCCATCAACCACGAGCCAACGCTCTGGGTCGGGTAAGAGGAAGGCCGAGCACCCGGCGAAGCTCCTGGAGAGACCCCGGTCGAGCTCTAAGGCAGAGGAGGAGCGTGGCAGTGCCCCCTCCCTCAAGGATAAGGCGGTGAGCGCACCTAAGGTGGTGAAGGCCTTGATCCATTCGACCAAGCCCTCTATCGAAACGGTCGCGGCGGCCCTGGCCCAGCCTGTGGAGGCTGCACCAGTGGTGGCGGCCTCGGGGCCCAGAATCTCCCTGCCTCCTCGGAGGGAGTCTTCTTTCGTGCCCATCGATAGGACCCCCGTGAAACCCTCCGTGGGGAAGAAGGGGGGGCAGGGCGTCGTCGTAGATTCGGCCTCAACCTCAGAAGAGGAACTGATCGAGGTCTTAAGCCACGGCCTAGGCGTGGAACAAGACCAGCCCGTCGGAATGGGCCCCGACGCAGGTGACGACGACGACATCGTCGAGGATACCGACGGGGCCCCTGCTCGCCCGTCGGATTCCCCTCTGCCAGCGCCGCAAGACAACTCAGCGGCCATTTTGTTGGCTATACAGTCCTTATGCTCCGAGATAAGGACGAGACTACCGTTACCGACGGAGGAACCTCTCCCGTCGGGGGATCCAGAACCGGGACCTTCTGGTGTTCCCCCTACCAAGAAAAGAAGGATCCATCCACCGCCTCCTTTTCAACCGTCGCGCCCCGTCCAGCCCTCCTCCCCGTCCACCCGAGGGGATGATACGGGGACTGACACGGCAGCGACGGGTACGGACGACGAGGCATACGACGAGGATTTTCCGTCGTCGCCTCCCACCAGGGCTTCTCCGCCCGACGAGATTGGATCGTTCCACTCAATGATCGCCAGGGCATCCGAGCTTTTCCAACTCTGCCCTGAGGAGAAGAAAAAGGAAGGCTTCCTTTACCAACGGCGCGAGACCAAGAGGAAGACGGTCCTCGCAGTGCCTCTGTTGGACGACATTTGGGATGAGGGCCTTTCCCTCCTCAAGAACCCTTCCACGACGCCAGCGAAAAGAGACCGGTACGAGAAAAAGTACCGGGTCCCGGACTCGGCCCCCCTATGCCTCCGGGCGCAGCCTACCCCGGACTCCGTCGTCTCCGCGGCAGCCAGGAAGAAAGCGGGGGGGGGTGCGGCCTCCACGTCGACTTCCCCGCCGGACGGCGAGGGAAAGAAATTGGATGCCATGGGACGCAGAGTCATCACGTCGGCGGCGACGACGATTAAAGCGGCCAACGCCTTGGCTATCGTGGCCCGCTACGACAGGGAACTCTGGTACAAGATAGCTCCCCTGCTGGATTTTCTGCCGGACGACAAGAGGGCGGAGGCCCTTGAGATCCTGCAGGAAGGTGAGGTGGCCTCGGACCACGCCATCACCGTGGCGACGGACATCGCCGACACTGGGTTCCGCCAGATGGGCAACGGCGTTTGCCTTCGACGTCGCGGATGGCTCAAGGCTACGGACTTTCGGCAGGACGTCCAGACCAGGGTCCTGGACATGCCCTTCGACGGGAACAACCTGTTTGGGAAGACAGTGGACGATTCCCTTCAGGCCATCAAGGCGGATACTGAGACGGCCCGGGCCCTTGGAGTACTGCAGCAACGGCGGACGCCCTTTCGGAGCGGCGGAGGCAAGGGCGCCTCCAAAGGTTCCGGCGGCGGTTTCGCTTCCTACCGTCAAGCGGCCCGCTCGTCGTCGCAAGAGGCCTACAGAGGACGAGGCAAGTCTGGCGGCCCCCGCCGTCGTCGCCAAGGAGGCCAAGGCGGCAAGGCCGCGTCCAAGCAGGATTGAACCGGCCGTGGGGTCGGGCCCCCACCGAAGCACCCCGGTGGGAGGCCGGCTGGCGGGCTTCGTCAGCGTGTGGGAGTCCATCTCCACCGACCGTTGGGTGCTGGACGCCCTGGCCCGGGGCCACGCGCTCGAGTTTCAAAGAAGGTGCCCGCGCGTCCCCCCCGTGGCCAGGAAAGAACTTCACGTCCCTCAACTTCTCCTGGAGGTAAAGGCGATGCTCAGAAAGGGCGCCATCGAACTCGTCCCAAAGAGGCTTCGGGGCTCCGGAGTCTACTCGCGTTACTTCCTCGTGAAGAAGAAGACGGGAGGATGGCGCCCCATCCTGGACCTGCGACGCCTGAACAAGTTCATCAAGGCGCAGAAGTTCCGGATGGTCACCCTCCAGCACGTCCTGGGTCAGCTGGAGGAAGGAGACTTCCTATCGTCGTTGGATTTGGAGGATGCCTACTTCCACATTCCCATCCTAAAGGGGCACCGAAAATTCCTCAGATTCGTGGTCCAAGGGCGTCATTACCAGTTCAAAGCCCTTCCCTTCGGACTGCGGTCGGCACCCAGGGTTTTCACCAAGTGCCTCGCACCGGTGGCGGCGCAGCTGCGCCGCGAGGGGATTCACGTCTACCCCTACCTGGACGACTGGCTCATCCGCGCCAAGACGAGGGAGCTCGCCGTGGTCCACACGGCAAGGACCGTCCAACTCCTCACGGACCTGGGATTCTCCGTGAACTACGCCAAATCCCACCTGGTGCCCGCGCAAGTCGCACTGTTTCTGGGAGCGAGGCTCGACACAGTGTCCCTTCTGGCCTCCCCGTCGGAGGAGAGGACCAGGACCATCTTGGGCAAGGTGCAACGGATGTTGGTGGCCGACGCGGCCAAGGTGAGGTCCATCAAGTCCCTCCTCGGGATGATGTCTTCCTGCATCTACCTCATTCCCATGTGCAGGCTCCGGATGCGCCCGTTGCAAGAGTTCCTGGATGCGCGCTGGATCCAGACGACGGGCAGCTTCGAGGAAAGGATCAAGCTCGACGAGAGTTTCCGACGAGCGATACGGTGGTGGGGCACCCGCGCGCATCTGACGGCGGGCATGGACTTCCAGACCCCAGCCCACCAGGTGACTGTGACCACGGATGCCTCCCTAGAAGGGTGGGGAGCGCACACCGAAAATCTGCACGCAAGGGGACTTTGGCTCCCGACGGAGAAGTCCCTGCATATCAACGTCCTGGAGCTCCGTGCAGTGTTTTGGGCCCTCAGGTCCTTCCTTCCGTCCCTCAAGGGCAAGGTGGTGAGGATCTTCACCGACAACACCACCACCATGTTTTACATCAGGAAACAGGGCGGAACCAGGTCCCCAGCGCTGTCCAAGGAGGCGCAGGACCTGTGGCATTGGGCCGTCGCCCAAGGGATTCTTCTGGTGCCGTTTCATCTGGCAGGGATAAAAAACACCATCGCCGACTCACTCAGCAGGGAGCTGCGCTCGTGCCACGAGTGGGAACTACGGCAGGATCTGGTGGATCGCCTCTTCCGACGGTGGGGCACACCCCAGATCGACCTGTTCGCGACGGCGACGAACACCAAGTGCCGGAGGTTCGCCAGCAGGTTTCCCCAGACGAGGAGCATGGGCGATGCTTTCTCGTTCCCCTGGGAGGGCCTGTTCCTCTACGCGTTCCCTCCCTTGCCTCTGCTAATCCGGCTCGTCAACCAGCTCAAGAGGTCACGGTGCAGGATGATCCTCGTCGCACCTGCGTGGCCGAGGCAGATATGGTTCCCGGACCTTCTGGACTTGTCGGCGTCCCCGCCAATCAAGCTGCCGGCGGACGCGGATCTACTCTCCAGGGAAGGAGGCGCCATCCTCCACCACGACCCGAAGTCGCTGAACTTGCAGGCCTGGCTCCTGCAGCGTTAGAGTTTGGAGGATACGACATACCGGCCGATTGCAGAGAGGTTCTTGCAAAGGCCAGGGCGTCCTCGACTCTTAAATGCTACGGACACAAATGGAAGAGGTTCTCTGTCTGGTGCCACGCACAGAAGATTAACCCTCTACGGATTACGGCTCCCCAAGTGCTGCCGTACCTGCTGACGCTGGCCAAAGCTGGTCTGGCACACGCGTCCATCAAGATTCATCTTGCTGCGATCTCCCGATACACCAGAACCACGGGCCGGACGTCCTTGTGGTCTCATCGTCTGGTGAAAGAGTTCATGAAGGGACTGTTCAGATCGTTCCCGCCGGTGAAGGCTCCGGCCCCGGCGTGGGAGCTCAACGTGGTACTGACCAAACTCATGGGACCTCCGTTCGAGCCTCTGCACTCGGCCCCGTTGAAGTTTCTATCGTGGAAAACAGCTTTTCTCGTGGCCATCACCTCCGCACGACGAGTGGGAGAGATCCAGGCCCTTTCTTGCAAGGCCCCGTACTTGACTTTCCACGACACGAGGGTAGTGCTCAGGACGCACCCCTCCTTCATGCCCAAGGTACCGTCGGACTTTCATCTCAACGAACCCTTGGTGTTACCTGTGTTCTTCCCGTCGCCTTCGTCGCCGGCTGAGAGGACTTTGCACTCGCTGGATGTAGCTAGAGCGCTGAAGTTCTACGTGGACCGCACGAAAGGTTTTCGGAAGACGTCACAACTCTTTGTGAACTTTGGACCTGTCAATCAGGGGAAGGCTCTCTCGAAGGCTTCCATCTCCAGATGGCTCTCCGGCTGTATCATGTACTGTCACCGGTTGGCAAACCGACCGCTGCCTGGCCGTCCGAGAGCCCATTCCACCAGAGCGATCGCAGCTACCACGGCGTTCCTATCTGGTGTGCCCCTGCTGGACATATGCAGGGCTGCTACGTGGAGGTCGACGCACACCTTCACGAAATTCTACTGCGTCGACCGGGATTCCAGGGAGGAGTCCAGGGTCGGCCAAGCAGTGCTGCGCAACCTGTTCGCCTGAGGTGAGCCTGGTGAGGAGGTAAGATGCTTAATGTTGAGTTGATGTGATGCTTAATGTTGAGCCTTTGCCACCTCCCGTGGTTGTGCATGTGTGTACTGCTATGTATTCTTTATTCATGAGCATGTGAATCCATGCCAGACCCCATGCTGGAGAAGGAACAAGTTACTTACCTGTAACTGTTGTTCTCCAGCATGGGTCTGGCATGGATTCACATGCGAACCCTCCCGCCTACCCCTCTGCGGCTCTTCACTTGGTCATACTGCCACTTCACGTGCTTCCAAATCTGAAGATGGCTGCCAGAGGCGGTGCTTAGGTAGAGGGCAGTCATTGGCTGTGGTCAGTATGACGCAGAGACCAGTGATTGGTTATTACTACGAAAGACAGATCAGAAACGAAACTGATACTGGTTTTTTCTTTACCGAGGATTCCCAGCCTGACGACGGGGAATATTCATGAGCATGTGAATCCATGCCAGACCCATGCTGGAGAACAACAGTTACAGGTAAGTAACTTGTTCCATATTTACATCACATATTTAGTAGAGCAAGTATCCGTCCGAGTTCCATCTCGGTGAGAGCTTTAGTGCAGATTTGAAAGTTTTTCGCACTTTTGATTGGGTATCAAATGTCAGATTTGTCCACCTTTTTCTACATATATGCGCATGACATCTGGGCATAATCCTGTGAAGTTTCATTTTCTAGCATCATCACAATTGCTACAAAATTACAGTTTCGGTAGTCCTGTCTCTGAACAAAGCACAGAGTAGTTTCAAACTGTGAGCAGAATTTTCAGGTTACCCTATTTTTTTACAAATTTTGCACAGTTCTGTCTTTTTTCAAAAAGATATTTTCATGGGGGTTAAGGTACACATCTGTCTGGTCCCGCCCCCATGGTTTTGCTGGGCTAAGCGATCCAGGCATCTCTTCCTGCTGGCAGTTAGTTTGTGTTGACACTTGAATACCCTTTCAGCTCAGGAAGTCTATTGTCTCTCCCCAGAGAAGCGCAGCTAAATCGCCTCCTCCTTTCATTAGCATCCTGGGCAGAGAGCAAAATGAAGGCACCTTTGTTTGGGGCAAACTGTGGAATGTGCTTTGAAGTCCTCTGGCTGGTATCAGTTCACTTTAAAACACTTTGTTTAAAATTGTCTTTGGTAAATAACTTTACATTTTCAACAAGTAGCCAAACAGATTTCTAATTTCAGTCTTTTTAAAACAGAGATTGAATAGTAGCAACCTATATTGCTTTGATGGCAAGTCTCCAACAATTTGATCTTAATGTACAAGTTTAAACTAAGTGTAGGTAAATGACAGCTTTGATAGAGGCAGGTGGCGGTACTGCGCCCATATTCTAATAGACTTTTCCAGGCAAGCCTTTTTTTTTTTTTTATGTGTATATTCTTGTGATGAAATCTGCTTCTCCTGACATGGTGGGCTTATGGGGATTCCTTAAATAAGGTAATGGTTAACACCCAACAAGGATGTTGGATCTTTTCTGAGGTTTGGGAACCATTATTTTGCAATTTCAACAGCCATGGAAAAACGGATTTTAGAGCACTTCTAGGTTTTCCTGGCAATGAAGCACTGCCTTTTCAGGTAGTTCCATTTCACTCCGTGGGCAGCCCACTGACTGGTTTTGGCAGTGTGGTCTCCTGTTCTACCACTGACACAGGCAAAGTAGATTGTCAGCCTATTTTTCCGGTTTCCCTGCGCACTTCTCAGATTTTTAGTGCGCATAGGACTTTTTGGCAGCCATTCTGTTTCTGGTGCCACCAGCACACAGTGATGTCGCAGGGCAGAGACCAGTGGGTCAGAACATCCCACAGCTGGTTTATCTGGAGTTCTGGTTGGCGGGCAGTGTTGAGTGGTATGTGATGGTGTGCCAGGTGAAACTGCTGCGAGAGCGGACGGCCCCTGGGTTATGATCGAAAGTGGAGCATTCAATGGGTTTAGTGGCTTAGTATTGGGAAGAGCCAGGTTTTAAGGGCCTGCCTGAATTTCAGGTGGTTTTCGATGTTGCAAATGTGTAAGGGGATGGAATTCCAGAATGTTGCCGCTTGGACAGAGGAGGAGCCTCCAAGTTTTATGGAGTTATGCAGTGGGATCACTAGCCGAAATGCGTTGCGAGAGCTGAGGTTCCTGGAGGGCAGGTAAGGGACAATTTTGTCTTTCAGGAATTCAATGCCAGTGTTGTGTATTACTCGATGGGTGATGCAAATATCTTTGAAGGTGGTGCATCGAGCAAAAGGGAGCCAGTGGAGGGCTCTCAAGGTAGGGCTGATGTGTTCTCTGGCAGGAAGGTTAATGAACAGGTGTGCTGCTGCCTTTTGGATTCTTTGGAGTTTCCTTAGTTGGGATGCGTGCGCTCCTAGGTAGAGGCATTTTGCATACTCAAGGCGGGAGATGGATGATGGAGTTGATAGCCGAGAAGTGGTGGGGATCGGTGAGGTAGGGGAAAATCCGCTTGAGGATACGTAAGTGAAAGAAACAGGTTTTGGATATTCTGGTGGTGTTTGGTGCAGGATAGATCTGAGTCGAATTTGCATCCAAGGTTTTTGACCACGATTGAAGGTACTGGTGCTTGTCCTAGTGATTCGGGCCAGGGGATTGGTTGAGGGATGTTTTCCTGCAGAGTAGGATTTCGGTTTTCCCAGGGTTGAGGATGAGGTGGTTGGTTGTCATCCAGTGATCACTATCGGGGAGGTCCGGGCTGCCGGATCCTTTGGAATTTGGGATTGAGGATGATCTGGGTATCCTGCGTAGTTGTAGTATGTAAGGTTGTAGGAACGGATGATTGCGGGAATGGGTTGTTTGTAGAAATTGAAGATTAGCGGTGATGTGGATGCTGCTTGGATGACACCTTTGCAGACTGGACGGGATATGGAAGTGAATTGTTCGAGGTGCATGATTTGGGACTGGTTGGAGATGAAGTAAGAGATTCAAGATAGGGCTGTTCTTTTGATTCCTAGTGTATGTGGTCAATGGTATTGAAGGCTGCTGACAGTTCGAGAAGTATGAGAACCGCACAGCAGTCTGCTTCGGCTGTTAGGTCTTCCCAGATGGAGACTAGGGATGCTTCTGTTCCCATTAGTGGCCTAAAACCTGATTGTTCTGGATCTAGGTGGTTATTGGATTCAGTAAATTGACCAAGCTATTAGTATCATAAGATGAGGAATACAAGGGAGGAAAATCCAATCACGGTAAGTAACTTGTTCTTCTGTCTGCTGCTCTGAACCACATAAAGACCCTTTCAGGGTAGCAACTTGTGTCTGGAATACCCATGCTCTTACCTTAAAACACACAGTGTATACTACCACCACTCGTGGACAATTTTCTGTTTCTCTTTACATTGCAAGCAAAGCTGTATTTTCTCTACTAGATCAGACTATCACCCCTCCTATCGACTGCTACTCCAAGACTGGTGAAAGGAGCACCTCAGGCTAACGTGTCAATGCTAATTGCAAAATTGATGTTTGGTAGCTGAAAGGTTACACATTAATTTAAACCACTGGCAATGGCTCGGCATATCTTCCAGACCCATGTGAGAGGGAAGGAAATGCCTAGACATGGATCCCTTGCTTGCTGTGTCATAGGCGACCAAGCTTCACCTCACTGAGGTGGCCCAACAAGGCTGAAACCTGTCTTAGATTGCTTGCGTTTCTCTGCAGAGGGGACATAGCTCAGCATTTCAGGCTTGTCTTCTCTTAGAGAGGTATTGGAGTTGCATACGGTGTCACTGCTATCGTTTTTTATTTATACCACGCCGGTGGCCCGTGGGCATTTCGGCACAGAATTACACTCAGTGAACAACCATTTAAGACAGGACAAGCAAGGTAGCGGATTCAAATAAAAAGGCGCAGGTAGGAGCTACTTTAACAAGGTTCTGCTCCAGATCAAACAAAGAAGCTGTCCAGTTTGCCGTTGGATACTTGCCGTGGTCAACCATCCTCTCCAAAACGAGAGCATCCTGCAGGCCCACCATTTGGACGCATGTGGGACCATAAGTGATTGACCCATCAGTAAGTCCATATATCGATGAGGGTATTCTGCCTTTCTCCAGCATGGATTCACATGCTCATGAATATTCCCCATCCTCAGGCTGGGAATCCTCAAAGAAAAAATCAGTTTCACTTCTGAACTGTCTTTCTCCTAACACCCAATCACTAGTCTCTGGGTCATACTGCCCCCAGCCAATGGCTGCCCTCTACCTAAGCCCCTCCTCGGGCAGCCATCTTCAGATTTTTACCGCATGTTCAAGTGTTGGGAGTCCTCGTGCTATAGCTCTCGAGCTTTTACTGTTTGTAATTTTAATTAGTTTGCTCTAATTTGTTGGATCGATGGAGCTTGAGGCTCGATTGACCAATCATCTGACTAACGGTGACCCGTTTTTCGGAACTTACTACACCCCTCAAGAGCGATTTGTCATCAAGAGGAAAGTCGATGCCTCTGTTCAGGATTTGCAGTGGATGCGGCCTACAGAACATTTTCCTGGACAATGGGCACTCCCTGTGCCTCTACTACCTGCATACCGACCAGATGCACGTGCAGGAGGCCTGTGCGTTTTCCAAGGATATGGTTCCCCGCACCATGAAGAACCGTTGCGAGCGGCTTACCAAGTGGCTCCAGTCAGCTGAGTCCTGGTCACCCAGCCGAAAGAAGAAATCTGAACGGTCTTCGAAGACCTTTGAGGGCGCACTGGTGACGGGGGCCCAACAGAAGGCAAAGCACTGCGGGTCTGCGGGCACCGGAAGCGCCGTTGGGGTGGGCTCCTTGGCGGCCAGGGCGGGCGCAGCATCTCCGGCACCTTCGACCATGAGCCAGCGGTCCAGCTCGGCGAAAAAGAAGTCGGACCACCCGGGTAAACTTCTGGAGAAGTCCCAGTCAGCTTCTCCAGAAGGCCAAAGGGGAGCGTGGCGCTGACCCTCCCCCACGGTGAAGGCCCCAAATGTGACCAGGGTCATGAAAGCCCACGTTCACCCAGCGAAAACATCCATTGAAGGAGTGGTGGCAAAGGCCGTTGATGCGGGTTAACTGGAAAAGGCCTCCAGAGCGAGAGTTTCCCTGCCGGCCGTAGAGAAGACACCAGTGAAGACTATGCTGGTCATCTCCCCGAAACCATCTCCCCTGATCGAGAAGGGTGGGGGGGGGGGAGACACGGTAGTCCTGCAAGGCATGAACATCTCTGAAGAGGAGCTTACTGTTCTTAAGACTGTTTTGGATGAAAAGTTTGTTGAGGCCGGGTCCTACGGGAGGGACCCCCGACAAGGCAGATGTGGAGAGTGGCTAAGACACTGATGAGGATCCAGGACACTACGCCACTGCCGCCGTCCCCTCTGCTGCAGCCACCACCGGCGGACATTTCGGTGGACATCCTTTAGGCTTTGCACACCCTGTGCTCCGAGATTCGGACAAAGATGCCCCTGTCGCCGTCGGGCGACGCGCGGCACCTGGGCCGTCTGGAGAACCCCCACACAAGAAGAGGAGAGTTCATCCTTGACCTCTTTACCATCCATCGCCTCCATCTCCTCTACCGAGTGACGAGACGGAACCGGATACGACAGGCACGGGTACGGACGGCAGAGTGGATCTTGTGTCCCCGCTGCCCAGAGCCTCGCCGTCCATCGAGATTGGCTCGTTTCATGCCATGATCTCGAGGGCCTCGGAGTTGTTCCAACTGGCTCCTAGGGAAAAGAAGGAAGGCTTCCTGTACCAGCACAGGGAGGCTAAGAGGAAGATTGTGCTGTCTATCCCGCTGTTGGACGACATTTGGGACGAGGGACTGTCCCTCATGAAGAACCCGTCCTCTGCTCCGTGCTTGAGATCACAGCCTTCCCCGGATTCGGTGGTCTCGGCGGCTCGGAGGAAGTCTGCGGGTTCGTCTGTGTCGATGTCCTTTGCCCCCCCGGACAGCGATGGAAAGAAGCTGGACAAGTCATCACGTCGGCAGCGACGACCATCAAGGTGGCCAACGCCCTCGTCATTGTGGCTCGTTGCGACAGGGAACTCCGGTTCAAGATCGCTCCCCTCCTGGACTTCCTTCCCGACAAGAGAGCGGAAGCGCTGGAGATCCTGCAGGAAGGTGAGGTGGAATTGGACCATGCCATCACGGTGGCCACGGGGTTCTGCCAAATGGGCAACAGTGTTTGCCTTTGTCGGCGGGGTTGGTTGAAGGCCACTAACTTCCGCCAGGATGTGCAGTCGAGGGTGTTGGACATGCCCTTCGACGGGGATAACTTGTTTGGCAAGACTGTTGACGAGGCCATCAAGGCGGATAGCAAGACGGCGTGCGCTTTGGGCACGCTTCAGCAGCGATGGCCGTCCTTTCGGACCTCCGGAGGAAAGTCCAGGGTTCCTCCAAAGGCTTCAGTGGCTTTGCATCATCTTACCGTCAACTGTCCCGCTCTTCGACCCAGGAGGCCTACAGGGGCTGCAGCAAGCCCAGAGGACGTCGCCAAGGTCCCCAAGGCGGCCCCCCCTCCTTGGCAAAGCAGGACTGAACCGGCCGGGACGTCAGGGCCCCGAAGCACGTACCCCGGTGGGAGGCCTGCTGGCGAACTTCGTCAGCGTGTGGAAGACCATCTCCACCGACCGTTTGGTGCTGTACGTGCTGGCCCACGGGCACACTATGGAATTCCAACGGAAGTGTCCTTATACCACCCGTGGCCAGCCAGGAAAACCACGCCCCCCCCCCCAGCTTCTGTTGGAAGTGCGGGCCATGCTGAAGAAGGGTGCAATAGAGCTCGTTCCCAAAGAGGCTCAAGGGCTCGGAGTGTACTCAGTACTTCCTCGTCAAGAAAGACGGGCGGTTGGCAGCGTATCCAGGTCCTCTGCCGCTTGAACAAGTACATCACATCCCAGAAGTTTCGGATGGTCCCCCTTCAGAACGTGCTAGGACAGCTGGAAGAAGGGGGATTTCCTGTAGTCGCTGGACCTGGAGGATGCTTACTTTCACATCCCCATCCACAAGGGGCACTGCAAATTCCTGCGCTTCGTGGATCAAGGGCAGCACTATCAGTTCAAGGCCCTTCCCTTCGGATTAAAGTCAGCACCAAGGGTTTTCACCAAGTGCCTGGTGCCAGTGGCGGTGCAGCTGCGTCTACGTGGGATCCACGTTTATCCCTACCTGGACGACTGGCTCATCCAAAAGAAATTGAGGGAGATCGCCGTCGCTCACACGGCGGAAACCGTCCAGCTGCTGACAGAGCTGGGGTTCTCGGTGACCTATGCAAAGTCTTGCTTGGTGCCATCGCAAGACTCACGGTTTCTGGGGTCTCGACTCAACAGTGTCGTGCCTGGCATCTGTCGGAAGAGAGGATAGCGGCCATCCTGGGCAAGGTGCAACAGCTGTTGTACCTGAAGATCGCAAGGGTAAGGTCCATCAAATGCCTTCTCGGCATGTTGTCATGCATAGAACTCATTCGACTGTGCAGGCTGTGGATGCGGCCACTGCAAGAGTACCTAGAAGCCCATTGGATCCACATATCGGGAAGCTTTGAGGACAAGATCTCTCTCCTGGCGAGACGTTCCGTCGAGCGATACGGTGTCTGCGCGCATCTGTCGGCGGGCACGGACTTCCAGCCCCCACTTCATCAGGAGACGGTCACGACGGGCGCCTCCCTAGAAGGATGGGGCGCACACATCGGAGGTCTCCATGCAAGATGCTTGTGACTGCCAGAGGAGTTGTTGTTGCATATCAACCTTCTGGAGCTACTGGCAGTGTTTTGAGCCCTCCAGTCTTTCCTTCCGTCCCTCAAAGGAAAGGTGGTACGGGTCTTCACGGACAACACCAACATTGTTCTACATCCGGAAGCAGAGGGGCTCCAGATCCCCAGCACTCTCCAGAGAGGCACAGGACCTATGGCACTAGGCCGTGTCCCAAGGGATTTTCCTCGTCTTGTTTCATCTGCCGGGAGTGAAGAACATAATCGCTGACTCCCTCACCAGGGAGCTGCGCTCGTGCCATGAGTGGGATATTCGGCAGGATCAAGTGGATCTTCTGTTCCGACGATGGGGCAATCCCCACATTGATCTGTTCCGACGATGGGGCAATCCCCACATCGATCTGTTTGCGACGGCGACGAACACCAAGTGCCGGATGTTCGCCAGCAGGTTTCCCCAGCTGGGGAGCATGGGGGATGCGTTCTTTCCTGTGGGTCAGCCTGTTTCTCTATGCGTTCCTGCCGTTGCTTCTGCGACTCATCAATCAACTCAGACGGTCCCGGTGCAGGATGATTCTTGTCGTACCGGCGTGGCCGAGACCAATATGGTACCCAGACCTTCTGGACTTGTCAGCGTCCCCTCCGGTCCAGATTCTGTTGGTCGCAGATCTTCTCAGCGATCCTGCATCACGACCCAGGGACGCTCCACTTGCAGGCCTGGCTCCTGCAGCACTAGAGTTTGGAAGATACGAGATCCCGGCGGATTGCAAGGAGGTACTTGCCAAGACCAGGGCTTCGTCTAAACTGAAGTGCTACGGACATAAGTGGAAGAGGTTCACCGTCTGGTGCCGTGCACGGACAATAAACCCTCTACGGATTAAGTCCCCTCAGGTGCTGCCGCACTTGCTGGCGCAAGCTTCCATCAAGATTCATCTGGCGTCTATATCCCGCTACACCAGAACTCTGGGGCTGTGGTCGCACCGCCTGGTCAAGGAGTGCATGAAAGGACTTTTTTCCGCTCAATCCCGCCGGTGAAGGCTCTGGCCCCGGCGTGGGAGCTCAATGTGGTGCTGACTAGGCTCATGGGTCCCCCGTTCTAGCCTATGCATTCGGCGCTGATTGCATTTTTATCATGGAAGACAGCGTTTCTTGTGGCCAACACCTCTGCACGACGAGTGGGAAAGATCCAGGCCATCTCCTGTGTATTTTACATTTCACGAAACAAGGGTAGTGCTGCGGACGCACCCCTCCATGCCCAAGGTGCCAGCGGACTGTCATCTAAACGAGCCCTTGGTGTTACCTGTTTTCTTCCCGACGACTTTGTCGCCGGCTGAGAGGACTTTGCACTCGCTAGATGTGGCTAGACCGCTGAAGTTCTACGTGGACCGCACAAAGAGTTATCGGAAGATCACAGCTGTTTGTGAACTTTGGCCCCGTGAACAACCAAGGGAAGGCCCTCTCCAAGGCTTCCATTTCCAGGTGGCTCTCTGGCTGCATCACTTATTGTCACTGGTTGGCAAACCGACCGTTGCTGGCCGTCCGAGAGCCCATTTGACCAGAGTGATTGCTGCAACTACGGCTTTCCTGTCTGGTGTGCCCCTGCTGGACATCTGCAGGGCTGCTACGTCGAGGTCGGCGCACACCTTCACGAGATTCTATTGCGTCGACCGGGATTCCAGGGAGGAGTCCAGAGTCAGCCAAGCAGTGCTGCACAACCTGTTTGCTTGAAGGTGAGCCTGGTGAGGAGGTTAAGAGATGCTTAATGTTGAGCCTTGCCACCTCCTGTGGTTGTGCATGTGTGTACTGCTATGTATTCTTTATTCATGACCATGTGAATCCATGCCAGACCTAATGCTGGAGAAGGAACAAGTTACTCGCCTACAACTTGTTCTCCAGCATGGGTCTGGCATGGATTCACATGCGAACCCTCCCGCCTACCCCTCTGCGGCTCTTTTCTTGGTCCTACTGCCACTTTACATGCTACCAGATCTGTAGATAGCTGCCTGAGGAGGGGCTTGGGTAGAGGGCAGCCATTGAGTGGGGGCAGTATGACCCAGAAACCAGTGATTGGTTGTTAGGAGAAAGACCCAAAGTGATACTGAAACTGATTTTTTTTCTTTACCAAAGATTCCCAGCCTGACAACGGGGAATATTCATGATCATGTGAATCCATGCCAGACCCATGCTGGAGAACAACAGTTACAGGTAAGTAACTTGTTCCTTGTATGCTAAAGGTTTTCATGACCGAATGACTGGTGGTATTGAGTTTCTACACTTCCTGGTCTCTGACACCCTTCTGGCGGACACTGCTGTACTGGTCCTTAAATCTCGGTAAATTCTGGAGGTGGTGCACTCAGGCTAATACAGCAGGATGCAATATATGAAGCCTTGAGATCTCGAGAAAGCCTTACTGTAGCAGTAAGTTTCATGCAAGATGCAGTGCTTTCCAGTCAGAAAAATATTCTGTAAAATTAACTATGCTCATGGTGTCTGGCATGGATTCACATGCGCATGAATATTCCCCGTCATGCTGGGAATCCTCTGTAAAAGAAAAAATCTGTTATGTTTCTGAACTGCCTTTCTCCTAACAACCAATCACTGAGCTGTGGGTCATACTGCCCCTAGCCAATGACTGCCCTCTACCTAAGCCCTTCCCCTGGCAGCCATCTTCAGATTTTTACCACATGTTCAAGTGTTGGGAGTCCTCGTGCTTAGCTCTCAAGCTTTTACTGTGATTTTTTTGGTTTTTTGGAAGAGCTTTACTCTATTTTTTGGTCAATCAAGGCTTGTGCTCCACCGATCACCCTTTCGATTAACGGACCCGGTTTTTGGCTTTTTCAGTGCCCCTCAAGGGCAGATTCTGTTGAGTTTCTTTGTGGAAGCTTCCAGAAGATTCTTCGGGCCTACGCTGTGTGCACCATGTCAGACAAGGATTCCACCGCCCCCCCTTTCAAGCTTTGCTCAGTCTGTGGCTTACAGAATGTTTTCTTGGACGACAAACATTCCCAGTGCCTTTACTGCCTGTACCTAACAAACAAGGACGATTGTGCATTTTGCTGTGAATTCTCAACACGCACGTTGAAGGATCATCATAAGCAACTGAATGAGTGGCTGCAGGCCAATGCCTCTGCACCAGGTGGGTCCCAAGAGCATGCCTTTCCCGGATCTGGGAAAGCTGAGCGGGCTTCTGGTCCTTTGAGGGTGCCTCCCCCACAGGGTTCCAACATACCAAGCACCGCAAGTCCACTGTCACCGGGAGCACCGTTGTGGCGAGCTCTGCAGCGGCCAGGGCGTCTCCGATGTCTCCAGCAACTTCGGTCACCAGCCAACGCTTAGGATCTTCATCCAAGAGGAAATCGGGTAAACTCAAGGAGAAGTCCAGGGCCAGCCTGCCCTCGACGGAAAAGTCCAAGGGGGACCAAGGCTCCAACCCGCCACCTAAGGAGAAGGCCAAGCAGGACAAGGCGTCTGGGACGGCCACAAAGGCCAAGCAGGACAAGGTGTCTGGGACGGCCACGAAGGCCAAGCAGGACAAGGGACCGATCCTGGCGGTGAAGGCCCAGGTATACCCAACAAAGGCTCCGCCTTCCATCGAGGTGGTGGTGTCCATTTCGAAGGCAGCAGAGGCGGATCCGCAGGGCGCACCTCCAAGGCAAGAGCGTCCCTCCCTGCCAGGAGGGAGTATTCATTCCAACCCATTGAGAAGACCCCAGAGAAGATGATGCTGGTCATCTCCCCGAGACCGTCGCCCTCTGGACGCGAAGAAAGGGAGGAGGCGTGGAGGTCCTACAGGGCATGGATATCTCCTCTGAGGAGGAGCTTGTCTACCTTCAGACCATCCAGGAGGACGGGAACAACGGGTTCAGGCCCTATGTCGAGGGCGGCGATGATAAAGGTGACAACAACCATTGAGGAAGGCGACGGAGAGCCTCAGGACGACGAGGGCCTTGGCTCTCTACTTGCAACCCAGCCTCCTATTCCACCTCCGCCTCAGCTGCCCCCTAGAGACCTCTGTGGACATTCGCTCTACACTACATACACTGTTATCCGAGATACAGATGAGGATCCCTGTTATGCCGACGGCCCTGCCCACGTTAGCGGCCGACCCTCTGGCAATGGTGGAACTGCCAGCCAAGAGGAGGCGGCACCCACTGCCTCCTTGCCACCCTTCGCCACCATCTCCTCCCCGAGGGATGAGACTGGCACGGACGACGGTGGGATGGGGGGGGCCTCCTGTCGCCGCCTACCAGATCCTCCCCGCCAGACGAGATGGGCTTGTTTCATGCGATGAGCTCCAGAGGTTCGGAGCTCTTCCAGCTCGTGCCAGAACAGGAGGGCTTCCTATACCAGCACCGCAAGGCAAAGAGACCATCTCTTCAGTCCCACTCTTGGATGACCTTTGGGATGAAGGACTGTCTCATGAAGGACCCTTCTATGGCCCCGGCGAAGAGGGACTGCCTAGAGAAGAAATACCAGGTGCCGGACTCTGCACCCAAGTGCTTGCGGGCCCACCCGTCACCGGGCTCTGGTCTCTGCAGTGGCCAAGTCGTCGTCGGGCGCTTCATCCTCTGCAGCATCTACCCTTCCTTACAGCGAGGGGGGATGAAGTTAGATGCTGTGTGACGACATGTTATCGACTCTGCAGCGACGACCATCAAGGCTGCCTTCACTATCGTAGTGTGCTACAACCGCGTGCTGTGGTTCAAGATCACTCCTCTTCTGGACTTCCTCCCCGACAAGAAGTTGGAGGCATTGGAGATTGTGAAAGAAGGCGAGGTGGCTTTGGACCACGCCATCACGGTGGCGACGGACATCGCCGACGCGGGGTTCTGCCAGATGGGCAACAGCGCTTGCCTTTGATGTCGTGGCTGGCTCAAGGCTGCCAGCTTTCAACAGGATGTCCAGATGAGGGTTCTGGACATACCCTTTGACAGACACAATCTCTTTGGGAAGGCTGTAGATCTACAGGCCATCAAGGCATAGACGGCATTTTCCCTGGGCACGCTACAGCGACGGCCATCCTTTTGATCCTCAGGAGCAAGTCTCCCTGTTCTTCCAAGGGTTACTACAGGAGCTCTTATTCGTACCGCCAGCCCTCCCCCCCCCCCCTCCTCAGCCCAAGAGACCAACAGGGGCCGTTCAAGGCTTTCGGAGGAGGACGTAGTCGTGGCCAGGGACCCCAATGCAGCCAGTCTACGTGTAAGCAAGAATGAACCGAGCCGTGACGTCTGTCCCCCACCAGTGCACCCCGGTTCTAGGAAGCTGGCGAACTTAGTCACCGTGTGGAAGACAGTATCCACCGGCCGTTGGGTGCTGGGCCCTCTCGCCCGCGGGCACACCCTGGAGTTACGACCGAAGTCTCCCCTAATACCACCAGTGGCCCGTCAGGAAAACCACATCCCTCAGCTGTTTGCTGGAGGTTCGGGCCATGCTAAACAAAGGGGAGAAAGAGCTTGTCCCGGCGTGGCTCTGGTGCTCCGGAGTGTTCTCAAGGTACTTCCTCGTGAGAAAGAAGACCGGGGGGGCTGGATGCCCATTCTCGACCCCCGACGACTAAACAAATGCATCAAGTCTCAGAAGTTCCGAATGGTCACTCTTCAACACGTGTTCGGACAGCTAGAAGAGGTTCTGTCATCGTTTGACCTGGAGGATGCATACTTCGACATCCCAATTCACAAGGGACACTGCAAGTTTCTGCGCTTTGTCGTTCAGGGAAAGAGTTACCAATTCAAGGCCTGTCCCTTCGGATTGAAGTCTGCGCCAAGGGTCTTCACCAAGGGCCTGGAGCCGGTGGCGGCTCATCTGTGACTGCAAGGGATCCAAGTCTACCCTTACTTGGATGACTGACTCCGGGCCAGCTCAAGGAGCATTGCCATTGACCACGCGGCGAGGACCGTCTGCCTGCTCACGGATCTGGGGTTCTTGGTCAATTATGCAAAGTCCTGCTTGATTCCATCGCAGGACGCGCTGTTCCTAGGATCCCGGCTCAACGCGGTGTCAGACAGCTGGTGAGGCACTTTGGCTCTCACCTACTGCAACTCCTGACCCAGACGTTATTTGTCTGGACCCTCCCAACCGAGGCAGCCTTTGCCCATTGATTACCAGATGGCTTTCAATGCCATCCTGAAGGTGCCCACTGACCACTTCCAGATTGCCACTCGGGAGGCTATTGATGATTTTGCGGTGGACGACATCCAAGGGACAACAGTCCCACAAGCAATTCTCCTGCTGGATTCCATTAAGATGCACCTTCCTTACTGTCCCCTTCGCTCATAAGAGATGTCAACCCTCCACCAGGAAGCAGGCTGGGGTGCCACCATCTACTGCAGAGCGTACCGCCCCTTCCCCCGACAACTAATGCAAGAAGCTCTATGCCCTTGGCTAGCTTATCACTACGTCTGCCGCATACTCCACCAGAATAGCAAATGATACTACTCTTCTCACGAGTTATAGCGATGTGCAGTGGAACCTGCTTGAAGAATGCCTCCAAGAGGGAACGAAAGTAACACACAACATCCTTAAGAACACGGTAGATGCTGCAGAGACGGCGGGACGCACTCTTGCACAGGGTACCCTTCTCAAGTGGCACACCTGGCTTAAGAATTCAAGTTTTAAGCCAGAGACCCAGGCCTCCTTGATAAACCAGCCAGTGGAGGAGTCTAATTTGTTTGGCAAGGCTGTGGATGACGCCTTAGGAACAGCTAAGGAGCAGCACGAGACATTAAAATCCCTCCACCAAATAACAGCCAAACCCTTTCAACAGCAGGGAGGGGTCAAACTCTTGCTGTTCCTTTCAGGGCAGTCCTTCTGCAGATCTCTACACGGACAATACGGCTCAGGGCGTACCGCCTGGTCCTCTGGACAGGGTTCAACTGGCACCAGCCAGTATCAACAAAGGGGAAAGCACAGATGCAAGGGTAGGGTCAGAAACTCCACCCAAAGAGGTTCCCTGGCCTCTGCACCAGTGACTCGCCAGTCCGGGTCCCCTCCCACGCCTCCCCGGTCGGGGGACAGCTATCATCATTCCTTCACGCATGGAAGGGGGATCACCTCAGACCAGTGGGTGCTCAAGACAGTCACCCACGGTTATTGTATAAATTTCCACCGGTCACCTTGATACCATCCTCCAAAGAGCAGACCATCACCAGCGCACCTGTAACTCCTGCTGTAAAAGGTGCAAATCCTTCAAGACCATAGAAGTAGTCCCTATTTATAAGGTAAACAAGGGTATTTATTCAGTGTACTTCCTTGTACTCAAAAAGGATCTCACCATGCACCCTGTTTTAGACTTGCGAACAAATGTCAACCACAAGAGTTCAGAAGGACTACACTGCAGGAAATACCACTGCTGGTACAGGGCATTACATGGCAACATTGGGTATGAAAGATGCATACTTTAATATTTCAATGTTGCCAGCGCGCACAAAGTACCGAAGGTTCATGATCGGTTCAAGGTTCTTCTTTTCGGCATTGCCTCTGCTCCAGGTGTTCACGAAGGTACTGGCGGTAGTAGCGGCTCACCTGCGCAGGCAGTCCATACCAGTATACCCATACCTCGGCGACTGGCTCATAACGGGATTTGTACAGAACATGCCTTACAAACAACCAGAAGACGATAGATCTCCTATTCAGTCTACAGTTCTCGATCAACGAGAAGAAATCCAGTGTAGATCCGAGCCAAGTCAAACAGTTTCTGGGGGCTCTAATTTGGACCGAGACCGCCTAGTCTCTCTCCGGGCATGTTCAGAACATGCTGTTCCCGATCCCTCACTATGTAGCCAGTCACGAGGTGACCGTATGCAAGGCCAATGTGACTTTTGGGGATAATCGTTTCCTGCATCTACCTAGTTCCGCGTGCACGTCTGCGCATGCGCCCCATGCAGGAGTGGTTCTCGAGCCAGTGGTGTCAGGCCTGCGGCCAATGGGATGATCCAGTGGTTGGCTCGGCAGCCCTCGTTCAGTCTCTGCAGTGGTGGTAAAGGGAAAACCTGTTGCAGGGGCAGACCTTCACCACCCCCGCAGTTGAAGCCATTCTCAACACGGACGCATCTCTGACTGCATAGGATGCTCTCCTCCATCAGACTGCGCACAGCAGTCCAGGGGAAGACGGTCCTAGTCCTAATGCACAGTACCACAGCCATGTATTACCTGAACAAGCAAGGGGGCACTCCCTCTCCAGGGCTGTCCAAACTGTCTCAGAACATATGGAAATGGGCTCTCAAACACAAAAAATGTTTTCCAGCATGGGGTCTGGCATGGATTCACATGCTCAAGAATATTCCCCGTCGTCAGACTGGGAATCCTCCGTAAAAGAAAAAAAGTTTCTTTATACTGTCTTTCTCCTACAAACCAATCACTGAGCTCTGGGTCTGTTAGGCAGAATCATGTGCAGTGCCCTTAGGGACCACTACACACAATTAAGACTACAGGTGGCAATACAAGTTTACCTTTGGTACAAGCCTGTACTACTAAATTATAGTGGTAGCAGTAGCAGAGCAGCCAGGCTTATCACAAGAGTATATGTGCAGTAGCAGAGATTACACAAAGGTACCACAATTACTGTGACTCAAGCAAACACTGACTCAAGGTTTCAGGTAAAAATTATAAGTACATTTATTTTTAAACCATCAGTTATAAACACAACACCTCTATTAAACTTTAAACAAAACCACACGTTAAATATACTGCAACTAACTAATTCACGTTGTACAGTACGTCTCAAGGTAAGTACCCGGTGTTTGAATGAACCAGTGTTATGAACAAAACACGATACCGCGGATACGGTTGCGATCACTTTTTGACAGCTCGGTCTACTCAATAAAAGCATATCCGTGGCATAAAATGCTACCGAGGCAAAAAGCACACTAAGCACCCGAGATAACCAGAGGGAGTTGGAGGTAAAAATTACAGGCAATATTTAGGCAGACGGTATCGAGAATCACTCAAACAGGAGTTCAAAAGTCAAAGGGTGAGAGCCAGTTTTAAGTGACCGCGGAGACCTGTGCCGAAGATCACACCGTTAGACAGTTCACGATTCAGCGTAGCCCAAAAGTACTTGGATATTGTCAATGTTCGGAAGCAAAAGTTATAAGGAGGGAAGACCAGGACGAGCCTTGAGGATGAAGAAAAGGGATTCTCAGTTTCCTCGAGTAGAACACAGTACCTTACTTCTACGATGCAGCTGGTGCCCTGGCAGTTGTTCCTGTTGGTTTCCCGCAGACCCACGATTCCTGGAGCTTCGTTGTGAAGAAAGTCTGCAGGGGGTCTGCACCACACAGGGATGAAGCTCGCAGTAGCGACAACGAAAAAGGTGTGCTCCTTAAAAAGTGGAGAGTCTCAGCAGGTGGCTATCCGGACCACTACAGCAGTGTGCAGCGATTTCGACCACAGCAGAGATCTCTGGCTTTAGAAGATGAGCTGGTTATCCCCACCAGGCTCCAGGGTAGAAGACTCCGGACTGGATCTCCTCTTAGTCGTCGAAGGGTAGATGGCTCAGGACTGCAGCAGGGCTTCACCGGGATGGGGTGGTTGCAACAGCTGTCGTTCTATCCGATTCTCTTCGGTTTCTTGTAGTTCCAGCAGCGACTCTGATTTCTAGCGCAAGAGACCTGCCTTTTATGCGCAAAACCCGCATTCACACAGCCTGGCTGTCAATCACGCAGCAGGGAGGTTCAGCCGGGACAACCACCTCAGCCAATCATGGCAGAGTGCAACTTGGGTTTCCTAGGATACCCTGTGCAGGGGGTGACTACACCCCTTCCCCACATCCAGTCTACCAAGACACCCAGGTGCCAAGAGGAGGGCTTCTCTGCAGAAGCCCGCCAAAAGACGGTGAACAAAGAAGGCGAACCTAGTTTGCCGCGCAAAGTAAAACACATGAAGGACTTTAACAAAAAGAAATGGGGAATAAACCCAACCGGAGCCAAAAGAAAGACGATTTGGTCAAGCGGGTTTGTTCGAGGCTAGTATAATAGCCAAGAACAGTACCACACCACGTTTATCTAATATCGCGGTAGAAAAGTTAGGGTAGATACCACTGCCACCAGCCAAGTCTAAATGTTAAGAGCGAAACAATGCTCAGAGAGGTACAGACAGAAAAGGGGTACAGATTAGCCCTTTCCAGTACTCCATGCAAGATGGGGTGTACTGGGTCTGTGGTAAAAATGACTAAAGTAAATGGCAACTTTACCTTTCTCTGGGGGACAGTAGTCAGCCCCAGCGAAATGGAGTCAGAGGGAAGTCTTAAAGACAACCCTGGGTTACTACACTAAAGGTGCTGTGTAACCCGTACAAGAACTGGGGCACCTGGAGTGGTGTGCTCCAGCTCCTAAGATCACACAATGAGTAAAAACACATAGGCCAAAACACATGTAAGAGTGGAAAAAGGATGTACACTCTTACCAGGTAGAAAAAATAAACTCCAGAAATCCAGCAAAGCTGCTGGGGGACTCGCTAGGTGAAGGAAATTAGCCCTAGGAGAATTCTCCCTGACAGGGTCATACTGCCACCAGCCAATGACTGCCCTCTACCTGAGCCCCTCCTCTGGCAGCCATCTTCAGATCTTTACCGCACATTCAAGTGTTGGGAGTCCTCGTTTCACTCTTCGAGCTTTCTGTGCTTTTTTGATAGAAAAGCCCTATGTTTCATCGAGCCTGTGTGCTCCATCGTCTACTCGTTTTTCGGCATCTTTCATTGCCCCTCAAGGGCAACATCGTCGAGTGTTTGTTCTTGGAGGCTTCCAGAAGACCATCAGGCATGCACCTCACCGGACCATGTTGGAGGAAAAGCTCTGCTCCAGCTGCGGTTTGAGGCATGGTTTCCCGGACAACAAGCATTTCCAGTGCCTTTACTGCCTGCACCCGACACACAAGGAAGAAGATTGTGAGATCTGCCGTGGCTTCACCAAGCGCACGATGAAGGATCGACACACCAGCTGGCGATGTGGCTTAAGGCCAGGGCCTCTACACAGAGTGGTTCACAGGGGCAGGCTGCATCCATATTCAGCCAGCCAGAGCGGGCTTCTAAGTCCTTTGAGGGCGATCCATCTGTGGGGGGCCCAAGACAAGGCCATGCACAGTCTGCTGGGGTCGGTGCACAAGTGGGTCCCGCGACGATCTGGGCGCGTGCATAGTTTTCATCTGCCTCGGTCTCCAACCACCACTCCAGCTCCTCATCCAAGAGAGTCAGCTACCCCAGGGAAGCTGCGGGAGAAGGCCAAGCAGGACAAGATGGCCGACCTGCCCTTGAAGGCCCAGGTGACCCAGGCCAAGTCGTCATTGATCGAGTTGGTGGTGGCCCCCCTTCAGTAGGCAAAAAGGGGCTGACCCATTCCAGGTTGCCCCGGTGGCGGCCAGGGTGACACTTTCTGCCAGCCGGGAATCCTTGTTGAAGCAAATGGAAAATACTCCGGAGAAGATGATGCCGGACCTTAGCCTGAGACCTACCCCTCGGGACCCGAAGAAGAGGGGAGTGGAGGGGGTGGAGAAGAACTCCATTGTCAGAGGAGATAGTTTCCTCCACACCATCCAGGAGGAGGGTGGTGACAGTATGACAACGTGCCCCCTGTACACGGAGACGGTTCCGACAGACGCTTCCCTGGAAGGATGGGGAGCCCACACAGGACGTCTTCACCCCAGAGGCCTCTGGCTTTCAGAGAAGTTGCTACACATCAACGTCCTATAGCTGCAGGCTTTGTTTGGGGCCCTCAAGTTGTTTCTTCTGTTACTCGAGGGCAAAGTGGTGAGTGTCTTCACAGACAATACCACCCCAATGTTTTAAATCTGGAAACAGTGGGGCATCAGATCCCCAGCGTTCTCCAGCGAGGCACAGGAATTCTGGCACTTCGCTGGATCCCAGACGATGTTCCTCATTTCGTTCACCTGGCAGGAGTAAAGAACACTGTTGCTTACTCTGTCAGCAGGGAGCTGCACTCTTGCCACGAATGGGAGCTTCTGCAGGATCAAGTGGACAACCTTTTCCTCAAATGTGGCAGTCCCCAGATCAATCTGTTTGCAACGGCCACCACAAACACCAAGTGCCAGAGGTTCGCCAGCAGGTTCTACCAGCTGGGGAGCATGGATGATGCATTCGCCTTCCCTTGGGAATGCCTGTTTCTATACGCGTGCCCTCCGTTGCCACTACTACTACGAGTCATCGGTCAAATCAGACGATACCGGTGCAGGATGATCCTTGTCGCACCAGCGTGGCCGAGGCAGATGTGGTACCCGGACCTTCTCAGCATCGCCTCCAGACAAGCTGCCAGTGGTCGCAGATCTCCTTGCCAGGGAAGGGGGTGCAATTCACCACCACGACCCAGGATCGCTGAACCTGAAGGCCTTGCTCCTGCAGCATTACAATTTGGTGGTTATGAGCTGCCGGTGGACTGCAGGGAGGTCCTCGTCAAGGCCAGAGCGTTGTCGACTTTGAATTGCTATGGACAGAAATGGAAGCGTTTTGCGACTTGCTGCCGGTCGCAGAAGATTAACCCTCTGAGGGTCACGGCCCCTCAAGTACTTGAGTATTTACTGTTATTGGCTAAATTGGGGCTGGCTCACACCTCTGAGGTGCTTCTGGCGGCTATCTCCCACTACACCAAGTCTCCGCAACAGTCTTTGCTGTGGTCGCACCGTCTAGTTAAAGAGATCATCAAGGGACTGTTCCGCTCGTTCCCGCCAATGAAGGCTCTGATACCGGCGTGGAAACTTCAAAGTGGTTTTCACTGGGCTCATGGGGCACCCACTCGAGCCTATGCATTCAGCTGTGCTCAAGTTTCCGTCTTGGAAGACGGCTTTCCTCATGGCCATCACCTCTGCCAGGAGAGTAGGTGAGATCCAGGCCCTGTCCTGCAAGCGGCCTTACTTGACTTTCCACAAGACGATTGTGGTGCTGCGGATGCACTCTTCCTTCGTGCTGAAGGTTCTGTCAGAATTTCATCTGAACTAACCCTTGGTGTTGCCTGTGTTTTTTCCGACGCCTTTGTTGCTGGCTGAAAGGGCTTTGGACTCGCTGGATGTGGCCTGAGCGCTGAAGTTTTATGTGGCCCGCACAGTATTTCTGGAAGGCTTCTCAGCTTTTTGTGAACTTTGGCCCTGTGAACCATGGGAAGGCCTTGTCCAAAGCTTCCATCTCCCGGTGGCTCTCCGGCTATATCACTCATTGTCACTGGTTGGCAAACCGACCGTTGCCTTGCCATCCGAGAGCCCATTCTACCAGAGCGATCGCTGCTACAACAGCGTTTCATATCTGGTGTGCCCCTGCTGGACATATGCAGCGCGAGGTCGACACACACCTTCACAAAATTCTACTGTCAACAGGAATTCATGATTCGGTACAGAGCAGTCATTGGCTTGGGGCAGTATGACCCAGAGCTCAGTGATTGGTTTATAGGAGAAAGAGTTTAGAAACAAAACTGGAACTGTTCTTTCTTTTACTGAGGATTTCCAGCCTGATGACGGGAATATTCATGAGCATGTGAATCCATGCCAGACCCATGCTGGAGAACAGTTACAGGTAAGTAACTTGTTCCTTTCCTCCTATCACAACATGTTCCAGGGGAACTCAAGTCTTCTGGCGGACGGTCTCAGCAGATATTTCCCACTACCCGTAGAGTACCAGTGGCGATTACAGGAAGACATTGTTTTCAACTTCTTCAGACTGGGGGTTCCCAGAGATCTAATTGTTTGCCACTCAACGCACAATGCCCAGATTATGCCTCCAGGTACCAGCAGAACCTCTCCAGGGGGAACAGGCTCTGGATAACATGGTCAGTGAAATGTCTACATCCTTCCACCCTGCGCCACGCCCCTCCCCCCACTTCCCTGACTCGCCTGCTCAACAAGATAGTGCACAAGATGAACCGGTCATGATGATCCTGGTGCCCCGATGTGGGCCCGCCAACCTTGGTTCTCCCATCTCATGGCAATGTCAGTCTTCCCTCTCCTTAAGCTGCCATGCCCTTACAACATGCTATAGCAAGACAACGAGGGGGAGAAACACTACATCCATGCCTTCAAACTCTCAACTTGCAGCCTTGCTCCTGAGGTCATAGAGTTCGGGCACCTCAAACTCCCTCAAAGATGTATGGACATACTTATGGAAGCGCGTACACCCAACACCAGACAATGCTACTCCAGCAAATGGAAATACTTTGTCGTCTGGTGTAGTGGCAGGCGCATCAATCCCATTGAATGCACACCAGCACATATTGTCCTGTACCCAACTCGCCTCCTAGATTCAGGCCTGGTCTTCAATTCCCTAAAAGTCCCTTAGCTGCACTTTCAGCATACACCACGTTCCAGAAGGCGATTTTTGTGGTGAAAGATTCCAGTAATCAAAGCATTTATGGAAGGGGTTAAGAGTGCATCCCCCTATTGCCAACTCGTCAAGGCCAGAGCGTTGTCGACTTTGAATTGCTATGGACAGAAATGGAAGCGTTTTGCGACTCAGCACCGGATGGGACCTGAACCTGGTATTTACTAGAGTAATGGGGCCTCCCTTTGAACCTATGCATAAGGCTAGCCTTAAAGCACTTACTTACAAGACCGCCTTCTTTGTGGCTGTCGCATTAATAAGGAAAGTTGGTGTGATGCTAGAAATGCATTGGCAGGATGGCCTCCCTGTCCTGTAGTACTTTTTCATTTGTGTTCTGTATTGTTTTCTGCCCATACATCCATGTGGGACTCCTGGCAGTGCAGCTCTTCCTGTTTTTGGTTTGGTGTACAGACCCATGGGATACCCTTATGGCACCCATGGGTGGGGGTACAACCCAGTGCCCCTAGTGTATGTTTGTGGGCACCTGTTTGTGGCCCACAGAGCAGGGTGTAGGCTGGTGGCAGCTCCATGCTGAATTTAACATGTGCTCCGAGTAGCCTCCATTTTGGGATACCTAGGCCCTGCCATTGGAATCAGTTGATTCCTGATAGGAAACAAGATGGCGCTTGTGGCCTCTTGCTTTCTTATTGCCTATTACCTTGTTTTCCCAAAGTCCTGGCAAGCCCGGACTCTGTCCCTTCCCCCCCTGACTGGCTGTTGGGTGGAAGTTCCCTATATGGTGGTGGTCTGAAGTCCAGGCCAGACTGGCTGGAACCTTCCCAGTGACTATGTTGTGGGATCACCGTGTGGGTGGGACCTGGGTGAATGGAGTGTCCAAAATGCACTTGTTGTGGATGTCTGGTGTTAAGATGGATTTCTGAACTGTCCTGGAGGGGCAGAGGTTCAGAAGGCCAGCCTAGTTTCTTGGAACAGGGTAACCTCTGGACAAGCCAGACCAATCAGGGTAGCGATGGCGGCGGTCAAGACTAGGTCTCAAGAGGGGTGAGGGTGACTGAAAGCCCGCAATGAGCACACAAAGCAAGGACGCTTACAAATTACTCCAGACAGGTGTTATATTAAAAATATAGACACATTTATTGCAAGGCCTTTTGTAACATCGACCATAGTAAAGAATCATGGTAAAACTCCAATAAACCAACACATCGCAAGCAATACAATATATATACAAGACCAAGGGGTCTAAAGAGTTAGAAGCACGAAATATGCAAACCACCTAGAGGGGGAGGAAAACAGGCAGTGCAAGTAATCGTTAGACCCAGTTCGACATCAGAGGCCACCTTACTAGAAGGCAGTCCGAGCCCTACGAAGAGTGGAGCCTTGTGCTCAAAGGTACCTGCACACGCGGGTGCCAACGGTAAAGGGGAGTCTCTTCAGGGAAATCGGGCAGTTCAGAGAGGTGAACAAAATGATGAACAGTTCCCTGCTACTCAAGCGTGGCCTCCACTTGTGGGCAGAAGCAGGGCGCAAGTGCGGAAAAGGTTTGCTGTTTACGACAGCGGTGGAAAGCCACGGGCTCCTGCGGGAGGGCGACCGGTTAGGGTATTGACTACTCACCGGTCCCTGATGCAGGCAGACCCAGGCTTTTCCGGTTCCGTTTTTGGTACTGGCAGGTTCATATGCGATCAGCAGGATGTCTCGACGCTGTGTATATTCCGCAAGAGCAGGAGTCAGGGTCGAGGGTGTCCCAAATGCAGCGAACACGCACCGATTGTTACCACAGCAGGGCAACTCGGCAACCGCGTGTATTCCGGTCCCAAAACACACGTCTCACTTCAGACCTGGGAACGCCAAGTGTACAAATCGTGTGAGAGTGCTGAGGACTCGGAATTTAGCAGCAGCCAGACGGCGGTGACAGAGCAAGGTTCCTGTGTAGGCTGGTCAGTCCACTGGATGGCCCAGGGACGCTTCCAAAGGCTTACGTACAGGATTTGGTGAAGATGCCGAGAATAGTTCCCACTATTCTAAAGGGTCAAAGCGCCTATGCAGACCTTCTCGTTCGATGGGAAGCCGAATGGTCTTGCAGGGCGACAGCAGTGCAGGGTGCCAAACCTTCAGCGGGTCACCAGCGATTCCTTGACTCAGCTTCTTAGTTGCAGGATACTTGGTTCCTTATCCTTTGTTCGTGAGAACTCAGGAGATCGACATGGTAGTGGGGTTTTCAGCCTCCTCTTATCCAGAGTTCCCTTCGCGCCAAAACGGAGAGGGCCAATGGGAGATCCGCTCACCAACACTCACACCATACATGGATCTATCACGGACCACGGTTGTGTCCCAGGCATTCAGGACACTCTAGAGTCTCTGGCACCCAGGATGTTTATTGGGAACAGACATCCCAGCCCACATCCTGCAGGCACACACAAGGCATGCAGAAGCCCACGAAAGCGTTGTTTCGCGGGAAAGTCCATGACCAAATAAGGACTGCCTCGGGTCGGCTCCACCTGGGGGGAAGGTGAAGGGGCAAGACGGTCAGTGGACAGGACAAAGAACCTCGTGGCATGGCCATATTGGAGGCCAGGCCACCCATTTGGGCCCAAACGCGGGAAGCGTGGTTAACATGGCAAAAAAAGGGGTTCAAAACACAAAGAAACGATAGCTGCCAACAGTCCCGTCCGTGACACACTTGCACATTTTATGAGAAGTCCAGCAAGAGCTTCTAGGGCCATTGGAATGACTAGAGACCCAAGAGCGCGGTAATGTAAGTTACGGTGCACTCTTGTTTCATGTTGCTCAAAAGCTGCAACATGAGGAAAGGACTAAGGGAAACGAAGTCTCCCGGTACTGACTGTTTTAAGGGCATGTCAGTTGCCCCATAAGAATGGAGCGAAAGTCCAGAGGAGTGCGGCGGAAGGCTGCGCTTCTCTGGCAAAGTCTAGATCAGGGTGTAAAACAGCAAAATGTTTGGGGGTTGCCACATGGAAGGAAAATTACCTAAAATTATGAAATCTTTCCTAACATCTGGTTTCTGGTGTTTGACACAATGACTGAGACAGCCCTGCCCGAAACTAGCATGAATGCAGTGTGTAGTGTTGAATGGCTGGGTTCTTGTCCCAATACACATTCCTTGTTGCAAGTGTCTGAGAGGGAGGAGTATGGCCTGAATGCACTCTATGCCTGATTGACTGCGGAATTCCCTTCTGAGTGATTGGTTGCCTGAGTGTGACCCAGCAGAATGAATGAGAGATCAACTAGTTCATCTGGGGGCCTCACTGCTAGAAATCGTTCAGAAGCTGGAGTTGAAACTAACATAGAAGCTGAATCTCGAAGCCGAGCCTGAAGGTTGACTGCTAGGTTCACCCTTCGCGAAAGCCGCTGAGCCGTCGAGACTGATCCTAGAGAGGACCTGGTTAGGCAACCTCTTCATGTGCTCTGAGGGACCATGGAGCACAGCTAACCTTCGCCGAATCTTCCTGGAAGTCAGACCCTCGACAGGCTGCCGAGCGGAGACTGGGACCGCCGAGGAGAACGAAGATGAGCACAACCCGTCCACCGTCGTCGACCAGGGTTCGCAAATTTGCTGCAACCGCTGGAGGCCCGTTTAAGCAGTGTTGCCCAGAAGCGGGGACCGCTTGAGGCCGTGCCACCGACGACCGGAGCCGCATACTCCTTTGCCTAAGACTTTTGATTCACGGACACGCTTGCCCACTCCGCCGCCCGTCTTATCCCGCTGGAGAAGGCTAGGCCATTGACGCGCCGAGGAGCATCCGCCAGTGGGTTTCCCACCACCCAGTGGGCGTGGAGACGCCAGACGACTCGACGCCCTTGCTGGGCCACAGTTCTTCGCAAACTCTTTGCGGTCCTGAACTATTGACATTGAGGTGCCCCGCACACCTCTTCCTTGCAGGACGTCTTCGCTCTGTCGTCAAGCACCTCTGGGACCGAAGCTGCAGCCTCAACACAGAGTTCACTTTCTTCGAGGGATCGCGACGTCCGTGGCTCCTGCTTTAAAGGGATCTGTCGACTCATCGTCGAATTCTGCTATTCCAGGTACATTGGGGTGCTAGAAACATTATAGAAGGAAATGAGACTTGTAGAACAATGTATGGACTGGGCTTGTGATATATCTTTATTTTACAGGTTGCTCAGGTTGGGTGAGTGGGGGGGAATCCTCCACACAGAACTGTCTAGGTAACAGGGCCACAATTCTGCCAATTGTTCTAACCAACTGCTTTCCTCCTATGTCTATTGTTGGTTACCTTTATTAATTGATTTGTGTGACATTTGACCAGAGTACAGTTGATGCACTTTAATGAAACTGATAATAATTGTGGTACCACTTAGAACTGTATATATCTGCCATTGTAGATGTACTGAGCACAAAGTGAGTTATTGTATATATAAACTTGAACCTTAATTATATAAATACTGTGTTTTAACTAATAGTGCGTGGACATTCCTTTGTGGGTGCTTGGGGACTACACTGTACTTAAGAACCAGCCTGCATCACCTCCTGAGACGCTAGGCCTTGATTGCTTGTCCATTGCTACCAACAATAGAGCATCTTAGCTGGGGTCCTCTGTGCCTCTCCTCTACCATATAGAGAGCAGGAGTACAGACCCCCCCCCCCTCCAGTCTTAACAGTTAGTGAACTGCAAGCCCTCTCATTTCAAGACCAATTTGTCACGATTCACAAAGATAAGGTGGTCCTGCGCACGCCCCCCACATTTTGCGCATGCATTTCAAAGTTCCATGTGAACCAATCAATAGAACTACCCACCTTTTTCCAGAACCCCACTAAAGTGGCGGAAAGAAGCCTCCACACACTCGACGTGAGGGGAGCGGTGATCTATTACCTGGAAAGAACTAAACCACTTGGGAAGACGAACCTGTTTTTCGTTTCAGTGGCAGCTGGTAGAGAAGGGGACCCTGTCTCTAAATCAACAATTTCAAAGTGGATCGTAAATTGCATCACACTGTGCTAAGCACTTGCCAAGAGAGATCTGCCCTTCAAGCCTAGAGCGCACTGTACTCTGGTCACAGGGGCTTCCATAGCATTCATTGCAATTGTTCCTCTCGAGTCCATTTGCAAGGCAGCAATCTGGAGTTCTGTACACACCTTTACACAACACTGTTAGGCAGGATTGTATGTAGTAACCCTATGGGAGACTACACCAGCCTTGTCCTCTTGGCAGTAGGAAACCCAACCTTTGGTATAGGCCTGTACTACACAAGTTTGTTGAGTGACTGAGCAGCCAGGCTTATCTCGAGGGGTCAATGTGAGCTGTAGAGATGCAACATAAAGATTCACAGTGACAAGTAGTCAAATAACACTTATGCTCAAGGTTTCTTATTAGAATAATTATTTATTAATTTAACTCAGTTTAAAATAAGCTTTTTTTTTTTAGAAAGGGCAAGGTGCAACAATAAAATACACTCATTGCAGTTCAGTAGATACCCTTTTGGGATGATACACACACTTCCTATACCCTGAGGGGACTTCATTTGCTAGGACACTGGACATTGATACATCACTTTGATACTGAAAAGGAAAAGTTTAGGGAAGGAAACAGTTTAACAAGTTCTCTGAACAGGTACACACTTTTACAACCCCCTAACCCCCACTCAATGAAATATAGGTTAACCCTTTCCCAGCAATAAAAGTAACTGATGTATGACTTTTTGGAGGGACAGATGAACACAAAAGTCAAAGGGTCAGAAGAGTCCAGGACAGCCAATGTCAATTAAGCAGTGTCTAGGGGATCTGAAGCACTTCTGGAAGATGGCACAAACGTCTAGCACAATGTTATAAAGAAAGTTTGTAGAAAAGAATCACTGTTGGGCCACAAGCTGTAAGATTTGTGAAAAAGCAAAGATGCGTGCAACTCTGCAAAAGGCAACTAATGCGTCTCCAGTGAGATCAAGCGAGCTACCAACAAGAGGTAAGTACCCATAGTTAGACATTACCTTAAGTCTGAAGAAAAGGGTCCAGCTGGCAGCTCCTGTGTTCCTGGTCCTCAGTTGTGGGGACAAGAGGGAGGACGTCTGGGGACTCCTGCACTGCGTTTTGAAGGTCAGCGGCAGCAATGGCCTTACTTCAGATCAGCAGCACTTTGCAGTTTCAGCTACCGGTCAATAGCACCAGTGCTGTTCTTGGCCACCTTGTGGGTTCCCCTGGCTTCTGGGGTCCAGCACTCTGAGGTGGTTCAGGCTTGTCCTGCTTCGCGGGAGTCCTTAGGATCTTCCTGGAGCTCAGGTCCGGCTTAAAGACGATGCACTTGTTTCTGGTGTTTCTGACCCCTGGCACTCTGTTTCAGCAGCAGCAAGGAAGTACAGCCAGCAGGGAGAGGGGTTCCAGGCAAGTTCGTCTTTGGGTCAGTTGGTCCTACCAACCCAAGGGAAGAAGTCGTACTGCAGCAGGGCTTCACTGGGCAAACCAACGGTCCACGAGGGTGTAGCAAGCTTCTCTTCAATTTCTTCTTTGGTTCCTTTGTACAGTGGTAGACTCTGCCTTCTCTCCAAGAGACCTCGCCTTTTATGCAGGTTTCTCCCATTCATTTGCAGCCTAGATGTCGCTCACAAAGCAGGGTGGATGTCCTCCGCACAGAAACTCAACCCTCTATGGATTACGGCCCCAGAGGTCCTGCTGTGTTTGCTGTCGCTGGCAAAGGCAGGGTTGGCCCATGCTTCCATCAAGGTTCACCTGGCGGCTATCTCCCGCTACACCAAAACTCTGGGGCGGTGGTCGTTGTGGTCACACCGCCTGGTCAAGGAATTCATTAAAGGACGTTTCCGTTCGTTCCCGCCGGTAAAGGCTCATGGGTCCCCGTTCGAGCCTATGCATTCAACGCCGCCGAAGTTTGTATCGTGGAAGACAGCGTTTCTTGTGGCCATCACCTCTGCACAACGAGTGGGAGAGATCCAGGCCCTCTTGTAAACCATCGTACTTGACATTCCACAAGACGAGGGTGGTGCTGCGGACGCACCCCGGCTTCATGCTTAAGGTGTAGTAGGACTTCCATCTCGACAAGCACTTGGTGTTACCTGTTTTCTTCCCGTCCCCTTTGTCGCCGGCTGAGAGGACTTTGCACCCGCACAAGTGTTTTCGGAAGACATCACAGCTGTTTGTGAGCTTTGGCCCTGTGAACCAAGGGAAGGCCCTCTCCAAGGCTTCCATTTCCAGGTGGCTCTCCGGCTGCATCACCCATTGTCGCCGGTTGGCGAACCGACTGTTGCCTGGCCCTCCAAGAGCCCATTCGACCAGAGCGATCGCTGCAACTACGGCGTTCCTGTCTGGTGTGCCCCTGCTGGACATCTGTAGGGCTACTACGTGGAGGTCGACGCACACCTTCACAAAATTCTACTGCGTCGACCGAGATTCCAGGGACGAGTCCAGAGTCGGCCAAGCAGTGCTGCGCAACCTGTTCGTTTGAAGGTGAGCCTGGTGAGGAGGTAAGAGGTGCTCAATGTTGAGATCTTGATATGCTTAATGTTGAGCCTTGCCTCCTGCCGTGGTTGTGCATGTGTGTGTGTATTGCTATATAATTGTTTCCAAGAGCATGTGAATCCATTCTAGACCCCATGCTGGAGAAGGCACAAGTTACTTACCTGTAATTGTTGTTCTCCAGCATGGATCTGGCATGGATTCACATGCGAACCCTCCAGCCTAACCCTCTGCTGCTCTTCTCTTGGTCCTACAACAACTTAAAGTGCTACCAAATCTGAAGATGGCTGCTAGAGGAGGGGCTTAGGTAGAGGGCAGTCATTGGTTGGGGGCTGTATGACCCAGAGACCATGGATTGGTTGTTAGAATGACAGTTCAGAAACAAACTTTATTGAGGATTCCCAGCCTGATGGGTAATATTCATGAGCATGTGAATCTATGCCAGACCCATGCTGGAGAACTACAGTTACAGATATCTTGTTCCTATTTGAATATTATCCTACCGTCCCTTCCATTGACAGCTGTTTCCAAATCTCTGCCGAAGCCGGTTCCACAGATCTTCAACGGACAGTGTTCCTGTAGGCGCTGCCGACCACGTGCCCGGGCCTTTTGGCCCGCCTACACAGTAGGGAGAGTGGGGTCGGGGTGGACATTTCATTTTCTAAGATTGGCTTTCCCTTTCTTCTTTGTTCCCTGGGTCATTTCGTCACTATTTCCTCAGCTATGGAGAGGGCTCAGTTTAGGTTTTGTCCTTCCTGTAAGACCAAATTTCCTTGGAAGGATAAACACGTGAGTGTAACCTGTGTTTGCCCCTTAATCACGACGAGACGCTTTGTGCGGCTTGCAAGCTCCTGCGTCTGAAAACACTGAAGGAGTGTTAAGCAGTGGGCGGCCTACGGAATGTCGCAGGCAGTCTAGTTCTCCCTCTGCCACTACCGCCAATTGTGACGATGGGCTGAGTGACGAACAGGCCTCCGATCCGGAGGCGATTGACATCTAGGCAGAGAATTCTCGCTCCGTCGTCTGTCCCTGGCCCCGCTAGGCAAGACTCTGCTATGGGGACTGTACACCCCGGCGACAAAGACGCACACACTTCACACACTAAGAACACAACCCCATGAGGTCTTTGACAAAACAGTCAAAGCGGTCCATAGCGCCAATGGGCACACCGGTAATTTCGGCCATGCCCGCTGATCGTCCAGCCCTCCCTGCAACCCCTTACGACTAGGCCCTCTAAATTGAGGGGCGCCGCCCCCAATGTTCAGGAGCCAGTCGAGGCGTATCGGAAGAAAGCGTCCACAGTTGAGAAGGCCCTGGTTCTGCTGAAAGTAACCACGCAACCGCAGGTACGAACTTCACAACTTCCCGACTCTGAAGTGATCACTGAAAGCATTGATAGGATTATTTCGGCAGACGGTCAGAAGCAAAGGTCCATGGATTCATGGAGACCCAAGGACAAACCCAAGGATTCGTCGAAATCCAGGAATAGGCTGAAGGTTTAATCGGAACCCACAGAGAGGCCCAAGAACAAACAAAAGGGCACGCATCAACCGTCGGTCCCCCGAAAGGACTTCTCGGAAGGCACTGGAGGAATTTCTGCAATGTTAAAGGAGAAATCTCTACGTTTGCTGATAGAAGATCCATTACAGGAGCCCTTTCCACCCCTGGACCACTTTGGTTCATCTATTTGTACCAGGGAGAAATTTGAGGGATGTATGGACAGGCTAGAGAGATTTGTAGTACTCTGAGAAATCCACGCCCAAAAGGCATAGAGATGAGAACCCCCTCTCTCCCTGTGGCTAAGCTTCACAAAGTATTTCCCCCTTCTCAGGGGTAAGAAGAGTATATTTATGAACTCACTGAGGCGGTGGTTCCAGTGTACCTAGACAATCAAGATGAATATCACTTTGCTGACACTGAGGATTTTGGACTCCAGAGGGTTGGGAAGACGACCCCTGACCCGGTTGATCCTCAGCCTTGGCAGTCACCTACTCCAACACTGGAACCTGATGCCTTGTGCTTGGATTCCCCCCTCCCAACCACACCCACTTGACAAGGCTCCCCGGTCGACGACCAAATGGCGTTCAACGCCATATTAAGAAAAGCAGCGCAACATTTCCATATTGCTACCCAGGAAGCTGTTCCAGAAGCTGATTTTGTGGAGGACATCCTAAAGGAAAAACTGCCGGCCAGCCAAGCTATTACTCTGTTAAATTCCATCAAAAAGCGCTTGGCCCCTTCTTTATTGATGCCTGCCCTAACTAGAGCAGTACATTGTAGGGTACAACAAATTGTTTTGACGCTCCCCCTCTGACCCTCTTTACATCAGAGGTCATTGTACTCCAGATTCACTGGTCGTAAAACCCAGGAAGAGAGCAGGGGTTCCCCCATCAACTGGGGAGGCACCCCCTGACAAGGAGTGTAAAAGGCTATATGGAAAAGGGTCACGGCAGCTGCAGCTTTTTTCCACTCGCATCGCAAATAATACAACCTTGTTGGCCAGCTGTGCCGATGCACAATGGGTCATGCTACAGGAGGGCCTTCAAGAAGTCCCTGAATCGATGCGAGCTTGCCTGCTCTCAATGGTGGCTGCAGGCAGGTTAATCAGAGTATCCTTAAAAATACTTTGGATGTGGCAGAGACTGCTGGCACATCCTGGGCTCAGGGTACCCTCCTGAAGAGGCACGCATGGTTACGCAACTCTGGTTTTAAACTAGAGACTCAAGCCTCATTAATAAATAAGCCGGTGGAGGAGACTAATTTATTTGGAAAGGCGGTTGACAAAGCACTCGAAACTGCTAAAGACCCTGGATCAGATCATCCAGAGGCCTTTTCTGAGGAGGGGGGTGGGAGTGTGTCTAAACAGTCCTTTCGTGGTCAACGTTTCCCTCTGAACCAATACAGCTCGGGAAGTAATTGCTCCTCTACCCAAGAAAGCCAACACCTACACCACCCCGTATACCCCAAGAGGCCAACTACGTGGTAAAGGAAGGGGTTGGAATTCTACCCCTCGAGGCTCTCTCGCCGCCGACCAAAAACGACCTGCAGATCTGGTCCCCCCCCACCCTCCCATATGCATCCCCGGTCAGGGGCCGGCTAACATCATTTCTTCAAGCATGGAAGAGGCTAACTACAGACCAGTGGGTACTCAAGACCGTTACCCACAGGTACTGTGTAGAATTCGGCCGGTCCTCCCTATTCAGACCTCCACGAGCAAGAAGCCTGATGCCAGAAGATCTGCGCATCCTACTACAAGAAGTCAAGACCCTGCAGGAAAAGGGCACCATAGAGGTTGTGCCTCTTCTACAGGTACACAAGGGCATTTATTCAGTGTACTTCCCTGTACCCAAAAAGGATATCACCTCAGATTCAAAATACAGGACGAACACTATCAGTTTGTGGTACTACCCTTCGGCATAGCCTCAGTACCAAGGGTATTTTCAAAGGTACTGGCAGTGACAGCAGCACACCTGCGCAGGTTATCCATCCGGTTTGACGACTGGCTCATAATGGGATTCTTACGAAACATGCCTGTCAAATACCCAAAAGACGATAGACCTCTTATTCAGCCTGGGATTATCCATCAACGAGAAGTCATCCAGCTTTGAGCCCAGTCAGGTCAAGCAATTCCTAGGGGCTCTAATTCAAACAAAGGATCGGCCTTGTATGCCCCTCCAACAAGAGGGTCCGAAACGTGCTGTTTCAGATCCCTTAATATGTAGCCAGTCGAGAGGTGACGGTACGCAAGGCTATGCGACTGTTAGGAAGGATGGTGTCATGCATTTACTTTGTTACGCACGCTTGCGCATGCGTCCTATGCAAGAGTGGCTCAACAGCCAGTGGTGTCAGGCCAGCAGACAATAGGACGATCTAGTGGTTTTCTCGCCAGCCCTCGTTCTCTCGTTATGGTGATGGTCGATGGAAAACCTCTTGAAGGGGAAATCTTTCACCACCCCCGCAGTGGAGGCCACTCTCACTACAGACTCGTCTCTCATAGGGTGGACAGCTCACCTGCTTCAACAAACAGCGTACAGAGTTTGGTCGTCAGACATAGCATCCAACCACATAAACCTGTTGGAATTGTTAGCAGTATTCAAAGCACTGAAAGCTTTTCAAACACAACTGCAGGGGAAAATGGTCCTGATCCTCAGACAGCACCCCGGCCATGTCCTATCTGAACAAACGGGGGGGGGGGTGGGGGCCACTCATTCTCCAGGGCTGTCCAAACTGTCGCAGAACATTTGGAAGTGGGCTCTCGTACATGTTCCTGCAATCACATGTTCTAGGGGACCTCAATCTTCTGGCAGACCTACTCAGCAGAGATTTCCCACTAGCCATGGCGTACGAATGGCGATTACACAAAGACATCCTCTCTGTTTTTGCAGAATGGGGCTTCCCAGGGAAGGGATCCTAAGGGATCGACTTGTTGGTAACTCTGGCGAACGCTCCATGCTACGACTACGCTTCCAGGTAGCCCCAGAACCGCTCCAAGGCGAACGGAATCTGGATCACATGGTCAGGGAAATTTGTTTACGCTCCTCCCCCCCCCCCCCCCCCCCCCGATTCCCCTACTCAACAAGGTAGTGCACAAGCAGGAACCAGTCCCCATGATATTGGGGGCCTGCCAACCCTGGTTTGCCCATCTAATGGAGAGGTCTCTATCTCCCCCAGTGAAACTACCTTGCCCGTACAACATGTCTCTGGAAAAAGGGGAGATCCTTCACCCATGCCCGCAAACAGTGAATTTAGCGGCCTGGCTCCTGAGGTCATAGAGTTCGGACAGACACAACTCCCTCAGAGGTGCATGGACCAACTTAAGGATGCGAGAAAACGTAACACCTGATATTGCTATTCCAGTAAATGGAAACGCTTTATCTGGTGCAATATCAAGGGCATCAATCCAATTGACTGCTCGCATTGTATTGTACCGGACTCACTTGCTTGACTCTGGCCTAGTTTTGAATTCCCTTAAGGTTCACTTAGCTGCTCTCTCAGCCTACACTATGCCACAACAAAGTGTCATGGTGGAAGATACCAGTTATTAAGGCTTTCATGGAAGTGGTCAAGAGGATTTCCCCCCCCCCCATTTCAAATCCAGCTCCCAGATGGGACCTGAATGTGGTGTTAACCAGACGTATGGGGTGTCCTTTTCAGCTTATGCACAAGGCAAGACTCAAAGATCTTACCTATAAGACAGCCTTTTTAGTGGCGATCACTCATATAAGAAGGGTTGGTGCACTACAGGCTCTTTCAATTTTAGACCCATTCGTGACAGTTCAGAGATGAGGTGGTTCTGCGCTCTCACCCTCGTTTTGCGCCTAAATTTATCTCAAAGTTCCATGTGAACCAATCAATGGAACTGCCTACTTTCTTCCAGAACCCTACTAACATGGCCGAAAGAAGCCTACACACATTGGATGTGCATGGGGCAGTCGTGTTTTACCTGGACAAGACCATACCACTGGGAAAGACGAGCCAAGTTTTTTGTTTCAGTGGCAGCTGGTAGAGCAGAGGATCCTGTCTCTAAATCAGCTATCTCTCTGCATCTCTTGCTAAGAGAACTGACCTTCAAGTCTAGAGCACACTCTACTCGGCGCTGGGGCTGCGATAGCATTCATTGCAAATGTTCCCCATAGAGTCCATTTGCAAGGCAGCAACCTGGAGTTCTATACACACCTTTACAAAACACTACTACCTAGACATTCATTCTAGGTCAGATTCTCAGGTGGGACTAGTACTACTGAGACCTCTTTTCACTACTGTTCCTTCTCACAACCCACCTCCAACTCCAGATACTGCTTGCTAGTCTATGCACAGCATGTGATTCTAAGCAGATTAACAAGCATCAGAAGACAGGCATTACTTACCGTGAAAGCATTGATGGTGATTGTATCTGCTTAGATTCACATGCGCCCACCCTTCCTCCCATCTCGGATGGAAGGAACATGGACGTCTTACTACTTTCTTTTCTGTACTCACTCACAATAGTCATGAGGCTCCCTCACGGCAGAAAAAATACAATCCAAGGGACATCAACGCGTGAGGGTTTTGGGGTACACTACATGTCATGTAGGGAAGGGATAGTGTTACAGACTCGCCCATGCTGACGTCCCCTTTCGATTCTCGAAAGACCAGATGCAATACTCTGCGGTTACCACTAGATGTCGGACTATATGCACAGCATGTGAATCTAAGCAGATACAATCATCAGAAATGCTTTCACGGTATGTAATGCATGGTCATGTCTGTTAACCTGGAGGTCCAACAGGCCCATCTGGTTGGCCGAAATCTATGAGTCCACATCAGAAGCTTTAGTGGCATAATCTTCAATTTGAGATATACACTCGTAATTCAGCGAATGCACGCAGTATGAAACAAACTAGGGCTTCCTTATCCTAAGCTGCTGCTAAAATTTCTCAACCAAGACTTATCAAGTGCAATACTTGAAAGGTGGAAGAGATTCCTAGAATTGTGACCTACCCTTACCATGAATCAAAACGAATTTGAGGTGGGCCTCTGACCGCTTTCCTACTCCAAAACCCCTTTTGTAGTGCAAAATCTTCCACACTGCAACGTAGCACAAGAAAGAGATTCTGCATACCTTGTTCTCCATGCCATGGTGTCAGATGATCTTTTACCTAGATCTTTAACTGCCTTTGTTTATTTGGGAATGTTAAATCATAGCATTTTAGTACAAAGTGCTTCAATCAATAAGAACAAGACCTGTATATTTCACCAGTAAATACAAATTCTATTTATAATGAGCAATAAAGAGGCACAAATTTGACATAATCAGTGTGGTGGGAGATTTTAGCTTGCCACTTGTCCCCTGATAATTGATATTTCGTTAAGTTTGCATTCCCATAGTTTGAGTCCTTTCCTCCATCATCTGCATCTTTAGAGTAACATCCCACCTCCCCCCACCCCATCTGCGAACTGTACAGTGTGTATTTATTTCTAACTGTGCACCGGGGTAGGCTAGTGGCAGCTGTAATTTTAGTTTTGGCTTTGCTGAGGCTGCTGATTTTACTGCAATAGTATCCCAATTTACCATTAAGGATGCCATTGGGAAACCAATTCATTTTTAACCCTACTGCCAACCATTTTATTTAAGAGCTCCCTTATTCTGTTGCCTCTATTAGGGAGGCCTAAAATTGCTGTTTTGCTAATATTGCGCTCACTCTGAGCCCAGCCCTGCTCCCCCTAGAGTGGTTTAAACTTAACATGCTTTTTTGCCCTAGACAAGCCCAGTACAGATCCTGTGTAGGTGGACCGGAGTGTTGGTTGGTTTTATGGCCAGTGTTATTGACTGGCTGCAAAAATCTTTGTCTGCCTGGTGTGCAATTGGAAGACTTCCTTGGGCCAGCCCCTGATTGAGTGTGTTTATCAAGGCAAGACACTATGCATACGTCAGCTGATTAACCCTTGGGGGATTGCCACAAAGGTGGGCTGTTTATTTTCAGGGACCTGCTTTGGCCATAAAGGGTGGGACATGGTTACTTTTTCTTTGCTCTGGTTTCTTTTAAAGGCTATGTCCTTCCTGGGTGACCCTCTTCCTGGTCCTCCTTGATGGCTGTACTGACTACCCCGTGCTGGGATAGTTTCTGGACAGCTGCATTTGTGTTTCCTATGAAATCTTGGTCCAAGCGCCTCTAAGTTGGGTGTCCCCATTGCCTAGAAGAAAGGTGGGTCACCACTAATCTAGCACATCTCCATCTTGGGTCATCACAGGTCTCCCCAGCAGATGCTCCTGTTGTGAGAATGGTCTTTGTTGGCTGGTCGCTCATGTCTTGACCCTTGAACTGCCTGGATGATCTACGTCGTTTTCTTTTGTTGTCAAGGTTCTCGCACTCTCAGCTTCAGATTGGAAATTGACCTTCCAGGATACTCATGGTTTGTCTTTTCATCCATCTGGGTTGTTTATAGTCTTACTGGCTTATCACAACTTTTTACAAGCAGAGTCCGAGTACCTGTGCCCAGTTCCTGAGGCCCTGATCTAGTCTTTGTAATCCTTTTTGCGTGTCCCCTGAAGCAGTGGTGCGCTGCCTTCCTCCCCTATCAGTTAGCTATTGATTTGCATTGGCTGCCTTTTTGCCTCTGCTTCCTTCTTTCTCTGGTCTGCTGGTTCTTCAACCTGGGACTGGTGGTTTCCGTCTTCACATGAAGGGTAGAACAAGAACTTGCCTGGTTTAACCACCAACGATGGCTTGCGTATGAACAGTGCCCCGGTTTGAATCCTGTGGGGAATCTTTCTATGCAGGTTTGAGCTACTTCAAATTGACTCAACAAAACGGTTATTTTTAGCATTTTAGTCCAAGATTTGTTATATTCTACTGCCATTGGTATGGCCTTGAAGCGCTGAGAGGTTGAACGCCCTTTGGAAGACCATAGTCCAAGGATTGAAAAGTGATAAATGGAGTTGTGAAATGCATGTGCATTTATAGCCAATTATAAAGGTATGTAGGAAGGTAGTGGCTAGGTCCCTAATAGCAGCAATAATTCTCAGAAGGGGGCACAGGTGCAAAGAAAAATATGTAGAGAGTCATAAGAGTATAATCAAGCTAGGTGAACAGCTGGACCAAATTTTGCATGCGACTCAGCTGTATACTAATGGAGGTTTCACTCAGGCACAGGAAAACTTATGTTGGGTGTAGTCGGGTGGTGTATTGCCTGTGGAGGGGCACATCTGTAATCCCTGGGATGCAGTGGATGAGGGTCTGGTGAAGAAAGACGTTGTGTTTAGTCATGCAAAGCATTTCATATATGCTTGGTTAAATAGTGCAGTGTCCCCCTTATAGGCTTATCACATGCTCCCGAATTCCCAGAGGGTGGTGAGTGACACAAGGGTGCACCTTGCTAGGTGCGTTAGGGTGCCGCTGGGAAGAGACGGGTTGAGAGCCTTTCTGAGGGCGAGGTGGATCTCTAGTCAACGGATAAAGGGAGGGAGGTCCAGATGGTGGGAGCTTGGACTGAGGTGTCCCCCATAGGGGTAGATTTTGTTACTGGAATGACTAGAAGAAGTGCTGAGTTTGGTCTGAGGTTTCAGTTGGGCCTTTAGCGTGTAAAGTTATGCTGCAGGTATTCTGGTCCTTGCTTTTGAAGAGTTTGATGGATAATGCACATCGCCTTGAAGGTGGATCGACACCCGATTGGGAGCCAGTGGAGGACACAGAGGGCTGGGGTGATGTGTTCTCTGGGACCTAGGGCTGGGACGATCCGTCAGAACTTTTTATCTGTGATCCAGGGCTCCTAGGTAAAGTGTGTTAGGACAGATTTTTCTATTCTCTGGCCTGGTGAACAGATGTATGGGAGGACAACCTAGAATAATGACTGGGACAACTCAGGGCAGTAGCCAAACCAGTTCAAGGTAGCAGGACGAGTGGTATAGGGGTAAGTCTCTAGAGGTAGTGAGCTTGTAAGGGGTCCACAATGAGCGCACAATTTGCAATACTATCACACAATGCTAATGGATACATATACAACTGCTGAAGTAGGGCAAAATAAGGTACAGATTAGTATAGTATAGGCACTAGAGGTCCACAGAGATGCAATCCTTGCTTTGGAAATCCATCCCCAAGATGTATGGGGCTTTGTGCCCAAAAGTTCATCAAATTTCCATCAGTTTTGTGACGCTGGAAAAAATGAAGGTAATTGTAATTTCTCCAGCATGGGGTCTGGCATGGATTCACATGCTCATGAATATTCCCCGTCGTCAGGCTGAGAATCCTCGGTAAAGAAAAAACCAGTATCAGTTTCGTTTCTGATCTGTCTTTCGTAGTAATAACCAATCACTGGTCTCTGCGTCATACTGACCACAGCCAATGACTGCCCTCTACCTAAGCACCGCCTCTGGCAGCCATCTTCAGATTTTCACCGCACGTTCATGTGTTGGGATCCTCGTGCTATTGCTCTCGAGCGTTAGTGCTATGTTTTCACGTTTTTTGCTCAAAAACTTCGTTTTTTCGGTCAAAAGAGCCTCAAGCTCCACCGACTCTCCATCCGATCAACGGGGACCCGTGTCGGATTCGTCTGCGTCCCTCAAGGGTGAAGATTTCGTCGAGCTTCGCTTTGGAGGACTCCAGAAGCTTCTCAGGCCCGGACATGGCCCAGGAGAAGGGAAGCTCGACGCCCGGAAAGCTGTTCAGGGTCTGCCCTGGATGCCAGCTGCAGAACATCTTTAAGGAGGACGAGCACTCCTTTTGTCTCTACTGCTTACATGAGGACAAGACGCACGTGGAGAAGGACTGTGCGTTTTGCGGCAATATGTCGGAGCGGACCATGAAGGACCGCCATCAACGTCTCGCCAACTGGCTGGAAGGGAAGAGCCCGTCAGGCGAGAAGAAGAGGAAGAAATCCGAGCGGTCTTCTAAGACCTTTGAGGACGCCCCGGCGACGGGGGTCCAACACAAGGCCAAGCACCGCGAGTCCGCTGGCACCGGGAGCGCCGAACGGTCGGGCTCTACGGGCGCCAGGCAGGGCGCACCCTCCCCGGCACCTTCGGCCACGAGCCAACGCTTTGGGTCGGGTAAGAGGAAGGGCGAGCACCCGGCGAAGCTCCTGGAGAGGCCCTGGTCGAGCTCGAAGGCCCCATCGGAGGGGGAGCGAGGCAGTGTCCCCCCCCCCCCCCTCAAGGATAAGGCGGTGAGCGCACCTAAGGTGGTGAAGGCCTTAATCCATCCGGCCAAGCCCTCTATCGATACTGTCGCGGCGGCCCTGGCTCAGCCTGTGGAGGCTACACCAGTGGTGGCGACCTCGGGGCTCAGAGTCTCCCTGCCACCTCGGAGGGAGTCCTCTTTTGTGCCCATCGATAGGACCCCCGTGAAATCCCCCATGGGGAAGAAAAAGGGGGGGCAGGGCGTCGTCGTAGATTCGGCCTCAACCTCGGAGGAGGAGCTGGTCGAGGTCTTAAGCCACGGCCTCGGCGTGGAAGAAGACCGGCCCGTCGGGATGGATCCCGACGCAGGTGACGACGACATCGTCGAGGGTACCGACGGGGCCCCTGATTGCCCGTCGGATTCCCCTCTGCCAGCGCCGCGAGACAACTCGGCGGCCATTTTGTTGGCTATACAGTCCTTCTGCTCAGAGATAAGGACGAGACTACTGTTGCCGACGGAACCTCTCCCGTCGGGGGACCCAGAACCGGGACCTTCTGGGGTTCCCCCTACCAAGAAAAGAAGGATCCACCCTCCGCCTCCTTTTCAGCCGTCGCGCCCCTTCCAGCCCTCCTCCCCGTCCACCTGAGGGGATGATACGGGGACTGACACGGCAGCGACGGGTACGGACGACGAGGTATACGACGAGGATGTACCGTCGTCGCCTCCCACCAGGGCTTCTCCGCCCGACGAGATTGGATCGTTCCACTCCATGATCACCAGGGCATCCGAGCTTTTCCAACTCTGCCCTGAGGAGAAGAAGGAAGGTTTCCTTTATCAGCGGCGCGAGGCCAAGAGGAAGATGGTCTTCGCAGTGCCTCTATTGGACGACATTTGGGATGAGGGCCTCACCCTCCTCAAGAACCCTTCCACGACGCCAGCTAGAAGAGACCGGTACGAGAAAAAGTACCGGGTCCCGGACACGGCCCCCCTGTGCCTCCGGGCGCAGCCTACCCCGGACTCCGTCGTCTCCGCGGCGGCCAGGAAAAAAGCGGGGGGGGGGGTGCGGCCTCCACATCGACTTCCCCACCGGACGGCGAGGGAAAGAAATTGGACGCTATGGGACGCAGAGTCATCTCGTCTGCAGCGACGACGATTAAAGCGGCCAACGCCTTGGCTATCGTGGCCCGCTACGACAGGGAGCTCTGGTACAAACTGGCTCCCCTGCTGGACTTCTTGCCGACGACAAGAGGGCAGAGGCCCTGGAGATCCTGCAGGAAGGTGAGGTGGCTTCGGACCACGCCATTACCGTTGCGACGGACATCGCCGACACTGGGTTCCGCCAGTTGGGCAACGGCGTTTGCCTTAGGCGGCGTGGATGGCTCAAGGCTACGGACTTCCGTCAAGACGTTCAGACCAGAGTCCTGGACATGCCCTTCGATGGGAACAACCTGTTTGGGAAAACAGTGGTTGATTCCCTTCAGGCCATTAAAGCGGACACCGAGACGGCCCGGGCCCTTGGATTTCTGCAACAACGACGGACGCCCTTTCGGAGCAGCGGAGGCAAGGGCGCCTCCAAAGGTTCCGGCGGCGGTTTCTCCTCCTACCGTCAAGCGGCCCGCTCGTCGTCTCAGGAGGCCTACAGAGGACGAGGCAAGTCTGGCGGACCCCGCCGTCGTCGCCAAGGAGGTCAAGGCGGCAAAGCCTCGTCGAAGCAGGATTGAACCGGCAGTGGGGTCGGGCCCCCACCGACGCACCCCGGTGGGAGGCCGGCTGGCGAGCTTCGTCAGCGTGTGGGAGTCCATCTCCACCGACCGTTGGGTGCTGGACGCCTTGGCCCGGGGCCACGCGCTCGAGTTTCAAAGAAGGTGTCCGCGTGTCCCCCCCGTGGCCAGGAAAGAACTTCACGTCCCTCAACTTCTCCTGGAGGTAAAGGCGATGCTCAGGAAGGGCGCCATCGAACTCGTCCCAAAGAGGCTTCGGGGCTCCGGAGTTTACTCGAGATACTTCCTCGTGAAGAAGAAGACGGGGGGATGGCGCCCCATCCTGGACCTGCGACGTCTGAACAAGTTCATCAAGGCGCAAAAGTTCCGGATGGTCACCCTCCAGCATGTCCTGGGTCAGCTGGAGGAAGGAGACTTCCTGTCGTCGTTGGATTTGGAGGATGCCTACTTCCATATTCCCATCCTAAAGGGGCACCAAAAATTCCTCAGGTTTGTGGTCCAAGGGCGTCATTACCAGTTCAAAGCCCTCCCCTTCGGACTACGGTTGGCACCCAGGGTGTTCACCAAGTGCCTCGCACCGGTGGCGGCGCAGCTGCGCCGCGAAGGGATCCACGTCTACCCCTACCTGGACGACTGGCTCATCCGAGCCAAGACGAGGGAGCTCGCCGTGGCTCACACGGCAAGGACCGTCCAACTTCTCACGGACTTGGGATTCTCCGTGAACTACGCCAAATCCCACCTGGTACCCGCGCAACACGCTCTGTTTCTGGGAGCGAGGCTCAACACAGTGTCCCTTCTGGCCTCCCCTTCGGAGGAGAGGACCAGGACCATCCTGGGCAAGGTGCAGCGGATGTTGGTGGCCGACGCGGCCAAGGTGAGGTCCATCAAGTCCCTCCTCGGAATGATGTCTTCCTGCATCTACCTCATTCCCATGTGCAGGCTCCGGATGCGCCCGTTGCAGGAGTTCCTGGACGCGCGCTGGATCCAAACGACGGGCAGCTTCGAGGAAAGGATCACATTCGACGAGAGTTTCCGACGAGCGATCCGGTGGTGGGGCACCCGCGCGCATCTGACGGCGGGCATGAACTTCCAGACCCCAGCCCACCAGGAGACGGTGACCACGGATGCCTCCCTGGAAGGGTGGGGAGCGCACACCGAAAATCTGCACGCAAGAGGCCTTTGGCTCCCGACGGAGAAATCCCTACATATCAACGTCCTGGAGCTCCATGCAGTGTTTTGGGCCCTCAGGTCCTTCCTTCCGTCCCTCAAGGGCAAGGTGGTGAGGATCTTCACCGACAACACCACCACCATGTTTTACATCAGGAAACATGGCGGAACCAGGTCCCCAGCACTGTCCAAGGAGGCGCAAGACCTGTGGCATTGGGCAGTCGCCCAAGGGATGTTTCTGGTGCCGTTTCATCTGGCAGGGATAAAGAACACCATCGCCGACTCACTCAGCAGGGAGCTGCGCTCGTGCCACGAGTGGGCACTACGGCAGGATCTAGTGGATCGCCTCTTCCGACGGTGGGGCACACCCCAGATCGACCTGTTCGCGACGGCGACGAACTCCAAGTGCCGGAGGTTCGCCAGCAGGTTTCCCCAGGCGAGGAGCATGGGCGATGCTTTCTCGTTCCCCTGGGAGGGCCTGTTCCTCTACGCGTTCCCTCCTTTGCCACTGCTAATCCGGCTCGTCAACCAGCTCAAGAGGTCACGGTGCAGGATGATCCTCGTCGCACCTGCGTGGCCGAGGCAGATATGGTTCCCGGACCTTCTGGACTTGTCAGCGTCCCCGCCAATCAAGCTGCCGGTGGACGCGGATCTGCTCTCCAGGGAAGGAGGCGCCATCCTCCACCACGACCCGAAATCGCTGAACTTGCAGGCCTGGCTCCTGCAGCGCTAGAGTTTGGAGGATACGACATACCGGCCGACTGCAGAGAGGTTCTTGCAAAGGCCAGGGCGTCCTCGACTCTTAAATGCTACGGACACAAGTGGAAGAGGTTTTCTGTCTGGTGCCAGGCACAGAAGATTAACCCTCTACGGATTACGGCTCCCCAGGTACTGCCGTACCTGCTGACGCTGGCCAAAGCTGGACTGGCACACGCGTCCATCAAGATTCATCTTGCTGCGATCTCCCGATACACCAGAACCACGGGCCGGTCGTCCCTGTGGTCTCATCGTCTGGTGAAAGAGTTCATGAAGGGACTGTTCAGTAGGGGTGTCACGGTATTCGTTTTATGACGGTACGATAACCTTCTTGCCAAATGACGGTATATCATGGTTATCGCGGTATAGCAGGTGGAGTTAACTGATCTTAACAAATATTTTCTAAAAGGTCATAAATTGACAGATGTATCATCACAAACAAAACCAGGCACCCAGGGCCAGAATTGGGCTTTTCAACATACTTTCCACCCACTGAAATGCCTTGCTTTCACCAAACACAAACACACGTGTGGAGAGGAGGGGGTGGGGTGGAGGCCTGCTGCAACTGGCAAAGCAAACTGAATAGCTTTTCTTAAGTGGTCATTTAGGCTTTTTGCTTCCCCACTGGCTACTGGTGAAGATGAACATGTTGCCATCTTGATAACCTGCATGCCACAGATCAATGGAGGCTGATGGTAGTATACGCTTGTGCACATACACACACACACGCACGCACTTTCTCTTTACGTTACAGCCTTTAGTTTACTTGCGGGCCAAAAGGTGTTCAGTAATCACTGACATGTTACCCTTTGGTATGGCAGCAGGGAATACCCACAGAGATGAGTGAATTTCGCAGTGTGACTTATTATATGTAAATTCAATGATAGAACCAGGGAAATCCCCCATTGCCATATGTTTAGAGAACATTATCCATTATAAATATATAAACCCCAAAGCCGCCACCCCAAAGTAAACCCTTTTCCTTCTTGGCACTGTATCTATTCTTCCTATTGCTAACATATTGATTTTGTGTAAGGCACGTGTGGTTTATGGAATGGCATTAAAAACTGCTCCAACTGAAACTACTTGGCAGACGGCACATCCAACAGTGAAAAACAAAGACTGCGCAGCAATTGCTTACTGCAGCCTTTCCAAATCAGATTGAAAAGCACACTTAACGGTATGAACGGTATAACGGTATAAACAATGTGACGGTTATTATTGTTCAATTAAGTGGTTCACGGTATCTTTAACGGTATACCGTTATACCGTTACATCCCTACTGTTCAGATCGTTCCCGCCGGTGAAGGCGCCGGCCCCGGCGTGGGAGCTCAACGTGGTGCTGACCAAGCTCATGGGACCTCCGTTCGAGCCTCTGCACTCGGCCCCGTTGAAGTTTCTGTCGTGGAAAACAGCGTTTCTTGTGGCCATCACCTCCGCACGACGGGTGGGAGAGATCCAGGCCCTTTCCTGCAAGGTTCGTACTTGACTTTTCACGACACGAGGGTAGTGCTCAGGACGCACCCCTCCTTCATGCCCAAGGTACCGTCGGACTTCCATCTCAACGAACCCTTGGTGTTGCCTGTGTTCTTCCCGTCGCCTTCGTCGCCGGCTGAGAGGACTTTGCACTCGCTGGATGTGGCTAGAGCGCTGAAGTTCTACGTGGACCGCACGAAGTGTTTTCGGAAGGCGTCACAACTCTTTGTGAACTTTGGACCTGTCAATCAGGGGAAGGCTCTCTCGAAGGCTTCCATTTCCAGATGGCTCTCCGGCTGTATCATGTACTGTCATCGGTTGGCAAACCGACCGCTGCCTGGCCGTCCGAGAGCCCATTCCACCAGAGCGATCGCAGCTACCACGGCGTTCCTTTCTGGTGTGCCCCTGCTGGACATATGCAGGGCTGCTACGTGGAGGTCGACGCACACCTTCACGAAATTCTACTGCGTCGATCGGGATTCCAGGGAGGAGTCCAGGGTCGGCCAAGCAGTGCTGCGCAACCTGTTCGCCTGAGGTGAGCCTGGTGAGGAGGTAAGATGCTTAATGTTGAGTTTGATGTAATGCTTAATGTTGAGCCTTTGCCACCTCCTGTGGTTGTGCATGTGTGTACTGCTATGTATTCTTTATTCATGAGCATGTGAATCCATGCCAGACCCCATGCTGGAGAAGGAACAAGTTACTTACCTGTAACTGTTGTTCTCCAGCATGGGTCTGGCATGGATTCACATGCGAACCCTCACGCCTACCCCTCTGCGGCTCTTCACTTGGTCATACTGCCACTTCACGTGCTTCCAAATCTGAAGATGGCTGCCAGAGGCGGTGCTTAGGTAGAGGGCAGTCATTGGCTGTGGTCAGTATGACGCAGAGACCAGTGATTGGTTATTACTACGAAAGACAGATCAGAAACGAAACTGATACTTGTTTTTTCTTTACCGAGGATTCCCAGCCTGACGACAGGGAATATTCATGAGCATGTGAATCCATGCCAGACCCATGCTGGAGAACAACAGTTACAGTAAGTAACTTGTTCCTTATTTAGACGGCGCTTGTACACAAGTGGAGTGCTTCAAAGCGCTACAAGGCGGGAAGGAAGCAAGGGAATACAGTGATCATTCTTAGACCTTGAAGTTTCTGAATGATGTAAACCAAAAATAACGAACTTCTCCAGCAAGGGGTCTGGCATGGATTCACATGCTCATGAATATTCCCAGTCCTCAGGCTGGGAATCCTCAGTAAAGAAAAAATCAGTTTAATTTCTGAACTGTCTTTCTTCTAACAACCAATCACTGAGTCATACTGCCCCCAGCCAATGACTGCCCTCTACCTAAGCCCCTCCTCATGGAGTCATCTTAAGATTTTTACAGCACATTCAAGTGTTGGGAGTCCTCGTGCTTAGCTCTCTGGCTTTTACTGCGTTTTGCGCTTTTTCTAAGAGTTTTACACTATTTTTTTCGGTCAATCAAGCCTCAAGCTTCTTCGATCTACCTTCCGATTAAAGGGGACCTGTTTTTCGGATTCTTCAGCGCCCCTCAAGGGCCAATTTCATCGAGTTAGGATTCCAGAAGCTTCAAGGCCTACGCCGTGTGGACATGGTGGATGAGAAGGAGGACTCTGCGCCTCTGTTGAAGATTTGCCCAGGCTGCGGCCTGCGGAACATATTTTCGGACTGGCATTCCCTGTGCCTTTACTGCCTGCACTGGGACCTGACGCACGTGGAGGATGACTGCATTTTGCCAGAACATGGTGCCCCGCATGCTGAGCGATCGGTGCAGGCATCTCAACGAGTGGGGCGAGTCCTGGCAGCATGCCTCCCCTGTCCAGAAGAAAGTTGAGTGGTCTTCTAAGACCTTTGAGGGCGCTCCTCCCACGGGGACCCAACTTAAGGCTAAGCACCAAGTCCATTGTCACCGGGAGTGCCGTTGCAACGCGCTCCTCGGGGGGCCAGGGCGAGTATGACGTCTCCAACGGCTTCGACCATGAGCCGACGTTCAGGATCTTCAAAGAGGAAGTTGGACCATCCTGTCGAGCTTTTGGAGAAGACAACCAGACGGGGCCCTGCGGAGAAGGCCAAGGGGGAGCGGGGCTCAGACCTCTTCTCCCCCCCTCCCCCTCCCAAGGTGAAGGCCGCAGGCTCGACCAAGGCAGTGAAGGCCCAGGTACATCTGACAAAGGCCCAACCTTCCATCGAAGGAGTGGTGGCATCCCTCGCGTAGACCGCCGTGGTGGATCCGCATGGCACAGTTCCGAAGGCAAGAATAGCCCTGCCTGCTAGGAGCAAGTACTCTTTTTCAGCCCATTGAATGACACCGGAGAAGATGATGCCTATCATTTCACAGAGAAGTCTCCCTTGGTCGCAGGGCATGGATATCTCCTCAGAAGAAACCTCAAGACCTTCCAGGAGGAACAATGCGTCGAGAGCAGGCCCTACGGGAAGGATCCCAACGAGGGCGAAGACAGTGATGAGACCGAGGAGCAGCATGGCGTGGAGGGCTTGGAAGACCAGCCTAAGCCGCAAACGCCCTTGCCTCCGTCACCACAGCCACCCCAGCAACCACCTGGATATATCGCAGTGGACATTCTCGCTGCTCTGCATATCCAATGCTTGGAGATCAGGACGAGGATGCCTCTTGTGCCGACGGCTCCTCCCGCGGCACCGGTACCGCCGGGGGAACCAGCATCCAAGAAGAGGAGAGTTCACCTCCTTGCCACCCTTCGCCTCCCTCTGTCCCCCCCGCTCCCTCCGACGGCGGGTTGGGAGATCTCCCGCCTCCCAGATCTTCACCGCCCGACGAGATATCTCGTTTCACGCCATGATCTCAAGGGCCTCAGAGCTGTTCCAGCTTGTCCCTGAGGAGAAGAAATCGGGTTTTTCTATACCAGCGCTGCGAGGCGAAGAGGAAGCTTTCGGTCCTGCTCTTGGATGACATTTGGGACGAGGGGTTGTCCCTCATGAAGAACCCTTTCTCGGCCCCGGCGAAGACGGACCGTTACAAGAAGAAATACAGGGTGCCGGACTCTGCGCCCAAGTGCTTGCGGTTCCAGCTGTTTCCAGACTCTGTGGTTTTGGCGGCAGCCAAGAAGAAATCTTCAGGCTCTTCGGCTGCCTCCTCTTACGCCTCCCAAACCCCCAGACAGTGAGGGGAAGAAGTTGGATGCCGTGGGGCAAAGAGTTATCGCATCAGCAGCAACTACCATCAAAGTGGCCAACGCCCTTGGCATTGTGGCATGTTATGACAAGAGGGCAGTAAGCTTTGGATATCCTACAGGAAGGGGAGATGGCATCAGACCAATCCATTACAGTGGTCACGGACATCGCTGATGCGGGGTTCCGCCAAATGGGTAACAGCGTTTGCCTTCGGCAGGGCTGGCAGAGGGCCACTAATTTTCACCAGGCTGTTCAGTCGAAGGTGTTGGACATGCCCTTCGACGTGGACAATTTGTTCGGGAACACCATGGACGAGTGTCTTTGGCCATCAAGGAGGACACTGAGACGGCTCGTGCCTTGGGCACGCTTCATCGATGACAGCCGTCCTTTTGGACTTCCGGCGAAAAAACCCAAGTTTCTTCCAAAGGATTCGGTAGAGGTGCTTCGTCTTACCATCAGCCCTCCCGCTCGTTGGCCCAGGAGACCTACATGGGCCGTGCCAGATCTGGAGGACATTGTTGTCGCCAAGGCCCCCCAAAACAAAGATTCGACATCAAAACGGTGTGAGGCCGGCTGGCAAACTTGGTCTGCGTGTGGAATACAATATCAACCGATCGTTGGACGCTGGATGCTCTCGCCCACGGACACACCCTGGAATTTCAACGGAAGTGTCCCCATATACCACCAGTGGCTCGGCAGGAAAACCACATCCCCTCGCTTCTGCTGGAGGTGTGGGCCATGCTAAAAAAGGGTGCGATGGAGCTCGTCCCAAAGAGGATCCAGTGATCCGGACTGTACTCTCGTTACTTCCTCATCAAAAAGACCGGCGGTTGGAGGCCCAGCCTAGACCTCAGCCATCTGAACAAGTACATAAAGTCTCAAGTTCCGGATGGTGACTCTTCAGCACGTGCTAGGACACCTAGAAGAGGGGGATTTTCTATCGTCGCTGGACTTGGAAGATGCCTATTTTCACATCCTCATACACAAGGGCCACCGCAAGTTCCTGCGCTTTGTGGTTCAAGGCAACATAACCAGTTCAAGGCCCTTCCCTTCGGATTGCGCTTTTACTTGCTCTATTTTTTTCGGTCAATCGAGCCTCAAGCTCCATCGAGCTATCATCCGACTAACGGGGACCCGTTTTTCAGAACTTTCTACGCCCCTCAAGATTCTTTGAGGCCTATTCTGCGTGGAAATGGCTGAAGATAAAGGAGACTCGCCGCCTCTGTTCAGGATCTTCCCTGGATGTGGACTACAGAACATTTTCCTGGACGATGGGCACTCCCTGTGCCTTTACTGCCTACATTCCGACCAAATGCACGTGGAAGAGGCCTGTGCTTTCTGCAAGTATATGGTGTCATGCACTATGAAGGACCGTCGCAAGCGGCTCCCTGATTGGCTCCAGCCGAAGATCCCCGGGCAGCAAGCCTCACCCAGCAAGAGGAAATCCGAGCAGTCTTCGAAGACCATTTTGAGGGCGCTCCGGCCACGGGGGCCCAACATAAGGCAAAGCACTGTAGGCACTGGGAGCGCCGGGGGGGGCGGGCTCCTCGGCGGCCAGGTCGGGAACGGCATCTCGGCACCCTCTACCACGAGCTAACACTCCGGGTCAGCGAAGAAGAGGAAGTCGGACCATCCGGGTAAACTTCTGGAGAAGTCCCAGCCGACTCTGACTGAGAAAGCCAAGGGGGAGCCGGGCGTTGACCCTCCCCCCACGGTGAAGGCCCCAAGCGCGCCCATGGTCTTGAAGGCTGAGGCTCACCAGGCAAAGTATTCCCTGGAAGGAGTGGTGGCGTCCCTAGTGAAGGCCGTGGATGCAGACTCACAGGAAGGTGGCCCTTAAGGTGAGAGTTTCCCTACCTGCTTGGAGGGAATCCTCTTTTCTACCCATTGAGAAGACACCTAGGCCGTCCCCGCTGGTCGAGCAGAAAGTGGGGGAGGAGGGCGGTAGTCCTGCAAGGATCAGACATCTCCGCGTAGGAACTTTCTGGACTGAAGGCGGTACTTGATAAGAAGTTGGTCGAGGCCAGGTCCTATGGGAAGGACCCTTGTGAAGCGAATGTGGAGACAGAGGAGGAAATGGACGAGGAGCAGCAGGGCGTTGAGGAGCCAGAGGACATCACGCCACTGCCACCGCTCCCGTTGCAGCCACCACAGCAACCTCCACTACGCCAGCTGATGTTTCGGCAGACATCCTACAGGCACTGCACACCTTGTGCTCAGAGATCCAGACAAGGATCCCCCTGTCGCCGGCGGGAGATCCCACGGCACCTGGGCCATCGGGGGGGGGGGGGAATGACGCCAGTCAAGAGGAGTTCACCCTCCACCTCCTTGCCATCCTTCGCTGCCATCCCCTCCTCCGAGGGGCGATAAGGCACCGAATACGGACGACTACGACAGAGGGGACCTCCCAGTGCCCAGGGCCACCCGACGAGATTGGATCTTTCCATGCCATGATTGCTAGGGCCTCAAATGTTCCAACTGGCCCCCGAGGAGAAGGAAGGCTTCCTGTACCAGCACGCCAACCGTGCTTTCTATCCCTCTTATTGGCGACATTTGGGATGAGGGGCTGTTCCTTGAACCCGTCCTCGGCAAATCGGGACCGGTACGAGAAGAAGTACAGAGTACCAGACTCTGCACCCAAGTGTCTCAGATCCCAAACGTCCCCGGACTCGGTTGTCTCAGTGGCAGCGTAGTAGTAGTCCTCCGGGCACACCCTGGAATTTCAATGGAAGTGCCCGCACATTCCACCAGTGGCCAGGAAAGAAAACCATGTCCCTCAACTTCTTCTGTATGTACGGGCCATGCTGAAGAAGGGCACGATGAAGCTCGTCCCAAAAAGGCTCTGCGGCTCCGAGTGTACTGCTGGTACTTCCTCGTCAGAAAGACTGGCGGTTGGAGACCCATACTAGACCTCCGCCACATCCGGGTCCCAGAAGTTTCGGATGGTCACCCTTCAGCACGTGCCGGGACAAATGGAAGAAGGGATTTCCCATCGCCGCTGGACCTGGAGGATGCCTATTTCCACATCCCCAATCACAAGGGTCACCGCAAGTTTCTGCGCTTCGTGGTCCAAGGACCGCATTACCAATTCAAGGCCCTTCCCTTCGGATTGAAGTAGGCTCCAAGGGTTTTCACCAAGTGTCTGGCACCAGTGGCGGTGCAGTGGCACCTGCAGGGGATTCACGTCTACCCCTACCTCGACGATTGGCTCATCCGAGCGAAGTCAAGAGTCTGCTGTCGAGCACACGGCGGGCCATCCAGCTACTCACAGAACTGGGGTTCTCGATGAACTTTGCATAGTCCTGCTTGCTTCCATCGCAGGATGTGCTGTTTCTGGGGTCCCGGCTCAACACGGTGTTGTGCCTGTCGGAGGAGAGAATAGCGGCCATCCTGGGCAAGGTACAATGGCTGTTGGCCCTGAAGGTTGCAAGGGTGAGGTACAAGTCCTTCCTTGGCATTATGTCATGCATATACCTTGTGCGCCTGTGCAGGCTGCGGATACGACCACTGCAGGAGGTCCTCGACGCCTGTTAGATCCAGATATCAGGAAGCTTAGAGGACAACATCACACTCGACAAGAGTTTCCGCTGAGCAATTCGGTGGTGGGGTGTCCGCGTGCCTCTGTCGGCGGGTGTGGTTATTCAAACCTCCAACCCCCCATCAGGAGATGGGCATGACGGATGCATCCCTGGAAGGATGGGGAGCACACACCGGTCTTCTCCACGCAAGAGGCCTGTGGCTACTGGAGAAGTTGTTGCACGTCAACGTTCAGGAGCTGCGGGCAGTGTTTTGGGTCCTCCAGTCTTTCCTTCTGTCCCTCAAGGGTGCGGATCTTAACACCACCATGTTTTACATCCGGAAGCAGGGGGGCACCAGATCCCCGGGCTCTACAAAGAGGCGCAGGACCTATGGCAATGGGCTGTCGCCCAGGAGATGTTCCTCATCCCATTTCATCTGACGGGAGTGAAGAACACTGTTGCTGACTCTCAGCAGGCAGCTGCGCTCGTGCCACGAGTGGGAGCTTCGGCAGGACCAAGTGGATCTTCTATTCCGACGATGGGGCAAACCCCAGATCGATCGGTTTGCGACGGCGACGAACACCAAGTGCCAGAGGTTCGCCAGCAGGTTTCCCCATCCAGGCAGCATGGGGGATGCATCCTCTTTCCCCTGGGATGGTCTGTTCCTCTATGCATTTCCCCTGTTGCCGTTACTTCTGCGACTCATCAATCAACTCACTGTCCCAGTGCAGGATGATCCTCGTCGCACTGTCGTGGCCGAGGCAGATATGGTACCCGGACATGCAGGGTCCCCTCCAGTCAAGCTTCTGGTGTACACAGATCTTCTTGCCAGGGAAGGTGCGATTCTGCACCACGACCCAGGGTCGATTAACTTGCAGGCCTGGCTCCTGCAGCGCTAGAGCTTGGTGGATACGATTTCCCTGGGGACTGCAGGGAAGTGCTTGCCAGGGCTTCGATAACACTGAAATGCTTCAGACATACGTGGAAGAGGTTCACCGTGTGGTGCTGCGCACCGAAACTCGACCCTCTACAGATTGCGGCTCTGCAGGTGCTTCCGCAATTACCGTCCCTGGCCAAGGCAGGGCTGGCTCATGCTTCCATCAAGGTTCATCTGGCAGCTGTGTCCTGCTACACCAGAACTCTGGGTCAGTCGTCGTTATGGTCACACCTCCTGGTCAAGGAATTCATAAAAGGACTTTTCAGTTTGTACCCGCCGTTGAAGGCTCTGGCCCGGCGTGGGAGCTCAATGTGGTTCTGACTAGGCTCATGGGTCCCCCATTCAAGCCAATGCATTCTGCGCCGCTGAAGTTTTTATCGTGGGAAACAGCGTTTTTTTTGTGGCCATCACCTCCGCACAATGAGTGGGAGAGATCCAGGCCCTCTCTTGTAAACCACCTTACTTGACATTCCACAAGACGAGGGTGGTGCTACGGATGCACCCCTCCTTCATGCCCAAGATGCCGTTGAACTTCCATCTCAAAGAGCCCTTGGTGTCACTTGTTTTCTTGCCGTTGCCTTCATCGCCGGCTGAGAGGACTTTGCACTCTGTCTGGATGTGGCTAGAGCGCTGAAGTTCTATGTGGACCGCACAAAGTGGTTTTGGAAGACATCACAGCTGTTTGTGAACTTTGACCCTGTGAACCAAGGGAAGGCCCTCTCCAAGGCTTCCTTTTCCAGGTGGCTCCGACTGTTGTCTGGCCATCCGAGAGCCCATTTGACCAGAGCGATTGCTGCAACTACAGCATTCCTGTCTTGTGTTCCCATGCTTGACATCTGCAGGGCTGCTACGTGGAGGTCGACGAACACCTTCAAGAAATTCTACTGCGTCAACCAGGATTCCAGGGAGGAATCGAGAGTCGGCCAACCAGTGCTGCGCAACCTGTTCGCTTGAAGGTGAGCCTGGTGAAGAGGGTAAGAGATGCTTTGAAATTTTTAATGTTGACCCTTGCCACCTCCCGTGGTTGTGCATGTGTGTACTGCTATGTATTCTTTATTCATGAGCGTGTGAATCAATGCCAGACACCATGCTGGAGAAGGAACAAGTTACTTACCTGTAACTGTTGTTCTCCAGCACGGGTCTGGCATGGGTTCACATGCAAACCCTCCCGCCTACCCCTCTGCGGCGCTTCTCTTGGTCCTACTGCCACTACGTGCTACCAAATCTGAAGATGGCTGCCAGAGGAGGGGCTTGGGTAGAGGGCAGTCATTGGCTGGGGACAGTATGACCCAGAGACCAGTGATTGGTGGTTAGGAGAAAGACAGTTCAGAAATGAAACTGATTTTGTTATTTACCGAGGATTCCTAGCCTAACGACAGGGAATATTCATGAGCATGTGAATCCAAGCCAGACCCATGCCGGAGAACTTGTTCCTTAGGACACATCTATGCAATATTTAAAGCACAAAGGGCTGTAAATAATGGATACAATGATGTTTTCATCGTATGTGTTAGGACATTTTTTCTAAAGTCCACCAGGGGCTTTATAATTGAGCAATAGGCACCGAGCAGGGGTGGTGCATTACCACTTCAGGTAATGCCAGGGGCCTATAGTTACAGGGCTGAGCGAAGCAAAGGGCCTGAATGAAGGCCCTGAAACATTACCTCAGGTGGTAATGCCCCCCCCCCTCCCGACCCTGCGATGGGTTTATTGCTATTAGTACCCTGGCCCATCAGACCGAGGTACTAAAAGTATTTTTCTGTTCTGAAATACTCTGGCATTGAAAAATAAAAGTTAAAAATGTGGCCGCCGGGAAGGAAAAAGTCCATTATCCCTTTTCCATGGCAGCCATTCAAAAAGTTTTTTTTTAAAAATGGCTGCAATGGCAAGTAGAGAAGGAACTACCTTTAGTCCCTCCTTCCTTTCCATGACAGCCTGTCACAGATCGGGAGCGGACTCGCTAACGCGTTCGCTCCTGAAATGGACGAAGGGAGAGGGAAAGTGGGATAACACTTAACCTCATTCCCCGGCAATGGAAGATGGTGGCCTCCAGCCATGGGGGGGGGGATTACTGCTGGTAAGGCCCCTGTTTCGAGCCTCTTCATTGGCTGTGAGGCTACCTCCCAGATCCCCCCCCCCCCCCCCCCCCCCCCCCCCAACTCCTCCTTGCTGGGTACTAATATACATTAGGCAACACAGTAAACTCCAACTCTTCGTATAGACCTGTACCACCTGAGAGCTTTTGTAGCAATGACAGAGCAGCCAAGCTTATTTTAGGAGGGAGAGGCTGTAAATGGTTACAAAGAAATTGTAGCATACATATGGTCCACAGAGAAAATTTGTTTGTAAAAATAATGGTTTATTTTGTTTCTGATGCTTGTTAATCTGCTTAGAATCACATGCTATGCCTATAGTATGACATCTAGTGGTAATCGCGGAGTATTGCATCTTTCGAGGATCAAAAGGGGACGTCAATATGGGCATTACTGTAACACTATCCCTAATGTAACGTTTTGTGTACCCAAAATCCCTGGCGCGTCAAGGTCCCTCAATTGTTTTTATTTTCCGCCCAACTGGTTGGCTGCCTTATGTGGAGCTCGTCTGAGTTTATATTGCAAATAGTTTGTTGTCCCATGACCGATGGTCGTTTAGTCTGTCTTCTCTTCGACGACTTCGTGGATCTCTTCACAGACGACATACGACTGCTGTTTGTACGACTGGTGCATCTATCGACGTCGGTTGACCGCGTGGCCTCAGCCTTCCGGCCCGGCGCTTACAGTGGGGAAGAGCGGGGCCCTGGGTTGATTCTTTTCTGAGAATGCATTTCCTCTTCCCTTTTCTGGTCTGGCTAATGCTTTTTCCCCTCTGCTATGGCAAAGACTCCATTAAGTTTTGTGTCACTTGCAACGGCAAATACCCTTGGAAGGACACCCATCGCAAGTGCAATAGGTGCTTGCCTCGTGACCACAACGAGCGATCCTGCAAGTCCATTAAACCTTTCGTCTTAAGATGTTAAAAGATCGACAGACAAAGCGGTGGGCGGCCTATGCTATGCAGGCCGAAGCCGATCGTTCCCAAGTTGGCGCTGTCGCTTCGACTGACGAGGACTCTAGCGGCAGCCGCGGCTCGGTTGAGGAGTCAATAGAATTTGACGGAATCGTCTGTTCCCAGGTGCCTGTCCCCGACAGGCAGGCAACCGGTACTGCTATGGGGAGATCACATCCCAGCGACAAGGGCGCTCGCGCACCGCCAAAGGATAAGCGCACAACTTGCGCCTAAAAGGCCTGGGGAGAATTCCTGCCCCATTTTGCTAAAGCTGCAGGCGCTCCAAACACACCAGGAGGAAGTAGTTATCAGACCCAGATGAGACGTATCAGGATCCCTATAGTCATGTGGACCATCCTTTTGGGTAGGATGAAACTGACCAGGGCCCAGAATGGGGACAACATTAGTCAGCAGGTGAGGCACCTTGGCTCTCACCCACTCCACTCCTGACCCAGACGTCATTTGTCTGGACCCTCCCTTTCCTCAACAGAGGCAGCCTTCCCCTATTTACAACCAGATAGCTTTCAATGCCATTCTGAAGAGTGTTGCGGACCACTTCCAGATCGCCACTCAGGAGGCTCTTCAGGAATCTGATTTTGTACAGGACATCCTAACGGAGAAACCTCACAAGTCGAGCAATTCCCCTGTTGAATTCCATCAAGAAGCGTGTTGCACCTTCCTTACTGTCCCCTTCACTCACAAGAGCTGTCGACTCTCGGGGATGAGAAACTGTTTCGCCCCTCCATCTGTCCAATGTACATTCGGGGGCATGCCACACCAGACTCCCTGGTTGTTACCACCACTGTGGAATAGGGCTGGGGTGCCAGTATCTACTGCAGAGACCTCCCACCCCGACAAGGATTCCAAGAAGCTCTATGCCCTTGGCAAGCGTATCGCCATGTCAGCTGCATACTCCACAAGAATAGCAAAATGTACTAGTCTTCTTGCGAGTTAGTGATGTGCAGTGGAACCTGCTTCAAGAAGGCCTCCAAGAGGTCCCTGAACCAGTGCGATCACGCCTGCTGGCTGTAGTTTGTGGGAAAACACGCAACACACGACATCCTTAAAAATACACTGGATGCTGCAGAGATGGCGGGACGCATTCCTGCACAGGGTACCCTTAAGAGGCACGCCTGGCTTAAGAATTCAAGTTTTAAGCCAGACACTCAGTCCCCCTTGATAAACAAGCCAGTGGAGGAGTCTAATTTGTTTGGCAAGGCTGTGGACAACGCCTTAAACAGCTAAGAAGGAGCACGAGACATTAAAATTCCTCAACCAAATTACAGCCAAACCCTTTCAATAGCGTGGATGATCAAATACGGCTCGGGGTGTACCTCATGGTCCTCCGGACAGGGTTAAACTGGCACCAGCCAGTATGAACAAAGGGGACAGTGCCGGGGTATGGGTAGGGGCAGAAACTCAACCCCAAGAGGCTCCATGGCCTCTGCACCAATGTGACTCGCCAGTCTGGGTCCCCTCCCGTGCCTCCCCAGTCGGGGGAAAGGCTATCCTCATTCCTTCACGCATGGGATCACCTCAGACCATTGGGTGCTCAAGACAGTAACCCACAGATATTGTATTGAGTTCCACCAGCCACCTCAATACCATCCTCCAAAGAGCAGACGACTATCGCCAGCATTCCTGCAAATCCTGCTGGACGGGGTGCAGATCTATGGCGCCCCTTTCCTGAATGAAGTCGTCCCTATTCATTAGGTAAATTCAGTATACTTCCTTGTACCCAAAAAGGATCTCCCCATGCGCCCTGTTTTAGACTTGTGCCCACCGAAGTCTAAAACACAATTCAGAATGACTACACTGCAGGAAGAAATCGTGCTGGTGCGGAGGATTACATGTCAACATTGGATATGAAAGATGCATACTTTCATATTTCAATGTTGCCAACGCATGGAAACGTTCTCAAGGTGCATGAGTGGAGACACACTATCAGTTTGTTTCTTCCCTTCAGCACTGCCTCGGCTCCGCGAGTGTTCACAAAGGTACTGGGGGTAGTAGCTGCTCACCTGCGCAGGCAGTCAACCCCTGTCTACCCTTACCTCGACGACTGACTCATAACGGGGGATTTGTACGGAACATGCCTTACAAACACCCAGAAGACGATAGATCTCCTATTCAATCTAGGGTTCTCGATCAGCGAGAAGAAATCTTCTAGACCCCAGCCAAGTCAGTTTCTGGGGGGGGGCTCTAATTCGGACCAAAGACGGCTTAGTCTTTATCTCTGAGAGGGTTCACAACATGCTGTTCCCGATCCCTATGTAGCCAGTCACAAGGTGACCATACGCAAGGCCAATGTGACTATTGGGGATGATGGCTTCCAGCATCTACCTAGTTCCTTGCGCACGTCTGTGCATGCGCCCTGTGCAGGGGTCAGTGGTGTCAGGCCAGCGGTCAATGGAACAATCTTGTTGTTGGCTCGGCAGCCCTCGTTCAGTCTCTGCAGTGGTGGTTGGGGGAAAATCTTTTGCCGGGGAAGACCTTCACCACCCCCACAGTAAAAGCCACTCTCACCGCGGACGCATCTGACTGAGTGGGGTGCTCACCTCCATCAGAGGTCTCCAGCGGTAGCAAGCATCCACATAAACCTGTTGGAATTGCTAGCAGTGTTCAAGGCCCTGAAGGCATTCCAAACAGTCCTAGTCCTCGCGGACAGTACCACGGCCATGTATTACCTACAAGCAAGGGGGGGGGGGGCACTATCCAAACTGTCCCAGAACATATGGAAATGGGCTCTCGAACACAAGATATTCCTCCTGTCGCAACACGTTCCAGGGTAACTCAATCTTCTAGCAGACGTTCTCAGCAGAGATTTTCCACTACCCGTAGAGTACGAGTGGCAACTACATGAAGACCTTGTTTTTAACGTCTTCAGACTGGGGGTTCTCAGAGAGCGACTTGTTTGCAGCTCTGGAGAAAGCACAATGCCCAGATTACGCCTCCAGGTACCCACAGAATCACTCCAGGGGGAACGGGCTCTGGATAACCTGGCCAGAGAAATGTCTACGCTCCCCATAGCCCCCTCCCCACCCCGACTCCCCTGTTCAACAGGATGCACTAGGAACCAGTCAGAATAATCCTGGTGGCCCCGATGTGGGGCCGCCAACCTTGGTTCTCCCATCTCATGACAATGGCAGTCCAGTCTTCCCACCCAGGAAGCTGCCATGCCCTTAGAACATGCTATTGCAAGACAAGGGGGAAAAGACTACACCCATGCCCTCAAACTCTAAACTTAGTAGCCTGGCTCCTGATGTCATAGAGTTCGGGCACCTCCAACTCCCGCAAGGATGTATCGACATGGTAGGCAAGATTGTATGCAGTACCCTTTGGGTGCACTACAACAACCCTAACCTAGCAATAGCAACCCAACCTTTGGTATAAGTCTGTACTACACAGGTTGGTAGCGTGTTGAGCAGCCAAGCTTATCTCAAGAGGGCTGAATGCGAGCTGATGGGGAGTTGCACAGAGGTTGTGACAAGTATTCAAATAAACTCTTACACACAAGGTTTCTTGATTAAACAATTATTATTTTAACAGTCTTGAGTAAGCCGCCTTCAGAAGGGGCAATATAAAAACACACAAATACATCCCAAAATAGACACTTGGTTTCTCTAAATCAGCAAGTACCCTTTTGGGGTGGCACATGGACACTTCCTACACCCTCAGGTGACCTTAAATAGCTAGGACACTGTGGACATAATATATCACTTTCATTTAGAGCAATACTTAAAAGCTTGTCAAAGAGAGAGGTTATTAGAAAAAACGAGATCTCACAAATATTCTGAAGCAAGTAAGTACTTTTGGTACCCCCCAATACAAACTAAATGAACCCCTTCCTGGAAGGAAGACAAAACACAATGTCGGAGGGAAAAGAGTCATTCAGGCAGCTAGGCCAGGCCAAAGTCAATTGGACAAATGTCAAGGTGACCTGAAGCACTTCTTGCAGGTCAGTCTTGCACAATGTTTTAGAAGTCTTTGTAGAAAGAAGAAATCAAAGCAGGGCCACAAGCTGATTAGGCTTCTGAGGTAAAGAAGCTGAAAGCAACTCTACAGAAGCAACCAAGACAAGTCTCCACTGAGAACAAGTGAGATTACACAACAAGAGGTAAAGTTCTTAGACTTACAGTACCTTTGGTTAGAAGAAAAACTGTTCCGAATGGCTTCTGTTCCTGTGCAGCTCTGCAGATCCTGTGTTTCTGTGCCTCAGTTGTGGGGACAAGAGGGAGGACGTTTAGAGGACTCCTGCACTGCAACGGGAAGGACGGCGACAGAAAAGGACCAACCTGTATTCAGTGGCACTTTCCGGTTTCAGCTCCTCGCGTCTCAGCAAATAGCACCACTGCAGACTCTTGGCTGTTGAGATGGACTTTCCTTGCCTCTGTGGTCCAGTATTCTGTTGAGGTGGCTCAGGCTTGGTCAGTCCTGCTTCCTGGGAGTCCGGAGGATCTCCCTGGAGCTCTTGGACAACTTAAAAGCAACGCACACAATCTGGTGTTCCTCTCCCTGGCTCTACGGTTTCCAGCAGCAACTGCAGTGGAAATTCACCCACTTGGAGAGGATGTCCAGGTGGCTTACAGTTGATTGGTCCCACCAACTCGAGGTTGTCCTTGGCTTCTCTAGTCTAGGCAAATTCAGAGCTTCAGCTCAGCAGCAGGGCTTCACCAGGCAAACCAACGGTCCAGGAGTTGCAGCAGGCGTCTCTTCCAAGTTCTTCTTCAGATTCCTTCGTCCAGTGGTCGACTCTGCCTTCCAAGCCAAAAAGCCTTGCCTTTTATGCAGGTTTCTCTGATTAATTCCAGCCTAGCTGTCAGTCACCAAGCAGTGTGGCTGTCCTTACAGGACAGACAGCCTGCCTATCACCTAGGAGTGCATTTCTGTCTCCTAGGAGACTAAGCACAGGGAGTTTCGGGCACCTCCCTCGCTTCCTGCCCCTGCCAGACACCCTGGAGCTAGAGGCAGGCTTAACGGATGAATCCTGCGACAAATCAAACAAAGGGACCAAACCTGGTTTGGCGTGCAGAGTAAATTTGAAGGACCACCATTTCCACAAAGAAATGGTGAAAAAAGACGACCGGGGCCATTTTGACAAAAAATGGCAACCTTCGGTGCTTTACTTCAGCTGTGAACGTACCCCGCGGTAAAAGCACACCACAGTAGGTAAAAGTAAATCACTGCCACCAGCCATTCATCGAGGAAAGGGCAACATAAAAATGTTATATGAGAAGGTAGACAAAGGGGATGCCAAGTAACCCCTCTACCACCCCATTGTAAGATAGTATGTGCTGGGTCTAGAAAGTAAAAGGTGTAAGTAAACTCCATACTCCTACGTCCGTCCCCTTTCCTCCATATTTATGGGACATCCCTCCGTCCTGTGGGACGGGACTGGAGCACTTTGAAAAAGCATAAAAAATGTTGCTAAAATGTAGTCCTTCCTCTTCTCCAGCATGGGGTCTGGCATGGATTCACATGCTCATGAATATTCCCCGTCGTCAGGCTGGGAATCCTCGGTAAAGAAAAAACCAGTATCAGTTTCGTTTCTGATCTGTCTTTCGTAGTAATAACCAATCACTGGTCTCTGCGTCATACTGACCACAGCCAATGACTGCCCTCTACCTAAGCACCGCCTCTGGCAGCCATCTTCAGATTTTTACCGCACGTTCATGTGTTGGGATCCTCGTGCTATTGCTCTCGAGCGTTAGTGCTATTTTTCGCGCTTTTTCACAAAAAACTTCGATTCTTTCGGTCAAAAGAGCCTCAAGCTCCACCGATCCTACATCCGATCAACGGGGACCCGTGTCGGATTCGTCTGTGCCCCTCAAGGGTGAAGATTTCGTCGAGCTACACTTCGGAGGACTCCAGAAGCTTCTCAGGCCCGGTCTCGGAGATGGCCCAGGAGAAGGGAAGCTCGACGCCCGGAAAGCTGTTCAGGGTCTGCCCTGGATGCCAGCTGCAGAACGTCTTTAAGGAGGACGAACACTCTTTCTGCCTTTACTGCCTTCATGAGGACAAGACGCACGTGGAGAAGGACTGTGCGTTTTGCGGCAACATGTCGGAACGGACCATGAAGGACCGCCATCAACGTCTCGCCAACTGGCTGGAGGGTAAGAGCCCGTCTGGCGAGAAGAAGAAGAAATCCGAGCGGTCTTCTAAGACCTTTGAGGGCGCCCCGGCGACGGGGGCCCAACATAAGGCTAAGCACCGCGAGTCCGCTGGCACCGGGAGCGCCGAACGGTCGGGCTCTACGGGCGCCAGGCAGGGCGCACCCTCCCCGGCACCATCAACCACGAGCCAACGCTCTGGGTCGGGTAAGAGGAAGGCCGAGCACCCGGCGAAGCTCCTGGAGAGGCCCCGGTCGAGCTCTAAGGCAGAGGAGGAGCGTGGCAGTGCCCCCTCCCTCAAGGATAAGGCGGTGAGCGCACCTAAGGTGGTGAAGGCCTTGATCCATCCGACCAAGCCCTCTATCGAAACGGTCGCGGCGGCCCTGGCTCAGCCTGTGGAGGCTGCACCAGTGGTGGCGACCTCGGGGCCCAGAATCTCCCTGCCTCCTCGGAGGGAGTCTTCTTTTGTGCCCATCGATAGGACCCCCGTGAAACCCTCCGTGGGGAAGAAGGGGGGGCAGGGCGTCGTCGTAGATTCGGCCTCAACCTCAGAAGAGGAGCTGATCGAGGTCTTAAGCCACGGCCTAGGCGTGGAAGAAGGCCAGCCCGTCGGAATGGACCCCGAAGCAGGTGACGACGACGACATCGTCGAGGATACCGACGGGGCCCCTGCTCGCCCGTCGGATTCCCCTCTGCCAGCGCCGCAAGACAACTCGGCGGCCATTTTGTTGGCCATACAGTCCTTATGCTCCGAGATAAGGACGAGGCTACCGTTACCGACGGAGGAACCTCTCCCGTCGGGGGATCCAGAACCGGGACCTTCTGGTGTTCCCCCTACCAAGAAAAGAAGGATCCATCCACCACCTCCTTTTCAACCGTCGCGCCCTGTCCAGCCCTCCTCCCCGTCCACCCGAGGGGATGATACGGGGACTGACACGGCAGCGACGGGTACGGACGACGAGGCATACGACGAGGATATTCCGTCGTCGCCTCCCGCCAGGGCTTCTCCGCCCGACGAGATCGGATCTTTCCACTCCATGATCTCCAGGGCTTCCGAGCTTTTCCAACTCTGCCCTGAGGAGAAGAAAAAGGAAGGCTTCCTTTATCAGCGGCGCGAGGCCAAGAGGAAGACGGTCCTCGCAGTGCCTCTGTTGGACGACATTTGGGATGAGGGCCTTTCCCTCCTCAAGAACCCTTCCACGACGCCAGCTAGAAGAGACCGGTACGAGAAAAAGTACCGGGTTCCGGACACGGCCCCCCTGTGCCTCCGGGCGCAGCCTACCCCGGATTCCGTCGTCTCCGCGGCAGCCAGGAAGAAAGCGGGGGGGGGGTGCGGCCTCCACATCGACTTCCCCGCCGGACGGCGAGGGAAAGAAATTGGATGCTATGGGACGTAGAGTCATCTCGTCGGCAGCGACGACGATTAAAGCGGCCAACGCCTTGGCTATCGTGGCTCGCTACGACAGGGAGCTCTGGTACAAGATAGCTCCCCTGCTGGATTTTCTGCCGGACGACAAGAGGGCGGAGGCCCTGGAGATCCTGCAGGAAGGTGAGGTGGCCTCGGACCACGCCATCACCGTGGCGACGGACATCGCCGACACTGGGTTCCGCCAGCTGGGCAACGGCGTTTGCCTTCGACGTCGTGGATGGCTCAAAGCTACGGACTTCCGGCAGGACGTCCAGACCAGAGTCCTGGACATGCCCTTCGACGGGAACAACCTGTTTGGGAAGACAGTGGACGATTCCCTTCAGGCCATCAAGGCGGATACTGAGACGGCCCGGGCCCTTGGAGTTCTGCAGCAACGACGGACGCCCTTTCGGAGCAGCGGAGGCAAGGGCGCCTCCAAAGGTTCCGGCGGCGGTTTCGCTTCCTACCGTCAAGCGGCCCGCTCGTCGTCGCAAGAGGCCTACAGAGGACGAGGCAAGTCTAGCGGACCCCGCCGTCGTCGCCAAGGAGGTCAAGGCGGCAAGGCCGCGTCCAAGCAGGATTGAACCGGCCGTGGGGTCGGGCCCCCACCGAAGCACCCCGGTGGGAGGCCGGCTGGCGGGCTTCGTCAGCGTGTGGGAGTCCATCTCCACCGACCGTTGGGTGCTGGACGCCCTGGCCCGGGGCCACGCGCTCGAGTTTCAAAGAAGGTGCCCGCGCGTCCCCCCCGTGGCCAGGAAAGAACTTCACGTCCCTCAACTTCTCCTGGAGGTAAAGGCGATGCTCAGGAAGGGCGCCATCGAACTCGTCCCAAAGAGGCTTCGGGGCTCCGGAGTCTACTCGAGATACTTCCTCGTGAAGAAGAAGACGGGAGGATGGCGCCCCATCCTAGACCTGCGACGTCTGAACAAGTTCATCAAGGCGCAGAAGTTCCGGATGGTCACCCTCCAGCACGTCCTGGGTCAGCTGGAGGAAGGAGACTTCCTATCGTCGTTGGATTTGGAGGATGCCTACTTCCACATTCCCATCCTAAAGGGGCACCGAAAATTCCTCAGGTTCGTGGTCCAAGGGCGTCATTACCAGTTCAAAGCCCTTCCCTTCGGACTACGGTCGGCACCCAGGGTATTCACCAAGTGCCTCGCACCGGTGGCGGCGCAGCTGCGCCGCGAGGGGATTCACGTCTACCCCTACCTGGACGACTGGCTCATCCGCGCCAAGACGAGGGAGCTCGCCGTGGTCCACACGGCAAGGACCGTCCAACTCCTCACGGACCTGGGATTCTCCGTGAACTACGCCAAATCCCACCTGGTGCCCGCGCAAGTCGCACTGTTTCTGGGAGCGAGGCTCGACACAGTGTCCCTTCTGGCCTCCCCGTCGGAGGAGAGGACCAGGACCATCTTGGGCAAGGTGCAACGGATGTTGGTGGCCGACGCGGCCAAAGTGAGGTCCATCAAGTCCCTCCTCGGGATGATGTCTTCCTGCATCTACCTCATTCCCATGTGCAGGCTCCGGATGCGCCCGTTGCAAGAATTCCTGGATGCGCGCTGGATCCAGACGACGGGCAGCTTCGAGGAAAGGATCAAGCTCGACGAGAGCTTCCGACGAGCGATACGGTGGTGGGGCACCCGCGCGCATCTGACGGCGGGCATGGACTTCCAGACCCCAGCCCACCAGGAGACTGTGACCACGGATGCCTCCCTGGAAGGGTGGGGAGCGCACACCGAAAATCTGCACGCAAGGGGACTCTGGCTCCCGACGGAGAAGTCCCTGCATATCAACGTCCTGGAGCTCCGTGCAGTGTTTTGGGCCCTCAGGTCCTTCCTTCCGTCCCTCAAGGGCAAGGTGGTGAGGATCTTCACCGACAACACCACCACCATGTTTTACATCAGGAAACAGGGCGGAACCAGGTCCCCAGCGCTGTCCAAGGAGGCGCAGGACCTGTGGCATTGGGCCGTCGCCCAAGGGATTTTTCTGGTGCCGTTTCATCTGGCAGGGATAAAAAACACCATTGCCGACTCACTCGGCAGGGAGCTGCGCTCGTGCCACGAGTGGGAACTACGGCAGGATCTGGTGGATCGCCTCTTCCGACGGTGGGGCACACCCCAGATCGACCTGTTCGCGACGGCGACGAACACCAAGTGCCGGAGGTTCGCCAGCAGGTTTCCCCAGACGAGGAGCATGGGCGATGCTTTCTCGTTCCCCTGGGAGGGCCTGTTCCTCTACGCGTTCCCTCCCTTGCCTCTGCTAATCCGGCTCGTCAACCAGCTCAAGAGGTCACGGTGCAGGATGATCCTCGTCGCACCTGCGTGGCCGAGGCAGATATGGTTCCCGGACTTGCTGGACTTGTCAGCGTCCCCGCCGATCAAGCTGCCGGCGGACGCGGATCTACTCTCCAGGGAAGGAGGCGCCATCCTCCACCACGACCCGAAGTCGCTGAACTTGCAGGCCTGGCTCCTGCAGCGCTAGAGTTTGGAGGATACGACATACCGGCCGATTGCAGAGAGGTTCTTGCAAAGGCCAGGGCGTCCTCGACTCTTAAATGCTACGGACACAAATGGAAGAGGTTCTCTGTCTGGTGCCACGCACAGAAGATTAACCCTCTACGGATTACGGCTCCCCAAGTACTGCCGTACCTGCTGACGCTGGCCAAAGCTGGTCTGGCACACGCGTCCATCAAGATTCATCTTGCTGCGATCTCCCGATACACCAGAACCACGGGGCGGACGTCCTTGTGGTCTCATCGTCTGGTGAAAGAGTTCATGAAGGGACTGTTCAGATCGTTCCCGCCGGTGAAGGCTCCGGCCCCGGCGTGGGAGCTCAACGTGGTGCTGACCAAGCTCATGGGACCTCCGTTCGAGCCTCTGCACTCGGCCCCGTTGAAGTTTCTATCGTGGAAAACAGCTTTTCTTGTGGCCATCACCTCCGCACGACGAGTGGGAGAGATCCAGGCCCTTTCCTGCAAGGCCCCGTACTTGACTTTCCACGACACAAGGGTAGTGCTCAGGACGCACCCCTCCTTCATGCCCAAGGTACCGTCGGACTTCCATCTCAACGAACCCTTGGTGTTACCTGTGTTCTTCCCGTCGCCTTCGTCGCCGGCTGAGAGGACTTTGCACTCGCTGGATGTAGCTAGAGCGCTGAAGTTCTACGTGGACCGCACGAAGGGTTTTCGGAAGACGTCACAACTCTTTGTGAACTTTGGACCTGTCAATCAGGGGAAGGCTCTCTCGAAGGCTTCCATCTCCAGATGGCTCTCCGGCTGTATCATGTGCTGTCACCGGTTGGCAAACCGACCGCTGCCTGGCCGTCCGAGAGCCCATTCCACCAGAGCGATCGCAGCTACCACGGCGTTCCTATCTGGTGTGCCCCTGCTGGACATATGCAGGGCTGCTACGTGGAGGTCGACGCACACCTTCACGATATTCTACTGCGTCGACCGGGATTCCAGGGAGGAGTCCAGGGTCGGCCAAGCAGTGCTGCGCAACCTGTTCGCCTGAGGTGAGCCTGGTGAGGAGGTAAGATGCTTAATGTTGAGTTGATGTGATGCTTAATGTTGAGCCTTTGCCACCTCCCGTGGTTGTGCATGTGTGTACTGCTATGTATTCTTTATTCATGAGCATGTGAATCCATGCCAGACCCCATGCTGGAGAAGGAACAAGTTACCTACCTGTAACTGTTGTTCTCCAGCATGGGTCTGGCATGGATTCACATGCGAACCCTCCCGCCTACCCCTCTGCGGCTCTTCACTTGGTCATACTGCCACTTCACGTGCTTCCAAATCTGAAGATGGCTGCCAGAGGCGGTGCTTAGGTAGAGGGCAGTCATTGGCTGTGGTCAGTATGACGCAGAGACCAGTGATTGGTTATTACTACGAAAGACAGATCAGAAACGAAACTGATACTGGTTTTTTCTTTACCCAGGATTCCCAGCCTGACGACGGGGAATATTCATGAGCATGTGAATCCATGCCAGACCCATGCTGGAGAAAAACAGTTACAGGTAAGTAACTTGTTCCTTTCTGCGCGGGGCACAGCACGCGGCCGTAACCCTGCCCATCTCGGCTCTGCCCCACGCATCGCCCATCAGTCCTTTCCTCCGCTTGTTTGGGACTGGACGCACTTGCATCTGCAGAAAAATGTCTTCCTTTTTTCTTCCTCTCTGGCTCTCGCTAGCGATCGCGTAATAGTCTGTCGTTAAACTAGACTTTCCAGATTGTTCCTCGTGTCATCGATGCTTCGTGAGGGCGGATCCCCATCCTCTTTGTTTAGAGTGCTTGGGTCCGGATCACCGTTGGGACTCCTGTTTTTACGGTCCAGACACTTCAACGTCGGTTAGATCGGTGGGAGGAAGTGTTTTGACGTACTCCTCCTTCACATTTTCAATCTCATCGACGAAATGAAGAAACACCAGGTAAGTTCTTTACTTTTCAGAGCACCCCGGCCGGAAGACACCTTCCCAGGTTCTTCTCGGGCCGGGGAGAGACCGCTCTATCACCGGGGCTTGCCCTGAGAAGCCTTCTGGGCTGGATAATTGTACCAGAGTTTTTTCTGAGGGTCTCCGTAAGGGGCCTATGGATACCGGAGTACGCACCGAGGCCCCTCCTGTGGGGGCTGCTTGTAGACCTAGTTCTGAGTCGTGGGGTACCGGAGCTCGCTCTGAGGCCTCTATCTGCTTCCCTCAAAAGTACCGGGGTGCGCCCCGAGGCCTTGGTTGGACTTGGTGTTACCGAACACATGTTCGAGGCCTGCACTGGAAAGGCTGCGACTGGACCTGGGTCTGAGGTCCCTCGTACAGAGGCTAAAGAAACCAACATTTCTGAGAGGCCTGAGAAGGCCTCATCGGTGAAGGTTGTTGCTCACCATTCCCGCTCTTGTGGCGACGCCAGAACTGTAGAGGAGGCAAGGAGTGGAAGTTCCTCCTTTAACGGCAGTGCGAGGTCCTTCCTGTGAAGGCTAGTTTGGCTATCGGTATGTCGCAGAAACATTCCAGGCCACATAGTACCGGCTCAGCCGAGGTTTCTTGTGCAAAGGCTAAAATGAAGACCCCTAATCCGCCGATGGGGACCCCTGCCTCACTTCCGCACACGCTGCAGTTCCCCTCAGGTGACGGCAAAATGGCAGCCGTTCCCGCCACGACCACAGCAGCCATTTTGGGCGCTTCTCCCACAACTACGCCATTAGCCTCATGTGTGGGGAGCAGTTCTGTAGGTGAACATAAGGTTCTGTTTGCGCACCTGTTCCGTCCAGTTTACGACTGGAATGCTCGGATGCCCCTTCGCTAACATCTCGCTGCCTGTGGGTTCGGCGCCCTTGATTTATGTGGACACTTCAGGGGATGGGCCGGCTTGGCAACCCTCCCCTCTGCGTCCATGGAATTATCCCCCTCATGAGGCTTTCTCCGAAGGACGCTTTTTTTCCGGCACATTTCAGGTACTCATGCGTACTGACCCCATGAGGGAGTATTTCAAGGCTCTTTTTGGGGCGATATGCCTGCCTGCGCCTCCACCCGCGCCTCAGGTGGTTCTGCCGGTACCGCCCTTGCCTACAGTGCCTCCCCGACCCTCCGCCTCCGTTGTCCCCCATGGATAAGGTGGTGCCTGAGACGGTTCAGCAGGACCCTGACCTGTTGGATGATGCGCAGGGCAACCAGGACCGCGAAGACCAGCCCTGCTCTATTAGAGCTTTTCACGACCGGGTACTGGACATGATGTGCCTATTGGATGTTTCAGTGCCTGGGGCACCCGCTCCGCAGGATGGTGTGCTTTCGGGGCCGTTCACCTTGTCTCCTTCGGAGCGTACCAGCCTGTTCTTGCAGGACGATGTTTTGGCTGAGGTCCGTGGGGTCTGGGAAAAACCGCACTCTGGACTTTTCGTCAAAAAGAAAATTGACGCGCGATACAGGCTGCATTCTTCGGAAGAGGTGGCCCTATCATCTTGTCCGCCCCCCTCCTCCACGGTAGTGGCTGCGGCCACTTTGGCTTGCAGCATCCTCTTATAAGACGGCTACTCAGGTCAGGGGGAAAGGGGGACAAGCTCCTCGACTCCACTCGGCCCTGCAGCTCCGGCAGGCCAATGCAGAACTGGTGTTAGTGGGGGCGAATATGAAGATGTGCTGGGAGTTGATACCTCTCGACGGGCGTGGTTGCATGCCACCAAGTTCTCAAAGGAAGTGCAGGATAAGGTGTTGGACCTGCTGTTTGACGGTAAGGAATTTTTCCATTCCACAACGGATGTGCTGACCAAAACAAAGGACAGCACCCAGACAGCTAATTCCTTGTCCGTCCTGGTTAAAACTCCTTTTAGAACCCAGAGGCCGTTGTTGCAAAGCCGGCCTTCCTCTGGTTTCAGAGGGTTTCTGGATCGGAAATCCCACAGAGTGGCTACACCTTTGGGTAATAAATGCCGGAGGCAGCAACGGACTCGGTTTTTCTCCCGCTCCTCAGCCTCCTCAGGTTCAGGTGGTAAAACACCGCTGAAAAGCCTGCTAAATGAGGGTTCTCCGCGCTCGCACGAGACCCCGGTGGGAGGACTCATTGCATCTCATTGGGAGACGTGGCAGACCATTACCGAGGACAGGCGGGTCTAGTCAGTCGCTCGGGCGGGCTTACCCCTACCCCACTCTTCAACCCTCTGTTAGGCAGAATCCAGTGCAGTTCCCTTAGAGAGCACTACACCAGATTAGGACTACAGGTGAGAGCAATAAATCCCCTTTGGTATCAGTCCGTACCACAAAGATTTAGTTGGTAGTTGTGGCTGAGCAGTGAGACTTATCTCAAGAGGGAGATGAGCAGTATTCAGGGTTTACACAATAGGTCTACTGTACTATGGTACGAGGAAACACTGACCAAAGCTTTGTAGTTAAAAAGTAGATGTATCTATTTTATACACTTCTAAGTAAACACATGTATCACAAGTATCAAGTAAGTTAAATTAAGTCAATAGAAAAATATACACTCTCCCTATATAAATTGGAGACCAAGTGAGCCAAAGTGAAAACTGAGCAAAACGGCAGAGATAACTACACACAAGGGAAACTCTAGCAATTTCTCACAAGGGAGGGAAAACACAAGTTATCTAGAAATAGGCTCTTATATACCTAAGCGACACTTCCCATCAGTTGTGAACCAGTTCAGCAAGATAGTGCATCAATATAAGCAATACTGAGAATGAAAACTGAGCAAAATGGCATTTCAAAATGACTATGCAGTGGGAAGGAAGGGGTAGTTATAACACAGGGTTGCACCACACAATTCGAATGGAGAATCAATCTCGAGAAAGCAGGTCTAACAAATGTGACCCGAGTCAATAGGCCTGTGCCAGAGTTAGTGGTACAGGGCAAGGGCCCAGGAGCAAAATGTTCTTGTAGCTGCAGTCAAGGCTTTGGTGAACTATGTTGAAAAGGTGGTTGCAGAAAGGGAAAGACAATGTTGAGAGAAGGGCGGCCAACCCTACAGGTAGGAAAAGGATTTAAAACCCCTTTAGCACTACCGCGAAGAAAGGGAGGCCTGGCGGAATAATGTACCTTTTAGAAGTGGCTCCTGCGGTGGCGGTTGTTCCTGGTAGTTCCTGCAGTTCGGGGGGGGATCCAGCAAAAGGAAGAGAGGCTCTCGTCGTGGAGGAAGGTTCGAGGTAGTGCACTACCCAGGGATGAAGCCAACCGTGGTGCTGCCAAACAGAGTTTAAAAGGTACGCTCCTTTTAATCGCAGTCCGGGTTGATGGCTGCCTGGCTATCCGGTCTCCAAGTGCTGGGCACTGTCAATTCGACCAAGGCAGGTCCGGAGAAGCGATGGGTGAACTGGTGGGTCCCACCAGCTCAAGTCGAAGGAGGCTCTTTCGAAGATCTCCTCTCGTCGTGTGGAAGAAAAGTGGTGAGACGATCCGGCACGGCTTTACCGGTGGTGTAGATGCTGAAGATGTCTTTGGCTTCTCTCCCCTTCGGTTCCATAGTTCCAGTGGCAACGTCTTGCCTTTCCAGTCCTCAGGACCCTGCTTTTATGCAGAAAGAGACCCATTCATACAGCCAAGCTGTCATTCACACAGTGGAGTGGTCATCTTGGCGGGAGACCCTTCAGCCTATCAGGATGGAGTGCGACATGGGTTGCTGAGGCAACCCTGTCCAGGGGCGCTACTCCCCCCACCCACACAATGGACCCATCCCAGACTCAGTGGCGCCAAAAGGACGGCTTTTTGGTAGAAGCCCGCCAAAAGGACGAACAAAGGATCCCCGACCTGGGTTAAGATTGTAGAGAAAGACGCAAAAAAAAGTTGTTGTATCAAAGTTCTGGCAAATAAAACCTACCGGAGCAAAGTTAATATTAAAATGCACCGGCAGTATGTTAGAGGATGTCAGAAAAAGTGGTATCCTCGAACAATGGGAAAATCCCATAGAGAAATATTTGCAGTCAGATATTTTTGGTAGTAACCACAGCCACCAGCCAGAAACTTTTTAGAGGGGTACTGTAGGGTACACTCTCGAAAATGAACCTAGGGGAAAAACTATGAACCCCTTCCAGTACCTCCATAGTAAGATGGGTTGTACTGGTTAAGTTCGTAGAAATTGACTAGTAAAGTCAATGGGGACTTTACATGCCCTGGGAGTCAGTAGTCAGTCCCAGGGTATGGAGTCTGTTTGGGGGTCGCTACGACACCCCTGTGGTACTGCACGGAGGGTGCTGTGTAACACATGTGCATAAAGATGGTTCCTATGGGTGAGAGAAAGTCCCATAGGCATTAAACACAAGAATAGCCTAGAACACACACAAGCAAAAATGCCTAAGAGTGGGAAAAAGAGTCTCGCTCTTAGCAGGTAAAAAAGAAACAAACCCTTCAAATCCAGCAAAGCTGCCGGGGGACTCTATAGGTAATGGAAATTAGCCATAAAATGAGAATTCTCCCTTACAACCTCCTTTCCAGCAGTCGGGATCGTCCTCCCTAAAAGCCGAGGTTCAGAAACTGCTGGACCTCAGAGCTGTGGAAGCCGTTCCCCTTGGGGAGCGAGGGGAGGGCTTCTTCTCCCGGCTGTTTATGGTGCCCAAACCCAACCAGGCTGGCCTGTGCACCATCCTAGACCTTTCCAAGTTTAATCTTTTCCTACCCCAAGAGAAATTCAAGATGATCAGCCCGGCCAGATACGGTCCTCCTTGCAGATGGGCGATTGGCTCAGTGTGGTGGACCTTCAGGATGCGTACATGCATATTCTGATCTGGACTCCACAGGAGACATCTCAGTTTCTCTGTGGGAGAGGTACTTCCAGTTTCGAGTGCTTCCTTTTGGCCTCAGCTCGGCGCTACGTGTCTTCACGAAGATGTCAGTGATTGCGGCTTATCTTCGTCTGCAGAGTGTCCATGTGTATCTGTATTTGGACGACTGGCTTTTACGCAGCCCTTGCCCTTTGAAAGCCGCGTGCAATCTTCAGCGTCTCCTTCAGCTCCTGTTCCATCTTGGGCTGTCGGTGAACTGGCTGAAATCTTCCATGACGGTCTTACAGGACTTAATTTTCCTGGGTTTTCGCTGGAACACGATCGACTCCAGAGTGTTCCTGACTGGGGACAGAATGGCGGATCTGTTGGCCACGTGTCAGATGTTTGCGCAGTCGGAGAGCATGTCGGCCTGGTGGTTCCAGAGGCTTCTGGGCTTCATGGAGTCGTGCCTATTGGCTTTTCCTCTTGCTCGTCTCAAGATGAGGCGGACTCAGATGGCTCTTTGGAGTTCTTGGCGTCAGGCTCTGGATCCGGACTCCAAGTTGATGAAGATTCCTGCTTCTATGAGAGCGGACCTGGAGTGGTGGTCATCTCTCAGCAACCTGTCGGTGGGAGGACCCAGCCCCTGTGGTAATGGTCACGACGGACGCCTCCCTTCTAGGGTGGGGTGGGACGTTGGTTCTTCATCAGGTCTCAGATCTTTGGTCGCCTCAGGACAAGCTACTCCACATAAATCATCTGGAGCGTCTGGCGATCTTCCTAGCGCTCAAGGCGTTCAGACCGATCATTACCAACAAAGTGGTCAGTGTCCAAATGGACAATGTGGTGTCAATGTATCAACAAGCAAGGGGGCACCAAGTCTCCCCCTCTTGTGGAGATGGCCATCCAGATTTGGGAGTGGGCGGTTTGTCATGTTATCTGGCTAGTTGCAATGCACATTCCGGGCCAGCTGAACGTTATGGCAGATGCCCTCAGCCGGCGGACGATGGTCAGCTACGAGTCAGAATTGAAGGCAGAGATCCTCTCATGGATTTTCCTGCATTGGGGCACTCCAGAAGTGGACCTGTTCGCGACAGCGGCAAGTAAACTCCTCCTGTATGCCTCCAGAAAGGGGCTGGGAGCATCCTCTCTGGGGGATGCTCTTGAGATTCCATGGCACAACATGAAGGCTTATGCTTTCCCGTCTCTGCCTCCGGTTTATCGGACGATTTGCAAGCTGAAGAACTCTGGACTTTTCTCTTCTACTCATAGCCCCGTGGTGGCCGGCCAGGTTTTGGTTCTCAGAAAATCAACACCTGTCGGTGTATCCACCGATCGGGACTCAAGTGAGTCCCGATCTTCACCAGGGGGGGGGGGATCAACAGCTGTGGCACCCCTTCCCACAATCGTTCAGCTTGGCGGCATGGTGCCTGAATTCAGAACTTTAGAATATCTTAACCTGTCTGCGGATAACATGCACATTATTCAGGCAGCCAGGAAACCCTCGAATAGGTCTCAGTACAGGAGCAAATGGCTCAGGTTCTGTCATTGGTGTTTACACAAACAACTGGACCCAAGGGTGGCTACAATTGACACTGTACTGTCTTTTGTATCCCACCTAGCGGAGTTGGGAATTCGCGTTCTGTCATGCAGAACTTATCTTTCGGTGGTATCTGCTTACCTATCTACGGACCAATGCTCTTACTCTCTGTCTAATCCAGTGGTTAAGAGACATTTCACAGGTTTGACACGCCTTTATCCCCCGGTTTGTAATCCGCACCCGTCATGGGATCTAAATGTGGTCCTTACGGCGTTGTGCCACAAACCCTTTGAACCAATGGCCACGGTGGACCTCAAGCGTCTGTAGTGGAAGGTGTCCTTTTTGGTTGCCGTTACCTCAACGAGGCGTGAGTGTGAGCTCCTGGCTTTGTCGGTGGAGCATCCCTTCTTGGTTTTGCACAAGGATAAGGTGGTCCTACGGACAAACCCTTCTTTCCTACCAAAGGTGGTCTCTGATTTCCATCTAAATTAGTCAATCTCCCTGCCGGTCTTCTTCCCGAACCCTGCTTCAGAAGCGGAAAGGGTACTGCACTGCTTGGATGTTGGAAGGGCTCTTAAATTCTATCTGGACAGAACTTCTGTATTTAGGAGCTCTTCTCAACTGTTGGTGACCTTTGGTAATCCACAAGGTAAGCAGGCCTCTAAGGCGATGATCTCCAGATGGATCGCTGCCTGTATTACCGAGTCTTACACTGTCCAAGGACTGCAGCCTCCTATATTCATGCACACCTGGTGTGGGGCAAGGCAGCTGCTGTTGCCTTTCGGAAATATGTCCCCTGGGAGACCATCGCAAAGGCAGCTACTTGGACCGCCCCATCTGCCTTTTGTAAGCATTGTCTAGACCTGAGCTCCAGATCTGATGCTCAGTTTGGCCAGGCTGTGTTTAAGAAACTTTTTCAGTAAGGGGTTTTCCATCCACCTGTAGTTCCTGTGAGGAGTGCTTGGAAATCTCCCGTAAGTATGGAGGAAAGGGGATGGGACGTAGGAGTATAACCAGATTGCTCACTGTAGTGACCACCTTACTCCTAGTCCATAGTCCCCTTTCCTCCGTACGCCCGCCCGCCGTCCCCTCTAATAAGGTTCCTCTGTTATTGCTTAAAGGTCTCTGACCTGGCGATAGAAAAGGACTGATGGGCAATGCGCGGGGCGGAGCCGAGATAGGCAGGGTTACGGCCACGAGCTGTCCTGCGCAGAAAGAGAGGAAGGACTAAAATAAATAGCAAAATGTGATGCTTTTTCAAAGTGCTCCGGTTCTGTCCCACAGGACAGGGATGTCCCATAAGTATGGAGGAAAGGGGACTATGGACTAGGAGTAAGGTGGTCACTACGGTGAGTAACCTGGTTATTTCACCTCACTGCTCTTGGAAACAGTAGTTCATCCAAGAAAAGGTATTTAAACCTTTGGAAAATCTGAAAGACTTCCCAGTACCACTGCACTGAAGGTGCCGTGTGACGCAATGTAAAGATGATAACTTCACAGAGAGAAGTGGTTTTGCGCGCACACCCACGCTTTGTGCCTAAATTTGTCTCAAAGTTCCATGTAAACCAATCCATAGAACTACCCACCTTTTTCCAGAACTCCACTAACGTGGCAGAAAGAAGTCTCCACACACTGGATGTTTGAGCAGTCGTATACTATCTGGAAGAAAAAAAGGCCCCAAGGAAAACAAACCAGTTCTTCGTTTCAATGGCAGCTGCCAGAGGACCCTGTCTCCAAATCGGCCATCTCAAAGTGGATCGTAAACTGCATCTCACTGTTACACTTGCCAAGCGAGATCTACCCTTCACACCTAGAGCACTCTACTTGGGGCACAGGGGCTACCATAGCATTAATTGCAAATTTTCCTCTTGAGTCCATTTGCAAAGCAGCAACCTGGAGTTCTGTACACACCACTAAGGTCTGATTCCCAAGACATCCCTTTGCGACTGTTCCTTCACACATCCCACCCCCATCTCTGGGTAGTGCTCGCGATTCTATGCACAGCATGTGATTCTAAGCAGATTCACAAGCTTCAGAAGACATGCATTACTCACCGTAATAGCATGTCTGATGATTGTACACAACCTAATGTGCTTGGTATTAGGTAGCCCACCTTTTGGTATGGTCTGTACTGCACAAGTTGGTAGTGTGACTGAGCAGCCAAGCCTATCTCAAGAGGGGTAAATGTGAGCGATGGAGCAGGAAGCGGGAGTGGGGCACACCAGAAGTCAGATGAGGAGTAAAAGACAGGCCAAAAGTGCCTTCCTAGGTCGGCCAGTAAATGTTCTGCTTCTTCTCCAAGCCCTGAGTAAAAACCAGCCCGTAGCAAAAGTTGCAGCAGGATCCTTGGCTGCTAAGCATAGGGACAGAGCTGTCGCTGTATGAATGTTTTGGGCAATCAGTAGAGGCTTTGAAGATCCTTAAGTCGCCATAATGAAAACACAGCATGTCTTCTATTGCGAGCTTGCATAGTGGACATAATGAGTAACATGATTCCATTTGTTCCTCAAGGCTGCCAGGGGCAAAATGCCCATGCAACCCTTAATGAAATGGTTGCATCAGCTTTAGGTTGCATCTGGTCCAGATAGTCTTCATACCCCAGAGAGGATTTCAGTGACTAGTATCTGGCAAACTGATCCGATGCAAACAATCTTGTGCTACTTTCCTCCTCCCTTGCTGTCCTAAGAGCATTTACAATGGGGCGTTTGACATCTCTGTTAATGATACCAGGGCGAGTCCAATACTCTGTTAAACCAAAGGCTTGCATTTCCTTATTTACATACCAGGACCATGGTTATAGTACCTTCGCCCTCGTCCCCCCCCCCCCCCCCTGCCCACCCCTTCCTGGGATAGCACATCGACAAGTCGCAGCCTTAACTTGTTTTCAATTGCGGCCAGGGGAATCATGTTTGACCTGCCCCACAGTTCTGCACCAAAGAGCGCTGCCTATCTGGCCTGGGCTTTATATGCCTCTAAGGCTACTCCCCAGGCTCCTTCCCCTCCCCCCTCGCCCCCATGCTTCTGGTAAACATTGCTAGATTGCTCAATTGATTAGACCATGTACAGTAGTCTTTGATTCTCATGCCCAGATAATTGTAAGCATGGACATTTGTTCAGTTGCGTCTTCCCCCAGGTAGAGTCTAAGTTTACATTGATTCCTCGCCCTCCTCCCCTTGCGCACCATGACATGGTCTTTTTGGTGTTGATGAAGACTGTTCTCGTGGCAAAACCCCTTTGAAGATGTTAAGCTGGTGGTGTTGACTGCGTTGTCTGCAAACTTCAGAACATGCATCCTGTCTCCCAGCAAGGGCGCGGCGCGTCTTTTGTACCCTCAACAGGTCTTTGATCACACCTATTTATGAAAAGTCAGAACCGCATGAGGGCCAGGACACCCCTCTGCCAACCCCCTACCCCCATTTCAATTTACACTAATCACACCAACACTTTCGCCCGCCCCTTAGTTATCGCCAGGTACCACAGTGGTGTGCAATTGTCGAGATACTGGCAATCACCACACTACCTGAGAGGTTGACATTAGCAGGTGCACTAGCCACAGGCGTATGAAGGGAGGATAAGGGGAGCTATGAGAGAGCATATTAGAGGTGGGGGCCAGAGGAGTAAGGAACCTTGTATGCCAGTCAGACCCAGATCAGGACCGAGCCGCATCAGGGGAGACTACGCAAGCCGAGCGCCTCAACTAGGATAGAGACGCAAACTAACCAACCCTAACAATTTCCCTTTCTACATACACCTCTCAAACGCCAAACCAAACACAATCAAAACCTACAGCACAACAAACCGCACAAACTTCACTACATTGCAACAACAAAACAAAAACACACTTAGTCTTGCACAACAGTACACGACGACTAGCGGCCGCAAACACCCCAGGCCCAGCCAACGGACCCACCGGGCTGAGGCCGCCAACAGCACATCACTGCTCTCGTGCACTTTTCCTGCTTCATCCCACTAACTCAACCTCCCCTCCTCTTTCAGAGCCGCCAGGGGGCCACTCCGGTGGCGATAGTGCGCGGTACAAATGTCCTTTAACATTAACAAATGACATCCGTAAATACAAGTAGCCAAGTAACACTTACACTCAAGGTTTCAGTTAAAATGGCTATTTAACATCAATTTTTAAATAAGCGTTATTTAAAAAGGCAATTTGTGTTACAAGGTAAATATACTTTAAAATGACTTAAGAATCAGAACAAGTTGGTGGACAATCTTTGGATATGCTTCTTACACAGTTCCTACACCCCGAAGAGACTTCAATCACAAGGACAGTAATGGCCTTTACTTTGCAGATTCTGAGGTTGCAGAAAGGAGAGGTTTAAGGAAGGAAAAGGTTAAACAGGTCCTCAGTAAATGTGAAGACTACTACATCTTCCGATGAAATCTAGACTAGCCTTTCCCAGCAGTAACAGTTCACAACAAGCTACCACCTATGAGGGACAAACAATATCAAAGTCAATGGACTAGAGTCTTCAGGGAGCCCGGACAGCCAAAGTCAACTGGAACACAGTTTCTGATGCTTGTTAATCTGCTTAGAATCAAATGCTGTGCATATGGTCCGAAATCCAGTGGTAACCGCAGAGTATTGCATCTTGTCTTTTGGGGACTGAAAGGGGATGTCTGTATAGGCGTGTCTGTAACACTATCCCTATCGTGAAGTGTAGTGTACCCAAAATACGTCACGCGCGGAGGTCCCTCAGATTGTTTTTTTTCCACCCAGATAACTGGTCTCCCTATAGCGGAGCTCTTACATAAGAGACATTGTTTATCTTAAACCGACTTGTCGATAATTCCCTTCTAAGTCACTTCGACGCCAAGAACAACTTTGACAAACTGCAGGGGATTTGTCTACGGCGGTGAATTTCGGCGCTTAAGATCCAGCGGCCTGAGCTTCCATGTGTTCGGGCTCTCTGGCCAACATTTAAAGTAGGGATAGTGGGGTCGGGGTGGCCATATTTTTGGTATGTCTTTCCTCTTTCCCCCTCTTTACCCTTTAGGTCTAGTCATCTTCCCCTTTTGCTATGGAAAGGACTCCTTTTAGGTTCTGCCCTAAGTGTAGGGTCATATATCCTTGGAAGTACGAACACACGACGTGCAATGCCCGTCTCCCCTTAGATCGTGACGAGAAGCGGTGTGTGGCTTGTGAACTCCTTCAGCCTAAGACCCTTAAGGAGCGCTGTGTAAAGCAGTGGGCCGCGTACGGTATGTGTCGGGTGGAGCCCCCCTTCCCGCCACACCTGCCGAAAGTGACGGGGGGGGGGGGGGGAGGGGTTGCATCCGATGACCAAACATCCGTGAGGTGGACACTTCTAGGTCCGCCACGCCCGACCCTTTAAGGCCTGACTCTGGTCTCGCTTCAGGGACAGCACCTGGCGTCAGGGGCGTGCAATCGCATTTCACAAAAGCACACAATCCCTATGCCTATTTCGACGGGTACGTCAAAAAAGGTGAAAGCGCCAGCAGGGCCATCAAATTTCGGCTGATTCCTCGGATCGTACAGATCCAAACCCTTCCCCGCATTCCGCCGCAGCATCTTGCGACTGGGCATTCGAAAACAAATCAGGCCGCTATCCCTAAATCAGATTTACATGCCGAAGCGTGGAAATCCGATGCTATGACTGTCCCGAAGGCCGCGGTAGGCTTCAAGTAAAAAAACCAGACCGCTAGGCCCTCTAACGCTGCGGAAGACAAGAAATCTACCGATAGACTTTCGGAACCACTATCTCATGCCGATTCGGCAATAATTGAAGACCGCATCGAGAGAATTACTTCAGCAGTTGGGCTTATTCCTGTTCCGCCAAAAAACATTGGATGTGCCATGGCGCCTCGATTCTCACTATACCTATGAGGACAGTCAAGAGCCTATTTCTAACACCCTGAGAAACAATGTTCAGTGCCGGAGGGAGGAAGACTCTTTTCCACCCGTAGGCCCTTCTGGGTCCTCTAAATGGACAAGGCAGAAATTTGAAGGGTGTATGGACAGTCTTGAAATAATGATTAGCTTTTCTGAGCATCCTTCCCCGAAAATATCTCGTGGAGAGCCTAATTTTCAATCTGCTACATATTTCCAAGAAGATCAGCCTTCTGTCCCCGTCCAGCATGAAGACATCATCCAGATGGACACTTATAGGGACATTTACAGTGAAGATGAAGAAACTTCATTCCTACAGAATTGAGGAACAGGCGGATGCCACAGACAATTGGGAAGAAACCCAGCAAATGGGGACGGACCCATGGATGCTTCCCTATCGAGATCAGGACACTGATGTATTGTGCCTGGATTCCCCTCTGTCCACTCCAGCTCGCCAGGCCTCGCCTGTTGACGACCAGATGGCCTTCAATACCATGTTAAAGAAGGCAGCTGAACATTTTCAAATCTCTACTCAAGAGGCAGTGCCTGAGCAGGACTTTGTAGAGGATATTCTTAAGGAGAAACCTCCCTCTAGCCAGGCCATTCCCCTCCTTAATTCTATTAAGAGAAGATTGGCTCCCTCCCTTGTCATCAGCTCAAACCTGGGTAGTGAACCTAAGAGTTGAAAAGTAATTTCTGCCAGCTCCTTCGGACCCACAATACATTAAAGGGCACGACGCGCCCGATTCTCTGGTAGTGCCTACCACCTGGAAACAGGCAGGAGTACCCCTTGCCACGGGTGAGGCACCTGCGGATAGGGAATCCATGAGGCTGTATGCCTTAGGCAAGCGAGTAACCTTGGCTGCCGCGTATACGACACGTATAGCGAATACTACGTTGCTGGCGAGCTATACTGATGCTCAGTGGAACCTACTTCAGGAAGGCCACCAGGAGGTCCCAGAACCCGTCAAATCCAAGCTTCTCTATTGTGGCCGAAGGAAGGCAGGTGAACCAGAATGTAATAAACGCCACACTGGACACGGCTGAAACAGCATGCAGGTCTCTGGGCCAAGGAACCTTACATTTAAGGCACGCCTGGCTGCGTACCTCAGGGTTTAAGCCCAAAACACAGGCCTCGCTCATCAATAAACCGATTGAAGAAGCTAACCTCGTCGGAAAGGCGGTCGATGTGGCCTTAGAAACAGCCAAAAAAGAGCATGACTCTTAAATCTCTGCAACAAACCACTCCGATTCCCCCCCTAACACCCCCCCCACCCCACCAGAGGGGAAATAACTCTTGGCGGTCCTTTCGAGGCAGTCCTGTGCTAGTCAGTACTACTATGGCACGGGAAACTTCAATACCGGACAAACATAAGGAAGCCCCGCATACTACCATCCAAGGGGTCAGCGACGCGGCAAAGCCAGAGGTGGAGGCCCCAATCCTAGAGGAGCCTCAGTTTCCGGCCAGAAAAGACAATCGGATCCAGGTCCCCTCCCATGTCACCCCGGTCGGGGGGGCGCTTAACATCTTTCCTCACGGCATGGGAGGGAATAACTTCAGACCAGTGGATCATAAAGACAGTCGCCCACGGGTACTGCGTGGAATTCGCCCAACCTCCACAATTCAGACCACCGCACTCATGGCGCCTTTCACAGGACCATCTGGAGATCCTGAATCAAGAGGTGGAAGCGCTGCTGGGAAAGGACGCCATAGAAGCCATCCATATTTTTCAGGTAAACCAGGGTATTTATTCAGTGTACTTCCTTGTACACAAAAATGACCTCACCATGTGCCCTGTTCTAGACCTGCGCCCAGCGAACAAGTTCATAAAACCTCAGTTTAAATGATGCCAGCGCACAGAAAATATCTAAGGTTCATGATAGAGGACAGGCATTACCAATTCAAGGTACTCCCCTTCGGCATCGCCTCGGCACCAAGGGTGTTTACGAAGCTCCTGGCAGTAGCTGCAGCACACCTGCGCAGGTTATCCGTCCCGGTTTACCCTTACCTCGACGACGGGCTCATAACAGGGGACTCGTACGACACATGTTTTTTGAATACCCAAAAAAACGTGGACATTCTCTTCAGTCTGGGCTTCTCTATCAATGAGAAGAAATCCAGTCTAGTCCACAGTCAAATAAATAGACGGCCTCGTTCCCCCCCCTCCAACGAGAGGGTTCAGAACATGTTTTTTCATATCCCTCAATATGTAACCATTCGGGAGGTGACTGTGCGCAAAGCCATGCGCTTGCTAGGAATGATGGCGTTGTGCATATACTTGGTTCCCCATGCGCGGCTTCGTATGCGTACCATGCAAGAGTGGCTCAACAGCCAGTGGTGTCAGGCAGCGGACAATGGGAAGATCTAGTAGTTGTCTCGCCAGCCCTCGTTCTCTCTGCAGTGGTGGTCAAGAGAAAACATCTTGAAGGGCAAGACCTTATCCACCCCTGCAGTGGAAGCCACTCTCACGACAGACTCATCTCTCACAGGGTGGGAGGGATCACCTTTAGCAGACAGCACATGGAGAGTGGTCCCCTCAAGTAGTGTCCAACCATATAACTTTACTGGAACTATTAGTGGTGTTCAAGGCATTAAAGTAAAGGCCTTTCAGATGCAACTACAAGGGAAGAGAGTGCTGATTCTAACAAACAGCACTACAGCCATGTATTACCTGAACAAACAGGGGGGCACTCACTCTCCAGGGCTATCCAAGCTGTCACAAAACATTTGGATATTGGCTCTCAAACACAAGATGTTTCTGTTGTCCCAACATGTTCCAGGGGAACTCAATCTTTTGGCAGACGTGTTCAGCAGAGATTTTCCTCTGCTCGAAGAATACGAATGGCGTCTGCACTAACACATTGTGTCCAACGTCTTCACAGAATGGGGCTTCCCAGAGATCGACCTGTTCGCAACTCAGGAGAACGCCCAATGCCATGACTACGCCTCCAGGTACCCCCAGAACCGCTCCATGGGGAATGGTCTCTGGATAACATGGTCAGGGAAATGTGTTTACGCTTCCCACACTCCCTCCCCCCTGTCTCCCCTTCTCAACAAGATAGTGCACAAGATGCACCCGGAACCAGTTACAATGATACTGGTGGCCACCATGTGGACCTGCCAACACTGGTTCGCTCATCTGATGGAAATGTCCCTCTCCCCACCAGTAAAACTGCCCTGCCCGTACAACATGTCTCAGGACAGGGGGGAGACCCTACACCCATGCCCACAAACTCTGAATTTAGCAGCCTGGCTCCTGAGGTCATAGTTTGCCTACAGCTCCCTCAGGGGTGCATGGACATACTCCGGGAAGCTAGAAAACCTAACACACGTTATTGCTATTCCAGCAAATGGAAACCTTTTGTCATCTGGTGTAATTCCAAGGGTGTCAATCCCATTGATTGCTCACCCACACACATTGTGCTGTACCTTAACCATCTGTTAGACACTGGGTTTGTCTTCAATTCCCTAAAGGTTAATCTGGCTGCTCTCTCAGCCTACACCACATCACAACAAAAGGTGTCGTGGTGGAAGATACCGGTGATTAAGGCCTTTGTGGATGGGGTTATGAGGATATATCCTCACATTTCTCATCCAGCTACTGGGTGGGACCTAAATGTGATTTTGACCAGGCTCATGGGAGATCCCTTTGAGCCAATGCATAAAGCAAGTCTAAAGGACCTGACTTATAAGACGTCCTTCCTAGTGGCTATCACTTCTATAAGAAGGGTTAGCAAACTACAGGCTCTCTCTGTTCTAGAACCCTTTGTTGCAGTGCACAGGGATAAGGTAGTCCTGCACACTCACCCCAGATTTGCACCTCAATTCATCTCTAAGTTCTATGTGAACCAATCGATTGAACTACCTACCTTTTTCCAGAATCCCACTAGCATGGCCGAAGGAAGCCTACACACACTAGATGTGCGCAGGGCAGTCATGTTCTACCTAGAAAGAACTAAACCACTGAGGAAAACAAACCAATACGTTTCAGTGGCAGCTGGTACAGAAGGGGATCCTGTCTCTAAATTGGCTATCTCAAGGTGGATTGTCAAATGCATCACACTGTTTCTCTCTTGCTGCCCTTCAAGCCTAGAGCACATTCTACTCTGGGCACTGGGACCTTTACAAAACACTATTGCCTAGACACTCATTCTAGGTCTGATGAGCAATACTAAGACATCTTTTGTCTACTGTTCCTTCTCAAAACCCACATCCAACTCTGGGTACTGCTCGCTAGTCTATGCACAGCATGTGATTCTAAGCAGATTAACAAGCATCAGAAGATATGCATTACTTTCTGCGATAGCATTTATGATGATTGTATCTGCTTAGATTCACATGCGCCCTCCCTACCTCCACTCTCGGTGTGGAAGGAACATAGACCTCTTACTACCTCTCTTCTTTATGTACTCACAATAGCCTTGGGCTCCCTCATGGCAGAAAAAAGTACAATGGGGGGGGACCTCGGCGTGTGAAGGATTCTGGGTACACTACACATCACGATGGGCATAGTGTTACAGACACGCCTATGCCGACGTCACCTTTCGGTCCCCGAAAGACCAGACGCAATACTCTGCGGTTACCACTGGATGTCGGACCATATGCACAGCATGTGAATCTAAGCAGATACAATCATCAGAAATGCTTTTACAGTAAGTAATGCATGTTAGATCAGAAACAATCTTGCACAAAGTTAGTTTGTAGAAAATCACTTGTAGGGTCACAAGCTGTTAAGCCGGTGAAAAGAGAGTTGGACTCGGCTCTAAAAGTAAGCTAATGCGATTCCCAACTGAGAAAAGCACAGCTGAAAAGGCAATGAGGTAAGTACCCCAAACCTAAACAGTACCTCTGGTTTGAAGAAGTCGTCCAGCTGGATTCTGTCTTGCTACAGCAGTGCAGTCCGTGTTCCTGACCCTCAGTCGTGGGGACAAGAGGGAGGACATCTGGAGAGCTCCTGCGGAGGTACTTGGGAGGTTGCTGCCCGCTTCAGGCTCTTTTTGGTTCAGCAGCACTTTGCAGTTTCAGCTCTTAATACACCGCACTGTTGCGGATCTTGGATATTGGTTGGGCTTCCTGCACTCTGGTGAGGGGAACTCGGGATCTGGTCGTCCTGCTTCTGGAAGATCCTTAACAGACTCTTGGCGCTTCTAGCCAGATTCATCACTGCATCACACTTTTCACTCGACTACGGATTACTCGATGCCTGGCATTCAGTTCTTACAGCAACTAAGAAGTACAGCCAGTTGGGGAAGATGGTCCAGTGCAGTTCGTCTCAGGGTTAGTTGGTCCCACTAACCCAAGGGGAGAAGTCATTCCGTCCGGAGCTTCTCTGTCAAAATGAAAGGGTTTCAGCACGGCAGCAGGGATTCACCAGGCAATTCAAAGGTCCCAAAGGATGCAGCAAGCTTCGTTCATGGTTTCTTCGGGTCATTCTCCCAGTTGTCGACTCTCTTCTAATCCCAAGACCCTTGCCTTTTTTAAGCAGGTTTCTCTCATTCATGCACAGCCTATGCTGTCAATCACACAGCAGGATGGCTGTCCAGCCAATCAGGACTGGTTGCATTCAGGCATTACTAGACACAAAGGACAGTGTCGTTTTGGGGTCCTTCCAGACACACTGGATCCAGTGGCGGTCTTCAGTGCTGAAGCCTGCCAAAAGCAAGACAAAGGGCTTAAATCTGTTTCAACGCACAGTAAAACCCAACAAAGACCTCACAAACAGAAAACGTCGGAAAAAGACGACCGGGGCCATTTTGACAAAATGGTCACCCATGGGTGCTGTACTGCAACTGAGGGGTTCAGCCTGCAGTAGAACGCACAATGGTAGGAAAATTAAACCACTGCCACCAGCCATTTAAAGTAGTGAGGGTAACCTAAAATGTTAAATGAGCATGTAGGATAAGGGGCTACTAGGTAACCCCCTGCACTCCACATAAGATGGCTTGTGCTGGACCTACAAAGAGAAAAGTTAAGTAAAGTCAATTTCACTTTACTATTCTTGCGAACTGTAGTTCACACACGTATTTAAAACTTATGAGAAATCTAAAGGATTTCTCTGGGACAGTGCACTGAAGGTGATGTGTCGCCATACAAAAAGTAGATGCCTATGGAGTGACTTCAAAAACAGTGAAAACACATGACCCAAATCAGGTCAAAACAAAGAGTGAGAAAAGGTCTCGCTCACTCCAGGGTTCAAATATAAGGCCCAAGTCCAGCAAAAGAGCTGGGAGTCTCTAAGGTTGAAGGGGAATTAGGACAGAAATGAGAATTCTCTTTAATATTCACCCCACCCTGTACCCCCCTCCCCAACTAAGGGACAGGAGAAGCTAATCCTAACCAGGATGGATCTCCTGTTGCAAGTCGGTTAAATTGTTTGCTGAGAATACCAGCAATCTTTTGTAACCTTTGCCATGGCACTTTTTAAAATTGGTCTTCATTTGCAAGCTATATGACCTCAAATACTGTTGGGTACATCTCTTGTTTAATGTATAGGGGGTCTGATTTAACAGTGGCTTTTTCAAGGGGTTCTTGGAAATAAATCCATTAGACCTAGAGTGGCCTCCATGGCTCCTCACCATCTCTCACAAGAGTTGGGCCTCTGGTGTCTTGGTTGTAGGGTTTGTGGTCAAACAAGGTACATGCTTCCACTTACTCTTAGATCTTATTTTACCTGGCTTAGAAGTTCCTCCCCTTTCTCCAGCATGGGGTCTGGCATGGATTCACACGCTAGTGAAGATTTTTACCACACCTTCAAGTGTTGGAGTCCTCATGTTTAGCTCTCAAGCTTTAACTGAGTTTTTCGCGTTTTTGTTAAAGTTTACTAAATTGTTCGGTCAATCGGTCCTTGTGCTCAATCGATCAACGTTTCCGATTAATGGGGACCTGTTTTCTGATTGTTCAGCGCCCCTCGAGGGCGATTTCATTAAGTTTCTTTGTGGAGGCTTCCAGAAGATTCTCAGGACTACACTGCGTGGACCATGTTGGAGGAAAAGGATTCATCTCCCCTGTTGAGGATTTGCTCCAGCTGCGGATTGCAGAAGGTCTTTTTGGACGACAAGCATTCAGAGTGCCTTTACTACCTGTACCCGGCACACAAGGAGGAGGATTGTGCGTTTTGCCAGGAGATGGCCCCTCGCACGATGAAGGATCTGCACAGGCGGCTGAACGGGTGGCTACAGGTAAAGGCCCCTGCTACGGGTGAGTCCTGGCAGCACGCCTCCCCCAGCCACAAGAAGAAAACTGAACAGTCTTCTAAGATCTTTGAGGGCGCTCTGGCGATGGGGCCCCAACATGAGGCTAAGCACCGGAAGTCCAAAGGCACCGGTTGCGACAGGCTGCCAGGGCGAGCTCAGTGTCTCCAGCACCTTCAACCACGAGCCAACGCTCGGGTTTGGCGAAGAGGTAGTCTGACCGCCCAGGAAAGCTTCTGGCGAAGCCCCGGGCGGACCCGTAGGAGAAGGCCAAAGGGGAGCGGGGCCCTGACCCTCCCCCAAGAAGGCAGCCAAGGTCGTGAAGGCCCAAATTCACCTGGCGAAGCCTTCCATTGAAGGAGTGGTGGCGTCCCTCTCTAAGGCCGCGGGTGCAGGTTTACAGGGTACGACCCCCAAGGCGAGAGTATCCCTGCCTGCTAGGAGGGAATCTATTTACTCCTATGTCCTGTCCCCTTTCCTCCATACTTATGGGACATCTCTCCGTCCTGTGGGACGGGACCAGAGCACTTTGTAAAAAGCATCCAAAATGTTTCCAAAAATGTGTCCTTCCTCTTTCTTGCGCGGGGCCCGGCACGTGGCCGTAACCCCGCCCACCTTGGCTCCGCCCCACGCATCGCCCATCAGTCCTTTTCTCCACTCGATTGGGGCCGGACGCACTTGCATCCTCTGAAGATTTTCTTCCCTTTTTTCCCTCTCTGGCTCTCTCTGGCGTTAGTTTACTAGTCTGTCTTTCAAATTAGACTTTCCAGATTGTTCATCATGTCACCGTCGCTTGGCGAGGGGGGATCCCCATCCTCTTTGTTTAGATTGTTTGGGTCCGGAACACCCGGAAAGTTCTTTACTTTTCAGAGCACCCCGACCGGGGGATACCTTCCCGGGTTCCTCTCGGTCCGGGAGGGGGCGTTGATCGCTCTGTTACCGGGGTTCGCCCTGAGGTGCCCGTTGGGCCTAATAATTCTACCAGAGTTTTCTCAGAGGGTCTCCGTAAGGAGCCTGTGAACACCGGAGTACTCTCCGAGGCCCCTCCTGTTGGGGCTGTTTGTAGACCCAGTTCTACTGAGTCGTGGGGTACCGGAGCTCGCTCTGAGGCCTCCGTCGGCTTCCCTCAAAAACAAAACCGGGGTGCACCCCGAGGCCTTGGCTGGGCTTGTAGTTACCGAACGAATGTTCGAGGCCCGTGCAGAAAAGGCTGTTACCGGGCATGGGTCCGAGGTCCCTTGTATAGAGGCTAAAGCTACCAACAGTTCTGAGAGGCCGGTCAAGGCTTTGTCGGTGAAAGCGCACCGTTCCGGCTCTTGTGGTGACACCAGATCTGTTGAGGGGGCAAAGAAGCATAGTTCTTATTTTACTGGCAGTGCCAAGGTCCTTCCTTTGAAGACTCAGTTGGCGGTTGGTATCCAGGCCTCATACTGGCTCGGCCGAGGTTCCTTATGTTAAGGCTAAGATTAAGACCCCTGATCCATCGATGGGGACCCCTGCCTCACTTCCTCATGTGCCGCAGTTCACCTCAGATGAGGACAAAATGGTGCACGTTCCCGCCACGACCACAGTGGCCATTTTAGGTGCTACCCCTAAAACTACGCCATCGGCTTCTGGTGTAGGGCTCGGTCTCTTGGGTGTACCTCAGGTCCCTTGTGCGCATCCTTACCGGCTGGTTTATGATTGGAACGCCCGGATGCCTCTTCCGCACAATGTTTCGTTGCCCGCGGGGGCGGCTCCTTTGATGTATGTGGATATGTCGGTGGAGGTGCCGGTGTGGCATTTCCGATGCCAGGGTCTTGGCCCAGGATCTCTTGGAGGCTGCGGCTCATCACGTAGACACCTCGGCTCGGGGCCTGATGCTTGGGGTTGATACCTCATGCCAGGCGGGGCTGCATGCCACTAAATTTGCTAAGGAAGTGCAAAACAAGGTGTTGGACCTTCCATTCAATGGTAAGGAGCTTTTTCATTCTTCTACTGATGTAGAGCTCACCAAAACCAAGGATAGCACTCAGACGGCTAAATCATTGTCTGTTCTGGTTAAAGCTCCTTTCAAATCCCAGAGGCAGTTGTCGCAAAGTCGACCCTCCTCTGGTTTTAGGGGGTTCCTCGACCGCAAATCTCGCAGAGTGGATACTCCTGCGGGGATTAACCGCTGTAGACAACAGTGTACACGGTTTTTCTCCCGCTCCTCAGCCTCCTCATCAGGTTCAGGTGGCACCGCCACCGATAAGCCTGCCAAATGAGGGTTTTCCGCGCTCGCACGAGACCCCGGTGGGAGGACGCATTGCGTCTCATTGGGAGGCATGGCAGACCATCACAGAAGACAGATGGGTCTTGTCAGTCGCTCGAGCGGGCTTCTGCTTAACTTTACCCCCTACCCAACCCCTCAAACCTCCTTTTCAGCTGTCGGGCTCACCCTTCCTCAAGGCCGAGGTTCAAACTTCTGGACCTCAGAGCTGTGGAACCCGTTCCCCTTAGGGAGCAGGGGGAGGGCTTCTACTCCCGGCTGTTTACGGTGCCCAAACCCAACCAGGCTGGCCTGCGCACCATCCTAGACCTTTCCCAGTTCAATCTTTTCCTACCCCAAGAGAAATTCAAGATGATCAGCCCGGCCAAGATGATGTCGGTGATTGCGGCCTATCTTCGTCTCCAGGGTATCCATTGGTATCCGTATTTGGACGACTGGCTCTTACGCCGTGGTGCGCCCCGAGGCCTTGGTGGGGCTTGGTGTTACTGAACGGATGTTCGAGGCCCGCGCGAATGAGGCTATCGGACCTGAGTCCGAGGTCCCTCGTTCAGAGGCTAAAGCTACCAACATTTCGGAGGGTCTGGCAAGGCCTTATCGGTGAAGGTTGTTTCTCACCGTTCCTGCTCTTGCGGCGACACCAGATCTGTTGAGGGGGGCAAAGAAGGAAAATTCTTATTTTACCGGCAGCGCTGAGGTCTTTCCTGAGAAGGCTAATTTTGCGGTTGGTATGTCGCAGAAACATTCCAGGCCTCATACCGGCTCTGCCGAGGTTCCTTATGTTAAGGCTAAGGTTAAGACCCCTGATGCATCGATGGGGACCCGTGCCGCAGTTCCCCTCAGGTGATGACAAAATGGCGCCCGTTCCCACCACGGCCGTGGTAGCCATTTTGAATGCTACCCCTACAACTGCGCCATCGGCCTCGGGTGTAGGGCTCGGTTCTGGGCCTTGTACGCATCCTTACCAGTCAGTTCATGACCGGAACGCTCGGATGCCCCTTCCGCACAATGTTTCGTTGCCTGCGGGGTGGGCACCTTGGGTTGATCTGTCCATCCAGATATGGGAGTGGGGCCATGCTTCATGGTGTCTGGCTGCTTGTGGTGCACATCCCGGGCCAGCTGAATGTCAAGGCGGATGCCCTCAGCCGGCGGACAGTGGTCAGCTACGAGTGGGAGTTGAAGGCGGATGTCCTCTCATGGATTTTCTCGCGTTGGGGCACACCCGAGGTGGACCTCTTCGCTACGGCGGTAAACGAGAAGCTTCCTCAGTATGCCTCCAAAGGGGGGCCGAGAGCCTCCTCTCTGGGGGATGCTCTCGAGATTCCATGGCACATGAGAGCTTATGCCTTCCCGCCTCTGCCTCTAGTTCATCAAGCAATTTTGAAGCTGAAGAACTCTGTGAACTGTTCCCTTCTGCTCATGTCCCCGTGTTGGCCGGCCAGTTGTTGGTTCTCAGAACTTTAACACCTGTCGGTGTTTGCGCTGATCAGGTTACCAGTAACCCCAGATCTTCTTCATCCAGGAACAGCAGAGGTGGCACCCCTCCCCACAATCGCTCAGCTTGGCGGCATGGTGCCCGAGTTCAAGTCTTTAGAGCATCTTAACTTGTCTACGGATAACATGCGTATTATCCAGGAAGCCAGGAAACCCTCAACCAGATCCCAATACAGGAGTAAATGGTTCAGGTTCTGTCGTTGGTGTTTGGAAAAGCAGTTGGATCCAAGGGTGGCTACGATTGACACGGTGCTGTCCTTCGTGTCCTCCCTAGCAGAGTCGGGTGTTCACGTTCTGTCATGCAGAACTTACCGTTCAGCGGTTTCCGCTTATCTTGCTACAGACCAATGCTCTTATTCTCTGAATAACGCAGTGGTTAAGAGGCATTTTGCAGATTTGACACGTCTCTACCCTCCGGTTCGTAGTCCGCACCCGCCATGTGACCTATATGTAGTTCCGACGGCGCTGTGTCATAAACCTTTTGAACCCATGGCCACGGTGGACCTCAAGTACCCATCTTGGAAAGTGTCCTTTCTGGTCGCTGTTACGTCTGCGAGGAAAGTGAGTGAGCTACAGGCCTTGTCAGTGGAGCATCCTTTCTTAGTCTTTCACAAGGACAAGGTAGTCCTACAGACAAACCTGGCCTTTCTACCGAAGGTGATAACTGAATTCCATCTGAATCAGTCGATCTCCCTACTGGTCTTTTTTCCGAACCCTGCCTCAAGAGGCTGAAAGGGTTCTGCACTGTCTTGATGTCAGAAGAGCTCTTAACTTCTACCTCGACAGGTCCTCCGAGTTTAGGAGTTTTTCTAAAACTTTTTGTGACCTTCGGTAACCCTCACGGTAAGCAGGCGACTATTTCTCGGTGGATCGCCGCCTGCATCAGTCTTTCACCATCCAAGGGTTGAAACCTCCTAAGGGTATTCATGCACACCTGGTGCGGAGCACGGCAGCCGCGGTTGATTTTCAGAAATATGCCCCTGGGAGTCCATCGCGAGGGCAGCTACTTGCCTCCCCATCTGCTTTTGTAAGCATTATTGTCTTGACATGAGCGCAAGAGCTGATGCTCAGTTTGGTCGGGCTGTGCTGAAGATCCTTTTTCAGTAAGGGGGTATTTCCATCCACCCGTAGTTCCTGTAAGGAGTGCTTGGGAATCTCGCATAAGTATGGAGGAAAGGGGACGGGACGTAGGAGTATAACCAGATTACTCACCGTAGTGACCACCTTACTCCTAGTCCATAGTCCCTTTCCTCCATACGACCGTCACCTCTAATAAGGTTCCTCTGTTATTGCTAATAGGTCTCTGACCTGGCGATAGAAAAGGACTGATGGGCGATGCGCGGGGTGGAGCCAAGGTGGGCGGGGTTACGGCCGCGTGCCGGGCCCCATGCAAGAAAGAGGAAGGACACATTTTTGGAAAAATTTTGGATGCTTTCTACAAAGTGCTCCGGTCCCGTCCCACAGGACGGAGAGATGTCCCATAAGTATGGAGGAAAGGGGACTATGGACTAGGAGTAAGGTGGTCACTACGGTGAGTAACCTGGTTATTTCAGCCCATAGAAAAGACTCCGGAGAAGGTGATGCCCTTCATCTCTCCAAAGCAGTCTCCCCTGGTCACAGGAAAGAAGGGGGGGCACAGACATCTCCTCGGAGGAGGAGGAGGAACTTTCTACCCTCCAGACCATTTAGAAGAGAACTTCGTCGAGGCCAGGTCCTTCGGGAGGGACCCAGACGAGGGGGATGTTGAGTGTCGACGAGACCGATGAGGAGGGATAGTGCGTAGTATTTGGAGGACCCTACACCTCTGCCACCTCAGCAACCACTGCCATCCCCGGCGGACATTCTCAAAGCTCTACACACTTTGTGCTCAGAGATCCAGACAAGGATGCCCCTTACGCTTGCAGAAGACCCTGCGGTACCTGGGCCATCAGGCAAACCACCAGTTAAGGAGAGTTCACCCTCCACCGCCTCGTCTCCCTTCGCCTCCCTCCCCTCCGCCGAGGGATGAGTTGGACCCGGAGACTGCGACGATCACCAGGTCCTCGGAACTGTTTGAACTAGTCCGTGAGGAGAAGAAAGGTTTCCTGTACCAACGCTATGAGGCTAAGACTGCTTTCAATTCCGCTCTTGGACGATGTTTGGGACGATGAAGCATGATTAAGAATCCGCCCTCGGCCCCGGCGAAGAGGGAAAGGTACGAGAAAAAGTAGATTAGTTACAAGTGGTGACCCGCACTAACGCGCTGTCCCTAAAAGTATTCAATATAAGCTCCAGTTTATTGTAATATAAGACGTGATCACAATTATTAGTCGCGTAAAGCGTTCTTATGCACAGTTTATTGGCAGAGTCTGTCAGCCGACACGTGTTTCGACATTCAAGTCGTTCTCAAGGCCTACTTCTTGTGGTTTTCAATTAACATTTTGATGCTCTCAACATAATATTGTTTAAATCAGCAGATCGCCACCTTCTAATGTCACCATCAAAATGTGAGACATCTCAATCGTATGTCTGTATTGGTTCCAGGTATCACAGTGAAAAAGGATTCCCCCAAGCAGCTATATCTGTCTCTTAGTTTTAAGTGTTCATCCTATATAGATGGGCTTAATCCCAGGCTACATATTCGTGGTGTTGCATTAGGCGAAAAAGTACAGGGTGCCGGACTCTGAACCTAAGTGTTTGAGATCCCAACCTTCACCGGATTCGGTGGTCTCTGCGGCGGCTAGGAAGAAGTTTTCTGGCTCTTCCTCATCGACAACCTCCTATTCCCCATCCCTCCCTCCCACCTCCGGACAGCAAGGGAAAGAAGTTGGACGCCATGGGACGCCCGTTACGACAGGGAGCTCTGGTTCAATATCGCGCCCCTCTTGGACTTCCTGAAGACAAGAGGGCTTAAGCATTTGAGATCCTACAGGAGGGAGATGTGGCTTCGGATCATGCCATTACCGTGGCCACGGACATTGCCGACACAAGGTTTGGCCAAATGAGCAACAGCGTTTGTCTTAGTCTGCGTGGATGGTTAAGGGCCACAAATATTCGCCAGGATGTTCAGTCGAGGGTGCATGCCCATCGACGGGGGCAACTTCTTTGGGAAGACTCTGGACGAGCCCCTTCAGGCCATAACGGCAAACAGAGACGGACCGTGCCTTGTGCATTCTTCAACAGCTCTGGCTGTCCTTTCAGAGGTAGTAAATCCCAAGGCCCCTCCAAAGGCTTCAGTGGAAGCTCGTAGTCATACCGTCAAACGGCCTGCTCTTCGGCCCAGGAGGCCTACAGGGATCCAACAAGTCTGGAGGAGGTCACCAAGCTCCCCAAGGCGGCGCCTCCACGGCAAAGCAAGATTGAACCGGCCGTGATGTCAGGCCCCCACCCGCGCTCCCTGGTGGGAGGCCGGCTGGCGAACTTCGCCGGCGCGTGGAAGACATCTCCACCGACCGTTTGGTGCTGGAAGCTCTCGCCCATGGACACACCCTGGAGTACCAACTAAAGTGTCCTTGTATACCACCAGTGGCCAGGCAGGAAAACCACGTCCCTCGGCTTCTGCTGGAGGTGCGGGCCTTACTGAAGAAGGGCGCAATAGAGCTTGTCCCAAAGAGGCTCCTGGGCTCCGGGGTATATTCTCGCCACTTCCTCATCAAAAAGACTGGCGGTTGGAGGCCTATCCTAGACCTCCGCCGCCTGAGCAAGTACATCAAATCTCAGAAGTTTCGGATGGTCACCCTTCAGCACATACTAGTAAAACTGGAAGAAGGGGATTTTCTGTTGTCGCTGGACTTGGCCTATTTTCACATCCCCCATTCACAAGGAACACTGGCAGTTCAAGGCCCTTCCATTTGGTTTGAAGTAGGCGCCAAGGGTCTTCACCAAGTGACTGGCACCGGTGGCGGCACGGTTGCGTCCACGAGGGATCAAAGTGTACCCCTACCTGGATGACTGGCTCATCCAAGCGAAAACGAGGGACATCACTGGTGAATACACAGCGAAAATCGTCCAGTTACTGAGGGAGCTGGGGTTCTCGGTGTACTATGCGAAGTCCTGCTTAGTGCCATTGCAAGACTCTGCTTCTGGGGTCCCGACTTAACATTGTCGTGTCTGGCGTCTCCGTCAGAGGTGAGGATAGCGGCCATCCTGGGCAAGTTACATCAGCTGTTGACCCGGGGATCGCAAGGGTGAGGTCCATCAAGTCCCTTCTCGGCATGCAGTCGTCATGCATATAACTCATTCAGCTGTGCAGGCTGCGGATGCGTCCGCTGCAAGAGTCCCTAGACTCGTTGGATACTGGTATCTGGAAGCTTCGAGGACAAGATCTCGCTCAACGAGAGTTTGTCCAGCGATACAATGGGGGGGGGGGGGTCTGTGCGCATCTGTCTGTGGGTGAGGATTTCCAGACCCCACCTCATCAGACGGTCGCGACGGATGCCTCCCTGGAAGGATGGGGAGCGCACACCAGAAGTCTACACGCAAGAGGCCGGTGGCTGCCGGAGGAGAAGTCATTGCACATCAACGTACTGGAGCTGCGGGCAGTGTTTTGGGCCCTCAAGTTGTTCCTTCTGTCCCTCAAGGGCAAGGTGGTACGGGTCTTCACGGACAACACCACCACGATATTCCACATCCAGCAGCAAGGAGTCACCAGATCCCCAGTGCTCTCCAGGGAGGCACAGGACCTATAGCACTGGCTGTTGCCCAGGGGATGTTCCTCATCCCGTTTCATCTGGCAGGAGTGAAGAACACTGTTGCTGACTCTCTCAGCAGGGAATGCGACAGCGACAAATAAGTGCCGGAGGTTCGTCAGCAGGTTTCTCCAGCCGGGGAGCATGGGAGACGCATTCTCATTTCCATAGGACACCCTGTTTCTTTGTGTTCCCTCTGTTGCTTCAGACGGTACCGGTGCAGGATGATCCTCGTCGCTCCAGCATGGCTCAGACTGATATGGTACCCGGACCTTCTCGACATGTCAGCGGCCCCTCCAATCAAACTTCGGTGGTCTCAAATCTTCTCGCCAGGATAAGAGGCGCAAGTCTGCACCACGACCCAGGATTGCTGAAACTGCAGGCCTGACTCCTACAGCGTTAAAATTTGGGGGCTAAGATCTCCCAGCGGACTGCAAGGAAGTGTTTGCCAAGGCTAGAGCATCGTCTACTCTTAAATGCTGTGGGCATAAATAAGGTTCACCTTTTGGTGCCGTACACAGAAAATCAAGCCTCGCGGCTCTGCAGGCACTACCGTATCAAAGTTAATCTGGCGCCATCTCCCGCCACACCAATTCTCCAGGGCGGTCTTCGCTTTGGTCGCACCGTTTAGTCAAGGAGTTCATCAAGGTGCTGCTCCGACGTTCCTGCCGGTCAAGGCTTGGCCCCGGCGTGGTAATTCAATATGGTACTGACTAGGCTTGGGGGGGGGGGGGGGGTTAGGGAGGAGGGGGTGCATTCAAGCCTATGCATAAAGCACCTCTCAAGTTCCTGTCTTGGAAGACCGCTTTCCTCATGACCATCACCTCTGCCAGGAGAGTCTGAGAGATCTTATTTGACTTTCCAAAAGACAAGGGTGGCGCTCCGGATGCACCACTCCATGCCCAAAGTTCAGTCGGAATTTCATCTCAACAAACCTTTGGTGTTGCCTGTATTTTTTTGCTGACGTCTTCATCGCCGGCTGAAAGGACTTTGCACTTGCTGGATTCTTGAGTGCTGAAGTTTTATGCGACCCGCACAAAGAGTTTCCGGAAGACTTTTCACAAAAAGTTGAGCTTTGATCCTGTGAATTATGGGAAGACCTTGTCCAAGACTTCCATCTCCAAGTGGCTCTCCAGCTGCTTCGCTCATTGTCGCCAGTTGGCAAACCAAACACTGCCTGGCCGTCAGATTGCCCATTCCACCAGAGCGATTGCTGTGATGTCGGTGTTCCTCTCTGGTGCGCAGGGCTGCTACATGGAGGTCTACGCACACCTTCACAAAATTAGACTGTGTCGAAAGGGATTCCAGAGAGTTCAGAGTCTGCCAAGCAGTGCTTCGCAACCTGTTCGCTTGAAGGTGATCCTGGTGAGGAGGTAAGGAGTAATTGCTTCTGTTGAGGCTTGACCCCTCCTGTGGTTGTCTATGTATGTTCTGATATGTATTCTTTATTCGTGAGCATGTGAATCCATGCCAGACCGCATGCGGGAGAAGGAACAAGTTACTTACCTGTAACTACTGTTCTCCAGCATGGGTCTGGCATGGATTCACATGTGAAACCTCCCTCTGCGGCTCTGCGTCATACGGCACCTTTACGTGCTACTAAATCTGAAGATGGCTGCCAGAGGAGGGGCTTAGGAAGAGGGCAGTCATTGGCTGGGGGGGCAGTATGACCTAGAGCTCAGTGATTGGTTTAGAGGAGAAATAGTTTTTAAGTGAAAGTGAAACTATTTTTTTCATTTACCGAGGATTTCCGCCCTGACGGCAGGGAATATTCATGAGCATGTTAATCCATGGCAGACCCATGCTGGAGAAAAATGGGTAACTAACTTGTTCCATATTCGCTCTCTGAGAGGTTCTTAGAGTGAGAGATTGCCATCCCTAGTTCCTTCTTGTTCCAATGAGGAGCCCATTTCAGGATTAGATGCAGTGGGCTGGCCCGTCATCCTGTGCTTTAGTTACCTGCTGTGCCAGCCATGAGGTAGCGGTTCGAGGTGCCTGGTTGTCTTCCTATCGGTAGATCACCGCGATTTTCAGAAGGTGCATTTTAAGTGCGTAGCCCCCCCCCTTCTCCCCCCGAAGGTGGGGTGCAAGGATAGAGATATGGGCACCTCCTAATATGATGAACTTAAAAGGGGGGGTGGGGGAGGGAGACAACCAGAAGGTGTCCAGAGCCTGATCTGAGGATTCTGGCAGAGTGATAGCAGAGTGAGCTTGTTTTGGAGGAATTCCAGGCCTTTCTTGTGCATTGTGCGGTGGGTAATTCACCTGTTTTTTAAAGGTTCATATACTGTGTCGCAATTCTTTTCAGTGTGGTACATGCTAATATTCACAGTCCCATCTAGATGCAACGTCGGCTAATGTTAAGGGGTTACCTATGGATGTGGATCATGCTAATAATCATAATTCCATCCAAGTGATATGTGCTAATAATCACACTTCCTGATGTAGTCTAGACTTGGCACAGGCTAGCGATTGCTATTCTTACTGTGGTAATGGTCGACAATCGCAGTCCTATCTAGTTGTTGCGCAGGTTATTGTTCAAAACGTATGTGAGTGTGGCACATGCTAACATTTGCAATCATGTCTAGGTGTGGTGCTTGCTATCCTTCACCATTCGATCGGAGTGTCACTTGCTAACCTTCAACATCCTATCTAGATGTGAAGCAGGCTAGTGTTTACGATTTCGTTTTAGTGTAGCGTATGCTAACATTTGCATTTCTGTCTGGATGTGATGCAAGGCTAATGTTCACAATTCTCAATGTGGTACGTGCTCACATTCATAAACCTAGCTAGATGCAACACGGGCAAAAGGTCAGAATTCCATCCAAGTGTGGTACATGCTAACATTCAGTTAAAACTATGTGTGGTACATGCTAACATTCACGATTCCATTTAGGTGTGGCACACGCTAACATTCATAAACCTATCTAGATGTGATGCCGGCTGAAACTCAGAAATCTCTCTAGGTGTGGCACTTGTTAACATTGATAAGTATGTTGGTATGCAATGCAAGGCAACCTTTGCAAACCTGTCCTGAGTAGATTAGGCTGGAGGTGACCAATCTTTAAGTGTGCATGTTGGATGGCATTCTATGTTATGGAAAGGTAGAGTGGCAGGGGTTTTCTGGAGTAGTGATTGCTCTACACCCCACCCCTACCAGACTTAGTTTTTGTTGGTGTCTCTTGACTGCTGGCTTCACTGGCTTCCCCAGCAGATACCGGCAGACACTTTCTGGAGCCGCCTCAGTTGGAGCCGCCCTTTGCCTCAGGGCCCTTAGCGGAAGGGGCTGCTGGGCAGGGGGGCTGCCCAGGTCTGGTCCTGGATAAGGCTGGAACTGGCCAATCAGGGCCTGGGGGAGGGAGCGGGAGGCGGGACAAGGGAGAGGGAAGCCACTGCGGCCAGCAAGCAGCGCCATGATCTAAAAAGGGGGGCCGGGGGACCACACGCGCACACCTGCACGCACACACGCGCACCTGCATGCTAGGATGGTAAATGACGCAGGGAGCGCGTGAGCTGGGGGTGAGTCCAGGAAATGCCCAGTACCAGAACTGGCCAATCGGGGCCTGGGGGAGGGAGCGGGAGGTGGGACAAGGGAGAGGGAAGCCTTGCTGCGGCCAGGAAGCCCGCAACAGTTTCACGGCTGCGAGCAGCACCATGATCTAAAAAGGGTGCCCTCACCCACGCGCTCACCTGCATGGTAAAAATCTGAATAACGTCTCTTGTTTGCTGATGCCATCACCTTCCCTAGAGATGGGACAGCCCTCCTGTCCTTTGGCTGCTTCTGTGTCCAGTGGGTGAATCATGGATAGGTGGTCCTCTTGCTTTACGTTGAAGTGCCACATTCAGGATCAGAAATTGCATCATCTAGAGAGAGCCTGCATGCTTTCTTGGTGCTCTGGTAGATCTGTAAAGCAAGGGGAGGAGGGTAAGTTAGTAAGACTGAGCGAGCGAGAAAAGAATAAGAGATGTGATGTGCTGTTGGCAGCTTCAGTTTGGTTGACAGTTTGTGAGCATAGGTGTTTTTTCGGTTGGTAGATGCCATGTGCTAGTTGGTCCAGGCTCTGTGGTTTGTTACATTGATGTAGTGAAGTGCATGTGTTTTGTTGTGCTGTAGAGATATGGTTGTGTTTAGTTCAGAGTTGGACTGATTTATGCATAAGGATGAGTTTTCAGTAGATTTCCCCCAGAAACCCATAGAAGCGAAGCAAATCAGTGGTGATGGAGCACCTCAAATTGGGGCCCTGTGCTAGTGGGAAACCTAGTTGTGGAGTACTTTGACTTGGAGCATAGTTGTATTGCGAGAGAACCCAGAACCGAAACCCAGCTGTGGTTGGGAAGTACCCAGAACTGTAACGCCGTTCTAGAGGGGAGACGCCTAGAGTTGGAAAAACATTCATTGGTGAAACACCTAGAAGTGCATTAATGCAGCTAATGGAAGAACACCTAGATTTGAAAACATAGTACCAATCTGGAGACCCCGCGAACTGGGACTATAGAGTGGAAGAAGTGCCTACATTTGAGATACAGCAGTAAATGGAGGAGCTCCTATAATTGGGACACAGCAGTGAATATAAAAATATTTACTGGTTGGCTGACATTGGTGTGCTATGTTGTGTATGGTAAGAGTGATAAGGCTTTAATGGAGTACAGTACTCCCCACCCAGACCACACTTAACCTATCAGTTTCTGCTGGTTGACAGTGGCTGGCTTCACGGGCAAACTCTGAATGTAGCTTCTTAGTCAGGAGCTGCCCTTTGCCTTGTGGCCCTTAGTTGGTGGCTGGCTTGGTAAGGCTGCACTAGATATACTGGTTAAGTGCTTGCCAATCAAAGGGAGGGATGTGGGGAGATGGCAGGACGAGGAAGCGAACAGCAAAGGCCGTGGAGAGGGGCTAGAGCACCTCACTCAAAGTGCCTTTGGGGGTTGCAGGTGGGTTGTTGGGCCTCACCTGATCGGTGTTTGTTGGGGGTTGCTGCAACTCGACACAGGATCTAAAAATCTTGTAACGTATGTGCTTTAAGAAGTACACAACAGTATTTTCTTCTTTACCTTTGGCTCCTATTTTGTTTCCCTGCTGTGCAGACAAACTGCCAGCACAGAGAACCTGATTGTCCCTGTGTGCATGTCATCCCTTTTATACCCTGTATAATGAACTGTTGGGGCTTGCTTTTACCGATATTTACTATCCCTAAACGCTTTGCCTTTCAGCTATTTTTGTTTTTTGGCTAAAATTGCTGCTATAGAATAAACCTCAATGTTGTATGATCATGAGAAATTAATTTAAATTGGGATGCTAGTCCGTACATAACATTTCTCACTTCCTTTGTGTGTTGGTTAGTGAACTGTTAAGGAAGCATTTTATAAAAGTGAATGGTTCTCATCCACTTTAATTTCTTGACTGTTAATCATAACCTATGTATGATACTTTGTGTTAAATTGCAGGCTGAAGATCAACTAAAAATTGTTGAAGAACAAAGGAAAATCCATGAAGAGAGGATGAAATTAGAACAAGAGAGGCAGCGTCAACAAAAGGAAGAGCAAAAAATGATTCTGGGAAAGGGAAAGTCGAGGCCGAAACTATCTTTCTCGTTAAAAACTCCAGATTAAATATAAACTTTGAACTTTTAAGAAAAAAACTTTGTATGGTAGCTTCATGTTGAAGTGATTTTTTTTTTGTTTCTCCCCCTTTGCATTTTTTTTTTTTTTTTGGGGAAAGTGGAAAGTTAGTTTGTTCTAATAGGGGCTGTGCTCTAAATTAACTTTTTTTTTTTCCTTTTTAACTTGAGTTCTAATAGGTCAAATCCTTATCAGATCATTGTCATTCAGACAATAATGTATTTGCTCCATTTTGATTGTTGGTGATCTGAAATGATTGGGTCACAATTGTTGGGCATGATCTGATGAGGTTTTTTAACGACCCTTGAAATTCAGAGATTTATATACTCTGAATAGTGTACAAAATATGCGGGCTTTTTTTATTAAAAAACCTTGTTGGTATTTGCAGCAGTGAATTCCCAGAGTATTACTGGACCTGTGATATATTGTTAAGGCAGTGTCCTAGTATACTGTTCTTTTATTGCACTTGGTGTTCCCGATACAGGTAAGGATACAGACGGACAGTTCAGTTTTAAAAAACAATTTATGATCTGTGTAAATATATAAAGTTCAGTATTTCCTCTGGTGAATTTATTTTTATTACTGTAAAAACCCAGCCAGCATCCCACACCCATTATGTACATAAACCAATTTACTGAATAAAATAAAGTCTTAAATGCTCTTGTTTTAAGGATTCCTTGTGACGGTTTCGTTGGGTGTTTCGTTGTACTTTGCTTACTTTGTAAATTAATAAATGGTTCTTTAAAAAAAAAGGTTCAGTACAGGATCTTGGAGGTTCCTTAGTGTGTTATAGTACTGAGTGTATACCCACAAAACATTACCGTTCTACTATCCTATTTGAATAACTGTATTCTTTATTTTACACAGCCAAATAACCAATTGCCTATGCCTGTTTTGGTACCCTGACAAATTATGCACATCTGCTATGAACTCAGCTAACGAGTGAAAGGGAAAAAAAAGCAGTACTACTGCCAACCGTGCCAAAATTAATAACTTGGATTTATCTGGAATGGCTAATCTGGTACTCCGAGGTGCATGTTGAGAGCCTGAGGGAGTTGGAAATTTGAGAAATGTTTATTGCACGCCACCTATTTGAATAAGAGTGCTTGTCTTCCTATCGGTAGATCACCGTGATTTTCAGAAGGTGCATTTTAAGTGCGTAACCCCCCCCCCCCCCCCCCCCCGATGGTGGGTGCAAGGATAGAGATATGGGCACCTCCTAATATGGTAAACTTAAAAGGGGGGTGGGGGAGGGAGACGACGAGAAGGTGTCCAGAGCCTGATCTGAGGATTCTGGCAGAGTGATAGCGAGTGAGCTTGTTTTGGAGGAATTCCAGGCCTTTCTTGTGCATTGTGCGGTGGGTAATTCACCTGTTTTTTAAAGGTTCATATACTGTGCACTGTTAATGTTAAAGGATATTTGTACCGTGCACCATCACCACCGGAGTGGTCCCCTGGCGCACTGGTGGCTCTGAAAAAATGGAAGAGGGGGTGAGTTAGTGGGGATGAGCTGGAGAAGTGCAAGAGAGCAGTGATGTGCTGTTGGCAGCCTCAACCCGGTGGTTCTTTTGCCTGGGCTTGGGGTGTTTTTCCAATCGGTAGTCGTCGTGTGCTGTTGTGCGATTCTCTGTGTGGTTTGTTTTGTTGTTGCGGTGTAGTGAAGTTTGTGCGGATTGTTGTGTTATAGGCTTGTGGTTGTGTTTGGTTAGAGTTTGCGAGGTGTATACAGATGGGTGAAATTGTTAGATTGGTTGATTGGGCAAATGCTAACAATCCCAATTCTATCCGAATGTGGCATATGCGGACCTTCACGATCCCTTCTGGTTCCAACGTCTGTTAATGTTCAAATTACATCTAGATGCTATGCTGACTAATGTTCATGATTACGTCTAGGTGTGGCTCATGCCAACATTCACAATTCCATCTTAAGTGTGGCATGTGTCACAATTCTTTTCAGTGTGGTACATGCTAATATTCACAGTCCCATCCAGATGCGACGTCGGCTAATGTTAAGGAGTTACCTATGGATGTGGTACATGCTAATAATCACAATTCTCTGTGTGGATCATGCTAATAATCATGCTTCCATTTGTTTTAAAAGTAACACAAAGGAAGTCCATCAGAAGGAATGTAATACTAATCCCTGGATCAATATTTTAAAATTGGTTACTACTTTTCATAAACTACTTAAGGCAACACGTTTACTGTTGCATTCCATCCCCAAATTTGATATGACCAGATATTTTGGTAAAGTAAAAATATCTTCACATAATTACAATTAAGGTGTATATGCAGAGCCCCAAGGTTTGTGGACTTGCCGGCACTCTGTTTTGTCTACCCTTTTTGCATGTGAGCTTTGTTACCTTAGGTTGTTTTGTACCGCTCACCACTGCCACCCAGGGGGGCAGTCTCCAGGCACTTGTGTGGCTTTGCAAGAGAGGTGGGTTAGTGGTGATAGGATAGATTCAGAACCAGGATGAACTGGTGTCTGAGTGTGGTAGTTTGTGTGAGAGGCCTCGTTAATTTTAACCATATGGGTAATATTCAGTGCCTCGGGTGTGTGATAGTGTTTTGTGTTGGTGGGTTATGTGGGTTGTGATGGTGTCACAATGGCTCCCTGGTTTACTCGACTCCTCACCACTATCCACAGTGACCCTTATGCCCTCCTGCTCACCTGCTGTCTCTTCTTCTGTTTGGAGTCCAAATCTCCTTCTTCTCAGGGCCTCTTCTCGGGAATGCAGATGGGGTCTGCCTCGAGAGGAAGCCACCCTGCCCCTCTGACTCGGGGCCCCCGAACCGGGGCAGACCAATGAAGGGGAAAAAGCCACAAGGCACAAAAAAACCCCTTCCGATTGGATTGGATAACAGGATGCCAGGTCAGAAATGATTTGAAGGATTCCCACACGGAACGAACTTCCTTCCAGAACGTAGGTAGGATGGGGGTGATGGAACCCAACAGACAGAAAAGAAAAGGAGAACTGCTGAAGCCAATATGGTAGCCAAAACAGAAGGACTGCTGAAGAAAAGGGGAGCCTGAGAGGTAAGGGAGAGGACGAAAGGGCAATGCAGAACGTACTCAGGAGAAAGGAACGAGAGAGGAACAGAACACGGAGAAAGGCACTAAAGCGTACCAACCCGGAAGCCTAACGCGAATAGGTTGCAACACGCGGGCTTCTGGGTTGGCGCTCGTAATGAAGTGCGCCGCTGATCCGACGGCGGAAAGCTAGACCGCGGCTGGAGAACGTGCAGCTGCGTAGCGGCCATATCAATGGCCGCCCCAGCGCCAGCGTCTCCACAACCGCCAGCGGCTGCCGTGCGTGACAGTATGCCCCCCTCCAGATCCTACCCCTCCGGGTTTCCCCGGATGTGTTCGGTGAAAACATCTTAACAGTCTAGGAGCATGTACATATGACCTGGGTTCCCAAGAATCCTCCGAACTGGGATAGTTCTTCCATGACACAAGGTATTCCAATCTGCCTCTACGATATCTGGAATCTAATATGGCAGATACCTCATATTCTTCGGGTATAGCCTGGGGATAACTCGCTATCCCGGTAGCCTTTCTAACAGGAGTGCTTGAATCGACTAGCCGGAAGAGGGAGGAGTGAAAGACTGGGTGTATTCGAGACATGGACTTGGGAAGTTGTAATCTATAAACCACTGGGTTAATCTTCTTGATTATTTTGAAAGGTCCGATAAACCGGGGGGTTAGTTAGGTTGGGTGTACCCATCTCGGCAAATATCTGGTGGACAACCAGACCCGCTCTCCCTCCCTCCAATCAGGACCGGATAAACGTCTTCTATCAGCCACCTCCTTATACCGGCGTCTGGTAGATATCAGACTTTGTTGAGCGGTAGTGTGGGCTGAGGTTATTTGATCTAATGTGGATTCGATGGTGGGTATATTAGAGGGTGAAGAGAAAATTGGTAGTATACCTCGAGGGTGGAAACCATAAGAACAAAAGAAAGGGCTGAGTCCCGTCGCCGAGTGAACAGCGTTGTTATATGCGAATTCGGCGGTGGGCAGAAGACTCACCCAATTGTCCTGATACTTGTTGACATAACATCGGAGGTATTGTTCCAGGGAGGCATTAAGGCGTTCTGTCTGACCATTAGTCTGAGGATGGAAACCGGATGAAAAGGCCCTCTCTATACCTAACCGTTGACATAGTGCGCCCCAAAATCGAGAGGTATATTGAGAGCCCCGGTCCGAGATAATCTTATCAGGCAGCCCGTGGAGCCTGAATATGTCCCTAAGGAATACTTCAGCCATTTCTGTAGCGGATGGAACTCCTTTCAGCGCTGAGAAATGGGCCAGCTTGGTAAATGAATCAATGGTAACCATAAGACATGTCAGCCCCTGGGATCGGGGCAGGTCTACTATAAAGTCTGTGGATATTTGGGACCATGGCTGGCTTGGCAATTCCGGTTGTATCAACAACCCATAGGGCTTGTGAGTGGAGTTCTTATTTTGGGCGCACACCATACACGACTTACAGTGTTGCATTACATAGTGAGAAAGAGAAGGCCAGAAGAAAGAGCGAGAGATCAACTCCACAGTACCCTTGACACCCCTATGTCCGGCGGTAACATGGTTGTGACCCCATTCCAGAACTTTCAGTTGTAGGGGTCTAGAGGGAATGTACAAACGCTGCCCCACCAGTAAAAGGCCTTCAGACCAGCGAAGTTGAGGTTGTAAGCCACCCGGCACAGTGGCTGCTAAATTTGGTTGGGTTGCTGTCTTAACTTCTTGAAGGAATGACGAGATTATCCCCACTATTCGGTTTCGGGGAAACGTGACTAAATGAAGAAGAGTGATTTTCGGAGGTCTGACATCTTGACAGGGCGTCAGCCAAGCTGTTTTGAGTGCCTGGAATATAGGTTATAGAAAAGTCATATTGGCTGAAGAAATGAGCCCAACGAACCTGCCTGGAGTTGACGCATTCCATATTTCGAAGGATCTTTAGGTTCTTATGATCTGTACGTAAAGTGAATGGATGTGAACCGCCTTGTAGCAGGTGTCTCCACTCTTCACATGCCACCTTGAGCGCTAGAAGTTCCTTTTCAATGACTGAATAATTTTGTTGACTGGATAGAGTCTTAGAAAGGTATGCGATAGGATGTTCCAGTCCATCTTTGAGTTGAAGAAGTACTGCTCCTAATGCGCTTGCGGAAGCATCAACCTCTACTATAAAGGGCTGATTCTGATCAGGTTGGGATAGTATAGGTGCGGAACAGAATCTCCTCTTTAAACCAATAAAGGCTTGATTGGCCGTTTCCGACCATAGAAACGGCTTAGCCTCCTTCTTAAGTAGTGAAGTAATGGGCAGCACTATCTGCGAAAAATGTTCAATAAACTTTCTGTAGAAGTTTGCTAGTCCCAAGAACCGTTGGACATCCTTCAAAGACATGGGTGCGGCCCAGTCCAAGATGGCAGACACCTTCCTGGGATCCATGGTTATGCCTTCATGGGATAAGATGTAACCCAAATAAGGAACAGAAGATACGTAAAAATAGCACTTCTCGGGTTTGACTAATAGGTGTTGGGATTGTAGTCGGTGAAACACTGTCTGAAGATGCGACGCGTGTGCTGAGGAGGATTCTGAAAAAACCAAGATGTCATCGAGGTAGACTATGACATTGATGAATAACAGGTCAGAAAACAAGCGATCCATGAAACGTTGGAATATTGCCGGAGCGTTAACCAAGCCGAATGGCATTACTCGATATTCAAAAAGGCCAAAAGGTGTCCGAAAGGCTGTCTTCCATTCATCTCCATCTCTAATCCGGAGAAGGTGGTAGGCACTCCGGAGATCTAATTTTGAGAAGACAGTTGAACCCTGTACAGCTTCCAGTATGTCTGCTATCAAAGGCATTGGATAACGGTCACGTACTGTGACCTTATTTAGACCCCGATAGTCGATACATGGCCTTAATTCCGAGGAATCCTTTTTAGGTATGAAAAATAAAGATGCTCCAGCCGGTGATTTGGAGGGTCGAATAAGGCCATTGGTCAGATGAGAGTCCAAGTAAATCCGAAGCGCCTTCTTCTCCAATAGAGATAACGAAAACATGCGACTAAACGGAACCAGGGCATCTGGTACCAGCTCGATGGCGCAGTCTTCCGGACGGTGTGGGGGGAGATCCAAGACCGGATTGTCTTTGAAGACTTCTTTGAACTTAACCAATTCTGAGGGAATCTTACAAACTTCATGTACTCCTTCTTGTTGGGGGGTTAGGACTTGTACAAATTCTTCTGAGGTATGGAGTAAACAGTTTTGTTAACAATACGAGGATGTAAAAGCCAGGGTGTTCTGAGCCCAGTCGATTAGCGGGTTATGCCTCCTTAACCAAGGGATTCCAAGGATAACCGGAAAATGGGCTGCTCGAATTAAGTCGAATTGTATCTGTTCTGAATGTTGGAGAATGCACGCCTTCAAAAAAATAGTGGAATGGGTGATGGGCCCCGATGACAGAGGAGAGCCATCAACTCCTTCTACCTTCTGGACTTCTTCCAGTTTCTGCAGTGGGAGACCATGTTTGTGTGCCCACTCAGTGTCCATAAATACTCCTGCGGCGCCACAATCCAAAAGCGCCATAGTGGTGAAGACTTTTGTCGGGGTTTCCAACCGGATGGGAACAGCCATAAGGCGAGAGTCCATGGTGGTTGAATGAGACGCTACGGTCACCGTAACATAGGGACTTGTGGTCGAACCTCGGTTACTCGTCCCCTTCAGTTCCGAGGTTGATCGTTTCCCGAGCGTCTTGGTGGGACTTCAGTACAACTTCGCAGTAAGTGGGAACCGGATCCACAATACATGCAGAGGCCCGCTTCCCTCCGGCGTCTTCTTTCTTCGGGGGTCAACGGGGACCGTGCGGACCCAACTTGCATGGGTTCCTCCTTGTTACTGGAGTGAGACAGTGAGGGCATAGGGTAGGCACTAGGTAGAGGGGTGACCGACACCCTTTGTTTCTTCTTTTCTGCCTTGCGTTCGCTAAGGCGGTAGTCAATCTGTGTTACTATGGAGAATAAGTCCGACAGGGTAGTGGGACGGGCTATTCGGGCCAGCTCATCCTTTATCTCCTCCTTCAATCCTCGACGGAAAATTGTATACTGGGCCCTTTCTGGCCAACCTGCCTCAGAGGCCAACCGTTTAAAGGTGGAGATGTATGTCAGCAGGTCCTTGGAACCCTGTTGCACATCCAAAAGTTCCTCTGCAGCCACATGTGTTATCTCCGGTTGTTCGAACTGCTGGCGCAATAAGGTCAGAAAACCCCCATAATCTCTGATAATAGGGTTATTGTTGGTCACAAATGGGGTGGCCCAAGCCAAGGCATTTCCCATCATATTAGATATCATGTACCCCACCTTAGCTTGATCGGTAGAGAACATCAGTGGTCTGAATGCAAAGTAAACGGAACATGCTTCCAAAAATTCTTTTAAGCGCTTTGGGGTGCCGTCATATTTGCCCGTGGACAAGGTCATAGGCGGTAAGTCGGAATCTCTAGCTTCTCGATTAGAGATCATCTGCCTCAGAACTGCATTGTCTGCCTTTACATTCTGTAGTTCCATATTCATGGCCTGAACCGCGGCTACTAAATCTTGTATTTGCTCGGGGGAGGCCATACTTCTTTCTAGGCGTTGCAAACTGTCACAATGGCTCCCTGGTTTACTCGACTCCTCACCACTATCCACAGTGACCCTTATGCCCTCCTGCTCACCTGCTGTCTCTTCTTCTGTTTGGAGTCCAAATCTCCTTCTTCTCAGGGCCTCTTCTCGGGAATGCAGATGGGGTCTGCCTCGAGAGGAAGCCACCCTGCCCCTCTGACTCGGGGCCTAGGGGGGCCCCCGAACCGGGGCAGACCAATGAAGGGGAAAAAGCCACAAGGCACAAAAAACCCCTTCCGATTGGATAACAGGATGCCAGGTCAGAAATGATTTGAAGGATTCCCACACAGAACGAACTTCCTTCCAGAACGTAGGTAGGATGGGGGTGATGGAACCCAACAGACAGAAAAGAAAAGGAGAACTGCTGAAGCCAATATGGTAGCCAAAACAGAAGGACTGCTGAAGAAAAGGGGAGCCTGAGAGGTAAGGGAGAGGACGAAAGGGCAATGCAGAACGTACTCGGGAGAAAGAAACGAGAGAGGAACAGAACACGGAGAAAGGCACTAAAGCGTACCAACCCGGAAGCCTAACGCGAATAGGTTGCAACGCGCGGGCTTCCGGGTTGGCGCTCGTAATGAAGTGCGCCGCTGATCCGACGGCGGAAAGCTAGACCGCGGCTGGAGAACGTGCAGCTGCGTAGCGGCCATAACAATGGCCGCTCCAGCGCCAGCGTCTCCACCACCGCCAGCGGCCGCGGCAGCAGCTAGACCGCGGCTGGAGAACGTGCAGCTGCGTAGCGGCCATATCAATGGCCGCCCCAGCGCCAGCGTCTCCACAACCGCCAGCGGCCGCGGTTGTCGTGCGTGACAGATGGGTTTGGTCGTGTGCACTGGTTAGATGGTGTCCATAGGGGATCCAGAGTCACAGGTGGTCGTGCCTGTAAGATAATCCAGCATCTTGGTGTGTAATTGCATTATTGGTGTTTTATGAATTACATAGGTGGTTCACTCTAGGTTTGCTTCAGCACCTTTGGATGCTGGGTATGGGCCTAGTATTGGTTCTCTGTTTATGTGGACTGTAGCTAGTCCAAGGCCTGGTGTAGTGGTGTCAATTACGTTGGAAGAGCAGGAAGGGGGAAAGGGTTAGTAAGTTGGTCAGTTTGGTTTCCGCTTGATGATAGCTCGCCAGGTTCTTGTTTGTGGTTTTTTTGGCCCATCTTGTCTCTAGTTTGTCCGTGGTGCTGTTGCCAGTGTTTCTTCATGGTTGTCATTGTCTGCTGAATAGCCAGGTTTTGAGCAGTTTACTGAAGGTGATGTGGTCTTCTGCGGTTCTAATTTCTTTCGGCATGTTCTTCAAGATGTTAGCAAGTAGACCTGAGACCGCTGTTCCTTTCTATTTCCTTTTTTTGTAGTGTTGCTTCTATTTGTAGGTCATTGCTGGATCTTAGTTCCCTTCCTGTGCAATACTGACTAATCTCATCTTGGAGGAATTCGACTCCTTGTCTGTGCAAGGCTTTGTGGGTGATGCAGAGTGCTTTAAATTTGATGTGCTTTTTTACTAGTAACCACCCAACTACATCATCCTTGGGACAGACCGCCTGGACACTATAGGCGGAGGAGTTACACTGATAACAAAAACTTCATTGCAAATCTGACCTTGTCCCACCCCCACCATTCCAGGGTATGAAATCCTACTTGTGAACCTGACCACCAACCACAAAACGACGTACAACCTCCTTTTGATTTGTCTACCTAACCACACCAACCAGCCAAACTTTGACATTCCACTGCTTATTACACCACTATTAAAGCAACTTCAAAAATTCATTATCTTGGTCGATATCAACCTTGCCTTCAACACAGTAGATTTTAAAGCTGCCACGTTAGTCTCAGCCCTTCAACACATGCACTTCACCGAACTCGTCAATACACCCAGGCATTCTAAATGCAGAATCCTCGACTAGATTCTCACAGAAAACGCCACCATTAACATTGAATCCATCTTCGAAGTACCTTGGTCTGATCATTTCCTGATCAACTTTGACCTTCGTATCACCAACTCACAGGCGTCCCCATCTTACACACCGAACCCCATATTAGTTAGAAATACCCGCAAACTCTCAATCAACAGCCTCAACACTCCACTAACAGCTGCACTCATTAAGCATGACCCATCCTATACCAATCCTGAGGACATTTCCAATCTCTATCATTCTTGTCTACAAAACCAAGCTCTTTGCTCTAAATTCCCTAAAAAGCACAAACTTGCCAACCCTTGGTTTGATGAACTCGCAGCCCTATGTTGCAAGAAAAGAGCCCTAGAACACTTACACAAAAATAATCTTAGTGATACTATTATCCGTGCTCTAGCTTAAGCCACCGAAAACCTACAAATTGGCAGTTAAAGCACACAAAGCCAACCCCAACAATTCTTGCATTGCTAATGCTGGGTCCAACACCAACGCGTTATTCCCAATACTTAGAGAATTGGAATCACCCATACCTACCGCAGACCCTACTCAAGCTGACAAATCCTGGTGAACGACCATTCAGAATGCTCTGGCCCAAAAAATTCTCTCCCTTAAGGATAAAATAAATGGTATGACATTAGTTTAGTTTACCAAAAGTCGCTTTTTTCCGGTGGGTTTTTGGATGATTTGTTTTTTCTTTGAACAAACAAATAAAAAAAAAACAGGGGGGGTGGGGGAAGGGTATGTAAGGGGTGGCGATGGAATAGTGTGTAATATGGGAGATGGGTTTGGGGGGGTAAACCCATCCCCCCTCCATCCCGTAAAAGCTCTCTAATATTTCAGAAAATAAATTTCAGCAAAAAACCCATTGAAGAAATGACCGTTGCTAACTGAACATAGAACGAAAATAAATTCCAAAAGCGTTGCCCTAGCGACCAAACCAATCTTACCGAACCATGCCAACCCTAACCCTCCAGTCAGCACTCCCAAATCCAAAGTTAACTATCAGTCAAGAACAGGTACTGGCCACCATCATTGACTTTAAACCATCGAACTGCAAGGTAGGCACTTACCCTGCTAGCCTGGAGAAACTGTGCACCCAAATTAGCCCCATTATCAATGCCTCCTCCAACTCAGTCCCCGGCAACATCAAAGCAGCTTGAATAACCCCTCTACTAAAAAAACACCCTCGACCCCACCATTCCAACCAACTACCGGCCCAGCACCACTGTTCCTTTCTACTGAAGATAATAGATTGAGTAGTTTACACCCAAATCGAACTCTACCTGGAAAGCAACCACCGCCTTGGTTCTAGCCACTCGGGCTTCTACCCGAAGCATAGCCCAGAAACTGCCTTGCAGCATCTGTGATGCAGGAAATCTAAGCATCCTTTTATTACTTGGCCTTTTGGCCACTTTTAATTTAGTCGACCATGAAAAACTGTGCCAATCCCTTAGCCAAAACTTTGACTACTTCCCAGAAGCCGCACTTTGGGTCAAATCATTCTTATAAGAATGTACCGCCAGATTCATCTTCGGTGAAGAGGCAGCAGATCCCATCTCTGCACCTCTCAGGGTTCCCCAAGGCTCCTGCATCTCACGAACACTTCATAACACTTACACAAAACCACTCTTCGCTGCATTGGACCCACTGGGCATCATTTGTTATATTAAAGGTACTTATATAGCGCACCGTCACCAACTGAATTGGTCCCCAGCCGCTCTGGCGGATCTGTAAATGAGCAGGTGGGATGGGTTAGTAAGGTTAAGAGGGAGTAGGCTAGTGAGAGGAGTGGTGTGCTGTTGGCAGCTTCAACTCGGTAGACACCAGGTGCTGTGCTTTGGTGCGAGTGTTGGATCGGTGCCAGTATGCGTGTGCTGTTGGCGCGTCTTGTGGTGTTGCAGTGTGGTGAAGTGCGTGCAACTTGTGCGAGAGATGGTTGTGAGTTTTTTTGAGATAAGTGTGCAGAGAGTTTGAGTTTATATTGGTTAGTGGGTTATATGACATTTAACATGCTAGCATTCCCAGTTCTGTCTGAGTGTAGCACTTGCTGACCTACATAATTCCGTCTATGTGGCACTCTTTAACCTTCACAATATTATCTAGATGCCGTGCAGGCTAATGTTCTCAATTCTAAGTGTGGCACATGTTAACATTCAAGTTCCATCTAGAGGTGGCATATGATAATATTCACAGTCCTATCTAGATGCGGTGCAGGCTAATGTTCAAAATTCTATGTAAATGTGTGGCATGCTAACATTCTCAATTCCTTTTAAGTGGTGTGCTGGGTAATCTTTGTAATTCCATCTAGGTGTGGCACTCGCTAACCTTCACAATATTATCTAGCTGTGACGCAGGCCAAAGATAGGAATTCCGTTTAAGTGTGGCACATGCTAATTTTTCGCAATACTATATAGCTACGGCGCGGGCTAATGTTCTCAATTCTAGGTGTGGCACATGCTGACATTCAGGTTCCATCTAGAGGTGGCATATGATAATATTCACAGTTCTGTCTAGATGCGACGCATGCCAGAGTTAGGAATTCCATCTAAGTGTTTCACATGCTAACATTTACAGTTTCATCTAAGTATGGTGCTTGCTAACAAATACCATCTAGATGTGAGGTAGGTCAAAGCTAAGAATTCTAACTAAGTGCAGCGCATGCCATCATTAACATTTTAACATTTCAGTCGGAGTTCTGTCAAGTGTGGTGTATGCTAAACCTTCCTAATTCCATCTAAGTGGGCAGGTGCTGACATTCAAAAACCTATCTAGATGCGACTCAGGCTAGCGTCTACAGTTCTCTCCAGGTGTGACACTTGTAAACATTGACTAGTGTTAGGATGCAGTGCAAGGCAATATTTTAAATACTGTCATGGATGACATCCGGCTGGTGGTCACAAATCTTTCTAGGTATGCATGGGCTAAGTCTATGGCAGTCTGTTATGAGAAGGTAAGCTAGAGTGGCAGGGGCTTTCTCGTGTAGAGTAATTGCTCTACACCCCACCCATGCCACACTTAGTTTTTGTTGGTGTCTGTTAACTGCTGGCTTCATTGGCTTCCCCTGCGGACACCTGCAGACACTTCCATGGAGCCACCATTGTAGGAGCTGCCCTTTGCCTCAGGGGCCCTTAGCCGAAGGGGCTGCTAGGCAGAGGGCTGCCTTGGGGAGCTGTGTATGAAGAACTGACCAGGGCCGGCCAGGGGGCGGGCGGGCGGGAGGGAGGGAGAGTGGAACGAGGCTCGGGGAGTGCGGGTGCAGCGGGTCAGGTCCACGCCAGCAATAAAGGCCAAAAAGGACCAAAGCCAGGCCCAGGAGAGTCGCTGGCATCACACTCGCCTGCAGAGGCTCCGGTTGGAAAGTATATATACAATACGAAATTGCAGCTGACACACAAATTCTGATCCTCATCACGGGTGACTACAAGCATGATACCACTACAATGAACAAGGTCTACTTCACCATCCAAAACTGGATGGCCACACCCAGCTTGTACCTTAACGATGAGAAAACAGAGCTTCTCATTGTGGGCTCCCCGCCAGTCTTCAATCCTTCAACTACTCTTCATAACCGTTGATGGCACATCCATGCCTGTTGTGAAACTGGTAAAAACAATGCGAGTATACTTAGAAGCTGATCTTTCAATGGCCAGGCACATCGACGCCTTCTCCTCCACGGCATACACTGCCAAACTCGTATCTCTTGGCAGACAATTTTTGTCACCACACACCTGCTTGATCCTAGTGCGAACCCTGATCCTCTCCAAATTGGATTATTGAACTAGTCTTCTCCTGGGTACTTGGCTACAAACGTATCCAAATTACAATTACTTCAGAACAAAGCTCTAAAAGCAGCTTTTGTATTAAAAGGCAGTGATCACATTTCCTCGACCAGATGAGTGGCGCATTGGTGGCGCATTGGCTCCCCATACAAGCAAGGGCTCTCTTAATTCTCCAGCATGGTGTTTGGCATGGATTCACATGCTCATGAGTATTCCCCATCGCCGGGCCGGGAATCCTTGGTAAAAGAGAAAACGGTTTCACTTTCACCTATAAACTGTATTTCTCCTCTAAACCAATCTGGGGAACAGTGTCTGCCTCTGTCGTCGTAGCTGGCTGAAAGCCACCAACTTAACGCCAGGAAGTCCAGACGAGGGTGCTGGAAAGCCCTTCGGGAAGATAACCGCTTTGGGAGGGCCGTCGACGAGTCATTGCAGGCCATTAAGAGTGACATGGAAACTACCTGTGCCCTGGGCACTCTTCAACCACACTGCCCATCCTTTCGTACCTCTGGCGAGGAAGTCCGGCAGATCGTTGAAAGGTTTCGGCGAAGGTTCCTCTACGTACCATCAACCCTCCCAGTCCACGACCGAGGAGGCCTACAGGGACCGTTCCAAGGCTTTTGGTGGAGGTGGCTGATGTTGTTGGGCCCCCACCCATGCACCCTGGTGGGAGGCCGGCTTCCTGGCTTTGTCAGCGAGTGGAAGATCTCCACCGACCGATGGGCGATCGATGCTCTCACCTACGGACACGCTCTAGAGTTCCAGCAGAAGTGTCCACAGATAGCACCTGTGGCCCGGCAGGAACCCCACATCCCTCAACTCCTGTAGGAAGTACGGGCACTTATAAGAAAAGGGGCGATAGAGCTGGTTTCAACGCGACTCCGGGGCTCTGTGAGTCTACTCCAGATACTTCTTGGTAAAGACGACGCCCGGGGGCTGGAGGTCCATTCTAGACCTGCAGCGCCTCAACAAATACCTCAAGTCCCAAAAATTCAGGATGCTCCCGTTGTAGCACATGCTCAGCCAACTGGAGGAAGGAGACTTCTTGACGTCGATGGATCTGGAGGACGCATACTTCCACGTCCCCATTCACGAGAAGCATTGGAAGTTTCTGTACTTCATGGTACAGGGAAGGCACTCTGAATTCAAGGCTCTGCACTTCGGACTGAATTTGGTGCCGTGGGTGTTTACGAAGTGCCTGGCACCAGTGGCGGCACATCTGCGTCTATAGGGGATACATGTGTACCCGTACCTCGATGACTGGCTCATCCGGGCCAAGTCAAGGGAAGTAGCGGTTGAACACACAGAGGACCGTCCTGCTGCAGACGGATCTGGAGTTCTGTCAACTATCCAAAGTCCTACTTGATACCATCGCAGAACGCGCTGTTGCTGGGGGCCAGGCTCAACGGGGTCTCCTGCTTAGCGGCTCCCTCGGAAGAGAGGATAGCAGCCGTGCTGGGCAAGGTACAATGGCTGTTGCCACTGAAGAGCACTGCTGTGTTTGACCATCAAGTCGCTGCTCAGCATGATGTTGTTGTACATCTACCTGATCCGGCTCTGCAGGTTGCGGATGTGACCCCTTCAGGAATTCCTGGACGCTCGATGGATCCAGGTGTCTAGAAGCTTTGCAGATAAGATTCTTGTCGACGAGTCAATACATCGAGCGATAAGGTGGTGTGGGGTGTGCACCAACATCGCCGGAGGAACACGATTTCGGAGCCCCCTGTACCAGGAGACTGTCACCACAGACGCTTCCATGCAGGACTGGGGAGCCCACACCAGAGGCCTATGGCTGCCGGGGGAGAGGGCTCCCCACATAAATATCCTGGAGCTGCAGGCAGTGTTCTGGGTCCTCAAGTCGTTGCTTCCATCCCTCAAGGGCAAAGTGGCGAGTCTTCACGGACAACGCCACCACAATGTTCTACATCAGGAAGCAGGGGGGGGCACCAGATCCCCAGCTCCCTCCAGAGGGCAGTACTTGTGGCACTGGGCTGTCGCCCAAGAGATGTTCCTCATCCCCTTTCACCTGACGGGAGTCGAACACCATTGCCGACTCCATCAGCAGGTAACTGTGCTCCTGCCATGAATGGGGAACTTGGGCAAGATCATGTGGACCGCATCTTCCTCAAGTGGGTCAGAGCCCAGCTAGATCTGTTAGCGACAGCTTCCAAATTCCAAATGGCAGAAATTCGCCAGCAGGTTCCACCAACCGAGGAGCATGGGGAACACATTTTCCTTCTTGTGGGAAGGACTGTTCCTGTATGTGTTCCATCTGTTGCTGCTCCAGCTGCGAGTCATCAATCAACTCAAACGGTGCCTATGTAGGATGATCCCAGAGTGGCAGAGGAGGATTTGGTAACCGGACCTTGACAGCCTGTCGACCTCACCCCCCCGGTAAAGCTGCCGGTGTTCGCGACTCTGCTCACCAGGAAAGGAGGCGCAATACTGCATCATGACCCAGGGTTGCTAAACCGGAGGGCTTGGCTCCTGCAGAATTATTTTGGAGGGTACGAGTTGCTGGCTGACTGCAGGGAGGTCTTTGCCAAGGCAGAACATTGTTGACTCTAGTGCTACGGGCACAAGTGGAAGTATTTCTCTGCATGGTGCCAAGATCAAAAGTTTGTCTCATGCTAAATGGCTTTCCTCGTGCCCATCACCTCTGCCAGGAGGGTAGGGGAGATCCTGTCCTGCAAACAGCCTTATCTGACTTATCACGACATAAGGGTGGTGCTATGGAAGCAACCCGCCTTAATGCCAAAGGTTCCATCAGAATTCCATCTCAACGACCCTTTGGTGTTGCATGTGTTCTTTCCAAATTCTTTGTCGCCGGCTGAAAGGACTTTGCACTCGCTGGATGTAGCTTGTGCTCTGAAGTTCTATGTGGCACGCACAAAGAGTTTCTGGAAGACGTCTCAATTATTTGTGAACTTGGTCCTGTGAACCATGGGATGGCCTTGTCCAGGCTTCCATCGCCAGGTGGCTCTCCGGCTGTATCACTCACTGTCAGCGGTTGGCGTACCAACCGCTGCCCTTCTGTCTGAGAGCCCATTCCACCAGAGCGCTCGCTGCCATGAGTGATTCTAGAGGAGTCCAGTGTCGGCCAAGCGGTGCTACGCAACCTATTCGCTTGAAGGTGAGCCTGTTCTGGAGGTAAGAGTAATTGCTCATGTTGAGCCTTGCCACATCCTGTGGTTTTGTAATGTTGTACTATGTATTCTTCATGAGCATGTAAATCCATGCCAGACCCCTTTGCTGGAGAAGGAACAAGTTACTTACCTGTAAGTATTGTTCTCCGGCATTGATTCAAATGCAAACCCTCTGCAGCTATTCTTGGTCATACTGCCACTTATTGTGCTTACCAAATCTGAAGATGGCTGCCTGAGGAGGGGCTTAGGGAGAGGGCAGTCATTGGCTGGGGGCAGTATGACCCAGAGCTCCGTGATTGGTTTAGAGGAGAAATACAGTTTGTAAGTGAAGTGAAACAGGCTTTTAGTTTACCTAGGTTTCCTGGCCTGATGACCTGGAATATTCATGAGCATGTGAATCCATGCCAGACCCATGCTGGAGAACATTATTTACAGGTAAGTAACTTGTTCCTTACCGCACGTTTCAGTGTCCTCAGGTACATCAAGTTTTTTTCACTTTTCAACCAGAAAAAGCTTATATATTTGTCAAAGAGCCTGTGTGCTGTTCTCGGCAACTGCCGACAGCAGGCAATCTGTCAGTGAATTACAAGAGCCCCTCAAGGGCGAGGATCATCCAAGTTTCTTCTATGTTTCAAGAAGGCCATCGGGCCTACTCTGCACCTCCGGCCATGACAGAGAGGAAGGAAAGAATGTGCCTTTTCAGGCCCTGCACCAGATGCGGGCTATGGAACATGTTTGTGGAGGACAAGTGCCTAAAATGCCTCTTTCTCCACCCAGACCACAAGGAGGTAGTGCAATTTGTGTAACAATGTAAATACACTTTAAAGTACTTTTCAGATCCTGAACAAGCTGGATAATCTTTGGATATGCTTCTTACACCATTTCTACACCGCAAGGTGACTTCATTCACAAGGACAGTAATGGCATTTATGTATCACAATAGTTACCTTGCAGATTCTGAGATTGCAGAAAGGAAAGGGTTAAGGAAGGAAAAAGGTTAAACGGGTTCTCAGTATCTGTAAAGACACTTAAATATTCCAATGAAATCTAGAGTTGGGACAGTCTATGGAGATGAGGCACTGCTTAGAATCAAGTCTTGCACAAAGTTAGGGAGTTTGTAGAAAATCACTTGTTGGGTCACAAGCTGTTAGGCCTGTGAAAGGAGAGTTGGAATCAACTCTAAAAGTAAGCCATTGAAATTCCCAAATGAGAAAAGCACAGCTAAAAGAAAATAAGGTAAGGGCCCCAAATCGAAACAGTACCTCTCGTTTGAAGAGTGGTCCAGCTGGATTATGTACTGATACAGCGGTGGGGACAAGACGGAGGATGTCTGGAGGGAACTGCGGCGGTAGTTTGGAAATAGTCAACAGCCACCGGCTTATTACGGTTCAGCAGCACTTTGCGGTTTCAACCCTTAGTAAACAGCACCGTTGTGGATCTCAGATACCGGTTGGGCTTCCTTCACTCTTTGGGTCCTGCACTATAATGAGGGAACTTGAGCTCTGTTCGTTCCACCTCTGGAGAGTCCTTAGGAGACTCCTTGAGCTTCTGGCCGTATTTCAGATATTGCACTAGACTATGGGTTTGTCGAACCCGGGCACTCGGTTCTTGCAGCAGCGAAGACCTACAGCCAATCAGGGAGGCTGGTCCATTGGAGTTAGTCTTGGGGTTTGTTGGTCCACTAACCGAAGGGAAGAAGTTGACCCTTCCGGAGCTTCTGTCGAAATGAAAGTTTCAGCATGTAGCAGGGTTTCAACGGTCAATTCAAAGGTCCAGGAGGATGCAGCAAGCTTCGTTCACGGTTTCTTCGGGTATTTCTCCCAGTGGTCGACTCGGTCTTCAGTCCCAAAGCCCTTGCCTTTTAAGCAGGTTTCTCCTATTCATGCACAGCCTAGGCTGTCAATCACAGCATGTTGGCAGCCTATCGGGACTGGTTGCATGCAGGCACTCCTAGAGACAAAGGACAGGGGTGTTTCTGGAACCTCCCTCACAACCTGCCTTTCCAGACAGACTGGAGCCAGAGGCAGGCTGAAGCCCGCCAAAGGCAAAGCTAAAACAGGGTTCAGGCCTGGCTCGATGCACATAGTAAAACCCAATAAAGACCTCACAAACAGAAAATGGCAAAAAAAGACTGGGGCCATTTTGACAAAATGGTCACCCATGGGTTCTGTACTGCTGCTGAGGATTCAGCTTGCGGTAAAAAAGCACAATGGTAGGAAAATAAGAACACTGCCACCAGCCATTTAAAGTAGTGAGGGTAACACAAAATGTTACATGAGAGAGTAGGATAAGGGGCTACTAGCTAACCCCCCAGCACTTGCAAAAATGTGCTGGAACTACAAAGAGGAAAGGTAAGTAAAGTCAATTTCACTTCACTATTCTTGGGAACGGTAGTTCACCCCAGAAAAGGTATTTAAACCTTGTTATGTTACTTTGCATTTATATAGCGCCTTATGTACCATTGTTATGGTCTGGAGGCGCTGATAGGTTGAACGCCCTTTGGAACTGGAGTTCAGGTCAGTAGAGGGTGAGCACCGGGTGTGGCATTCGTGTAATGGTTGCTTCTTAGCGGTAGGGGTGGTGGTTGAGAGATCAGGCGTATGTGTTAGTTCTGGCAGGATTTATCCCGACCGAATGTGGCTGTGTTTAGGCCTGAGGAGAACGCCTGGCTGGGGGGTGCATAACCAGCAGTGTTTACTTGGAGTGATGGGGAGTATTCGGCAGATGTTAGTATGAGAACAGTTATACCGAATGGTGTCATAGTATCTCTGTGTTCTAGTTGAATGGTGGTGTAAAGAGAGTAAGCGATGTGATGTGATGGATTACATGCTCTTTCAAACGTTCCATGCACTCCAAAACGTTCCATGTAAGTCACACAATTCTATGCACTCCAATCTGCTCCACGCACTCCAATCCGTTCTATTTACTCCGATCCGCTCTGTGTATTCTAGGTTGTTTTATGCACTGCATCCACATACGTCGCTCGTTCCATCCACATACGTCGCCCGTTCCGTCCGCTCTATGCATTCAGCGGCTCTATGTACTCATCCGCTCTACGCAATCACCCGCACTACGCATTCTTTTGCTCTAGGCACTCATCCGCTCTACTTGCTCAAGGCCACTCGTCCGCACTAGGAGACTCGTCCTCTCTAGGCCACTCCTTTCTTACGCACTCCTCTGCTCCACATGTTTCACGTTTCATTAATTTAAATCTCGTTACTGTTTTTGTACGATTTATTCTTATTATCCACTTCACTGGTTTGGTCTACTTTACTTGTTCTATTCTGTTAATCCTTTTATTTTATATTAGTGGTTATTAGATGTTAATTTCTTGCATCTAGTAGATTGGTGTAATTTGAGATGCTGTTATTCTGTTTTTGGGTTAGTTTGCGTACGGGTTGGTTTTAGGGGAAGAGCAAGGCTTTCAGTAGTTTGCGGAAAGACATTAGATCTTCAGTTAGGCGGATGTGAGGTGGGAGTGCGTTCCATGTGTGGGGGGCCAAGGCTGAGAATGATGATCCGCCTAACCTGAGTTTGTCTTGGGTATGACAGTAGGCCGGCTGAGCTTGATCTTAGAGTGCGTGCAGGGTGGTAGGGATTTAGCTTGTCTTGAAGATATTGAGGTCCGGTTTTATGGGATGGGAGATGCATAACGTTTTGAAAGTCACCCTTCAGGCCACTGGAAGCCAGTGCAGAGTCTTAAGGGCTGGGGTTGGATGTGGTCTCTTGGGCCGAGTGCAAGTAGCAGTTTGGCTGCGGCATTTTGTGCCCTTTAAGCTTGGACTCCGAGGTAGAGGGGGTTTGCGTAGTCCAGTCTTGATATAACAATTGATTGGACCGCGGAAAGTCTGTTGGGAAAGGAGAGATATGGAAAGATGTGCCTAAGGGTTTTAAGGTGGTAGTGGCAGGACTTTGAGACGTTGACTTGTGTTGCTCACCTGGTATCCACAGGGACGCCACCCAGCCGGGTTACTCGCTGCTAGGCTTCTCAGCTTTACCCTGATGTGGTCTGCGGGGAAGGTACTGCCTGAAAATACAGGAGGACTGTGTTCAAGACTGACCGACTGGGGTAAGTATCCTCTCGCCAGCCCCGTATGATTTCAGTCCCTCTGGTGCCCTCTCCTCACCTTGTGGTAGAATTAGGCATGCTCTCCGTCCTGCCGCCTTTGCAGGGGTGTGCGAGTTAGGTCCAGTTACTTCACTGATGCCGGCCCGTTTGATATTGTTCAGGTAGGTCTTATTGCTGTTTAGTTTTGTTGCTATCCTGCATGCCTTTCTTTGTTTAAAATGTCTTTTTTTTCTCCCTTAGGTATGCAGAGCTTCAGCGCGGCGAACTGGCTTGGTTGAGCCCCGCTGGTAAATGATGGCGCATTAAGATTGCTATGATGCGGTAAGTAAGCGCTATGTGCAGCTCTGCGAAGTCTTGCCTTTGCAGCGCTATGCGCAGCAAAGTCTTGCCTTTGCTAACCTGTGTTTTCCTTCCTTGTAGGTCACAGTGTTCTTCAGCGCAAGTGGAATGTCCGGAGTGGTGCCAGCCGAGAGGCAACCAGCCAGGTAAGCCTTTTGAGCAGTTCGTAATTTGTAAATGTCTCTACTGCTTTCTTTAATTTTGCCTCTATCTTCCTCTTACAGATCGTTCTGTCTGGGAGGCGTGCAGATGCGAGGAAGCTGTTCTCAGTAGTAGCGAGTGTTTAAAGATTGCAGGTAAGATGCTGCTGCTAATGATGTTCCTTTTGTCTCCTTTTAGGTTCTGCTTCTACAAGGTTTGAGAGAATAGCTGGACACGGTGAGCGTCACGTTGCTAGCTGCAAAGTAACGCGAAGCATGTTGTCTTGCTCGGGTGTGGTTTAAATAGCCTCAACAAAATAGTCCAGGTAAAGTAGTCCCTAGGCTACCACACCCAAAACACTAGACGGCATAGCTTGGTTCAGAAATTGGTCTGGTGATATTGGACTAAAGATTTAGAACATTGCTTGCATAGTGGTCGCAGGCAGTGGGTTGGCCGGTATGGGGGAGGGTTGCCTGGTGGATGTAAGGGAGCCAGTTTGGTGGTTATAGCATTTGTTCTTTCGAGAGCCGTGGTGTAAAAGTGGAGAGCGAGTCGCACAGCGGGGGTCGGTTGTAGTGCATACCGGTTTGGTGAATTCGGAGATGATTTTGTGAAGTTCATTGCTGAGGTTTTTGCAGTTTAGGGTTCGGGAGTTGTAGTGGGCTTTTTTTGCTTTCCATATTTTGTCCTTGTACTGATGAAGGTGTCGGGCCAAGGTGGCTCTGCTCTCCTGGGTTTTGTCTTTCTGCCATTTGCGTTCTAGGTATTTATATAGTTGTTTAGTGGTCTTCAACTCAGGTGTGAACCATCTAGGGAACCGGCCACGGCGGGCTGATAGTTTGCAAGAAGGTGTGAGCCGCATTAGTGAGGTGTTGAGCCATGAGTCAAAGGCGCCGGGGCTTAGTTGTTTGAGTTGGCAGGTAGGTGGTGGAGACTGGAGGAGTGTGTCGACTAGGTCAGTAACGATTATTAGTTTTTTCCAGCATTTGCGTAGCTTTAGAGGTTCAAGTTCGAGTACGGGAAGGGGGTCGGTGAGCGAATGGCGAAAGAAAGTGATCGGACCAGATAATAAGGGTGGGGGGGTTAAGATATATCCGGTTGTGTGAGCTAAAGGTGGCATCAAGAGTGTGTCCTTTATAGTGAGTCGGGCTGTTTATGTGGGGTTAGAGGTTTATTGCGTCTAGACCGTCAGAGTGTGTCATAGGGTTGGTGGGGATGTCGAGCCATATGTTGAAGTCTCCAAGGAGGGTGAGGTTGGGATGGTTTGGTTGCAGGGTGGCAATAGTCGTATAGGTTGTTTGAGAATTGTCCGTCGTAGCCCAGGGGCCTGTGGATTATTAGGAAGCTGTGTGAGAACGAAGGGGAGAGGGATAGTTTAACAAGGAGTGATTCGCAGGAAGGAATGGAAGGTTGGTTGTCGATGATTGAGGCGTGGAAGTGAGACTTGAAGACGAATGCTAGTCCCCCACCTCTAGAGGGACGGTTCAGTGGAATGAGGAAGTAGTCGGGGGGGGGGGGGGGGGGGGGGGGGAGGAGGGAGGGAGGTGGGGGGTGGGCTTCATTGGCGATTGGGGTGAAGTCAGAGAACCAAGTTTCGGTGATGAAAACCAGGTCCGATTTGTCAGCTGCGAGGAGGTCAAAGATGCTGTTTGTTTTTACTACGGATCGGGCGTTAAATAGGATGCAGTTCACTTCGGTAGGTGAGGTTGGTGTCGGAGCTGGAGCGGAAGGGGGTGGGGGGAGAGAGTGGAAACTGGAGAGGAAGAGGTTGATGATCAATGGGAAAAGTGGGCGAGCAGAAAAGTTGGCGGGTTTCGGGTGGGAGTGGGGTGGATGCGTGTGTTAGGATGATTCGGTTTGGCCCGGGGGATTTGAAGGTGGGGTGTGGGCGGTTAGGAGTTTCAGTTGCAGTTGGAGAGAAATCGAGGGAGAGGGGTTTAAGGGAGGGGAGAAGGTGGTGATTGGGGGAAAGTGGTGGTGTGTCAAGACATGGGAGGCAAAGAGTGCTGAGAGATTGAGGGGGAACAGGTACGTTTCCTGTTTAGTGTCTTTGTTGGCATTGCTGGGTGAGAGAGTGGGGGGGTCAGAGGGGAGAGGGATGAGGCTTCTGTTCTTGCTAGGGCTAGGCGTGCAGTTTTTAGGGAGGGGAAGGGTGTGGTCTGGGGGGAAGATGGTGGGGGTTTGTGGGAAAGGTGGGGGTGGCTGATTGCAGGGCGGGGTGTGTCCGGTATGATAGGGGAGCGGGCATAATCAACGTATGCTGGTCAGTGGTGGGCTTCGGGGGAGCAGTGGTCTTAGGGTGGTTGGCTCGCTATCGTGCCCCTATGGCTTGGTGTTTGGAAAGGGGAAGGTTAGGGGATGTGAAGGAGGGTGGATGAGTTGGGAAGGGGGGGGGCGAGAGGCGAGGCAGACCAGAGAGTGGGGGGCGGTCCACGGTGGTCATTTCCGGCAAACCCTGGTGGAGTTGGTGCACTCATGGTTAGTACAAGCTATTAGGTGTAGTTTCAGGTGCAACTTACTCTTTATTGAAGTTCGGCTATATCACTGGGTGAGATTAGTCTTGGTTTCAGGGTTCCACTAAGCTGGGTGTTATTATTCACTTATTCTCGGTTTTAGTGTATTAGTTGTACTAGGCTGCCGATATTTAACCGTTTTGAAGTGTAGCTAGACCTTAGGATATGTTGATTAGGCGGCCTATTTAGTTGCATCTACAGCACAGTTACGCTGTTGGGTAGGGTTTTCTAGTAAGCTGGAATACAGGTAAGCTATTAAGGAGAAATTGAATGTAGCAACACCACAGGTATTGCTTTTAGGCACACTTCTAGATTCAACTTTACATAGATGTTAGAATATTAGGCACGCTTCTAAATTCAACTGTACACAGATATTAGGCCTACTTCTAAATTCAATTTTGTACAGAGGGGAATTAGACTATTAGGCAGACTTCTAAATTCTACATTACACTGAGATATTAGGCATACTTCTAAGTTAAACTTTGCACAGAAGGGATATTTTAGGCACGCTTCTAACTTAGTTTTCACAGTGCGGCTATTAGGTACATTTTTAATTTAAACTTTACACAGATCGGAAATTGGGGACTGTTCCAAATTCAACCAGGGTTGACTATTGGGCGCCCTTCTAATTTCAATCCGGGCACGCTTTTAGGCACATTTCTAATTTCAACTTTGAACAGGGAGACTATTAGGGGCACAAGTCAGTTCGACTAAGGAACACTATATACACTTCTCAATTCAACTTTGCACAGCGGGATATTTAGGCGCACCTTAGATTCAAGTCTTGCACAGAGACTATTTGGGCACACTTCTAAATTCAGCTTTCACAGAGAGGATGTTGGGCACACTTCAGAATTCAACTTTCACATAGAGGCTATTGGGCACACTTCTAGCTTCAACGGTTATTTTCATGTTTTATGAATGCAACTATATCGCAGACATGTTTGTAAATGCACACTCCTAGATGTAATGCTACCACAATATGAAGATTTTACAATGGTTTAGTTTCTAGGTTGAGTGGTAGGGAGCATCCTTTGCCTCAGTTCCTCAGCCAATGGGCTACCAGGCAGAGGACTGCCTTGGGAGGACCAGCAATGAAACGGGGAGCTTCTCGTCTGGACTTATCAGGGCCATGCAGGAAGCAATCAGGCCAATCGGGGGTTGAGGGAGGAGGGACAAACACGGAAGGGAGACGGTCTTGGAGGAGGGAGGGCTGCACGGGGTGAAAGTGGCTAGGGGCACTACCAGAAGGGTCTGCAGACATGGGGAAAAAATAGGCCCAAAGGGTCTTACCAAGGCACAAACACTCACCGGAGTATAGGACAAAAGTGAGCACCACAAGTGCAGCGCGGGCCGGTAGGCTCAGCTGCTCTGAATGGGAGCACCAATCGGGGCCAAGGAGGAAGCAATCCGGCCAATCCGGGGTGGAGGGAGGTGGGACAAACACGGAAGGGAGACGGTCTGGGAGGAGGGAGGGCTGCACGGAGTGAAAGCGGGCTAGGGGCATGACCAGACGGGTCTGCAGGCACGGGGAAAAATGGGCCCAAAGGGTCTTACCAAGGCACAAACACTCACCGGAGTATAGGACAAAAAAATCTAAAGGGATTTCTCTGACATTACATTGAAGGTGCTGTGTGTCACCATGCACAAAGTAGATGCCTCTGGAGTTTGTCAGACCCCAAAAACGGTAACACACAATCCAAATTGGTTCCAAAACACCCAGGGTTAAAATTCAAAAGTCCTAAAGTCCAGCAAAAGAGCTGGGAGTCTCTAAGGTTGAAGGGAATTATCACAAATGAGAATTCTCTCCAACAGCGATCACCATTTGCCTCCATCGCCAGCCAGCGATCAAGCTCTTCCTTGAAGAGGAAATCTGCCAACTCAGCAATGCTACGGGACAAGCCTGAGAAGCCAAGGGCTGAGGAAAAGGCAGCCGACCTGCCCAAGAAGGGCCAGGCACCACAGGAGAAGTCATCGTTGATGATTGAGCTGGTGGCGGATGCTCTCACAAAGGCGAAATTGGCTGATCTTGTGAAGGTGACCCATATTGTGCCAAAGGTGTTCCTGCCTCTGAGACTGGATGCTTCTGCTGTGGCAAGGCCGACTGGTACCCCAGAGCAGATGATGCAGTCTGAGCCCGACCCCTTGGGGTCCAAAAAGGGGGGTGCGTGGAACTTTTGTCCACGGACAAGGACCAGGAGACCCTACTCAGTCCATGAGGACATGGCGTAGGACAACAGTGACGACGGCACGGGACCTAGCACTACCGGTTCTGCCGAGGAATGTATCCCTGGATATCCTATCGACCCTGCAAACTTTGGTGGCTCAAATCCAGACACTGATGCTGCAAGCCCTGGTTCCTGTGGCCTCTGGTTAAGGGGAAGCGTCATCTGACTCCTCCGTTTCAGCATCCGCGTCTGCGGCACGCCCCACCCCACCCCCCGGAATAGGCTGGAGAAAAAGTACCAGGTGCCTATGGTCACAACCATCGCCCGACTCTGGTGTCAGTGACTGCAAAGAAAAGGTAGTGGAATCCTTAATCGTCACCCTCTGTCTGTCCAGACAGCAAGGGGAAGAAATTGGAAGGAAGGTTCTCCAGCATGGGGTCTGGCATGGATTCACATGCTCATGAGTATTCCCCGTCGTCCGGCTGGGAATCCTCAGTAAGGAAAAAATCAGTTTTGTTCTTGAAAAGTTTTTCTCCTAACAACCAATCACTGCCCTCTACCTAAGCCCCTCCTCTGTCATCCATCTTCAGATTTTTACCACACGTTCAAGTGTTGGGAGTCCTCGTGTTTTAGCACTCAAGCTTTTACTGCGTTTGTGAAGAGTTTGCTCTAAATGTTTCGGTCAATCGAGCCTCAAGCTCCATCGATCCATCATCTGACTAACGGGGACCAGTTTTTCAGAACTTTCTATGCCCCACAATGGTGATTTTTCGTCGAGTTCACTTCTTGGACGATTCCAGAAGATTCTTGGAGGCCTACACCGCATGGACATGGCTGAAGATGGAGGAGACTTGACACCTGTGTTCAGGATTTGCCCAGGATGCGGCCTACGGAACATTTTCCTGGACGATGGGCATTCCCTTTGCCTCTACTGCCTGCATACTGACCAGACGCACGTGGAGGAGTTGTGTGTGTTCTACAAGGATATGGTGCACCCTACCATGAAGGACCGTCGCTAGCGGCTCAAGAAGTGGCTCCAGTTGGGTGAGCCCCGGTCAACCAGCCGCAAGAAGAAATCTGAGCGGTCTTGTAAGACCTTTTGATGGTGCTCCGGCATCAGGGGCCCAACAGAAGGCAAACCTCTGCAAGTTTGTGGGCACCAAGAGCGCCATTGGGGCGGGCTCCTCAGCGGCCAGGGTGGGCGCAGCATCTCCGGTACCTTCGACCACGAGCCAACGGTCCGGCTCTGCGAAGACCTGGGTAAGCTTCTGGAGCAGTCCCAGTCGGCTCCAAAGGAGAAGGCCAAAGGGGAGCGTGGCACTTACCCTCCCCCCAAACCCCCTCTACATTGAAGGCCCCCAGCACAACCAAGGTCGTGAAGGCCCAAGTTCACCCGGCGAACACCTCCATTGAAGGAGTGGTGACATCCCCGGCGAAGGCTGTTGATGTGGGTTCACAGGAATCGGCCTCCAGTTTCCCTGCCGGCCAGGAGGGAATCCTCTTTTCTGCCTGTAGAGAAGATGCCGGTGAAGACTATGCTGGTCATCTCCCCGAGACAGTTTCCCCTGATCAAGAAGGGGTTGGGAGGGGGGGGGGGGGCAGTAGTCCTGCAAGGCATGGACATATCATCCAAGGAGCTTGCTGTTCTTAAGACCGTCGTGGATGAAAGGTCCGTCGTGGCCAGGTCCTACGGGATGGACCCCGACAAGGCAGATGTGGTGAAGACACCGACAAGGAGGAGCAGGGCGTTCGGGATCCGGAGGAAACTACACCACTTCTGCCATCCCTTCGGCTGCAGCCACTGCAGCAGCCTCTGCTGCCTCCGGCAGACATTTCGGTGGACATCCTTCAGGCTTTGCACGTGCTGTGCTCAGAGATTCGGCCAAGGATGCCCCTGTTGCCGGCGGGAGACCCTGTGACACCTGGGCCATCGGAAGAGCACCCGCACAAGAGTTCACCCTCCTCCTTACCATCCATCGCCTCCCTCCCCTCCACCGATGGATGAGCCGGAACCGGCTATGGCGACGATGGGCACAGGTACAGACGACGGCGGAGTGGATCTCCTGTCGCCGCCACCCAGAGCCTTGTCACCCGACGACATTGGCTTGTTTCATGCCATGATCTCGAGGGCCTCAGAGTTGTTCCAACTGGCTCCCAAGGAGAAAGAGGGCTTCCTGTACCAGCGCAGGGAAGTCAAGAGGAAGACTGTGCGGTCTATCCCGCTCTTGGACGACATTTGGGACGAGGGACTGTCCCTCTTGAAGAACTCGGCCCCGGCATAGAGGGACCAGTTGTCATGGCCACTGATCATGGGGCCAGTCCTTCCTAATCTCCAGGGTCCCATTGGACCCAGTTCTGGCGCCTCTGGCGCCAGGCTCATGTAGTGTGCTCTGCACACTCTAGGCCTAGGGCGTGTGCAACGGGGCCGGGTGTGGCCCAAGGAACAGAACTTCTGCCAGTCGCTCCATCTGCTACCAGCCTCTACATCGCTGAGCGTGCATCTTACCTGCTGCCAGCCTCCACTTTGCTAGCACTCCAACAGCTGCATCGCTGAACGCTCCTCTTACCTTCAACTCGTTGTGGCCTGTGCCGGACACTTCTTACTTTCATTTCATTACGGCCCAAGTCGAGTCGTCTTCCGAGCCAACATTCTACCACGGTCGGAGCCGGAGACGCCCTCTTGCCACCACCAATCTTCATCGAAGGCCCGGACACTATTCTTCATCATTGGCCTGCACCTACGGGGGGAAAAGAACAAACAGGTTAGAACTTATATGCGTTCACACGTCCGCATATAAACATGAGACATTGCAAGAATTCCCACTAGAGGGAATACAGTCATTCCGACTGAACTATAATCATACTAAAGACTTACCTCCTACTTGGATTGGTCGCTGCCGGGCTGGATCAACCTTCCCACGGGCCAGTGAAGTTAACCCGGCCCGCTCTACACGCCACTGCCAGGAAAGGCAGGGCGGATAGCTCAACATTACAAAACTACAGGTGAGCGTCTATGGGAAAGTGCTTGCCCACCATATTCTGGCACGAAAGGGCTGCGGGAAGTCACAGGGTCGCCACTCCGTTCTCATCACCTCTCCTCTTCACACAGGGTCAACATCCATCTCCTGAGCCGCAGGACCAACCACTCTCGTAAGGGGAAGGTGATTCTGAGGAACCAGACAAAGGGAGGGCTCCAACTGTGCCCCAACACCTCTGCGGAAACCAGGTGATCGTTACAGAACGCGAAGCCAACCCAAACCTCTGTCTGGGCATTATGGAAACTTCAGAAACTGACCCGTTAGCCCAGCTCTTGGGAGAGCTACGTGCCGAGGTGCACGCCCCCAGACAAGAGACTAATTCCCTAAGGAGAGACCTTATTGTAGCCGAAGAACAAACGGATGACTTGGCAAGACAAATGCTTCAGGCACATGCAGGACAAGTTCCATTGCCTGGAGTTACACCTATACAGGCGCCTCAGCCCTCACCACCAGTACAGGTGGTACTCCCAGGGGTGTTTCCACTTGCTTCACCCGAATGTTTTTTGGCGACCCAAACAAATATGCAGTCTTCATGAATCCAACGGGAGCTAGAAAAACTGTTCGCCAGACACACACAAGGGCAAGCATTGGACACAAACTACTGTCTCGAAGACCAGGAAACCATGACTTATTGACTTACATTGCCACCTTCAACCGCCTCGTAGCACAGATCAACTGGCCACAGGAGAAGAGTACCACACTGTTTTACCGGGGGCTTTGTGGTGAGTTAAAGGACGTACTAGATCAAGTAGTTAGCCCACCCGAATGCTGTGCAGACTATATTAACCTAACTACCACCGGAGTGGTGTGATGCTCATTTATCGACCTCGGAAGGATGAAGGGCTGAGTTTGGCACCGCCGGGATTCGAACCTGGGTTAGCAGGCTCTGCACGGAAGTCAAAGCGAGCACTCTTACTCGCTGTGCCACTTGACTGGCAGGTTACCACCGGTTACAAGATCGAAAACTGGACCGCACTAGTGGAAGGAAGATCAGTGTATGTGAGGCCTCGGGACACTCAGACCAAGGGCCATCAAAATCCTGAACCTATACAAATAGGGGGACTACGAGCTCCCCTTTCCAAGGCCGAAAGAGACAAAAGAAGAGAACAGCGGTTTTGTTTATATTGCGGATAGCCGGACATTTCCTACGGGATTGCCCTACAAAACCCCCCCAGGATGGTGGTAGGTGCTATGGACAATGATAGTCAAGACAAGGGACAGGAGTCGGAAAACTCGGATGCCCAGCAAGTGTAGAGGTCCACTTGTCGAGCGGAGCCAAGAGGGTTGTAACAACCTCACACCTGGTTATTCCAGTAATAATCACCCACCCCCAACAACCATCAAAAGTGCATGCTCTAGACGCCTACATTGATAGTGGTGCAGTGGGTAATTATATTGATCAGGGACTGGCTGCACGGATAGGCCTTCCACTTCAGCAAAAACCACACTCTGAGGATGTCACAGCCGTGGATAGCTCTCAGCTGTCTTCGGGGCCTGTAACCCAACATACTGACAAGGTACTGCTGACGTGCCAAGATGGTCACCGGAAAAGCATTTCGTTTGACCTCATTGGGGCCCCCCCAGTTCCAAATGATTCTAAGAATCCCATAGCTGGAAACCCATAACCCAAGGTTTGGCTGACCTTCCCTCGTGAATGCACCAAGAAATGCTATTTTAAGGATGTGAGGAGATTACAACACCAGGGGGAAACCTTTCTTGGGAGTGTCGGGCTCATTGCCCTCCGAATATCAAGACTTTGCAGATGTATTCCAAAAGGAACAAGCCAATACCCTACCACCACTCAGAATATACGATTGCTAAATCGATCTGGTCCCGGGAGCACAAGTCCCCTGCAGCAGAATCTACGCTCTGACTGAGCAGGAAAATCGGCACTTACGAACATGTCTCGATCAGTATATAGCCAATGGATTCATCCGTCCATCCAAGTCCCCGGCCTCCTCAGCTCTCTTCTTCGTACCGATGAAAGAAGGGGACCTCAGGACCTGCTTAGATTATAGGGCGTTAAACCAGATTACCGTCAAAAATAGGTACCCTCTGCCACTCATTCCCGAACTGCTCGACGAAGTGAAGAATGCCCGAATCTATACAAAGCTGGATCTGCGGGGGGCTTACCACCTGGTCAGAGTGAAAAAAGGTGACGAATGGAAGACAGCATTCCGAACCAAATATGGGCTCTTCGAGTATCAGGTTATGCCCTTTGGGCTATGCAATGCACCAGCCGCATTCCAGTTCTTTATGAACGATGTACTCTGCGAACTGCTAGAAGTCTGTGTCCTTGTTTATATTGATGATATCCTCATTTATTCAACATCCAAGGAAGAACATGTGAGAGTGGTACTGGAAAAGCTCTGTAAGAACCAATTATTAGCCAAATTGGGAAAAAAAAATCCATGTTACAGGTGTCGAGTTCCTGGGCTTCATGCTTGCACATGGATACTCGTAAAGTGGAACCAATCCTTCATTGGCAATCTCCAACATCAAAGGAGTGCAGAGTGTACTCGGGTTTGCCAATTTCTATCGGCGCTTCATCCCAGGATTTTCGCAAATGGTCCATCCTATCACCTCTTTGCTAAAAAAGAATAAAGTTCTCTTGGACTTCCGATGCTGAAAAAGCATTTCAAGAATTTCAGCCTTCACTTGAGCCCCTATCCTCCGACACCCTCGACCCGATCTACCTTATGTTGTTGAGACAGACGCCTCCAATGTGGCCATGGGAGCAGTGTGATCACAGAGAGACCCCGACACTGGACAGTTGCATCCTATAGCATTCTGGTCCAGCAAGTTCACAGCACCTGAGAAGAACTATGCTATAACTGACAAAGAACTATTGGCGACCAAAGAAGCCTTTAAAAACTGGAGGCATTACCTCCTGGGGGCTAGGCATACTGTCACTGTTATCACGGACCATCACTACTTGCAGTATTTGAAGACAGCCAAGGCCCAATCATCTCGTCAACTTCGTTGGGCTCTCTTCTTCGCAGAGTATGATTGCGTAATCACGTACCAGCCAGGAGTACGTAACGGAAAAGCCGACGCCCTGTCACGAATGGGTGATAACCAGGACACATTCATCCCATCAGAACCAGTACCCATTATCCCGAAAGAACGAATTCAGAGCCAAATTGCATTAACAGTCTGTTGGGAAGAATTAAAAACGGACCTCCTATCACAAATGGATCAAACCTCCCAACAAGAATGGTTGAGTAAGGAGATCAGTATTCTTTCATGAACAACTTACCCTATTTTCAGGGAAGGCTATACATTAAGGACAGAGAGATCCAAAACAAGATTATCGCTAACTACCACGACTCGCTAGTGGAAGGACACCCCAGGATTTCCAAGACACGGGCTAAGATCAGGAAGAACTATTGGTGGCCCACCTGGAGAAAGGATATGGCCCAATTCATTGCAACTTGTGGGGTGTGCGCACAACAAAAATCTCAAAACCAATCCTGCGGAATTATTACATCCCCCTAAGTGTACCACCGGTGCCTTGGCATACTTTGTCCATGGACTTCATTACCGACTTACCTCCTTGCGATGGCTTCAACACCATCTGATTAGTGCTGGACATATTCTCTAAAATGGCACACTTTATTCCGCTAAAAGGACTCCCTACGGCTGGAATCTTGGCCACCGTGTTCCTGGAGCAAATAGTCAAGCTGCATGTCTTCCCCTCTGCATTGATCTCTGATCATGGAACGCAATTTGTCTCAGCCTTCTGGAGGAATTGCTGCAAAATAGCACAGATTGATCTCTGCCTTTCTACCAGTCACCATCCCCAGACCGATGGTCAAACTGGAAGGACTAACCAAACACTGGAGCAGTATTTTGAAGGGGTATGCTACAACAGAGAGAGGGATCCTGGAAGGATGTTTTGTGGCCAACAGTTTGCTTACAATAACTCAATCCACACTAGCACAGGACAGACCCCATTCTTCATCATGAACGGTCGGCACCCTCGGACATCTTCCTTTGACCCACTTGATGAACTGGAAATGCCAGCAATTACCTCTCATTACTCAAACCCTCAAGGAAGCCACCAAGAACTTAGCTAAAGCTAAAGAACAACAACAGTTTGCGGACCGGCATCAAAGGGAAGCTCCACGCTACCAAGTCAGAGATTAAGTGTGGTTAGCGGCCAGAAACATCCCGCTAAAAGGGCCTCGGGTCTTCCTCCCCAGATATATTGGGCCCTATCCCATCAAGGCAATTTCAACCCTGCCGCTGTAAAGCTGGAACTACCTGACAATTTGCGAATCCATCCCGTATTTCATGTTTCTCTTTTAAAACCAGTGAAGCCTGAGACAAGAATTACACAACCACCGGAACCTGAAATCAGTGACGGAGAACCTGAATATGAGGTTAAGGACATTTTGGACTCCAAGGTAGTGCAATCAAGGCTGTACTACTTGATCGACTTGAAGGGTTATGGGCCCCAAGATCGCACCTGGGAACCTGTGGAGTTTATCCATGTGCCTCTACTAATCGGGCGATTTCATCGCAATAACTCCACCAAGCCTGGGTCAGGGAGGAGGTCGCTCGTGAGAGGGGCCTTGCGGGGGAGTGCTGTCATGGCCACTGGTCATGGGGCCAGTCCTTCCTCATCTCCAGGGTCCCATTGGACCCAGTCCTGGCGCCTCTGGTGCCAGGCTCATGTTAGTGTGCTCTGCACAATCTAGGCCTAAGGTGTGTGCAACTGGGCCGGGTGTGGCCCAGGGAACAGAACTGGAAGGCACGTGTTACAGGCCCAAAGAAGGACAAGGTAGAGTTTGTAGGCAGAGCTATGGGAGGGCTCTGAACCAGCCTATATAAGGCCAGCTCATCCACGTGCCGTTGGTTCGTGTTATTCTGCTACCTGTGCCTCGCTGGATTACAGCCTCATCTTCGGGAACGCTTCTTACCAGCAGTCATCTGCCTCATCTCCGCGAACGTTTTCTCTCCAGCTACCCCGTCGCTGCGGACGCGTCTTACCTGCTGCCAGTTGCTCCATTTGCTACCAGCCTCTACATCGCTGAGCGTGCATCTTACCTGTCGCCTGTCACGACCCTCGCCCAAAATCCCTCTGGCAAACCCATTGGCCAGGTGGAGTCAGGACTCGGGACTCTAGAGCCTGGCATCCTCTTCAAAAGCCCTCATGGGGCCAGTCCTGGCGCCTATGGCGCCATGCTCATACACCATGAAAAACAATGTGCTTGGGAACTACTTTATTGTATTGTCAGCCAACATGGAGGCATCCACATAGCTTGGTTCTTAAGAACCAAGCAATGCGGTCTCGTGTTTTGGGTGTGGTAGCCTAGGGACTACTTTACCTGGACTATTTTGTTGGGGCTATTTAAACCACACCCGAGCAAGACAACACGCTTCGCGTTACTTTGCAGCTTGCAACGTGACACTCACTGTGTCCAGCTATTCCCTCGAACCTCTGTGAAGCAGAACCTGCAAGGAGACAAAAGGAACATCATTAGCAGCAGCATCTTACCTGCAGTCTTCATATTTAAACACTCAAAGCTACTGAGAACAGCTTCCTTGAATCTGCACGCCTCCCGGACAGAACGACCTGAAAGAGAAAGATGGAGGCAACATTAAAGAAAGCAGCAGAGACATTTACAAATTACGAACTGCTCAAAAGGCTTACCTGGCTGGTCGCCTCTCGACTGGCACCACTCTGGACATTCCACTTGCGCTGAAGAACACCGCGACCTACAAGGAAGGAAAACACAGGTTAGCAAAGGCAAGACTTCCCACCGCTGCACATAGCACTTACTTACCGCATCACAGCGCTCTTAATGCGCCATCATTTACCAGCGGGGCTCAACCAAGCAAGTTCGCCGCACTGAAGCTCCACATACCATAAGGGAGAAAAGACATTTTAAACAAAGAAAGGCATGCAGGATAGCAACAACACTAAAGAACAGCAATGAGACCTACCTGAACAATATCAAACGGGCCGGCATCAGTGAAGTAACCGGACTGCACTTGCCCATGAAAGACAACGTGCCCCTGCAAAGAAGGCAGGACGGAGAGCACGCCTAATTCTACCACAAGGTGAGGAGAGGGCACCAGAGGGACTGAAATCATACGGGGGTGGAGGGAGGATACTGACCCCAGATGGTCAGTCTTGAACAGTCCTGTATTTTCGGGCAGAACCTTCCCCGCAGACCACATCAGGGTAAAGCTGAGAAGCATACCAGAGAGTAACCCGGCTGGGTGGCGTCCCTGTGGATAGCGTAACCTCACCAGCCGCTACATCGCGGAGCATGCATCTTACCTGTCACCAGCCGCTACATAGCTGAGCACGCATCTTACCTGTCGTCAGCCGCTACATCGCTGAGCATGCACTTCTGTTGCCAGCCTACACTTCGCTTGCGCTCCAACTGCTCTATCGCTGAACGCACCTCTTACCTGCAACTCGTTGTGGCCTGTGCCGGACACTTCTTCTTACCTCCATTTCATTACGGCCTGAGACGAGTCTTCTTCCGAGCCAACATTCCATCACGGTCGGAGCCGGAGACTCCCTCTTGCCACCACAAATCTTCATTGAAGGCCCGAACACCATTCTTCATCATCGGCTTGCACCTACGGGGGAAAAGAAAAAAAAGGTTGGAACTTATATGCGCTCACACGGCCACATATACATATGAGACATTACAAGAATTACCACTAGACGGAATACAGTCCTTCCGACCGAGCTATAATCGTACTAAAGACTTACCTCATACTTGGATTGGTCGCAGCTGGTCTGGATCAACCTTCCCACGGGCCAGTGAAGTTAACTTGGCCTGTTCTATGTGCCCCTGCTAGGAAAGTCAGGACGGATAGCTCAACATTTCAAACTACAGGTGAGCGTCTATGGGGAAAGTGCTTGCCTACCATATTCTGGCACGAAAGGGCTGGGGGAAGTCACGGGGCCCCCACTCCATTCTCATCACCTCTCCTCTTCACACAGGGGCAACATCCATCTTCTGAGCCGCAGGTCCAACCACACTCGGAGGGGGAAGGTGATTCTGAGGAATCGGACTAAGGGAGGGCTCCAACCGTGCCCCCAACGCCCCACGGAAACCAGGTGAGCGTTACACAGGTATGAGAAAAAGTACAGGGTGCCGGATTCTGCATCCTAGTGCTTGAGATCACAGCCTTCCCTGGATTTGGTGTTCTCTGTGGCGGCTAGAAAGTCTGCGGGTTCTTCTGCGTCGACGTACTACAAGCTGGACTCAATGGGACGAGTCATCTCATCGGCAGCGACGACCATTAAGGTGGCCAACGCCTTCGCCATTGTGGCTCATTACGACAGGGAGCTCTGGTTCAAGATCGCTCCCCTCCTGGACTTCCTCCCCGATGACAAGAGAGCAGAAGCGCTGGAGATTTTGCAGGAAGTCGAGGTGGCATTAGACATGCCATCACAGTGGCCACGGACATCGCCGACACAGGGTTCTGCCAGATGGGCAGGAGTGTTTGCCTTAGTCGGCGGGGTTGGTTGAAGGCCACTAACTTCCACCAGGATGCGCAGTCGAAGGTGTTGGACATGCCTTTCGGGGATAACTTGTTTGGCAAGACTGTGGATGAGTCTTTTCAGGCCATTAAGGCGGATACAGAGATGGCGAGTGCTTTGGGCATGCTTCAGCGACGGCTGTCCTTTCAGGCCTCCGGAGGAAAGTCCTAGGGTTCCTCCAAAGGCTTTGGTGGATTCTCATCCTACCGCCAACTGTCTTGCTCTTCGACCCAGGAGCCATACAGGGGCTGCAGCAAGCCCAGAGGTGGTCGCTGTCGTCGCCAAGGTCCCCAAGGCGGTTCCTCTATGGCGAAGCAGGACTGAACCGGCCGGGACATCTGGCCCCCACCCGCGCACCCGGGTGGGAGGCCAGCTGGTGAACTTTGTCGGCGTGTGGAAGACAATCTCCACCGACAGTTGGGTGCTGGATACGCTGGCCCACGGACACACTCTGAAATTCCAATGGAAGTGTCTGTGTATACCACCCATGGCCAGACAGGAAAACCACGTCCCCCGGCTTCTGCTAGCGGTGCGGGCCATGCTGAGGAAGGGCACGATAGAACTCGTCTCAAAGAGGCTCCGGGGCTCCGGAGTGTACTCTCGGTACTTCCTCGTCAAGAAGGTGGGCGGTTGGAGGCCCATCCTGGAACTCTGCCGCTTGAATAAGTACATCAGATCCCAGAAATTCCGGATGGTCACCCTTCAGCACGTGCTAGGACAGCTGGAAGAAGGGGATTTCCTGTCGTCGTTGGACCTGGAGGATGCTTACTTTCACATCCCCATCCACAAAGGACACCGCAAGTTCCTGCGCTTTGTGTTTCAAGGGCAGCACTATCAGTTCAAGGCCCTCTCCTTCAGACTAAAGTGGGCGCCAAGGGTCTTCGCGCAAGTGGTGGCGCAACTGCGGCAGTGAGGATCCATGTTTACCCCTACCTGGACGACTGGCTCATCCGAGCGAAATCGTGGAAGATCGCCGTCGCTCACACGATGGAAACCGTCCAGCTGCTGACAGAGCTGGAGTTCTCAGTGAACTATGCAAAGTCTTGCTTGGTGCCATCAAAAGACACACTGTTTCTGGGGTCTCGACTCAACACACTCGTGTCTCCGTCGGAGGAGAGGATAGCGGCCATCCTGGCAAGGTGCAATGGCTGTGGACCCTGAAGATCGCAAGGGTAAGGTCCATAAAATCCCTTCTAGGCATGATGTCCTGCATATACCTCGTTTGACTGTGCAGGCTGCAGATGCGGCCACTGCAAGAGTACCTCGACGCCTGTTGGATCCAGGTATCGGGAAGCTTTGAGTAAAAGATCTCGCTCGACGAGATGTTCCATCGAGCCATGCGGTGGTGGGGTGTCCGCGCATCTGTCAGTGGGCACCGACTTCCAGACACCACCTCATCAGGAGACGGTCACGACGGATGCCTCCCTGGAAGGATGGGGCATGCACATCTAAAGGCTCCATGCAAGAGGCCTGTGGCTGCTGGAGAAGTTGTTACATATCAACATTCTGGAGCTACGGGCAGTGTTTTGGGCCCTCAAGTCCTTCCTTCCGTCCCTCAAGGGCAAGGTGGTACGGGCCTTCACGGACAACACCACCAAAATGTTCTTCATCCGGAAGCAGGGGGGCACCAGATCCCCAGCACTTTCCAGAGAGGCTCAGGACCTATGGCACTGGGCTGTGGCCCAGGGGATATTCCTCGTCCCGTTTCATCTGGCAGGAGCGAAGAACATAATCGCCGACTCCCTCAGCCGGGAGCTGCGCTTGTGTCACGAGTGGGAGCTTCGGAAGGATCAAGTGGATCTTCTGTTCTGACGATGGGGCAATCCCCAAAACGATCTGTTTGTGACAGCGACGAAAACCAAGTGGGCAGTTTCTTCTGCAACTCTTCAATCAACTCAGAAGGTCCCGGTGCGGGATGATCCTTGTTACACCGGCGTGGCCAAGACAAATGTGGTACCCGGACCTTCTGGACTTGTCAGCGTCCCCTCTAGACATGCTTCCGGCGGATGCAGATCTGCTCACCAGGGAAGGAGGCATGATTCTGCACCACGACCCAGGGTCGCTGAACTTGCAGGCCTGGCTCCTGCAGCCCTAGAGTTTGGAGGATACAAGATCCCGGCAGACTGCAAGGAGGTGCTTGCCAAGGGCAGGGCTTCGTCTACACTGAAGTGCTATGGACATAAATGGAAGAGGTTCACTGTCTAATGCCGGGCACAGAAGATAAACCCTCTATGGATTACGGCCCCTCAGGTGCTGCCGTACTTGCTGTTGCTGGCCAAAGCGGGGCTGGTGCACGCTTCCATCAAGATTCATCTGGCTGCTATCTCCCGCTACACCAGAACTCTGGGGCGGTCATTGTGGTCACACTGCCTGGTCAAGGAATTCATTCAAGGACTTTTCTGTTTGTTCCCACTAGTGAAGGCTCCGGCCCCGGCGTGGCAGCACAATGTGGTGCTGGCTACACTCATGGGTCCTCCATTCGAGCCTATGCATTTGGCGCCGCTGAAATTCCTATTGTGAAAGACAGCGTTTCTTGTGGCCATCACTCCTGCACGAGTGGGAGAGATTCAGGCCCTTTCTTGTAAACCACCTTACTTGACATTCCACGAGACGAGGGTGGTGCTGCAGACACTCCCCTCCTTCATGCCCAAGGTGCCGTTGGACTTGCATCCCAACGAGCCCTTGGTGTTACCTGTTTTCTTCCCGTCACCGGCTGAGAGGACTTTTCACTCGCTGGATGTGGCTAGGGCGCTAAAATTGTAAGTGGACAGCACAAAGAGTTTTCGGAAGACATCACAGCCGTTTGTGAACTTTGGCCCTGTGAACCAAGGGAAAGCCCTCTCCAAGGCTTCCATTTCCAGGTGGCTCTCCGGCTGCATCACCCATTGTCATCGGTTGGCAAACATACCATTGCCTGGCTGTCCGAAAGCCTATTCGACCAGAGCGATTGCTGCAACTATGGCGTTCCTGTCTGGTGTGCACCTGCTGGACATCTGCTGGGCTGCTAGGTGGAGGTTGACTCACACCCTCACGAGATTCTACTATGTCGACCGGGATTCCAGGGAGGAGCCAAGAGTCAGCCAAGCAGTGCTGCACAACCTGTTAGCTTGAGGCTGGTGAGGAGGTAAGAGATGCTTAATGGGGAGCCTTGCCACCTGGTTGTGCATGTGTACTGCTATGTATTCTTTATTCATGAGCATGTGAATCCATGCCAGACCCCATGCTGGAGAAGGAACAAGTTACTTACCTGTAACTGTTGTTCTCCAGCATGGGTCTGGCATGGATTCACATGTGAACCCTCCTGCCTACCCCTCTGGAACTCTTCTCTTGGTCCTACTGCTGCTTTACATGCTACCAAATCTGAAGATGGCTGCCAGAAGAAGGGCTTAGGTAGAGGGCAGTCATTGGCTGGGGGCAGTATGACCCAGAGACCAGTGATTGGTTGTTAGGAGAAAGACAGCTCAGAAATGAAACTGATTTTTTCTTTACTGAGGATTCCCAGCCTGATGACGAGGAATATTCATGAGCATGTGAATCCATGCCAGACCCATGCTGGAGAACAGTTACGGGTAAGTAACCTGTTCCTTGTCCTACACCGCAGCATCAACCATCAAGGCGGCCAATGCGCTGGCGATCGTGGCCAGGTACGACAGAGCTGTTATAAGCTGTGCCCAATTCTGGATGAGCTTTCCCGACGACAAGAGCGTGGAGGTGACAACGCTCTTCCAGGAGGGAGAGGTGGCATCGGACCATGCCATCACGGTGGCACTGGACATTGCAGACGCAGGTTTCCGGCAGATGGGGAAGGGTATATGCCTCAGTCGTCAAGCCTGCCTGAAGGCCACGAATTATCCGCGAGGAGGGCCAGGCGAGGTGAGATCTTTTTGGGAAGGTTGTCTATGAAACCCTGCAGACTATCAAGGCGGATACAGAGACGGCCCATGCCCTGGGGACACTCCAGCAACCCTGCTCTTCCTTTCACTCCTCTGGAGGAAAAGTCAAGCAGATCGTGTAAGGGTTTCTCCTCATACTGTCATGCCTCCAGGTCCACGAATCAGGAGGCCTACAGAGGCTGTTCCAGGGCACATGTTGGAGGTGATCAGCGCCACTGTCGCCCTCAAAGCAAGTTGCCGAAGCAGAACTGAATCCGCTGGGACGTTGGCCCCCCACCCATGCACCCCGGTGGGAGGCCATCTGACTGGATTTGTCAGCGAGTGGAAGAATATCACCACCAACAAATAGGTGCTGGACGCTCTAACCCACTGACATACCCTGGAGATTCAGTACAGGTATTTGCGGATCCCTCTGGTGGCCCAGCAGGAGCACCACATCCCTCAACTCTTGGAGGAAGTACGGGCCATGCTGTGAAAAGGGGCGATCAAGCTGGTTCCACAACGCCTCCGGGACTCTAATCTATTCCAGATACTTTTTAGTCAAAAAGACAGGGGTTGGAGGCCATTCTGAATCTGCAACAACTCAACAAATAGCTAAAGTACCAAAATTCAGGATAGTCACTTTGCAGCACGTGCTCAGCCAACTGGAGGAAGGCGACTTCTTGATGTCGCTGGACCTGGAGGACACCTGCTTCAACATACCCATTCACAAAAAGCACAGAAGGTTCCTACGCTTTGTGGTGCAGGGACGGCACTACCAGTTCCAGGTCCTCCCCTTTGGCCTGATGTCAGCCCCCAGGATGTTTACGAAGTGCCTAGCACTAGTGGCAGCCCATCTGCATTTACGGGGGATACAAGTCTACCCGTACCTGAACGACTGGCTGAAAGTTGTGTTGGACCTTTCCACCTTGAACCTTTCCCTTCCTCTCCAAGTTCAAGATGGTTGCTCCAGCGCTAATAGCAGAGACGTTGTGTGCAGGAGACTGTGCTCTCTGGATCTGAAGGATGCCTACCTACACACCCTGATCTGGCAACCCCATCTGTCCTTTCTGAGGTTCCGATCATAGATTTTCACTTCCAATACAAGGTTCTACTCTTTGGCCTCAATTCGGCCCCCAGGGTCTTTACAAGACTGGCGAACGCTGTTGCAACCCTACTCAGGGCGCAAGGTAATCACATCTACCACTATCTAGACGACTGGCTTGTCAGGCCAAGGTCTCCAGAGGCGGTTCAGCACACTGCCTCCGCCCTCATGGATACACTACACGAGCTGGAATTTTCCATCACACTCACGCAGTCACAGTTGGCGTCCACACAGTCTAACCTTCCTGGGCCTTATCTCTGGTACGAGTGCCAAGAGGATTTTCCCCCTCAGCGGACAAGATCGCAGCCATCAAGAGGCCCACATGGTTTTTTCTCAACAGAGCAGTGACCTCAGCATGGTGGTACCAACACTTCGTGGGCACCATGTCTCCTGGCAGTGCTGCATACGAGGCTCAAAATGAGGCGAGTGCAGTTGCACTTCGCAGCCTTCTGCAGTGAGGAGAGGGGATCCCAGGTGCAGCAGGTCAGCATACCACATCTCCACCAGGACCTCGTCTGGTGGAGCACATACAACAACCTGCGGATAGGCAGGCCCTTCTGTCAACCAGCACCTTGGGTCACCATCACCACGGACTCATCCATAGAGGGCTGGGGAGCTACCCCGGGCAGCCACATTGTCCCTGGTGTATGGTCCCATCAGGAGCAGGTGGGCCATATCAACTGGCTTGAGTTGATGGCCATCTGGCTCGTTCTCAAAGTCTTCCTCCCGATGATCAGTATCAAGGCGATCCTCGTTCAAACGGACATCTCCACCAGCATGTATTACATCAACAAGCAGGGTGGCACCGGGTCTCCTCCCCTCTGCACTCTAGCAGTCAACATTTGGGAGTGGGCTCTGGTAAACATGCACCTGGCAGCAGTACACATCCTGGGGGAGTCCAACAGGAGGTGCCCTCAGTTTGTATCCTGGCAGGGACTGGGCAGGGGCTCTCTGGGCGATGCAGGTCCAGTGGAACAATATGAACGTGTATGCCTTCCCTCCAACTCCCGTGGTGCACAGGGTAATCTGCAAGATGAGGGAGGCCTGGCACCTCTATCATCCTGATAAGTCTGCGGTGGCCAGCAAGGCCATGGTTCTCGGAACTACTCAGCATGTCGGATCAAGCCCTGGTGCAGCTTCTGCTGCGCCCAGCACACCTTCTCTCTCAGCAAGGAGGCAGTCATCCACCCTGCCCCCCAGAGGTTAGCCCTTGCAGCGTGGTTCCTGAAAAGTCAGTGAGGCATCTGCTACAGGCTAACCTTGATATTATACATGAGGGGGCAAGAGCGATGTCACCAGGAGCCAGTACAAAAGCAGGTTTTGTCACTGGGTGGAATCAAAGGAGGTCGATCCGTTGACCTGCATGTTTCACGACATGCTATCCTTCTCTGCACACCTAGCACACTGCTGCACCTATCTGGTGGCCATTGGAGCCTACAAGAACTCAGAGGAGGCATTTTCAAACTCTAATCCGGTGGTTAAGACACTTGGCGGGCCTGACCAGGCTTTATCCGCCTATCAAGAAACCATACCAGATGTGGCACCTCAATGTGCATTCTTACCTGGTTGTCTCCTCTTTTCACCTAAATGAGGAGATACTACTACCAATGTTCTTCGCAGACCCTAAGGATGACACTCGGGGGGGGGGGGGGGGGGGGGAAGGGGTGTATTGCACTGTCTGGATGTGAGGTGTGCGCTAAGATACTACTTGGACAGGACCAAGAGTTTCTGCAAATCAGAAGCCCTCTGTCATCTTCAGTGGGTCAAACCTTGGCTGTCAAGCCTCCAAAGTTTCCATAGCAAGGTGGATGGTTACTCCATCAAGGAGGCATACGAGGGGCAGCACAAACCTCTTACAGCAAATATGCATGGCCATCCAATTGGAGCTAAAACCACAGTGGTTGCTCTCCAGAGTCATGTCCTTTGGCAGGTTATTAGCAAGGTGGCTAAATGTGCTACACCCTCTGCCTTCTGCGAGCACTACTGCTTGGATGCCGGCTCCAGGTTGAACGCAGCATTTGGTCAGGCAGTGTTAAGGAACTTGTTTTCTTAAGAGAGCACCTTTCCACCCTGGTACTCGCCCATAGAGTATGGAGGAAAGGGGACAGGACATAGGAGTAATTATAAGTTTCTCTACGTAGTGAGTTACATCGTACTAGTCCATAGTCCCCTTTCCTCCATACATCCCACCATCCTCCCCCCTAATAAAAATGGTGTAATTGGGCAATGTTTATATTGTTGACGCATCAAAGGGGACTGAGGAGCTGTGCCGGTCGGCAGAGTCTGGAGAGTGCATGCTCCCAAGGTCATCCTCCCGCGTGCATCTAAATTTAAAGGGGAAGATGATTTTTCGGGTGGGTTGTCTCCAGTCCCTAGCGAGGGACACCCATACAGTGTGGAGGAAAGGGGACTGTGGACTAGGAGTACGTTAGTCACTATGGTGAGTTAACTTATAATTAAGTAACTTGTCCCTTGTCTGGTATTGCTTCATTCATGATTGCTTTCTGATAACCAGGTTTCTGTGAGAAAGAGCAAGTCTGTGCCTCCTTTTCAGATTTCTATTGAGTGTTTTGCCATGGGTAGGCTGCATTGTAGTTTGGTTTGATTTTTCTTTTGGGTTTTGTTTGTTTGACCCGGTGTGTTGTCGGTTGGGTTTCGGTTGTCGGTTGGGTTTTACCTGGTTGGGCGTAGTGGTTCTTTTGTGATCAGTGTCTTTGTCAAGTAAACTGATGAGGTTTATGGTAGGGTAGGGTAGGGTGGGCTGGGTTTGGTTCGTTCCGGGCGATACATTGTGTAGGTACCTGTCAGTTGTTCCAGTCTTTGGTGATGTAGGGTGTGTAGAGGGTGATGGATTTCAACTTTTCCCTGATTCTGGTTGGGGTATTGTCCATGGTGTAGACCGGCTTAGGGTAGGTTATTAGTTGTTGTGTTGCGTTTGGTGTCCTGTGGGGGGGGTCTGTATTTGTGACGCTTGTTGGCTGTTGGTTTGTTGCTAGGCTGTTTTAGCTTGCCATGCAGTCGCATGTGGACAGGTAGCGAGCATTGTAGTCTTTGCTCTATATGTCTCCTTGGGCCATCTGGGGTGTTTATTGTCCAGTTTTTCGGAGTTGTGGGATCATGCTGGTCGCTACCTTCCTGAGCTGTTAAGGGTTTTCTTATTATTTCTGTTGTCTGTTCTGGCGTCTGTCTTTCTTGTGGCTAGGCATAATGTTTGGGTTGTATTCATTTGAGTGGGCGTCATCTTTTAGTGTTGCCTGGTCTTTCGGGTTTGATCGTGCTTCCCTCCTGTTCATGACTTTACATATTTTTTGTTGTATTGTCCTGTTAGCGCTTATAGGCCCATGGGTGTAAAGCGCAATACAAGAAATGAATACATAGTTTTTGCTGTTTGTGGGTTGTATTTGGTGAGGTTGTGGATAGTTGAGACCTCGGTTCAATGATCTTTGTGGTTTGGTTTATTTATTGCTCTTTCCTTTTTGGTTCCTATTTGGTTTTGTTTTTTTTCTTGGGGGTCCTTCTGGCTATGGTTGTTGAACGGGGGGTAGTACATGCTTGCAGTTTTTACTTTTACTGGTGTTTCCTTCTGGCTCTGATGTAAGCACCCGCAGTGGGTGGAGATGTCTGGTTGGTGACACAGTGATTGCTCAAAGTGCGCCTGCACCTTACCTGCTGCGGATTGTGGCCACCTGAAAATTGGCTACCTGGTAATGTGTGGAGTCCAACAGTGCAGTAACATCTAGACTCTGAACACCTAGTTAGAGTCGGGGAGGGGGAGTGGGGTGCTTAAAGGGGGAACCAGGCAATGGAGTCACACCTAGGCTTGGGACACCTGGGAAGATTGAGGGGGCCTGAAGAGTGGGTAGAACAGTCAGTGCAGTAACTATTTGGGACAACTGTCTAGAGGACAAAGAGCTTAAGAGAGTCACAATCGTCCATGCAGTCACTGCATGGACAGAGCGAGTGGGCAACAGTCAATGCAGTCACACCTAGAATAGGGACACCTGGAAAGGGGGAGAGTGCCCAAGTAGGGGCACAACAGTCAACACCACTTGGATCTGGGGCACCTGGATGGAGGGAGAAAGGCCTAGAGAAGGCACAACAGTCATTGAAATAACTTTTCTTTGGGACACCTGGGTGTTAGGAAAGATTCTGCTTTACTGCACATTGCTTTCCATTTCTATGGCCCCACCAAACTTTTTGATTTTATTTTTGCATCTAACCTGTTCTTTTTACAGTGCAGTGTACTGCGCCATGATGCCTGCAAACTTTGGCGCAGTACAAGTATATAAATAAAAATAAAAGCCTTAAGCTTCACTCCACTAGCTTTTGCTCGTCTGTTATGGGGAAACTGACATGTCCTTCAGGCTGTCAGTACTGGTAAACATTGTTTCCCTTAGTCTAGTTACTTTGCTACTACTTTTAGTAACCTATCACTTGTAACTTTTAATCATTGTACAATGCATCGTACTATGCAGTTAAATGGGGTACCATTTTGTTTTTCCCCTGACTAACACTCAGAGGGTTTTTGGTTATTCTAGGTGTGCTAAATGGAGAAGCTAGTGGCAGCAGTGACTTTTTGCCATTTTCTTGGTGCATTTCTTTTTAGCCTTACTGCGTTTACCGCGTTAGGCTACTAATTGTGGCTAGTGGTCAAACATGGCCATGCCACAAGTTTTCGATTGTCCTTTGGCTATCTTGTCTCTTAGCCTTCTTCCTGCTAATGGAGGGCTATGTGTTTGCTGCCAGGAGATGGTCTGGGGCTGCCTGGTGTTGAATTAATGAGTTTTGGTACCAGTGGTCCTTATTGGAACACTGCTGGGGGGGGAGGGTGTGGGCCGGCCAGAACTGTCATTGTCTAGTGAGAACAGCTACTCTTACCTGGCTTTTTCATTAAGAGGGCCCCAGCAAACTCTGGAAGAAACAGAAGGAGCCAAGACTCCTATCAAGCTACAATACTTGCAAGGAGACTGTGGACCTGTAGGAATAAGGCTTGGCGACCAACTTCTGCTGCTGTCCTGGATGAGAGCTGTCTTGAAGGTGATCCCCAGCAGTTCTGCGATGGAGCTGCAACCTTTGGAGTGGAGGGAACATTCATGTTCTGCGTCCGCTCTGAGTCATGCAACGAGCCTTCAGAAGTGCCCAAGGACCGCCCTGTGCCTGACCAGCTCTGAGGTTGGGCTTCCATACTGCAGATGTCACTGTTCCGAGTTGAGGGCTGGAACTTTTGGGATCCTCCGCTTGTCCTAGAACACTTAACTCTGCAACATTTTGTGGTGCTAGCATCAAGGTAACCCGACATAGGAGGGAAAGTCTGACCACAGCAAGTGAATTGTTTTGCATCTCTGTGCACTGGTGGCTGTCCAAAATTGCTTAGCTGCGTCCATTCCTGTCCTGAGAGGGGCACTGCATTGGTTTTTGCTGCATTCTTCCACTGAGAGTCCTTGCACCAACCAGAGATCTGCTCGAACCTGCAACCCCTGGGAATCATGGGGCTGAGTCTGATGGCAGGAAAAGCGACTTTGGACCTTCAACCGACCTGCCAAGTCTCATGAATAATCGGAGTTCAGGGGGTGAGTTATAGCGATACCTACCTGCCCCCTAAACTCCCCATGAAAAGTTTAGTAACTAACTTTTTCAACACTTTGGCTTTGCTTGTTTACACAAGCACTCTGAAATTTGGGAACACTATCAATGGTTAGATTAACTTGTCCCCTGACACTTGGAACTGTTCACTGGACCCCAGACACCCTACCTTTTTTTTTTTTTTTTTTTTTTTTTTACAGCTTCATCAACTGTGTAGAACTTTTCTAAACTTTTGGGCACAAGGCACCATACATCTTACGGATGGACTTCTGAAGTTAGGGTTGATTCTCTGTGGACTTGTAGTGCTAATACTAATCTGTCCCTTTCTTTTCAGGGGTTTGATATGTGTTTTGCCCTACATCAGTCATTGGGCCTCATTACGAGCATGGCGGTAACCGTGCCTGTATGGCAGGCACGGTTACCGCCATGCTCGCTACCGGCACCGCCTCCCGCGATTGGGCAAAAACCAGCCCATTACAAGATGAGTGGGCTGGTAATTGCCCATTCGCGGGTGGCTGTAATGCCGGGCTCCCAATCCCCATTCTGCCCCATAAGACAGAATGGGGTTGGGCAGCATGGTTGCACCGGCACTGTTGATAATGGTGCCGGTGCAATCACGAGTTCTGCTGGCTGGTGCCGCCCAGCCCGCCAGGTAAGACATGGCGGGCTGTCAGGAACCTGCGAGCAGAACTCGTAATGTGGCGGCCCGGTATGAATGGTGCTGGTGCCTTACCGGCACAGTTCATACCGTGGCCACCACCCTTATGAGGCCCATTGTGTATATATCTAATTTTAGTGTGACAGTATTACCTGTTTGTAGTCATGTGTCACTGTTACCTTGGCCATAAGTAAAGAAGAATTTGTATACCTGTTAGTCTGTGTTCCCTGACTGCTTCACTCTGTGTGCTCATTGTGGACCCTTTACAATCTCACCACCTCTTGACAATACGCTAGACCACTCGCCTTACTACCTTGAACTGGTTTGGCTACAGCTCCCAGAGTTGTCCCTGTCATGATATAGGTTTAGCCTGCTATACATCTGTCCACCAGGCCAGAATATAGAATATCAGTCCTAACATTGGGTAGAGGGTCACAACAGTAAATGCTGCAACCCCAGACCTGGGCCACCTAGACAGGGGGAGAAGGGCCTTAAGGGGGGCACAACAGTCAATGCAGTCATTATTTGATCTGGGACACCTGGGTAGAATGCCACAACAGGAAATGCAGCAACCTTAGACCTGGATAGAAGCCTAGTGAGGGGGCACAATAGTCAATGGGATAACACTTTTGAAATGATGCGTTACCAAAACAGTCTGTCTAAATGGGCGATATGCCTGGTTAACACCATCCTGGGAACTTACTATGGCTAATTTACACAATCAGGCTACCTTACGCAAACTTACACAGTCACACTAAATGTTAATAGAGAAAGGGTAAGATAGGATTGGGTCGGACAATCTGCTGGGGAACAGTGATTGCTGGTCCCTCGGTCCAGACCTTGTCTACCTCGTCTGTCACTGCCGGCTCCCCAGGCCAACACGATGTGGATCTGCTTCTGCAGGAGCTTCCCTTTGCCTCAGGGTCCTTAGCCGATGGGGCTGTCGGGCAGGAGGGCTGCCCTGGGTGGTTAGTCTAAATGTATCTATCTGGCCAATCCCTGCAGGTGGGAGGTCTAGGGGGGAGGGAGCTACCTCGCTAGCAGGAAGCGGCATGGATGGAGTGAGGAGAAATGGATGCTAACATGCACAGAGTGCAAGGGTGTTTAAAATGGCCCAGAATCAGGCAAGATGCTGGCTTGATGTATTTGTATCCTACTTTTCTGTCTCGGATGACTGAGTGTGTTGTGTGGGATCGTCTGTCCCTCTGCAGTTAACCCTTCCTGTGTCCGGTCTAGATGTCAATGATGCTATTAATGGCACGCACTGTGCCTGCTGCTTAAGTTTATTTTTTCCACAAGCACATCATGCTTTCGGAATTGTTTGACCACCCTCAGCGATTCCATTTGACTAATGTAATTATTTTTGTGATTTAGCATGATGTCTATGCAGAAAACAGGCTTTACGAGATGTGTGGACTGTGACTCGAAGATGTTGATCACTAATTCACACAGGATTTGTCTATTGTGCTTTGGTGAAGAACATGAAGTCGTCTAATGCAGCTCCTGCCCATTGATGACCAGTAAGGCCTTGAAGGAGAGAAGAGAAGATCACCCTAGGTCAGTCGTTTTCAAAGTCTGTCTTCAACACTTTCAAAGAGAAAATCTTCTGACAGTAGATGTTCCGCCAGAGACAAATCTCCAGAAAGGCCCAAATAAAATACTCTAAAGCATTCCAAACGATTGAGATCCAGGAGCGATTCCCGTCCCTCTTCTTCACATGGAAGAAGTCAAAGAAACAACTCACTGTTCTTCACATACTGTGCCCGACCAGCTTCGGGTACGTTTTCACCCAAAAACTGCTTCTGTGGGCAAATGGGAAACATTTGCTGAAAAAATAATGTAAGTATTCTCAAAGGTGGCCCTTTCTGGTCCCTCGAAAGAGCCGAAAGACTATTGATCCCACTGTGTCTTCCAAGAAGAGTGGGGAATAGAATAAGGTTTTTACCTGTACCCTGTTACGCTCACCTGGTATCCACAGGGACTCCACCCAGCCGGGTTCCTCGCTGGTATACTTCTCAGCTTTGCCGAGATGTGGTCTGCGGGGAAGGTTCTGCCTGAAAATACAGGAGGACTGTGTTCAAGACTGACCGACCGGAGTAAGTAGAATCCCTCTGCCCCCGTATGATTTCAGCCCCTCTGGGGCCCTCTCCTCACCTTGTGGTAGAGTTAGGCGTGCTCTCCTTCCTGCCTTCTTGCAGGGGTGCGTTGACTTTCGTGGGCGTGTGCGGTCCAGTTACTTCACCGACGCCGGCCCGTTTGATATTGTTCAGGTATGTCTTATTGCTGTTCTTTAGTATTATTGCTATCCTGCATGCCTTTCTTTGTTTTTAAAATGTCTCTTTTTCTCCCTTAGGTATGCAGAGCTTCAGCACGGCGAACTGGCTTGGTTGAGCCCTGCTGGTAAATGATGGCTATGATGCGGTAAGTAAGCGCTATGCCTTTGTCTTGCCTTTGCTAACCTGTGTTTTTCTTCCTTGTAGGTCGCGGTGTTCTTCAGCGCAAGTGGAATGTCCAGAGTGGTGCCAGCCGAGAGGCGACCAGCCAGGTAAGCCTTTTGAGCAGTTCGTACTTTGCAAATGTCTCCATTGCTTACTTTAATGTTGTCTCTATCTTCCTCTTTCAGGTCGTTCTGTCTGGGAGGCGTACAGATTCAAGGAAGATGTTCTCAGGAGCTGCGAATGGCTAAAGATGAATACTGCAGGTAAGATGATGATGATGCTGCTGCTGCTGCTGCTGCTAATAATGTTCCTTTTGTCTCCTTGCAGGTTCTGCTTCTCCGAGGTTCGGGGAAACAGCTGGACACGGTGAGCATCATGTTGCAAGCGCAAAGTAACGCGAAGCGTGTTGTCTTGCTTGGGTGTGGTTTAAATAGCCCGAACAAAATAGTCCATGTTAAGTAGTCCATAGGCTACCACACCCAAAGCACTAGAACCGCATAGCTTGGTTCCTACGAACCAAGCTATGTGGATGCCTCAATGTTGGCTGACAATACAATAAAGCAGTTCCCCAAGCACGTTGTTTTTCATGGTGTATGAGCCTGGCGCCATAGGCGCCTGGACTGGCCCCAGGAGGGCTTTTGAAGAGGATGCCAGGCTCACAGGCCCAAGTCCTGACTCCTCCTGGCCAATGGGTTTGCCAGAGGGGATTTTGGGCGAGGGTCGTGACATACCCCCAAGCACCAGTCTGAAAACCTCTGGGATGTCTCCAGTAGCATCGAACACATGGACTATTGAGATAACATTGAAGCTAAAAGCTTCTGAGGCTTCCTCCTCGAAGGAGTTGCAGTCAAAGGGTCTGTTGATTTGCAGTCAAAAGGTCCTCTTTGTCCGCTCCTACATTCAAGCCCCAATCGAGAAGACCCATTTTATTCAAATCCTTTGGGTCTATCTTTGAAGAAGAGGTGTAGGAGGAGGAGGTGTAGGAGGAGGAAGACGACGTACCCTTTGGCTATGACATTTTGGAACTCCTAATGTTCAGAAGAATTGATCTCAGATCAGTCCTACCTAGGAGACGTACCTAGTTGTTTAAAGGAAGCCAGTGGTCTGGATGCCTCCCCTGAGATAGATTTTGACACACCAGATGTCCATTCTAAGTCAAATGTGGCCTTTAGAAAGGTCATGAATAGCGTGATTGAATATTTCGGTAGAGGCATTCTGCAAAAGACCTTGCCCAGGATGATCTCGGATATCCTAAGGAGTCTGTGCTGCCGTTCCATACGGCACTAAAAAAGCATTTTGTAAACCAGGCAAAAACCAGACACCACTCTGGCTGTGTAAGAGTTGGTGAAAAAGTACGCGCCTCCACTTCAAAGGCTGCAACTTATCCAACAATCCTTTCGGATAGGGATGATAAACATGACACATTTCCAGAAAGGGCCATTAAAAGTCATTAATGCATCTTATGCACCTATACATTGTGGAATGTAATTTCACAGGCTGCAGAAAACATTCCTGAAGGTGAGATGTGAGAGGGGTCCAATAACAGTATTGATGGTAAAGAGGCCTCTTATCAATCCCTTCAGCCAGGCCTAGATGCGTCTGCCGATCTATTGGTTCTAGCGCAGTAATCGGGAGATTTTCTTGGCTCTATAGTCTGGGTTTGCCCTCCCGATGTCCAGTCCAGGCTCCTGGATATGCACTTTGATGGGTCAAACTTTTTGGGCAGACCACAGCCTAGAAAACCTACAAGACTGCAGTGAAATTTTTTGGGGCAGCCATTTGCCTGCTGCGAAAGCACCTGCTTTTGCAGGCTTGAAGAGGGTGTTCCTTTCGATAGTTCTCTTTTGACCAAAGGGGAAGATTTTGAGCTGCCCGGAAACAAGGACAAAGAAGGTTTACACTTGCCCCTAGTGGCTGTAGAGGAATCACTGCTCTGGCAATGTCCTATTTGCCGTCTTCCACAGCCACGGTCACACAACCTCTCTGACCACTTTGCTCACATAACCCTGGTGGGAGGCAGGTTTATTTATGTATGCGTTTGTAATGCTCCGAAAGCCTGCAGGCATCGGGGCGCAGCATCTGCAAGAATGGCTTCTTATTACTTAAGATGCATGGGCACTACAGACAGTGGCCCAAGGGTACTGTCTCCCATTTTTGCAAAGGCCCCCAGACTGTTGCCCAAGTGAGCAATCACTTTGGGAAACGGATACCCTCCTCCTGCACATGATTCTTTTCCCGTTTTCGAAAAATCCTGAGGAGATGGTACCTGTAGTGGAACAATACCAGGGTTGGTACTCCACCTATTCCCTGGTTCCCAAGAAAGATTGAGCACTGTGACCCATCCTGGACCTGAGGCGCTTGAACAAGTTCCTCAGTAAAGACTCATTCAAGATGGTCACTCTTTCACAGATCTTCCAGGTGCTTCAGCTCCAGGACTGGATGGTGTCACATTATCTTCAGGATGCTTACTTTCATGTGCCTATACATCCCAAGCACAGAAAGTACCTGAGGTTCGCCATTGGCAGTTCTCACTATCAATTTTGAGTGCTGCCTTTTGGCTCGCCTCCACCCTGAGGGTCTTAACCAAGTTGACGGTAGCAGCAGCAAATCTAAGGAGGGGAGGGATTCCCAACTTTCCCCATTTAGAGGATTGATTGGATGTAGCATTTATAACGTGCCTCCCGGGGCACAGCCTCTCACCCCCATGCATCTGAAATACACTGCTCGACTTCACACCCCCAACACACATCACTACTTCCAATGGAATACAGCCATGTCCCACGATAAAAATGTGGTCCTGCTGTGCTCATAATCATACTCTTGCGTCCCGTCCCCATTCCTCCATATTGTATGGGCGTCCCTTTGAAGGGATTGGAGACGGAACCTTTTTCACCAGAAAAAACCTTCTTCCCCTTTAAATTTAGAGGCGCATGGGGGCGTGGCCCAGGGAGCATGCGCTGCCCTGATTCCGCCCTCTGGCGCCACACCTCAATCCCCTTTTCTGCATCGACGGGAATGGGCTGAATTCACCAGCGCTCCTGGGTTTGGCTTCGGCCATGTAATTCCACCCGCGGATACTTCTCTTTATCTTTTTCTTGTCTTATCGATCATTCAGGTACTTGGTCCTCAGGCGTCCCGCTCCTCCCCGGCGCATGTTGACTTCTATGGAGTTCATCGGGTGTCTTTCCTGCAACAGGCTCTTCCCAACTTCAGACCCCCACGCCCTCTGCCTATGTTGCCTTGACCCAGACCACGGTTGGCAATCATGTTTGGCATGTGACTCGCTGTCCTCGAAGGTGCTGAAGAACAGACTAGCCAGGTGGAGGGAGCTCTTCGAGAGGTCGCCTCCAGAGGATCTCAAGAACTTCGTGAAGCATCGAACCAGGCCCAATATTTTCCAGCACACCTCGCAAGGGAGACTCCTTCCCAGGGAATCTCCCGCGCGGGAGGAACCAGCCAGGTCCTTCTACCGGCACATGCACCAAGGCTGCTTCAGCGACCGGCCTTCCAGTCCAGGGATCCTCGGATCCTCCCGGCACAGTGTTGAGGGACTGGAAGGGTCTTTTACCGGGTCTACACCCTTGTACCGGCACCATGGCCGAAGGGATGTGCCCTAACACCGGCAATATGTCCGAGGGGCTATGCCCCAATACCGGCAATATGTCCGAGGGGGGTGCCTAAATGCAGCTCTACTGACCCCCGGGTTGTTGGTGTCGCACCTACCGGGCCAAGGAGCAGGCACCACGTAGCAGGCAGCTTGACAAAATGGCTGCCATGCCAGAAAGAGGCACCAGTCCGATGCTATTCCACAAATTCAGCGAACGAGTGTCAAGGTGGCACTGGCCTCAACCAGGTACGTGGCCTACAGTTTACCCTTCATTTGCGCAGGGCAGCCTTCCTTTGCGTCCATATAGACAGGGTATGCAGCGGCTCCAGCAGCCCCCGCTACCCTGTCAGTACCCCCTGCCACCTCTTTGGCCAGTGAGGAGGTTCTCTTTGAGAAGTTTCTCAGCCTCATGAGGTCTCCTCAGATGGGGGTTATCATCAAAGATACCATCAGGGAAGTCATCCCCGCCATGCTAGTGGCACCACAGACACCTCAATCGGGGCCCCGATGCAGCCGCCTACTCTGCCGCCTCCTCAGCCTCTGGCTGAAGTCCCTGTACCCCAGCGTCTGGTGCCATCTACTCCTCCTCCACAAGATCCCCAAGATCCGCAGGATATGGACGAGGAGGAGGATCCGGACATGCCATACTCGGCCAGGGCCTTCCATGAATGTCTTGCTGGCCTGGCGGAGTATCTGGGCCTCGCCCAACCTGAGGTCGAACAGCTGGCAGAGGGAGTTCTGGCTGAAGTCCTCACGAGAAGCCCCTCTGCCAACACGGGGATTCCACTGCAAACCGATGTCTCCCTGGCCAAGAAGGGTTGGCTCAAGCCTCACTCGGTCCAGCCGGTCAATCGACGCCTAGACGCCAAGTACAGGCAGATGGAGGGGATACTCTCTTGCTCTCAACCCATCCTCAGCCACACTCCTCAGTAATTGCTACAGCAGCACTATACTCCAAGCCTCAGTCATCCTCAGCCTCCTCTGCGGCACTGCTAGGCAAGGAGAGGATCTTGGAGGCGTACGGCAAGAAGATCTACTCCGCCTCCTTGTAACTGTGTCAGGCCAGCGCAGATGCCATGCTGGCTGCCGTCAACCAACGGTTGAGGCAGGAAATTGCGGACTTCCTCCCGGAACTCCCAACCCAGTGCCAATCACGCTTTAGGGTGGGGCTAGCAGAAGCCAAGCTCGTGGCACATGACCTCATGGAATCAACAGTGTCTCATATCGATACCTCAGGCCGTGCCATCTGCTTTGCCACGGACATGAGCAGAACAGCCTGGCTCCGGGCAACGAAATTCAACCTGGATATCCAAGAGCGCATTCTAGATCTACCATTCGAGGGAGGGCGGGGGAACCTCTTCCACTCCTCTACGGGCGAAGAGCTAGACAAAAAAGAACAGCTCACAAATGGTGAAGTCTTTATCCATTCTTACAAAGACAACGCCCAAATCGTAAGCCCAAATCGTAAACCCAATCTCGGCAGCGCTCACAAAAGGGTCATACATATGGAGGGTTCTGCGGCTTCCAGGAACGCAGATCCAGGCAGCCGGACCGCTTGCCATCTCAGAACAGCCACAAACATGCCCCTTTGGGTCCATGTCTCTGGTGGGGAGGCAGGCTTGCTCTCCATCCACAATTCTGGTGCCAGAATTTTCTGCACCCCTGGATCCTCTATGTAGTATCCATGGGGTACCGCCTTCCTATCCCAGCCTCTCCTCCTCTCCACTCCCACAGGTTGGGACAGAAACTCTTCACTCGTAGAGAGCCAGGCAGTGGAGGAAGTCCCAGCCTCCCAGCGAGCCTTTGGCTTCTACTCCAGGATTTTCGCCATTCAGAAGAAGAACCAGGCGGGCCTGAGAGTTGTGCTGGACCTTTCCACCCTCAACCTCTGCCTACCCCTGCAGAAATTCAAGATGGTTAGGCCAGCTTTCATAGCAGAGACATTGGACAAGGGAGACTGGATGTGCTCCCTGGACCTGAAGGGTGCGTACATACACGTCCCATTTGGCAGCCCCATCGTTCTTTCCTATGCTTCAGGATCATGGGCTACCATTTCCAATACAAAGTCCTTCCATTTGGCCTCAACTCGGCCCCCAGGGCACTTGCCAGACTCATGAACGCTGTGGCGGCCCTCCTCAGAGCGCAGGGCCTTCACATCTACCCATACCTTGATGACTGGCTCATCAGGGCTACATCTCCGGAAGTGGTTCAGCACTCTTCCCATGCCCTTATGAACAGAGTGCACGATCTGGGCTTCTTGCTCAACCACAAGAAGTCATAGCTGCAGCCTATGCAGATCTGACATTCCTGGGACACATTTGGGACACATGCTCTGAGAGGGTTTTCCCATCGGAGGACAACATCTCAGCCATCAAGAGTGCCACCGCCCACTTCCTCAGCAGAGAGGTGACCTCGGCATGGTGGTACCAACATCTCCTGGGTCTACTGGCGGTGGTCCTGTTAGCCGTGCCACACACTGGTAAGTATTTCAATCAGGCGATCCACCCTGATCTCAGCCTAGTATGCAGCACACAGCTGAAATGCTTATTTTATATATATATATATATATATATATATATATATATATATATATATAAATAGGTTCAATATTTGGAGTGATGTACCACTCGTATCACACCTCTTCTCAAATACCCCAGGTCACAATGGACCAGGAATCAGGATGGTTGGTAAAGGTAATATTTATTTATTTAAAATTCAAATCAAACAAACACTTTTTAATAGGGAGCAGCAATCACCAATGTGGTGACAATAACAGATAAGAAGGTATGGAAGCACTTGAATTCACTCTTTAGCAACACAAAATGTAAAACACCAGAGAAAAGAACACTTTTGACTTGTTTGGAAAGATAGCGATTGAGTTAGGATTTCCCCCTGCAATATTCCTCAACCCACAAATAATTCTAGATAGATATAAGGAAGCAGCACGTAATCGGGAATAAGGAATAGAAAACAGAATTTGAATCCAACCTTCACTCCCCAAACAGGAGAGAAAAACTTTAAAATGCCATTTCGGAAATGGCTTGGGTAAAACAATGAATGTGTGCAAAATATCCTTGCATCAGTACAAATCTCTATGGGAGCAACATTGGAAAGATACTATCATGAGCTATAGTTTGAGCAAAAGTTAACACTTTGAATCTGAATGGAATGTTGAAAATAATTTAGAATTGAAATCAAACTTTTCAAAATTGTGGATTCCCGCCTAGAATTAACCAAACGGTTTTTAAGTAAAATGGGTGAAATACACAGAATTGGAGTTCTTGGGTTGGGATGTAGCTATGGTTCTTGGTTATAATCCAAGATATGCAATGTGGGATGAGAGGCGTTTTTAGAAAAATCGGGGAGTGGAAACAGAAAAGAAACTCAGTTTGGACAAGAAAATATTTACTATAGTTTTACTCTATGCTAGAGCATTCCGGCCAGAATACCAGGGAGGGACACAGTAAGCTCTAGAGTTGATTCATGACTTCAACGCCAGATCCCCAGTGTCCTCTCTGGCGGAACCAGTCGGATCACTTGAATTAGGATTGATAGTTGAATTGAATTAGGATTGATAGTTTAAGATTTACACAAGATAAAATGACTCAAGAAATGGCGCTTAGCAAAATAAATCAAAGACAGGATTGCAGTAAGGATTCTGACAATGTTACAAGTTATTAAGATGAAGATAGGATGGTTTAGAGTTTGGGATAAGGCAAGGCAAGCTATGGTTTTCTAAGATGCCTATTAATACTTACAGTCCACTTTAATTTAGGATTTTGGACCATCAAGGGTTCTGGTCATCACATGAATCGGGTCTAACCTAGGACGGCTGGGCAAATCTGGCGGAACAGGATCAGCGGGCCGTTCTGGTCACCGGACTGCACTGGACTGGCCCTTCTGGCTACGGGATACTACAGATCAATGGGATGGAGAGTCTGGAACAGGCATGCATTTAGTAGTAGCATGCCAGACTGGATTAGGATGCTTCCCTTGGGTTTTTGGGATTTTGTTTTAGGCCTAGCTGAAAAGGGCTTCAGCAATGCATAGGCTTTGGCTTTGCAATGAAAATCTGGAATCAGGATCAAGTAGGATGAAGAATTGGGAACAGGACGCCATGCAGGAAATCAGGAAGAAGTCAGGAATCAGTGTCTTTCTGTGCTGTCAGGTTCCCTTATTTATCATGCCAAATGACATTACTAAAGTAAATGGCAGGGGCAGGCTTACTTCTCCAGCATGGGGTCTGGCATGGATTCACATGCTCATGAATATTCCCTGTTGTCAGGCTGGGAATTCTCGGTAAAGAAAAAAATCAGTTTCAGTTTCTGAACTGTCTTTCTACTATTAACCCATCACTGGTATCTGGGTCATACTGCTCCCAACCAATGGCTGCCCTCTACCTAAAACCCTCCTCTGGCAGCCAACTTGAGATTTGTACCGCACGTTCAAGTGTTGGGAGTCCTTGTGCTGTAGCTCTCAAGGTTTTACTGCGTATTGCGTTTTTTTGAAGAGTTTACTCTTATTTCTTCGGTCAATTCGAGCTTCAAGCTCCACCGATTCTTCTTCCGATCAACGGGGACCTGTTTTGGACATTTCTATGCCCCCCAAGGGTGGATTTTTTGTCAAATTACACTTCTTGGAGGATTCCGGAAGACCTTTGAGGCCTACCCCGATTCGGACATGGCCCAGGACAAAGGAGATTCTACGCCTACTGGATCCAAACTGTTTAGGAACTGCCCAGGATGTGGACTGCAGAACGTCGTTAAGGAGGACGAGCACTCCTGGTGCCTCTACTGCCTACACGCCAACAAGTCACAAGTTGAGGAGGACTGCGTTCTGCAAGAACATGTCTGGCCGGACCATGAAGGACCATCTTAAATGACTCGCTGACTGGCTGGAGGCGAAGAGCCCAGCAGCAGGCGAGAAGTCTGATCGGTCTTCTAAGACCTTTGAGGGCGCTGCAGCGATGGGCGCCCAACCGGATGGTTACCCTTCAGCATGTGCTGGGACAGCTGGAGGAAGGCGACTTCCTATCGTCGCTGGACTTGGAGGATGCTTACTTTTACATCCCCATACACAAAGGACATCGAAAGTTCCTACGTTTCGTGTTCCAAGGGCCGCACTACCAGTTAAAGGCCCTACCCTTCAGGTTGAAGTCGGCTCCAAGGGTCTTTTATTGCAACCCTTTATTCAAGCCTTCTTAAGATCCTATATAGCACCTCGTTGCCTGCGGGCTGTAGCGCGCTCTACAAATTTAAATAATAAAGTACCTGGCGGCACGGCTGCACCTACAGGGGATCCAGGTATACCCCTACCTGGACGATTGGCTCATCCGAGCAAAGTCAATAGAACTCTCCTCGACCACACAGTGAAGACCATCTGCCTGCTCACGGAACTGGGATTCTTGATCAACTTTGCGAAGTCCCACTTGGTACCGTCGCAGGACGCCCTGTTCCTGGGAGCCAGACTCGACACAGTGGCACAGTTGGCCTCATCGTCGGAGGAAAGGACGAGGGCCATCCTGGGAAAGTTACAATGCCTGTTGACCATGGAAGTGGCCAGGGTGAGGGCCATCAAGTCCCTGCTCGGCATGATGTCATTGTGCATCTACCTCGTGCACCTGTGCAGGTTGCGGGTGCGGCCACTGCAGGAGTTCCTCGACGCCTGTTGGATGCTAGTGGCAGGAAGCTTTGAAGACAAGATCCCACTCAACAAGACTTTCCGTCAAGCAATCCGGTGGTGGAGCACCTGTGCGCCTCTCGCGGCGGGCATGGACTTCCAGACCCCAGTGCACCAGGAAACTGTGATGACGGACGCCTCCCTGGAGGGATGGGGAGCGCACACCAGAGATCTCCATGCAAGAGGCCTTTGGCTCCTGGAGGAGAGGTCCCTGCACATCAACGTCCTGGAACTCCGGGACGTGTTCTGGGCCCTCAGGTCTTTCCTTCCATCCCTCAAGGGCAAGGTGGTACAGGTCTTTACCGACACCGCCACCATGATGTTCTACATCCGGAAGCAGCGGGGGAACCAGATCCCCAGCCCTATCCAGGGAAGCGCAGGATCTGTGGCACTGGGCCGTCACCCAGGGGATATTCCTGGTACCTTTTCATCTGGCAGGAGTGAAAAACACTGTCGCCGACTCACTCAGCAGGGAGCTGCGCTCCTGCCAGGAGTGGCAACTTCCGCAGGATGAAGTGAATCTCCTATTCCAATGGTGGGGCAGCCCCCAGATCGATCTGTTTGCGACGGCGACGAACACCAAGTGCCGGAGGTTCACCAGCAGGTTTTCCCCAACCGGGGAGCATGGGCAATGCATTCTCCTTTGCCTTGGACGGCCTGTTCCTGTATGCGTTCCCACCATTGCCGTTGCTTCTGCGACTCATCCATCAAATCAGATGATCCTGGTGCAGGATGATACTCGTTGCACCGGCGTGGCTGAGGCAGATATGGTTCCCAGACCTTCTGGACATGTCAGCGTCCCCCCCAGTTGAACAGCCGATGGACGCAAATCTTCTCACCAGGGAAGGAGGCGCCAGCCTACATCATGACCCGGGATCGCTGAACCTGCAGGCCTGGTTCCTGCAGCATTAGAGTTCAGAGGCTACGACATCCCGGCGGACTGCAAGGAAGTCCTTGCAAAGGCCAGGGCATCCTCGACTCTTAAGTGCTATGGACATAAGTGGAAGAGGTTCTCTGTCTGGTGCCATGCGGATCACAGCCCTTCAAGTGCTGCCATACTTGCTGTCGCTGGCCAAGGCGGGGCTGGTACATGCCTCCATTAAAATCCATCTGGCGGCTATCTCCCGCTACACCAGAACTCTGGGGCGGTCGTTGCTGTGGTTGCATCGCCTGGTGAAGGAGTTCATGAAAGGACTGTTCCACTCGTTCCTACCGGTGAAGGCTCCGACCTGGCGTGGGAGCTCAATGTGGTGCTGACCAGGCTCATGGGTCCACCATTCGAGCCCCTGCACTCGGCACTGCTGAAGTTCCTATCATGGAAGACAGCTTTTCTTGTGGCCATCACCTCCGCACGACGAGTGGTAGAGATCCAGGCTCTCTCCTGTAAGCCTCCATATCTGACATTCCACGAGACGAGGGTAGTACTGAGGACGCACCCTTCTTTCATGTTCAAGGTGCCGTCGAACTTACATCTCAACGAGCCCTTGGTGTTACCTGTTTTTTCCCCATCGCCTTTGTCACTGGCTGAGAGGACTTTGCACTTGCTGGATGTGGCTAGAGTGCTGAAGTTCTAGGTGGACTGCACAAAGAGTTTCGGGAATACATCACAGCTGTTTGTGAACTTTGGACCTGTGAACCAAGGGAAGACCCTCTCGAAGGCTTCCATTTTCAGATGGCTCTTCGGCTGCATCATGCACTGTCACCGGTTTGCAAACCGACCGCTGGCCAGGCGTCTGAGAGCCCATTCAACCAGAGCGATTGCTGCTACTACGGCGTTCCTGTCTGGTGTGCCCCTGCTGGACATCTGCAGGGCTGCTACGGGGAGGTTGATGCACACCTTCACGAGATTCTACTGCATCGACCGGGATTCCAGGGAGCAGTCCAGAGTTGGACAGGCAGTGCTGCGCAACCTGTTCGCTTGAAGGTGAGCCTGGTGAGGAGGTAAGAGATGCTTAATGTTGAGTTGTTGAAATGCTTAATGTTGAGCCTTGCCACCTCCTGTGGTTGTTCATGTGTGTACTGCTATGTATTCTTGAGCATGTGAATCCATGCCAGACCCCATGCTGGAGAAGGAACAAGTTACTTACCTGTAACTGTTTTTCTCCAGCATGGGTCTGGCATGGATTCACATGTGAACCCTCCCGCCTACCCCTCTGCGGCTCTTCTCTTGGTCCTACTGCCACTTTACGTGCTACCAAATCTGAAGATGGCTGGCCGAGGAGGGGCTTAGGTAGAGGGCAGTCATTTGCTGGGGGCAGTATGACACAGAGACCAGTGATTGATTAATAGTAGAAAGACAATTCAGAAACTAAACTGATTTTTTTTTTTTTACCGAGGATTCCCAGCCTGACAACGGGGAATATTCATGAGCATGTGAATCCATGCCAGACCCATGCTTTGCTCTTCACTGATTGGATCACGGAAAGGGATGTCATGTTTATCGGATGATTTTTACAATGACCTCCCCTAGCCACTGGAACCAAAATCTAATTTTACCACAAATACATATTTATACAGTTATAACCTCTGAGAAAATCAGATACACAGGTTATATGTTTTGTGGGTCCTATTTCAGTTCAAACCCCAAGTCTGTGGGACCTGGTTTAGCCTTTCTGCTACATTTTGACCATTTAACCATGAAAGATTTGGCCTAAAATGTCCCAACTTTGTACACATATGTGCATTTACCCCTGGGATGTGTGTACCAAATGTTGTGTTTGCAATATCAATACTTTCCCCACAATCTGTTATTCTTAACAACTTCTGTTCCTTATGCAGTAATGAGTTCTACCAAGTTGTCAAAGAGCGAGCATAAAATTAGATTTAAAACTACAAACTTTTCATATTTTTCCTCATTCTTGCTAAAAAGTTAAATGTCTTGAAGTTCAGTTACAAAATGGCTTTTTAAAACCAACAGGAAGTCTATTGTCACTTAATATTTTTTTTTTCTTTTCCCCAACTGCAAGCAAATGTCAATTCCTTTCAAGCAGAATGATGGGCCTCTCTCTTGATTGAAGTTTACTGCCCCTCACACTTGAAGGGTGAGAGTTTCAGCCTGCTATTATTCCGGCCTGGAGCAAAGATGAATATCTGATGCGACTTGGGAAGTTCCTTTGTTGTGGATATTCAAAGCCTCCAGGCTAGCAATCAGCCACTTCCTGTTCCCGAAGTTTATGATGTGTCACCCTTTCTCAGGGCTAGCAACTGGCAGAGAAAGTTTTTCTTTTTGATATAGTTTGCCAACTCAGCCTGGGTTTTAGCTTTGATTTTCTCCTTTTATAGCTTAACTTTAAACCTATAGAATTAAAACAGTTTAAGTGTATTTTTAACAGTAACAAATCCTTTTACATTTCTAAGTAATCAGGCCTTTACACAACAATGTACTTTTAAATAGGCAATTTTCCCCCTTCAGTCAGGAAAAAGCACATTTTACTATTTCTTTAATTTCGATTTTCATCTCAGCAATATACACTTTCTGTAGCTGCAGTTGAGTGCTGGATTTGTTTTGCAGCATGGATACAGTTACAGGCATCTATTTAGAGTCTTTCTCTGGACGCTGCTTCTTGATACTGTTGCAAAGAAAATAGACGCATTTCCCATGTAAAATGAAAACAAAGCCCCTGGTTGATTTTTCAAGGATACATTTGACAGGAGCTGTCATTCAAATGAGGCCCGGTTCCTCTGAGACACAAGGATGATCCTGGGCTTTGGAGGGCCTTTTTAATCATGGTGTTTCATGCTAAATTGATGAATTTAGCACCAAGCAGCACTTTTAAGGTTGGGAAAGTGACATTTTAAAGAGGCATTTTGGGTTTTCAGCAAATGAATGCTGCCTCTTTCATGTCACTCCATGTTTAATGTTGCAGAGCACACTGGCATACTCCTGCAGTGAGTACTCTGTTCCACCCCACCTGAAATGTGTGTGGCAGAGGGTGTAGCCATTTTCTGGTTATTACAAAAACGCAGTTTAGAGATGTTGGCGCGCACACAGGAGTCAGTGCGGCCATTTTGTGCTGTTTCTTGCACCACCAATGCAGTAAAGTGATGTAGCATAGCACAGCTGAGTGGGTCAAAATATCCCAAAACACGAGACTAAGGATGAGAAGGATTCTGCTGCACTTTGCGGCATAGTGGCATTTTGCAGGGCTCGCAATCTGAGATCAACAACGTTCCTCCATCTCTCCACCCGGACCTAACCTGGTGGTCCATGGGCTGCCCTCTCCGCAGGCCACCATCACCACAGGCTCCTCTCTTGAGGGCTGGGGAGCCACCCTGGATGATCTTTCGGTCCACGGCACCTGGACTTGACAAGAGCAGGAATACCACATCAATTGGTTGGAGCTCATCGCCATCTGGCTACTGCTCAGCGCATTCCTACCACTTCTCAAGTGCAAGGCTATCCTCATCCAGATAGACCACTCGACCAGCATATACTACTTCAACAAGCAGGGAGGCACCATATCCCCTCCTCTGTGCAGACTGGTGATCAGCATGTGGGAATGGGCCCTGGAAAATGACATTTACCTCACGGCAGTCCACCTCCCGGGGGAATCCAACCTGGAGGCGGACAGGCTCAGCAGGTTGGGAGTGGACAATTGGGAGTGGCAGCTAAACAACCTCATTATTCAGGAGATCAACGGGTGGGGTCACCCCCAAGTGGATCTCTTTTCCACCTGGCACAACAAGAAGTGTCCCCAGTTTGCATCCTGGTAAGGCCAGGGGCCCGGCTCTCTGGGTGATGCATTTCACCTGCATTGGACCGGCATGAAGGCCTATGCCTTTCCGCCCACTCTCCTGATCCACAGGGTGATCAAGGAGTCTCACTGACTCATCATTTTGATTGCTCCATGGTGGCCGGCCAGGCCATGGTAGCTGCTCAGCCTCTCAGAGGTGCCCCCTATACGCCTCCCAACGGGCCCAGCACATCTACTGGCACAGCAGGTTGGCAGAATCATCCACCCCGCACCAGGAAACTAGCCCTCACAGCGTGGTACCTGAGCAGGTAACGCTTCGGCACCTTAGCCTCTCACAGGCCAATCTGGAGATCATACAGGGTGCCAGGAGCAAAGCCACCAGGGCCCAGTACAAAAGCAAATGGACCAGATTCTGCCACTGGGCAGACTCTGAGGGAATTGACCCCCTGGCCTGCAATTTGGACGACATGCTCTCCTTTTCGGCGCACCTCGCTCATTCAGGCATACAGGTGGACACCTTCCATACATACCTTGCAGCCATTGGGGCTTACAGGAACTTGGAGGAAGGCATTATTTCCTCCTCCAACCCTATCGTCAAACATCTGACTGGTCTTGCTAGGCTCTACCCTCCCGTCAAGAGACTGCACCCTGTGTGGGCCCTTAACATAGTCTTGGGCGCCCTGTCACACATACCATTCGAGCAAATGGCGTCCGTGGACATTAGGCTGGTCACCATCAAGACAGCCTTACTAGTTGGTCTTACCTTGGCTCACAGAGTCAGCGAGATCCAGGCGCTGGTCGCATTTGAACCATATACCACCTTTCACAAGGACAAGGTAGTCACGCGGACGCACCCGGCATTTCTGCCCTAGGTTCCATCTGCATTTCACTTGAACAAGGAAATAGTGCTTCCTACGTTCTTTCCCGATCCCAAGGACGAAACAAAGAGTGCTGCACTGGACGGGACCAAGGGCTTCCACAACTTGGACGCCCTGTTAGTCACTTTTGGAGGCTCGAGGCCAGGCTATCGGGCCTCTAAGGCCTCCATATCCCGCTGGATGGTCTCTGCCATCAAAGAAGCATATGAGGGCCAGCCAACATGCATGCCCATGCAGTCAGGGCCAAGGCATCGGCCATCGCATTCCAGTGCCATGTCCCTTGGCAAGTCATAAGCCTGGCGGCCAGTTGGGCCTCCCCCCTCGGCCTTCTGCAAGCGTTACTGTTTGGATGTCGGCTCTAGATCTGATGCGGCTTTCGGACAGGCTGTTCTCAGGAACCTAGTTGCTTAAGGAGGGTCTCCTCTCCACCCTGGGGCTACAATTAGTTGTAATCGCAAACACAGTATGGAGGAAAGGGGACGGGACATAAGAGTAATTATAATGTACTCACCGTAGTGACTAACGTATTCTTAGTCTATAGGCCCCTTTCCTCCATACGTCCCACCAACCTCCCCCCTAATACTGGTGCCATTAGGCAATGTTAAATCTATTGTTGACGCGTCAATGGGGACTGATGTGTGGCGCCGGAGGGCTCAGTCAGGGCAGCACATGCTCCCTCGGCCGTTCTGCCCGGCGCCCCTAAATTTAAAGGGGAAGGTTTTTTTTCTGGTGAAAAAAGGTTCCGTCTCCCGTCCCTTGGAAGGGACGCCCATACAGTATGGAGGAGAGGGGAAAATGGACTAAGAGTACGTTAGTCACTATGGTGAGTAACTTATCATTTCTCCTTGACTCTCCTCCTGCCCAACAGTCCGGCACCCATCCTCTCCGGCAAGCTCTATGGGCCGCCAGCATGGACCTAGCAACTCCCCACTTACCTCAGGCTGGCTAACGAATGCACACATGCATTTTATAATATTGGGACCTAGCCACTCCTGACCTGCCTTTGTGCTGGCTAAAAAATGCACATGCATTTTAGAACCCTACCTTCTCTTCTCACGTCTCAGACCACGGTCCTCCTAAGGGTGTTCACCCCCACAGCGTTTCATGGCCATACCCTTGGCAGTAGGTGCTATTCAAATGCCATATAACATATCTTGCAGATGCTAATGAGATTTCAGAACGCCCAATATCTACCAGCTTTTAACAGGTTGCTGGACCTCGTGGCATCCTGCATTTTCCTAGTGCCAGAAGTCAGCCTAAGGATGAAGTCCCTCCGGTGGGTCTTCGTATCCCAATGGTCCCAGTTCTCGGGTAGGATGACTGACCTTCAGTTCCCAAGCAGGGTAGCACAGGGCCACCTGTGGTGTGCCTGCAAGGAGAATGTGATGATGGGGGAATCCTTTTGGCAACCCTGTCTGAAAATACCTGTAGCCAGACTCTTCTCTCACGAAATGAAGGGACTTTGGTCCCCAGCAGAATCAAGACTACACAAACCTTTTACAGGTGAGGGCTATCAGACCGTTTGTCTTCCATCCAGGGAAAGAATGTCCTGATAATGACGGACATACGGGCATGCATTCCCTTGAGAGGTGGTGTAGGGTCACTACATGTTAAACTCCATCACTGTCTAACTTTGATTCAGGACTTCTACCTGTGCATTGTTGGATCTTTCAGTGTATAGTACATCTCCCTCAACAGTGTACGTTTTCAGACAAGGCGCTGTTTTCCACATGGTGTATTTTATTTTAATTTATTGGGTATTTATAATGCGCCTATACAGCAAAATGGTGTTTCAAGGTGCAGCAAGACAAGGAAGGGGAGGAAAAAAAACAATGTTCCTACTTGGTCTTGAGACATTCGGAAACGTACAAGTGCTGTTAACTTTCCTACTAGGTCATGAAACAAGTCGGAGCATGCAAGTACAGAAATGAGGGGGGGGGAATGAAGGGAAGAAGACAAATAGTACCGTTCCTACTAGGAGAAAATTTGCAGCATGCAAGTGCAGTAACAGAAATGAGGGCAGAGGGGGAGGAGTGGAAGTGCAGGGTGGGAGGAAAGGGTAATGATGATGCAGGAGGGAGGAGAGGGTACATAAGTGCAAGTAAACAGGTTCACTTGCACGTTTGAGGAGCGGGTGAACAAGGGAGTACTTGAGGAGAAGCGGGAAGGAGCCAGTGACAAGGGGTGATTGCTGAATCAGCCAAGGCTGGAGCAAGGGAGGCAAAGTTGTCCATGAAAGAGCAGGGGGAGCACATGGTTGGATCAGACCTTCATAGAGTGTAGTAGTCTAGAGATCTCAGGTGATATGGGAGAGAAAAAGGAGAGGGGGCCAAGGGAGGCCTTGACATCGACAAAACAGCAATGAAACCATCTAAATTAATGTCAAGGATAAAGGGGGGAAAAAGCCTAGGTTTCAAAAAGCAGAAACCTCTAGATCAGAGTTACCTGGATAGGGCATAAGTCCCGAATGAATATCATACAATTGTGGGTGCTGTGTGGCAGAATTTAGTATTTTGGTAATGTGAGTAATAAGAGAGGTGGGACAGTTTAATAAGGAGCAGTAATGGCTTTTCCCACTGCACACACCTTTCTGCTGCTTGACAGCTGCACTGCATGCTATACCGGCAAACACAATCTGGGGCTGCTACTGCTGGAGCTGCCCTTTGCCTTGGGGCCCTTAGCCACAGGGGGCTGTACTAATGAGGACAGCGACCAATGGGGGTGGGCTATGGGGAGGGCAAACTGACCCAGAAGGAAGAAGGGAGAGGAGGGGGAGAATGAGCGCATGTAGCACGGAAAAGAAGCAACTCCTAGTAAGGACAAGAGGCTAAAAGCGGCGGTTGGGGGCCAAGGAGCAAGAAGTCTCCATTCACCTGCACTCTGATGGATATGTGCTTTTTTCCACAGCAGTGTGTTTTTTAATGTAGGTGCTCCCCCCCCACCCCCCACCCCCAACATCCCACAACAGGATGTTTTTTGAATCTGGGTGCTGGGTGCTGTATGTTTTGAATTGAGATAACTATTGCTCTGGCTTTTGTATTTTGACAACTTGCAGGCATTGTGTATGTGTTCAGTTGCTGTTGCTTTGAATTTGGACAACTTGCAAGCATTGGGTATGCTCTGGGGGAGCAGACCACATCCTCCCTACAGCCCTCTTTGTGGGGTCAGACAGTCAATGTTTAAATCTAAGCATTTGTCATCTATTCCTATTCTGAATCTAGGCACTCCCTTGCCCAGCTGATGGTTTGAACACATTTGGTGTATTGACACCAAGCTCTCATCCCCTAGCCTTATGAGCTTTTCATATGGCGAGCACCATCCTGATTAGATCTAAATGCAGCGGCACCCTCTCCCTAACTACGCAATCTGATACAACTACCAAATGTTCAGAGGACACCCTTGTCACCATGCCTCACTCTTCCCAGACCAGAGCTGCATGCTGGCCAAAAAACCTAGCCAATGACTCTCCCTGTCAGGCTCCCCTCTCCACAATCCACTCCCCTCTTCCCTTTACTCACTCCCTTCCTCACTCCCCTCTACACCCATCCTACTTCACCCGCCCACCTTCATCTTGTTGTCTAAAACCCACTCCCCCGGTGTCCCCACACCTCCAGGAACAGGGCGGCACACTGGAGGTCTACTGTCCAGAACATCAGCACCTCCAACCACACCTCAGTCCAATGTCTCACTAACCCACACCCCCTTCAGACAACCGGGCACTAGCCCCCGGGCACCATTCGACCCTCCAGCCCTCTACACCAACTCCCAGTACCCCCAACTCGTGCTTCACCTCCCCAAGTGCAGCGCAGGTTGCCCTGGCTAGCACAACTCGCTCAACATCCCCAAACTACCCCCTAAACACACTGTACTTGCTTCCTTGCTCTCTTTGCCTCCCTGCTAAAACCCCATCTCCTACCAGCACCCCACATAACCAGCCACCTCCTCTCCAGGAAATGCTGACTTACCTCCCCCACCCACCTGCCAATTACCAACCCCCCTCCCTATACCACAACTCCCCACACTGACCTCCCCAGACCATCCTTCCGTCCGCGTCTCTGCTGACAAACAAGCTAGCCACTCTCTCCATCCCCAATCCTTCCTTACACCAGCTTTTCTGCATGCTCATTAATGCCATCTTTGATCTTATTTCCAACGAGAACCCCGACATCCTATTCATCACAGAAACATGGTTCACAGACTATGAAACGATCACACACACAAGTTTCCCCTCTCCCCAAGCCCCCTCCCTGACTACTCTCGGTTGTACAAAATAGATCCAACAGAGCAGGTCTACTAGCCATCCTCAAACACCTTGAAGTCATATCCAATGAGAATCTACCCTTTAACACTGATTGTGAATCCTTACTAGTAAAGATCTGCCTTCTCCCCTCGCTCACCCACAGCTTCCCACTCTTATATAGGCCTCCAGGTTCTAACAAGAACTTTGCTGACTCCCCCTGTGACTCCCTATCAGCCACCCTAACCCAGCATCCATCTCTCAGTAGAGTAGGAGACTTCAATGTCTGGTTTGATGTCCCCACCAACCCGATCTCTCACTGACAACTTGGAAGTTCTTAGTTTGACACAGCCGACTTCCCTCTTGATTCACACTGCAAGGCACACCCTCGAAGCCTTATTCGGCACATCGGACCAAATCTCCATCCTCCCTCGCCTGCTAATCTAGACGAACCACTATGCTATATTCTCCAGCATGGGGTCTGGCATGGATTCATATGCTCATGAATATTCCCTGTCGTCCAGCTGGGAATCCTCAGTAAAAGAAAAAAGTTTCACTTTTGCTTTAAAACTGTATTTCTCCTCCAAACCAATCACTGTCCTCTGGGTCATACTGCCCCATCCAATGACAGATCGCTCCCTAAGCTCCATACCTGGGTCCATCTTCAGACTGTTACTGTACTCTTCAGTGTTGGGGGTCCTCTTGGTGCTCTCCAAGCTTATTTCCTAATATTTTGTGTTTTTTGGTAAAATGTGAATGTTTTTGACTGATTTTTGGATTTATTGTTTGACTGGAGGTAGACTACCAGCAGCAGAGATCCGCTGTCAGTGGTGATGAAACTACATCAAGGCTCTCATGTCTTTTTCATGTCCTCTTCAAACTCTGCGCGAAGTGTGGACTAAGTAATGTTTTCGTGGAAGATCGACACCACAGTTGTCTTTACTGCCTTCATCCGGGCCATGATGAGGAAGGATGCAAGATCTGCCGGGGGTTTTCGAAGAAGACCAAGAAGGACTGCTACAGCAGGCTGGTGGTGTGGTTGAAATCTGGTAAGGCCTGTGTCTCGGTGGCCTAACACCCGTGGGGTGCAAAAGAAGGCAAGGCCACTCACCATTGATGCACTGGGTTCACCGCTGCTGCGGGCCCCGGCTCGTGAAGGTCAAGATTGCCACCACAGTCAAAGCGACCACTACTCCGCATATGTCCTTACCGACACAGCGCAAGGTAACTGCCATGGCTTTGGCAAAGACCCCCCCAGGAAGGGGAAATCGCCCCCCCCAGAATTCTCAGGAGAGGGAAGGGGAGTAGGGCTCCAACGATCCCTAGGAAGGGTACAGGACAAGGAGCTGAACAGTGTGTGCCGGGGCACATCTATACTAGCCCCCATGAGGGTGACAACCTGCCTGAGGGCTACTATTCAGACCATGAAGGGGGTCAGCGACCCTTGTTGGGGGATGGGTATACCAGCCTGGAGCCTCCTCACTCCTTCTACACCTCAGCACAGGGACGTTTCATTGGCCATTCTGGCCATGATGCACATGCTGGTATCAGATATTCACCAGAGAATGCCGCCCACACCGGGCCCTGCTCTGTCTAGAAGTCCTCCAAGACAGCCTTCTGGAAGCCCTTTTAGGTGCAAAGGCAAATCAAAGGACCTTGCTGGTCCAAGTCACCAACTAACAGGGCATCCAGCCACGCACACAGACACAGGCACGGATATGGTGGCTACGGTATAAGCTGGGCTCGATTCTGGACTTCCAGATGACAAGAAGGCAGTATCTTTTGAGCTTTTCCACAAAGGGGGAGGGGGGGTTGTGGACTCAGACCACACCATCACAGTGGTGGTGGACATCGTGGACACCGTACTCCATCAGATGGGAACCGGAGTGTCTCTCAATCGACAGGGATGGCTTAAAGCTACCAACTTCAAGACAGACTTTCAATCTAAGGTGTTAGACATGCCATTCGATGGGGAAAACCTGTTTGGCAAGACAGTTGATGAGTCAAGACTGACAGACGGCACGTTCACTGGGTACCCTGCATCAACATTGGTTGTCATTTTGTTTCACAAGAGCAAAGCCCGGCATGTCCTCCCATTCCTTATCGGCAGCCTTCCCGCTCCATGATGCAAGGGGCGTTCAGGGGTCGCTTGCAGGCATACGGCAGCGGAGGACAGCCCGGTGCTGCTGCAGGGCAGGGCCCCTGCACTGAAACAGGTGTTCTTGTATTCCCCCTGTAGCTCAACAAGAGCCGCCTGTGGCTCAGCTATTGAAGGAGGTCCATGTAATGCCAAAAAAGGGGGTGATTAGAACCTGTTCCTAAGCACTTTCACGTCTCTGGGGTGTACTCCAGGTACTTTCTGGTTAGAAAGAAGACAGGACGGTGGAGGCCGATCCTGGACCTGCAACGCCTCAACAAGTACTTGAAGTTCAGGATGCTCATGTTGCAGCACGTGCTCGGCCAACTGGAGGAAGGAGACTTCCTGGTGTCTCTGGACCTGGAGGACCCCTACTTCCATGTCCCCATTCATCAGAAGCACCACAAGTTCCTGTGGTTCATTGTCCAGAGGCGACGCTATCAGTTCAAGGCACTTCCCTTCAGCCTGCGGGTCTTCACAAAGTGCTTGGCTCCATTGGTGGCCATTTTGTCTCAAGGGCATCCATTTCTTCCCTTACCTGGACGATTGGCTAGTTGGTCCCATTCCCATGCTCTGGTGAGCCAGCACACAGCAAGGGCTGTGTGTTTGCTGACCGATGTGGGATTCTCCATAAATTATCCTAAGTCCTGCTTGGAGCCATCGCCGAACGCTCTGTTTCTGGGAGCCCGACTGTCCGGTCCGATAGCACAGCGAGTAGAGTGCTCACTTTGACATCTGTGCAGAGCCTGCTGATGCAGGTTCGAATCCTGGCAAGGCCAAACTCAGCCTTTCATCCTTCCAAGGTCAATACATGAGCACCACACACCATGGGTAATAATATGCAGCACTCAGATACCTGAGGGTTTGTAGCGCTATATAAATGCTACATTTATTATTATTATTAACACAGTGACTTGCCTGGCATCACCCTTGGACGAGACGGTGGTAGCCTTCCTAGGGAAGATGCAGTGCCTGCCATTGGCGCGGTTGGCTACTGTGCAAGCTGCAAGTCTCTGGGCATGATGACGTCCTGCATCAACCTTGTCCTCCTGTGCAGGTGATGCTTCTCCAGCAGTTTCTGGATGCGAGGTGGCTGCAAGTCCCGGCATCCTGGACAGACAAGATCACCATCAACGAGGAGTTCTGACAAGCAATACAGTGGTGGGGCATATGCTCTGATCTCATGCAAGGGCCTCCATTCCAAGTCCCTCATTAACAGGAGACGGTCACCAAAGACGCTTTTCTGGAAGGTTTGGGAGCTCAACTGGACAGTAGCACGCCAGAGACTTCTGGCTGCCAGAAGAAAAGACACTTCACATCAACCCCCTGAAGCTCCAGGCCGTCTTCTGGACCCTCAAGTCCTTCTCGCTATCGCTGAGGGGCAACGTGGTGAGGATCTTCAGACAACACCACCACCATGTTCTACATCCAGAAGAAGGGCAGGCTTCACTCTCCAAGGAGGCCCAGTATCCCATTCATCAGGACATGGTTTATCGTACCCTTTTCACCTGGTGGGCACCAAGAACACCATTGCAGACTCGCTCAGCAGGGAGCTACGGTCTTGCCACGAGTGGGAGCTTCACCAGGACCAGGTGGATCTTCTATTGCACAAATGGAGTCAGCCCAGGATCGACCTTTTCGCGACTGTGACAAATTCCAACTATCAGAAATTTGCCAGCAGGTTCTTACAGCCGAGGAGCATGGGGGATGCCTTCTTGTTCCTGTGGGAGGGACTTTTCCTCTGTTTTTCCTCTGAGCCCACTCCTGCTACGAGTGATCAACACACTCCGTGTCACTGCAGGATGATACTTGTCACTCTGGCGTGGCTGCAGCAAATTTGGTATCCAGACCTGCTATGTTTGTCGGCGGTTCCGTCCATCAGGCTGCCACTACTTCCGGACTTTCTTTCCAGAGAAGGAGCGATTCTGTATCACGACCCAGCATTGCTGAACCTCGAGGCCTGGCTCCTACAGCCCTAGAGTCTGGACATTTTTCTTTACCTGCAGAGTGTAAAGACATCCTGGCCAATGCCAGGACCTCTTCAATGTTGACGTGCTACGGCCGTAAGTGGAAGCGTTTTTCCGTGTGATTACGGGCTCAGAAGATTACCCCTCTGCATGTCCCAGCTCCTTCCATACTGCTTTCCTTGGCCAAGGCTGGACTGGTCATGCCTCTATCAAGGTGCACCTGGCTGCCATATCCGGTTTAACACCAGGGCACCGAGTAGGCCTTCTCTGTGGTCGCATAGGAGTTCCTCCAAGGATATTCAGAAATTTTCCACCGGAAGGCTCCTGCCCCAGCTTGGGAGCTCAATATGGTCATGACTAAGCTCATGGGGGCACCCTCTGAGCCGATGCATCAGGCCCCGCTCAAATTTCAATTGTGGAAGATGGCGTTCCTCGTGGCGATCACCTCGGCTAGGAAGGTTGGGAAGATCCAGGCCCTGTCATGCAAATGGTCATGCTTGTCCTTCCATGCTTCAAGGGTGGTACTGCGTACACACCCGACCTTTATGCCAAAGGTGCTGTGGGAGTTCCACCTCAATGAGCCTTTGGTGTTGCCGGTCTTCTTCCTGAATCCAGCATCGCCAGCGCAGAGGGCCTTGCATTCACTGGACATTGCTTGTGCCTTGAAATTCTACGTGGCACGCCTGAAGAGCTTTCGGAAGGCTTCTCAGCTGTTTGTACCTGTGAATTGCGGAAAGGCCTTGTGGAAGGCTTCAGTCTCCAGGTGGCTCTGCGGCTGCATCATGCACTGTCATCGGCTGGCTATCAGGCCACTGCGCCCCTCCTCGACATCTGCAGGGCTGCTACGTGGAGGTTCACACACAATTTCTCGAGGTTCTACTGCGTCGACAAATTCCAGGGAGGAGTTCCAAGTCGGCCAAACGGTGCTACGCAACCTGTTCATTTGAGGTGAGTCTGTTCGAGGGATGAGTGTTTGTTGCTTCTGTTGAGCCTTGCTACCTTCCGTTGTTGTGTATATGTACTGCTGTGTAATCGTTATTCATGAGCATGTGAATCTATGACAGAGCCCATGCTGACCAAGGTTTAATTTACTTTTGTTCTACAGCATGGATTCACATTCGATCCCTCCCTCTTCCCCTCTGTGGCACTTCTTGGTTCATACTGCCACTTTGTCCTTACCAAATCTGAGATGGCCACCAGGGCTGGAGCTTGGGGAGAGGACTGCTATTAGATGGGGGCAGTATGACCCAGAGGGCAGCAATTGGTTTAGAGGAGAAATACAGTTTTAAAGTGAAAGTGAAACTGTTTTTTCTTTTACAGAGGATTCCCAGCCTGACTGGGAATATTCATGAGCATGTGAATCCATGCTGGAGAACAATAGTTACAGGTAAGTAACTTAAACCTTCTTCTCCCTCATGCATCCTTCCCTCGGCTGACCAGCCAACTCCACTACCCCTGCCGTCCCTCTCTGCAATAAAGTTGTCATAAACCCTGATCTGGCCAACTCCCTCCTAAACACACTTCCAGACCCCCCACCCCAGGAAGGTGTGAGAAACCTGAAGGTGTCTCACCCTCTAGTACCAGAGATCTGTCATCCAGGTGGCCAGGACACGGCCATCGCTATTGGATCCAGTTCCTGGGGGTCGACCAGTGAGGGAGGATCACCTGAATGGGGTGGGGGGGTCAGTCTTCGGGGAGTGGAAGTGGGATTCCGACAGGTGAGACGCTGTACCCCCTTCCTTAGAACACCTTTTCCTCATCCTACCCCACAGGATATTTAGAAGCCCTGTCCCCCCCCCCCTACTTTCTGACACAAACACTATCTTACACTGTGAAAATCAACAGGCCGTTTACCTGACATGTCCCAATACAAGGGTCAGGCAGAGTCAGGCAACTGAAAATATCTAGACACACCTGATGGCCCTTTCCCTTCACCACAGGGATAAAAGGTGGAGCACAAGAACACACTTTGAGCAAGGAAAAATGCATGAGGAAGCAGCTATTCCAGGACTGCAGTTCACATGGAGGAGAAAGGCGGCAAGACCTGAAAAGACAAGGAGGGAATTGCCCTTGCCCTTTTCGACTCAGACCTGCAAAGCCTCCGTGAAAGGAATCATATGACCGGGAACTACAGCTGGCGTGTGGTGTAACAGATGTCAACGGTACACAGGACCTTCCTGCACTGATAACAAAGGCAGGGACGCACGCTTGCTACCGTGGTACCGTTCTTGACTCCAGAGAAAACAAACGCCAAGGAGATCAACACAGCCAGTGAGTCGGAGGGAGAACCAATATTAAACCTGACTGCGTTGAGCAAAGGTTGCAAACAGCAAAATAATATGAATTGAAAGTACTTGTGAAAAAAGAATTTGTGTGTTACTGGACTTTTAAGAATGCCGAGGGAAAGACAAGCTGCAGAAAGGTCCGGTGCCACGTAGGTGCTCATTCGAAAGATTGTGGCTGATGGGCCCCTCCCCCCTCTTTTGGTGAAACTAAAAATACCAAGAGGCCCTAACAGAGCCTGACGTAAGAGCTCAAAGTGGTCATACAAAGGACGAGTAAAACCCCTTGTACAATCAAGTCTTTCACACATGGTTAAAAGGAAAGCTAAGGGAAGTGAACCCGCATTGTGATAAAGAAATATAAACTGTGTGTCTGGCAAATGTGAACCCAGCTGAGGGATGCCTGCAAGTCTGGGTGAAGCAGAATAACCCTGTGAACAGTGTGTTGACAAGAGTGAACCCGGCTGAGGGATGGCCACAGTGAATTGTTTAAAAAGACATTGAGACTTTTGAACACTACAGGTAATATTATTTTGAGTGAAAGGCTGTTGTGAACCCGACAGAGGGAGGCTAACATTCAAGGAAAGATTGGAGCCCGGTTGAAGGGGATTCAGGGGTGAAGAGTCATCACTCAAAGTAAAATAATACAGAAAGGAACTTAGTTTTGTTATTGTTGACACATCAGGCCCTTGGAGGCAAGAGACTTCATGTGAAAGAGACTTGGGCACACAAGGTCCTGATATCGCTGAAAATAACTGTAACTTTGTGCTGGAGAAGCCGAGGTGTGTTGTGCTCAGGTGTCCTGCCTTGTCCCTGCCTTGTCCCGTGCTCAAAATGGAGGGAAGGGAGACCCCAGCTATACCATCCTGTTTTAGCATTTTGTGAACACTTATTTCTTTTCTGGTGAACATTATACCACACTATTTTGTAACTTGGCAGTAAGGATTGGCAATAGTTTATTTTTAGTATATGTCCATTTTATTTGACAAGATGCCAGTAGGACTGCCTTATTATTATTTGATGGTTGTAGCTTGCTCCCATTTTAGATTTAGGTTGGGCATTTTCTCACCCATTTATGCAGTTTAATGAACACCCTTTAACTGTGATCACTTCTGTCTGTCTTTACTGTTGCCACTATGAGTTCCTTACAAAGGACACCCTTCCATTGATCTCTTCGATCTTTGGCTCACCAGCACCCTGATCCCCCTTCACGCCGACTAGATGCACCGCTCAGAGATCAGGCCCCATTCCGAAGTGGTACACACCCTCCCTCAAATCCCTTAAAAGCCTTAAGCATCGCCTAGAGCCAACTTGGAGGACAAACCCCTCACCTCAAAACAAAACCGCATTTGCAAGATTGAATAGGGCCTACCTGAATGAGATGGGAACAGCCAAAAAAACCTTATACAGAAACCAAATCTCTAAATCCAATAACCCGAGCAGGGAACTCCACAAAATCTTTGCTGAATTGAAGACTCCAAGCTGCTCAACCCCTCCCCTACCACAACCTTTTTGTGACACACTATCTGAGCACTTTCACAACATTGCTATTGATACATGCACCATCCTCTCCAAACTAGCTTTGGGCACTGTCCCCCCTTTCCGCCCTGTCCTATCCCCCACTTGACCACTCGGCCAGTCCTCTCCTTGTTCACGCGCTAAGCCGGACCGCTGGCTCCCCTGGCGATCCCTATTCTGCTGCAATAAAAAAAATACATAAAAAAGAGAATCCTAACTTCAACTTGTGCTATCAATGTTGCTTGGGCCATTATTAACAAATCTAACATCTGGTATATTCCCTGAGGCCTTCAAAACCTCTGTCAAGCCCCTTCTCAAAAACCCTCTCTCAACCCCCTCTTCCTTCAAACTACTGACCCGTCGGAACACTCGCTTCATTGCTTAACTCCTAGACCACACTGCTTACAAGCAACTCGGCCTATTCACAGAAATCAACTTGCTCCTCGAACCAGCCCAATCGGGCTTCAGACCCCTTTGAGGAACCAAATCCTCTTGTGTCTATCTGGGATGATCTAAAAAGAACAGCAGACTCGGAAAGATGCGTTGCACTCCTCCTCCTTGATCTATCTGCTGCTTTTGACACCATTGACCACTCAATTTTCAGGGACAGGTACCACTCACTAGGCATCAGAGTCTCTGCTCTAAAATGGATGTTGTCGTTCTTTTCTGATTGATCACAAATCATGGTCCTTCCCGCCCCTCACCCTGTACCAATAGGGGTCCCTCAGGAAGCCTCCTTATCACCCCTCATCTTCAATCTCTACCTCAGCCCACTACAGGCACTCGTCTGCTCTCACAACCTTTCATGCTACAACTATGCAGATAACGCCCAAATCATTTTCAATATCCCCAAAACATCCCCCTGACCTCTCCTGCCTCTGCAATTGACCACTGGATGACAGCCATCCACCTTCTCATCAACCCTGGCAAAACTGTAATCGTACTGTGCGGGAAAACATCTCTCATCTGCCAACCGATACCCTGGCCTCACGCCCTGGGAGCCCCACCTGCAGCTGCCACATCTGTAAAATCCTGCATGCACAATGAGCTCAGAGCTATCACTCTCCCATCACATCAACTAAGTGTCCAGAACTTGCTACTTCTACATCCTAAGGTGAATCTTCCCTTCCTTATCTCTCCTACCCACATTGACTCTCTGCAACACTTTCTATCATTTTCTCCTGTTTAGACAGTGCCAACTCCCTCTATCTAGGTGACCCAGCTCATCGGCTCAGGAAACTCCAACAAAACAAATACTCTGCTGCAGACTCCTCCTCACCCTTACACCCCTCTCTCCCCCCCCCCCCCCCAAGAACATTTCATCCCTGTCCTCCAAATACTGCACTGGCCCTTTATCGGCCGACAGGCCACCTTTAAAGCCATGTGCATCACACACAGCGTCCTCCATAATACTGGACCACTTTCTACCAACCTACCAGATCCCTCTGATCAGGCTTGGCACTTATTCTTGTAATCCCCTCCCCCTCACATCTCACCAGAATGGGATGAATCCTCCTCTATCCAAGCCCGCTCCATCTGGAACTCCCTTCCACTACACATCCGCCTCCACCAAAAAACATGTCCATTTCCTGTGACATCCTGAAACATGTAGTGGAAGTCCCCCATATCCATCATCCTTCCACAGCACCGTTCCCTACCTACAATGTAGCTCTGCAAGGTGTAGTTTAACATGGATCAGCCCAGATATCTCCATACCCCTAGCAACGCCGCCATCTCAGAACTCCACCCAGGTACATGATCTGACACCTCCAGGCAGCGCCGGCTGGGATCGCGGTGGCCCGCCCTCGCAAACTGGCAACCGGAGACCACTATCCACACAACTCAGTAATCTGCCGATTACGCACATGCCGACTAGCCATTTGGACTAGGTAAGACCTATTGCCATTCCGCAATCAGAAACATGGCCACGCTCTACTAGGCGGAAGCAGTCTGTAATTGCGGCGGCCCCCCAATGGGATACCTGCATCCCTCTAGACAGTGCACATCAAGCACCAACAGTCCCACAAGCAAATAGACAAACCCCCTGCAATCGCTCGTGCGCCTGGCCTCCTCTGCACCCTTCCACTTGTCTGACCTCTTATAAGGCCCATTGTAGTACAGCCAGCCAGCCTAACTGCTTACCTCGGTCTAAGCTCACACGCATTCTAAGCCTTAAGACATCCTTCTTACCTGAACACTGCATTAGGATAACTTATCCTCCGCGCTGTCCTCTCCCATTACACCTAGAAGACCCTTGACTTGAACCACTCTGCTGCGCTTATATGTATGAGTATTGCCAGCGAATTGCAACTAAAGATAAAACGGTAGCCTTGATAACGCTTCTAGAAGACAGTAAAACGACTGGCCTATCGCCTACAGAAAGCATTATGATAACTTGTTCATGACGCTTAGAAGTAGTGGACCTAGAGGACTGCCTCACACGGACAACCTGACCAAACAATGGCACCAACAACAAAGCTCCATCCGAGCCTCAAAGTATGTATAAATGCACCACTTTGGTGGACATCTGCCACAGGCATGGCTACCCCCACACGGTCACCAGAATGCAGTGATGACCTACAACACATTCAGTCTAGCTGGGCACATAACGGTTTTGCCTCCTCACAACAAACTAAGCCTCAACACCTCTGCCATTATATTACAGTGATGACCTATGACAAGATATGGTCCAGCTGGACACAGTCTCTTGCACTCACTCTCCTGACCTCCCTCAGCACCCGCCTACATGCCTGATATCTTGTGTTGCTTAATGGAGCCCGGCCAGCCCACCTACTACCTTATCTTGGCCAAAATGCATACATGCATGCATGCTAAGCCTTTATGAGAACTTTCTCGTATGGGGCTGTGGTCCCCTAGGGCATTCCCACCACAAGTGTGTTGAGACCATAGTTATGGGAAAAGGCACTATATAAATGACTACAATACAATACTCTTAGACCAGGCGGGTCTCGGCCGTATATACACAAAGTTGGATCTAAGACGCGTACAACCTGGTGAGGATTCACCCTGGGGACGAGTGGAAGACCGCTTTCAGTACTAGTTTCGTGCATAAAAGAGTATCTTGCAATGCCCTTTGGGCTGTGTAATACCCCGTCTGCATTCCAACTATTCCTAAACATTTATTTTTAAGGACATTCTGGACTTTTATTTCGTGATTTACCTAGATGGCATTTTGATCTATTCAGCTACATATTCGGAACAAGTAGAACATGTCCGAGAAGTACTTGGATGCCTTTTGAAATACTAGCTGTATGCCAAACTCTCAAAGTAGCTTTCATCAAGATCGTATTGCATACTTGGGGTATATCTTATCCCCACAAGGAGTTGAGATGGATCTGCCAAAGAGTGGCCTGAACCCAAGACCGTTAAGGAACTCCAAAGGTTCTTGGGTTTTGTTAACATTTATTGATGATTCATCCCGCAGTAGAATTCTGTGTTGCTTGCCTTAACTAAACTCTTGAAGAAGGTATCTGCTTTCTTATGGACACCCAACGGGCAATACTACCGCTCAAGGTAGATGTTATCGTCGGCTCCAGTGTTACGCCTGCCAGATCAGACCACCATATTTGGTAAAGGCAGATGCATTGGATTGTGCCGTAGGAACATTTGCTGCTGCAAAAAGACCTGAACATTTTGCTCTCTCATCCCATTGCCTATCATTCACAGACCTAGTCTTCGATGGAATGCAACTACAGCATTTTTTGAGAAGGAACTTCTTGCCATCATAGAAGCCTTCATGACCTGCTATCATTCTTTTAAAGAGGCCAGGCAGCCCATTAATTTTGTTGATCATTGGAATTTAGAATTCCTTAAAAGTGCCAAAGCCATGAACCAGCGGCAAAACCGCTGGATTCATTTTTTTTGTTCTTGCTTTGACTTCGTTGTAACTCATAAACCCGGACATCTGAACACTAAGGCTGACACATTATCACGGATGTTCAATGAACCAGTAGAAGGACTCCTGTTTATTTCACCTTATAAGATAATTTTGGCCATCCAATCTTCTATCCAGTCTTGAGAATGGACTTTTGGAGGAAAACAGGAAAATGTTTTTGGAACAATCTAATCATAAGGAAACAAACTAATTGTTATACCAATCTGGCTGTCTCTGGTTACCTACACTGGAAAACAAGTTACACACTCTCAGATGGTGCCACGACATGCCAGGTGCAGGTCACGTTGGGGTCCATAATACACAAAGGAAACTTGAAAGATGTGTCTGGTGTGACTCCTTGAGAAAAGATGTAGATTATATTTGCGATGCACAGCCAAAACACCTAGAGGAAAATCCATAGACTTATTGCATCCCTTGCCTCTCCCGGAAGGACCATGACACACCTACACTATGGATATTATTACAGAATTACCCCTAGTTGAAGGAAACAGTGATATTAATGGTTATTTAGTTTTTTACTAAAATGCAACATTTTATAAATGTTCCCAGGGTTCCTATGCACCTTTTCTGGCTCAGACCTTCATACACCATATATTCCAACTACATGGAATACCCAGTCATTGTTTTAGACAGGAGTTTGCAATTAATTTCCCTTTTTTGGCGAATGTTGAGTCAACTATTGGGCATGATTTACATTTTTGTTCTGCTCACCATGCTCATAGTGATGGGAAGATGGAGCGGGCCAATCAGACCTTAGGAGAGTACTTCTGTTGATATATCTCGTATTATTCCAGAAATTGGGTGTCATGGTTATGGTTGGCTAAATTTGCTTTCTTCGCTCCAAGATGCACCTTGTCATGTCTCTGGCGGTTTCCATTGGAATTCTTTGCCTGTGCAGATACAGCTGGGTACTTTGATACCCACAGCCACGGCTCTGATAAGGAATCTGCGGGAAGGAATGAGGAATGCTAAGAGGCATTTTAAACAGGCACAGGAAACCTCCAAACATTTCACAGATGGAAGGAGGAAAACAAGGTCCACTATATTTGCTTGGGAACATGGTCTGGTTGTCCACTTGTAGTATTCAAATTCCCTCGTGTACAGAAACTCAAACCTCGATATATTGGCCTGTTTCCTATTCAAAAAGTGAGTAACACGGTTCTCCTAAAACTCACCTTTCCTGGAACCTATAAGATACGTTTAGTGTTTCATATTTCTCCAGCATGGGCCCTGACATGGATTCACAAGCTCATGAACATTCCCCGTCATCATGCTGCGAATCCTTGGTAAAGAAAAAATCAGTTTCAGTTTAATTTCTGAACTGTCTTTCTCCTAACAACCAATCACTGAGCTCTGGGTCATACTGCCCGAGCCAATGACTGCCCTCCACCTAATCCCCTCCTCTGGCAGCCATCTTCAGATTTTTACGGCACGCTCAAGTGTTGGGAGTCCTTGTATTAGCTTTCGATCTTTTACTGTGTTTTTTCGCTTTTTGGAAGAGTTTTACTCTATTTTTCAGTAAATCGGGCCTTGTGCTCCATCGATCAACCTTCCGATTAACGGGGACACATTTTTCGGATTCTTCAGTGCCACTCGAGGGTGAATTTTCGTTGAGTTTCTTCTTGGAGGCTTCCAGAAGATTCTTCAGGTCAACGCCACCAGGACCATGTTGGAGGAGGAGTAGGGGGATTCAGGCCCCCTGTTCAGACTTTGCCCCGACTGTGGCTTGGGTAATGTCTTTTCCGACGACAAGCATTCCCAGTGTCTTTATTGCCTGTACCCGGCGCACGTGGAGGAAGACTCTGCGTGTTGCCAGGAGATGCTGTCTCACATAATGAAGGATTGGCATAGGCGACTGAAGGAGCGGCTCCAGGCCAAGGCCCCTGCTCAGGGTGGGTCCCAGCAGCATGCCTCGCCCGATTTCAAGAAAGCTGAGCGGGCTTCTAAGACCCCCGCTCCTGCGGGGGTCCAACAGAAGGCTAAGCACTGCAAGTCCACTGCCCCAGGGAGTGCCATTGTGGCAGCTTCCCCGGTGGCCAGGGCGCGTCCGACGTCTCCAGCGACTTCAGTCGCCTGTCAGCATTCAGGAACATCAGTCAAGAGGAAGTCAGACCATCCGGGCAAACTCAAGGAGAAGCCCAAGAGCGACCTGCCGGAGAAGGCCAAGGGGGATCGGTGCGCGGACCCTCCCCCCTAAAGAGAAGGCCAAGCAGGCCAAAGTACATCCAACGAAGGCCCAGCCTTCCATCGAGGGGGTGGTGGTGTCTCTCGCGAAGGCCGCCGAGACGGCTCCGCAAGGCGCAACCCCTAAGGCCAGGGTATCTCTTCCTCCCAAGAGGGAGGCTGCGTTCCGGCCCATAGAGAAGACCCCGGAGAAGAACATGCCAGTCATCTCTCTGAGACCTTCCCCTCTGGAAGTGAAGAAAGGGGGGAGGTGCAGTGGCCCTCCAGTGTACGAATATCTCCTCTGAGGAGGAGCTTGTCTGCCTGCAAACCATCCAGGAGGAAGAGGATATACGGAACAGGCCCTACGACAAGAGCACTGACGGCGAGGATACCGTCGAGGAAGAGCAGCAAGGCGACTAGATCCTGGGTGCCATGCCGGTGCCCAAGCTGCCTTATCCGCCTCCACCTCAGCTGTCACCCCCGCCTCAACTACCTCCTAGAGACCTGTCGGTGGACATGCTCTCTGCACCGCATACTCTGGTTTCTGAGATACAGACAATGATGCCTATTGCGCCGGTGACGGCCGACCCCCTGGCAACAGAGGAACCACTGGCCAAGAAGCGGAAGGGGCACCCTCCTCCTCCCTACCACCCCTCCCCTGAGGGATGAGACGGACCTGGATACGGCAACGACGACGGGCACGGACGACCACAGTGGGATAGGGGACCTTCCGTCACCTCCCCCCAGCATCCTCCCCACTGGACGAGATCTGCTTTTTTCACTCGATCTCCAGAGCTCTTCCAGAATGAGGGTTTCTTATACCAGCACTGCGAGGCGAAGAGAAAGACCATCCTCTCTGTCCCACTTCTGGATGACATTTGGGACGAGGGACTGTCCCTCATGAAGAACCCTTCTACGGCCCCAGCATAGAGGGATCGCCTGGAGAAGAAGAACGGGGTGCCGGACTCTGCGCCCAAGTACTTGCCGGCCCAACTGTCGCCGGACTCTCTGGTATCGGCTGCAGTCAAGAAGTCATCGGGTGCTTCTTCCTCTGCAGCGTCCACCCCTCCGGACAGCGAGGGGAAGAAATTGGATGCCATGAGATGATGGGTTATCTACTCTGCGGCCACTACCATTAAGACCGCCAAACCCCTTGCCATCGTAGCACGCTTCGACCGCTAGCTATGGTCCAAGATAGCCCCCATCCTGGACTTCCTCTCTGATGACAAGAGGTCAGAAGTGTTGGAGATTCTGCAGGGAGGCGAGGTGGCATCGGACCATACTATCACGGTGGCCATGGACATCGCTGATGCGGGGTTCCGCCAGATGGGCAAAAGTGTTTGCCTTCGTCGTTGTGGCTGGCTCAAAGCCACCAACTTTTGTCAGGATGTTCAGACAAGGGTGTGGACATGCCCTTTGATGGAGATAACCTCTTCGGGAATGCTGTAGATGAGTCTCTGCAGGCCAACAAGGCTGACACAGAGACGGCACGTGCCCCGGCCACTCTTCAGTAGCGGCAGCTGTCCTTTCGGCCCTCGGGAGGCAAGTCCCAAGGAGCTTTCAAAGGTTTCGGCGGGAGCTCTTCTTCCTACTGCCAGCCCTCCCGCTCCTTGGCCCAGGAGACCAACAGGAGCCGTTCCAAGGCTTTCAGAGGAGGATGTTGTCATAGACGGGGACCCCCAGGGTGGCCCTTCAATATCCAAGCAGGACTGAACCAGCCATGGTGTCGGACCCCCACCCGTGCACCCCGGTGGGAGGCCGGCTGGCAAACTTTCTCAGCGTGTGGAAGACCATATCCACTGACCGTTGGTTGCTGGACACGCTCACCCACGGACCCACCTTGGAATTTCAACTGAAGTGTCCCAGAATACCACCTGTGGCCCAGCGGGAAATTCACGTCCCACTGCTGCCGCTAGAGGTGCGGGCCATGTTAAAAAATGGCACGATAGAGCTTGTCCCAAAGAGGCTCCATTGCTCTGGAGTGTACTAAAGGTACTTCCTCGTGAAAAAGACAGAGGGTTGGAGGCCCATCCTCGACCTCCTTCAACTGAACAAATATGTCAATTCTGCATGGTCACTCTTCAGCACCTGCTCGGACCACTTGAAGAGGGAGACTTTGTCGTCACTGGACTTGGAGGATGCATACTTTCACATTCCAATCCACAAGGGACACCGCAAGTTTCTATGCTTCGTCATTCAGGGGAAGCATTACCAATTCAAGGCCCTCCCCTTCGGCCTGAAGTCAGCGCCAAGGGTCTTCACCAAGTGCCTGGCGCTGGTGGCGGCGCATCGGAGACTGCAAGGGATTCACGTCTACCCTTACTTGTGCGACTGGCTCATCCCGGCCAGTTCGAAGGTCATCACAGTCGACCACACGGAGGGGACCGTCTGCCTACTGATGCATCTGGGGTTCTTGGGGAACTATGCAAAGTCCTGCTTGACTCCATTGCAGGATGCATGGTTTCTAGGATCCCGACTCAACAGTGTTGTGCCTGACGTCGCCATCGGAAGAAAGGATGGTGGCCATCTTGGGCAAGGTGCAACGGCTGTTAGCACTGAAGATTGCCACTGTGCGGACCATCAAGTCTCTGCTCAGCATGATGTCGTCATGCATCTATTTCATCCAACTCTGCAGGCTTCGGATGCGTCCATTGCAGGAGTTCCTCGACATCCATTGGATACAAGTGTCTGGAAGCTTCCAGGACAAGATCACACTCGACAAGGGGTTCCATCGAGCGATAAGGTAGTGGGGAGTGCGCTCTCACCTGTAGACACACAGAAGATTTCCAGACCCCACCACACCAGGAGACAGTCACGACGGACACTTCCATGGAAGGATGGGGGGCTTACACCGGAAGGCTCCACACCAGAGGCCTGTGGCTGTCGGAGAAGTGATTGCACATCAAAGTGCTGGCGCTTCATGCAGTGTTTTGGGCCCTCAAGTCCTTCCTTCCGTCCCTCAAGGGCAAGGTGTTGCAAATCTTCACGGACAATACCACCACACTGTTTTACATCAGGCAGCAGGGGGTCACCAGATTCCCAGCACTCTCCAAAAAGGCGCAGGACATATGGCACTGGGCCATCGCCCAATGGAAGTTCCTCATTCCATTTCATCTGGCAAGAGTAAAGAACACTGTCGCCGACTCCCTCAGCAGGGAGCTGCGATCGTACCATGAGTGGGTACTTCGGCAAGATCAAGTGGACCAGCTGTTCCTCAGAGGGGGCAGTCCCCAGATTGATCTGTTTGTGACGGCAACAAACACCAAGTGGAGGAGGTTCACCAACAGGTTTCCCCAGCCGGGGAACCATGGGGGACGCATTCTCATTCCCCAGGGGGCAGCCTGATTCTGCATCTCTTCCCTCCATTGCTTCTTCGACTCATCAGTCAACTCGGATGGTCCTGGTCCAGGATGATCCTTGTTGCACCAGTGTGGCCCGGGGCAGATCTGGTACCTGCACTTTCTCAGCATGTCAGCGTCCCCTCCAGTCAAGCTTCCGGTGGTCGCAGATCTTCTCACCAGAGAAGGAGGCGCATTTCTGCACCACGACCCAGGATCACTGAGCCTCAAGGCGTGGCTCCTGCAATGTGAGTTTGGGGGCTAAGATCTCCCAGCAGACTGCAAGGAGGGGCTTGACAAAGCCAGAGCATCATCTACTCTAAAATGCTACAGACCTAAATGGAAGAGGTTCGCCATTTGGTGCCATGCACAGATTATTGACCCTCTACGAGTCACGGCTCTGCAGGTACTACTGTATTTGTTGTCATTGGCCAAAGCAGGACTGGCCCATGCCTCCATCAAAGTTCATCTGGTGGCTATCTCCCGCTACACCAGAGCTCCGGGACAGTTGTCATTATGGTCATACTGACTGGTTAAAGAGTTTATAAAAGTACTGTTCCTTTTGTTCCCGCCGGTGAAGGCTCCAGTTCTGGTGTGGGAACTCAATGCGGTGCTGACTAGGCTCATCGACCCTCCATTCAAACCTATGCAGACAGTTCCACTGATGTTCTTGTCGTGGAAGACAGCGTTCCTCGTGGCCATCACCTCTGCACGACGGATGGGTGAGATGCAGGCCCTGTCCTGTAAGCCACCTTACTTGACTTTCTCGACATGAGGGTGGTGCTCAGGACGCACCCCTCCTTCATGCCCAAGGTGCCGTCGGACTTTCATCTAAATAAGCCCTTAGTGTTACCTGTGTTTTTTCCGACGCCTTTGTCGCCGCTGAGAGGACTTTGCACTTGCTGGATGTGGCTAGAGCGCTGAAGTTCTATGTGGCCCGCACAGAGTTTCCGGAAGACGTCGCAATTTTTAGTGAACTTTGGCCCTATGAACCATGGGAAGGCCCTCTCCAAAGCTTGCATTTCCAGGTTGTTCTCTGGCTGCATAACCCATTGTCACCGGTTGGCAAACCGACTGTTGTCTGGCTGTCCAAGAGCCTATTCGACCAGAGTGATCGCTGCAACTACGGTGTTCCTATCTTGCGTGCCCCTGCTGGACATCTGCAGGGCTGCTATGTGGAGGTCGACACACACCTTCACGAGATTCTACTGCATCGACAGGGATTCCAGAGAGGAGTCCAGAGTCGGCCAAGTAGTGCTGCACAACCGGTTTGCTTGAAGGTGAGCCTGGTGAGGATGTAAGAGATGCTTATGTTGAGCCTTGCCACCTCCCGTAGATGTGCATGTGTGTACTGCTATGCATACTTTATTCATGTGCATGTGAATCCATGCCAGACCCCATGCTGGAGAAGGAACAAGTTACTTACCTATAACTTGTTCTCCAGCATGGGTCTGGCATGGATTCAAATGTGAACTCTCCCGCCTACCTCTCTGCGGCTCTTCTCTTGGTCCTACTGCCACTTTATGTGCTACCAAATCTGAAGCTGGCTGCCAGAGGAGGGGCTTAGTTGGAGGGCAGTAATTGGCTGGGGGCAGTATGACTCAGAGCTCAGTGATTGGTTGTTAGGAGAAAGACAGTTCAGAAATTAAACTGATTTTTGTCTTTACTGAGGATTCCGAGTCTGACGGGGAATATTCATGAGCATGTGAATCCATGCCAGACCCATGCTGGAGAACAACAGTTACAGGTAAGTAACGTGTTCCTTCTGTGCTCAAACCAGTGGAACATTCCCCAAAACACCCTAATCTTACCCAAACCACCTGCTCTTGGTTCTAATGGGGCTTACAAAATCGGTCAAGTTTTAGATCCAGACAAATATGGGGCTACGTAGAATATCTGGTACATTGAAAGGGGTATGGGCCTGAAGAGGTGTCATGGATTTGGGCAAGTGAGGTAAACGCATCCTGCTTATTGTGCATCTTTCATAGAACACCCGCTAAACCTGAGGGGGACATGCTGTTAAAGTATATCCTCAAACTGCTCCCTTGTTGTCAGTAGGCCTTGGCAACCAACATGTACCCAACAATACCAGGGTGCCATAAGAATCCTAACCCTTTGTGGGAAAGGGTGACTGGGTATCCATCAGGCTATGGTAATCCGTGAGAAGTATTCGGACACATGGACAGCAACATACCTTGCTATTCTCTTTACTGCGTTCACAAGACTCATTAAAGATGGCTGCCAGAAATATTCATTGATCTTTCAGGAACACGATTACTAATGTCCCTGCAAAATGGCCTGTTACGTGTTGCTTGCAGTCAGGAATAAAGCAGTGGAATAAACAAAACAGTGGCGCCTCGCAACTGCTTTTGTGCTGGATCCTGCCCGAAATATTTAGTTCTTGAGATGGCATCAGGTAATTAGCCAGCTAAGAGGAGAGGTGAGTGTATTTATTTGTGTTTACCATGTTGGAGTTTCCTTCTGGAATCTAGTATCCCTTGCCTCCCCGGGTTCTCATGTCCTAGCTTTTTGCTCCAGGTCCCATTTCCTTAAATTCCTAATGGGCTATTCATTTTTTTTCTTTTTGCGTTAGCAGTGGGACAAGTGGAAGGGGTTGTTACAGACATCCCACTGGATAAATTACGAATGCCACAAATCATAAATATCACTAACGGGAATGGTGCGCTCCAGATGGTTCAAGCCAGACAAATCAGGAGATCAGGTATTCTAATCCCCTTCTGTTGATGTTTGGGGGACAGGTCGCAGATAGTTCCTAATGGGCTGCCCTTTGTCACCGACTAGAGCTCCTGAGTCAGTGATCTGGAGTGAAACCTAGAAAGGGGGCACAGCCATGAAGTGCTCCTGCCCTGTGACAGCTGCCTTTATCCTGTTTATTGTAACAGTAGAGCTTACAGAGTGGTAGTGGTGGATGTAATGCTCTGGTTTCTAAGAACACTTCACGCAACCAAGAACAGGACCCAATAGTTCTGTAGGTGGCCTAGTGCAATCAGTCAGTGGAAACAGTTCTGACTTTGTCTAGTTAATTTGATATCCAGAATAGGTAGAGGAGATCTGAATTTTCTCCAGTATGGGGTGAACATTTTGTTCTGGGTCACTGATATAAAGCAGAGAGTCATCTGCATACAGTGATATTATGTCAGCGGGGTGTGGTGGGGGCCTGAAATACATAGCCCTCGGTGCCCATGTCTTAACCTTACCATTGCCGCCAGTGGTTCGATGCAAACTAACGTGGTATCTAAACTCAGCTACGCTATCATGATGTGGCATGCCAATGGTATCCAGAAGAAGATGGATGAACTCCTTCACCTGATGGAAACGATAAACACGAGTGTTGCCTTGTTGTCAGAGACCCACCTTCAAGGAAACCAAAAGCTGAGCCTGGTGAACCAGAGTGTACCAGACTGACCGACAAGCAGGAGCTAAAGGAGGGGGGACAGCCGTGATGATGAAGACTGTGATCAACCACCATGAGATTGCACTACCACCCCTCAGAAGCATTGAAGCCACAGGTCGTGCAAATTGAGACTGCAACAGGACCACTACGGCTGATTGCAACTTACTGCCCTCCGAAAGCAAAGTTGGACCTTGGAGACCTGGATGCTTTGCTGGATTCCACTGTTAAGACAATCATCGTAGGAGACATCCACGCCAAACATCGATGCTGGAACTCAATGACTGCCAACCAGAGTGGACGGACACTGTTGGCATACTCCAGGAAGAACTGTGTGGTAGCAGGTTGACTGAGTCTACATACTACCCAGGTGCAGCAAGTCACAACCCAGATGTGCTGGACATCGTGCTATTTAAGAACCCACAACACTCTGTGGAGCAGGAAACACTGGCAGAGCTGACCTCGGACCACAACCTATTAGCCATAACTGTGGGAGATGAGATGGAACCCTACCAGCAGGCCGAGCTTTACAACTTACAGAAGAGCTGACTGGGGCCGCTACAAGGAAGAGCTGAACAGTCACACCTAACACCCCGCGCACTGAGGAAGACATCAACAAGGCATTGAGGACATTCTGCATCTCTAAATACATGACAATGTAAAGGGGGTGCTCCCTCCTTTATCCTTTGCCTGCTGCAGTGATTGGAACTCGCCTTCTACAAAAATTTCTAATGGTGGTGACACCCAGTTTCTCTACTCACTTGAGGTATGCCCTCTCCCGGGTGATCTGCAGTCCAGTCACATGCCTAATGGTAAGAAGGGCGAATACAGTATGTCAATGCCCATTTTACACTCCACCTTCCTCCAAATCGTGCAGGTGACTCACAACTTTCAGGGAGCCTGGTGCCGTCCTCAGAGCCCTGGGAACCACTGAGCATAGCATATTGGGGGTGGCCAGTGCCCTCTCCACCTGCACACGTGGATGGAGTCAGTGGCAAACCAATGCACCAGGTAGTGTGCCTGCGCTGCCCAGTAGTAGCTTGCTGGCTTCCGTGCCCAGAGGAGGTCCAGCACAAGTCCTTGCAGCTGCAGAAAACATTTAAAATCCCTCTGCATCATCCTCAAGGCTGTCTGGAGCCTGGGACTATGCTACTTGCAACTTTCTATTACTACATAGTCTCCCTCTAGAGCAGTGGTCTTCAAACTTTTTTGGCTCGGGCCCCACCTGAGCCAAGTTTAGGCAGGCCGGGTCCCCCTAAAAGTGCTGGATGGACAGTATGTAGAAATCGCTATGAACTTTTGCGTGCCGTCACCGCACCCTACTCCCAGTACAGACCCTGGGCTCTCCCCCACCCTACTCCCACCACTATCCCAGTGCTGCCGCCCATCCTGCTCCAACCACAGTCCCATAACACAAACATACACACATCCATACACATTTAAATAAAAAATAAATCGCCATAAAACGTACCTTCTGCAGGGGCCTGCGCATGGTTGCTATAATGCCCCGCTCCAGGTTGCTCTGCCCGTATGTGCGAGGAGGCGCAGGAGCACCCCCTCGCACATACATACATACATGCAGTGCCCCAGCCAGCATTTCCAATGAGCTATGCAAGGCTGGCGAAGCAAAACACCCCCAACGTTGCATGGCTCAGTGGTCATGTGCGGCTGGGGAAATGAACTGTCAAAGGCAAACAGTGTTTCCCTTTGACAGTTCAGCCGGCCCAGGAGCACTCCCTCAGCTGGATAAAGCAGCTGAGGGAGTGCTCAGTGTTTCACTGCGCTGGCTCCTCGGCTCCTCCATAATGGGTGAGGTGGCCAGTGGGTGGATGCCTCCTCACCCATTATGGATAAGTTGGGAGGCTTGGACTGGCCTATAGGGCAATAGGGCGATGACTGCACCAAAAATGCTAGTGTAGGCCAATCAAAATGGGCCACTTTTTTGGCCAATGTGGGCCAGTTTGAGGAGTTGCTTCACTATGCAGCTAGTAGTTTTGACCATTGTTGCTGAATAAATATTCTTTAAATATCACAATTTGTTTACATTTGATTAAAAAACACCCCCTTGGGTACTATTCAGTCTGTGACTAAAGGACTGAATATCCATTTGCAACTGCTGGCCATGTTTTCATTGGTGCCTAAGACCGTTTTATGGTCCATGTGATCTGCCCCCTCCCATTTCCTCCAATCTAAAAAAAAAAAAAATCTTTTTTTTGTCATTTTTTTTTACACATTTCATGCTGGGCTCTGACACCCCCCCCCCCCCAGGGGGCGCGCCCCACAGTTTGAAGACCTCTGCTCTAGACCTATGGTCCTCTGGCACCAACTCTCTATGTGTAAAGCGTTCACTAAACAGAGGGCCCAAGGTCAATCACTTTCCTCAGCTTGCTCACTCCTATGGAACAGCTTCCCCTTCCTCTTTATCTTGCGTAGGACTTCCTCAAAATCTGGAAACTCCTCAAGACTCTCATCTTCACCTCCTCCTTCCCTCCTCTGCTATTCTCATAGTCACTGTGATTGGTGACCAGGTCCCTTATGTATTCTTGGCGTCCTGGCCTCCCACACCCAATTGCCCCAACCTCTGCCTACCTCGCAGCACTTGCCTCGGCACCCACCGGCCTTCGTCCTGTAGACTTGCACTAACTACCCAATGTGGCAACCAGGTCGCATAGCACTTACCATACTATGCACTTCATCTGCTGCTCATCCACGAGCACAGACATTCCAGCATTTACCCCCACCCCCACTCCCACTTCCTGTCTTCTCGCTGGACTTGAATGTTCGGAATACTCACAAGGCATAGTATGTTTGTCTTTATCTTCACTGTTTTTTAATCCCATGTTCCCTCCCTGTTGCTCTGTGGGCACTTTGAAACGGCATTACCTTACTGAATAAGCGCCTTACAAATGCACAATAAATAAACAATAAATAAAATATCACTGATTAGCTGTGGTGGATGCTCAGGCATTCCCTAAATCTAATGACCTCCTGCATCACTGGCCCAATATTCGGCTCTGGGTTGCTCAGAAAGAGGGCCACATCATCTGCATGTAGAGAAAAAATCAACCGAAGCGGCTGCAGTCCATACTGTATGTGATGCTCCTGCAGAATGGCAGCCAACGGCTCCATCGCCAGAGCAAAAGGGAACGGGGACAGTGGGCAACCCTGCTCCATCCACATCCCCATGTCAAAGGTCTTGGACCGCCGCCGCCCAACCACTATTCTTACAAATGGAGTGGACTAGAGAAGTGAGGCCATAGAGAGAAACTGGGGCCGAGTCCGAGCTTCCGTATTTGTATATGTATTTGTATTTATTTTGTTTATATAGCGCCTTACACCAAAGCGCTGAACATTTTAAAATAATACAATAACAGTGGAAGCAAATTACAATAATGAATCAGTCCAATAAAACAGTGAGAAGAGCAATTAATCTGGAAGGAAGAGTGAGAGCTGAGCAGTAGATCTGAGAGGGAGTGAGGGAGGAGGAGGAGGAGGAGGAGGAGGAGGAGGAGAAGGAGAAGGAGGAGGGAAGGGAAGGGGTAAAGGGAGAGAGTAGGGAGGAGGGAGAGGGGAAGGAGATGTTCAAGGGGAATGAGGAAGGAAGGAGGGGGAGCAAGGATTTGAAGGGGTTTCATGGCGCAGGATGGAGAAGGAGAGATTTAATGGATGTGTGGAATGAGGAAAAGGAACGAAAAGAGTGAATAGAGAAAGCTAAGGAGTTCCAGTGCAGGGAGGCAAGGAGCTGGAAGGAGCGGGAGGGGGCACAAGGGGATTGAGGAACGGTGAGAAGGAAGTGGTCTGCAGATCGATGGGAGCGGGAGGGCGTGTAGAAAGCGAGGAGGGAGGAGAGATAAGGGGGAGCAAGACCATGGAGAGATTTAAAGACTAAGCAGAGGAAATGAAATTTAAGTAGAGCTGTGAATAGGAAGGCTGGTATCCCAAAGAAATAATTGCAGCCGCCTCTTCCTTGGATTCCACGACTGCTAAAACCCCAAAGAAGCGAAGCAAACCATATGTCATATTCCTCCTGGGCACAAAGCTGGCCTGGTCTGCCAGCACAAGACCTGGCATCAAATAGAGAAGCTGATTGGCCAACACTTTGGCAAAGATCTTGTTGACCAAGTTGATTAAAGAGATTGGCTGATAAGATGCACACTCCTCAGCCGACTTCCCCTTCTTGTGTAACATAGTAATATTTGCCTCCCTTAGTGAAGGGGGAGGAGTCCCTGAGACAAGCGATTAATTATATACCCGGAGCAAGACAGCAGCCACAGTGGAGGCATACGCCATATAAAACTCCTCCGAAAGGTGTCTCGGCCAGGGGACATGGACCCTGGGAACTCCCTGATCAACACTAGAATCTCCTCCAACCAAGGAGAGCTCATGTTTAACTGCCTCGTAGAGGAGGGGAGTCCAGCCATTACAATTCCACCCCCAGTGCGTGAGGTCTTCCGCAACCCGAGAGTACCTAGAAGCATAGAGGTGCTGGTTAAATGCACATGATTCCACTGTGATGGCCTCCTCAGCACACAACGGGGCCTTTTGGGGGTCCCTAATGCAATCGACCTGTGGTGGGGGACTCCTATCTGCCATCAGCAGCCGGGCCAGCAGGGCCCCAGGCTTCTGTCCTTGCCCATATTGTCGAACCATGTGGCCTGGCCTAAAAACTTTTCTCCCGATCAGCCACCTCCTGGAGCTCATCCAGCTCCTGCTGCAGCTCAGCCAGCACTTTAGGGTCTGCAGAGGACTCGGATTCACCCTCCACCCACGTCTCGTTAGCTTCCAGTTCGCTCCTAATATGCTGGAGAATCCAGTTTTCCTTGGCCATGCAGACCCCCTTATAAAACACCTGAAGCTCTCCCAAAGCCCTCCCATCGGGGTGACAGAGCCTTCATTGTTTGCAAAATATGCCCCTATTTCATCTCGCAATTCCTGAGACAAGACTGTGCCTGCAACGCAACCGGTTTAAAGAACCAGGAGTAGGCCCCCCGCCCACCCATCCTACCCAGTAAGCATTCAAGGACCACTGGTGAATGGTTGGACAGGGCCCAGGGGAGGATTCAACACTCTCCCAACGCAAACCCCTCCTTGCGGCACACTAACAGATAGTCTAGTCTAGAACTGAACTGGACCCGTGGATCCAGGAGGGGAATGTTTGCTTGTTGAATACTTTCAGTTTAGTGATAAATGAGTTACAGGAGCAGACTGGGTGTACAACAATCCCTCGTACATAACTATTAGGGATCGATAGTAGTTATACATACATTGCAAAATTTACAGCAGACATACAGAAGTTCAGTCGTTCGGTACATAAAAGAGCGAACTGTCAGTAATTTACAAATTTACTGTGAGAAGGTACAAAATGTTGGATAATTTACAATTTACAATCATTATAAACAGTCAGATCTATACATTAGTGCTGAGATTTGAGAGGATGAGGGGCAAGTACTGAAGTGGTTAGTAGTCATTTTCTCTGAGCCATTTGATGGTATTGTATCTGAAATTGAGAAATGTTTGATCTGCCCTCAAGGTAGGGGGGAGGGAGTTCCATAATTGCGCTGCTTTGACAGGGAAGCTTCCTCCTCCTACTTTTGTCAATTTGAATCTAGGTATGATTAAGCAGTTAGAGTTGGCAGTTCTGGTGGGATGATTAGTCATTTTTCTATTGATTCTCTCCACAAGGTAATGAGGGGCAGCATTGTTGAGGCATTTATGGATTAGCGACACAATTTTTAGCCTAATTGAGTCACTGATGGTTAGGCATTTATTGTGTCGCCTTACTTCAGAGATATGTTCTCTTCTGGCCAAACTCAGAGGCGTTGTTCTGGTCTGGAGGATTTGAATCTTATTAGTAATGTGCTTACTAGCGCCCAAGTAGAGAGCGTTAAAGTAGTCCAACTTGGACAAAATTAAGGCTCAGGCAAGTGCAGTACAGCTGTCTTTAGATAGAAAGGTTTACCGATTCTGATCAGTTTATAAGTATATGCTGTGGCCGAGGCCATGGCATTGACCTGTTTAGCAAAGGTAAGGGTGGAGTCCAGGTAGGAACCTATGGTTTTTAACTCTTTTTCAACTTTAATGATGTTGCCATCAATGTTAAATGATGAGTATTTAGGGCTGCGTTTGTTGAGGTTAGATGTAGTTCCTAGGATGAGGAGCTCAGTTTTGTCATCATTCAGACATAGGCCATGGGCGGCCATCCATGCCTGAATGATGAAATAGATTTTATTTACTAAGGCCATATCCTTATTATAAATCCCCGGAAAGCGGTATAACGATCTGGGTGTCATCAGCAAAGTTAGTGTATGTGACACCAAGGTGGTCCAGATCATCGAACAGAGACTTAGTAAATATGTGTACAGTGTGGGAGAGACACATGACCCCTCTGGTACACCACATGTGATAGGAAGGGGGTCTGCTGCCTCAGATGGCGAGAAGACTCTCATGGTCCTATTACTCAAAGGATTGGATCCAAACAATGGCATCCTGGGCGAAGTGGGCAGCTGAGTCAAGGTGGTTACATAGAACTGGGTGGTCCACCAACTCAAAGACGGCCAAGAGATCAAGGAGGAATAATAGTGCTGTGTTCCCCTTGTCCCTAGGTTCGTCAATCTGAGTTTTGAGAATGATCAGCACTGTTTCCGTGCCATGTTGGGGCCTAAATTCAGATTGACAAGCTGATTGGTCTTGAAGTATTCCTGAATCTGGAGTTAGGCCACACGGTCTAATATTTTAAGTAAAAATGGCACTGTCGTAATGGGCCTATAGTTAGTGGGGATTGATGGATCTAAAGATTGTTTTTTGAGGAGGGGGAGGACCCAGGACTCCTTTAAGTTGCTTGGGATGTGCCCGATACAAATGAGGCATTAATTAGCTTAGTTATAAATGGTGAAAGGTCTCTTGCAGCGTCTTTGATGATTTGGGCCAGGCATTTATCGCCCTGACAGTTTGATGGTTTTAAGGATAGTATATTTTTTTCAACCTCAAGGATTGTAACTTTAGAAAAGCTGAAGCGCTGGAAAGGCTTAGTGGCAAGTGTGGGGGTACTGGCAGGTGTAGCGAAATTGGGTAGGTTAGCTTTTTTTCTTAATCTTATTATGGAGCATGGTCATTTTATTTGTTAGTGTGTTCTGTGTATTGGAGCCACCAAGGCTCATCCTTCAGGCAGTTGTCTGGGGTGGTATAGGGTCTTCCAACACTTCTAGGATTACAAAAAGTTCCTTTGTACTTGAGTTGGCTTGAGAAATCCTATTGTTTTACGTTTCATGTTTGGTTTTTATTATTTCTTTTTCATATTGGGCCGATATGTTGGGCAGGTTAGTTTTGTTTTCATCATTCGGTAAGTGTCGCCAAGTGGTTTCACATTTTCTTTTTTCCGCTCTGAGTTTTAAGGTGGTGGGTGAACCGGGAGTTCGGGTGTGCTCTTGGTTTGCTCTTCCTAATTCTTAGCGGGCGATCATGTCTAAAGCTTTGGTCATGGCGTTATTATATTCATCTACTAGAATAGCCGGGTCAGTGGTATCCGGTAGTGAATTGAGAGTGGGTATAATAAGTGGCATGAGTTTGTCCGCCGTAATGTTCTTAGTGAAGGTGGGTGGAGCTACTGGAATGTTTTTAGGAGTAAGAATTTAAGCTGCCAAAGTAAAGGAGAGGCAGTAGTAGTCTGTCCAAAATTGAGGGGTTATCGATGTGATTGAGGCAGTACAGTTAAAATCAGCCACCCAATCTAATGTTCTACCTTTGTTGTGGGTAGGCAAAGTAGCTCTTTGTGAGAAGCCAAGTTCCATGTGCATGTTGGATATTACAGTGGGTTGCTGAAGCCCAAATTGAGATCCCCAGTAGGAGTATCTGCAACGTAGTTTTCAAGTTACGGATAATATTATGGAGATATTCTCAAAGGTACCAATGGTTCCTGGTGGTCTATAGATGGATAGTGAGCGTTTGGGTGTCAGAGAGGGGACGTTTTGCAGTAAGTAGTTTGCATGATTTGAAGTTTAGTGATGGGGCTAGTCTCGTTGATAGGTTGGATTTAGCTATGAGGGCTATTCCTCCACCTCTAGAATCAGCCCTATCGGCTCTAATTATAATATAGTTGTCGGGGACTGTGAGCAGAAGGGCAGGACCTGCAGCTACATGAAGCCATGACTCTGTTATGGCCAGAAAATCATAGTCTTCCGCGTGGATAAGATCGGCTATCTCAATAGTGTGTGCCACTAGAGATCTGGCGTTGATTAGAGCGCCCTTGATGTCTGGGATGTTGTAGCTAGCCGGGTGGGTCAGTGGTTTGGCTTGATTTATGGTTTTTTCAGGTGGCAGGTTAGGTTCAGTTACTGATTATTTGTATGCGTATGAACATTCGTCAATGGTGAAAGAGGGGTAGTTTGGCCCTTATTTTTATTCTTGGCGTTATATTTGACAGTTAGGCATTCTCTTAGGAGGCAACTGTTAGTACTAGTGGTAGGAAAAGTTTGTATGCAGTACCCTCTGGGAACACTACAAACGACTATGACTGTAGGAATAGGCAACCCAACCTTTGTTATAAGCTTGTACTAGACAGTTTTGGTAGCGTTTTGAGCAGCCAGGCTTATCTCAAGAGGGGAAATGTGAGATGTAGTGGAGTTGCACAAAGATTCAGCTACCAGTATTCAAGTAAACTCTTACACAAGGTTTCTTGCATAAACAATAATGTATTTATCAGTCAGTTACAAAGCCTTCTTCAGAAGGGAGAAATAGAATAGTAACAAACAAATATATTTCAATACTATACACTTTGAGTTTCTGAATCGGACAAGACCCTTTTGCGATGGCCCACAGACACAACCTACACCTACAGCTGACTTCAGTAACAAGGGTGCCGGGGACATTAATATCTTACTGTTGGCATTCAGAACACTCTTTAAAAAGTACGTAAAAGGCAAAGGTTATTAGAACACAAGAATTTACAAATATTCATAAGCAGGGCAAATACTTTCAGATAGTACTAGAAGAGTCATTCAATTCAATAGGCTAAGCCAAGGTCAGTAGGCCAAAGTCTTTGTATAGGATGCATCACTTCAGGTAAGCAAATGGAAAAGTCTTTGCACAAGTTCTTAGGAGTCTTTGAGAAAAAGAAGAACCAAATGTAGGGCCACTAGCCGATTAGACTTGCGAGTTGCAGAAGTTACGAGCACTTCCACAGCAAGAGGTAAGTTCTCTTAGGCTAGTTTTCCAGTACCTTAGTAAAGAAGAAAAAGATGCAGCTGAAGACTTCTGCTCCTGTACAGCTCTGCAGATATCTCTGTTCCTGGGCCTCAGTCGTGGGGACAAGAGGGAGGACACTGGGGGGGACTACTGCACTGTACTGACACTGTCAAAGCTGGCAACCGGCAAACTTTACTTTCAGTGGCTGTTTCGTGTTTCAGCTCCTTGTGGTACGGCAAATAGCAATAAGCGCAGTTCCTGGCTGTCAAGGTGGACTTTGCTCACATCTGAGGTCCCGCACTCAACTGAGGGGGGTCAGGCTTGCTCAGTCCTGCTTTGAGGGAGTCCGAAGGATCTTCCAAAAGCTTTAGGCCAGGTTACAAGCAACGCACACAATCTGGTGGCCCTCTGCTTGGATCTTCAGTTTCCTGCAGCACTCTGAGGAAATTCAGCCAGCTCTGAGATGGGTGTCCATGTGGCTTACTTGGGAGTTGATTGGTCCTACCAACTCAAAGGGAGAAGTCGTCCTTGCAGGGCTTCTCTGTCGATGCGAACTTGGTGATTCGGACCTGCAGCAGGACTTCACCTGGCAAGCCAACGGTCCAGGAGTTGCAGCAGCCGTCCTCTTCAAGCTCTTCTTCGGTTCCTTTGTCCAGTGGTCGACTGTGCCTTCCAAGCCAAGAGACTCGGCTTTTATTCAGTTCTCTCCCATTCATTCCAGCCTAGCTGCCACTCACCCAGCAGCGTGGCTGTCCTTGCTGGACAGTCAGCCAGCCAATTGTCAGAGTGCATTTAGGTCTACTAGGAGACAAAGCACAGGGAGTTTCGGGCACCTCCCTCACTTCCTGCCTACCCCAGACACTCTGGAGCCAGAGGTGGTTTTCACTCCTGAAGCCCGCCAAAGGCGAATGAACAAAGAGACCAAACCTGGTTTGGCCCGTATTGAAAAACTCAAAGGACCTTTCCACAAAGTCATGGTGAAAAAAGAAGACCGGGAACCATTTTCGCAAAGATGGCTGGATGCCATCTTGAAAAACATGGCTCCCGCGACTTAACATTACCGGGGCTGTGAACAGTTCGCGGTCGGGGTAAATCTTGGTAGTTCATTGTAAAACCATTGCCACGAGCCATTCTGAGAGGAAAGGGTAACATTTGACTGTTAAATGAGTATCTAGACACAGGGGATACTAGGTAACCCCTCCAGCACTCTATAGGAAGATAGGTTGTGCTGGGTCTAGAAATTTAAAGGGCTAAGTAGAGTCAATTTCATTCTACTTTTCTGGGAAATAGTAGTTTATCCCCGATAAATTATTTAAACCTTGGGAAATCTAAAAGACTTCCCTCTGCCCCTGACACCATTGTAAAAGATGATGCCTATGGAGTTGGTTAGACTCCATAACCAAAAGAAACTCGGAGGTAAAAGTTATACAAAAATAAATAAGACGGGGGGGGGGGGAAGGGTCACACTCTCTCCAGGTAAAAAAAATCAAGTCCTCAAAATCCAGCATAGTTGCTGGGGGTCTCTAAGGTAGAGGGAATTAGCACATTTTTGAGAACTCTACCTAACAACTAGAGCTAGCTTTTTACTCATGGAGTCCAGTCAGTCTTAAACAGAGTTTGAGATTTCTTAGAGCATAGGTTATGCTGTGATAATGGTACAAGTTTAACAGGATGGGGGGGGGGGCTATGGGTGGGAGTTGATTTCTACCGAGGAGGTCTGATATGTGCTATGCAGAGGGTTGGCGTTCGGCCAGGGTGGAAGGGAGGAGTAGGTGGGATCTATTGGAGTAGTCTTAGTGCTTCCCACAGTTGATTGGTACTGTGATGTAGTTGAGTCCTGTGGTACTGGCTAGAGGTGCTAATGCCAGTAGGGCCCACAATAGGTAGGGATTTAGAGCAGTCGGGGTGAACATAGTGTGCTAGAAATATACTTATATGCAGAATTTAATGCTGCCTCAGCAATGTCACATCCACTAATGGGCAGTAGGGATGAGGTGGAGAGTGCGTCTATGACTAAGGCTAACGTCGGGTGTTCTGACTGTGGCACTGGTTAGTCCAGAGTACAGCACGATTCACACAATATCAATATTGATCAATTATAGCATGGAGTAAATATTCCAGCTAGACAAATTATACGCTGATGCTCCCTGGCAAGCGCATAATGCAAGCAAAATTATATGTAAATGTGAGAATACAGGCTTTCACCAGAATTTAAGCCTAGGCATACACTAGGGTCACACGTTAGTATCAGCGGAATGCATTACTACAGAGGTAGTTACAGTTTGGGTGGCAGGAATGTGTAGTCACGCCCATCTCAGTGCCGTCTCCTCCACAGGTCGACCAAGTTGGAAGTTGTGCAGATCCTACCTGCTGACTCGCCCTGGATAGGGAGCCCGACCAATCCTGGACCTATCCAGCAGAGGGTCCATTACCAGATTAAAATCCCCACTCTATCCTATCATCGCACCCTGGCATCTGGACAGCTGGACCATCACCCAATCAAAGAAGTAGGCGCTATCCACATTCAGTACATATGTATTGACTAGGGCCACCTCCAACCCTCCAGGATGCCACAGACTAGCAGGGCCCTCCCTTTGTCATCCTTTGCCACCAAACTCAAGCAGAACTTAGTCCCTTTTGTGATTAGTTTGGCAACCCCCCATCCTAAAAAGTACCTACGGCATCCCCACTAGGCTCTCAACAGGATTCTGAGGCAAGGGTGAGATGAGTCTCTTGAGCAAAGGCCACCTCTACTTTGTGTCTGCAAAAACACTGCACCACCCTCTTAACCTTAGAAGGTTGATCCTCCCCCCTGATGTTGCAGGTAGCAATCCTAAGGATCATCTGAACAAGCCAAGGCTAGCCACGGATCTCCAGCTCAACCACACTGCAGCATGTACTTACTATCGTAGGGCAGTGGGCCACCTTGCAGGAACTGGACTCCAAACAGATCAACAACATAAACAACTCCCACCAGCCCAGCCCCCTGTTGCCCCCATCACCCTCTCGGGCAACCTCCAATGCGCCCAAGGAACCCCCCTGATCCAACAACCCCAGCCCCAACCAAGGCACGAACATAACCACCATCCTGCGACTCTCCTTCAGAGCCCCCACCCTCCCTTCCCAAACCCGGACCCCCCTCCCACTCATCCAAGTAGCACCTCCCCCCCCCCCCAACAGAACACAACCAGTAACTGTGCTGTGCTCGGGACACCAGTGCCTGCCCAGGGAGAGCTGGCCCTGCTACAAAGGATCCATCAGCCACCTGGATTGGGACTCCTGCCTGCCCAGGCTAAGGATCACTTTGCAGGTGCCATGACAGAGTTGTGGGCCAGTACTCCCAACTGAACCCATGCCAGCTCAGGACACCAGTGAGTTCAGGAGTCCTCCCAACCCTCCCTACCATGGTGTCTGGTGCTGTTCTGGGGATGCTGATGGCTCGGCCTATGTGCCCTGTCAATCCTGTACAGAAATGAACTAGCTACCTCCAGGGACAAGAAGAATTGCATCTTTCCTCTGTGTTGGATCCTCAGCTTCGCTGGGACAACATGGACTACTATATATGATTGTCCCGGAGTCCGGGCTTAACCCCCCATAAAGGACCTCCTGGATGCCTGTACTGCCGCTGAGAAGTCGGGAGAAACGCATGGAATTTGTCGCCGTCTAATTGTAGATCTCCTTTTTGCCTCGCCAACCGCAGGATAGTATCACGGCCCCGATATTTTAACAGGCTGGCGATAATGGGGTGTGCAGAGAGGCCCCCGGCAACGAACGAGAAGCCAGTATGTGGTGTGCCCTCTTGACAACAAATAATGTGGAGGGTTCTGCGTCTCTGAAAACCGCTTTGCACAGGGATTCAATGCATTCCTCCATCTTGGTCTGGCCTTGGTGCTCCCAGGTCCCGACCAGTCAGATGCCCGCCCCCCCAAATCCTTGTTCTTGGCACAAACTGCCTTGAGCTGCCCCTTTAAGGCAGAGTCCCTGGTCATGAGGGCCACCGCACCATCCTTGACCCCGGACATCCTATGCTTCACCTCATCAAGACTGTCTCCATGCTTGTCTAATCTATGTTTGAGCATTTCCACTTTGGAAGAGAGTGAATTCAACTGGAATCCAGCCTGCCGGTCCCCGCCTTGAGGTCCAGAAGAATAGCTTTGATAGCCACCTCCGGCTCGAAGACCGCCACCTCCAGGGCAGCCTTCCTCAACTCCTGGGCCCCAGGTTGAGCCATAGCCGGGGTGTTCTAGACAAGGAGCCTCCCTCAAAGTTCAGTTTTTTTCCGCAAATTGTCGGCTTTCCCCAGTATGGGTCTCACTATACATGCAGAAGACCAGGCAGAGAGCAGATTCCAGCTGGAAGGGGTCCCCAACAATTCCAATTAGTCAAAATACCGCCCCTGCTACCGTGGGGGCCGCCTTCTCAGCTCTCCACTGCCGTCCACAGCCAACAGACCACTCATGCTCCCCACCCACAAGCCAGATACCACAGGTCGTTGGGGGGGGAAAGGGAGCAGCTGCCACCACCCCTGGCAAGACTCTACACGGCGGGGGACTGGCAGGCCTCCCCTCCTCATTACCAGCAACTCCCCTGTCAGTCGGGGCTACCCCAACAAACGATGCAGGGCTACCCAGAGCCCAATATCAGGAAAAGTCCAGGCTGGGGACAACAGGCAGGCCCCCTACTTCCTCCAGCAACTACCCACTCCCCAAGGGCCAGGCCAGTATGCCTCACAGTCGCTGGGGGTCAGGGGGCACTCTCCACTGGGCCCATCACCATACAATTAGGGAGCTGCGTATAGGCCCCAGCCACCTCCACCAGCCGGGCTGCACTGAAACGCAGGTTGGGGGTTCCACACTCCACCACGGGCTCCGGCCCTGTCGGCACCGCAGCAGACGGGCTCCAAACTGCCTCCACCAACTGCTCTGCAAGCCCTGCTGCTCCCTGCTGAATCAGGCAGACAGCTGCATTATGGCCACCGCTGGTAAGCTCCAAACTGCCACTGCCAACTGCCCTGACGCTCTCTGCAGAATCAGACAGACAGCTCTGTTATAGCAAGAGCAAGCAGGCTCCAAATGCCGCGGCCAAATACCCTGCAAGTCTTGCCGCTCCCCGCAGAATCAGGCAGACATCTGCGTTGTGGTGACAGCAGGCGGGCTCCAAACTGCCTCTGTCCGCTCCCCACAGCACCCCGCTATTGCCTCTCAGGTATGGCTCCACACAGAGGAGATCACTTGGCAGGACCACAGTGCCAGCAAAATGTCGGCAGACAGGCTCCAGACTGCATCTGTCTGCCACCTCACCGACACCCTGCTCCCTGCAGTGCTGCAGGCCCTTAGCTCCCTCTGCAGTGCTGCAGGCCCTTAGCTCCCTCACGAGGTGCCCCGGCTAAAGCATGGTGTGGCATGTGCACCAGCGGGGGTTGGCTCCCAACTGCAGCCAGCTCCTGCCCAAGGACCCAGCTCACCACGTTAGAGAGAACGCCACCCCCACTGCAGCTCATCACCAATGACTGGGCCTCCATTCCGTTCTCGCCCTCCTTTGTGGCAGCCGGGTCTTCATTGCTCCCCCTGGCAGATCAATGGGCCGAGGCAACCAGCTCACGCCTAAGTGGCCTGCCTTCTCAGCCCCCTTGCGTCGGCACGGCTCGGTTTCTTGCAGTCAGCCTGTACTGACCGCCCGCACTGCTGCCACCTCTCATCACCAATGCGCCCTTTACTATAGTTGTACACTGCGGGCACACTTGGAACCACTAAGACAGCTCTGGAATCTATAAATACAGGATTAATGTGAGCCGATGAGCAGAGCTCATTAGGAGTCGGCCATTCCTGGTCTTCTCAGTAGCATCCTGGCAAGATCCAGTTATTAATTAATAACAAAAGGAGGTTCCTGGCTACCTTGCAATTCTAATATTTTGAAAATAAATCTCCACGCTCTTTTGCGTTTTTTTTTAGCAAGTGCAGGTTTATTTCACCATACGTGTGGACTCATAGTCCTGGTAGTGGTCAGCCAACACATGTTTCGTCCTCATGGGTCTTTATCAAGGCCTGGGTTGGTTGGGTCTGGCCCCGGATGGGGTTCTGGATTGGTCTGTGGGGGTCCTGTGTGTTCACAGCATTGGTCCTGATGGGCCTTGTGTGAGGAATCCCAGGAGCGTTTCCTGCTATAGGAAACGCTCCTGGGATTCCTCACACAAGGCCCATCAGGACCAGTGCAGTTGTAGCATTGGTGTCTATATGTTGGCAGACCAGGCTAACCTTATTAATGAAGAAACCGTTGATGGCGGTGGGTTTCTCGATAGAGTGCGGTATGGGTGGGTCGGTCAGAAGGTTGATACAGTGCTTGATGGCTTTAAAGAGGGCTCTGCTTTCATTGTTGACCTTGGTTATGGTGTTTTGTTTATTGCTGGCCTTGGTGGTGGTGATCATTTGTCTCCTTGAAGCATGGAGTTCCTTGATGATATGTATCGCTTTTTAGGGACTTCCTGTCAAAAAGTCTAGGTTGGAGCCTGCATCAAACTAGTTTCAGTGGAAAGGTCTCTGCTTTGTCTGGAGCAAATCTTCACAGTTCTAAGCACAATACATTAGCTACCCTTGAAAATACTTCTGGGTGCAGTACATAGGCTAACCTTCTCAATTCACCTAAGTGAAATGCATTGACTAACCTTCACAAATCTTCTAAATGCAATACATTGACTACCCTCATAAAAACTTGTAAGTGCAACACATTACACATTGGAAGCATGTATACATTATTCTAAGTGCAACAAATTGGTAACCTGTATACATTTTGCTAAGTGCAATATATATGCTAGCCTCATAAAAAAAATCTTCTAGGTGCAATAAAGTGTCTATCTTTGGACAGCAACAAGCATAGAGGATATGCTCTGGATAAGCACTAATTTCAATTAGTGGCTATGGACTACATGTGTGCCTAAGTGGCTATCTTCCAGCTCTGCACCCAACTTCAGTACTATGGGTATATATACTAAGAACACGCACTGAGTGTCAAACACCTAACTTCAGCTATGTGATATAAGTTGCATAACAGTAGCAAATTTAACAAATGGTGTTGTCTCTTACATTAAAGTTGCTGCAGACCATTTTAGGGCTTGGATGGGGCTCCCATTGATGAGCCAGGGCAAACAGAGGTTGTAAACTGTCCCAGGGAGCTGCCCTTTGCCATGTCTCCCTTAGTTAAATGCCCAGACAAGGCTGCAGTGGGACGGGTGCTGCAGAAGTGGTGGTTGCATGACCAGGTCATGGACCAACCGGAGGGGGAAGGAGGCCGGCTGGGTGTGGTGAGGGAGGGACTAGGCTGGAGTGGGGACGGCAAGCGAGAGGGGAGAGGAAACAAAACCAAGGGGTAAGAAATGGATCACCAGTGACTGGGCCTCAAAGACCTGCAATGGGTGGAGGACCTCACCTGGAGGGTTTTCCTCAGCTGGCACGCTGCTCAAAAGGGGCCTACACATGCCTCCAGCTGAGGAAAACTCTGGGCCCTGTGTGGTGTTGGGGTCATGTGACCAGGTCATGGACCAACTAGAGGGTGAAGGGGGCAGGCCAGGGGTGTGGGGAGGGAGGGACTAGGCCGGAGAGGGGACAGCAATGGGGGAGAGGAAACATAACCATGGGGGATGAAATGGATCCTCAGGGACAGGGCCTCAAAGACCTGCAGTGGGTGCAGGAGCTCACCTGGAGGGTCTTGCTCAGCTGTTGCGCTGCTCAAAAAGGGCCTCCATTATGCCGCCAACTGAGGAAAATTCTCTGGGCCACATTCAGTGTTGGGGTCACATAACCAGGTCATGGGCCAACCGAAGGGTGAAGGAAGCAGGCCGGGGGTGGGACTAGGTTGGAGTAGGGACGGCAAGGGAGAGAGGCAGGGAAACAAAACCAAGGTAGAAGAAATGGATCACCATGGACTGGGCTTCAAAGGTCTGCAGCAGGAGCAGGAGCTCACCTGAAGGGTCTTTCTCAGCTGACGCGTTGATCGAAATGTGATTCTAACATGACATATGTCTCTATGTGCATCATTGTGAAACTGTATATATCTATAACCAAAATTGTCACGTGGCACTCCCCTATTTGCCAATTTCCAAGCAATAAGGGATGGTATGGCTCGTATATTTTGGATGGGCTTGCAGGTCTCTCAGTGCAGTGCTCCTTTTCATTACGGAAGTACTCTGCTGAGAGCCCCGCCTCCCTCTCCACACCATTAAGTCTTGCCCAGGTCTCACATGACCGATGTGGCATGGACACACTGAATACATGCCCCCACCCCCCACACTGAATACATGCCCCCCCTCTTTACCTTAAGTCGGGGCGGATGGCTCTGCCCCTTTACTAAATCCTCACCAAGCCATACCTCACAGACACAGCCCAGCCTCTCCACTGTGACTGCCCCCAGATGCCTCTCACTCACCTTGCTGGGTGACACACAGCATACACGGTCTGGCTGGAATCTAAGCCCGCCTGCCCGCCCTGCTCTTCCCTCCTCATCACACTGTGCGGAGTTTCAGGGAGCTACCAGTTCCAAACAACCACTCCAGACAGGTTGTTTTTTATTTTCTCCCCACCCTCCATTCACCCCCAAGACAGATCTAATGGCTTTATAGACCATGCCTTCTGGCCGTATCTGGAGTCCTGGGCCGTAGAACTTGTTCAACGCCATTGCTGTGGTCAGACCTTTAAGTCTGTCTTCAGGGCCTAGAACTCATGGTACGGCCTTCGGGCTAGATCTATACATTTTTAAATAACATTGCAACTTTTTTGTGATTCTATATGATAATTTGACTACACCATATATTTATGACACGTTCATAACTTTCTAGTCTATATTGCTATTGGTCTATATTTAAATTGTTTATGTTTTTGCCTAATGAAGTGCTTAGTCTTCGTTCCCATTAGCCGTTTATTGTTTACTATTTTTTGCTCTAAGTCTAGGAGTATTTGAAAAATAAAGCATTATAAGGAGCTAACATATCCGTATGTGATAGGGTTAATCAGGATTCTGGTAAGCTACGTGGTATTATCTCTATTGTGTTATTAATTGCAATCAAATAGTATGGGCAGCAACACCATGACTACCGGTACTACTTATCAGAATAAATGTGTATTTAGAATGGTCCTAATAGGGTTTAATACTTCGATATTGGAAGTGAATTATTTTGTTTGTGAGAGCAACAGTGCAGAGTCTTCAATGGCATAAAGAAAGGTGGTGGTCATTTGAAGAGTTTGAAACTCAAGAGATAGCAATAGAAAAGGAGAATGTGTAGTACGCCTTTAACTAAATCTCTTACTGATGAATAATCTGAGCAGTGCAAAACAGATTGTGTAAATGGAAAAAAGTGCATGCATTTCTATGAGATTAAATATAAACTGTTCATATTATCAGACATGGAACTGTTTAAAAAGATAACACTAAAGGGTAACTGGAAACACGTTTTAGGAATGAGATTGGGCATCAAGTTCACACGGAGTAACGTTTAAAGGATTTCAGCAACATTCTGAAATCAAAGTTATGAAGCTGCTTCATCAGGTCTGGGCCAGGGTTTGACTGGGACAAGAAATAGACCCAGACACCCAAGAAAAAGTGGCCAACCCATCGCCTCAAAAAAGTGGCCCAGCCCTCCCCTCATGACACTGGACCTCTGATGACATCACTGGAAGTGATGCCATTTGACCCCACCCGAAAGTGACATCTCGGGAAGCGATGAAATGCGGCCTTTCGCCCCTTGACAAAACAGGAAGTGGCATCAAATGGCATTGTTCCAAGTAAGTGACATCTCGGGAAGCGATGAAATGCGGCCTTTCGCCCCTTGACAAAACAGGAAGTGGCATCAAATGGCATTGTTCCAAGTACACTACGAAAAATATGGTTATGATTTCACTAATGTGATATACATTTCTCACAAGAAAGGATCACCATATGTATCATTTAATATCTGTGTGTCTAGATCCATATTGTCAAATTACTTTGAATGCAAGCAGATGTCCAAGGCCTAATGTTATTGTATAGCATGTACGCTTAAGCTCTTTTTTTTAAAAGAACAAATATGCATAGAATATCACCCAACCTGTGTTGGTACTCATTTATCGACCTCAGAAGGATGAAAGGCTGAGATGGCCTTGCTTGGATTTGAACCTGCAGATCACACACACACATTGCAGCAGCGAGCGCTCAACCCACAGAACTATCATATTGGCTATAGCAAAATGAGCAATTATTCTGTAGTGGACACCATTCAACTGGTAACTGAGATTTAATAGCAGACCAGTTAAGTTCATCTGCAGGTCTGGTGCAAAGTTGACTGCTTGTCAAGCCTGCGTGCATCTACTTTCAGGCTTCAGAGGTTGGCAAAATAAGGAAAGCAGCCTACTCACAGGACATCCCATTCTCTGATAACTCGTTGCCTCATAATGCAAACAAACATCCTGAACAGCATGCCAGGGAGATGGGAAAGATAGACACATTACAACAAAGCATTCATTGTGGCACAATGAAGTCAATGGCCACTTGATGTGCTATGGTCAAATATTTCTACACTGTACAGAAGCTTTTAAGCACAAGGATTTTGATGTCTTGTGATGTTCGTAACAGAGACAACAGCAGAAAAAAACATGCTTTCACATTTTTTTAAAGATTTTTTTCAAATCGTTTTTTAAAATGTTTTTTTCAAACCGGCCCTGTCGTGGGCAGAAACTGGCCCCCAAGCACTACACATGATTTCGTCCCGGCAACGGGGCGAGTGACCGATGGGACAATCCAACCCTGGTCTGGGCATGGCTGGAGAAGGACTGCTTGCAAATCTTCTGTTGATGGGCTAGCTCAGACGCCAACCTTTTGATCACATTGCTACGTGAGCTGCAAGAACCTGCAGAGTTGTGGATTTTAGCCACCAAGGGCTTCATCACGAGTGGGTGGCATCCCAGCGGTAAATCCGCTGGGATGCCACCCGATGCAAAAAGCATTATGGCAACTCAATAGCACCGGATCCCGAAGTTGTGGGGCAGTAAGTCCCCATTTATATTGGGTCCACTGAGCACAATGGGGCATTTTTGGAGCAATTAGTGCAGCGTTAACAAAGTCGCGGTAATCGCACCAGAAATGGGCAGAAAATCAGCAGATTTACCTCCAGCTCTGAGCTCATTGTTGGGTGGAGCGATAATGCAGTGGTAATAGGTTTACCACCGCATTTTTACTGCTCCGCCCAACTTGTGATGAGGCCCCAAATATGTTGGTGTTCCATTTGTGACAAGTTTGTAGGTGATGCATGCACTTTCTAATATGATCCTGGTGGGGAGGGAGAGCCAGTGAAGTTGGCACAGTGTAGGAGGGATATAGTTGAATTTGAGAACGCCTGCAATTAGACGGGATGCAGTGTGGTGGGCTGCCTTATGGGGGGCAGGGGTGTTGCTAGGTCTGGAAAAGACCCAGGGCTAGGATAATGTCATAACTGTCGGGACTGGGGGCTAGCTAGCCTTTTGGTTGTATCTCCAGAGATTCTATCCGGGGCTACAACCAAAAGATCAGGGGCTATAGCCCCCTAAGCCCCCCCCCCCAGCAACGCATCTAATGGGGGTCCAAGTGCATCAGCACTCATTGCTTTATACCGTTCTGCCTTTAACGCAAACCATGCTGCGCAGCTGGGACTTGGTAATTACAAGGTTCAACCTCTTCTTCCATGCCCTTGACACCTGAGTAGCAATCAGCAGCTCTATTCCTGGTGTCTGGAATGTTTGTCACTTCAAATGTGAACTCTTGTAAGTTTGCTTCCCATTTCCTTATTGAGTGAGTCTTTGTCCAGATTTGTGGTTGTCATACTCTCCTATTGGGGTGTGTGGTTAGTACATATTTCAAAACCTATGCAACAAATAAATGATCTAAATTTCTCGATTGCCCATTTGACAGCCAGAAGCTCCTTCTCCGTGGTAGGGTGGTCGATTTCGGCTCGTCTATGACTTTGTGACACACGTTTCAAATAGTTCTTGCCCATCTTTAGCTTGCATGAGAATAGCTCTTAGTCCCTTATTGCTGAAGTCTGATGAAAATCTTGTCTTCCTGCTGATTATGCAGTACTTCAGTGAAGGAGCCAGATCCAGTGTTTTTAGGTGCACAAATTATTTTCTAAATACTTTGTCCCAGTTGAAGTCCTTTCCTTACCCGGCTACCTTCCTGCAGTCAGGTTGCAGGATGTGGGGGAATGGTTTTTAGCTTCTTTCTCTTGTCTCTAATATGTAAATTCTCATTAAAGATGAACTAGAGTAGGGTGATGATGCTTATTTCATTCAGTGTGCCACTTATTTTCAGCTGTGTTTCCAGTTTCATTCTCCTTTTTTTCTTTTTAAGGTCTGTGTTTACAGTTATGTAGCAAGTAGTGTAGATTATTGCAGTATGGTCAGGTACGGTCCCATTACTACATTTCCCGAAGCCATGTATGCCAGTGAAGGAATAGCGTCCCAATGGTGTGACAATGCCTCTGCAGCATCTCTGTTGATGAGAGACTGTGGGGAGGGGTGAATGCGATGGGTGTGCAGTTGCTTGTCTGCTCAGCGCAGGTCTGCTCCTTGTATATGCCCCAATTAAGGAGAGGGCTTACTCTGTGGATGTTGCTGTCATTTGGCCTCTGGAGTTCCGGTTGCCCCGACTCGCCTGCTGGGATTCCTCAAGGAGGCAGTGTAATGGTGCAGATAAATTTGCCAGTACTTACATTTGGCCCTCATCCACCGGTTTACTCTAAATGTGAGTGAGAGTACTGTAAGGAACTCATGATGCCAACACTAAAGACCGACACAAATGATCACAGTTCAAGGGGTTTTATTGAACAATGAATGCAGGGTGGAAAAACGCCTACGCTAAATCTAAATCCAAGATGGGAGCAAGCGTTGACCTTCAAATGAAAAATAAGGTAGTCCTAGTGGCTTTGTGTCAAAATAAAAGAGCCTATACTACGAAAAACCTATTGCCAATTCCTTACAACTAATTATAGACAGAGTGTGGGATAGGGTTTCAATAAAGAAAAGAAGTGTTCCAAATAATAAGTCAGGATGTGATTGCCAGGGGTCTCCCTACCCCATGTTCGGGACAAGCTGAGGCCTTGGAGCACAGCACACGCTCAAGCTTTTTCAGCACGAGCCGACAGTTCCGTTCCAGCTAGCATAGTACATGCTCGCGCTTTCTCAGCATGAGCCGATAGTTCCGTTCCAGCTGTCAGGTTCTTTGATTTTAAAGTCTGTTTGCATTACAAAAGTCTCTTGCCTTCGAGGCCTGATGTATCCAACAAGCAAACACAAAGTTATTTTCCACAGTTCATGTTGGGTGATGGCTTCACTCCTGGGTCCCCCTCTTCCGGCTGCCAACCCCTCATATATCTTATTCAACCGATCAATTGAACAGTTCCTTTCTCAATGAACTTTGGGTGATGACTTTTCACTCCTGAATCTCCCTCGACTGGGCTCGGACCCACTTGACAAAGGGGACAATTCACTTCCTGTGGTCTTCCAATATCTCTTACTTTCATGAGTCTTAATGTCTTTTTAAACAGTACTTCAGGCTTTGTCCCTGATTTGTCGGCTTCCCTCTTCACCTTTGCCAACTTCTACAAACAGTTCACTGTATTCAGGACTTTGGACTTCGCCCCTTTTTGTTAACATCCCTCTGCCGGGTTCACTCTTGCCAACCTTTTACCAAACAGTTCACTATGGGACTTTAGACTTCATCTCGTCGTGCTAGCATCCCTCTGCAGGGTTCACCTCTTGCTAGCTTTAACACACTGTTCATACGCTCATTTCACCAAGCGGCATACATTTCCCTTAGCTTTGTAATCATCTGTAGGTCAAAGACGTTCAATGGAACAGAAGACTTTACAAGACCCCTGAATGACCACTTTGACCTCTTTTCACCTCTTCCCAAGGGCTTCTGGTCCGGTAGTTTCTACCATCGGGTAATCACCCAGAGGGACCTACCTGAGCACCGACATGGTGCCAGCCTCCTCTGTTGCTGGTTTGCACCCTCATTCCTACCATAAAGCCTTTCAAAGTTCAAATTAGCTGTTGGCTACTTTTTGTTCAACATAGTTCGGTTTCTTATAGATTCTCCCTTTGACTCATCAGCTCTGATTAACCACTTGCCTTTCTTTATCCTCGGAGTCAAGGTTGGTACAACCGAGCCATTTGTCCTTCCCGACTTGGTTATCAGTGGAGGAGGGTCTCGCGTACCGTAGACATCTGCTGCAAAACATGCTGGCTATTGTTTGCGGTTTTATGATTCCTTCTGTGGAGGATTCACGGGCCTTGGTCAGAAAAGGCAAGGTCGCTTCTCTCCTTGTCACCCTCTTGGTCTGGGTGTCTTTCTCCTCCTTTTGAACTGCCGTGCTGAGTTAGCTCTCACTTCGTGCGGTCTGCCTTTCTCCTCATGTGCTTTCGTGCTCCACCTTTTATCCCTGTGGGGAAGGGAAAGGGCCATCAGGTGTGTGTGTGTGTTTCTAGTCAATTGCCTGACTTTACCTGACCCTTGTATTGGGACATGCCGGGTAAACAGCTCTGCTATTAGTTAGTTGTTTTCCATGTTGTGCGAAAGTGTTCATTTCGGGAAAGGGGGGGTCAGTGTTTTCGAATATCCTATGTGGTAAAATGGGGAAAAGGTGTAGAAAGAAGGGTGATACCGCGCCTCACCCGTCGGTGTCCCACTCCTACTCCCCAAGGATCCCTCATCCAGGTGATCCCCCCCCCCTCTCACAAGTCCACACCCAGGAACTGGATCCAATAGTGATAGTCGTGTCCTGGCCACCTGGATGACAGATCCCCGAGGACTAGCAAGGGAGACACCTTCAGGTTTCTCACATATCCTTCCCCTATGCAAGGTAAATATACCTGGTTTTTGGTTAGATTTCCTGTAAAGCCTGGCCAAAGAACAGGGGTGAAAGATGTCCAAGCACTCTCACGTATTCCACTGAACGATTCTAATAGGTGGATGTGAATTGATCTAATCTGCCTCCCTACAACAAGCTACAAATTGGGTATGAAGGCTGTCTTGGGTTGATGGGTTCTGAGTTTTCCCAATCCTATACTGGAGAATTTTGAGACTGGTGACTTTCCTGTCAGGATCTTTGGGGCAGAAGGTCTCTGAAGGGGGGTAGGGAGGGGTGGAGATTCCTGTAACAGAGTAGAGAAGATGGGGAAGTGTCACCCCAGAATAACTTCCTCAGGAAGTCCTGGAATGATGGCAGATGGTATTTCACTGGTCTTGCCTTGGATTTTACATGTACTGGTATCTTAGGATAGAATTCATTGTCTCCATGTACACAGGTTATTCAGAATAGGGTTGCATGGTTTAGGTCTTGTGGTGAAACTAAATCGGCCCTTATAGTGGTCTGCTCATTACCTGAGTCGATTAAAGCCTTGAACGGTTTCCCATTCACCCAAGCCTTTTAATAAGTGAACTCGGTAGGGGTTTGACATAAGCAGATGCTACAGATCTCTAGCTCTTCCTCGGCATCTTCCCACTCTTCACCCTTCAAGCAGCCTATTTCCATAGGTTTGTCTTTTATATTCTTTGGACAGTGTCTCGTTAGATGTCCCGTTACTCTATAGGAAAAACAGACCAACGGACGTGGTTTGCTTACTTTTACTTCTTCCCTTCTGCTTTTATCTAGATCTTGAATCAGGTTTCTTGATCTCTACTCTTTCTCGAGGCATCCCTTCCTTGGCTCTATATGACCCCCCTGAACCCTTTTTTTAGCGATTCCCTGGGGTGGAGGGCGATGGATGGGTCTATGATCTCTTAGATCTTCCCATCAATGAGCTGGCTGGAAGTATTTAGCCACCTCTGCATGGTTTTGCGCAGTCCAATGGCCATGGCTAGGGTAGGTTGATTTAATTGAACTGTTTTTTGCAAAAAAGGGGGGTAAGGAGTTTGGAAATTGTTCTAAGGTAATCATCTCAGTCAGTTCTTCTAGGGCTTTATTATTAGTCCATAGAGTCACTGTGTTTTTGATCCATTCGCCCATCTCCAAGGGAGTTTCTCCTGGGTTCAACCTAATGGCTCGTAATTCCTGTCGATAAAAATTGCAGGTTTGCCCTACTCTTTTCAACAAGCCTTTGATGGCTAGGAAGGAGGCTGCCTGTGCAAGGTTGAGTAGTTGATAAGAGGCTTGGAGTGCCCCTTTTAACAAGGGTCCCAAATAGCATTTCTTAAGGTTCTCTCCCCACCCAAGTTGTTCAGCCAGGCGTTTGAAGTTTAGGAAAACATTTCCCAGATCTTTGCCTTCGAGATATGGTTGAAGTATGCCTTGTGGTAGAAATGGCCTTAGCTTAGATAGTCTAGTTAGATTTTCCTGGAGTCTGTTTTCGGGTTGTATCTGATGGGCTGCCAATTGGGCAATAATATTGTCTAGCTCAGCCATTTCTTCCAGGGGTTTAAGGGTTCCCACTGTGTTGTCTGAATCAGAATGAAAACAACTCTCGACCCCTTCGGAAAAAGTTTTAAAATCCTCCGAGTCGTCTGACTCTGTCTGTTGAAGGAGTGGACTGGGAAGGATTAGGTTTTAACCCTGATAGTCCCACTGCTGATGGAGACTGAATACCATGGGAAAGCGAAGGCTCGGAGGGAGGAGGATTTAGAGCACTGGGTCTGATGAAAGAAAAGACCGGCCAGATTTTTAGAATTACTCGGTCCCATGGTTGGATGTTATAATAAGAGAGTGGGAGGGTATCTAGTAAGACTTGAGTCTTAAAGAACAGATTCTGTTGACTAGAGGGAATATGTAACTGAGAGGGCAACACCTCTTTTAAGGTGGATACACGGTCAGAATTTAGGAGATCAACTATTTTATTTTCCCCTTCCGGTGGTGCCACAATTATTAGCATGGGTTTCAATTTTTATCAGTTGAATCACATCCCACTTCTAACACCATATCTAAGGAGCTCATGGTGGCAACAGTAAAGACAGACACAAGTGATCACAGTTCAAGGGTGTTTATTGAACAATGAATGCATGGTGGAAGAACGCTTAAGCTAAATCTAAGATGGGAGCAAGCATCGACCATCAAATGAAAAATAAGGCAGGCCTAGTGGCGTGGTCAAAATAAAAGGGCTTACACTAAGAAAAACCTATTGCCAATTCTTTACAACTAATTATAGAAAGGGGGGCAGTGTTTTAGTCTATCCTATGTGGTAGGAAGGGGGAAAAGGTGCAGAAAGAAGGTGTATACCGCATCTCACCCGTCGGTGTCCCACTTCTACTCACCAAGGACCCCTCATCCAGGTTATCCTCCCTCACTAGTCCACGCCCAGGAACTGGATACAGTAGTGATGGCCGTGTCCTGGCCACATGGATGATAGATTCCCGGGGACTAGCCAAGGAGACACCTTCGTGTTTCTCAAAGTACAAACAGGCCCTGCCGCCCCATGAGCCTAGGTGTGGAAACGATACAAGATGAGGCAGAGTCCATAAAACAGTCAACCCATTGAATGCACATACATCTGTCATAAAGAATTAGATAGGTTGTGTAACACTACTAAGGATCTAAACTAGACCATAGAATGCATAAGTAGTGTGCTATGAATAGCATAGAAGGAAGGCAAGTTCCAGCGTACTATGAGAGGGACTCGCTACACTGATAGGGCAGTGAAAATTATAGGTAGAGAACGATGCAGCATACACGGGCAGGAAAACCAACGTATGGCCGATGTGCAAGATGAATGTAACATGAACAGATGTGAATATAAGTCGCCAACATGGAGGTGAGAGTACATAAGTGCAACCATTTTTCCTAACATGGAGTCCACCACAAGTCTAAGAATAAGCAAATTTAGTGAAATCCAAGATGCTGAAGATATAAAAACATATTTTGAGAAGCCTTTGAAGCTGCCAGACAGTAGTTCACAGTGAGCGCCAAGGTCAGACCACCAAGAAGGGAGTAGTGGGTGAGCAGAAGCTAGAGGGAAGATAACATTTACCAGGACACGAAGCAAAAGCCTCCCAACTTAATGAATTTAATAAGAGCACAAACAGCCATTGATGTCCAGGTGCATGAGAATAGTATGCCAAAAGAATCCATAGAGAATAGATGAAGGGTGTCTCATGTGGTTACCATTAGCATTAGCTAAAATCCCAATAAATAGGAGGAAATTAATTCTCCAGCTTGATCCCCTAACACGTGATCAAGACACTGAGAACACTTGCTATTCATTATGAGACAAGCACAGATAAGACACCTGCCGAACTTCCTAGCACATAGACAGACACAAGATGAGACACAGGGTCATGTACAGAGAAGGGAAAGCTTCATCGCCTGGGAATGACAAGAAGGTGCTTTTAATTGGAATTATAGCAGCACATTGATGTCTCTCCCCCACCCTATGTCTCTCTTGTATCTTGACGTGTGTCAGGAGATCCAAGGTTTGTGAGCAAACTGCCAACCAATAGACATCCCTTGTGTCATATCCCTATAATGAACAGCGCCAACCAATTAACCATCAATGTGATAATTTATTGAAAGCATTATCGGGGGTAGGGTGGTCGCAGGAGGGGCCATCAGATACATCTAACCCAATCATAGAACTAACACCTATATACTCTATATGTAGTTTACAATGCCAACCAGTCAAATGTGTTCATAGGTTTTGTAATTGATACTGTATTATGACGACATAGCTGACATGTCTCCTGTTTAAAAAACTGTCACATCTATTTTAACGTTGAGAGCTGATTGTATGCGGTCCCGGGTGAGTTTCAATACTTTGAATAAATGTTATGCTCACCTGGCTCCCATAGGGGTGTCGAGCGGAACTGGACAGTCACGGTCTCCACCAACGTGATGCGTAGTGCAGAGATGACTGACTGGACTGGCCCACCTAGCTTTGTCTGCTTGACCCGTAGAAGTAGTCTCTTAAAGACAGGGAAAGGGAATTAGCCACCCGTGGATTTGAGTATTAACACCTCACTGCGTCCCCACTTATCACTTCTGACATTCCCTTTCACAAAGCTCACCTTATAGTTTTGTATGATGAGCTCTCCATCCTGCGAAGAATGCAGGGGCGTGTTGATGGCCAGTTACTTCACTGGCTTGAGGATATTGGAAGAGTTCTGGACAAATCTTGGCTCCAAACCTCCGGGCGAAAGGCCGTAAGTATATAATTCTAATGAGTTCAAAATGCCTGATTAATCACTCTTGTCCAATTCCTTGTTTCTTTTGCAGCTTAGACCCAAAAGATGATCGTCTTGTGGCAGCTGAAAGCATTCAGGTAAGAGTCTGTGTTTTGTAACACTGTCCGGTAAATGATGCCAAGGTTTAACTCTCTGCTTTCTCTTTTCTTGCAGGTGCAGCGTAGGAAGATTTGGCATGCTGGTGGATAATACCTCGTGCAGTAAAATCAGGTAAGCATATGGTGGCAAGAGATTGTCCTTGTTTGTTCCCTTGGCTCACCTTGTTGTTTTCTTGTCCCCCTTAGGTGCTGGAATGCGGCAACCAGGTGATGGAGCACCGGATCGTAGAGATGCTGCAAGGAACGTTGAGTATGGCGCGGCGCTGCTGCTGGTGCCACACATTTAAAATGAAGTCTGTTTCTGGTTCGAAGATGCGCTGAATCCGAAATCAGGTAAAACATCCAGTAAAGTTCTTGTTCTAACCTTTCTTCTTCTTTCCCTTCTTTCTAGGTGCTCTGGACTCGAGGCGGGCGTGGCAGAATGCTGGATGCTGACTGCAGACACGGTGAGTGTTACGATGCTGGATGCAGAATAACGCGAAGCATGTGCTGCTCTTCGGACGTGGTTTAAATAGCCTTCAAAGTAGTCCCAGGTAAGTATTCCTCCACAGCCACACCCCAATAACAAAATAGTCCCTAAGATAAAATAGTACCTTCAAGCCTCACATGGGCTTGGATCCCTTGCAGCATGGTCTGCATCAGGTAATTTTTAACTTATTAGCCTTGCGCCTATCGTGCCAGGACTGATGTCCCATATGAGCCTGGCACCATAGGTGCCAGGACTGTACCCAGATAGCCCCTAACAGGGTATGCTGGGTTTGCTCCAGGTAACATGATGCCTGCTTCTGGGGTTGATGGACTTGGTCTGGATGCCCGGGGGTAGGCATCATGACAATAAAGCTGGGTTTTTCCATGCTCCTTGAGTACTCCATTATTGAGTATTCGTATTACTATTGCAGCAAATTGGGCCCATCTCTGCAGCACCCCTCGTAGCAGTGCATAAAGGGGTCTTTCAAATGCTTACCAATTCTTGGTCATAGTTTTTGGTTTACACTGCCTATGTTGCACAACCTCTTCCCAATGCTCTACAGTCGAAGGAGATCAGTTATACTGCACTTGCTGAATGCCTTCATGTCAATGCATGGTCTTAAATGCGCCATTCTTTTCCACTTTTACCAATAGGGGCGATACTCATTCTGTTGCTTCTGTTCTTTCTATTATAGCTTGCCTTTCCCTCGCTAGTAGCTCCATCTTTACTTCATAGTGATGGTAATATTACAAACTTTATGGACATCTGGTGATGTCCCATTTTTTATTTGAATGCACTCAACAAATCCCTTCAAACACCCTATGCCATCTCTGAATACTCTGATGCAGTCTGTTTGCAAACAGTCTTCTTTGTCTTCACCCGACATCACCATTTCTTCAGCACTAGGATCTAACTTCATGCCCAATTTCTTTTTCAGTAGCCAGATCTAAACTGGAGTGCTTCCTATGCCTGACCCGCATATCTTTCCTTCAGCTATTGTGTCCTTAAAGGAAATTTCAGTATGCAATCAGTCGAACACGGAATGCTCTTGCCACCATATGCCACTGGGTTGATGTCAGTTTTTCTGAGGCCTTTGTTCAGATCAAATGTTCCCTTGAATATTCCCCTTTTGAAAGTAGGCTGTACTTGGCTGAAGAATTTACCATCCTTTGCCTTATTCCATAGTTTACACATGATCTTGTGTTGACTCTGTTTCTGGCATAAATGAATTTTTTCAATAAATTGCTTTTAAAGAAGCTGTCATGAATTCCAGGTTTGCGACACAGCAGTGGTCCATCTGGCAGCTTTGGAAGGAGACGCAGGGATGCTGGCTGGTGCCATCACACTATGTGGGAAGAGTGAGGTGCACGTCTAGCTTATTTCAAGATGGCCACTGTTTCCATTCCTTCGATGCCGGGTGTGTTTATCAGAGCACATCCCGGTATGCGGCCCGTGTCTCAATGCGGCTCTGCTGCTCAGGTGCTCCTTAGTCAATTTCCTTGTTCCTAATTGTCTTTTCTTGTGCTTCTGTTCCGGTTAATGTTCTGCATGGAACCTGGAATTCCTTGCTGTCTGGTTCCACCTCCCGCTGGGATTACTACCTGAGCCTACAGTTGAATATTTCACTACCAACACCACCCATCTGGCTTTTCTCCTGTCCTTGAGGATGCTCTTCTGGGGGACCCCTTGCCCTTTCTGTTGTACTCAGAAGGGCACAGTGAAGTCTAGAAGGGATCATGGTTATCTATTTTCCTCTCGCCTACACACCAGGCGGTCTCCAACACCCACAGGTAGGAGTTTGCGATGCCCAACAAATACTAACCCTGAACCTACTAAAAAGCAAGTACAGGAATCGATACATTCTGTGCAGGCCCTTACCACTGAGGTACAGACTCTGAAAACAGAAAATGCCACCTTATGCCACATGATGGCAAACCATGAACGCCTTCCTACTGGCTCCCTTCTGGGAAGCCTGAACACTGGAAGGTTTGATGGATCCCTAAAGAAGCTGCAAGAGTAACTGGATGTGTACACGCTTCAGTTCACTTTTAAACCACTAGCCTTTGCCACGGTATGGGCTAAAGTTGGGTTTATGGTGTCTCTCATAACTGGGAGAGCCCTTGACTGGGAACTCTGTAAGCAACCTCATACAGCCTGCTCCTTGATGACTACAATGGCTTTTTAATGGCATTATGACAAATTCTCGACCATCCAGAGCTGGCATATACCACCTATGAAACACTGTTGGATTTTTGGCAGGGAACTATGGGCTTGCTTTCCTGTGTTAACCACTTTAAACAGGTTGCCACGGAATCTGGATGGCCGAGATTGCATAGTTTGCACTTTTATTTTTGCAGAGGCCTTGACAAGGACATGCATGTTGAATTGGCCAGGGTTTCCAGACCCGATTCCTTGTTGTACCTCATCAGTGCGGTCCTCCATTTAGAATATCGCCTTCAGGAAAGAAGACCGGAGAGAAGACAAGGTTTTGCTCCACCACTGTACTTTCCTCATTTCCTACATCACCAGAACTGATACAAGAAGGTTCAGCAGAAACTGAACCCATACAAATAAAATAGGGGTGGCTCGTGGTCTTTTGACGGAGGAGAACTGTAGATGAAGGGAACAAGGAATTTATCTATACTGTGGAACTTAGGGTCATCTCCTGTATGACTGCCATGTGGTGCCTTCCAGAAATCCTGGAAATGCTTGCTCCTGGCCTTAATAGGGACAAAGAACTTGGAGATTTCCACCTGCCCTTCTGTATTGTAGAGGAGTGGGTGGACATGGTATCCCTAACTCCCGCCTCCTTGTCTCTGCCATACTGGAACAGGAGGAGAGGGAGCCCTATGTGGAACACCAGGTATCATTCTAATACTGCATCGAGTGTATGAGAGACGATATGCACTCAGACAACCGTATCAAATATACCTTTACACTGAGAGAGTGGAAGGATGTCTGCACACACCATTGAGCATCCTATACAACCTGCAATCCTCTTTCTCTACCTCGTTAGTTACCCCGATAATCACCAGTAAAGGAGCTGGAGGAACATGCTTTACCGTTATCGCCCCCAACCTCTAGAACTCCCTCCCATCCGACATAACAGAACAACCCTCCTACCAGATCTTTCACCAAAAATTCAAAACAGCACTGCTCAAGAAATATGCTAAAACGATTGCGTTGCCTTTAATAATAAATGTACTCTGACACTACTCTGTAACCTGCATGTCATATATGCATAAACTGAAATGTACCAACTCTAGCGTTGTGATACCTCTGGGTCCTGGCCGCTATCAAAAAATTAAATTAATACATTAATTAATAGCGCTGTAAGTGACATCAGACAATAGTAGAGTGATGTCATTTATTTATTTTGAAATATGTTTATTGGCATTTATAATTACAACCTTATGTAAATTGGTAGTATCGACATTTACATTAGAATCATGCCTTTTAAAAATAAAACAATTGTTTTACATAACAGTAACTTGAACTTAACTTGTCCCCGATTCGGGAATGAGTGAAATTTAAAGTGTTCGAGCATGTGGGGCAACTAGTCCTGGAGGAAGGGGCGGGTGGGAGCATTCCAGACACAACCGGGGCCACGGGGATTTAGTTCCAAATGCATCCGCTGAGCGTCTTGAACAAGTAGTCGGCCAGGTAGACCAATCAGGGGGGCTTATCGCCGGAGGAGCGAAGTAACCTTGACATAGTGTCTTTCCAGGCAGCCAAGGCTGTGCTCGAGTCTTCGGTGGACCTGGCCACGCTATCTTCCCAGGCACGTGTTTCAGCCCCCGCCCACCTTTCAAATTCACTGCGCCATACATTATAAGTCGGCCCTGCGGGCCGTTTCCAGGCCATAGCCAATGTTCTCTTGGCCGTTATGCAAAGCAGGTCCATCAGTTTGACAGCGTACTTAAGTTTGGCCATTCGGCGGTAGCTGCCCAGGAGGCATTGCGCTGGGGTCCACTTGTACCTGGTTACCTCCGCTTCCTCACAGGTTTGCTTCACTTTGGACCAGAGATCTTGGGCCCTAATGCAGTTCCACAACATATGAAACAAGTCCGCCCCGTCTCTCCTACACCAGGGGCAGTGTGTATGGGTAGTTTTGTTAAACCTAGCTACCCTGGTCAGGGTCAGATAAGTGCGGTATAGTACGTTTATCTGAATTAACCGAAACCTCTGATTTCTAGATACTTCTTTCAGAAAAGCCAGTACTCTACCCCATTCTTTTTCCGTCAGCTCTAGACCCATGTCCGCCTCCCAGCGGGTCTTCAGTGTGGCGCTACGGTGGTTAGGGGAATCACTGAGGAGGTTGTAAATATGGGAGACTGCTCTCCCTCTGTCACTCAGATTATATAGCAGTGTCAAGAAGGGGTCTGCCTCTGGTACCTCCGGCCATGTGTTCCATTTCACACGGGCCGTTTTGCGGATCTTTAAGTACCATAAGAATTGGCCGGCATGAATGTCATCCACCTCTCTTAACTCAGTGAATTCCTTAAATACTCCTTCAGTGTAAAGGTCACCCCAAGTGTACACTCCCTTATTCTCCCAAAGCCTGATGCTGTGTAAGTTAGTGTCCGACCTATCCAACCCAGAGATTAAAGGCATGTCCTGGAAGTATGGTTGCTTCTGATGCAGGATCGTTTTGGTTCTATGCCATATCTTCCTACCCAGTACTGCCAGGAATGGTGGGTTTTGTAGTAAGGTTTGGGGGGCCCAGATCAGCTCCTTTAGTCAGACTGGGGGAATCATGGCCTGCAATAGAGGGGTCTCCGAGGTGGACTCGTCTGCCAGCCATTTAGAGACATAGCTCAACTGGGCCGCAAGGTAGTACTTTTCGAGGTTTGGTAGTTGGATCCCGCATTGACCGTGTGGCAAGACCAGTAGAGATAGAGCCACCCGGTGCCTACCTTTCCCCCATAGGAATTCACCAATTAATGTGTCTAGAAGTCGAAAGAAGGGCTTTTTTATGTAAAAGTGCACGTTTTGGAACCCATACAAAAATCTGGGAAGAATAATCATCTTAACTATAGAGGCCCTACCAAGCATGGATAACTGTAGCTTTGCCCAAAACTGTATGGATCGGCGCAGCGTGGGCAGTACTGCCTTCGTGTTGAACTCATGCATCAGCTCAGGGGTGTGTAGTATCTGGATCCCGAGGTAGCGGAAGGAAGTCGTCTGCCATGCTATGCCTACCGAGGGGAGCTCCTCGGAACTCTTGTTTTCAGGCCTGCTAGGGGAAACAGGCAGGATTTAGTTTTGCTAAACCTAATACCGGAAACTTTGGCGTAATTGTCGAGGACTTCTAGTATTGTTGGTACGTTAAGCTGGGAATTATTGATATATAACAGCACATCGTCTGCATAAAGTGAGATAATGTGGTCAATCCCCCCCAATCTGATCCCCGCATCGAAGAATTGTTTCCTAAGAAAAATTGCGATGGGTTCTAGTCCTAACACATATAGCATGGGGGATAGCGGGCAGCCTTGCCTGGTGCCTCTACAGATGTCCCATGCGTCAGATACGTATTTCCCGGATTTCAGCCTAGCCCTTGGTTTGTTGTAGATGATCCTGATCTATCTAATGAATCCCTGGCCAACACCAAATCCCTCTAGTACCGCCACCAGCCATTCCCAATATATGGAGTCAAATGCTTTAATAGCATCTAAGGACAGAAGTGCTAGTTGTTCGCTACTTGTGTTAGTCTGGGCTATTACATGTTGAAGTCTGCGTAAGTTTAGGGACGTATTGCGACCAGGTATAAAGCCGTTTTGGTCTTCGTGCACAATACCCCCTATCACTCTGGCCATTCGTTTCGCCAAGATTGTGGTTAATATTTTAACATCGTAATTAAGCATGGCAATTGGGCGGTAGGAATCGCACTTGTCGGGAGGTTTATTGGGTTTGAGCATCGGTACCATTAATGTTTCCCTCATGCTATCCGGTAGAATGCCGCTTTCATAAGACTCCGTAAAGACTTGATGTAGTATGGGTATCAGGGAGGGTTTGAATGTTTTGTAAAATTCAGGGGGGAGCCCGTCGCTTCCTGGGGTCTTACAAGTGGACAGGGATCTCATAGCCTCCGTTATGTCTTCTGGTGTGATATCGGAGTCTAAGGATTCAGGCTGTGCAGGTGATAATTTGGGTAGGCCTATTTCTTCCAGGGTGTCTAATATTTGGTCTTGTGGGACTCGATCTGCGTGGGAGTATAGCTGTGCGTAAAAACACTTAAAGGTGTCATTAATGCCCTGTTGGGTCCCTGTTCATCTCGCAGTGTGGTGGTTATATGCCTGGGATGCTCCCTTCTACAGAGCCAAGCTAGCAGTCGGCCAGGCCTGTTGGCCTCTGCGTGTGTTCTGTTTGTTCTGACACTAAAATCAAACCTGGCCAGTCTATTCCAAGCCCCAGAGCACTCCTCCCTGAGAGCTCTGAGTTCTACTTCCCTGTTGGTGGTATCCACCGAGGCGGCTTCTAGTAACAGGATCTCTTGCTCTTTCTGGTCTAGCTCACCCCGTAGTGTTCTTCTAATGCCCCCCGCTTTCACAATGGCCATCCCTCTTGTCACTACCTTTAGGGCGTCCCATAATGTACTGGCATGTTCGACACTACCTGAGTTTTCCTCTATGTAATTCTCTATGGATTCCTGGAGCTCCTCCCTGAAGGTCAGGTCTTTTAGGGCCTCGGCAGACATCCTCCACATGGGGATAGGTGGTCTGGGGCTACTGTGGTTCCAGCCCAGCAGGAGTGGGGAGTGGTCAGAGGCCGTCCTCCCCAGGTATTGTGCGTCCCCAATTTGAGGCATATGCTCCTTGCTATGAAGAAGTAATCAAGTCTTGTGTGGAGTTTATGTGGGGAAGAGTAGTATGAATAGGCCTTCTCGTCTGGGTGCAGCTCCCGCCATGCGCCTGTCAGGTCTAGCTCCCTGACCATGGCCTTCAGAGACAAGGTGGCAGCGGACGGGCCGCTCACAGGATGCCAGGACCTGTCAAGGTCCGAATCGTGCACACAGTTGAAGTCGCCTCCCCATAAAAAGAGGCCATCTCGGTATTGCGACATCTTAGTGCATAGCAGTCTTATGTGGGCTGGGATACCAGTATTAGGGAAGTATGAGTTCACTATGCAAATATCTCTCTGCTCAAAGGTTCCCCACACAATCAGGTATCTACCTTCCGGGTCTATTTCCTTTTTGTTGAGTTGGAACGGAGTCTGGGGACTAAACCAAGTAAACACCCCTCTGGCATATTTAGAATAGGGGGCACCATAGCCCTGAACCCCCCAGTGTTCCCTGAGCTTTGCATCTGTTTCTGTGCTGCAGTGAGTTTCCTGCAACAGGGCTATGTCCACCTTTTTCCTGTGTAGGTAGGATTTAATCCTATTCCTACGGAGATAAGTGCCCAGGCCCCTTACATTCCAGGTTAGTATCCTAATGTGCGTGGCCATCTGGGTAACGATGGTGGTTCAGGAAGCTTCCACTCCGCTGATGGGTTAGTCTGGGTGCACTGAGAGCCCCGAAGTCAACAGCCCGCCGTGGCCTCCAACCCGTTGAGTCCACCCTAGGGGCCCATCCGCCCGTCCAATGCATTATATCCCTCGGAGACTTACCGACATTTCGAACTTCTATCACGTATAGTGATTCAACTGGGAACAACAGCAACAACAATAAACTGCCCCCAGCAGTTGATTCAAACTCACAACGCACGGGGGCTCCCGATCCCTCTGGTTCTCTCCAGAACTTCCGGTTCGGGTGGTGTGTAGGCATTTTGCCTGCACCGCTTTAGGTGGGGGTGGACCTACTGTGGTCCTGCTAAGTGGCCTTCGGATTCCTGCCCAGTTGCGGTGAAACTTGATGCAGCGTAGTAGTTCTTTAGGGGGTAATCTCCGTGAGTGTGGGGGACTCCGCTGTGCAAGTGGACCAAATGTTTGAGCTTAGTGTTCTTTGCCATTTGACTTCTGTTCTGTCTGTTCGGCAAGATTGTTGTGCTCCAACCATAGGTTAGCTGCGGCCGGGGACTCAAGAAAGATCGACTTCCCTTTATAAAGTACTTTGAGTCTTGCTGTATATAGTAACATGTATTTAAGGTTAGGTTTCCGCAGCCTGGCCTTTACTGGGATGAAATAGTTCCTTGCCCGTTGCACCACAGGGGTGTAATCAGGATACATGACGATAGACGCCCCATTTCTCTTAATTTCGCCACCTTCTCTAGAGAACCTTAGTATTGTCTCCCGATCCCTGAAGTTCACAATTTTTGCTATTATCGGTCTAGGGTACGATCCAGGGGGAGGGCGCTTCTGGAGGGATCTGTGCCCGCTCCACTGAAAACCCTTGCGTGAATTTACCAGCCCCCATTTCTTGTAGCAACAGGGATTCTATGAACTCAGTGGGGTCTGGGCCTTCCAAGTCCTCCGGTATTCCAAGTATTCGGATATTATTTCGCCGGGCTCGGCCTTCTGCATCTTCCGAGCGTGATTCCAACCGAGCCACCGTTGACTCTAGCTCCTTGACCTTTGCTTTTAGCTCCTGCGCGGTCTCCCCAGTTTCCAGTAGGGAGGTTTCAGCATTGGTCATTCTTTCAGTTAAATTTCTAGCATCTTGCCTCATCGGCTGTACGTCCGATTTTTCCCCTATCATGCCTTCCATGGACGTTCTCAGTGCCGCTATTGCTTGTAGGATCCCGGAATCTCGGGGGTCTTCCATCGGCGTTGGTATCTCGGCTACAATGTTGGCCTCTTGCTGTGACTGTTGTGACTGTTGCTTCGGTCGGACTGTGGTAAAGGAATCCATGGTGACTGATCTGGATCTGTTCTTTGGGGGCGACATTCCTTCACGAAAGGATATTGGTATTGCGCATCAGGGTGCGCACTGCGGCCCAGAAGGGGGGGGTCTCTCCAGCTAGCAAAGACCTCGAAATGGGGTATTGAGCATCGGCTCCGGGGTAATCTCTCACTTCTTAGGGATTCCGAATGAGTCCGCAGTTGCCGCTCAGGTTGCGTGTCTGGTCCTGCAGTCAGGCGGTTGCCACGATCAACTCGTGGTTTGTAGGTCGTCCGTCTCGGTTCCGGCGGCTGGGCTCGCCGCCGTGCCCCCCGGGCCACCCACTTGTTTCTAGGGTGCTGCGGGAACAAATCGCCACTTCGGGGTCTCCAACTCACGTGCCCCACCTCGTTGCTGGGCGAGGTCTCAAGGGGGACTATTCTGGTGCTCCGGCGCTCAGGCTAGGCAAAGCCACGGGTTCGTGGTCGATGATATGGCCCGGTCTGCCTCGGGGCTCCAGTATGCCAAGGTTCCTATGGAGCACTCGCTCCCGGCTGCTGTTCGGGGCGGAGCTGGCTCGGTGGGACTAATTCCTTTGCGGCTGTGTTTGAGTCGCTGCTGAGGTCCAAAGTAGGGCTCAATCTCTGCTTCTGGCCCTGCAGTTACTCAGGCTTCTCACCGGCATAGACGGCTTATAGCGGCCGCCATTTTGGGAGCCGTATGGGGGTCCGTTAAAACACTTCGTTTTGAAGGTTGCCGCCTCCGATTCTCCCCGTCGCTTCGGTCGAGGGTGTAAAAAGAGTTCACCCACGACTAATCTTCTATTCAAGCTATTCGGGGTCTCCAACTCACGTGTCCCACCCCGCTGCTGCGCGAGGTCTCAAGGGGGACTATTCTGGCGCTCCGGTGCTCAGGCTAGGCAAAGCCGCGGGTTCGTGGTCGATGATATGACCCAGTCTGCCTCGGGGCTCCAGTATGCCAAAGCTCCTGTGGAGCGCTCGCTCCCGGCTGGGACGGAGCTGGCTCGGTGGAACTAATTCCTTCGCGGCTGTGTTTGAGTCGCCGCTGCGGTCCAAAGTAGGGCTCAGTCTCTGCTTCTGGGCCTGCAGCTACTCAGGCGTCTCTCTGGCATAGACGGTTTATGGCGGCCGCCATAATGGAAGCCGTATGAGGGTCCGTTAAAACCCTTCGTTTTGAAGGTTGCCGCCTCCGATTCTCCCCGTCGCTTCGGTCGAGGGTGTAAAAAGAGTTCACCCACGGTTAATCTTCTCCCCAAGGCTGTTCCTGTAGTTTCAACGCCACAATATCAAATGTCAAGGATCACGGGCAGGAGCTCGCAAGAAGGGCGACCTCACTCCATGCGTGCTGGCCACGCCCCCCCAGAGTGATGTCATAGAGGAGAGATACTGAGACTCACTGAAACTATATGCAAATACTCAAAGGGTAAAGATGTAACGGAAGTAACAAGAGAAATATATAATCGAATATGAAGAAATTGTATATGCAAAGGAGATAAAGTAACCTGCTGATTAATGTATATATGCAGAAATGCAAGGTAGATGAGACATTAGAAGCTTGCTGCAGAGAAAAGCATAACATGGCTAGAGCAGCCATGATGGAAAGATGGACATCGGACTCGTATTAAAACCATTCTAGCTACCTCAGAGACAGACCATGGCTGCAGAGTCAGGAGACGCTGGAAAAACAGCTTTGTGTGAGGAATGAAGAGGAGTCTGTTGGCTTGAGATCGACAATGCTATTTCAAGGAATAATTGCAAGCACAAGGGGAGTCCAAAGGATAAGCCATGTGTGTAAGAAATATTTCCCTTAGATTAAGCGAAGGAGAAAATATCTGTAAGAGCCAAGTATTGGACGATTAAAGATGCAGAAAACCCATGTAAAATTGAGTGAGAAAGTGTGCAGAGGCTAAGAAGTATAATGACAAACAGCAAAATTGAATCAAATAGCAGTAAATAGAAGGTCGAGGTGGACAAATGGGTGGCCTCCTCACATGTGATTCAGAAGTTGAAAACAAGGGCTATTCATTAAGCCCAAGCGAAGATAATAGTGGGCCTACACTTCCTTGAATGTTCCAGAACAGAGAGCAGGCTTTGAGATCAATTACAATGGATGAGCCTTGGCTTGGGTCCTGACCGATGAGAGACGATGGACTGATTGGGAAAGTGGGAAATAGTCTGACATTGCAGCACCTGAGTATTGTTTGGCTTACGTGTTGCTAATAAGCCAAAATTCCAAGTTTGGGAAAGAATGCCAACCAATCCGAGGGTCTATAGAACAACATGCTATACAATGTTGCAGAGATCAACCCACTTCCATTTTTCTGCTGTAATCACTATCATACGTATTTAGAGGTAGTTTGAGGCGTGTCCCCCAGATAAGGGGAAGCCAGTGAAGTTATTTTACACGTATGTATACTATAGGTACATATGTTCCCCTAACCAATCCCTCCCTTAGGTTTTAGTTTGCCACTTAGGTATAACACCTTTGTATAATCACATTTGGGTGCGAGTGTGTAAATTACTGCCTGTTATTCACCAGATTGCCCTACTTTTTTAATACTTATTAAGAAAGTAGTATTTTGCCATATTCTTTGAGACTCTCCTGTTATTTGGGTCCAAGATCATTATTGGTAATTCCATCGGTTCCATGTGATAATAACAAATTAAATAATAATGAAAACTTTTAAAACTATTTACAAATAATGAAAAAAATTGAATTTCTTTCCCTTTTTACATTTGGGGGTCCTCCCCAAACTCCTGTTTCCCTAGCTTTTTTAACCCCACCCCAGCCTGACCCCCAACCCCCCACCCGTTGTAATCCCTTACCGAACCCCGATATATACTTTTAACATTTCGTTATAATCACTGTATACCATTCCATCTAGCACATGAGACGCTTCAAGGTGCTAGAGCACAGTATCACCGTCTATTTATAAGGACATACCTGATAAAACCATACTAGTTTTATGAGAATGTATCACTTTTGGCTCCGAACACCATGTGGAAGCCCCAGGCTTTGTAGAGTGTGGGACTGCAGGTTTATTCATGGACATCGATTGGGCCAAAAAACATTGCATATCCAGAGAAGAAAAAGAAATTTGCTTTTCCGTAGAAGATGTTGATGGACGTACACTGAGCTCTAGACTTGTGGTGATCGAACAGACCACTACCCTAACCATCCAAAGGTGAAAAAACCAGTAAAGTTCACAATAATTATCTAGATATAAAGTGTTCCAAAGTTTTCAACTGCTTGGTATTCCAGTTTGTCTGGTATTTAAGTTAGCAGAAACAGCCAACACGTGTTTCAACTAAAATGTATTTTTCAAAGCAAATTGGTTTTTTCTATAGTTTGTTAATAAGTAGATTGGAGCGTTCCTTTGAAGTAAGTATTAAATGATATGGATAATGCTAAAGCCAGCCGCCCCCCTCGTTGGAGTCAAAGATTTGGTGAGGTGCCCTGTTTGAAGTCACTTCACGGATGCTCCGCATATCTGTCTATCCTAACCATGACTATCAACCTGCACAAAGAAAACCTAACGTTTGATCTGATCAAGGTGACACTTTCCGGTAATCCTTGGTATTCCTTGAGAAACATAATCCTTTTATAAACTGGACAGCTAATACCCTTTCTTTTTATTCAGACCACTTTGTCAGGAAATGCTTTTGAGAAGACACTCCTCAGAGGAAGCTGCTTCTTATACCCTGACTTTATCTGCTCCAGTGGCAGTAAATCACCTGAACGTGATGCCATCTCAGTTAGGGAAATGTTTGAAGATAAGGAAGAAAGCATCTCACCCCCCCTCCCATTCAGCTGAGGACTGTACTGAAGAGTACAGTTATTCCAGGCACCACTGTACCCTTCGGTATAATGTACGCCCTGTGCTTACGGGAAAAGGAAGCCCTAAACCAATATTTTCATACAAACCTTAACCATGGACTTAGAACGGAATCAAAATCTTCAGCTGGAGCACCATTGATCTTCATATCTAAGAAGGATACTCAAGAACTATGACCTTGCATAGACTTTCGTGGTCTGAACAAGGTAATTCTTAAATCCCCTGCCACTCATTGCTGACATCTTGGAAGCTGTTAGAGAATCAGTAGTATTCACCAAGTTAGAGCTTAGAGGTGCTTATCATTTTCTTCGTATTTGACAAGGGGATGAATGGAAGACAGCTTGCCGTACCCCTTTTTTTCCTCACTACAAATATCGGGTTATGCTCTTTAGATTGGTGAATGCATCAGCAATCTTTCAGTGCTTCATGGACCATCTTTTTGCAGAAATATAGTTTCTTACAGAAACAATACGACTTATTGTTTCACACAGTGATAGTCTATCGTGACTTCATCCTGATTTTTTCTTTGTTCATAGAAACTCACCCAGGGCATGTAAGGAATGTATTGCAGCAGCAAAAGGAAAACAAGCTTCTAGTAAAACCCAAGACATGTCTATTTTCAGTGTCATTTTTTAGCTTATTTGGGTTACATTCTGTGTGCTTCTGGATTTGCATGGCTCCTCGTAATGTGGGCGCCCTTCTTGGTTGGTCGTGAAATATCACTGTGAAAGTACAGCAGTTCCTTGGTCTGGCTAATTACCATTGCAAATATATCAACCACGTCTCTCAAAGAGTGCTACGCGCCTTACCGGACTACTGAAGGAAAAAAGTCAAATTTGTATGGGACTAACAGGTCAAAGAAGCCGGTTTGTTCCTTAAACAGACCTTTTACTCAGTCCCTATTTTGAGAAACCTGAAGGTGTCTTTCACCCACTATCCCCATGGGGATGTGTCATCCAGGTGGCCAGATGCTGCCATCGCTTTTGGATCCAGTTCCTGGGGGTCTTCGGGGAGTGGAAGTGGGACACTGGATGGCGCGACATAGTATCCCCTTCGCTGTAACACCTTTTTACCCCATCCTACCCAGTAGGATACCTAGAAATTCAGCCCCCCCCCCCCACTTTCCCTACATGAACACTTTCTCATGGACAGCTCACCGTGAGCAGAAACAAACTAACACCAGAGCTGTATACGTGACATGTCCCAATGCAATAGTCGGGTAAGGTCACGCAATTACTGATCATTACACACACACACACACCTGACTTCCATTACACTTCCCCACACGGATAAAAGGCGGAGCATGAAAGCACACTCTGAGCAAGGCAACCACAGTTACAAGATGGCAGTTTAATATGAGATGCAAGAAGGCAAGACCGAAGTGGATTGTAAGGAGGGAAATACCCATGACCCTTTCACTGACAAACCACATCCTTCATGCGGCTTCAAAAGGAGAAAGCGTAAGACCCGGAATCAAAGCTAAATAACTTGTATATTTGGTTGCATCAGAACCTTTTAGTGAAGAGTCTTTGAGAACCAAGGAGACTTACGCTTGAATATCTCCACTTACTAATTGGATTCCTGCCTTTTGGTCCCTCTACTACTCAGGACATACAACCCCTTCAGATTACTATCTCTAGCGGTGCTTTTAGGAGTAACAAAAGACATACTTCTTGAGTGGTGAACACTGTCAGTTCCAGAGAGGTGTCAGCCACTTTAAAGTTTTTCACACCTTGTCCAGCAAAGATGTATCAAACTGTGAAAGCTTCTTGGGAGGATCAATTAAATCTATAGCACTCTTCATTGTGCATGGGAATCGAAATCAATTTTAAAAGCAGACCACAATATTATTTTGAACCAGTGAAATATCTTAAAGGTGTTTAATACAATCCCTGCATTGCACAAAACCATATCTGGTGACATTGAGTTATTGCACTTTGTCTATGATAATCGTATAGGTATCGTACTTGTATTTTTATAATCCAAAATTGTATAAAATATGATTTTTAATGTTGCCGAAATGTTATTGAAAATGGGCTATGAGATCTTCGTGCCCAAAAACTCTTTTCTCAATGTTAATCAAAATTGTATTCAGAGTTGTGGCGGATCAGGAGGACACAGACTCTAGTCTTCCTTTTTAGGTCTATACTTTATTAAAAGAAAAGTGAAAATTCCTAACTTTCCCTAAACTACAGGGTTTCCTTACCTAACAAAAAGGAACTAGGGTGCGCAACGGTTGTCAGTGAGTCAAAAAGGAAGATCAGTCCGCTGTCCAAACTAATCTAACCTGACCCTACCAGTACAAAAACAACTAAGGAACAAAAGAATGACTTCCTTCTACTGTGGGATGGTTTCTCAGCAGGTATTCGTAGGTAGTTCCTAATAATTACTTTTATCAAGTCATATAGATCAGATATTAGGCTCTTGAGCATTGCAACTGTGTTTTTTATACTATCGTTTCCCTTTTCCCCTGGGATAATTGTATTCTTCCCTTTCTGACAAATCTGAGGATGTCATCCCTTCTCACCTAGGGGGAGAACTTTTGAACTTTCCCATGGGGCCAGGGTGGTGCGTCCACAGTACAATATTCCCCCTGGGGGTGGTGCACTGAGGGAGGATCACATAGGGAGGGAAATCCCCTATGGGATTGGGGACGACTATTCCCAGGCAACACAGTATTCCCCTGTATTGATACAAGCAACCCCTTCTCAAATACCAAATCCTCCTTCCCCCCTGTAGATAGAGCAAAGGTACTCTCTTGCAAGGTTAGTCACTTCAATATACTTGACAATCCTAAAATACAAGGGAATACTTTCTTGCCTCTGAGTTAAAAACCGGTACTGTGACAATAAAGAGCATGAAGAGTCTGAGGATCACTCAGAAGGAACCAAGTGAGTCTAGCTTTTCTCAAGATGACATTTGCCTGAAGGAGTACGGATGGCTGGCGCAGGAGTTCAAAAGAAGCTCAGCTGCGAGTCAGAATGTGAACAATCCTCCGAGGAGGAACTGCTGTACGCATGAACACGGCAGGTAGAGAGAAGCCAAAGGGGAAGAAGCCGCAAAGCGAGGTAACAGAGAACCCAACGCTGGTCCAAGCTGGAGGGAACATTTGGGTTTCTACAGATATGTTCCTCAGGGCAACACTGGCTCACAAGGCATGTGGGTTTGCCAGGAGGAGTTGGAGGACGCTAGAGAGTGAATATATCCAAAGGAGAAAGAAGGACTGAGGACCGTTCCCATGAAAATATAAAAGGGCTGGGGACCATGAGATAGCCCAATAGAAGACAATCATATGTTTGGCAGGAGAGTGAACCAAACATATATAACAGAGAATTGTGAGTCTGGAACTCGCACCCATGTAACAAACCAAGAACAACCAAGATAACAAGATCAGGTGTTTGGCAAGAGAGTGAACAAAAGATATATCATCATAAATTGCGAGTATGGGACCTGCACCCATACATGAAAGACAAGTGCCTACTAAAAAGCAGGAAAACAGGTTCTGAGGCTCACATCCTCAGAGGACACTAGCTTCGTAGGAAAGTGAACCAAGCTATAATGCAAGTCTGGGACTCGCTCCCATGTGACGGACGAAAAGGGTCAAGGAAAAAAGGACTCTAATCTTCTTTTATTTATTTATTTATTTATTTAAAACTTTATTTTTGCATTTTAGTAAAACATGTGTACCAACAAGCCCAAACAGTGGGCTACCAACATACCGCTGTTACCCCCCCCCCACGTCCGCCCTCCCACCCCCCGACAGTCCCATTACACAACAAGCTTCTAGTGCTTTTGATTTACTCAGGTGAAGTCTGTGGTGGCTGATCAGGTGGCTCGGTTGGCACAGTGCAGGAGAGGAGGTGAGAGATGTATGGGCCCCAAATATCTGGGGGTCTCGCGTGGTGGGGTAGTGTCTTTATGAATTCCGTTTCTTGGCAATATATGATGTCTTTCCTCCAGTTTGCTAGTGTGGGGGGTGTACCACGTCCCCACGCCATGGCCACTCTTCTACGTGCCAGTACCAAAAGCATGCTTGCCAGTTTTCTAACGTGCGAGGACAGGGGTCTCGTTAGTCCTAGGAGTGCCACTAGTGGGGAGTGCCCCACCCTCTCGCCAATTATTGCGTCAATTTCATTGAGCACATCTGACCAGAATTTGGTCACTGTTAGGCAGCTCCACGGCAGGTGCAGAAAGTCAACGTCAGGGGACCCACATCTGTCGCAGGATGCGTTTGACCCGGGGTGATGTCTGTTTCTCTTCTTGGGGGTATAATAGGTTTGGTGCAGAAAGTTAAAGTGGATTTGTTTGACGCGGGAGTTGAGTGCCACTTTTTGAGTCTGTTGTAAGATATAGTCCCAGTCTTCATCTAGATGGGTGTTTGTAGCGTGGTTTCCCATCTTGCTTTCGTTTTGGGGTTCAATGGTAGAGTGTCCATGAGCAGGGCTTTGTAGATAGATGAGACCAATTTGCCCTCCCCTTGTGCCTGCATGACTCCGTGCAGCAGCTGCCACGTGGGTGGTTGTTGTGGAAACGATGGAATGAGGGCCAGAAGGGTGTACCGCACTCTGAAGTACATAAAGATATCAAGGGAGGAAGTGCTACCTTTCGCCTTCACTTGCTGCTGTGTTATGAAGGTGTCTTGTATGAAAAGGTCACCTAGTGTATTTATTTTGCACTTGTCCCCCCAGTTCAGATACACTTTCTCAGCAGTGAGTGGGATCCTGGGGATGAATTTAACGGGTAGTAGAGGAGAGTATCTAAACTGGGCCATTTTCCACCATATTGTGTAAGTAGATTGCACTATGTTCAGCGTTGTGTGTGGCATCGCCTGTTTTCTGATGATCACGGCCCTTAGCAGGTTGGGTGAGGCTAGTGCCCGTTTGACCTGTACGTGTGGGCTTACGAACTGGGGCTTATACCAGTGACTGAGGAACTGGGCTTGTGCTGCCCAGTAGTACCGTTCTAAATCGGGTAGAGCTAGGCCACCCTTAATGACAGGGAGTACGAGGGATGAGTATGCCACCCTTGCGGGTTTGCCCGACCAGATGAGGTCTAGAACTAGACTTCTCAGATTACCAAGGAAGCGCAGAGACAACAGGATGTTGGAGAATAGATTGAGGAGTTTGGGGAGAATTACCATTTTTACCAGTGAGGCTCTTCCCCAGAGGGTGAGGGGTAGAGTTTTCCACCTGTTCACCTTATCTCTTAGTGATTTCAGTGTGCTTTCGTAATTGTCCTTGAATATGTCGTGATGGTTCAGGGACATTCGGATTCCTAGGTATCGGACGTGGGCTTTCTCCCAATGTAAGTTGAAATCGTCTTGAACTATTTTGGTCTTTGTGTTTAAGGGAAAAACGATTGATTTAGATTGATTGATTTTCAACCCTGATACCAGCTCAAACATTATTATTTCTCGCATGATCGGGTTAAGGTTTTTTCTGGGGTTTTGCATGTACAGGACTATGTCGTCGGCATAGAGGGATATTATCAGACGGTGAGGTCCTATTTTGAGCCCTCTCTGAATTTGGCGTTCCCTGAGGCCCGCTGCTAAGGGCTCCATCACAAGGGCGAATATCATGGCGGATAGTGGGCATCCCTGCCAGGTGCCGCGTTGGAGATTAATTTATGCCGAGCGAGTCGACCCAAGAGTGATTGCTGATAGGGGCTGATTGTAGAGAAGTGAAACCAGCTTAATAAACTGTTCCCCAAGTCCGAGCTGTTGCAGCATGGCGAACAAAAAGGGCCACTCGACGGAGTCGAATGCCTTTTCGGCATCCAGCAGCACCGCCACCGCCTGCTGTTCGGGGTCGAGGGCTGCCAGAACCCCGAACATTCCATGGACTCTTATCTTCTATAACAAACTGTATCAAGTTGCCAAGACAATGGATTGTGAAGCTAAACAATGTATCCTTGTGGCTTGTCTTGGGACATTAGCTTAAGAAGATAAAGGGACCCAGGACCCCAAAAGGAGGGAGACTGAGCAAAAACAATAGGAGAAAGGAGCATACCCCTAACATGGGATATTTGCAGTTTTGGATATTGCTTATTTCGGTTCCATGTCATTTCATCGCTGGATGTTTTTTCGTGTTTTTTTTTACCTCAGATTTGTTTACAAAAAAACTCCCAAACCGTTCATCCCCTTTAATTTTTTTTAAACCCGTACTCCCACACCCAATGTATATATTTTTCTAACCCCCCCAAAAAAATTCAATGATTTTTTCCAGCAAAAAACCCTGCAAAAAAACATCCTGCAATGAAAGGACATCGTACCGCTTATTTCATCACTTTGGGAATCTTGCCTTCTATAAAGAACTGTATCAAGTTGACAAATCAAAGAACTGTGAAATAAAACAACATATCCTTGTATATTAACTGTGGACACTGGCCTAAGAAGATAAATGGGGCCAAGACCCCAAAAAAAGGGAAACTAAAGGGAATGCTTGGGAAAGGAGCAACACCCGAATCTGGGAATCTTGTAGTTTTTAACATTGTTTATTTCATCACTTTATATTACCAGAGAGACTGGGAAACTGTCTGTTGAGTGGAAGCACAAACAACACTGGCTACTTTAAGAACAGCTCATCCTTGCAGAGCTACTTTAGATTATTAGTGTTAGGGTCATAAGCAGGTTTTGGAACCAACAGTGACAGCCTCTTTATTTAACTTCCTGACAATTTTACTAGTTTCCTTTAAGGTAGGGAAACCCCTTTTAGTTTTAGGGATAGAGAGGTATTTTTTCCAACCTTTTATCATTTAATAGATGTTTATATTCAGAAACATGCAACCACTGTGTCCGAGCCCTACTTTTGCACCCTTACACCTTGTGAGTAAACTTGAGACGTTCTCCCTACTCAAAATCCAATCCTTTTCTTGACTCGGACAAACAGGCTTGTTCAAGTTGCAGTTCTCACACGTCTTATGCTCTTTCCACATTTGTTTTTTACCAGGACTAATATAAGGGTTCCTGTGCTGATTCCCACTCTTTTTCGGTATTTCCAACACTTGGTCTTTACTGGAACGGGTATTAGTGTTCCAGTAACGATTCTCACTCTTCTCCATCACTTGGTCCCTACTGAGACGAGTATGTGTGTTCCAGTAACAATTCTCACTCTACTTATATACTTCTAATACTTGGTCCTTACTGTGACAAGCATGAATGTGCCATTTGTTATTCTCCGCCGCCCACCCGTGTCTTCCGCTCCCCCCGTTATCTGTCTGTCGCAAGCACCACATCACCAGGAATATGGTCCAGACAGGGCCTTCATTGGTGATTGTCACGTTGGGTTCCCGGCTCTTCACTTCCTCTTTGTTCGGCATGCTCCACCGTGCCTTCGGGTAAGTGGTCTTGACATCATTTAGGGCAGTAGTCTTCAAGCTTTTTAGGCCTGGGGCCCCCCCAAGCAAAATTTGGGCAGGCCGTGCCTCCCGAAAAATGCCAAATGGACAGTAAATCCAAATGGCTATGAACTTTTGCGCACCATCACTGCACCCCACCCCACCACAGACCCTGGGCTCTCCCCACTGTGCTCCCACCACTATCCCATGGCTCTCGCCCATCCTGCTCCCACCGCAGTCCCAGGGCCAGTGGAGGGGCATAAATATTTCCTCCAGATATGCCATAGCGACTGAGCCAAGCCAGGGAGCCCAAACGAATCAAGGAGGGGAATTTATTTTAAATAATGGGTTAAAATGTTGCATTTTAGAGCATACGTAAACAAGAAAAAAATGGGTAAAAAGCCACACAGTTTGCAATTGGCATTGGGGGGGGAGGAGACCAGGGGGCAGGCATGATATGTATACTGGACATCTATGATAGATATACAGCAAAAAGATACCATCCATCAACATGATTAGGTGTGTATGCAAGGCGCTGGGGGGCCCAAGGGGAAATCATGGTGTTTTTGACTGGACATCTATGATTTGATGGACATCCTGCGTGTGGGTGCTGGAACACCCTACTCCAGGCTGCTTGGTCTAAATGTGTCAGTAGGTGCAGGAGCTGCCCCTCACACATACAGACATGCAGTTCCCCAGCCAGCATTTCTAATAAGCTATGCAAGGTTTGCGAAGCAAAGCGCCCCCAGCCTTGCATGGCTCAGTGTGCATGTGTGGCTGGGGAACTGAACTGTCAAAGTGAAACAGTGTTTCTCTTTGACAGTTCAGCCAGCCAAGGAGCACTCCCTCAGCTGCTTTTTCCAGCTGAGGACTAACTCCCAGGAGCACTCCTTCAGCTGGGAAAAGCAGCTGAGGGAGTGCTCAGTGTTTCACTGGGCTTGCACCTCGGCTCCTCCATAGTGGGTGAGGCTGCCACTGGGTCAACGCCCCTCACTCATTATGGATGAGCCGTCAGACTCGGACTGGCCTATAGGCCAATAGGGCAATGCCCAAACCAAAAATGCTAGTGTGGGCCAGTTTTTTGGGTCTAAATGGGCCTCTTTATTGTCCAATGTGGGCCAGTTTGATGAGTTGCTTCACTATGCAGCTAGTAGTTTTGACCATTGCTGCTGAATAAATATTCCTTAAATAGCACAATTTGCTTACATTTTAACAAAAGAAAATACCTTGGGTACTATTCAACCAGTCTGTCACTAAAGGAATGAATCACCATTTGCAACTGTGGGCCACTTATTCACCGGTGCCCAAGACAGTTTTCCGCCCCAGTCTGACCCTTTGAGCAGCCCCTGCCCATTTCATCCATTTAGAAAACATTAAATTGAGGTCTCTCTATGGACGCCATTATATGGCGCAGATCCTTCCTGGAGGGCCGCCAATCGCGAGTACATTGGGGTAACAGTGACTCTGAGCCACAGATTATAACACGTGGAGTGCCCCAGGTGGCTTGTCTTTCTCCCTTGTTATTCAATATATACATCCTCCCACTGTGAGGTGACCTGGTGCTGCTGGAGATATTCTTCTGTAACTATGCCGATGATTTCCAGCTGGTCCTGGACATTACGGGATATCATGAGAGGGACCAATGGACGCTGGAGGCCGTTTACTGCATCATTAATTTCTGGATGTCTACCAACTGGCTCTGTCTGAACACGGCTAAGACCGAATTTATGCTTTTCGGTCCCAGACAAGCTCAAATGAATTTAGGTCAGAGATATACCAGTTTCAGTATTGTCGGTAGCCAGATTAAAGTAGTACAGAAGGTGAAGATGCTTGGCACATATATGGAAGAAATCCTGGATTGTGAAGCCTATGTTACAGCCATTACCACCAGTACCAATTACCATCTCAGGGTACTCAGGCAAGTAGCACCATTGGTCTCTATAGAGAACCGTATTAAACTTGTGAGAGCAGTGATCCTCCCTTGTGTAAATTATTGCAACGCACTACTGCGAGGTGATAAGGCTGATATTCAGCAACTGCAAAAAATCCAGAATGCTGCCATACGTGTCATCTTTCAGATGAAACGCCTGGAACCAACATCTGCTGCTAGGAAAAAACTACACTGGCTTCCAGTGGCAGCCCGTATCCAGTTTATATTGCTATCTACATGCCACAAGTGCATTTTTAGTAATGCCCCAGTTTATCTGAAACATAGGGTTAATATTTACCATCCCAAAAACAATTTGAGTTCAACTGAGGGTTCCTTATTGGAACTACAACATGTAAAACGTGCTTGTGGTCTTGGTTGAGCCATCCATGTACAGGGAGCCAAGGCATGGAACACCTTACCGCTACAGCTATGTAAAATAGAGAACCATCTTGCCTTTTGGAAACAGCTGAAAACAACTCTTTTTAATCAGTATGAATAATCCCCATGGGCTCTTACTTACCTATTACCTACCTCTCGGCGCTTGGATGCCCACAGGCTTTGGCGCGATACAAGCACAATAACATAACATAAAAAAAAAATTCAGCCTGAGGACTTGCGCACCCCTGGGAATGTGGCTGTGTACCCCTGAGGGTGGGGTGGCACCCCACAGTTTGAAGACCTCTGGTTTACGGACTCCCAAGTCCATCGGGTTTCAATCATGCCACCACTTCTTACTCGGTTACTCCTGGGACAATGTACCAGTCATTCAAATTTTCCTGTTTCAAGTATTTATGACTGCAAATCGCTAGGATTTGCACGCCAGCTTCCTCCCAACATTGGGAGCAATGCGTCCCCCTATTTCCTTCAGATTTGCTCAGACAGCTGATTTGAAACTCCCAGGCTTCTCTCTCCCACACGTCTCCTCTGTTCAGATTTATGATGCAGCCGTGGGACTTTCACAGCGGTGCGTCAAAGTCATTCTTCTTTGCTCTGCTGGTACTCTGTATTGCTCCAGTGGTTTTCTTTATCTCAGTACCAGTATTTATTTTCAGGTTTTCTCATGACAATTACAAATATCGATCGGTTGTAGGTGGATTGGTTAGGGAGTTCCTCATCGGAATGGGAGTCCTTTTCCCCAAGGGGGAGTCTCTCCAGGTGAGGTCCCACTTGCCTCTACTCCTAGGGAAGGTATTGCATAGTGGGCTCACCTCCCTAAGCCTCTCAAGGAAAGGTTCCCTAGTGGGGAGAAGTGATTGAATCCCACGATTCATCATGTACCCTTTTCCTTGGTTCACTGTTTTCCACTTCTTCACTGATTGGAAATCAACTAAGGATGCCAACATTTCCTTGTTCTTGCCCCTTTTGATGTTCCACAGTGAAGCAGAATGGTTGGAGGTCTAAGAATAATCTCACAATTTGAGCGTTAGTACCTTTTCTTAAACTCATCAACATGAGGGGAGAACGATCAGTGGCCAATCTAAACTTTCTTCCAATTAAGTAATACTGGAGGTGTTTTATTGACCATTATTCACCATTTGAAGGCTAGGGCTTCCAATCTGATGGTGGCATAATTTTGCCCACTTGTAAAAGGTGTTCTGCTGGTATATAAGACCGGATGTTCTATGCCATAGTACTCTTGAGATACCACAGCTACAAGACCTGTTTTGGATGCATCTGTCTGCAAGATGAATTCCCAGTAAAAGTCTGATACCTTTAATACAGGCTCATTACATAGGATGTTCTTTAGCCTACTGAAACGATTTTGGTCTTCGGTGTTCCATTCCAACTTTTTATCAAGTCATATAGTTCAGATATTAGGCTCTTCATCCTTTCATCTGTGCCTTTTACATGCTAGTTTTCCCTTTTCCCTTGGCACAATTTTATTATTCCCTTGTGAGTTAAACTTGAGATATTCTGTCTACTCAAAGTTCAATCCTTTTCTTGACTAGGACAAATAGGTGTGTTCCTGTTGTAATTATGACATTTCTTATGCACTTCCCACACTTGGTTTTTACTTGGAACTAATGTAAGGGTTTCAGTACTGATTCTCACTCTTCTTAGGTGTTCCCGACACTTGGGGCCTCATCACGAGTCTGGTGGTAACTCTTAAATGTGGCGGTAGCGCTATTACTGCTGCATTTAAGGGTCTGCCAGATCATGACCTTGGCAGATTTCCCCCAGCTCTGAGCTGGGGGGATATCCGTGGCAAATGTTTGGCGCGTTTACCGCTGACGGGAAATCCGGCCCCGGTAACAGCGCAAATTCTCCCCATTTAGCCCAATGTAGAATGAGGAATTCCCAAATGGGCCCAATGGGGAATGGGCAATAACCGTTCTGCCAAACCTGTGATCCGGCACTAATAGCGCCGGGGGGTTTGGCGGTAGGGCTATTAGCGCCAGCACTAATAGCACCAGCATTACCGCTCAACTCGTGAGTATGAGCATTCCAGTACTGCTTCTCACTCTTCTCCAACACTTGGCCCTTACTGGGACACGTATGAGTATTCCAGTACTGATGCTCACTCTCCATACATGCTTTCAATATTTGGTCCTTACTGGGATGAGTATGAAGGTTCCATTGTTATTCTCGGTTCCCCACCTGGGTCTCCTGCTCTCCCTGTTACCTTTCTGTCTAAAGGATTGTGTCACTGGGCCTGTGGTGCAGACGGGGCCTTCATCAGTGATTGTCAGGTTGGCTTTTCAGCTCTTGCTTCTTCTTTGTTAGGCATGCTCTGTGGTGCCTTCAGGTAAGTGGCCTTGGCATCGTTTAGGGACTCCCAGGTCCACTGGGTTTCGGTCATGCCACCACTTCTTACTCGGTTATTCCTGGGACAATGTACCAGTCCTTAGACTTCTGCTGCTTCAAGCATTCTTGAGTGCAAAACGCTAAGATTTGCACGCCAGCTTCCTCCCAACATCGGAAGCCGTGCATTCCTGTTTCCTTCAGCTTTGCTCCCACAGCTGAGTTGGGACGGCCAGACTTCTCTCTTTCCCAGGTCTCCTCCTCTCAGATTTATGATGTGGCTGTGGGACTTCCTCAGCAGAGTGGCAAAGTCCTTCTTCTTTGTTCAGCTGTTCACCTGTATTGCACAAGTGGTTTTCTTCATATCAGTACCACATAAGTATTTATTTTCAGGGTTTATCATGACAATAACAAATATTAGCTGTTCTTCAAGTTTTCTTCTAGCAGGTTTTACTAGTGATGGGCAAAAGGTGGGTTGGTTAAGGAGTTCCTCATTGGAACGGCAGCCCTTGTCCCCAAAGGGGCAGTCTTTCCTGGTGAGGTCTCGCTTGCCTCTACCCCTAGGGAGGGTATTGTGTAGCGGGCTCACATCCCTACCTTCACAGGGAAACGTGCCCCTGGGGAGAACTGACTGAATTAAATGATTCATCACAGAGTTCACTTGGTAAAAGTTCCAACTTATATTGTATCGATGATGTCTCAAATAAGGGCGAAGTATTTTCTAATTTGGGACGTGCACCTAAACATCAGTTGGCTCACGAATGGTCCTGGCTGCCCAGTGCTGTGCTCTCTGGGAGTAAATTGTCTCCAACAAACAAGAAACACTTGTGTATGAGCACGATATAAATAAAGTATCATATCATATCACATCGTATAACTAGTCTTTAACAATGATGCATTGAAATGTTGCTCTTTGAACATCTGGGGCTTCTCACATCTCTAGAAGAAAGGTACTTTACCAATACATTTCAGTGATTTCACATCATCGTGCTACAAGAATTATGGCTTAGAGAATGTGGTCATATTGATGGCTTTTCTACTTCCAGCTAGCCCAAAAAGACTCTAAAGGTAGACCTTTTGGAGGCCTTAAGATTGCCTTGAAGAATTGGCTTCCCTGCCAAAAGGAAATCTTAAATAATAAAATATTGGGTCTTTTGCCAGTAGTTCTAACAAGCACAGTGATGGATTGACACACTCCTGGTGACCCTCGATGACATCTTATATGAGTGGTGCAGAAAGACGGAAACGGTAACATAACATTTGAAAGGGTTGTTAATTCAATGTAGTAGGAAGGCCCCGATTTTCAGAGAAATTCATAAATGCTCTGCATGGACATTATACCCCAGCTCCTAAGGGCATATTTCAGATTTTGCAGGAATGAAATATCCGTATTTTCAATGATAACGTAATAGGGTGATGTGCCTGCTAAAGCCACTTGGAAAAGAGGAGCTTCACACTCGATTATAGACTATGGGCCTCATAATAAGTATCGCGGTAAGGTAACAACGGTGCTGGTAGCGCTACCGGAACGTTGCTACCGTACTGCCATACCATGAGCTGTGGTCACTGTGGTTGCGGGTGCCTGTCAGCCCGCCAGGTCTGACCTGGTGGGCAGAGCGGCACCCGCGAGCACAGCAAGTTGGATGCACCGGCACCGTTGTAAACGGTGCCGGTGCATCCAACCCCCCATTCCCATTGAGCCCTGTTGGGCTCGAATGGGAATGGGAATGTACCTTTTCCGGCACCCGCCAAAGGGCAATTACCGGGTCCGGCGATGCCGGAATACCCTGGTAATTGCCCATTCACGGGTGCCAGACCCGGTTGCGAGTTTGGAGGTAGCCTTGCTGGTTTTACCAGCAAGGCTACCTCCAACCTCGTAATGAGGCCCAATGTCTGTGTTTCCAAGTCAATCTTTCTGAACACCACGCAATTTGAGGTAAGGAATGCTTCTAATAGTGACCATAACATTTTATCTTGCACTATGAATCTCCAGCTAAAACAGTGCTCAAAAGAGTTGGCCTTATCTGAAGTTCTTATTAATTCATCAAAAAACCACCTGATGTGGATCCCAAAATAAATATTGAGTCACTCATTGTTAAAATAGCTGAAATAGTAGATGCCTCATTAGAAGATTGTCAACATCCCTTGTCCCCATTCATGTTCTCTGAGACCCTATTTACTGTACAGAAGTTTATACTCGATGGTCATTGTGATATGGGATCTAAAGGTCCTAGAATTCATCGGCATCTTCTGGACCAAGAAGTAACTAACACAAATAGGGATCTGTGTAGTAGATTTTGCTCTTAACATAAGGCTGGCCACTCATTTCATACATGTAAATTGAAACAGAATTACAGGAATTGGCTGAAAGTGCACAAATGGACTAGGATCCATAGGACTAGTGAACAGATGCTTTGTGCTTTGGCTAATAAAGAGACCAACTTCCTCTGGACCATATTGAATGGCTTGTCTTCCTCCCAACAAGCCCTGCAATTGAATCCCATATCAGCCTCTGATGTCCCAGAAGACTAAACTTATGTCTTCTAGGAGGGCACTAGACATTGTGTCGAAATTGCTAAATTGGATTGTTCCTCGTTTCTTTCCTTTTCATAGGAAGATATACTGATGAAAATTAGAAAATTGAAAGATTCTCGGGCCATGGGCCCCAACTGTTTTCCAAACGTTGTATTGAAAAACAATCTAGTTATGTGGGATGATTCTCTATTTACATTATTGTCCCCGATTATATTGAAGAAGACGATCCCCACATCATGGAAAACAGCTTTTGTTGTGCCTATTTTTAAAAAGGGAGACTGGATGGATCCAGTGAGCAATCGACCCATTACTTTTTTGTATACCAGTTGCAGTGTTCTCTTATTATTACTTGATTAGATATTAATTTGGGCCACTGGTACTGGCCGCCTGGCTATTTTCCAGTTGGGCTCCCATAAAGGGGGTGGGTACGGGTCTTAACAGGCTCATTTTGACTTTGTTGGTCGCACAATTCTTGGAGAAGAACACATTGTTTTATATGGCATTTTTCGATTTGACAAATGTTTTTGAGGAAGTTAACAGTCAGATTGTGTGGCAAACTTAAATCATTGGGCATGCCCTTTGAACATTTGGATATACTAATGAAATGGCATATCGACTCCTCCCTAAAAGTCAGTTTAGACAATTCAGGGACTATGACTGGAAATATATCCATAGGTATTGGGCTGCGGCAGGGCTGTGTGCCGGTGCCAGCATTGTTTCATGTGTATCTTTCAGACTTATATTCTTGTTTATTTGCGACTAACTCTTATCCATCAAAAATGTGCTCTATCCCTTTGATCTTCTTAGCCTATGCTGATGATCTTATTCTTCTAGATAGAATCCCCATTGGTCTTTGGAGATGATTTGGTGATAAACACCAATAACATGAAGATTCTTAAGGTTACGAGTTCGAGAAAACCTTTGTCTTTTTTTGGAAATGATATTGGGTCCCACTAGATTAGATCCAGTTGAGAAATTCACTTAACTTGGTATTAGAATTTCTTCTAGACCAAATATGGGTGATATTTACCAAACCTTGAAGCAGAAAGCACTTGTCTTTTCAGCCCCAATGAGCCAACTTGATTGGAAATATGGACAATTTTCTATTCTTCCATTAATGTTTCTACAAACTAAAAGTTACACCTGCGCTGCTGTATGGTGCAGAATTTCTTCCTCTAAAACCACTCTACTCTGACAGTTTAGATGGTTTAATCTGGAGGAAGGTTTTAGTTCTCCCAAACTCTGTTCCTTGCACTCTAATTAGATTTTAAATGGGCCTTATATCCTTGGTGGTGAAGATCAAATGGCGAAATGTATTACTGTTTAGAAGAATATCGGATAGTCCCCTGTGCTATGTTTCCCTCATTGCAAACGATGGTTATGATGGGTGACTCAAAGATCCTTTCGAATTGGGAAGCGTCATGTGTAGGTATTCTTCTCGATATTAATATGTCTCGAAATGTGTTTATACAAGACCCCTTAAGGGTCCGGAAAGCATTATGGGATTTGGCTGGTGTTCAACCTCTAATTTGATGCCTACTTTTAAATTACATTTTAATTTAATCTGGGAAGAAGAAGAGAAAATAAATATTTTACGTCTGTACCTAAAAGAAATTATGCTTAAAGTTTGTAAGAATTAATCTAATGTTACTCAGATTAGACCTTCATCTGACAAGTTAAATTATTTGTAATAGCTCAAAACTTCATCATCATCTATGTTTGTTTAGATTGAGGTGTCCCCAATAGCACTGAGACATTGAAACATTGGTTCCTTGAATGTAAACATCTTCACAACTTGAGAGTCTTGACTTTTGGGCATTTTGTTCATGATTCAACAGCCTTAAACATGGTGGAATTGTGGCAGCATATCCTAAATGGGTTTCAGATTTCCTTGATTATTGTGTTGGTACAATTTATCAAGTCAGTTTTAAAAATGTACGTATTGTTCTTTGTAATGATCAATCTGTTAATGAATTAGCTACATTTTTTATGGTAATATTCTAATTGTGTATTTTAATTGTTTCCATTTTAGTTAGAATGTGTGAAAGGTTTATGTTAAACCATAACACAAATTATTTACAAAAAAATCCAAACAATAATAGTACAGCTACATGATTTTGGTAACAGAAATGTATCACAAATGTGTGAATTGTTTAAAACAACTTTGTTTGAACTTCTGCAGACATTTATTCATTGAAATTAAATGTGGTTATTATGGGTAGACCCGTCTCTCCTCCATGGATAACTTCTTTCTCTTTCTTGGGATATTTCCTGCCTGGTTCAATGTAGAGACTTTTCTACCTTCTCTAAAAAAAACTTTCAGAAAACCCCAATAATCCGATATCCCTCCTTGCTTGCTTTTCTAAAATCTGTGAACACCATGGGCCTGATTTACAAAACATGTTTTAATGAGAAAATTCTGTTCAAAGACACTTAGTGAATCAGGCCCCTTGTCTTTAACTGGATCTCCACCTACTTGATAACTAATGACAGGGGGACCTATACAGTCTGTATTCCGAAGTCATTGTTCTAATGAAACTCCCCTCACCCATGTCTCTAATTTCACAAGCTCTGGTCATCATCATCAACTCTCCTCCATTCTAATCCTTTTGGACCTCTCAGCCAGGTTTGATAAGGTGGAAAAACGCTCTCTCCTTCAAACTATTGCCAAACTTAAGAATCCAGGACACCACCCTCGAATGGGTTGCCGCCTACCTTTCTCATGATTCTTTCATCATCTTTTGAGACACAGACACCTCTGACCTAAACTCCCTCCCTGTCAGTATCCACAAGGCTCTGTCCTTGGCCCCCTTCTTTTCACCCTCTACATCTACAACATTGATCAAATCATATCCTCCTTTCCTTTCTCCTATCAGATCTTCATGGATTAAAAGGAAGTGTTCTTCTCCTTCCTTAGATTTACTTGTGATCTCTAGACAAGCCTTACTGTGTACCTTTCTGCAATCTGTGAATGGATAGCAATTTGGTGTCCAGCACTTACCTCCTCAAATGCCGAAGTAATCTACCTCCTGGCTTTAAACGCTCCCTCCTCGTCTCACACATCTCATTTCCACCTGACAGGCTTTGCCTCTATTGCATTTGCATAGTTTTTTTCTCTGCCTCTCTACCAAGGCATACAATATTAGGGGTATTTTGGCAGCAATAACAACCTATTTAACTGTATTACTTTTACCTCTACTCTTACCAGCATTATCCTGATTAACATTAGGAACATCTACCCTTTCCTTATTTACCACTCTACCAAAACCAACACGCTAATCATGGTCATGATTTAAAGGATAAGCACATAGACCTTGCAAAAGACTCTGCGCGTACAGTAACTTTGCGTGCAACTGCACGCAAAAGTCTCTTTGCATTAACCATGCATTTGTGGAATGAAAAGTAACCTGACCCACAAAGCAAACCGAGCTGCCACAGGAACGCCCACAACACACCCCCATGCAAACCAAAACCATTGCCAAAGACCAACCTATGCACTAACCTCTGCGTCCACCTCTGGTCTACAATCTAGCACCTATGCAAAACCGTAAATCAGGGCTGCACCCTGGCGAAACTGTGAGCGAACCCCTGCAAAAGAATGTGTGGCACCCTGTAAGTCAAGGCTGCACCCCTGCAAAACTGCACGAGGTCCCCAGTAGGTAAGGGCTGCAGCCCAGTAAAACTGCACACAGCTCCCCGTAAGTAACAGCTGCATCCCTGCGAAAGTGCATGTGATTCCTTGTACGTCATGGCTGCACCCCTGCAAAAGCACACGCGGGACCCCATAAGTAACCGCTCCACCCCAGCGAAACTGTGCGCAATCTCCCGTAAGTAATGGCTGCATCCTGGCAAAACTGCGAACTGTGCCCCCTACTCCCAAGGCACACACAATGCTGTCATATACCCTTAAGTGAAAGCAGCCCCTTCAAGTCCTGACACCACCCACCTTCACCCCCTCACCTCCGCCAATACCCCAGGAAGCCTCCTCAAGTCCCTTCACCACACATCAGTCCCCCTCACCTCTGCCAATACCCCAGGCAGCCCCCTCAAGTGCCAACACCACTCACCAGCCTTCCTCACCTCTACCAATACCCCAGGCAGCTCCCTAAAGTCCCCACACCACCCACCAGCACCCCTTACCTCTAACACTTTCACCAGGCAGACCACTCAAGTCCTGACAACACCGACCAGCACCCCTCACCTCTGACACCATCCCCAGTCAGCCCCCCTCCAGTCCCGAAACCACCCACCAGCTCCCCTCACTTCTGCCAATACCCCAGGCAGCTCCCCTCAAGTCCCAACACCACTCACCTTCCCCCTCACCACCAACATTATCCCCAGGCATAGCCCTGGCAGACTGCCACCCTACCAGTCCAATGTGTAAATGCAGCTTTCCTCAACCTCCGTGGTCTGCCTCCACCATGAAGCAGACCTGCCACATGTCCACCACCAACAGATTCAACTGATGTACTGGTGTTGAATCCAGGACTGAAGCATCTCCTATCACTCCCTGACAGACCTGAATCTGCAGCACCTCAACTGGACAGCACTCTATTGCACCACCTACACTCTGGTCACCCCATGTACATTTGACATGTAACTGCAATGCAAAGTGCCATGTGCATATTGGCCATGTGTCATTGCAAAGGCCTCAAAGCACAGCAAGTGAATGCCTGTTGAGTACAGAAGTACACATAATCATAGATTAGGCAGATCCACAAAGAATGACTGGGCACATTACAACCCCTGCATTAGTAGCCCAGGTGGTAGGGGTGACAAAATCCCGGCCAGTGACACAAAAGTGACAGGCCTGTCCATGGATGATGGGAAGCCAGTCAGAGAGTGTGTGTCTCAGTGAGACAGGAAATGGGTGCTGCCACACAGAAACAGCAAACATGGGCATAACTGCATTCCACTGGAAGAGGTGGTGCATGACATCAGAGCAGAAAGTGTGTGACTGCAGATGTCGGCGAGTGTGTGAGCATGACATGATAGTGACACAGCAATGAAATGTCAAATGCAGAAGTGATGTGTCCAGGCCACCCATCCAGAGTGAGCCCACTTCCTACGGCAGCACCTACAATGTTAAATACACAGTACAATGAATAGAGTCTGGGCACATACACAATCCCAAGCATGTGTAAAGAGGACATATGAAAAACAGTGGACCTGAAATGAAAACAATGCAAAAGAAACACCACCTCCAGTAGCAAATGTTCAGAGGCAATACAGATGACACCAGATACTGCACACAATGTAAACATGTGGAATGTGTGGACATACACACAACCAGGTGGCAATCCATCCCCAATGAGAGTCAACAAAAACAATCATAAGACATCCACACATCACCACAACCATACCCATATGTACATCAACACACATACAACTGAAGCTTCACGCCAACTACACTGACACACTGATGCCAAACAGGCACAGCCCATGTACACGGAATGGAATATGAAAATCATACAGTGCACCCTTAAGGCGTCTGATGGCCTCACCCACGCATGTCAGACCATGTGCATCCCTCCACCCGCAAACATCACAGCATCAACATGATACACAGAGTCTGCCCACAATACACATGACCTGCAATGAACAGATACTGGTAGAACTTTCAAAAATCAAATGCGTAGAAAGACAAATGAACTGCATGAAGCGTGATGAAGTCATGGAAAGCCTAAATTGAAAATAACTATATTCATGAAGAACAGGGAAGGAGTGTCTTCAAAGTCCAGGGAAAAAGATAAAAAGCTGAAATTAAACCTATCCCTAAATACCTATATGCAAAGACAGCGTGCTAGTCCTCACCAATCTCTGACAACCTTTCCACCAGGGCTGAGTCATGGGACAAATCCTCCTCCCTCAGGCAGGCCTCCGTTGTTGCCTGTAGGGCTTTCAGCGTGGCCACCATCTGTTTTTCTGCCTCCTCTGCTGACCTGCAAGTTGTTTCCAAGATGGCAGCCTGCCTTCGCGCTTGCAGCAGTGCCACCTCAGCCCTTGTCACTATTACTTTTGCCTCCTGTGCCCGCTGCCTCTCTGCTACCAGCTGCCTCTGGCATTGCCGGAACACAGAAGAACAAGCCTGCAAGGTCCCCTATCTTCCTCCTGCCTCATAGGTGCCACTTGCATCCTCGGGTGGCATGCCCTGTCAGTCTGCCTCCTCACAGTTGCCACCTTCTGCTGCTGTGCCAAGTACGTGCAGTGTGGGTACACCCTTTGGCGTGATGACAATTGTTGGGGGCGTACGGCACCTGCACTGCTCCGAGAGATGCCTGCTGACCCTCCACTGCCTGTGTCTGTGTCAGTGCCTGGGTAGGCACTGTGACTACCTCATCAGACATTGATGGGACTCCCACCTCGGGCAAGAATGTTAGCTCCACCAGATGGGGCGTCGGTGGTGGGACTGGTGCACAGGGGACCGTGCTGGACTGTGGCCCCGAAGGCACCTGGAGGATGACTGGTGCACAGAGGAGGAAGCGGGGGAAGGGGTTGCAACAGAGAACAGCACACAAAGCCCACCCAAGGACATTTCTGTTAGGCTGTTTACAGAACACAGATTCTGTTATGAATATCGAACTGTGTCAAGACCATAAGACCTTTAAGGTTCAATTACTTTTTAGGGATATATATGGTTTTGGGTGCCATATGTGAGTGCCTTTGTGATTCTTGTATGTTGTATGCATGTGTATTATGTATTACATTTTTAATGTTATATAGTTTTGTATACCTATCACATTAAAGTATCAATATTAGTTTTGCAAAATGTGGATTCTTACCCCTTCTTTTGAGTCCAGGTGAATGTATTTTAGATTCATGTTTTATGATTAGAGAGTTTAGTGTCTTGGATACTTGGTTATATTGTCATGATCATAGTTTTCTAGGTAGTAGGAAAGACTGGCTAGCCGTGACAGCATCCTGGGTTCACCATTGTTGATGTTATGTTGCCAGCAAGGTCATGAGGTGGCACAGCTTATTGTGATGATGCACAAGCATATCACGAGTAGCCTCTGCTACTCGGTCCGCTTCGTGAGACCAGCCAGCAGGGGCAGCCCATGATCTCGGATGGACACATCAGCTGGCATGGGGATGCTGGTCTGGGTGGAGGCATCCTGGAAGTTGGGCACTGCTGCATCTGATGGGCCAGTGACAGGATTTTGTGCTGGCACCTCCATAGTGCCCTGTACAGACTTATGCCCCTGAGGCAGGGTTGCAGCATGAACACCATCTTTGAAGCCCCCACCTGACCCCTTGGGCTGGGCTGCAATGTCCACCTCCTCCACCTCCACCTCCGTCAACCTGGATGACTCCAGGGTGTTTTCCCCTGTGGATGACCCCTGTGTGGTGTCACTGTGTCCCATTGCTGCTGTAGAGTCCCCTACCTCCTTCACCTCCCGGGACTTACCCCCAGCAGCCATGCCCCATGGTCCTGGCACTCACTCAGCCACATTGCTCCCCGGAAAATGAGCTGTCACAGAGGAGTGGCATGGGTCTGCACCTTGGTCTGGTGGCTAGGTGCCATGTCCATGCTCCACAGCACCGCTTCTGCCCTCTTCTGCAGCTTCAGCAACTGTGGGAAAGGAGACATAGAACATTGACATCACTCTACAGTGGGGAAGCATGTGTGGCATACACACTACTAACAGTACCATGTAGTCGCCATGGGTCATCCAGACACACACACACACACACACACACGCGCACACGCACACGCACACGCACACGCACACGCACACACACACACACACACACACACACACACACACACACACTGGTCTTGGAAATGGGCTGTGGAGCAAAGGTGGTAGAATGGAGAGGTGGTTGCTAGGCCAGACACAGGAGCACAGACAATGGCAGGTCAAATGGCACTCCCAACGCAGTGCAAGTGGTCAGCAGGCACTCACTCTGTTTATGTTGGTTTATTGTGCTTATACATTGTGTTTCAAAGCACCCACAGGGCAACAGGGAGGGAACATGGGATGGAAAACAATTAATACACTAGAAGATAAAGACAAACCTACTAGGCCTTGTGAGCATTCAGAGCATGCAAGTGGAGAGAGAGGAGAGGGGAAGAGGGAGAGGAGGCTAAATGCTGGAGTGCAAGTGCTTGTGAGTGAGCAGCAGATGGCAAGGTGGGAAGCAGCGCAGGGAAGGAGGTGGCAGTTTAACTGGCACAGAGGCAGGAGAGGGGTGTCTTCCGTGTCTAGCCAAAAACAGAGTAAAGGCCCTTGGCACGTAGGTTATGTGACACGCGCTGCACTCAGTGCACCTATGCGTCTCATGGCAATGACAGTGATAATTAAGGGGTGCGACGTGCTTCACTGGTGGTGCGCACAAAGATATAAAGATGGACGAGTATCGCATACACGTATTTGAGGTGTTACACAAGCCATTTCTTTCAGGTAACGCATACTGAATGCTTCTTTCTAGGGGTTGCGTCTGTGCATACAAGCATGTATTGTTGTCCATTTTGAGGGCTACAGTGTGGCACGAACGCAATTATTTGTTTCAGTGTGTCTCTGCATATCGTGTACTGCTTCTTTCACCTTTCGGAAGCTTTGCAGCTATTGCGTACGCACTTTTTGGGTCTCAGGGTGCCTCTGCATATCGCGTACCACTTTTATTACCTTTCAGAAGGTTTCTGGGTATCGTGGATGCTATTTATTGTTTTGAGGAGTGCCTCTGCGTATAGCATAATGCATATTTTGTAATTTGGGGTACATTGTAGCCTTGCTGGACTACGCATCCACGTAGGACATCACACAGACAGTTCCCCTCCGCATATTGTCCAGAACAATATACTGGTGTGGAAAGGCCCAAAAGGTAAATGGAAACGTAGTAGAGAGGGACTTGGTGAGGACATATCTGCCCCAGCCCTAGAAGGGCATGGTGTGCCTCAGCCTACAGTTGACCCGGCACCTGAACGTGGACGTGGTCAGAGGCAGACAGGTGAAGCAGCACCACCTAGGGCCACTGGGTCCAAGTAGGGACACCCTTCAGAGCAGGAAGAGGCTACACCCCAAGACACCCCAGAGGAGAGGGGTCCTCAGAGGAAGAGGTGCTTCTCTGATGAGGAGCTCCAGATCCTCATTGACTATTTTAGCGATCACCATCAGGAAATGTACCCGCATGTGGGGAGCACCCATACATCCGCACAACGAATGGTGCAATGGCAGCATGTCATAGGACTCTTCAATGCCTTAGGTTTTGAAAATCGCACTGCTGGACAAGTCAAGAAGAGGATGAATGATTTGAAAGTCCTGCATGGTAGCAATAGTAAGACAGACACAACTGACCACAGTTCAAGGGTATTTCTTGAACTTTGCAGTGGTGTGATAAACACCTATCTAAACCTAAATCTAAAGATGGGAGCAAGCTACGACCATCAAATAATAAATAAGGCAGTCCTAGTGGAGTTGTGTCAACATAAAAAGGGCCTATACTAAAATATCTATTGCCAGTCCTTACTACTAGTTACAAATAGTGTGGGGTGCACTTCATGAAAATGAAATAAGTGTTCACAAAATAATAAGTCAGGATACTTGGGCGTTGGCTTCCCTTTCCCCACATTTTCAGCATGGGGCAAGGCGGTTCACTCGAGCGAAGCACACACTCCAGCTTCTGTGGCACGAGGATACAGTTCCAGTTTCACAGTCTACAAAGCTCAAGACCTTCTGTGTTCATGTCTCTTTATTTCTCACCAGTCCCTTGATGCCGAGGGCCTGATGTAACAGAAACGACACGCAAATGTTCTTGTTAGCGCTCACAGTATTCACTTTGGGTATTCACCCTGGATCCCCCTCAGCCGGGCTCAGATTCTTTTCACAAACAAAAGGTTCAACGTTGGATCCCCCTCTTCCGGGCTCAGTTCCGTTAAATTTTGGATCCCCCTATTCTGAGCTCAGATCTGTTCAACATTGGATCTCCCTCTTCCGGGCTCAGATCCGTTCAACGTTGGATCCCCTCTTCCGGGCTCAGACCCTTTTACCAAAACAAGGCTACATTATTCTTCCTTGGCTGGGCTCTGACCAATTTGATTTACTTTATACTGTCGAAGACTTTCGAATGTGCACAGGGTTTAGCAAGATCCGTCACATGACCACTTCGATTTTAATATTTCTCACACTGAGCATCAGCTGGATACCTAACAGAGACTTTCGAATGAGCACCTGTGTGGTGCTGGACCACTCTGTGTGTGGCAGTGGTATTCAAACTGTGGGGCGCGGCCCCGCAGGTGTCCGCGGGTGCAACCATGGGGGGACCTGAGAGCTCAGCATGGAATGTAAAATAAATAAATGATAGATTGGAAGAATTGGGCAGGGGCGGCTCACATGGTCAGGCTGAAGCATGACACTGTCTCAGGCAACAATTAAAAAGTGGCCCGCAGTTGTAAATGGATATCCATTCCTTCAGTCGCAGACTGTTTCAAATTACCCAAGGGGGTGCTTTGTGTTAAAATTTAAGTACATTGTGATATTTAAAGAATATTTATTAAGCAACAATGGTCAACATTACTAACTGCATAGTGAAGTAACTCATCAAACTGGCCTACGTTGGCCAAAATGGTGGCCCATTTTCATTTGCCCACACTAGGATTTTGCATTTTTGGTACAGGCATTGCCCTATAACCCAGTGGCCCCCTCACCCATTATGGAGGAGCTAAGGTGCCAGCCCAGTGAAACAGTGAGCACTCCTTCAGCTGCTTTTCTCAGCTGAGGGAGTGCTCCTGGGCTGGTTGAACTATCAAACATCGTTTTCCTTTGACTGTTCAGTTCAGTTCCCGAGCCGCACATGCTCACTGAGCCATGCAAAGCTGGGGCGTTTTGCTTTACCAGCATTGCATAGCTCATTGGAAATGCTGGCTGGGGCACTGCATGTCTGTATGTGCGAGGGGGAGCCCCTGCCCCTCCTCGCACATACAGACAGAGCAGCCTGGAGCATGGTGTTTCTGCACCCACACGCAAGCCAGTGCAGAAGGTACATTTATGTTCATTTTTTTTTTACTTAAACATGTTTATGGATGCATGTATGCTTGTGTTATGAGTGAGTGTATGGTGATGGAGGCTCATGTGAATGATAGAGTGATTGCTGAATGTGCAGCCCCTTGCATACGCTCATAATCATGTTGATTATGTTAGGCTCAGTGGGGCCCAGGGGACAGGGATGGTATCTTTTTACTGGACATCTATAATAGATGTCCAGTAAAAAATGTCATGCCTGCCCCTGGGCCCCCCACAACAATTGCAAACTGTTTGGCTATTTACCCATTTTTTTTAAAGTATGCTCTACACCTATGTTGGGAACAGGATGGGGGGAGCACAGGGACTGTGGTGGCAGCACGATGGGCGGGAACCATGGGATAGTGGTGGGAGGAGAGTGGAGAGAGTCCAGGGTGTGGGATGGGATGGGATGGGGAGACACCATAGACTGGGTAGGAGTGGGATGGGGGAGCCCAGCGACTGTGATGGTGTGCAATATATACTGTCCATTTGGCATTTTTGGGGGGTCCCAGCCTGCCCAGATTTTGCTCAGGGGGGCCCCGGCCAAAAGAGTTTGAAGACCACTGGTGTATGGTATCTTTTTTTGATTTCCCAGAGTTCAAATCTGAAGTTCAATTAATTCTTTCTCGCTTTCGATTACAGTTGTGTCGCTCATTCCAAATGCTTCATACAATGTTCCCTTTATACAATGTTGCTGCTTGCAACCATGGTTCAAAACACAAGCTGATTCAGTATCAGTCTCTCTGACTCACCAGCCGTGTTGCTTTTTTCGGATGCCACTTTGCTGTAGGAGCCAAGGACAGTACCACAGCGGCAATCACTCCTCCCTGCCTTGGTTATCGATGTGGGAGAGCCCGCGACACCTCCAACACACTGGGCCTCATTACACGGAAGGCGGTAATGGTTAACGGCCACCGTTAATGATAACGGTGACCGTTAACCATTACCGCCTTACTACGAGGTCCCTTAGCGGGTTGGTGCTTTAACGCCTGCCTTTTGCAGGCGTTAAAAACCAACCCGCTAAGGGACCTCGGAGCTAATTACGGCACCGCAAAATTGCGGTGCCGTAATTAGCGCCTTCCCCATTCCCATAGAGCCCTATGGGGCAGAAATGGGAATGGGGAAGGGCAATGGCGGAAGGGGGATTTACCGCCCCACCAACCTTGGAATGGGGCGGTAAATCCCCTTTCCGCCAAGGCGGTGCCGGTAATTTACCAGCATGGTCCAGGGTGCTAATAGCACCCTGGATCACCGCCTTCCGTGTAATGAGGCCCACTGTGTAAGTTTGATCAGCCTTAGTTCCTAGTCTTCGCTTTTTTTACTTTCCAAGGCTCATGGAAGTAACAGTCTTTATAGTTCATGGGTGCTTCCCTTCTAGCAACCCTCTCCGGTCTCGCCGTCTTCCTCCTTGTATTAAACTGCCATCTTGGAACTGCTGTTTTCTCGTGTGTTTTGCCTCGCTCAGAGTGTGCCTTTGTGCTCTGCCTTTTATCCATGTGGGGAAGTATGATGGAAGTCAGTTGTGTGTGATGATCCGTAATTGCCTGACCTTGCCTGACCATGATGTTGGGACATGTCAGGTATTCTTGTGTTAGTTGTCGCTCCCGGTGAACTGTCCGTGAGAAAATGATGGTGTGGGGAAAGGGGCGGGGGGATTGAGTTCCTAGGTATCCTACCGGGTAGGATGCAGAAAAGGTGTTACAGGGTAGGGGATACCGCATCTTGCCATCTGGTGTCCCACTTCCACTCCCCGAAGACCCCTCATCCAGGTAATCCTACCGCACTGGTCCACCCCCAGGAACTTGATCCAAAAGCGATGGCCATGTCCTGGCCACCTGTTTGACAGGCCCCTGGGGACTACTGGGTGAGACAACATCAGGTTTCTCACAGATCTCAACCGAAGGACCAAGCATAAGCTCAGTGCCAAGCTGGCCTCTGCACTGGCCACTGGACGGGGGTCACCAGAGGCGAAGCAGCTGACTCCATATGAAGAGGCCTCAAGTCAATACATCAGCATTCAGCAGGTGCAAAGCATAGGAGGTGCAGAGACCTTTGAGGACACATCTGATTAGTGACATCTGTGTGCATCGTATGTGCGGACTATCATGGTTGACCCACCCATATATGTGCTGCAGTTCAGCTGGCTGTGGTTGGCACCCATCCATGGGCAATGCATGTTTGCTACCGAGTAGACTTCTGTCACATGTACTGCATAGTAGGAGGTTGCTGTGTGGTTCACATGTGTGGCACATGCCAGTGTGACAGTACACAGCATGCTGGCTGGCCTCCACAGCTGTGCCAGTACTTGCATGCAGGGTTTCAATATCCAATTATGTGTAAATAGCAAGACCCCATGACGTTCACCCTTGACATGCACAAATCACCCACAGGGCGCACCTCTGTGTCACGCCAAAAAAATGCAAGAGCCACGTGTATCAATATTTGCAAAATTCTTGTGGCCTGTCTCTTTGCATTGTACATCAAGCACATGCGATATATGTTGAACACACATATCATTTGTTGCTGAGTTTCATGTTTGTAATGTCACCTGCTCTTATGGGATGCCTTGTCAGAATGCATATCCAAGCGGCTTGCCATGACACACTGTGGTGTGACCAGCATGCTGGGGCATCAGTGAACACCCTGTGTAGCAGGCGTTCTGTAGATGCAACTTAACTTGCATATTGTAAGGTTTAACACTAGACGGAAAATAGTGTAAAACAGGTGATAGTGGGTCATCATGACCCATTGTCGCAGGAATGGACAGTATAAACCAGCCACTTGGTGTTTACATTGATTTTTTCCTACAACCCCTAATTCAAGAAACCCCTACTTATACTCGAGACACAACTCATTTTTTACAGAAGCTTAACAATATTACTTTCCAACAGGATCATCTGATGTTTACTATAGATGTCAAAAGTCTATACACTTCTATACCACACGACCTTGGAATTGAAGCAGTAGAATGGCTTTTACTTCAATCACCGGATGTTCGAGCCCAAAAGGAATTTATTCTAACCCTTCTGCAATTTATTGCTGAAAATTCTTATTTTCAATACCATAACCAGTTTTTCCTTCAAGTCTCTGGTACATCCATGGGCGCAACTATGGCGCCGACTTACGCCAACTGCTTTATGTACAAATTCGAGTCGGACCACATTTTGAACAAACCGGAATGGAAGAAGGATATCTACATGTGGACTCGATACATAGATGACATTTTTGGCATTTGGACAGGCACAGATACAGCATTTGATGACTTCTTTGAGCACCTTAATAACATTGACCAACGAGTTCAATTCACTAGGGAATCATCACGGGACAAGATTACGTTTCTAGATGTACAAATAATAAAGAAAGACAATGGTTATAGTACCACCCTTTTCCGGAAGCCAACTGATCGCAATAATCTGTTACACCGCCTTAGTTTCCATCAGCCTAGCTTACTAAGGAACCTGCCATTTAGTCAACTTCTTCGAGTCAAAAAGATTGTAAGTGACCCAGAGGATTGTATTTCACAGCAACTGGCTATGAAAGAGAAATTTCTTGCAAGAGGTTACCATCAAGAAGAACTGGATTCTGCAGTTGAAAGGGTCAACAGTCTTGACCGTAAAACCTTACTATCCACTCCTAAGAAACCAACAAGGGACCTTAAATCACCAGTATATGTATCAAAATTCTCTACCCAGAGCAATAAAATCAAACAAACAATTAAGAAACACTGGAACATTTTCAAAAATGACATAAGAGTACAAAACTTGTTTTCTGAATTACCTGTGTTTGCATACCAGAGGAGTAGGAATCTCAGGGACGAACTTGTACATACAAGACCTCCATTGAAAAAAATTATCACACAACGCACTGGTACGTTTCCCTGCCTACACTGCATCAATTGCAATTCTGTCATTAAAGGCAATGTAATCTTCCATCCACGCACAGGTAAGAAGATCATCCTCAAGACATTTGGCACATGCGACACTGCTAACATCATATATGGCATTAAATGTCCTTGCGGAAAATACTATGTCGGCCAGTCAACTAGAGCAGCCAAAATCAGATGGAACGAACACCGGTCATGTATCCGTAATTCCAACCCTAATTCGGCTGTAGCTCGCCACTGGGCCTTGAACAATCACAATCTTTCACAGATTAAGTTTCTGATTCTGGAGGTACTCACAAGAAATAATCCTCATGAAGATTTAGGTCTGCGCCTCAATCGCAGAGAGACATTTTGGATTGATAAACTCTGTAGTTTGGTCCCGAGAGGTCTGAATGAGGAGATCAATTACCACTGTTATATTTGATTGTGATACTACTGTTTTGCCTGTGTTAAAGGTGTATGCTTTGCCATGTTTTCACACATAAGGGTCTCTACTGTTCCTCTTGTGACTTTACTGTTTCTACTGTTCTTTCTGTGCTTGAGTTGTATACTTTAACATGTTTTCATACATAGGGGTCTCTTTGCCCTGTGCTCTAATTATTACTTTTTGATTGCATTGGCTACTCTATATGATGCTCAGAGTAATTTGTGAAAGATGTTCTGAACATTTGGATACTGTTTTTTTACATTTCCACATGTTGACAGCCGTTGAGCTTAACTTGTTCGAATCACTCTACCTCATGTAGCCTTTTTTGCTTTATTTTCTTAATTATTGTCTGGCATATGTTGCCTTTTGTCTAATCATGTTTGGAGCATTCTAGTAACAGCCCTAGTGCATGTCCCGGACGTATGTCTGGGACCCAAGGTGCCGCCCCTGGGCGACACCTTACGCACTGTGACTGTACTTCAACTGCTCATCTACGTTTGAATAGTCTTACTATTACCTTAGCTTAATTTCGTTATGTCTTGCTGTCCAGACAGCTTAAAGACCTGTGACAGTATTTTTTCTATCTTTACTACTTTGTTACTTCATATATTTATTTGGAATTTTGTCATTACAATTATGGGCACCCATTGGTGATGCCCCATAAATACTTCATTTTTAATTTTTGTGGGCCCTGGCCGACTTTACAACAGTATTCGTGACCAGATAGCCATAGTACCTGTGACAGTATTTTTTCTATCTTCATTATACTAATGTTTAATTTTTTTTTCGGATTTTATCATCACAGTTATGGGCACCTATTTATGATGCCCCATAAATACTTGGTTTGACATCTTTGTGGGCCCTGGCCTATTTTACATCATTATTTGTGACCACCTGCATAAATCCATCACTACTACTTTGTTTTTTCATAATTTTTTTAATTTGGGAATTTGTTATTACAATTATGGGCACCCATTTGTGATGCCCTATAAATACCTCATTTTTTATTTTTGGGTGCCCTGGCCGAATTTACAGCAGTATTTGTGACCAGACAGCCACAGGACCTGTGACAGTATTTTTTCTATCTTCATTATTGTAATGTTTAATTTTTTGGGGGATTTTATCATCACAATTATGGCCACCTATTGATGATGCCCCATAAATATTTGGTTTGTCATTTCTGTGGGCCCTGGCCGATTTTACATCATTAATTGTGACCACCTGCATCTCACAGAAACGAGGTGGTCACATGCTAAACAAAAGAACCGTTAGCTAGACAACGGCTTCACACTGCAGTCTGTGTCACTGCCCTGCAGCTGCACAGTGGAGGATCGTTTCTCTCTGTGTATTACAAGGTAAGAATCTGATTACAATCCTTCTCTTTGACCAAGTATGAGTGTAAAACACAGTATCTAATTGGATCTTTTATGATCCACAGATTGGTTTCCTTGTAAGCACGAGTGGATTTTCTCCATGCCTTTGTGCATAATGTCATTTACAACCCACTGCTGAGTGGGCATGAACGCAGGACGTTCTGTTTTTCACCACTGACCACACCAATGAGGTAAATCCACATCTAATATTCTTTGGTTTCATTTATTTACCTTATAAACCACTTACGGCATTTTTCTTTTTCTTTTTTCTTTTTTCTTTTTTGCTCTTGATATTTACCCATGATGTAACATCTACTGATTGGTATGTTTCCTTTCATTCATTTTTTTCAATGTATGTTTCGTTTGAATTGTCACCATTATATGAATTTATGTCACATACTTGCATTTGTTATGTTATATACTTGCATGCTGGACTTATATAATTAGACTCGCCCTGATGAAGGAAATAATTTCCGAAATGCATTGGCTTTTTTAGTCTAATACATGTGGATGGTGGCAACTGCTTCCTCACTAAGGATTATTAGTGAGAGCTTTTTGTTTGAATTACTATGGATAAATCATTTTTGATATGAATCAGAAAGACTCATCTTCCTTTCTTTAAGAAGTATGGTATATTATGGATACTTGAACATATTGTCGTGAATCTGATATAAATACGTGCCCATCTTGGGCCCTATATGAGAGCGGTTGTGTGACCCAGTATTATTACTTGGTCTCCAGCGTGTGTTGCAATTATAAGTCCGGGTGTCTCCAGACTTGTCACAGCCAGCTCCTTTTCAATTGGATGTATATTCTTTTTTGAATTATTTAATTTTTACTTGAATATTCTGAATATTTTTGAATACATGGTGGTGCCCACTCTCTTCTCTGTTTGTTCCTTTTTTTCCCTCTTTGCGAGACACAAAACAGTGGAGGCACACCATTTTTACTACAAAAAATGTTTCACTCAAAGATTTACTACACCAATATGTCATTTGAAGACATAGAAGGCCTTTCATCTAAATGTGCTGAGACCTTAGGGTTCTCTTCAGAGGAAGCAACCGCGATCCTCGAACTTATTAGTGAGACGACAACAGGTGCACATGGGACAACACCAAAAGATCCAGCAAAGCGGATAAAACAACTAGAGTATCTGGTACGCAAAGAAATAAATAGGAAGCTTCATGCAAACACTCTGGGGCGCTACTTTAAAAACCAGCGAATTCCAAGGGGACTCCGAGTACAATTACGCCCAACCCTTTGTAAAGAAAGCAAGGAATTAGTTCGCAAGTGGGAGGCTATCCTAAACAAATGTTCATTAGACCTGATCCTACTTACCATCCAGGAACTCGCAAAATACTTGGTTACTTTGGGTACAGAAATTCAAGAGATAGAAAAGGAACTAGTGGCTACATTGGGTAAAGAGGAATACGATTCAATTCTTCTGGATATTAATACAAAACTTGAAGAATACAAAACTGAGCTTGAACAAAAGAAAGTTAAGAAATTTAAGCGCGACACATACGACTATATTAATGATGAAGTGTACACATGGATGGAGAAATATGGTCCAGTAGCACCAAAAAAGCTCTATAAATACCCATCCGACAAACAATCATCTGATAACACCTCTAGTTCAGACTCAGAAGTACAGAGAGATTCAGAAACACCAATTGAACAAGCACTTGACAACCTCAACCACACAGCGAGCTCCTCAGCACAAACATCCACCGCTGTTTTTTTAGGCGCACGGCCCAAAGAACCCTCAGGGGGAGGAGGAAGCCTAAGACCCAAACCTCAAACACGTCTACAATTAAGGAAAACTTAGTGATTAATATCTCAGACAGAACTCTTACTAAACAGGAAGAAGACACATTACAAAAAGGTCTCAGTTTTGTTCCGACCTATAGTACAACATTGTTCAACAGTAAGATAGAACTCTATAAATTTGTAAGGAACCTTAAATTGAAAGTGTTCTTTGAAGAATTGGAAACATACGATAAACCTCCCAACATGCCTGATTTCCAAGAGTTTAGGGCTAAAAGTGGGTTCATACCTCCCATCAGTGTCCCCTCTATCGATATTTTTCAGAAACTGGTCACTCGAGATCTTGAACGGATCAATTATCGAACCCCGCCACACAAGAACTTGAAACCTCACGAAATGAGACTTATTAGAGATCTCTACAGCGACACCAAAATCCCTATTCGCCCTGCAGACAAAGGAGGTGCCCTTGTCATCCTTAACACTACAGACTATGATTCTGAGTGCAGTAGACAACTTCAAGATCAGACCACATATGCCACTCTAGATCATGATCCAACTATCTCAATCAAACAGAACTTAGTTATTCTGCTGGACAAAGCACTCGAACTAAATTGGGTAAATGAACATACACATAAGTTCCTGCTCAATGAACATCCGAGAATTCCGAATTTCTACACTCTGCCAAAGATTCATAAGGACCCTATCAAACCCCCTGGCAGACCCATTGTCACAGGAATGGACAGTATAAACCAGCCACTTGGTGTTTACATTGATTTTTTCCTACAACCCCTAATTCAAGAAACCCCTACTTATACTCGAGGCACAACTCATTTTTTACAGAAGCTTAACAATATTACTTTCCAACAGGATCATCTGATGTTTACTATAGATGTCAAAAGTCTATACACTTCTATACCACACGACCTTGGAATTGAAGCACTAGAATGGCTTTTACTTCAATCACCGGATGTTCGAGCCCAAAAGGAATTTATTCTAACCCTTCTGCAATTTATTGCTGAAAATTCCTATTTTCAATACCATAACCAGTTTTTCCTTCAAGTCTCTGGTACATCCATGGGCGCAACTATGGCGCCGACTTACGCCAACTGCTTTATGTACAAATTCGAGTCGGACCACATTTTGAACAAACCGGAATGGAAGAAGGATATCTACATGTGGACTCGATACATAGATGACATTTTTGGCATTTGGACAGGCACAGATACAGCATTTGATGACTTCTTTGAGCACCTTAATAACATTGACCAACGAGTTCAATTCACTAGGGAATCATCACGGGACAAGATTACGTTTCTAGATGTACAAATAATAAAGAAAGACAATGGTTATAGTACCACCCTTTTCCGGAAGCCAACTGATCGCAATAATCTGTTACACCGCCTTAGTTTCCATCAGCCTAGCTTACTAAGGAACCTGCCATTTAGTCAACTTCTTCGAGTCAAAAAGATTGTAAGTGACCCCGAGGATTGTATTTCACAGCAACTGGCTATGAAAGAGAAATTTCTTGCAAGAGGTTACCATCAAGAAGAACTGGATTCTGCAGTTGAAAGGGTCAACAGTCTTGACCGTTAAACCTTACTATCCACTCCTAAGAAACCAACAAGGGACCTTAAATCACCAGTATATGTATCAAAATTCTCTACCCAGAGCAATAAAATCAAACAAACAATTAAGAAACACTGGAACATTTTCAAAAACGACATAAGAGTACAAAACTTGTTTTCTGAATTACCTGTGTTTGCATACCAGAGGAGTAGGAATCTCAGGGACGAACTTGTACATACAAGACCTCCATTGAAAAAAATTATCACACAACGCACTGGTACGTTTCCCTGCCTACACTGCATCAATTGCAATTCCGTCATTAAAGGCAATGTAATCTTCCATCCACGCACAGGTAAGAAGATCATCCTCAAGACATTTGGCACATGCGACACTGCTAACATCATATATGGCATTAAATGTCCTTGCGGAAAATACTATGTCGGCCAGTCAACTAGAGCAGCCAAAATCAGATGGAACGAACACCGGTCATGTATCCGTAATTCCAACCCTAATTCGGCTGTAGCTCGCCACTGGGCCTTGAACAATCACAATCTTTCACAGATTAAGTTTCTGATTCTGGAGGTACTCACAAGAAATAATCCTCATGAAGATTTAGGTCTGCGCCTCAATCGCAGAGAGACATTTTGGATTGATAAACTCTGTAGTTTGGTCCCGAGCGGTCTGAATGAGGAGATCAATTACCACTGTTATATTTGATTGTGATACTACTGTTTTGCCTGTGTTAAAGGTGTATGCTTTGCCATGTTTTCACACATAAGGGTCTCTACTGTTCCTCTTGTGACTTTACTGTTTCTACTGTTCTTTCTGTGCTTGAGTTGTATACTTTAACATGTTTTCATACATAGGAGTCTCTTTGCCCTGTGCTCTAATTATTACTTTTTGATTGCATTGGCTACTCTATATGATGCTCAGAGTAATTTGTGAAAGATGTTCTGAACATTTGGATACTGTTTTTTTACATTTCCACATGTTGACAGCCGTTGAGCTTAACTTGTTCGAATCACTCTACCTCATGTAGCCTTTTTTGCTTTATTTTCTTAATTATTGTCTGGCATATGTTGCCTTTTGTCTAATCATGTTTGGAGCATTCTAGTAACAGCCCTAGTGCATGTCCCGGACGTATGTCTGGGACCCAAGGTGCCGCCCCTGGGCGACACCTTACGCACTGTGACTGTACTTCAACTGCTCATCTACGTTTGAATAGTCTTACTATTACCTTAGCTTAATTTCGTTATGTCTTGCTGTCCAGACAGCTTAAAGACCTGTGACAGTATTTTTTCTATCTTCACTACTTTGTTACTTCATATATTTATTTGGAATTTTGTCATTACAATTATGGGCACCCATTGGTGATGCCCCATAAATACTTCATTTTTAATTTTTGTGGGCCCTGGCCGACTTTACAACAGTATTCGTGACCAGATAGCCATAGTACCTGTGACAGTATTTTTTCTATCTTCATTATACTAATGTTTAATATTTTTTTTCGGATTTTATCATCACAGTTATGGGCACCTATTTATGATGCCCCATAAATACTTGGTTTGACATCTTTGTGGGCCCTGGCCTATTTTACATCATTATTTGTGACCACCTGCATAAATCCATCACTACTACTTTGTTTTTTCATAATTTTTTTAATTTGGGAATTTGTTATTACAATTATGGGCACCCATTTGTGATGCCCTATAAATACCTCATTTTTTATTTTTGGGTGCCCTGGCCGAATTTACAGCAGTATTTGTGACCAGACAGCCACAGGACCTGTGACAGTATTTTTTCTATCTTCATTATTCTAATGTTTAATTTTTTTTCGGATTTTATCATCACAATTATGGCCACCTATTGATGATGCCCCATAAATATTTGGTTTGTCATTTCTGTGGGCCCTGGCCGATTTTACATCATTAATTGTGACCACCTGCATCTCACAGAAACGAGGTGGTCACATGCTAAACAAAAGAACCGTTGCCTAGACAACGGCTTCACACTGCAGTCTGTGTCACTGCCCTGCAGCTGCACAGTGGAGGATCGTTTCTCTCTGTGTATTACAAGGTAAGAATCTGATTACAATCCTTCTCTTTGACCAAGTATGAGTGTAAAACACAGTATCTAATTGGATCTTTTATGATCCACAGATTGGTTTCCTTGTAAGCACGAGTGGATTTTCTCCATGCCTTTGTGCATAATGTCATTTACAACCCACTGCTGAGTGGGCATGAACGCAGGACGTTCTGTTTTTCACCACTGACCACACCAATGAGGTAAATCCACATCTAATATTCTTTGGTTTCATTTATTTACCTTATAAACCACTTACGGCATTTTTCTTTTTCTTTTTTCTTTTTTCTTTTTTGCTATTGATATTTACCCATGATGTAACATCTACTGATTGGTATGTTTCCTTTCATTCATTTTTTTCAATGTATGTTTCGTTTGAATTGTCACCATTATATGAATTTATGTCACATACTTGCATTTGTTATGTTATATACTTGCTTGCTGGACTTATATAATTAGACTCGCCCTGATGAAGGAAATAATTTCCGAAATGCATTGGCTTTTTTAGTCTAATACATGTGGATTGTGGCAACTGCTTCCTCACTAAGGATTATTAGTGAGAGCTTTTTGTTTGAATTACTATGGATAAATCATTTTTGATATGAATCAGAAAGACTCATCTTCCTTTCTTTAAGAAGTATGGTATATTATGGATACTTGAACATATTGTCGTGAATCTGATATAAATACGTGCCCATCTTGGGCCCTATATGAGAGCGGTTGTGTGACCCAGTATTATTACTTGGTCTCCAGCGTGTGTTGCAATTATAAGTCCGGGTGTCTCTAGACTTGTCACAGCCAGCTCCTTTTCAATTGGATGTATATTCTTTTTTGAAATATTTGATTTTTACTTGAATATTCTGAACATTTTTGAATACATGGTGGTGCCCACTCTCTTCTCTGTTTGTTTCATCATGACAAGGTGGCCAGTCTGGTACTCTCTAACTGAAATGTCTGTAGACATTCCATGTGGAAGGACATGGGCATGAATTATGTCAATGATTGTGCCTGCCTGCATTGCATGTCATTTATGTGCATGGCCGAATTCCAAATATGTAAATCCATTTCATATTACAATCACCAGTCTGACATAAAAGGCCTGCATGTGTTCATCAGTCGATACATGACAGACGCATGCCTTCTTCCACGCATCAATGTGTAAGCCACTTTTGTACGTCTATGTGTCCACTAACAGCATGGACAGGACTGGGGTAGCCGGTGCTGCATGTCAAATGGCACACAATCGTGGTTTACAGCTCACAGTGTGCCAAATCACGATGTCAGATGTACGGGTGTCCATTTTGCAAATGTAAGAAATTTGATGTATATGTGCATGTTAGTCAGGAAACACATGACTCAAACTGTCTTTCTCTGTCCATGTGCAGGTGCTGATGCAGTGGATACAGAGAAGGAGGTGTAAGAAGAGGAACTGGTTTGTCAGTCCACCAGTGGAGGCCGTGATGTTGTTGGCCGGGAAATTCGACAGGTTTTACATGCGATTATCAGTCATGCTCCTGCCTCTTTGGACTTTTCTGACTCTGCTGATTCAGATGGAGAACCAGAAGTGGATTACTCAGAGAGAGAGAAGGTGAGTGCCCCAATGGCCAGACCAGTTGGGGCCGTTGAGTCAGTGGTGGTGCCGCAGGCTTCACATGGCCACTCAGTGGTGATCCCCACGTCCGCAGTGGTTATGGCTGCAAGACCTCAATCCCATGAGTTGGTGTCAGGTTCTGGGGCTGATGTCCAATGGAGGGTTGCAGAATTGCAGCCAATGACAGGGGTCCCGCAGCAACAGGCCTAGTCCCTTGCATTACATGGTAGATGTGTGCATGCTGGAGAGACAGTGTGGAAGCAGCAAATGTTGTGTGCCGCCATCCGGCATGGCGATATGTTGAGTTGTATTGCAGAGGGCATGGATCGCCTGGCTGAGAACATGTCCCCATCAGTGGCCCGGGATGCGCAATGGCTGCAAGACATGCAGTCCTTAAACTGCTCCCTCAGGGCCTGGAGGCCAACATCAAGGGTCGATAGGCGTTGTTCTAAAGTTTCTTCAGGAGGCCCTGCAGGCAGATGCTAGGGCACATAGAGAAGCCCTGATGTGTGAGATGTTGGCATGTCATAGAGGCAATCAACGTGAGATGGAGAGCTTGAGGGCTTCACTGAATGATGAACTCTCAGCCACAAGGACACAGCTCCACAAGGAGATGGATGCCTTGAGGCAGACGCTATCCCAGCAACTTGATGTATCACGAGTGAGTGCACATACAGACTCTGTGGCCATTCGGGATGAAGCGCATCGTGATCTCACAACATTTAGGGTGCTGGTGCATGCACCCATGTCAGGGCTGGCCCTGGCCACTGAAGACTAGGCCTTGGCACTGCGTGGACTGGATCCAGCACCCCAACCACCTGCAGATCCATCGCAGGATGGCTGGCCCAGCACACCCACGCCTCCTCAACCACCTCTGCCGTGATGTCCATGAGCCCATGGAGGGATTTTTGTAATAATTATTATTTTATTTTTTTACGGTTCACTCCTGTGGATATGGATAGCCCCCCCCCCCCCCCCCCCCTGCCCAGGATGGCAATTTTTTTTTGTTTTGAACCAGACCGGTGTGATGTGATTTTTCTTTTTTTCTCCCCTTGATGGGAATGGACACATTCTTCTTATTTTTTCACTCCCCTATCCAGGATACAGGCATGTGTTGGTTTTACCCCTGTCCGACTGGATGAGAGATGTACTGTTGCCCTCTCTCAGGGGAATAAGGAGTGCAGTACTGGAAATACAGCCATGCACAGTGGTGTGAATTGCCATGGTTGACGTCCGATGTTGTTGCAGTAATCCTGATTCATCCAATGACTGCACTCCATGGGAGGTCCATCCTGCACCCTTTCACCTCCCTAGTCCCCATGCCCTCTGCCAGGCACTGGCCCTCCATTCACAAATGTGGAGGTACAGTTTCCTGATTTGATGAGGGAATCACATCAGGGCAGCTCTGTCAGCAGGTAAGGATGTGCACTGTTTATCGTGTAATATCAGTATTAGTGGTCACCCCAGATGTATGTTTGTCCATATGCATGTGTGTGTATGTACCCTTCCACATCAATGCATGTGCATTGTTTTTGAGGTTGCACTTCCACAATCAATTGACAACCAAATAATGGGAACGTGCAGCACTTATCACACTTGAGCCATTGGTAGTATTTGCCACATCCTGGATCTACATCCTCATTCACGCCCTGCATTCTCTGTGCATCTGAACTCTGTGTTTTTGGTTGTTCACTGGTTTCCTCACTGACCGTTATGATGTCTTCTTACAGCTACCCTTTTCCTCCCTCCACCCCATGTGACCTACAGGGTCCTGCAGGTGTACTCCCTGTCCACACTACTCTTTGACACCTGTGTCAGAGCCCACTCCACACCCTTATCTGCTCATATGATCTAACCTGTTACAATTCTATGTCTTACACACACGTCCATTGTCAGGTTTACACATCCTCGACTGCTCCCCTTCATGGCCTTCCCTCTGGTAACACATATCTGGCAATGTGTCTCCATTGACTCCACAGGACAGGCTTGACACACTTGGTGTAGCTAGGGTTGTACTGGTTTACGCATGTGTACCCCTGATGGACTTTACCTGTCTTCCCCAATCAAGTCACTTGTTGTTCATTGTTGTTTTCGGTATGTTCTGTCCACCTGGATGTATTATATGACTTTGTTTATTAATTATTTGTTGTTCAAATCCAGCACTGTGAGTAACTGCATAATTTGTGTTTACATTGTGGGCACATGCATGTGGTACATTGGCCACTCCTCCACACTTCTGTACATTTGCTGTCCCTATGGGTGATGGCAGTGCACCCTTTGATGCCCGCACAATTACTGGGACTGTCTCTTCCAGGGTGTGTCATTTGTTGGAGGGTTAGGCAACAGCTGCGTATTGTTGTCATGTCCATTTACTCTGGTGTCCAACAGGGGGGGTTGTTGGTTGGTGCAGGGTCTGGAGATGTGGTATCTACGTTGGTGGAATTCACTGGTTGCTGTGAAATCGTATTGTGCAACCTGGAATTGGGTAAGGATGACTTGATAAGCAATCCAGAACGGGTAAAAAAAACGTTTGCATCAAGACTGGTGTGCGAACACAGAAAGCTTGCATGAATACATCAGCCAAGCTCAACTGCAACGTGAACACAGAAGTAGGGGGACTTTGGCTCTATACTTGGTGAAATTTCCTGGTGCTAAGATTTGGGTTACTATTTGCGGTTTCGTTGGAACTTCCTGACTTCCAAGGAGGTCCTGATTAGACAGAAGAGGTTTGTAACGGTTTTATAACACGGCACACTCCAGCCAGGGGCTTCTTCCACTGACAATGAATGTGGCGCACAATAAAAACACTTTTTATCTTGAATCAATTCCGGGTTCTTTCTTTGAGAAGACCCCAACCCGTCTCACACCCACCTTAACAAAAACCCTGTGTCGCAATGGACTATGAACCAGGCCGGTGTGAACAATATGATATTTATTAATTTTAGGATTCAATGAAAAATCAAGCAAATGAAACAATATGAGCAGCAGCCACCACTGTGTGGCAGTACAAATGCAAAAATCCCACAATACAGTTGATTCAAACTCCTAACATATACACAGGAACCTTTAATAGCAAAACAGAAAGGAAAGCGTTTTTAAAATCAACAGATTACATTCAATTTGAGCACTCCCCCTGCAACACTCACCCCCAAACTTCTGATAACTAAATTCTTTTAGGATGGAAAGCAGTGGCAAGGAATCAGAATAAAGAGGGAAAAATCAGATTTTGAATTCAGCGCACCACCCCAAATGGGAGGCCAGAAACGAAAATGAAAACCTTATTTATGAGCAAAATGGCATGATCCGATTTTACTTGTTACTTGCACATCAGTTTACAATTGCGGTGGGATGGCTTGGACAGAAGTGTGTGTGGCTGCACTTAAGAGATAAGGAAGCTTACAGAATACTGAGCAGGGCACCAAAGCAACGTGAACACAGGTAAGACAATTGATTTGGAGGAAAAGCCAGAAATGCAAAAGAAAACACACGCGCCAGAATGGCAATTATTTTCTACATGGAACTTGGGATGACAGTAGCCACAAAAAGGGCTTGGCTTTCAAAATCGGATATCGTTTTTTAGGATAAGAAATAAAGGCACTTTACAAATAGTATTCAGATGGAAAGGGGTTACTCTTAATGGGATTACTGTTTAGGTTTTGCTATGGGACAAATACAAATTGGAATTTTTAGGAAAGCACAATACACGGGCAAATTCGTTTTTGTTGCACAAGGACTATTTCTGATAAGACTATATTTTAATGGGTATAATTGTTAAAGAAAGGCACTTGACATGAGATGGTTGATTTCGAATGGCAACTAGCTCAATGTGAATCTTTTTATAGCGGAATTAATTGATTTAATTGCAAATAATGCTAAGGATTTGTACAGACTATGGAAATACTTATCAAAGGAATATGCTAACAGACATAGACTAACACAGATTCTTCTATGGAACGGTGAACAGATGATACTGGCAATTTGGGATTTTGAATGGGATTTCAATGGGGTGCAAGGGTCAAAAGAGTGGGATGTGCAATTTGGGGACTAGGTGTTGTCATACTTACAATGTAAGCTTGAGTTTGGGATTCTGGACCGCCAGCATGGTCTCTGGAGAGCTAGGCCAAGGGATCTGGTCACTGGACTCTCCTGGTTGGGATGTTGGACAACTAAGCAAGGTCTGGTCACTGTGCACAGCTGGATAGGGTGCTTGACAGATAGGAAAGGTCTGGTCACTGGTCTCTCTTGAATGGGATCAGCTGCCTCCCCTCCTTTTTCCCTGGATTCTTGTGTGTGCCTGGATCTGGATGGAGGGATCTGCTTTCCGGGATCTTGAAGTTGAGTTTAGGTGGATTGTCAGTGGATTGTCCCTTGTCTTTATCTGTCTCCCCCTTATATAGTCAAATTGACATCATCAAATGTTCCAACCTGGGGAGGAAGTACTCGGGAATTACTCCTATCCTAGGATAGGCCAGCCTATCGGTCCTCCCACCTCCCGCTGGGCTGATTGGTTCAGGGAAATTACATCATTTATGTGTGTGCATTTATGACCTTTCTTTGTCTCACAAAGCAATTTTTACCAAAATTGAGTTATGGAGGAAAATTTCAAATTTACACTACCAACCATAATAAGAAGCAGAAATACGAATTCCATAAGTCACAGGGAATTGGACAGTCCAATCGCCAACTCTGTGCAATGTCACATCGCCCTTTGGCACACTTTTGCCATTTTCATGAAAAGCATAATATTTAAAAATCTGCCAATCGCTACACATATTCCCAATGACATTTAGCATCTTTCAACTTAGTTTCAGATTCATGCCATTTATAATTAATTGCGAAAAGCGTCTTTCTTGGCTATTTCAGTTGACCAAGTGCTAGAAACATGTACTTGGTCTCTTTTCCTTCTCCTAAAAATCCCATGAAAAATCTGGCATAAATATAAAATTACTGCTTATTCAGGGTGCTGGGAAAAATGTCTTAAATACAAATGTTCTTTAAAGTCAATGGGGTGGATTTGTCACTGTGTGGTCAGTCCTGCAAACCTCCACAGCCAACTGTCTCTGCCAGGCCTGGCTTGCAACAAAGGATTTTTATGATGCCCTTTGAGGTTCTTACAGTTCCCCCTTCAGGGTGGATGCTGGATGAAATTGCACCTCTCGGTCATGCACCAGCCTTAATGGGTTCTTTGTTCCCTTCTGCAGGGATGCCGGCCAGTCTAGCAAGACAGTGAATTTACTTATGGATGCAACTGTTTCTGTGCGAGGCAGGGCATCCTTGAAGTCAGTGCATGGGACAAAAAACAGTTCTGCTGGTTTCTGAGTTGTTTTTCAAAGGAAACCAAGTCTTGTGGGGATAAATATACTGTACATTATATAGCAAAAACCCCACCCACATATTCAATCACATTTCTGTGCAAGCACAAGCTGTCATTTGACATTTCACTTTAAAATGGCATTTTCCTGATTTTCTGAAGAGCAAATTCACATGTGTGTTCATTTCCTTGAATTTCAAGTTTACAAATGCGTTTTCTGCAGACCATAGTTTCGTTTCACTTAATCTTTGGGGGGGGGGGTTGCATATATGGTTGATTTATAGACTCAAAAGGATGTTGCCCAGGCTTTCTTTGATATTGACATGAGAAAATGAAACGCCAATTATTTCTTTCATTTACTGCAATTTTGAGCGTGATGGTTCACAGTAAAAGAAAACAAAAGCTGTTTTTAAGTGGAAAATAGACTTCTTTGCTCCTCAAGTACTTTATCAGTACAGAAGCTGTTCTTGAAATGTATTGCCTCAATTCTTGGTAATCAGCAGAAATAAAGCATGCAAGGGGGTGTTTCCATGAAGCGCACAACTTTGTGATGTTTTCATGAAATAAAGAACAATTTGCAAAGCCGTTTTGGATGTCAGGTGCAGCTTTAGTCTTCAAATGACAGAACAGCACAATGTGGTGCCGTTCTGACTGCAGGTCATTTTCTGATGATGTAAATGAAGGAAAAACAAATGCTGAGCCATTCTTTGGGTCGCAGTGTCCAATGCTCGCCACACATGTGCCAGGGAAGAAAGCACAGCCATTTTTGTGGCATTATTTCAGTGCGGATTTTGGTTTGAAGGGGATTTATGTCATGGGCCTTAAATGTACCACAGGTTGTCGGGGCTAGAGGCTGAATGTAGATTCTACAAAGCCAACTGTAAAATTGAAACTCTCAAGCATCTACTAACAGAATGTTCTACACTAGGAACAAGGAGGTATTCTTATTTCCAAAAATATTTTGATTTGGTTGTATGTTTAGCCCAGGAATCATTTTGGGGAAAATGTTTAGAGGGTACACAAGTATCTATGGTGGTTTCCGTGGTCACATTCTTTAACAATTTGAGACCAAATGAGCTGATGCAATTTGGATAACATGACTAGGCCACATAACTTTTTATACCAATCATTCTATGAGTTGCATTTTTATTCATTAATGTATTGATTTTCATGGATTGCGTACATTGTTTTTTGCTTTGTGGCACAATCGACTAAGAGACTATCAGATCTTAAAATGTATTTATTTGAACTTGGTTTCTTCTTTGTGGATGTGCTTTTTTATCTTTTCTCTTTACTTGATTTTTAATTGATTTCATTATTAACTTTTTTTTAAAAGACTTGATGTGTTAAGGTTGCATTTGTTTTAACCAATTAAAAAAAAGATGAGGATGAATTGAGTTTTTGCATGGATGGTGCGGAAATGGGTATCTTTCTGGTTTACATGCCATGGTGGGTTGCACATGTTTGTGATGAGGAGCTGATGATTGCCCTTTCACAGGTGGTCTTTGTTTCCCAGTCTGCCCTTCCCCCTCACTCAGCAGTGTCCTTCCTCGTGCCCAACATGTCCTATTTTTCCATCTATGTGCCTTGCAGGCTCTGAGACAATGGTGCATTTTTCCTGGTTTTTCTGTCTCTGCCTCTCTTCACCAACTTCTCTCTGCCCTCACCCACTGTGACGGCCAGCATCTCTCTCCTCATCTCCCCACCAGCCTGTCTCCTCCTTGCACCACAATACCCCTATCCCACTCTCCCTCTCTCCACTCCACAGCTACACATTCATCACTCTGTGTCCTGTCTCCCTCTTGCCCTCTGTCATCCTTCGCATCGGTTCCCACACTTGTACTTCCACTCCCCACACCTTTGCCTCATCACTTGGTGTCCTTTTCCTCCGCTGCATCCCTGGGTGACACAAAGACACAAGTGACACCTGACAGTGGGTGTGTAGAACTTGTATGCATGCTATCAATGGCCCCACTTGTGGCCGCATCCCGGAGCTGATGGACACATGTTTCCAGGGTGCATGTTGTGCTGTGCTTGAGATCTGTTTGCTTCACTGACAGCGATTTCTCTTTTGGTCAGTTTTGCTGTCATCAGGTTGATAGTTGCTCATGCTCTGTTATTTGTACTTCTACATTTTGACAGAGGGTGGTCCCTGGCAGTTGCCTTGTTCCATAGAGGAGTTGTCAAGGCTGTCCAGTTTCTTTACTTTAATGCAATGCATGTCTTTGATAACTTAGAATATTGTTTCAGGGGTGATGCTTTGGATGCGAGACAGGTGAGTACCTTGTGCAGGTAAGTTGAAGGCAATCAGGGGGGCAAAGGTTGTGGTGCTGTTGTTGGTAGGGAGTCTGGCACTGTGTGGGGTGATTTATTTGCCTTGGACTGAGGTGAGCAGGTCCAGCTTCATGGGTGCAGGGACAAATGGTGATGGTTGGCTCGTGAGTCTATGCTTGCTGTTTTTGCATGGCAATCAGGGGCAAACTGGTTACAGGGTGGTTGTTGTGAGGGAGGCTGCCACTGTTGGGTGTTTATTGTTGAGCTATCCTGAGGTGAGTAGGTCTGGCTGCATGGGTGCAGGGGCACATAGTGATGGGAGTCTGGCGAGTGATTGCTTGCACGTGCTGCATGTGTCTTGCCTGCCATGCAGCATCCCATTCACTCAGCTTTTCATGGCATGTCTAGCCACGCTGGCTGTCCACTCATAGTACTTCTGCCCCTTCAGGGGGTGCTGTCCCGAGACAAATCCACACACAGCACAGCAGCCCATTTGGGGGAGGCCAAGTTCACCACAGACACCAGGCACACACCATTGGCCTGGTGTTGTTTCCCATGGGGATCTGCACCATGCACGGTACGCCAGCAGATATTTTGCTGCCTGTTGAGAGCTGCTCAGTGCATCTCAACACTCCCCTTCGTTACCAGCACATTCGTCTAGTCCAGTCCCTATGCGCTCTGCCTTCTCTTCCTCTTGCCTGTTCCCAGCTCCCTTTTGTGTGTCAGTCTCCTTGTCCTCTGTTTCTCATTGCTTTCTCTTGTCTGCTTGTCTCTTTTATGCCAGTTGTCTCTGTGCCCTGCCTTCCCCTATGACTGTTGCCTCTTTGACCAGCTGTCTTCTGCCGGATCCTGTCTTCACTGCAATTGATGAGATGTTTGCATTCAGTCATCTTGCAGTTTCCATCATCGGCTCTTCTGCCAGTGCTTACTGCACTGTCCTGATGCCACACTAATCAGGGGATGCCATATTGTGGCATTGGGAGTACTTCTAAGGGGATCCTGGGTTTCAAACCGTTCAGTAATCTCTATTTGGCAGTACTCTCACTGTCCTCCTGACTCCAGCCGGATCAGCATGTTCACAATGTCCCCTTACCTGAACGAGAGCTAAGTGGTACCTGGTTCTTCAATGCATGGAAGGGGCAAGCAGTGTAAGTGTTGTGGGTGGAGGAGGTGTCACTGCGTGTGGGTTTTACTTGTATTGGCATCGGGTGGGCGAGTCTAGCGGCATGGGTGTAGAGACACACAGTGATGGGTGGCTGGTGATTTCTTGCTTGCATTTTTTGCATGGCACTCACGGGGGGAACATGTTGCAGGTTAATTGGATGCATGTGTTGCCTGCTCTGACCTTGTGTTGTTTTTGTGTACTGAGGCATTCGGCGTGGGAAGATGTTTTCTGGTATTGGAGAGGACAGTGCTGTTGGATGCCTGCATGCAACACGTTGGCAGAGTAGGCTGGTTTGTGAGCCTACCAGGGGAGGAGGAATTCATTCCAGGCTGAAGCTGCAGCAGGCTCACAGGGGGAAAGGTGTGAGGTGAGATGTGCATCTTTCTTATAGTGAACCTGTCAGTTTATGCATTATATGTAACTATTGTGATGTACATGGGAATTGTGGGCATAATTGTTGTGAGGAAATGGGGTGGCCACTCAAGCAGTATAGTTGTGAGTCATGCATTGGGTTGCCAGGGCAGTCCACACACGTGTCAGTTGGGGATTAAATGTTGTGCTGTGCCTTACTGCTTGTGTTCTCCTGTGTGTTGTAGTGGATCAGCATACACTATTGTTGGTGTTGGCCATCTGACTGTGGTCAGGAATTTCGTTGCTTGTGTTGTGTGCTTTGGTGTGTGCAACATGGTCACTATTGTTTACAGTTGCAATGACTGTGTCAGTGTTGGTTGCAGTTTATTTTATGGCTATGGCCACACACAGTTTGCCTCTCCCAGACATATATTCTCAGGGTTTTGTTATGGGCATGTAGGATTGGCCCCAAGTCATCATTGATTGGCACCAGGGATGTGGCTTCACTGTGTGTACTCCACGGGGGCTGGTTTTCATAAGAAGTATGTTTGCACAAGCTGATTGTGTGCAGCCTCTCCATGTGACCTTTGGTGTACAAAAGGGTATGGATGATGCCTGTGGCTGAGGGCGATGACTCTCCAGCATATGGAGTGGTATGCCATGATGTGTGGCAACATTGTGCAGGACACATATTGCCAGGGTGATTTTACATACTACTGGTGGGGCATATAGCAATACCCCACCAGTGTGGCAAGGGAGCAGAAATATGACTTGAGCACCCCGAATGTGCACGCCACTATGTCCATAGCGGCTGTATGTGCTGCATTGTATATTACCACAGCTGGTGTTGTCGGATTGCTGAATGGGATGAGAAGGAATCTTGATAGCGGGTAGGCACTGTTGCCTGCAAATGTGTTGAGGGTTGTTATTGCCATTTATTGTCATGGGCAATTGCTCACTGTGTCACGTGACTAACAGCTAATATTCACCTAGAAACCAGCTGTTGACGAACTTTCCTGATGCCAGGGCGTGGTAGAATGTTGACTGGCTGTAGATGTAACTGTCTTGTGTGCTTCCGGGAAAATGTGTGTTGACTTGCATGACTCCTTTTGAATCTCAGATTACCTGCACATTTTTGGAATGCCAATGCTTCCAGTTGCGGTAAATGTGCTCCATCAGTCGGCGGGCGGGGGGGTGTTGGTGCAACATGTGTACAATCATTGGGTCCAAGTTCACGTGGGAAGTGTGCTACCCATAGAACTCCTGGCACACTCTTTGCCTTTCCTGCAGTGTGCGTGGCATGTATATGTGCCCACGCACACTCGCACCTTGTGTTATGCAGGCCAATACCTGATGGAGACAGCGGAATTGTGTGGCTTGAGATATTCCACCAACAATAGCTGTGGTGCGCTGAAAGGAGCTTGTGGCTATGAAATGGAGTGCTGTCAGCACGTTTTCCAGGCGGGTGAGGGCATGGGAGCAGATGGTGGGGGATGCAAGGTCTTCTTGCCACTCCCTGCCTAGTTCTAGTATGAAATGGGGTGGAACCGGTACCTTGCATACTCCTAGTCGTCTGGCATCGCAAACAGCATGGTGCGTGTTGAGAAAATTCGGGTCTCTGCATCCTCCTCCTCCGGTGCCCAAATACAATGGCTCCCAGTATTCCTGCATTCATTGCGGCTGACCGATGGAATGCGGTGCATTGCATGCTTTATATGGGTTGTTTCCTTGAATGTTGTACGCACATTGTCGTTTGCGTGTACTATCATGTGGTGGTGGGATCAGGAGGTTTGTGCGTGACTTTTCCCGATGTGACACTGTGCACTGAAATACATAAATTTATGTTTGCGCTTGAATGCCCACGTGGTTTCTTTGCATAGCACGTCCTTCAACAGGCCCACATAAATGCTCATTCTGCTTTGGGAATGGGGAATATGCATGTTCCGCCCCCTATTTATTTCCCTGCGTCGGCCCGTTGCTCACTTTGCGTGGAGTCTTGCGTATGGCACTCTACTCCACGCAAAGATGTGACAAGCCCGTGGGAAGCCACAGAAAGGCACGCAAAGTCAGTTCCATGAATTGATGAAGGGAGTTTTGCACGCTGATTAGTGCACAATCTCACTATTCAGCACGCAAAATATTCAGTAAATCAGGCCCTTAGTCGCTTTGCCAACTTTGGCAGCCTCCTCCTGGCCACACCCTATACTCCTTCTCCTTCTTAACAAAGTAATCAACTTCACCACCCAAAATCTCCACAATATTCCTCTCTCTTCTATGCTGGTTGGCTCTCTGTAATAAATGGGTCCCCTTTGAAATCCCTGCTACTGGTCTTCAAATACCTACATTGGCTTACGCCCCTTCCATAGCTGACACTGTCTCCTGCTACTCTCCGCCATGCTACAGCTGCTCTTGTGCCCTCCCTAACCTCTCTGTTCTCCAACCACCCAATGGATCCTCTCACTTTCCGTCCTTGATTTGCACAAGTGGAACTATACACCCCCATGTCAAAAACTCCACTACAACCCATTGCTTTAACTCTTCTCTAAAGTTCACCTCCTGAACTGGAATGGAACACCCCTCAAATTACTGTCATATTACCCCGCATCCCTGAGAACCCTGATATGCTCTCTTTATTTTGGTTTCTTCCTCGTACGTGTCCCATTCAATTACACCCTCCTGACCTGGCTCTCATCGCTATGCTGTTATACAGGAGTAGGAAAGCCTCCATCTGTAAATATGTTATCTTAAGTCGTTTCTGATCGAAATTGACATGCCTGTTCTTCATATGAATACAAATACAAATCAGCCAGTCAGCTGCATATCACTTTCCTTTTAATGCACGCACCTGCTCGAAGATGGCTCTGTTACTGGTGTTTTTTAAATTATGTATTTATTCAGTGAAAAAGGGGATATATAGCAACCAACAAAGTCAACAGAAGTAACATAACCAATAACAAAGAAAATGAAACCTCTATGAAAACAGCCAATAACAAAGAAAAAAACGCCGCAACCCAATCCACCCCCACCCCAACCCAAACCGAATTAAAATGGAACTAGTACATATCAAGACACTTTCTCCAGATCTTATCAAAAATCTTCAATGTCTTTGGTCTTCTGAAGATCACATTTTGCATACCTGCAATAATATACATTTCAGCAATCCAATCAGCTGATGACGGCGCAGTTTGAGATTTCCAACTACGCAGAATCATCTTCTTACAGGTCGAAGCTCCTCTGAACCAAAAAAAAATGTCTGCAATACAGACCATGCATCCAATAGACCATCACAACCTATTACTAGCGTTTAGAACTCCAAAGCAAAGTCCATCCTCAGCACTCTCACACACATATTACAAACATCAGTCCAAAACCTTCACACACGTCTACAATGCCAATGCATATTCTCCAACGTGCCCACCACACTCAAGCAGTTCCAGCAATCATGTGAGTACAGTACACCATTCCACGTTTCATCAACCTCTCGGGACTCCAATAAACGGATACTGTTCTTTTCTTTAGTATTCCTGGGCAAAACACATTGCTCCCTAAATACATTAATCCAAAAAGAAAAAACCACATTATAAAGAACTTAGACAGCTAACCAGTGACACTTGTCAGCCCTTCCGGCGGCGCGTGAATACACATTGTGCACTGGTACTTGAGTTTAGAAGCACGGCGTTCCCTGGCCCTGCCTGGACGGTAAAATGCCGAGTGCAGAACCAAAGACCGTCTGGTGATTAAAAGGTCACCATTGTCTTGCAGTTTCATTTGGCTGATAGTCCAGGGATACACCCTGGGCGGCTGCTCCCTCCTCGAGCTGTGATGGGTGCAGCATGGTTCGGGCGCGTCTTGCTCTCTGCCTGCTCCCAGGCAGCGGATTTCTGTGCTCTCCAATCACCAGACATGGACCGTCCCGCACCCCGTACTCCCGCGAGTACTCATGCGCTTAGCAGAGACGGCTGCGCGTTACCGGATTCCGCCTATTACGCGGTTGCCCCTCTTGTCGGACCGGTTTTCTTTTCTTTCTCGTCTCAAGAAAAGTGGACGTTTCTCTTTGCACTCGGCTCATGCAGTGGAACTGCCTGTCAAATAAATACAGATGTCCAAAGGTGCAGCCGGGGTCAATTGGTAGCATGTTATTATTATTTTTTTTAATAATAAAACATTTCAAGAACTCAAGTAACTTTTGGGTCGATCATTTGTGTTTGCATATAGTTATTACTTTTATTTCGCGCCACGTCTAGCGCGAGCGCTTTGCAGACGCATCGTGTTTCGTCCAGGTTGGATGCAGCTGTCAGTAAAGCCCATGAGTCCTATCACTGCACACTTTACAATTCATATATTTTAAAATATAAAACAACCTCTACAGTATGTATATCGGAATATGCGATAGTGACTTTGTGGTTATGGGTCAGTCGCATCTACTATTAAATGTGCGTTTTGGGACGAATAGGAAGAGTATGGCGGATTTTGACGGATTGATGCGGAGTGTTGCAACTTTCGAACAAAATATACACCCCCGACTGGACAACGGGAGGACACAGACAAACCGAACCTTCACAGTGTATTTTCGTTCCATTCAGAAACGCCCTGGTAACGGGCAATGAACTTGATTTGTTTTGTTCGGGTTGTTCTCAAATAGATGTCCATCTTTTCTGATAAAAATGAATTTCTTCTGTAAGCTGCATTTTTTTATTAATGACATGGACTTTCCTCACAACCCTGGGGCGCTACTATTTTCCCTGCGGGTCGCTCTCGGGACACTCAAAGCCTGGTGCCGACTATGGGGTCTCCGGGACCCTGTACCCCATTAGTCATATAACCGTGCTCCGACAGGCCCACTCAGACCGGCCGCTTAGGCCCGCAAGGTGCACAGCAACGTGTGTGCATGACACCCCCCTGTGAATTTCTCTATATTTTATATGTTTGGGGCGGAAATTGTTTTAGGAGTTTCAGAAACGTCTTTCTAAAGTCCTCACTCTGTGCGTCTTTTAGGGAAAGAAAGGGTGCGTGACGCATTTCCATGGCTCTTTGCACATAAACGGCGTGTTCCCCAAAATCCACACATTCACTGTTTGGTGCGCCGTCTCGAAACACAAATGAGTCTGGATTCCTTAATGCCGGAGAGCTTGCCCTTGCCAAGGCGTTAGCTGAGGGGAGGCGCTGATTTAAGATAAAATTCGCAATCTAAGTCTACTTTTGCACATGGTTCCTGATTCGTCAGTTCACAAAATGTTATCGGATTTAATACGTTTTTGACCGTCAGTCTAAGCTGCAGTTTCCACCGCCGCTGCCGCCTCTTTCTTGTGCATTAAATAAACGACTTTCAAGGGGTTTCGTTGTCTTTTCGATGTATTTGCAATTTCACGCGACGCTGCGTTATCTCGAAGATCTGTTTATCACTCCCACGCGATATAAACACCTCGTGAGAACTTCATGCTTCGAGTGTCCTAGAAACGGAGGGGGGGGGGGGGGGCTCCCAATCTAGTTGGGACTGAAGCCTGAACCCCCTCCGCAGAAGCATGCGATGCTCGCACCCTGATCTTGGTGACGCATCCTTGAAGTCAGGTGGAAGCTCGGAGGGCAGGATGCTGGGTGACAGTGACGAGCCCCATGCTGTGTTTTTAGTCGCAGACGGGATATTTCGGGACAATGTCCTTTTTTTTAAACAAGTGTCACACATTCCCTTTCCTATATATCAAGCCACCAAGAAGATTGAACACTCTATATAGCCGTAACAAAAACACACCCCGCGCTTGTTTCGTGCTCCTTAACCCACAAAGCGCATAGAAAGCAGCATGCGTAACACAGAGACACTAGTTGGAGTGCGGAATTCTGACCAGTTTGGATGAGCAGCGTGATGTACAGTACACACTTCTTTTTAAAGTTCGGTGGTCTTCCGGATCCGCCATGGGTGTGATTTGTCATTTGGGGGTTGTCTGGCAGTGCCGTGTGCGCCGTGTCTGTGCTGGGTGGCCTTTCACGTGTGTAATCCCGTCTCTTGCCCTGTGGGTCCGGCCGCTTCCTGTCAATGATTGGCGGCTCGCCGACCCGTGTGAGGCCGCAAACGTAATTATGAGTGTACTTAAGCCTGTTTGAGGGGTGTTGCGAAAGACACATCGGCCGCCTTCCTTTCACGGAGGGCGAAAAAGGGGACTCGGAATATACATTACGGGCGCTGTTTGAGGCTGTGCGTGAAAGACAAATTGCGCTGATTTGATCGGCCGCAAAGTGCGAAACATGTTGCTGCGAATCTAGATAAGGGGGTAGCAGTCCTATCCGACCCAGCGAGCATCTGATAGGCTTAAGTTACAATGACTGCTTCCTTTGACCGAGATAAGGGCAACGTTTCTGCTCAAATCTCATATTGTTTGTCTGATTTATCCTAAGGCAAGCAAGTCATGTAACGCTATTTATCAACCTTTTCCAAGTAGCCATCAATCCACCTCTCCTTGGGGGGCTGGTGGGGAGGGTGGGCAGTAGCAATTACAATATACATTATGTTACACAGGCTTACGATACACTGTTAAAAAACAGCCTGTGCAGTCGGAACCCCCCCCCCCCCCAACCGAAGAACATCTGATCTGGGCGGTGGGTGTCAGCAGGTAACTGTGCTAAATCTTACCATTGACTCATTGCAGAGGTGCTTAGCACATGGCCATGCAGTCACGGGTGCACCTTCCAGAAATGTCATCATTGCCTCCCGTACACCCCGATTCAATCTAAACATCTTTCCCGTCGGATAAACCCATCACAGTGCCCTGCTGTGTGTTCTCCAATTTGTGACCTTGCACCCACACCCTAAAACCACTGCCACTCAGCTGTACATTTGCACCAATCAGGCCCTTTGGCTCGAACTGTGTGACTCGTGGTTTGGAGCTCGGCATTCAAAATCCCCCATTGAGATAGATATGCATGTGAAGGACAATGATTGGGCTCAAAATAGGGTTTACAACACTCCTAGCGCTTGGAGACACCGTGCGCTAATACATGTGTGTGTGCTTGCATCTTCCCTGGCAGCCGATGCGTGATTTAAGATTGTACTTGCCAGATAAGGCGCAGTGCCGGACAGAGGAAGCTTTTCAGAATTGTCCGCCTGTTTTTACATTGTCGGGACTAGGACCGCTCGGACAGGGGGTCTGTATGCAGCGCGCCGCAGAGCGTCCGCTAGTGGGCGCTGTGACTCTGCACTCAAAGCTTACAAGTTACACTGGCAAGTGGAGTTTGAAGGGAAAGAGGCGTTGCAGTCACCGCTTAGGCAAGAAACCCCGCCTGGCAAGAAACCCCGCTGGCAAGAAACCCCGCCTGGCAAGAAACCCCGTCTGGCTTTCGGGAACAGCAAGGGCGCCCTAGCCCCTCCCCATATCCTTGGCGCCGGGCAATTCTACCACGCTCATGACGTCCTCTCTGCAAAAGCGGGAATCCGGTGCCACAAAGTGCCGGACAGATCGGAGCAGTGCAGGGGCCTGGTTTACAAAGCGTTTATTCGATGCGAAAACCGTATTGAAAAACAATTTGTAAATCAGGCCCCAGGGGATAAATACACCGGGCCAGGGTAGTCCAAGTATGAACAGTGGTTTTATACTGACAGTCAAAGCGCCTCGCACTAAATACACAAACCGGGACACACATTAAGCACATGCATTGTCCACAGCGTAAACAGAATTTTATTTATTTCATATGTATAGACAAGAGGAACAATGCTTTAAAAATATATATATTTTTATTGGTTTTAACATATAGCCGAACAGCAACCACTACAACCCCAACAGTGCCCGCCCCCCCACTCCACCTCAGTCCCCTGGCCCTCCCACCTCACTCCCTCTGTCCCACCGGGTCCTTGAACACGATGCTCTTTTGATCACAAAAGAAAGATAAGAAATCAGATTTGATGGGAAGCAGTGCGTTTCTTACAATGGGGTGAGTTTGAGGGCTAGTCTGACCAGGTTTTGGAGGGGAGTAAATGCATAGCTCTCAACCATTTATGTTACAAAGGCGGGTGAAATCACCCGATTTTGTTTTTGGCGGGTGAGACGCCCTTTGAAATGAATGGGCGTGCAGGAGGCTTGGCGGGTGAGTCAGCCCTTTAGAAGGCGGGTGACACCCGCCAAAAGCGTGTGTGTTGAGAGCTATGTAAATGGAACAGTCACCAGGGACAATACATAAGTGGACAATTCTTAGTATGAGGACATTAAATGTACAGGGTAGGTACACACTGCCCAAAAGCATATACATATGGAAACATACAAAGTACATGCAGATGTTTGCGTAAATACAAAGTACACACCAACCAATCTCTCACAAATACAAAGTGCACGCAAATATGCACAAGCAACAAAGTAAAGTAAACGCACAATGCACGAAGACATACAAAGTACAGGTACATAAAAAGTAGATACACAAACACATCGAACACTTCCACAAAAGGGCACAGTCGGACTAATAAAGAGACACATATAGCACAGACACACACAATATCAAGCTCTGTGCACCCAGAAGTGTACCAAAGCAGAAAATAGTGCAAAGTGCACCCAGAGATGCAAAGTTCACACAGTTAAGTGATAACATACAAACAAAAGACGTGTAACCCTTTGGCTGTTATGTTTGCACTAATACTATAGGATGGTAACTAAATACGATCAAGGACACAGGGCTCCTGGTCAAGACCCTGTTCTGCCCAGGAAGGCTAGATTGTCGTAGACACAAATGAAAGGGTCGGGGGAGAGAGATGCATGCGGACCCACCAAAGGTCTAAGTACGTCAGGTAAAATAGCTTCAAGTCGATGAGAAACATACCCCTTCTTTTGTTTCAAAATTTTCATTGTGATTAGAAACACTCACATGGACAAATGTCCACTCAGAGACAGAACACAGAACAACAATATTGTATAGATCAAGTCAGGGGTGGACTGGCCTATAGGGAACTCTGGAGATTTCCCGGTGGGCCTCTGCACTGTAAGAAGATTCAATTCAACACTACAGCTAAGTCAATGCCTAGTCTGGGATACTGAATGGAAACCCTTATTGATATATCTTTATGTCCAGTTCATGAGTTCTGGATGACTTACCCCTATATAACGCCCCTCTCTTAGAATCCCCCTGACCCCACTGAGCCAAGAAGTAGTTCTGTTTTGCAAGTTTAAAAGGTTTATTTGAGAAATAAGACAAAATATAGATACCACGCTTTTATAATAAATTAATAATCGATATCGCCCTTATAAATATAATGTTAATCAACAATGGGTAATCTGACACTAGCACACTTCTTTATAATCAATGAGGAGTTAGTATAGGATGGATCAAGTAGCAAAAATACTTTTATGATTTCAAGGGAAAAGCAATGAGGAATAAAATTCAGTACAGAAATACTTGAGATGATTTTAGCAAAAGATAATATAATCACTTTTTCTCTGTCAATTCACCCCCTCCCCTATGCAATGTAAGACATGGAAGTAGATGGAAAGAGGAGCACACAGTTCTCAGGAATGCAATCAAATACAATACGAAATTCAGTTCCCCCCAGCAAGCTTAGAGAAAACCGGTATGAGTTTTAAAACACAGGCCCAAGTGCTTTGAATGTGGTGGCAATGAAGTGAGAAATATGCTGAAAATGCTTTTAATTCCCTTTAGGAGGTTCAGGGTGAGTGAGAGATACTTGGGATGAGTTCAGGCTCACTTTAGCAATGATTCAGAGATGGTGATTAAGAGGCAAACGAATTTTAGCAAGGAAAGAAATGACTGCTGATGGTTACACGTGGCTGGATTTGGAAGCTGAGATTCTAAGCTTTCAGAGGAAAGTAAAATTTCGTTCCTATCCCAAACGGTTCCAGAGATACGGATGATTTAATAAAGGTAGATTTTCGGATTTAAAGTAAAACTCAAAATGACAGGTGACAGCTTGCAGCTTCAGAATTGACAGGTGACAGTTGTGCAGCTTTACAAATGACAGATGACACGATTTCTAGGAGGCTGTTCTACTTAGGTTAAAATAGTTTGGATTAGATTATTTTAACTAAGAGATTGGTTCTGCACAGTTCTGCTAGGTACTCACAATATAAATTTGAAATAGGCCTCGCCACGGATCTGGTCAGGTTTTGGACTGGACTCCGGTTCTGGTCTCGGCACTTCACAGTGATCTGGGTCAGCTCTCTGGTTCTGCTCACAGCGGTCTGGGTCACTCTGGATCTCTGGTCTGGTCTGTCCGGATACAGCGGTCTCTGCACGGCACCTGGATCTCTGCACTGGTCCTGGCAAAAGTTCTTGGCAAGGGATTCAAGCAGCTCGCCCGGCTGTGAGTAGCTTGCAATGATTTGAGGCCTGCTGCAGAGAACTCAGCTTGTGGTTTTAGGCCTCTGATTTAGGTTCTAAAGTATAAGTTCTAGGTTCTGGAGTATGTAGCTGGAGTCAGTCTAGAACTGGTATCTTCTGGATGTTGTGTGGCCCGGCAAAACGCTCCGCAGCAACTGGATTTGAATCTCTCTACCTGTCCCAGCAGTCTCGTTTTATGTGTTTTGAAAATGGGTGTGTGCCTGGGCCTAGCTAAGCCTGCCCTTCTCTACTTGTCATTGGCCCAATTCTCCCCTCTCCCATGATTGGGGGAAGGAAATGTGAGTCAGAGTGATGCTGTAGGTTTTATGGGTCAGAGGATCCTCCCCTGGTCAGTTTGCCCACAAATCTATATTTGATTCAAATACATCCTTCCCAGATATACAATTTGTTGAAATTACATGTGCACATTATATATTCCTTATGGTCCATGCTTGTCCGCCTCTGATCTTCCTGGGTGCTTGCATTAAAAAATGACAACATTTTGCGCTTTTTAACTGGTTTTGCAATATCGGACATTTACCCAAATTTACACACATGTGTGCAAGGAGTATGGACATTAATTGATGAAGTGTCAGATTTTTAACATGCACACATTTGGAGTGAGACCCTATTTTCCGCTAGCAACCCCCCAAAATACACCACAGGGTCCTAACGCATCTCAAAATGTTCCCAGAAAAATCACAAAAATAATGATATTACTTATATAATTCTGACAAGTCCGCACTTTGAATTATCTATCTTTTTAAAATTATGCCCCGGTCAAAAGGGGTGTGGCTTCCCACATCACAGGGTGAAATAACTGGTTTATCCACTTCCCCCAAGCTCAACTGCTAGCAGAGGCACTGCCCCTCCCAGTTTCCCCTAAGAGGAAGCCACTTTACAGCCCCCAATATAACATTTGCCTGAGTCCAGGACAGGCCTTTGTTCAACTCCCTGTAGTCCCCAGCTGCTCCACCAATAATCTAATCAACAGGGCCATGTGACCTCAGGATGCAGCCAGGCCTGACAGCCAGGCCTGGGAACACAGCTGTTGATCCAGTATCAACTCCTGTCGGGGGTAGTTGTCAGGCAGAATTCAGTTTCATTAAGCCAGGTTTCAGCTAAATGTCACTTTTTGTTCCCAGTTTTCTACATTCAAATCAAACTGACAATTTTTACATATACATTAAATAATTACTTCCTTCAAGTCATTTCAGAATATAGTTTTACATTGTATCCACCTCTTAGCAAGTCTTTCCTTGGTCTGGTTTTGTTTCATTTGTTCAGTTTTACACAAAAGTCTGGTGGTTTTAAAACGCCGGCTTTCTGATAGTGGTGAGTACTGGTTATGCAACCATTTTTGGGATTAAGAAAATTAATTCCCCACAAGAAGGTTGTATCTTTGGAGTGGTCTCGTGCCAACTGCGCAGTTCTCCTATTCTGGCGTGAATGTGGGCGGCGATAGCTCATCCCCACATCCACCCAGTCTATTGATTTAGTTTGTTCTGGGATAGAATAATTGGCGGCGACAGCTCATCCCCACATCTACCCAGTCTATTGATTCAACATGGGTCAAAACCCATGACAGCACCCTGGGCCTCATTTCTGTGGTATTTTCACATTTTCTCATAGGAAAAGCATTGGGCTTGCTGAAAATGTGTCATATGGGGCCACTTTTAACTTTATTTCCAGGGCCTCTTTTGGTCCCCAGTAATTATTTCCAGGGCCTTCTTTAGTTTCCAGTCCAGTCCTGGATCAAGTAAACATAGATTACATTGAATATTATCCCAAAGTACATCATTTGGGCTAAATTACACACATTCTAACAAATACGTTTCCGATGTGTTGGGATACTTGGGAAAACAGGAATGGAATGTACGAAAAGAGCATTTAATACTTTGATCGTTTGCAATGAATTCAGCTACACACTCCTGGGAGGGTTAACTAAACAGCAAATCCTTACTGAAATGTAGCTTTTTAAGACGTACAGTTTTCTCAACTGCTTTTAGTAACCATTCATTTCAATCTGACAGGGATTCACTCTGTTCTATCGGTCACAAGATGAGTCTACACATTGACTACTTCCTATGTGGAGGGAGCCTTGTTTTTAATTTCAGTAAAATTACATCTGGCAAACCCATATTACTACATTTATAAACAAGGAAGAGAGTAAATCTCTTTTCCTATCTCTTTTAGATAGGCGGTTCACCACCCAGACTCCAGTTCTAGCTCTGTCACTATAAAGGGATAGTTTAGTTCTTCATGAGGGACAGTGAATGGGGCCCGTCCACCCAGCACTGTAAGGAGCCCAGGTACTGTTTCTGCGGCCTTCACTTCAGAGTTCCCCACAGGTGTTACCAAACCAGTAACAAGTAGCTCTATAGAAAAGAGGAAAATACTTTCCAGAGTTAGAGAGAAGCAGCAGGGACCCAGGAATAAATGGCCTCACACTACATGTTGTCTTCACTTGATCTGCAAAAGCCTGGAAGTGTCATAGTGTGGGGAAGTGCTGCAAGCATGCATGCAGTAATAAATGCCAACACTACGGCCCTTTCTGCATATCCATATACCATGCACAAAATGAGGAACCCAGAACACGTAAGGTGGAAAAATTAGGCCGTAAGCTTTATTACACAAAAAGATGCTGTAACAAACACCAACAAATGGTAAAAGCATTTTGGGGAACATGGGATCAGGTGAGCGGGGACCCTGCTCTATCGAAGGGCTAACTCGAGGCTGATCCCTGCCGCTCTTAATGAAGCGCACGACTTTATTTGCACAGCGTTCAACCGTGACATGCTTTCTATTTTTCATCCTTCTTTATCCATTTTTGACCAGTTCTAGCTATTCCATACTTGCCATTTTCCATCTTTGTTTTGCTATTTTTAAAATGTCTAGCCATATTTTCCTGGCCTCTTTTGAGGCATTGAGCTGTGCCATAGTTTCCATTTTTTGTTCATGCCTTAGCCATTTTGACCAGGTATTGATGTATTTTTCTTGCCCCTGTTTGGGAGCGATGGGAGGGTTCTTTCTCCGCACTTCGTGGGCTATCCTTGGTGCAGAGTTTAGCAGCACTGAGGTGCAACATTGTGGAGGGCTTGCTTTGCTTCTCCAGATATAGGCCTGGAATGGGCTGAGGGCAGATGGAAACTGCATTTTTACGTGCTGAAATGACCGGTGGCGCCACCCCGTCCAGTTAGTGGCCATCCTTTGGTCTTTCATTGCAAGTGGCAGAGCCCCTCGCTTGTCAGGTGAGTGTTAACTACCCCTGCCACCTCCTCCGGGCTGGGCGCCCTGTAGCCTGGGCTTGCCTTTGTTTCCCTGTTGTTCGCCTCCCTGCACATCTTGGTGCCAAGGGAAACATGCCTTTTGGCTGTCCCCTGTATCTTTTCATGATGAAATGAGGCCCTTCCTCCCTTCATTCCCACCTCCCAGCTTATGCTTCTGGGCCTTCTACCTCCGGGTCCCAGGGTAATACGCCTGGAAGTGTCATAGTGCAGGGGAGTGCTGTATGCATGCAGGGGTAATAAATGCCAACACCACCGCCCTCACCGCCCTTTCTGCATATCCATATAGCATGCACAAAAATGAGGAACCCAGAACCACGTAAGGTGGAAAAATTAGGGCGTAAGCTTTATTACACAATAAGATACTTGTAAAAAACAACAATATAAAAAAAACAGGAAATGGTAAAGCATTTTGGGGAACATGGGATCAGGTGAGCAGGGACCTTGCTCTATTGTAGGGCCAATTCGAGGCTGATCCCTGCTGCCACCCTGAGGGGGGTACACAGCCACTTCAGATACCCCCCAAATCTCCTCTGTGTGCATCCTCTTTCTGCCAACGCCCAAAGAATGTTTCTTGTGAAAATCTCCATTCCAGATAATGACAAATGAACCCTGTCCTGGTGAAATAACTCACTGTTATTCAAAACCATGGCTGCATGCTTGATAAACCTGAGGCCTGTGTATGTGCAGAAATTGCCTAATGCTTTGTTTAATTTCCTTCTGGATATTTCTAGTGCTTTATTAGATTCTGCCCCCTGCCAATGATGTCTGGGTAGTATTTCAGATATCATGACCTACTGAGCGAGGTACACATTTCCGTCAACAGTGCCTTTCTGCCCTTTTGTGTCAAATCATTGCCCCCAAGTGAATTATCATGACATTGGGGAAGGGGTACTGGCCCCTTAGAGATCAGTAAATATTTTCTGCAAGTCCCCCCCAGCTCATGCCAGGCTTCCCCACCAGGAAGTAATGGTTCTCTAAAAATGTATCCCATCTTGTGTGTCCTCCAGCCATCTGCTTGCTCTTGCCACAAAGGAGTGGCCCACAATTCTAGCTGACCTAGAAGGAGATAACCCTGCAGATGGATTAATGGGGGGGGGGAGCACTGTTAGATTACATCTTTCCTGTGTATTTTTTTGTAGACCCTGGATTTCCACCCCCCCGCCCCCAATTCCCTTTAATGCTACCTCCTCCATCCCTCCCATCCAAGCTAAGGTTGCTCCGAAATTAATGTGACCCAAACTCTGATGGATCCCATCCTACTGCCCTTATTGCTTTCTTAAGTACAGTCCTCAGTTGGAACCTGCTGAGGGCTGTGCCATTTCTATGCCTCAATAGTTGCCTGTCCGACCCTGTCCGTAAAGCTCTGGTGGTACAAATTGGGCAATATTTCTTGTCGTCAATGCAATATAGATGAATAATTCTCCCTTTCCCCATCTGGTATGTTTTGGATCTACTTAATTTAATGGCCATGCATTCTTTGCTCAAGTTCATGTCAGACAGTGCTAGTCCTTCATCCGATAGCGCATTTTTTGCTGTTATTTCGCTAATTCTGAATTCCCGGAAGTATTTTAAGGCTGCCCTACATAGTGTTGTCTCGTATTTACCGTTGCATACCTTGTGCAGGATATCGAATACGTTTCAGAGTTTGCCAAAGTTTAAAGGGTGCCTAATATCCTTCTTCACCCCCTCCAGTTTGACCCACCCTTTTAATGCATACCATGTCAGTGTACTATGTGTTGGGTCCACTCCCCTCGCTAGATTGCGATAGTAAGCTACAGCAGCCAAATGGGAAGATGCCCATGATTTCTTCTTGTTCTGCCTGAAGGCCCATTCCATAAAGTTATTCACATGTTTTTCCCGTAGTTCTCTGATGTTTTTAATATTATTTATTTTGCCAAATTATTTGAGGCATTTGTTGTGAAGTTTGGCCGTTTTCTGGGCCAATGCATTTTTCGCCAGCTACCCCAAAATGCTGGTCGGCTCCCCTGTAGCTGTTTGATGATGAGATTTGTTGCCTGCAGCACACGTTCCTTTGCGGGCGGTCATGTGCATGTTTTTGCCTTGATCCCCCTTTCCTTTCGGGTGGCTCTGCAGTTCATTGATTTTTTCCAGGATTTACCATACTTCTCCTGGTACTGCTGTCCTCAGCACCTCTCACTCGGGGTTTAAGGCTCTGAAAGTGTGAAACTGAAAACGAGACAGTGTGTCAACAGCGTCAATCTCCTTGCCAGCAATGTGCTGTGCTTTTATTACAATGTTGCATTTCAGGGTAAGGTTGGTTATTTCCCTTAGTATCTTTAGAACTAGTTTGCAGGATGTGGAGCCTTTGATTAGTACGTGCACCACTGCCATGTTGTCGGACCAAGTGACTAGCTCAGTGTTGTTCAGGTTGTCACACCATATGTAGATCGTTATCCATATGGGGAATATTTCACAAAGGTTCTTGTTAATTATCCTTATGGAGTGCTATTACAGATAAGGTCTGTTTCTGGACACAGAGAGATATACTGGCAAGCATTTCTTTGAAATTGACATGAGAAAAAGAAACACTGCGTTATTTCTTTGATTTACTGCAGTTTGTGCATGATGGTTTATAGAAAAAGAAAGCACAAGCCATGTTTAAATGGAAAATGGAATTCTTTGCTTTCAAGTGATTTCCCAGTATCAGCCGTTCTAGAAATGTGTTGCCTCACTTCTTGGTACTCAGCAGAAGTAAAGCATGCCAGGGTGGGTTTCCATGAAGGGCACAACTTTGTGATGTTTTAAAATGAAATCAAGAGCAAATTGCAAAGCCGTGCTGGATGTCATGTGTGCAGCTTTAGTATTCAGAAACAAGAACAGCAAATGTGGTGGGGTTCTGCATGTAGGTCATTTTCAGATCATTTAAATGGAGGTAAAATGATGCAGATCACTTCATTTGGTGGCATTCTTGTGTTTAGTGCTCGCCACACAGATGCGCCATGTAAAGAAAAGCGCTGCCGTTTTTTCCGCATTATTTCCATGTGATTTGTGTATGAAGGGGATTTCTGCAAGGGCCTTAAATGTACCCCGCCATATGCTATCCTGGGTGCAGCTTTTAGCAGCACTGAGGGGCAAAATTGTGGAGGGCTTGCTTTGCTGTTTCCAGACATAGGCCTAGAATGGCCCGAGGGCAGACAGGAACCGCGCTTTTTGCATGCTGAAATGACCGCTGGCCCCAACCCGTCCAGTTGGTGGCCATCCTTTGGTCTTTTGTTGCAAGTGGCAGAGCCCCCCGCTTGTCAGGTGAGTGTTACCTGCCCCTGCCACCTCTTCCGGGCTGGGTGCCCGGTAGTCTGGGCTTGCCTTTGTTTCCCTGTTGTTCGCCTCCCTCCACACCTTTGTGCCAAGGGAAACGTGCCTTTTGGCTGTCCCGTTTTCTTTCATGATGAAAGGAGGCCCTTCCTCCCTTCATTCCCACCTCCCAGCTTATGCTTCTGGGCCTTCTACCTCCGGGTCACAGGGTAATAAGGACCAGTTGCACGTGACTTCCACACCAGCTTTCTTTACTCTACTCTTCTCACAAACCCATGTTGGAGCACAAGAGGAGAAAATGGGGGCTATTTCTGCAGAATGGCGACTTATTTTCTTGTTATACTTACTGTAAACACAGAACATATGTGCACAGGCTAAGGAAATGCTGAATTCTCATTGGAATGACAAAAGGAGCAGGGTCCAAAGCTGCAGACTGAGAGTGATGTATGTTCTTCTTTTCTATCTCCTACTCTCTAGTGAGACGAGGGGGCCCATGAAAAGGGGACGCCTTTCCTTATTCTCAATTTGATAGTGAAGGCAGGACAATCTCTTACATTGAGGTGCTGCAGTTTACAGGAGACTGCAGGAGTTACTTGTTTTCTTTTTCTTACACGCTTGGAGACCCACCAAACAGGGGGACGGCTTCTGAATTATAACAGCTTCCTCTAGGAGGAACCCCAACAATGAATCTGTGATGAAGTGAGGAGCACCAGGAGCCTGGAACAGGCCCACAGAAATGCTCCTGACAGGACTGCTTTTTGCAGCAGCTGACCTTCAATTCATTCTCCTCCCTTGGGACAGAAGGAAGGTTTCCTCTTTCCTACTCATCCTCCCAAGGAGCGGGGCACCCAACGAAACGCAGTAGGGGACACACAGTGAAAAAGAAGGAAGAAAGCTGTTTTTCCTCTTTATTTTGTTCTGCTTTGTCTTGTTAACGCTGTTTCTGGGACATAGGCAGAAGGGATTAAATCATGGGGAACCGTGGAAAGGGCACTTCTCTGGCCGCAGCAAGCAAAACAACCTTGTTTTTAATTTGTTTATTTTTATTTCATAATTTGCTTGTGGGTTTTGTTGTCCTAGAAATAAGGCTCCATAAATATGGAAACGAGCACATCATTACTAGAGATTTCTCTCTCTCTCTCTCTTTCTCTTTCTCTCTCTCTTTCTCTCTCCCCCCCACACCCACCAGAGCCTCTTTCTTTTTATGACAGCAGGAATTCTGCACATAGGCACAGTGCATCGTCTCTTTTAGGTTGATAGAATCATTCTCCTTGAATGAGCCTAGGAGCACAGTGTAACTGGATTCTGCGGGCAGTATGGGACTCCACCACCCACGCACAGTCTTTGCCCAATCAGAGCCTCCTGAGCTCTCCCCTCAGAAAAGGCAGGCTTTTCAAATAAAAGACACCAGTGGGCCGCGCCTCTCTGTGCCATCCCTAGAGGGTTGGCAGTTGGAGACTACATTTCACCGCAGGAAGGACATTTTGTCCCTCTGCAGGGACACGCCAAAGTCAGCCATTTCAGTAACGGCCAATTAGGTAACTGTAAGTGGGTATTCAAAATGGTGTTTGTTTTCAGGAGCATTTTTTAGGAACACAGTGCTTTATTAGTAAAGGTAAGTAATAACATGTATTCCAATTAGAATAACTCCTCTACTGCTCTAGGGAACACTTAAAATACATTGCCCATGACATATATATATATATTTTTATAACTCAGCACGGACCCATTGCATTTCCAATTCACATTTTATTTAAACGCAATAAAGTGATTTGCACCCCAAAACTGGTATCAATGTCATTCTTTTAAACATACACTCATGTGAACAAGAACATTTGACTTTGCAAACATAATACATATTTTAGGCCATACGTATAGAAAAATAAGTAACAACCTAATTTATGAAAGGTTACAAACATAGCCCTAAACTATTTATTGCAATGACATACATGCACCTAAGGGAACTGTTAAGATAGGCCCAAATGTACCCAATAATAAAGAAATACTCAATAACAGAGTAACTCCAGGTGCACGAGAAAACCCAGCTTTTTTCCAAAACAAATGTCACTGGGAGAGCATATAAAAAAAGCGTCTTCAAAATGGTGGCATGTACAACAGCCTTTTGTCATACAAAAATGTCATGAGTGACATCACCGTTAGTATAATTACAACTTATATTATTGTACATGATTTGTTAGTAGAATATGGGATATAAAATACTCTATAAGTGAACCCCTCCTAATTGGTCATTCTACGACTCATAACCCCCTCCTAGGGCAAACCCTCCAAAAGATAATATTTGAATGTGATGTGCCATTGGTTGGCATCCTACTACACTAGTCAATAAGAAAAACGTAGTTTAATTGGTCAGACATTTTCTCATTTGACCTCAACATCATACATGATACCAAGTTATGTAATGGGTAGGAAGAGATGGACAAACCGCTATAATCCAGTTTTAAAGAAGGTACTGCCCTCTGTTCCCATGCCTGAGGTCTTATATGTCCACCTTTGTTTGTGGCCTTAGCTGTCGTCTCTGTCTGGGTGTACTAAGGAAGTGGCAGGTGCACTATCTAACTCAGCCCGGAATAAATGTTCATTTTGTAAATCACATGGTAGAGAACCACTGTTCGGAACTCAATTCTATTTATTTATTACATTTTCTACTATTCTAACATGTGTGTAATGTCCTTTGACAGCCACTCGGGGTGCTGTATATTCACACGTTATAGGGCAGCTTGGCAACGCAGCCACTTCCACCTGGCATTCAAGGATATGTGTATTTCTAGCTGCTACCAACTGCAACAAATGAATTTGATAATTGTATGCTACTGGTTCACTGTATAGTTATCTAGTGTGGTTTCAACTTGCTTAAACAGAACTCCCCTGGGCGCACTGACCTCGATTGTTGGAGATTGTTTGAGCATTGTGAGGACTGTAGACAGGGTTTGAGCAATTTCATGTCAGGCTGCAGTATTTCAGAATTGAAGCCTAGCAGAATTTGGTCTGAATAATAGCTGCACTTCTGTTTTTCTCTGCCATGTTGTTTTCTTCATGTCTTTCATGGTAATGTTCTTCATGGATGCATATAAGTGTTTCCCATGTCCACATGTGGGTGTTCTTAGTGTCTGTGTGCATGTGTTCTTGGTGCCTACGTGCAAGTGCTCTTTGTGTCTATGTGCAAGTGCTCTTCCTGTCTATGTGCAAGTGTTCTTCATGTCTGCGTGCAGAAGCTGTCCCTGCCTGTCCATCTTTATACTACATGCTACTTCTATATGTACCACTTGATACCCTACTTGTGTTGCACAATGTTATGTTCTCCTAATGACAACTATGTGGCCCTTGGTGTTTTGCTATTTGCTTACTGAACCTTTCTCAGTTTGCATTTTCGTTCATTATTTGGAGTGGATAAATTTGGAGCGGTTGGAGTCATTGGGGGTGTGACCTGTACAGGGGCAACTCTCATTTCCATTACCACATTCTCCCCTCTGCTCAATTTATTGACCACACCTATATTTTTCTTCATTTTATCACATCCATATTTGGGTATCATTATTCCCCCCCCCAAGCTGCCTCCTTTAGTCTATGTACTCTTCTGGCCCAAATGACATGAAATAGCAGTCCCCATCTCCGTCATAGTCAACCCAGTGCTCGCTGTAGTTTTCTCAGTCAAATAGGTGCTCAAACATAGTACCTGGGAATCCTATTGGCCTTTCAATGATGCACATTTTATGTTCTTTTGTTTGGGTGTGGTTGTGCAGCACGTTATCTTTACCCAATATTACCATCATCATGTGCTGCTCTACAGCCTTTTTTCCCAGTTTTTCTGTACTGCAATAATATTGATTGAAGGGTGCAAAGACCTGTTAGTACCAATACCCGTAATGCTAGCATTATTTTAAATGTGTTACCAAGCCAGTTAGGCACCCATGGGAACAGTGTTGTAAACCAGCCCTCATCAACTGTCTCACTTGTTTCCTGGACCATTTTTGTATGTACATTTTGTAGGGAAGATATTGCTTCCATTAAGCTCCCATTTTGCTCATCGTGGGCAGGTATGCATGTGCAGCAGCTTGAGCTGATTTTTTCTGCACACGCTCCCCTCCCTAGCAGTGAGGCGATCGAGGACATACCTGCTCTGGAGAGTCATCAATCTGGTAGCTCCCAGCTCCTCCTTGATTGCGATCAGCCCTTTTGATGGTCTGAAGTAACTCCCATCTCGTTATCTGCAGCCACGTGGCAACTTTTAAGCCAGGGGCAAGAAGTGAGAAGAAAAATATTTGCACCTTGCTAAATAGCCTGTATTCAGATAGGATGGCATCGAAAGCGTCAACAGAACTCTTTGAAAGAAACATTGTATCTTTTTTGTGCATTGTGATGTCTTCACTTTCTGGTCAATTTTTACCATGGGGATGTCTACTATTTGCAGCACATCCCTTTAGGGCACTACCAGTGATGGTGTGTGTAATATTGCTAGTGAGAAAATGGCACCCCAATTTGGATGGAGCTGCATATAAACACATGTACCACAGGCCCAATAGTGGTCCATTGATGCTGCCTACTTTCATACCTGGCAGATCCATGATGCATTTGCATACTATGTTGTTTCCTAACTGCACTGTGACATTATTCCTGAAACACAGCAATGGGTGTTCCTACCTTGTTATGTATACTGGCCCTTCCTCGTCCTCCACTCATGTCAGCAGTCTGGCATGTTGTTTCCATTCTTCTGCACATTTGTTATTAGCAGTGTCCACAGGATACCATGAGAATCCTATAAGCATTTCTACTCTGTACACCATTATTCTTTCTACCTGCCCGTGTGAGGTAACCACTTGTTCTGCTATGTGTAACTGCAGTCTTTCCCAGCAAAATGGTATTTCTTGTCCTAGATTGTTAGTGCATTTTAATAAGGGACAAGCAGTTACTGTTACTGCTCCTCGTTTGGGGCCATCACTTCGTTCACCATTGTCTTCCCTTTAACATAATTATCTTCATAAAGTGAATCGGTTTTCATAACCCATTTCATAAAAGCTGAACTTCCCTGTAATTGTCCCTTGTTTTGCATGATGCAATGTGAGTTATGCAGCGTGCCCTATTTACTGGTAATTCCTTGGCCATAAACAATCTGGCTACACTAAAGGCATATGGAAGGAAAGAGCAAACAAACCGGATTTCATCCGATTTCTCCCTTCCCACCGTAAGCATATGTCGATACCAAAGATTGCCACTCTTCTGGGTATAGCTCCCAACATGCTACTTCAGGAGATATTCATTGTTATTTGTATCCCTCCTTACTCATATAATCTATTAGTTGGTGCTAACGGTTATATTGGATTAAGATATTGTACTGCTATGGTATAGATGAAATAAAAACAGCAAAAGGAGACAAAGAAGGCACCGATCATTATTGCCACTGAATTTACTTTCTCCAAATACAACCTTCTATTTACATATTGGGATAGTAATGCTGCAGTGTCCTTTATTGTGGAGAAATAAATGCTCTCAATATAGTCCAATTGATAAAATGGTGTCACGTCTCGTGTTGCTGGTCAGCCTTGTTCTCTTCGTCTGTGGTCTGGTCACCTGTTCTTCTTCTTCCTGCTTCCCTTCGTCCAACAAGGGGGGCTGAGCCTATGAACCTTTTTACATTGCCTATGTGTACCCAGGCTTTCTTACCGAGTATCTTTACTGCAGTGGAGGTTGCATATTAGACAGTGAAGGGGTACCTAAATCATGGTTTATGCCACGTTCTAATAAATTCCCTAACATACACCAAATCCCCCGGATGTAGTGCCAAGGGGGGTGTTACAGTGTGCACATCAACTATTTCTGCTCTGTGGTCATTGGGTGATTCTTGGGCCCATGCCACACCTTGATCTGTTGAGAGATATATTTCAGACTTTTAGTCATGGCTGTTAAATAATCATATAATCTCCTAGCACTGTAGCAGAGGTCTCTGCATCCGAGCGAGCGCACGTGGGAGGAGCAATGGAGACTTGTATCCTTCTGCCCTTAACAATTTCATGGGGCGTGAGGTGGTGGTCCATCCCTGATTGATTATGTAAGGCAAAAAGAGCAAGGGGAAGGCAATGCAACCAATTTCTTTTTAGTGTTTCTTTCAATTTTGCAATGCATTTCATTAGCAGGCCATTGAGGCATTCTACAATGCTGATGGCCTGTGGGTGGTGAGGAGTTTATGCCTAATGCCAAGCAACAATGTCAATTCAGAAAATAACTCATTTCCAAAGTGCTGTTCATTGTCTGATCGCAGCACTTCCCACACTCCCCACCTTGGAAATACCTCATGTACGAGGAATTTAGCAGTCATTTTGGAGTATGCATGGGTATATGCACCCACTTCTATCCATTTTGAAAAAGAACACACCACCACAATCATTTATTGGTAGCCATCACAAGTTTGTAGCATATCACCATAGTTGATATGCAAATGCCGAAATGGCCATTTTGGGCGGGGTATTGCTCCTCTCTCTGTTCTCAAGGTATGCCCAGCAGTATATTGTTGGCACATGGCACAGTTTTTCATGAAGATCACAATTTCATCAAACCAGTACTCAGAAAAATCTTCTGCAACACAGTCTCTTGTTGTGTGTGCTAGATACTGGAGATGCTCTGTTGCTACTGGAAGTAATTCCCGTGGCATCACAGGTTTTCCAGTGCTATCCTGTCACTACACTAGGTCTGAAGGAGACAATGAGCACTCCTTCCTTTTCCAAAGATCCTGCTCTGCCTGTGGTGCACGTCCCAGTAACTCTAACAAATGTGTCATGGGTAATGCATTTTAGCCCTCTGTTATCTTCACATTGAGCATATATTGGTTTGGGGAACTTGTAATTTCTGATATCTCAGGAAAATACTCTGTCCTTTTATGGGCAGGGAGGATAGCTCAGGGGCAACACGCTTGCCTTGGAAGCAAGATGACACAGAACAACACAGGTTCGATCCCCGGGTCCGCGCTTAGAAACCTCTGGGTATTTAGTGTGTTATAAACAAGCAATTACATTACATTACATTTTGCCTCTGCATTTGCCGCATCATTGCCCTGGGAAACAAAATCTGTGCCCTTTACATGGGCTGTTTGCATGGGCTGCGCACTTCACCACGGCAATATGACCTCATATCAAGATGCCCATTTTGTAGTGAGCGTGGACATGGGTTTCTTGAGGACAGCAAATTGGGCATGCCCCACATACGATGGCCCTCATTACGACCCTGGCGGAGAACCATGGTGCAATTTGCACCATGGTCCATGGCGCTAAGCTGCCAACTCCGCCATGGTGGTTGGCGGACTTACCGCCCCATTCCGACCTTGGCGGGGCGGTAAGTCCCCAATCCCCATTTACCCTTCCCATTCCCATTTTTGCCCCATAGGGTATAATGGGAGTGGGGAAGGCGTTAATTACGCCACCGTAAATTACGGTGGCGTAATTAACAACAAGTCCCGTAGCGCCACGGATTTTTCCGCCTGGAAAAAGCAGGCGAAAAATGCACCATGGCGCTACGGGAACTCGTAGTCAGGCGGAAAGGTACGCCATGCTTTACGCCGGCGTAAACCCCTTTCCGCCAGGGTCGTAATGAGGGCCAATGTCAGTTATTGCAGATTAATTCTCTATGGCAGCTGTAGCCAGTGCCTGTTCACATGGGAAATGTCCTCTCATTACTGGATCTAGGATCCCACTGTAATATGCCATGGGTTTATGCCCAATTTGTGATTTTCGTGAGAGGACAGCCATCATCATATACCAGTTTGAATGTGAAAATAGACCAAATTCTTCCTTGTAATCTGGTATCCCTAACATGGGAGCTGTGCTTATGGCTTCTTTCAGTTCCTCAAACAAATTGATCATCTTATCTGTCAACATTATGGGGCTGTTCTCTTTCTGTGCTTCTTTCAGTCCTTTCAAAAGGGGCCAAACATATGTGCTGTCGTCAAGATCCCATGCTCAACAATAATTACATAGCCCACAAAATTGCTGTAGTTCTTTCACTCTTACTGGACAATGTGTGTTTGAAATAGCCTCTGCTCTGTCGGTCATCACCCTTCTCCCTTCCTTTGATTATTACCTGGCACAAATATAGCACTTTTTCTTGGCAATATTGTAATTTGTCCTTGTTCACCATATACCCTTTATCAGCCAACACTGTTAGTAGCATTACTGAGTCTGCCCTGCACTCTTCCTGTGTGGTGATGCACACTAACAAATCATCTACGTACTGTATAATTGTGCTTGGTGTCTGTACATTTCCCAGGTCCATCTGCAGACCCTGTTAAAACCGCTGAGGGACTCACACTGCCCCTGTGGTAATCTGGTGTGTTGCAGTCGGGTCCTTTGGTTACATAAACGATGTGATATTGAGAATCTTCATGTAATGGAATGTAAAATAACACATTTTTTAGATCAATCACTGTAAAGTGTGCAGTGGTTGGTGGTATGTTACACAAAATGGTAGCTGGGTTGGGCACTATGTTAAACTCTGTCTCTACATTATTGTTTAAGGGGCGTAGGTCTTGTATAAATCTCCAGGATCCTCCTTTGGACGTTTTCACTGGGTATACCACTGTGTTGCATGGGGATTCAGATGGTACAATGATACCTTGTCGCACAAAGGTGGCAATTGTCTCATAAATGCCTTCATCGGGCTCTCGTGACATGGGATACTGTTTCCCAACGGGCAAAATTGCTCCATGATTTAATTTTATTTATACTGCTTCAATCCCTTTTAACAGTCCTACATCGTATGTACCGTTAGTCTGTAGTACACTTGGTACTTTTGCCAAATCATGTTGCATAAAGGATGATGCTTTTTTAGCCAATAATATTATCTGAAGTATTTCTCTGTACCGTATTTGCACTTGGTATGGAATTGATTTTTCAAAAACGACATTGTCAGTATTGTCATCTTCAAATAGAGTGGTGGGTGTCTTGGGGCATAGACACCCACCACTCATCTGTCATGTCACTCACTCGCTGCACTGAATCTAGTGCTATGGCTGTGCACCAGCTAATACCTTCCTCATCTCCCCTGTGTAATAGTACTCTGTCATCTCCCACCACTGTTGATTCCAAATGTGTCATTATGACCTCCCCTTCTGCCACATCCGTTGGAACTTCTGCTCTAAACTAAAACTTTGCCACCCCAACAACACTTGTACGACATAAAGAAATAATTCCATGTTTAATTCCATGTTTAGGGGTATTCCTCTCAATGCCTTCCAGCCATAGAATGCGTGTAGAGATGTTCTGCATTTGCATAGTGCATGCCTGGTATTGAACATATTATTCCTCCTCAGTAAAGGAAAATGTCATGTTTAATTTGGCTATCAGGTCTCTTCCCAATATGGTAACCAGTGAGAATACAACAATGGCACAGCCATCATGTCTTTTCCCACTGTAATATCTAGGTCAGGGGTGCACAACTGATTTTGACAGAGGGCCGAAAGTACCTTACATGATGGCTATAGTGGGCCAAAAAGTAAATGTGGGTGGGGCGGTAGGCGCGGTGGGGCATGGTGTGGCAGGAGGCTTTTTCAACCCCCTATTTTTATTAAACACTATGCCCCATAGCCCGCACCCCTCAAGCAAACACTATGCCCCATGGCTCCCACCCCCAAACACTATGCCCCATGACACCCACCCCTCATGCAAACACTATGCCCCATGGCCCCCACCCCTCATGCAAACACTATGCCCCAAGACACCCACCCCTCAAGCAAACCCTATGCCCCATGGCTCCCACCCCTCAACCAAACACTATGCCCCATGACACCCACCCCTCATGCAAACACTATGCCCCATGGCCCCCACCCCTCATGCAAACACTATGCCCCAAGACACCCACCCCTCATGCAAACACTATGCCCCAAGACACCCACCACTCAAGCAAACACTATGCCCCATGGCCCCCACCCCTCATGCAAACACTATGCCCCATGGCCCCCACCCCTCATGGAAACACTATGCCCCAAGACACCCACCCCTCATGCAAACAATATGCCCCAAGACACCCACCCCTCAAGCAAACACTATGCCCCATGGCCCCCACCCCTCATGCAAACACTATGCCCCATGACACCCACCCCTCATGCAAACACAATGCCCCAAGACACCCACCCCTCATGCAAACACAATGCCCCAAGACACCCACCCCTCATGCAAACACTATGCCCCAAGACACCCACCGCTCAAGCAAACACTATGCCCCATGGCCCTGACCCCTCATGCAAACACTATGCCCCAAGACACCCACCCCTCAACCAAACACTATGCCCCATGGCCCCGACCCCTCATGCAAACACTATGCCCCAAGACACCCACCCCTCAAGCAAACACTATGCCCCAGGGCCCCGACCCCTCATTCAAAGACTATGCCCCAAGACACCCACCCCTCATGCAAACACTATGCCCCAAGACACCCACCCCTCATGCAAACACTATGCCCCAAGACACCCACCCCTCAACCAAACACTATGCCCCATGGCCCCGACCCCTCATGCAAACACTATGCCCCAAGACACCCACCCCTCAAGCAAACACTATGCCCCAAGACACCCACCCCTCATGCAAACACAATGCCCCAAGACACCCACCCCTCATGCAAACACTATGCCCCAAGGCACCCACCCCTCATGCAAACACTATGCCCCAAGACACCCACCGCTCAAGCAAACACTATGCCCCATACTCATACAGACCCCAACCCCCCCACCTCTGCATACAAACTAACAAGTATACACCATGCACCCATACAGACCCGAACCCCCACCCCCCAACTCTGCACACAAACCCACAAGCATATACCATGCACCCATACAGACCCGAACCCCCCACCCCCAACTCAGCACACAAACCCACAAGCATACACCATGCACCCATACAAACTCGAGCCCCCCCAACTCAGCACACAAACTCGCAAACATGCACGCATACAGACTCGGGCCCCCCACATCTCAACACACACTGAACGTGCACACAACAACAACAAACGTTCAGGCAGACCCGACCTCACCCCCGCAGCCCCTCCACCCCCACCCTCCCAGCATCTCAACATACACTGCACTTGCACACAAACACATTCAGGCAGACCCGACCCCACCACCCCCCCAAATCTCAACGTACACTGCAGACATACAAATACAAACACACCCATAGACACCCGACACCCCCCCACCTCCGCATCTCAACATACAATGCAGACATACAAATACAAACACACCCATACACACCCGACACACACCCCCACCTCCGCATCTCAACATACATACAAAAACAAAAAACACAGGACGGAGCCCAAACAGACACACACACAAACATACAGCCCCCCCACCATGTACTTACCCAGACGTCCTGGAACGCTGGCGAGGCTTCTGGCACTGCCCAAATCGTTTTGGGTTGGGTGTACCTCTACATCTGTGCACCCCGGTGCACAGATGTAGAAGTATACCCAACCCAAAATGATTTTTAGAAATGGAGGGACAGATGCAAAACAAGAGCCTCTTGCTTTGCATCCGTCCCTCCATTTTTAAACATCTTTTTTTCTCCGGCTTTTACCCGGGCCGCCAGAGAGAGACGGTATGGATGGAACAAAGGGCCATCCATACTGCCCCTCTTCTGTGCGGCCCGTGGGGGGGTGTGGATTGCTCAGCCCCGACTTCATTCTGCCGGGGGTGGAGGGGGGAGGAGGGCCCCGCAGCCCTCCCTACTCTGCACCCCTGCCAGGGCAGATTAGGTCACTCAGCCCCAGCTTCCCTGGCAGCATACACACACACACACTGCGTGACTCACGGCCCGGCAAGGAAAACAAAGACTTTCTTAATGGAGGGCGACCTTTGCTGCTTGCGGGCCGCCTTCCATTAGGAAAGTCTTCAACCCTGCCGGGCCGCATCCAGCAGCATCACGGGCCGCACTTGGCCCGCGGGCCGTATGTTGTGCACCCATGATCTAGGTCGTCTGTCAATGGAAGCTTTGTCATAACCCCGGAAAACCCTTGCACATCCATCGTTATCTGTGATAGTGGAACCCCTCCTTCCTTGACACACAATCTCATTGCTCCGGTATCAACTAAGAAAGAAAACATCCTATCTCATATTTTAACCCCCACCTGGGATTCCTTTTTCCGGATCGGGCGTTACTGATAGTACTGGACACATCATGCTTCTCTGCGGGCTGGCCTACTGTGAATAAGTACTCTTCCCTGTTCCTGTAAATGGCATTCCTCCCACCAGAGTCGCACCTCCTGCCGTTGACACCGTAGTATGTGGCAATATGTTCTTGTGCCACTGTCCACAGTGTTGTGTTGCATTTGTAATGGATTTAGTGCTTGCTGGGGCTGGTGTAAGTGTTGTATGTGTGGCATGTACTACTGTGGTGCCTGAGGCATCCGTGATTGTATCCTTGGTTGCATTTTTGGTTGCATTGGTGGTGCAAATGGTTGCTGCCGCATATACTGAAATTGTCCCTGCTCTTGCTGAGACTGCACAGGATGTTGTAGGGGAAACATAGGCCCCTCTCTTGGACCAGGTTGTTGCCATCCTCAGTATATTGGTCAACCACTTCTACATGCCTGTGCATAATGCCCCATCTTCGCACATGTCCAATACTGTGCTCCAAAACCACTGTTCAGAAATCTCCAAATCGTGGTCCCGTGAAGCTAAAACCTCCTTCAAACCCACCTCCAAATCGATACTGTCTACCCCTCAGCATGTAACCCTCCCTCTGGGGTAATAACTATTTTCTCCCCTTCCTCTGATATATCCACTCACCCCCTGCTGTTGGGATTCCTGTACATGATTGTCATCTCCAACATTTGCAATCATTGCCTTTTTTTACCATTGCTTTTGATAATTTCTTCTATACCAATTTAGCTTCCTCTTTTCTCCTCTCCTCTATCTTGTTCCTTTCTTTCTTTCTCTTGTCTCAGTCAACAATAATGAACAATATTCAATTGTATCTTAGGCCATTGTTTAATCTCATTTCCTACAAATTTCTTTAGTTATTACTGCACTTCATCAGGAAGACCCTGACATAAAATGTGATAAAATACTGTTATATTTTTGTGCCATCTCTTGTTTGTAAATGCCACTTTTCCTGTATTTCGTGTATATATGTCACCAGATTCTCATCTGTCCCCCATTTTGCATGTCATAATGGCGCACCTGTCTGATGTATCAGGGTATTGTACCCTCAATGCCCTCCAAACGTCTGCTCTACAATTGGTAAACAGTGGACCATCATGTGCATTGCTCTGCGCTGGTATATCAGTATAGCCTTCCATTTTCCACAAATCATCTGATTGTTCTTCCAATGATGAAGCAAGTAAACACTTCACATATCCTACCTCTAATGCCATTCCTGCCGTCTTTTTCTTTAACTCATAAATCCACTTCCCTGCTCGGGCTGTCAATGATGGTAAGGTGGCCATCAAATTATTTCTGTCTGTTTGTGGCCACGGCACGTACTGAGCTAGTCCTCTACCCTTTTAGAGCAATGGCATATGCACCACACCTGCCTTACATATGGGTGCAACCCACATCCTTCATCCCCTTTAATGTTTCTGCCATGCAATTTGCTTGTCGGCCTGGCAAGTTTCTCAATCTGTTCACATGCAGTGTTTTCCTTCCTGAATTTATTGGGAGAAGCCCCAGAAGCGATGAGCTCTCTCTCTGTATTTGCTTGTCATCCTGCAGGTCTATTAAGGGATATTCTGTTCATTTAAGCATCCCTGTTTGGGGGCTTTGCCACCTCTTCTTCTTGTTCCTCCTCTTCATCTTTCCACTCTTCTTCCTCATATCCTACCTCTTTTAATGCCTCATTGTTCCTTCCTCCACTCACATACACTCCCCTTTGAATCTCATCTATTATATTTCTTCTAACGATACCTACCCTTCCCCTCCCATTCTCTTCTCTTTCCCTGTCCTCTGTCACTCTGCTACTGATGTCAGCAATAACTTCCCTCCTATACTATTCTCTCCTCCTCTCTTGTTCATCCTCTCTTAGCGAAATCATCATGTTGTCATTGTTAGTTGTCTGTCCGTCTATTTTAAATAATATATGTCCTCCCATCCATCTGGTGTGACCGCTGCCCTTGTTCTCCCCCTTTCATGTTTTTCACTCTTTTCAACTCTTCTTTTGCTTCTTTTAGCTGTGTTTTTAAGCTATTTCTTTTGTCGTGCTCTACGTGCTCTGCTAAGGTGTCTTTTGCACCGCTTTCACTTTCTCTCTCATTGTTATTTTCCACTCCTGCAGGCACATATGGGGGGGTTAGTGTACCTTGAAGTAGCTTGCAATGGATATAATTCTGCCACGGTCGAATACAGACGGCATGGTTGAGGAGGAGCAGGTGCTGTGCACTTTACATGGCTTTCATCATCATTTCTACTCATACTTTATTTTTGATCTGCTGCTCCTCCTCAAATATTTTCCATAAATCAAGTCTGCTTAGTCTACTCTACAATATCTTACCTTTATGGGTGGTGTGTAAATATGTGTGCATATGTTGCAGCAGATGCTTCGAGTGTGTCCCCTCTTGGGGCTATAGCTGGCCCATTTTACCAGCCCTGTCTTTGACCTGCTGTATGTGGTACTTTAAAATTGTTCTTTTATATTGGGGAAGCAATTTACACAAGTGAACAATGAGGGTGTCCGCCATTATAATAAAATAAAACTCAACTTACCAATTCATTCCAACAATTGTCCTTTTGACAAACTCCTACCATTCTTCCCCTTTTCCTGCCCCCTTCCCTCACTATTCCTCACAATGTCAATACAATCACCCTCCTTCCGCACACCAACAAACCAAACTGCAATCTATTCCAAACTTACCTCCAATAATCCAAACAGCTACTCTACCATACACAAAAAACACCTCTACGGTCCTATTATATATCAAAACAATATGAACACAATCAACCCCAATAAATCTATTCTATACGGCTGTCTTCCCTCATTCGGGGTATCTCCACCTATCTTGTATTACCCCCCAAAGGGAGTTTGGTCTTTACGCCCTGCCGCGCAGCTTTCTCCAACTACTGTTGGAAGTATGTATTATTCCCTCTTCGATACTTTCTAAAAACAACAATACAACACCCTCCCCTACAGGTGCTTTCATGCACGGATATACTCACTCGATCCTATGATCACCAAGGTCAATTGGCCTTCAACCTACTCTGTCTGCCCGCTTTACCCTCTGCGGCCAGCGTGCCGCCTGCAAGACTTTGCTCAAATCGGGCACCTGCTGACAGCTTCTCAGGTGCCCACTCAAACCTCTCCCTGCAGGTGGACTCTGCCGTTCAGGGGAGCCACAGTGAGGAGCCCTCAACCCTCCTCCAGACACTGGTGATCTCAGCAGTGCCTCCAAATGTTAAGATAGGCCCGAATGTACCAAATAATAAAGCAATACTCAATAACAGAGTAACTTCGGGTGCACAAGAAACCCATCTTTGTTCCAAAACAAACGGCCGCTGGAAGAGGATATAAAAAAACTGTCTTCCAGATGGTGGCAAGTACAGCAGCCTTTTATCAAACAAAAATGTAATGAGTGAGATCATGGTTAGCACAATTTCAACATGATTTGTTAGTAGAATAGGGGACATATAATAATCTATAAGTGAACCCCTCCTAATGTGTCCTTGTATGACTCATAACCCCTCCTAGGGCAAACCGTGTAAAAGATAGTATTTGGATGTGACATGTCATTGGTTGGCATCCTACCACACTAGTCAATAAGAAAAATGTAGTTTCACTGGCCAGAAATGTTTTCATGCAAGCTCAACACCATACATGATGCCTAGTTATTTGGTGGGTAGGGAGGGATGGACAAACCACTATAATCCCATTTTAAAGAAGCTACTCCCCTTGGTTTCCAGGCCTGAGGTCGTATGTGACCACATTTGATCATGGCCTTGGCTGTCGTCTCTGTGTCTGGGTGTACTAAGGAATTGGCAGGTGCACTATCTAACTTGGCCTGGAATAAATATTCATTGTGTGAATCACGTAGTAGAGGAACACTGTTTGGGACTATATTGTATTTATTTATTGAATTTCCTACTATTCCAACATGTGTGTATTTTCTTCTGACAGGCACTCAGCTCTGTATATTCACATGTTATATATTAATTCGATAATTGTATGCTACTAATCCTGGGAATCGTTATCTAGTGTAGCTTCAACTTGCTTAACCAAAACTCCCTTGGGCGCACTGACCCCGGTGTCTTGGGTTTGTTTGAGCATCATGAGGACTGGAAACTTGTTTTTAGCAATTTTGTGTAAGGTTGTACAGAATTGAGGCCTAACAGAATTTGGTCTGAATAATGGAGGTGCTTCTGTTTGTCCCTGCCATGTTGTTTTCTTCATGTCTTGCATGTTATTGTTCTTCATGGTGGCATATAAGTGTTTCTCATGTCCATGTGTGGGTGTTCTTCGTGTCTGTGTGCATGCGTTCTTCGTGTCTGCGTGCAGCAGCTGTCCCTGCCTGTCCATATTTACACTACATGCTACTTCTATATGTACTACTTGATACCCTACTTGTGCTGCACAATATACTGTCATCCTAATGACAAATATGTGGCCCATAGTGTTTTTTGATAATTGCTTACTGAACATTTCTCATTTTGTATTTTCGTTCATTATTTGGAGTGGATAGATTAGGAGCTCTCGGGATGTTGGGTGCTGTGGCCTGTACAGGTGCAACTCTCCTTTCCATTGCCACAGAACTTTTCCGGTTAAGTTGTATAACAGCTTAAAAAACAGTTTAGAAGAATCCAGAGATTGATTTAATGGGCACACGCTTCCATATGTCAAAACCCCAAAATGCACACACATGAATATTGTGAAGACACCCAGTGCTCATTTGTCAACACTCTTTCCCGCCTACATTTCAGACTTATCGCTAGCCTACCGTGTGCACATACATCGAGTAACCTAACCTTTTGGTTAGAAAGTGTAGAGTTATAGAACACCTCACAAGGAAATTTAAAGGTCTCCTCTTCACGAGCTCAGATTTTCAGAAGTGAAAATCTCCCAGCTGGCCTTCTTTCTCTTGGAAGTGTGCCACATGGCCTAGGAATCCGGTGTTGTTCCATCCTGTTTCTTCTAAAAGCACTGCACCATTCTGTTCAAATGAATTTTATTGGCAAGTTGGACCATGACCTTCCTTACACCCATATAGAACTTGCCAGTCCCATTATTTATGTAGAGTATACCATATAAATTGTGTGTCTGCATGATAAACATAAAATATAATTGATGAAGGTACATTATTTTATACAATAGCTAAAACAATAATTGGAATTCTCTTGTTGCAGCTCTTTATAACTTCCTTGAAGTTTGTATATGTTTGCAGTGTTTAGAAAGGCTGTGTTTTGATTTTGGGAAGTACAATTCTCTGAATGAATGGGCTCATAGCGAAGGATGGGACATTGAAGGCTGCATCTGTCCCTCATTCAATTTTCTTACCATCATTGAGTGTGCACTGGCAACACAAGTAGATGAATATAATTATTGAACAGATGTTAAGACTCACACCTTGAGGATTTAAAGAATCATATGTTATTATAACTGTATTATGTCTAACTTTGTACAATTCCTATTCATGAAGCGCTATGAGAGCATTCAATTTACCGTGGGCCTACATAAAAGGTCTCCATTAATATGCTGATGTTTACACTTTCCTCCTAATTGATAATATTTACATTTCGGAAATTGGAGGTAATAGTTTTGAAATATTACAACCAATATACCCACAGCTGCCTGCGTTTCTCAAAATCCTTCAAGTGGGTGTGAAATAGTATCTGGAGTGTTTCAATCCCCAAATGGGATAAACAAATAAATGATCTCGGGGCCAAATAACCGGACAGACTCAAAGAATATGGCAAAATCCTACTTCATTATAATTGTTATTTTACAATGCGCTTAATAACGGAGACCAGTTTTTAAGCGTGAATCCGTAATTTGAACAAACCTGTTTTGCTATGGTTGTCTTGCATCCAGGACAAATGCGTTGCCCCTGAGCTATCCTTCTGGCCCATTATCAGTTCAATAAAGTAGAGAAACCTGGCAGACAAACAAATTGTAGCACACACACTCTCGATGCATTTCCATTACACAAAAGGCTTTATACCTCGATGTACGTCAGTTATGACATCATCCTACGTGGCAAACAGTAAAAACCTATCGGGTGGAGGGATTGGTTAAGGGAACATATATATCTATTTATATATTTATTGTACTTATTATTATTTTTTCTGTTCTCTCCTGTGGTCCGCACTTTCCATTTCTCCCCCTTCCATGCAATTTCCCCTTTTCCCTTTCCCATGCTCTTGGCTTGCATGCTCTTAATGTCACTGGGCCTAGTAAGATTGTTGTTTTTTTCCCCTGTTCCCCTCCCTTTGCATGGTCGCACTCTGAAACACTTGTTTACGAGCCCAATATAAATAAAATATCATATCTATGGTTCATATAAGTGATAGTATCATCCTCTAACTATGTAAAATACAGATACTGGTATAATACCAGCAGCGGATAGGCTTCTGCAACAATATAATTCACCATCACATATGTCCTCATGATTGGTTGGCACACTCTTCCAACCTTGTACATTCGGCTCGTTAGCAGCACGTAAGCAACGAAACCCAGATGCAAGGGAACAACGTCAGACAACTGCTTTCTTAGCTAATTAGCCCACCGTCTCTCATCAGTTAGGCCATAAATCAATGCTTCTTCGTTGTAGTTGACCTTGCTGGCTGTTCTCTTCCTCTGAACTTTAAAGGGAGTGAATGTACATTGCTATCTTCATCTGGAGACTTAAGAATAGGCCTTGTCTTCTGGTCTTAAACCACGTGCGAAGAGACCATGATTTTGTCCATTCTGACCTTATTTAATTGTATTTGATTCAATTATATTGGGTGCTATTCCTCCTCTACGGCCACACCACACTGAATGCGCCTGATCTCGTCTTGTCCTCTGGAGACTTGATTGCTCCATCTTGCATGTGCTTTCTGCATCTTTGATTGTTCAATACTTGCCACTCATAATTATTCACTCCTTTACTTAATCTGGGAGAAATATGTCTTGCGTACATGGCTTATCCTCTTCGACTCCCTTTGTTCCATGCAGTAGCTTCTTGCTGTGACATCCTTGATCCTGAGTCAAGCAAATACCCTTTGTTCTTGCACAAATCTGTATTCCAGCGCCTGTCAGCTCTGCAGCCTTGATCTTTCTCCTTGAGATTTCTTACTTAATATTATACAATGCTGACTTCCATTTTCTCAACATGGCTGCTTTACTCGCATTATATTCCTACTTTAGCAGGCTTCCTTGTGTCTTGTCTGCCTTGCGTTTCTGCGTATATACATCTACTGCATCTCTTGTCCCTTATCTTCTAAGTGTATATGGTTTTCTTCATATTTGCATATATATTTACTCTGTTACTTTAGTTGCATCTTTATTCTTCAGACATCCATACATCAGGTTTAGTGCGTCTATGTATCTTCTCTCTTTATGACGTCACTTCGCACCTGTCAGACTTTACTTATAGTTCTTCTTTATCCAGTGGTGTCTGCAGGCTCATGTCTACCGCATCAGTTCAGGGGTACATTCGATAATACGGTTGTCTGAGCACATAACATTTTTCATACCTTTGATATGGTATTGGGATGATACCAGGTGCCATGCACAGTGTTCTCTTGCTGTTCTACCAATATGATGGAGGTGAGGGGGTGGGGTCTGTAGATGGCATGTACATCTGCCTCTTTGCATGGGGAGTTGTCATGGAAAGATAAGTGCCATAATTTCCCCTTCATAGACATTAGAACAGTGTTACCAATTCTGACTGAAGACAGGGCATACTCTGCACTATGGACAGAGGTAGCAACTTTGCACAAATGTTTTTTCAAGATGCTGTCTAGTCTGTGTGAATAGCTCATGGGTTAAGCACATTCTTCAGACATGATGCCAGCATGCATTTGCAAGTTTTGAATCTGTGCAAGGTAAACCTAGCCTTCTTTAACCCCAAGGGGGATACATTAAGGAACATTCAATTGGGTAATAGAAGCAGCTCATTACCATACAGTAAATCAGGACGTATGCCTTTGAGGGAATAATAATTTATGTCCACAAATCATGAAGGATGTCAATAGCCACTCTAGGTGGTCCCTGCCTCCCCTCTCCAGTGTTCTTACCTCCCTGAATCTGCTTCATGTTCCTCTGCTGTCTATCCGTGGCCTCAGCCATTTTCTTCCAATAGGTCTGATGTCCACTATCAAAAGAGACCGTGGACTAACTGTTCACATACCTCCAAGCATGAATCCAGTCTCCAAATTGAGTGTGGGTGGGTATGACAGTTTTGAAAGCTTAACCCGTTGAGCTGTCGACCCCTGCCTTTTTCTCAGAGCCCAGGAGGCTAGTTAGTATTACGTCTTCTTTTGGCCCATGAAATTAATCTTTTACCCAATTCGGAGGATAGTTTTACAAACGGATGCTAATCATTGGAAGCGTTGGCCATCTAAAGGCTTAGTCCAGTAGTTAAGGCTTTGTCTTCATAATAGGGGCTATATTGATATCGTCTGGCCAGGCATGTGTCCACTGTCACTGTATGTTTGCTGCTACTGACACACTCATGATTCTTTAATCATACATACTCTGCTTTTGCAGGTGAGACATTTTACAGGCTCCTGCTGTAATGCTCTTTTTCGGTGCCTCGCTCTGAGGGTCATGGCAGGTTGCTGCCTTTTGCCTTCAACCTCCTCACTGTGGGAGTGGAGCCCTCCGAGCCATTGGCTGGCGCTTCCCCTGCATATAGCTGTTGAGCGTCCACTGCATCGGCATCCATCTTTCACTGTTTCTTCTTTCTTTAACAATAGATTTTATAAGTGCAGGTCAAAGTCTAGCAGTAACCTTGCTGCCATATGCCAGTAGCTTTTAAGAACATCACTGCAGTCCAGTACCAATAATTATATACCATTAGTCCTCGCCACCAACTTGGCGCACAATACATAAAACGAGTTATTGCCTGTGTGGATGGGCTTTCAATTATTGCAACACTTCCAACCAGGAGGAATATAGCGTAGAATATAGCATTAAGTCCTATTTCAAATATACTACCATTTCAGTATTATTATGTTTATAATCAACATAATCTTTGAATCAGGAAATTATTGGGAATGCACATTTGAAAAATTGAAAATAAGTCTCTATTTTATTTTTTTAGCTAGGAAATAAAACGTTATACACAAAAGCATTAATGGATAATTTACTCTCAAGCTCATGGCTAACAGAGGGAAGTCTGACAGGTCTGGGGGGGGTGTAATCTTTTTCTGCCATAAACAAACATGGCCTTGTAGTGGACCTGTCCTAGCGTGTTATGTCAAACGTTAACACGTCATGCCTCAATGGCTATTTCTGCATGCCCTGTTTTGTCAAATTTTCTACATGTTTTTAAAGATGTTCCCATTGTCTTTACCATGACCTCAAATGTCTTGCAGTCCTCCTATCCCTATAAAAATCAAAAGCATGCTTAGACTTACGTCTTATCATTCCTAAATTAGTCAGTAAAGAACTGTTGTGCCACATAATTACCTTGAAGGGGCTAGGAATTATAGCCCCAATAGATATCATAGCTGTACATACGACTAGCAGAACAAAAGGCATATTTGGAAATACCTTTGATGTTTTTTATTAGAAAGGAAAACTGGAAATGTTTCTTTTTGGCAGATAGCCAGCTCATAGTTGTAAGAATGCATTTTGGCAAATGTCTATCACTGCCTCCACAATAGCTCAAATTGAACCCATGTACCATAATTTTAATGATGCAGAAAAAATAACAAGCCACAAATACTTTCCAGAATGGAAAAAAAGTAAACTAAATCAAACATTTCTTTATGGGGCCTAGGTATGCTTCATGTTTTTATTCTTGTTCGTTCACACAGTTGGGCTTTGTACAAAATAAAAAGTTAAACATATTCTAAGGATAGCTCCATTAAATAAAAGTTCAAACTGAAAAGACAACATGTGGGCTGCGGCCTGCAAACAGCAGTTTGGGAAAAAAACACATGAAAGCAAAATATGTCCTATTTTCAGGTTCCCTAAAACCAGCATATAGAGGCATGGCCCGAGATCAATGTTTCAAATAACACAAAATAACCTACAACCTTTGTTGAAAGGATGGAACATGCTGCAATTTTCACTGAAACCAACTTTAAATGGACTCTGCACTGAATTCTGACATATGGAAATCCTTTCAACTCACAAGGACATCCCCAACCGAAGTATACAGGATGGGAGGACAGACAAGTTCCCTTCCCAAGCTTATAAACTCTTTGAAGCTGCCCACTGCAGATAAGGGTCCTCCTTCAAACAGGTGAAGCAGACCAGACTACGCCAAACAGTCTAAGTGTTGAGTTTTATTACTTGCAATGGGAGTGTGTTAGAGCTGAACATTAAAATAAATGTTTAATTCAGATGAATCCGTGCTCCTGTTCAGTCAAATCTATTAACACTATCTCACAGGCCTTCCTGGATGAAAGAATGTAACACTTGACAGAACTTCAGGACTGGAAACTTCTCAAGAGGAGACAGAATCAACACCATATAACCCCAAGGAACTGCAGATTATCAGCCAGGCTGGACCATAAAGTCCATGTGAGTCAGGCCTGAGTCAACAAGAGCAGATTTCCAACCCTGACTCAATAGAAACGAATATACACACACCAAAAGGTGTTCCCGTTGGACACTACTCACATTTAAGTCATAAAGCATTCAGCATCAATACATGCATACGACTTAATCACATGATCAATAGAAATGAATGCCATATTTTTGTATGATGGAAAATGCACTTTAAATGTACATTGAATTGTTTATATAGCATGTATCTCTGGAACCACATTTCTTAGAGAACTCATGTAGGTCTCAAAACGTTCATCTGAAAATCCTCTTTTAAATGAACAAACCCCTAATGTAGTTTTAATGTGTAAATTTGGCAAGTTTGCATTTTGTCACAAGAAAGGGCGCATGCCAGTGTGTCATATATATCATAAGTATGTCATATAGAATCAGCTGGGATGAGCCCGTTAGGGTGAGATGGAAACATAATTAGAACATAATGCAGAAGTGAGTTAAAGGAAAAAATGTACAACTCAGACATTATTTGTGCTATAATGATAAAACATGCATCAATTGATTTGTGCCAGAGAGAGGAATCTGGTGAGCAAATTATTAAAGTGGTCACATAGGTGGAATTTAATATTACAGAATGTGATACATTTTAATGCAAAAAACCTCTGAGATGTCATGATATTAAATGGCAGGGAAACTGGGTGTACACGTTACTCCCATCAGACTTCCATCTTCATTAATATGCCCAATGACTGAGGAGGGGTATATCTACTGTGATGCACTTTGGGAACATTATCCAATCATATACATTGAACCATTAGATTGGGGAAATCATACACACCTCACAATGGTGCAGTTTCTGTTCTATAAAAAATCAAACACACACACAAAAACGGGACTCAGACACTTACTCATGGACACTCACTGAAGAAACTCGCTTGCTCACTCACTGACTGATGGGGAAGAAGATAGACGAAAGAGAGAAAGGAGGATTGATAATAACCAGAAGGAGATGGAATAGATTTTTCTCTTTTAGGACCCATTTTGGATTATCATCAGAGCCCTGAAAGTGAGGCATGGAAGGAGTTAAAGCCCCAGGCCTTCTTCAGTGGAACAGAAAGCAGACAGGCTGTGGAGAAAGACTGATCCCATCTTTCTGACTGATGGCCACTTGTTCCTAGAGGTGGGGGGTGGAGAATTGAACGATTGCTTAAGAGGCTGTGCCCACCTGTCTGTGAGTCAGCCAAAAGAAATTCTGATGCAAGTATTATCTAAAAGGGAAGTAATCTTGTGGGTAGTGATCCTATAAAGGGAATTAGAGTAAATCCCAGACCCTATCATTTGTTAGTAGTGAGGGGTAGAAATAGATAAATTAATTGTACATCGCATAAAGTTAGGGAACGTTTCAGAAGTGTATGTGCTTCTGGAAAAAACACATATAATTGATAGACTAGGTTCATGGTGTGTAAATAGTGATATCCCCTGACTCCTTTCTTGCACAGAAGAGTATAGGGCATCTCATTGTATGCATACCTAGACAAATAAAGTAATTAAAGTCACTTTGTGGATATACCATCGAGTAGAATAGTTGTTAAAGCTAAGTTGCTCAAGATAAAAGGGAGGGGGTGTTTATTCACTGTCCATTTCTTTCCACTGTTCAAGATGCCCATTGAAGGGGAGAAAGGTACATTTTATACGGTAAATGAATAGAAACATCACTGAAGGGAATTGTCCCACCATACCGCGGAGCAAACATTTTCTTTGCTACAAGCCATTCACATACCCGAAGGGCCAATAGTTGTTTAGAATTTAATTGAAACGCTGACCTGTCTTTCGAGTAAGGGGGTGGTATTTTGAATAATGGGGAAGTAGCAAGAAGCAGGTAGGCATGGATATTTTAACTAATATGTTGTTTCCACAAATGAAAGATTCCTCCTGGACTCTTATGCATCCAATCCATCTGCACGCATGCTCAGCATGAATTAAATGCATAGATACCTATGGTGGACTGTGTTTTATTAAAGTCTCTATTTCCACAGGTGAAGCATTGAAAACTGAACTGACTAGTGTGTTGATTATTTCTCATCATTGGCTTTTGAAACAAGTTGTTCATCTCTAATCTGATTAAATTATTTCTGTGTATTTTTGTAATAAATAGACCTTCTGTGAAATTCTGTTTGTTTCTTGTCACGAAAGGGGAGGGAAGCTGTAAGGAATCAATTCTATTAAATTGGGGGTCCCAGATTCATAAAAAAAGAACTTTATTAAATAAAGGTGAACTGTGCGCAGTCTTCAGCACGACAGAAATAGTGGTTCAAAAGATACAAAAAAGTGCAAAAGTTCAAAAAAGTGCACATTTAATGAGAAATAAGTCATATCATCCAAAAGACTGCTTGCATTGGCAGAGGAGAAACAATTCCTATGAAAAAATCATGGTAGCCATGCATTTCATTCTAAAACAAGACTTCCTCTAGTAATTGCTATGGGAACAATAATGTAGCCAAAGCACGGTGATCTCGGGAGTCGCTGCAGTGCACGGCGGCGCTGTTGTATTTGTTACAATGGAAAAAACTGCTTAACATTCAACTTCCTGCTGTGACATAATACAACATGTGTTACACACAAGCAAAGAAATACTTAAATGTCAAGATGCAAATAGGAGCGCCATTTTGAAAGTTCCAAAATATCAAAGGAAGATACCAACAAAAAACAATTCATATAATAGCAAGATAAAATATCAACGGGTGTTGTTTTCCCATGTGCCCCGAAAAGGCCACATCCTCAGACTCTCCTGCCAGCTAAGGGATCAATGTTATTCCCTTTACATTAACGTGGTCTTCAGGGAGCATCTCGAGCTAGGCTACAGCCATTTAGTGAATTGTTCCTTGTAAATCCTTTTCCTTAAGCCATTTCAGCAGGGCTATTATGTTCAGCAACTGTCCTACTTTTCCTTAGCGAGGCCTGTTCAATAGATGAACTCATTGAGTTCACATATGGGGCTACATAATGAGTATGATGGTAATGGTAAAAACATGGTATTTTAAATACCTAACTATGAGTTACGGTCTCATGGGATATTTACTGCAAGGTACTTTTCATGTACCCAATGCAAAAAATATTCCCTGGATCCCAATTCATAATTAGCCATTATATTAAAAATTGGAGGTATTTTAAATGAAATTGTTTTACAGTTACCACCATACTCATCATGATGCCCCTGGTGTAACATAATACGAGCAACTTAGATGCCTATTTTTTTCTTGACACCTTTTAATTAGTACCTTCTTGATATTTGTAGGGGGATGCCTATTCCTATAATATTGTATGTTTTGTCCTTGAAAGCATTTACAACGATTACAGAGCGCGTGGGCACCACTCCGGTGGTGATAGTGCGTGGTACAAGTAACCTTTAACATTTCCTCCTGATTGTGTGTGAGGAATTCGACCATCCACATTTTGGCCGTGCAGTCACCTGGGCTTTTTAAAAATATTTAATTAAATGGAATGATGGTAGACCAACCTCAGAAAAATGTGTGGGGCTAATCCATACACATTTTTCTATGCTTATACTATGACAAAAGCTTAGACCTGTGTTCTACGGGTTGGACAGCGCCTACAGGCACCATCCGCCCCTGTCATATTTTGTTGGATTTTGACAGCCGAGGAGTGCACAGTGTCATCTCCAGGAAGTGGTAGGGCCAATCTTCCCCCTGCCAGGGTCAGTCTGATTAACTGCAAAAGGTCCTGCTCTTTTGATAGGCCCTGCAGCTGGTGGCAGCAATTATCACACCAACAGGGGATACTTCCAACAGGCCCACGTGGGGCCTGGCTGCAGAGGATACCAAAGGTGGCTGGAAACCCACAACCTTTAATATGCAAATGTGTCAACCTGAAGCCAGCTCCCGCTTCTCAGCATCGATGGCAGTGAACTGTCATGTCTGGGTCTGTTGTTTACAGTATGCATCCCCGCTAGGCAGCCCCCATTCATACGGTAGGAGACTGTGGTTTGCAGGAGCTGTAGAGTCTGATCTGGCCATAGCTTCAAGGGAGACCTGACGCTTTAACAGGGACCATACAGGGAGGACCTTTAACCAAAGAAATTCTTTGAACACAACTGACAGGAAGATGGGTGGGGTTTAGAAGCTCAAGGGAGTGAGCCTAGAGCTCTTTCGGTTGAGAGAAGGTTTCTGCCATGTTAGTTCTGGGTCACACTTGTTCCTGTTAACACCCCTTTACCTTTCCTGCTGCAAAATACTCTAGTTATGACCTCACACGTTCATGAGATTGTTGGTAGGGACCCCAGGATTGGTTAATTTAGGTAGGCTAGCCTAAACCAATCACTGTGGCCCACTTGGCTTCTTTTGCGAGATCATCTGAAAACTTCACAAGAAATAAGAAAGAAGAACTCAAGCTTGGACCTTGGCCGAAGGTAGTCTGTCTTACATCTTCCACCAGTGAAGGAAGGCCAGGATATCCTTAGAGGGAAGCAAGACCCCTCCCCTAAACTTCAATCAGGGAACAGAGGGAAAAACAGAACTCAGAGGACCCTCCAGCTGCTCCAGAACCGGTACCTAACCAGCACACAGCATAACCTGCTAGGCTCTGCAACAAGCTTCCTGGAAAGGGCATGCCAGAAGGTCTCTGAACCTACAACTGAGGGCAAGGCATCTATCTGTAACACACTCCATAGCTGTAGGACGCCCGCCCTGTAGGACGAAACAGCCCCATTGAAGCAGCTGGTAGAAGTGTCTTGACAAGCATCTACTGCGGTACGCCTTAAAGGATATTTTTGAGCCAGTTGAGTTCCGCGATCCGCAACTGACTGCAAAGCTGGCTTTTGTCAAGCCACAGTTGCTTAAAGACATCCGAGACATTTCGGCCAGTACTTCAGAACTGCCAATTGGCACTGAGACAATGATTCTTGACCCCAAGCTGTCATGTAGGCCAGCCTGCAGCTATTCGTTTAGCTTCGCTCACCGAACCACCTTGCCACCTGATACCTGCAGCTGACTCCCATCTCAAACTCTGTCACAGAAGCCTGCAAAGCACCCTGAAGCCGACTCAACCCTGTTGAGCACTAAGAACACATACAGCACAATGTACATTGTGGTTCTGTCCCCCTGGTCCTTCTGAGAAGCCCCCTAGAAATATTTGAATACCCTTTCCCATTGTTGTGCTAAAGCCAAGAAACCATAACAAACTGTGGTGGTTATTATCCATACCCTCCTGTCAGTATCCAGAGTGCATCCCTTTTTCTCATTTTGAAACTGTCTGTCCTCTGCATTTCTTTACAAGGTGGGTTGTATTTTGTAGCATTGTTAGATTGTCTGTTGTGATTAATAAAGTACATATGTTTAATACAACCTTGACTGGACATTCCTTTTATCATTGGGTAATAATTGTACTTTCGCTGTGTTGCAACTAACTAGCGATCCACAACCTTTAAGAGATAATCCTTCCGTTCCGTCGACATTACCAAAATAAATTGAACAAGGAGCTTTATAATTTGCTTGTTATTCCAATCTTTTCAGATCCATTCTGGTGTATTGGAGGTATGGGGCTGATTGATGGTTTAGATATCGATATTCACCCATGGACCACTGGTACCCCAGAAGTTGATTCGTCACATTGCGTGTCAAATGTTTTGCATCCATATTTGCCTCCTTTCCTATGACATATATGAGAGTGTATTGTTTTTCTGAGATCTGTTCTATTTTATAAGTTTAACACATTCCCCTGAGTTAGAAGCACCTCATAAATCTGTTTTCCTCTTTCCATCGTCTTTGGGTTTCCTTTCCTAATGTACTAATTGAGACCTGTCTTTCCAACACATATCACACAGCAAAAACGAAATTCAATAGAATTTCCATTCCTATTCTTGAATTTCAAACAATATAGTTTTAATTAATTACTAACATGGCAGAATAAAGGAACACATTATATATTAATTCTCACCTTGACTGGAATACACTATTTGCTGAAATGACATCTTTACATATGATGTTCACATTGTAAAGACACATGATGGCTGATTAAATGGCTTGCAGTATTCCCTGCAAAATAACTACTTCAATTATGGGCCTGCCTTTCACATGCAGCCTGGTTCATTCTTGGAAATCAAGGTTGTTCACTTTCAACCTTACAGTTTTCTCCGCTCAAATCTGCATCCCAAATGAATAATAACCTGTGCTTGATATTTTGGGCTTGAGATTTTACACACAAGAGGGGTACGTTTTGCCAAGAGAGCTTCTGTACACTAACAACACCTGCTTCAAGATGGGCATTGATGGAAATATACTATGGGTTGCTTAATGGCTGAACAAAAATATGCCACTATACATTCATATTATGAAGCCTGTCTTTGAAAATAAATTACTTCAACAGTAATTTCCCTACATCTGCGCATGCACCGCAATTTGACAGATGTCCCTTTTAATCATGAGAGCAAGTAAGAGTCAAAAATCCCTAATTGGTGCCAAAGTCAGTTAATCTTATTTCTCTTGCCACCCCCTCTGATGATGCCCAACACGGCCAAAACATGTCTGTAGTTGCACATGGTCTCGTGCAGGTGGCATGTGACCAAGCAGTTTGGGCTACACGGCCCTTATTTATGTGGTACCAAACCTGATTTGCATATGTTGTTTCCCCGTTTGTAATGGCTTGGCAGGCGAAGAACAATGGTCTGGACGGTTGCCCATAGCCGTGCCAGAGCTACAGATTAATTCTAAACCTTCCAGCCATCACATCTTTTTTTGTCTTATCTCACCCCCAAGTGTGACTTGTATGCACAGATGTGGCTTCCGTGCCTGCAGGGCCAGGAAACCCAAGCTACATCTCACTGATGATGCCCAACAAGGCTGAAACATGTCTTGAGTTGCGTGTGGTCTCATGTAGAAGGAATGTGACCAAGCAGTTTGGGCTGTACTACCCCATTTGGGGTGGGACCAAGCCTGGTTTGCATATGGTATTTCTCCTTGCTGTAATGGCTTGGCAGGCAAAGAGAGATAGTCTGGAGGGTTGCCCAAAGCGATGCCAGAGGTTCAGATTAATAAAAAACCTTTCAGCCATCCCCTCTTTTGTTTTGCATCAGTCATTAGAGGCATTTATGATTTGCCACTAGAGAGCTGTCTCTCTGGGGCAGCATGAACATATTCTTTGTAGTCAGTAGTGGAAATGTCCAACTTTTGTGTGCAGCCCAGCAGAGGTTTTCAGGTTTTCATAACTCACCATCTCTCCATCACCATGCCCTTGTACTATGGTTCTACGTGCTTTCATTGACCATAATTCCACTGTTCACTGCCACTTTGAACCTCTCTCTTCTTTTCCTGTTACATCGACTCATTGTGGCCTTCCATTTGGGGATCCTTGGTACTCCATCCTACTCACTGTGCCTCATGCCTCTCTCCACACCATTCGCTCACTCACTCACCCACCCCTATCTCCCTCTCTCTCTCTGCCGCATTTAGTTGTGCCCCCTGTTCTAGGTTTTGATGAGCATGTGATTTGCAGTCTTGCCAGATAGCCCCACGAGTGTAGACCTGAAAACAAACAACAAAAAATAACGTGAGCGTTTATATAAAAAGGATAATGCACACAAAATGGAGTTGCTTAGACGAACAAAAGCACCTGCATTTCAGGAGCAAATTGGGTCATTGCTTTCATTCTGTCTCTAATGGGCCTCATTCCGAGTATGGCGGTAAGGGATAGCGGCCACTGGTAACGAGACCGGTGGCGGTAATCCCTTACCGCCATACTCCGAGTTCCCTTTGCGCCCTCGCCCTTAACGCCTGCTTTGAGCAGGTGTTAAAGTCGAGGGCGCAAAGGGGCCTCCAAGCCAATAACAGTGACCGTAATGAACGGTCACCGTTATTTGCATCTTCCCCATTCCCATTGAGCCCTATGGGGGCTCATTTGGGAATGGGGAAGAGCCTTGGTGAATGGGGAATTACCGCCCCCCCAACCTTGGAATGGGGCGGTAATTCCGCCATCCACCAAGGCGCTGCCGGTCCGGGTACGGCGTCAACCAAGGCGTTAATAGCGCCATTGGTTAGCGCCGTACTCGGAATGAGGCCCATTATCATTCTCAGGATTCATGGAGAAGTAAACCATATAATGCCTGGGACCACGTGATGGGTGTTTTGTACAGTCATAAACTCCCAAGTTAACGTTTGCTTAAAATATTCTTGCTAGGACACATTACTTTAAATAATTGCAAATAGCCAATACCATAATTGGGATTCATTTTTTAAAACCAGTTACCAGTCGTAAAAAGACCAACTTGGGAGCACACTGCTGTGACATTAAAAAAATTGCATCCTTTCATATCAAAAATACATTAAATTCATCCATAGAACATGGTGGCCACGGGGGTGCGATTGCCACCACATTTCACCCCTTCTGTACCTTTGTCAAGGGCAGTTAATATGCTGTCTTGAGTTTGGAAATGTTTTCAGTGTTTATAAAGCCTGTGTTTTGTTTTGCGTATGTGCAGCTGTCTGCAGGTTAATGGACCCATAGTGGAGTGTGGGACGCCACTGCATGATTCAGTCTCTTGTTTGCTTCTCTTTCTGCCAGTGAGTGAGTGTTCACTAACATCACAAGTAGATTAATCTAATTGGACATCTGCGGTATTACGTTGTATTAGTTAATTAATTGTTGTGCTTTTTATACTATCCCGAATCACCACCATAGTGGCCTCAAGCGCCCATCCTTATCTGAGATTTTAGGGTGTATTCCCAAAGATTCACAGATTTTAGTCTGCTGGATGGAAATGAAAATGGGGGATTAGAGATGGACGATGTATAAAAAGGTATGGAAGGGACCTTGAACTGAGGAAGTGAGTGAGTGGAGAAATAAAAATAATGAATTTGTATATTTATAGTCTGAATGCCTGAGGGGCTTGAGATGTGCGTTGGCTATCCTATGGGATTTTACGTTGTATCAATGACATTATGTTACACTTGGTACAAGTACCTAGTAAGAAGGGGACGTCAGAAAATTCAATTAACAGCAGGAAGTACATCAAAAGTCAGCATTAATGTGACTAAACCTTATCACGCGCTGATTCCTCTGCCCCAGCTCTCCATTCCACCAAATCACTCAAGCAACTTCTATGAGCCCTGCACGCTGCCTGAAGCTCCCCCTTATGGATGTGCTCTGTTGCTTCCCAGCTGGGATGGCGCTTTATAAAACACATACATGCATAAAATGGACTTTTCAAAATTAGAACCCATAATTATGAGACGTTACGATAATACATGACCGAGTAAATATAACATATTACACCAAAAAACAAGTTCACGAGGAGTCACACTACATGGCCCTTCAAAAATAGTAAGTTTGACAGGTTTGAGGGATGTAATCGTTTTCTGCCATACAACAAACAGGTCCTGGCAGTGGACCTGCCCTAGCCTGTTCACATGTCAAACGTTAACATGCCATGCCTCAGGCACTGCTGCTGGTTGTCCTGTTTGGGAAAGTTTCTGATTTTTTGACAGGATGTTACCATTGTCTTTGCCTTGACCTAAAATGGCTGGTAAGCTCTCCTCCCGAAAAAAAATCGGAAGCATTTTAGTCCTTCCTATTAACATTCAATTGTTTGCGCCTTTAATGAGCAAGAAGACCTGCCACAGGGGCTTTTACAGGGACTAAGAAGTGAAGCCACACTAGGCCTCACTGCAAACCAGGCATCAAACAATGATGCTTTTGCAGCCCTTTTGGATGACAATCATGAGTAAAGAGGACTGCTAGTGTTTAGTTTTGCTAAATAGCCGTTAGTTGTGAACATTTTGCCAAATGTCTGCTATAACTTTTACACTACTTAAAATCAGTACCAGAAGCAGTCTAGTGGCGCCGAAAAGAGCGAAAATAACAATAACTTAAAGAAGTTAAAAAAAATCACCACTGAACAAGATTAAAAAAAGAACCTTTTTGGGATGGCACTTAGGGTGTTTCCTTGTGTCTCATGTGTCAGCTCAGTGATCCTTCAGCGAAAAATCATCTGTGTTCTGAGTACTGCTCTCGTGTACGGCTCTTCTCTGAAGATACAGCAGGGGCTTACAGCGCCAACAAGATGTGTCTCTGAATTTCTCTTTTGTGACCTCGTTTTCGAGACTGACAAAAAAAAGGTGCGCAGTTGAGAAAAGTCAAGCAAGTCTGGTAGAGCCTTTCTGTGGCTGCGCATACACACGGAAGCTGCGCGCAAGGCCTGACAGTGGCGGCCTCGTAAATCTCTATGTGTTCGTCTACTTGCATTTTTCAGCGACTGTAGTGTATTTTTTTCTTAAATAAAATGTAAGAGTGTGTGACTCTGGCCTTTTGTTGACAGTGAGGGTGAGTAAAACGACACCTGGGCTGCGGGAAGTGGGCAGGGCCCTCATTAACTGAGGCCTTTGAAGGTCTCCAAATCCACAAGGCTTGTTTACTCAGGAGGCCCTGCTGGGCCTTCCCCTGTGCGCAGAGCCTGACCGCGGGCTTAGTGCCTGGGAACAGGTCTGCGCTCACTGTCCCCAAGTCCTGTCTATATTGGAAGTAGAATGCCTACATTCTGCTAAAATATGCCTGGGTTTACCACAATTTTACGTCGAACAAAAAAAAATTACTAAATGCAATGATTCCTACTGAAAGTCAATGTACCTACCTAACGATCCTGTTCTTGGATTGCCCTCATCCATTCCTCTACCACTCCCTCAGGATAGCCGGCAACTGCCTGGACAGACCCGCACGCATTGTCACCCCCTTGACAACATACACCAACACAGTTTGTACAAACAGTCGCCGCCTTTGAAAAACGATTTCAGGGACATTATGGAACAAATGCGGAACTTGAGCAAAACTTAAAACTACTAAGCCCTACGCGGCAATACGCATTAAACTGAAAGAAAGAGGCATTAAATGTTAGCAAAGAGTAGGGCAAAGCTCTCAAAGTCAGGGATAAGGGACAGATGGCAACCATGTTTACATCCCCTTGGACAACTGGCAGCATACACATAAACAACGTGTTTACTCCCTCCCTTCTCCCAGACGTTATTTATCCTTTTACTTTCCTGTAGGTTGCATATTATTGTACTCAGTTAACCTGAAACGTTAATTGTGCTTTCGCATGTGTACAACTTAACCCTAAAAGAAAAAACGTGTACGGTTGTATATGTGAATCTGTGTGCATGCATTTTTAGAAATGCCTACTGCTAAACAGGTAAGTAAAATTACCACAACTAGTTGCTAGTTGAATTGACTGGTAAAACATTTAACAGTCTTACTAACAAGTTACCACGGTGGAAGACTGACGTTCATCTTGGCTAGATGAAATTCATTGGTTGCAGTTAAGAATGCACTTGCACGGACACAGGCTGTAACTTTTACTAGCTAGCGCAAGAAGACTTTTACAAGGTGTAAGTGTACATGTGTATACAAAATGCACGTCTTAATTGTGTTGGACGTGGAAAACAGTTAAAAAGATTGGAGTTACGAACTATTTTTACATTCAAGTTACAAAACACGATTTGTCTATAGTATTTCAAACGTATTTCGCACTGTTTGTGAAATAAAATATTCACCGTGAGCGAAAATAACGTATTGTATGAAATATTTTTTGCGTTCTATGGGGTGGAAATATCTTGCCCATGACTGAACTTTATGGGTGCCTGGTTTGGAGAGTCGGTTTACTATATTAATGTATGTGCAAACGTGTTTTACGTTTATACACGGGTGTTACTTCGACGCTGGCTGAAATACTGAGTTGGGAAGTGCTGACATATTCTGGGGTGCAGCAGCACCCTCCGAAATGTGTTTGTGAAACCGCGGAAAGCTTCAGCTACCGTCGAGTCCACTAACCGTCGCCCAGTGTTAGAAGAAATTCAGGCGCGACGCGCTCAACTTATTGTAACACCGGCTCTTTATGCATATGTTGTGTCATATTCCCCGTGTGGTCTCCATGACGATGGTCGGCGCAATGGACGAGCCCCCGTGCTACTCTGTGGAAAGCGCCGTTGAGGGTCCCAGTCTCAAGGGTGGGAAGCCTCGGCATTCAGATGCCAGCTCCTCTCTTCTTGGCGGCCAGACAAGCACTGAGACTCGTCTGGGACTGTACCTGCCACCGCCGGCACTCAGACACTGACTGACAGCCTGGCTGTCCAATGATCACGCAGGACGACAGAGGTAGCCAATGAGATGGTAGCGGAGAAGGGCGGGTGTGGCGAGTTTATATGGTTGGTGAGTGGATGAGCGGGCGGTGTTTTGGGATCTGGTTGGTGTGAGCGGAGCGCGAGCCTGGCAGAGGCAGAGAGAAGTCCTAGCAGCGCGCGGCACAGGAGAGGGGCAGCGGAGCTTTTACTTCCTTGAGGCAGCCGCACTGTGCTCGGATCCTTTGCTCGCGGGGATCCGGCGGAGCTAGTTCATGTGCCCACTGCTTTTCCCTATCCTGGATTCGCGGCTTTGTGAACATTATACCCAAGGACTGGGTCACTCCGGCTAATCAGCCCAACCCACTGGGATTAAAAAGCATCGCGTGCCCCTGCGGCCGGGCAGGATCACTGGCAGTGGATTACCAGAACGCCCCCAGGGAACGGCAGGGGGCTCTCTCTCGTGAATCCTAGAGGCAGCGCAGGATCTCCCCCAAGGGTAGAAGAGGATCACTTCAGGGGCAGCAGCAGAGAGAAGGATTTCCCCGCCCGGCAGGAGCCGCCGCGCCCATGGCTGTGCCGAAGGATTGGATGTGGAGGGGCTGCGGGGCACTTTTCATGGTTTTATGTCGGACTGCGCTTTCCACCTCCATAGTCCTGGAACCTATTTACTGGAACTCGTCCAATCCCAAGTAAGTGCCTTTGTAAGGCAGGTGTGGTGAGTGGGGTTCCCCCGGAGCTGACCGTGCCGTTGGTGTGTGTGTGTTTCTGTCCCATCTTTTTTGAAAGGTCTGGTGGTATCTCTCATGCCGCTTTTGTGGATCCGCTTGGGGTGAGTTGCTGGCCTCTCACCCAGGTTCATATTGAACCCCTCCCCATGGGCTGGGTAGCTATCGCTTTTCCCCGGGGTTACTTGCTACCCCTTTTCGCGGGTGGTGTTCCAGGCGATGTGTTCGGGTGTCTCTCCTGCCTGGGGCCCGCTGCCTTCTTTACTCGGCTGCCCTCTTTCCGGTGGTGCTCTCTGGTTCCTCTTTCCCGCGAGGACCTAACGCTTTCGCTCCCGGGGTATATTTATTTCAATGTCATTTCCCCGGTGGTTTGCAGTCCCCCTGTGTGTGGTTGCAAGATGCGCCCTTTCCCGTGCGGTGGCTTGTTGCATTCTTGCAGCGGGCGTCCCGGGCGCGCCTGCCTCTTGGGAGGGTCGTTGCTCTCTTGCATTCGCGGCTTTCCCCGAGTTTGCAAGCTGCTCCTCGGGCGTGCTCGCCACTCCGCACAGTAGACGTGTGTTAGAGGTGCGGCCGCTTCCTCGGACTCGCCCGCAGGAAGGCTCCCTAAGGAACCGCTTTAGGCAGCTCTACCTACCACTTTGCAGTGTGTCTGGCCCTGGATCCTGGTCTGCGATACTGCTTGGCTGGCTCGGTGCAGGGCCAGACCAGTCTGAGCATACATTTCTATGGTTTTCCAAGCTGTGCAACGTCAGTGCATTGTGACCTTTTGCCTCACCAAAAATGATTGCTTTGCACGCATTGGCAACGGTGTCGTCTAGTTACGTGTGCTATATTAGCGCACATGCGTGCACTAAACTGTGGCTCCGTGAAGAGTTCGCAAATCCGCAGGCCTTTATTTTTCTTGCCCGCGTGTTTAAAACATCCATGCACCGCTACATGGTGTAACATACTATGCTCCTACGTGCAATACGTTTCTCATACGAACTCGGTCACTGGCCGCCTGTGAGTCTTGCAGGTGACACGGGGATCCGCGCAGCATGCGTGCCGGCTAGACTTTCGAGCTGTTTTGAGGCAGACATGCGTGCGTGCACATGCATTATTTGCATGCATCGCCGTGGCCTATTTCCAGTTGAGGGGTGGGGGCGGTGGGGGGCGTGTATGTGCACACCGCCCTGCTGAGGAAAGCCTTCGCTGCAGGCCTGGGTGAGTGGGGTCTCGGGCCGCTGGACTGCGCCTAATCGCGGCACTCGAGCCACGGGAGCTGAGCGCGCGAGCCCCGCCTTTGGGGAGTTGGAGCGGTGGTCTGCAGAGAACATCACACCGCAATCCTCACCCACAGGGGGTCGCCACTGCCGCGCCGTGCGTGCCTTCCCCAGCGAAAGGCGGCCTCGAGTCCGGCTCATCTCACTTTTAGGCAAATAGAGCACGGGGTATTTCTTCTGCCTGCCAGTGGCGCACAGGAACCACACAAGAGGGGCATTCTGAGGCAGGGAGGCCGCGGGCCGTGACTAGCCCGTGAGTGTGGCAGAAGCGATTCAGGTGAAAGCACCGTGACATATCGGCAGTTCGGCTATAACGTTAGAGGGAGTTCGCCTTTTGCGCCCTGTCCAGCGCTCACATTGCGACCGCACCAGGGCGGTTATGCTCACAAGGAGCGCCGCCTACTGAGGAGATATCTTCAACTCCACACACAGACGCCTCGCCTAGAGGACACTTGGGGATACAGTCAGAGGGGGCCCCGATTAACCCTGCCTGCTCTCGGCGCCGAGGAATGAAGCCGAAGCAGCTTGCTGCCAGCCAGGCAGCTACTGCGTCAGATCCCAGCCCTGGCAACTCAAGCTTTTGGCCGCTGGGAGGCGCTCTTCTAACACGCAATTCACTCATTTCATCGCCGTTCCACAGTGTCTGAAACACCCGTGTCCTGTAGACCTCCCCAGAGATACTACTGGGGCGTCGGTTTCTATCTATAATCCCAGAGGCAAAACTCCCTCCCTTGTCTCAATGATATGTTGTCACATACTCCTTTTTACGATCCAAATGTTTTTCTTTTCGGTTGATTTTCTTTGATTCATTAAAATGTGCTGGTTGTTTTGTATGGCCTTGCAAGCGTTTGGTGAACTAATGCACCAGTGATGTGGTGCTCACAACACTCGCCCGGTGGAAGGTTGTGTGTACGCCCTTCTTGGTGTTTAAGATTTTTATGGTCACCGGCAGCTCTGAAGCAATGTTGACAACGGTCAATTCAATGTTTGCCCCATTCACAGGCCCGGTCCCATTTACACCCCCAGCCAGGGCTGAGATAAGATTTTGAAGTGGGACTATTTTACTCCATAATTTTTAAAGTTGGGACTATAATTATTTGTATGCTAGTACAAAAGTAAGTCCCATGATTCCCAATCAGAGTATTTTATAAACGTGCAAATATGTTTGCACATTAACAGATATCTTTTTTACCTTTTCAGATCAGGCAGTGATAATAATGGTTTTTGCTCATGGGTATTGCTGGTTCAATGTATCCATGGAACTGTATGGGTGAGAGAGCAGGGGGCCAGGCTCCTATGTACCCGTTTCCTATTTTGTTTTGCTAGTATTTTTACTCCTCTTTTTATTTTTTTTTGCGGAGTATTTGCCAATTTTTAGGGAATAAAAGTGGAATGATAATCGCTTCAGTAAATCAAGTCACTTATCTGCAGTGCTCCCTCCAGCAACGGTCATTAACTGTTCTATTAAAAGTATACCAGTCACGTGTGCATGTTGCCCCGTTACAATTTTAAAAGTCCTGCAATATATAAGCGCAGTTCCATGAAAAGTATACTATTTGGTCGGTCCCATTGATACTGTACAGGTCACACAGAACGTGCTGGTCCTGTCCTGATGAGAACCACAATGTATGTCCCAGTATGGGTATGGTCTCATTAGTTATATGTACAGGAGCTGTTATAGTAAGAATATACCCGTCCCACTAAGACATTTTAGTTTAAATCATTGGAGCAAGGTGGTGCAGGGTATGAGGGCCTAGCAGTGCTGTCCACTGATAGCTCTAATTTTCAGCTAGTTTGACTAGCACTTGACTCAGGTACTGACACTGGAACCAAGCTTGGTGCCATTTTGGAAAACTATATACACAAATAAGTATGGGGCTACATTTTTCTTCTGCTAGCAGAGACATGGATCATTTTGCATATTATGTGGCAGCTTACACGCTTGACCGCACTAGGTCAGTTTTCTGAATTCTCTTTCTTTGTCCGAAACATCCTTCCCTCTTGAGCACAGTGTATGCAAGTGCAGCTTGCATGCAGTAGGAGGCACTCATGTTCACTCTATATATCTGCGCTATTATTTTTTTTACAATTGACTATTTTAGTGTGTAGGACTGCTGCTGCAAACCAACTCCACATCCGTGTTTGACGCTGGTACAACCCGCCCTTTCAGTCACAGGATAAAACAAATAGTTCATTTCTTTTCAAATTGCCCCAGCAAATTAAATTGTCAGATCTTCAAACCAATTGATTGCACTTTTTATGCTAGATGGCGTGGGTGGGCACGCTCCTTGGATCAGAAAATTGTACGTAACACTTAGGACTAAATTGCAAAGTACTTTTTTTGGGCAACATTCATAGTTGAGCTGGCTCTTTATCTTGACAGCCTTTATCCTTCTCAATGCATGATTTGCTACACACACACACACACACACACACACACACACTCGCTCTCGCTCTCTTTTGGCTGCCAGAGATTTTATCAGGCCCTGTGTGCTTTGTCTCATAGTCTGTGCTATAGACGCAACTCCTGACAAACTCATCTCCACTTCTTTCTTAAAATATCATTTGTTATCCCTTCCAAGAACCAGCAACCCTGTTACTAGTTGACTTATCCTTAGACATTTGAGAACATCATGTATGTGCGCAAAGGCAGATTTTGTCTCTTCTGACTTCTGAGAAATTGATATTAAAAATGGACTGCCTTACAGCTCAAGTTAAACATCCTGCACAAAAGCATTATAAGTACATCTACCTTTGTTCCGGGGTCTCGTTTTTGGACATTAAACAAATTCATATTCATTGCAGGCTGAAAGACCGCCCCTGAACTCCGCAGAGTGCATTTGGGTTAATCTTGTCAGCCTGAATGTAGGACGAGGAAAGGGAGTGAGCAACGGGGGCGGACGTGTTAGTGCTTTCCCAGGCACATTCCTCCCAATTTGGCAGGATGATGGACTGTGGGTAGTGGACAGTCTTCTCCCCAGAGCGCTGCACAGCGCAGAAAACACTACGCAGTCATCCCTCCACCCCACAGAAATGAACCCATATGCTCGCCCTTTGTACATTGTTAAGCGTATTTTTCGAAAATAGTCTGTAGCGTCGTTGATCGTTTTTATTAGCGTCAGTTGTGCTCTCTTGCTGGTTTTAATTACTAAATAGAAATGGCTGGGAGTTATTTTTCTGGACATCTGAAGTCTATTTCCTGCTTTGAGTTTACCAAGTGGCCTGATGTCCCCCCGGTTTGTTCATTTTACCTACACCGTTGCAGTTGCATGCTGGATGCAGGGGGATGCAGGGAAGGGGGGGTGGTGGTGGTGGGCGGGGGGCTATAGCTAAACCGCCTTGCTAAGCACCGCCCTCTGTAGATCTAGCTGCGGAACACCCGCATTAAAGTGAGGAGAGGACAGTGCGAGCGCGTGCTCACCGCGCCTTCCGGGTGCGAGTGGGGCCTGGATTGATGTTGCACCGTCTCCTTCCTCCCTGGGGTTCAAGTGGGGCCTGGGCCGTGTAGGCCAGGCCGCAGGCGCGCGGTATTGTTTTGGTCACTCGGCGGGGTCCCCGGGGAGAGGGCCTTAAGCCCTGGCCTTGGAGTGAGAATTAATTACCGGTTTCAGTGAAAGCATGGCTGCCGAGTACAGAGGGGGGCCGGGAGGAGCCTTTGACGCGGGGCTCTGGTGGGCCGTGGCGTGCCCACAGTAGGGCGAGGCCTTCGCCGCCTCAAAAAATCCACCTTTGTTGTGTTGCTACCTCAGGCCGTTGTTGGTACAGTGTATGACGACGCGCCGTGCACTCTCCATACACTGAGCTGCTGTAAAAGCATACTCTTCACGAAAATACACCGTCACAAAGTACACCACAAAATTAATTAACTTGGCGCTTAATGAAAGCGGTTGTTTTGATCTAATTCGCTATTACCTTTTACCACCCTATGAGTAACTCGTTAAAAAAAATCCGCACGCTTTCGAACCGGTTTCGTTTCACAGACGCAGTTGCCTTGTACTGAGAGCGTGACACACGTTCAGCAGTGCCACAACACAAGAAAAGCATGCACAGCAAGCCGTAGGTTTTGTGCCCAAAGAGCCACCCCTCCACTTGTTTTACGTGGAATGTGCTTCTCGCATGCTTATGGTGAATCAGAGGAGGCCTCGTGAGAAACACGGCCATTAAAATGCTGTTCGTGTGGGTGTGCGGGTGTGCCTAATCCCTGCCTTCCTCCGGCTGCTGCCAGAAAGGGACCTTGATTTTCATGTAATTTATCACATATTTACATGGATCTGCTTACGGGGTCCCTCTTTGTGTGCCGGTGCTGGGGGAATTAAACTGAAGTGTTCAAGTGTTTAAAATATTTTGATTAAAATATGCACGGCCATAGAGCTATACGCTTTTGGGCAAGTCTTAATTCTTTCAGTGAATGTGCTGCTTCCCCCCCTCCGCCCCCAGCCACCCCCAACTGCTGTATGAAAAGAGAGGACGGCTGGCAAAAGGGGGGTGGGGGGCAGGGTAAGAACAGCTTGGAAAAACTCCTGTGGCTTCATTGTGCCTAGAAAGGCCGAGGAGACAAAGGCGGTAGTAATTCGGTCCTTCTCCCATGATGGGAAATGTAAAACGTTGACGTGGATGCCCTGTTTAACTTGTTTAATTCTAATTTTTTAAAGAAAAAAAAATCAGAACTCAGCTCTGAGTCAGCCGTGTGAACCCTGAAGATGTCTTTGGTAATCCATTTTGTAGCTCCCGTTCGAAAAAAAACAATGTGAAGGGGGGCACGCGGGGCCCTGACACAATTTTCTTTTTATTTTTAGGCAAATCAAGCCCTGCCATAGTTGATAAGGGGATTACAAGGCGGGCCTGGGCTTTACAGATGTAATGTAAATCGAGGGCAGCGCATAAAGCAACCGATCCCCTTTCATTGGGACTTGGTAGAAAAGGCGCAGAGGAGCGAGCAAGCGGTAATCTGATTGTAGGGCAATAAAAACACCATTTTCCGTCTTTCACATAAAAATAATGTGCTAAATCCTTGCATGGCAGGGGACGTGGATGCAGATAAAGGGGCGCTGCCATAGCAACATATAGATTAGCTTGGTGCTGAAGATGACAGTCTGAATGGGGGGCGCCGGTACACAAAAAGGAGCTGCTTGGGGCCGTTGGATGTTATGTGAGCAGGGTGCAGAATTTGGGGCCCTGGATTAGAGCACGTGAATGGGCCCTGTCTGTGGGAAGGCAGCAAGAAAAGCTGCTCAGCTCTTGCTCCGTGGCGTTGTTATAACGTGGCCAAGGTGGATTTCATTTACTGCCTGCCTTTTCCTTGTATTCAGGCTGATTATTCTTGAGCTGGTGGCAGCAATCCAATAGGGGAGGAAACCCTACCCCCTTTTAACTCCTGGCCCCGAGGCAGCAGCGTTCACCCCTGTGGATTAGCAGACCTTTCTCTCTTCTGGGAAGAAGTAGCATCACCAGCCGGTTAACATTTTGGTCTAGCACGCCATGTATTCTATGCTTTAACACTTGGGGTTCAATTTTTTGGGAGGTTGAATGCTTCCTAGACGAAACTGTTGGCTGTAAAATGATTTCTCAGACTTCTACAGTTCGGCGACATGCCAAACAGAACCCTCACACGTTTTATTTTCCAAACCTGGGATCAAAATGGAATATGGAGCTGGCAATATGGACACTGGGAGGTGTATATGGAGGTACATGGGGTCTGATTTGCCCTATCACTCGGGTAGATTTACAATGGAAATGCTTTCTGATTGGCAGTCTAAGGATACTTCTGAGCCCCCACAGCTGACTGTCATATTTGAATACACAAAACATTATGGGAGTCTTTCACTGCCAGACTTCTATTTTTTGTAATTTTATTTGTTGCTGTTGTTTTTTGGGTACCTCAAAACTCGAATTACCGGCTAGCCGGATCTGAAAACAGGACCTTTCCTGTCAGCCATTCCTTCATCACTTGCCGTTCATTGGAGAAAGTAAACTCTTTTTGTGCTTAACGGTCTTGTCCACTTACAAGAGGTCTCAAATTCCTTCATTCTGGTATGAGTAGTTTATCCAGTCCTGTTTTTTCTTTGCATTCTGGTGCATTCAATCTTTTCATTTATAGTTGCAAAGGCAAAACTGCAATCACCATAAAACCATTGGACTGGCGACACTACTCAATACTTACTGCAGAATCAGTGCACTTGGAAACATACTGCTCTGCTTGAACCTTTTCAACCAAATGAGACCTGAGCGATTTCCTCAAACCACATCGTTTTTTGAACAGCAATATTCCACTAAGGGCTTCTGTGCCTTCCATGTTGTACATAGTGGTAGGATAGCTTGGAGTGAGTGAGGGAGATTACCCTACCTATCATATGACCTTGATTTCCTCAAACCAGGTTTGTTTACAGAGCATCTGGATTCCTCTAGGAGCATCTTTGCCTCCCATGTTGTGCCTAGCTTCAGGATATCTTTGGGAGGTTTTGTCCATCCCATCATCATACACACACGTATGGCCTTGCTTTCATAGCGGGGTTCATCTGTGTTATGAATAATTATGCATGGAACTTTAATCTTTTCCTGGGACAGATCAGCTTCAGCCAATAGGGATCAGAGGTGTGGCCTATTGGTGGAACCTGCAGATCTTTTTTTGTGTTGATGCTGACTTACCCATTTGACCAACATTTCTGGAAAATATGGGAGTGGTGGTTATAGCAGAGGTCAAAGTTGGTGGGAACTAATGGGTACGGCATTTCCTTACCTTTTGGGGAAACCAGTGATCATTCCCTTACTTTATTTAACCAAGAGCACCATTCCGGGAGGGCAGTGATAGACACCCTTCTTTATGTATTTGGTAACTTCTTCCCTACTGGGGATTTGAACCTGGGTCATGCAGGTAACCCTCCAGTGGCACACCATGCTGAGCTATATTGCAGGTGCTGAGTTGCTGTTGTTCCTTGGTATAGACTGCCTGGGACATAACGCTCATTGTTAAGCAGTCACAAAGCCCCCTTCTCAGCACTGACACGTGCCTTCTACAATGAATCATGGTTTGCTGCAGTCAGAGGGCCTAATTCAAAAAGCCCTTTCCAGTGTACCGTGTTTCTGTGAATCAGGCCCAAAGGGGCGTGGGGCTGTAGCCCTTCCTTGTGTTCCTTTAGAGGTGGAAATAGTGGGCGACTGGCAGGGGGGAGCTGCTAAAGCTGCATGCTGTGGGGGACAATTTGTATTTATTTGTATTTATTTTATTTATAGCGCGCAGCCTTGCCCTCGTGCATCTGGGCGCGTGGTTACAAGAAGGTGGTTACAGTGGTTACAAGAAGGTGGTTACAGGCAGGCAGAGTAAGTTACAACAGTGACGTAGTCTTAGTCATGGTAATACAGAGGCAAAGCATAGCTTAACAATCATAGTGCAGGAAACCAGGAATGAAGCTGAAGCTAACGACCAACTAATGCTTGTTGTTTAAATTCTGCATTTTCTTTCATTATTTTCTCCTCTGTTTTTAATAGTACTGTGTTGGGGTGCAATGTGGAAATGGAGGGTATGTTGTTTGCATTTTGTGGGGTTGAGTATGGGGTGAGTGTGGTGCAGGAGTAGAAGTGGGCAGGACAGCGGAACAAAGCTCCACTACTTTTTTGTACACGTCGACCACTGAGTTTTAGACGGTTCAATATCTAAGCACTAGAAAGGAGGAGCTTAGTGCCTAGAGGCACCTTAGATTGCAGTACCGTGCTATATTAGCCTGTTCGTGCATTACTGGTTTCCTTGTCTAAGAATAAGAGCTATAGTTGCTAGCGTAGTCCTCTCCTGGCTGGTGCAGGAGCCCCTCCATGCTTTTTGTGCATACTCAACTCACACAGGAGACCAACTCATGCAGTATAACCGTCGTCGCTATTCAGTTATCTAGAGAGCTGCCCTGCCTCGGAGCACGAGGACAACCTCCTGCAATCTGCAGGCTGGTCACATCCGAGCACCTTGTATTCTGCATCTGACAATGATTGCTAATGGGCCACTCAACCAGAGTATTTGCTTGTTAACAGGGGGACAGAGCAAGATAAATGCCCGGCAAGCTTGCAGCCTCCTCCATCTTTTCAGATGCAGGGCTGGTGCATATTTATGGCAGGCCCATGACAAAGGAAGAAAGGCGGCCCGGCCTGGCCTCGTGTTTTCTATATGAAACCGCGGGGTTAAAGTGATTAAGGGCGTAATGCAGAACTCGAATGCAATAGGGCAGCAACCTTAAAGCAAGGCTCTGCACGCCTTGTGCTGCTTTACGCATGCGGTCGTGGCCGCGTACATCTGCCAATCCCAGCAGTATGTGAATATGATAGCAGTCACATCTCAGTGGCTAATGGATATTAGGTGGGCCTATTTATATCCACCCACTGAAAATCCGCGGAGGCTTCGCAGCTATTCACCGTAATGGAAATTCAAAGTTATGCAGCGTGTAGAACGGATCCTTTTTATTGAAAAAAATCACTCTCTGGGAAGACGTGACCCCCCCACCACCCCCCTGGCACTGGCAAAACTTGCTGCAAGCTAGCTGTGCGCGGACTTCGATGCTGCACGGAGAAGATTAGCAGTGGTGCACAATATCGTTCCAGCATTTCAGTCCTTTCTAGGGCAGCTTAGTGAGTAGGGCATTAATAACATCTGTCACTCAGGCTCTTGTGCACGGGCTACCAGATCAAAAAGCACCAGAGGTGTCGGTGATGCCTGCATCAAACAAAACATAGGTTGTTAACATTATTTTGGAATATTATGATATACATATTTCCCATGACTTGACTGTGTACAGGCCACACGACTCACGTGCAGCTCTTTTTCAGGGATGTGGCCATTTCCCACAAACACTAAGGGCCTGATGTACAAACATGTTTTCAATGGGACTGTCCCATGTTAAAACAGTTTTGTAAATCGGGCCATAGGTCTCCATAAATGGTAGGCATATAACTTACCCCTTATGAGCACAGATTACAAACAAAAACTCGGAATGTCCCAATTTAGACAGCTTCTTGAATTCGACCTTTCAGCCAAAGGCATGCCCCTCGAGCAGGTGTTCATCATTCCCTGGTATGGGGCCTGTTAGCCTCATGTTGCCAAATTGCTTTGAGAATGATACATCTCAAGGGGTGGATAATTCCAACATCATTAATGGTTCATTTATGTAGAAGCTGGGCCTTCCAGGCAGTCATCCAAAGCCTAAAGTATTGCACTCTGTACATTTCACTGTCATATTCTGTGTCGCAAGTGCGTTTTAAGAGAACACAATGTTTGTATGCTTTTTGAGCACTAACTGGGAATTTGATAATCCTACAATGGTACAATGTTTGCTGTATGGGTGTCTTGTGTGTGGAAAGCTCTCTCCAACTATTTTCTCTTTCTTTCTGTCGCTTAGGTTTTCGCTTTCTCTTCCTTTCGCTAGCTCCCTAAGTCCTCATTGGAGGTGTAAGAGAGTGCATACAAACTGTATTTACGTACGGCTAAGTGCGATGTACTTTATTAAGTTGTATGCCTAGTTGGCCAGCCTAAGTAGGCATCATAGAATTGCCTCTTCATAAAATTCCTTGGGTAGCATCGCTGAAAAGTCACTGTAAAAGTAACAGAAGAACGAAGATCGTATGGAATATCCACCCACATCGCTCAAAGTACTGTAGGGTCCAAATGCACCTTAGCACCATGGGCAGGTGCGCAGCCAATCTGATTAGTCAGATTATCTCCTGATCCAAGCCCACCGTCAGAGCCAGCTCTCTGCTGCTTGCACTGCCCAGCATCGTCTCTTTCTTGCCTTGCTGTTTCCCCTGTCCCCTGTGTGCCCTCCCCGGCCCACACTATACTCTGCTTGTTACACCTCCCCAAATAACCCAGGCCACCATGAACATTTATTTCTGAAATTCGTTACAAGCCTGCTGCTGCCTGTTTTAGACACGTTTATTGCTCTCAGCTCCCCAGTTAGCAAACTCTGGCTGCTAACAGCAATAATCGACTGTTCCATGGGCTATACCGGATGATAATAGCCCGGAGGGCCCTTGTTAAAGGCCCTTGATGTGCTGAGGCCTCTTAACTCGCACAGTAGGCCGTTACCACCCTGTACAGCCCGGGTAATGGGGTGGGTATTGCTAAAGTAAAAATGTGTAATTTCACTCCATGCCTAAATACCGAGGACAGACTTGTAATGTCTCTCTCATGGCAGTCAGTCCCATTTCTGGGTGGTTGTCTGCGGAAACTAATTGGAGGGGGCAATGTTGATTTCATGCCTAGTCAGAATTCAATGCAGTAGCTTGTCAGCTTTAAGGCTGTCATAGCTCAGGTGACTCAAATTGAGGGCATGTCTTCGTCCATAGCCCACTGACTGGGGTCCTGGCTCCAAGCCAGAGGATCCATTCCATGCAAGCTGCATGGCCTTTAATGTCCTTCAGATTTTGAGCAGTTTGTGTAAGGAAGCCAGGCAGCAGATGCTGTTTGTCCTATTTTTGGTTCAGTGCTGCTCCCCTGCCATGATTCAGTGGAGCTTTTTTGTAGATCTGCCTTCTACTGGCGCTTGCCTTGTGCGTACATTATGCTCAGATCGCACCAAATTAACGTGCCCCTTTGGCTGACTGGAATATGGCCGATTTATTTTGGGACTTCTTGATTTATTAATGTTAATGAAAACTGCCATCCACATCTGCAGTAAAGGGAGTGCTTTCCCTAAAGCATTAGGTCCAGCACTCATACCGAAACCCTGGGCAGAACACTGCACTTAACATCCACATTTCTAGACTTGAGACTTAACATTACCCAAACAGAAACTTGCTTATGCAGTGGCTTTTCCTGAATTTCTGGCAAGCTTGATTGAAAAAGTCCCTGGGGCATACAACCACAGAATATAAAAGGAAGGTTAATCGTGTATAAGTTGAAAATAGTCACCATAGAAAAGTTGGATTGCACCACAGTTGGCAGTGTTTACTGCTCACTAATTGTTTAAGCGTACACCATTTAGCTGCCTAAATTCATTAACAACATATTTTTCTCATTCTCACCAAGTAAGCCTGCGGCGTCTCCAGGGAAGGTTTGCTCCCAAAAGCCACTTTGCAATGGCAGCTTTCATTAGTAATTGCAGTGCTCCAAAGCAGGCCTGATTCCGGATTACTGGTGTCTTGAGAACCTTGGCCCTTAAAGCCATGCTCCACGTAGGCCTAGTTTCAGAGGCCAAATGTCATTATTAACTCCGCCCCTAATAGCCATGCCCCAATGTTGACCTGCTCGTTTCTTTTTTTGGAGAGTGGGTAATACGTCTAGAAAAGAAATGGTCTTTGTGGAAGGTGGCCTCACCTATAATGAGAAAGTCCCCACCCTGTTCCGCAGACAGGTGCTTGGTGAGTTGCTGGGAACAAGACAGCACAGGTGCGAGCTGTCTGTAGCCGAGAGACAAGCACGGGTGAAATTGCATGGCCCTACCTCTAAGAGCTGTCGAAGAGGAGATTGTCATAATTGAAGTGGTGCAAAGTAACAAAGCATAAACTGAAAAAACCTGTTTCCATTGTCAGCCCATTAGTATAGTTTTTTGATTTACAAGGCGCTGCTCCAGCCAGCATCCTAAGAACATACCAGCTGGTCCTGCTTAACCCGGCGTGTGCGTGTGTGTAGAGCCCAGTGACCAGAGTTCTTTTTGAAGGATAACTCCCATCTTTTTTTGGTTTTTCCATTTGTTTACAGGAGATTAACCGGTGGGTGTGCGTCTCCTCAGGAAAATGTTATGCTTTTACATTTTCAGCTCTTGCTGGCTGCGACCGCACTGCAGCAGAAACAGGTTTCGGTTACACTGTGCCGATTCCTGGAAAAATATGCAGCCCTTCCTTGCTTGGATGCCCAAATGTATTTTAAAAGTTTCCAACGACACTCCATAAACACTTCTTAAGGAGGGGAATACACCCCCAAACCTGTGCTCTTTGTGTGTTTTGCATCCAGAAAAAGGAATAGGAAACGCCAGCATTTATATAAAAGGGAGTCTGCTTTCATTAAGGGTTCGGAGGTGCTCTGCTGTAGGCAGTGAAACTTAATATTGTAGTGACTTGTATGGTAATTGTTAGATGACAGAGGGAAATGGATTAAGTTTAAGTTTAAGTGCACACAACAGCACATGGACTTTGTCAAGTAGAAGTTAGTTATTTGTGGCTAGGATTGGTGCACCATGCGGCTTTGTCATGTAGAATTATAATTTACAAATACCTAGAGAAACCATTGTTTCCTCTACAATCGGCGTCCTCCTGTATGTGCAGCAAAGAGCTGTGATGACTTTACAAACCGGTCTTGAGGTCCTTTACTCTGTTTCCGCCCTTACATACTTCTATTATAGTCTGTATGCTTCTATGTAGGTTTTAGATTAACACAGTGTCCTAGAGCCGCCTTAATGGCCACATTGGTGTGAGCGCTCATTCATGATGGCTGAGAATGAAGCCAGGGCTTAACATCGAGATAAGATGAAGCATAAGGGAACAGGGCCATGCAGAAGGGCAATTTAAAACAGACACGTCATTGTAGTTTCCATTTTGTGACTCTGGGAACCTTGATAAATACACCCACACTTAAAGCTTGATGCCTTCTAATACATCATTGGCTCAACTTTTTCTGCCCTCAAGAGGTACACATTTTAATGTCTAGTGCCATAGCAAAATGAGAAAATATGTTCTGTTGCCTACCAGTTGTCTATCCCATCCGCAATGTGAGCATATTGCACCTTTCTCTGGTATGTGTTGGCAAAAAAAAGAGACCCATTTTCAGATTAACAGAAGGTCCAGCATTATGAAGTGTCCCGTTTTGAGCTCAAGACATTACTGTAGCTTTTTTTTTAACTGGCGTCGGCTTGGCTGTGTGACCTCACTGGGCCTTTTTATTGTTTTGAGACCCTGGGGAGGGTAAAACATAGAAAATCCTTTAGTTCCGCTTTTGAACTACACTCCTCCGTTTAGGCCGAGCTGCATCTATGTTGCTGATTAGTTTCAGGAGCCCCTCACATTGTGTTATGTGAGGGGCTCCTGAGACTACTTTTATTTAGGCACTGCCATACTAGAGACGCATGTGTGGGCGAATTGTATGATCAGTCCACTTTCTATGGGCACTCTCTACTTGATCTCCGGGAATTGTTTTGCCCTGGCGCCATCTCGATGTGGTACAAAGACCTTCCTCTTATCTTGGATGCTACTTTCATAGCCATTCTTTTCAACCCTTGCTCTTAGTGCCTTCTTCAGTTTTCCACTGCCTGACCATGTCCCATTTGATTCCAAAATATGGTTTCTCTGTTTGGGCTGATTCTGGCGTTTTGTTGTTGGTAAACATCGTTCCCCTTTGCAGACTACAGTAAAGATGAATTCCAAACGAGGTAAAGTAGCTTCATAGCCCACTACATCTACATGAGCTTAAAAGATCCACTGTTGATCAACAATCAAACATGCCAGTGCTTTGAAAAAAGATTGGTGTAACTTGGGATAGCAATATAGAGTACCGCGGGGAGTGATGCTATGGGTCAAGATGTAAGGCTCTTCCAGGGCAGCATGCATCATTTATCAAGGGGTGACTCAAGGGAGCAACTCATTACAGGGCACCTACTTCCACATCACAATGCCCTTCATTCAGGACGTCCATAAATACCGGGCCTGTGCTGCCGGCTCCCAATCTCTGCACCGACCCTGCTCTCATTATCTTTGGAAGCGCACTTGATCAGGAATGCGTGCGATGCTGAATGTCTGTGTGAGATGATGAGCGAAGGGGGGGCGGGGGGGGGGCAGGAGCTGTTGAAAGGCTACACTCGCAGCCATTTTAGTTTACGTAAGCTGTGAGCACATTTTGCAAACCATAGAACTTGTATTTGCCTTTCGATGGCCACACTGCGTCTTCAATTGCAGAGGTTAAACAAATCCATGGAAAAAAGGAGAATACAAATAGGTTTTGATTTCCCAAAGCTGCCATCGATGTAGAAACTTGAGCTGTTGTGTTCTTTTCTAGTGTGACGCCTTGAAATCTGAATTAATTGAGGACCCAGCAGACTTCATTTCAGAAAAGAAATATTTTTCCTTCGTGCACAGTGTATTAAAAAAAAGTAATCAAAACCCTGGGAGTTTATCTGGATTCTAGCCTATCCATGGACAGACAAATCAATGCAATTGCCTCTGCAGCGGCATATCATGCCAAACTTATCAATGCAGTCAGACCATTTCTCTCCAAAGAGAACTGCACTAACATAGCCAGAGCCATCACCGGCTCTAGGCTAGACTACTGTAACGTACTCTTTCTAGGAACCTCTAAAAAAAACCTAGAGAGACTACAAGTAATACAGAACAATGCGCTCCGGGCAGCCCAAGGTATTGCAAAAAGAGAACACATCTCTGAGGCCAGAAAACTAGCCCACTGGCTCCCAATAAAAGAAAGGATATTATTCAAAGCCCTGACATTGACCCACAAGTGCATCCACCTCACTGCGCCTGCATACCTCTCACAAAGGATACACCCTGTCTCCTCCACCAGGCCAACCAGATCACCCTACACCAACATGCTCTCAGTGCCTCTAGTAAAAAAAGTAAAAGCGGGCGGATCCAGCTTCCCTTACCTTGCGCCCTCGCACTGGAATGCCCTACCACACACTATCCGTGGAGAGGCCTCCCTCACCACCTTCCGCAAAACGCTGAAGACTACCCTGTTCACTTAAGGCTAGACATACTAGCACGATTACCCCATGTATATTGTATCATATGATCAAAAGCAATACTTGTAACAACATTACGTCATCCTGCAACATTTACAATGTGTCAACATCCGCTATCTTACCTGTACCATGTAACTAAGTTCATTGCAAGTAACAGCGCCTCAATGCCCCTGGGCTGCTTGTGCGCTATATAAATGTAAATAAATAAATAAATCTTGCAAGGCCGTGTTCTGAGGCCATGTCTGCATTTTGTTTGTCTTTGCTAACTCAAACTTGATTTAGCAATTAATAATTATACCTGGTGGTCTCCGCCAGCTACAGAACAGGAGGCTCCCGAGGTCTGTTGTCAGCATTTAAAATGTTAATGAGACTGTAGTCTTGGTGCTGGGGTGCTGTTTAAGGTCCACATAGTTTGAGATATGTTGATGTGTGAAGCTCTTGATTCATCTTCTCACAATCCTTATCCATTGAGGTACATCTTTGCAGAATGAATGAATGCTACACGCCTGTTTTTAGTAGACACGTGACAACTCACCACTTGAAGCTTTTCCACTCCCCTAGTCTTTGAGGGCATAGCTCTGCTTTTTTCGTGTAATGTATTGCAGTGTTACAATGCAGCAAAGAAGAGATAGAAGTGCATCAATAAAGCATTCGAATGCACAGGCCAGGTTTGGAATGCACAGGCACGTGGCTGGTATGCACAGGGAGTGCTGGAATGCCCAGGGCGTGATTGACTATTACTAGGGTGGGATTGGAATGCAGAGACATGGGATAAGAATACACAGGGTTCTAAGCATAGGCATTTGGTTGAAATGCACAGTTAGAACGCGCAGCTTTGCGGTTAGAATATGTAGTTGAGGGGTTAAATGCTTCGCCATGTGGTTATAATGAATCGCTGGTGGGGGTGGAATGTGCAGACACACGGACTAAATTCACAGATGTAGGGGTAGAATGCACATATTCTGCCCCACATATTTTTGGAACAAAATAAAGTTACTGCCATGAAAAGGCAATTTTCCTGGGCGTCTTGTATGGGTTCTCCATTGCATGGTTGTGTCTTAACTGCCCACGCTAGAGTTAAATTCTCTTCTTGGCAGGCCTACTCACCTTTACTTGATTGTCTATTGTGCTCATTTTATCATTACAAATGGGCCCTCTAGGAATGCCTGGAATCGGAAACAAAAGCCACAATGGGGATAAAAACACAGTAGTCTCCCCAATACCCGGTTCTCAATTCTGCCACAAAATCCCTACTCCAAGTGACATTATTTTTTCTAGATAAATCTAACTCGTGTGTAAACCATTTTATTTCTCGATGGCCTTGAATGAAAGAGTGCCCTTCCTGATTGATGGGCTTGGAGGAAATGTGAATAGACACTTTAGATATTCTTTGTCAAACTTGCTTGTGGATCAGCTTCAGCGGCAAGGGTATGAACTAGGGAACAAAAGAGCCCAATCAATAGTTTGCTCAGTGTTGACGGTGATTTATGCACTGGAGTAGGATGCCAAGTGTTTGCTCAGCACTGACGTAGTCGTGCACAACCTTTCATAGTGGGCAGAGCTGGGTAACATTAAGGGGAATCCTGGGAACGAGAACCACGAACCCTATTACATGGGCAAAGTAAAACAGAGTGATTCCCTCTTCCCACAGTTCCCATAATGTCAAAATGGGGGGTTCCCAGGTCAATGAGGTACACTTCTGCATCACAATCCAGTCACTCAAGTAAATTCTTGCAGTGTACCCACTTCTTTCTGCAGTGCCCCTTGCGATGCCTCAGTAAATGACATTTAGACACATCCCTTTTTATTCGGCTCTTCCCATTTGCAATTATCAGCACACCATAGTGGGAATTGGAACTCATTTGGGCAAACACTGTCATTCTGTGACTGCAAGGCTGCCGTCAATCATATGAAAACATGTCGGAAAAGTCCAAACATTACTGAAGTAGAAGGTGTTATGTTTTTCAGCTAGGAATATATGTACGTATGTGCTAATTTGGTTTGGACTGAAGCCATGTGTGCATTTTACATTGCAAACTATACACATGTGCATGCGTGCAAGCAGGTGAGCTGGGGAGACTTAATTATCTAGTGATCAAAAAATACCTCTAAGCCGAGCTGTACCTGTAACTTTTTTTCAGCTGCGCACGCAGTGAATGCAGCTTTTTTTGGGCCGCAGAACGATGGTGTGTATGTGTGCGCATATGTGCACAGGTGTGTGTAAGACATACATATTCTGAACATTGTCGGTCAGGTCACTATTACTTGTGTTTCGTCTCCCTTTAAGTTTCATTTTGTGATTGCTCATGTCCCTCCGGTGTACGTGCTCAAAGATTGAGATACAAGTGATAAGATACCTACCATGTATGGGAGCATGATTGTTTTCTGGAGCTAGCAGTGGGTGGACTAGTAGTGGTTTGAAGTACGCAGTGGGGGGTTGTGGACTTAGTATTGCTGCATCTGAATAATTTAGCAGGAAGTAAATTGGGCAGGGAGAAAACAATTGATACACATTCTTTAGTTACCTTGGTACTTCTAGTTGAATTATTCAATGAATATCAACCTTCATGGTGATCCAAAATGATCCAAAGCCTAACAAGCTTTCTTCAGCTGGCTAGAAATGTGTTTCAGTGTGTTTTGCCAGCCTGGGGCTAATCTTCGCTGCAGGGTTGGACTTTGTTTGCTACTTGTTCATGTATTGATGTACTCTTGTTTCCTCGCCTAAGTATTTCTGCATGGTGTAATCCGTTAGTGGGTCATGCCCATCATGGTGCCCCTCTTTCTTGGTATTTCAGATTCCTCCCTGGACGTGGACTAATGCTGACTCCACAGATTGGTGACAAAGTAGACATTATTTGCCCAAGGATGGACTCAAAAACTATTGGCCAGTATGAGTACTATAAGGTGTACCTGGTGGACAGAGAACAAGCTGATACTTGCACAATCAAGGAGGGCAACACCCCACTTCTGAACTGTGCGAAGCCAGACCAGGATGTGAAGTTCACCATCAAATTTCAAGAGTTCAGTCCTAATCTCTGGGGCCTGGAATTCCAGAGGAACAGGGATTACTACATTATATGTAAGTATCACCAATTTTCACTTGGCTTAAGCATATTTTCGGTAAAAAAATAAATGTTTCCTGGTTCCTAAAGCATGCCTTCCACCTCAAACTATGACGTTTTGTGCCCTACCTCCGCATCAATGTTGGCTCGATCAGCATGGATTTGCAACAGGAGAGATCCCATTATCGATTATGTGCAGCGTGCTGCTTGTGTGCCATCTGGCTACTGAACTGCTTGTTCCATTTACATAAGATACAGAGGGTGGATACACGCTTTTAGCTACAATGCCCATTGACTGCAGAGCTTACTTCTCATGTCCGTGGCCTTGTTTATGACGTGTCCACAGCTCTTTGCATATGGCAGAGAATTGTGCTTTTATTCATCATAGTTAATGGTCAGATAAACTCATTAACCTGTTGCAGGTATGATGTAAGACAAGTCACAGCTGTTCCTATGAATGGAATATGCAAGGGAAACCCTAAATCGTTGCCTCTGATGTCAGAGGGAGCCCCGAGATGGCACATTAATAAAGGTCTTTCTGTTAATGAGTCACAGCTCGAGAGAAAGCACAGCACCTGGTTAACACTGGCTTTGGGAATGACACCAGAGAAGCTCTTCTGTGTGGCTTCATGCAGCTTCATCATCTCTTCTTCGTTGCAAAGGGAATCGAGTGAGCGAGGCATTACAGTTTCTTGAAATATGGGACTCTGCAGGTGAAATAGCGCAGGAACCTAAAATAATTTTGCAGTTATGCCAGTTTAGGACAGATAGTAATTTTTAAGCAGACACATCAGTACACCCAGGCATTTTTAGGTGGGTCATCAGAAAAGACTCTAATGGACATGTCCACTCACCCCCTCGAAGGGAAAGTTCCTTTTCAACGCTCTAGTTAAGGAAAGAAAAGAGACAAATACACCATTAAGAAGATCAGGGGTGTCATTTTGTATCCTTAATGTACAGGAATATTTGGTGATAACAGTGTGTCAGCTTGGCATCTGAAGTAGTCGGGCCCATTTGGTCACCACCATCAAATGCACATAGCCAAAGGGTGAGCACTTACTGGTTTACCCCAAAGCAAATAAGCTTTAGCAGCACACACGATTATTTGATTTCCTATAAGAACACTCTAAAAACCCAGTGGGTCTGGATTCAATTGCCACTTCTGAAGAATGACACCCTTCTCAGCATGTATTGTACAGGCCCATTGCAAAAGCTTCACAATCATATATCTAGGAGACATGTGCAGCGCTGGCCCCACAGGAGAGAATAACTTGAAGCACAGCCGGGCTCACTGATCACCTCTCAACCCCGAAGAGCAATATCCCGACAACGTTTTAGGATATCCAGATTGAACAGGTATGAGAAAAAAAAAATACCACTAACGAATTTCTGTGGCAGCCGAGACCAGAAATCCAAGTTCACACTTAGGCTTTGTGTTCTAGGTAACGAAGTGCCTGCCGATTAACCACTCATTCAGAAGTGTTGAGAAGCACGCCCCCAAAAGCTCTGCATTATCAGGGGATTTAGTGTGGCATATAGGGGCAAGCAGCCATCGGGTCGGTCTAATTTAAAAGTCTTGTAACAAATAGAGACTTGCATTTTAATTTTTTTTTTCATACAAGGAAGTAAACCATGAGGCCTATTTGCAAAGAAGTTGAAATGTGTAACTATAACTTTGTCTGCATGAACCTCTGAAGAGGGCTATAAAGTTCACAAAAGAAGCTGCACAGAGAACCGCTGTAGTCCGTTACTACGGATAACTTCTTTTGTGACTTGCAAAGCCCTCCCCAGGAGTAGGTCATGGGCATGTCAGAGTTACTCGGTTTAATTTTGTGAATTGGACATTGCGTACTTAGCAGGCATTTATTTTATAAATCACACATTCCCTTAATTACTTTTTCTTCATTAATGCGATTTCTGCCCTGGACTGGTGGCCCTTTGCTGTTGCTGAAGCATGCACTAGCGAGCCATATCAGGAAGCCTGACACAAATTGGGGGGAGAAAGTGGATTTTTGCAGTGCTCCCCTCATTCGCATCAAATCACATGCATGTTAATGGGGGCCTATTGAGCGTTCCTGGGGGGGGGGGGGTAACTTATCATTCTTTCCCAATCTTGCTTGGTCTTTAGAAATCTTCCATTCCTCTTTTTCATAGTAATGCAATCCCATATACCGGGCTGGCTAGGTGACTTCCTAGGTTAGAATCCTCCCAGTCCCTTTTTATCTTTTCAGTGTGGCTTGTCAATTATACATATCACATTTCCTTAGTTTCTATCAAACAGCTTTTAGCGTATTCGCATGAAATGGGCGACATTCATCAAAGACTTACATGAGCAATCTCTGGTGCTTCTGGGCTTTTTGCCGTTAACTTCCTGCAATGGCTTCAGAGTAGTCTGTGAGATCACTGTAGATCCCTGAAGCTCTCTTGGGGACATCAGAACATATCCACCCATTTTAACCTTGAGTGGCATACTGTAATATGCACGGGCTCGTGCATAGGCACACTGGTGGAATGTTGATGCGTGTTCGGCAATCAACATTCCACAGTGGCGGTTGGTGCTGAGGGAGCCGAGGAGGAGGCTGTGGGGTCTCACAATAAACATACATGATTTCACATACCTTAGTGTTGGTAGTTGTTTATAACATTAGCGACGAGGATTGTGTGAGACCCCGTCCCACGTGTGCACGGAGCAGCTGTCTGGGCTTCGAGCTCACCTTCGGTGTTGGCGATTGGGAGGTGAAGCGGAGGAGCAGTCCGGGTGCCCAGTCGGGGACTGCTGCGGGCCAGTCCGCGCCGGCTCGCCGTGAGCAGGGAGGAGTTGTCCGGGTGCCCAGTCGGGGTAGCGGAGGAGCAGTCCGGGTGCCGAGTCGGGGTACTGCCGCGGGCCAGTCTGCATCGGCTCGCCGTGAGCAGGGAGGAGCTGTCCGGGTGCCCAGTCGGGGTAGCGGAGGAGCTGTCCTGGTGCCCAGTCGAGGTACCGCGCAGGCCAGTTTGTTGCCGGCTCGCGGTGGGCAGCTGAAGACCCAGGGAGTTCGCGGGTCGGCAGCTCAGATTCCGGTCACCGGTGGCAGCGATAGGGGCTGGAGGGCTCCATTCTTCAAGGAGGCTTCGGCTGCTCGGATCCAGTTGGGGCTGGCAGGAAGAGTGGCCGTTGGGCTGCACGGAGGCCGGCACACGACAGCATCTGCGCAAATAGCAGAGTGCCGGCAGCTGGCCCCGCCCCCGGCAGCGTCTGTATCCAACGCTGTTCTCCGGGGACTGTAGTGTCTCCGGGAAGGAGGGGGGCTGAGGTGGCGCTTGGCAATAACCTGGCCGGCCGCTGGCCCCGCCCCGATAGCATCCTTATCCAAGGCTGTCTCCGTGGACTGGGACGCCTTAGGGAAGGAGGAGGGGCTGCGGTGGCGCTGACAGCTGCCAATTTGGAGAGAAGGCAGGAGCATAACTCAATCCAGGCAAGTGGAAAGGGCCGCAAATTATTCCTAAAGGCGGTTGGCGGTAGGTGGGCGTACAAACTGCTTGGAGTGCCGCCAACAGGAGGTTACTGGATTTGCTTGTGCTGGGTTGGCTGCCAAGGAGTTTTTGGTATCAGCAGTTGAGACTCACCCAGTGCCAGAACTTGGCTGTACTGCAATTACGTGTGGGTGCACATGCTCAAGGCAGCAGTTGAGACTCACCTAGTGCCAGAACCTGGCTGTACTGCATTTACGTGTGGGTGCACGTGCCCAAGGCAACAGTGGGAGATATATGTCTGCTTTTGCATTGGTTGGTGTGTTGTGATCCACCAGTGACAAATACTGTGGGTTACTGTATGTATTTTGGGGGCAGGTGCACAAAGTGACAGTGAGGTAATTGTCTGCCGCTAGGGAATTAAGAGCTTTTAGCATTGCACAAAGGTGGGCAAGTTATTATTGGGGACATAAGGAATAGGCGAGTACATTCAACTATGTTGCATACAGCTGCTAGGCCTCCACCTGCCTTTCTGCCGAATCCTGGAGAGCCGGTTGCTCCTTGGGAGCAGTGGGTAGATGCTTTTTAAGGTATATTTGAGGGCTGCAGGTGGGGCAAAGTTCAATGATGATGAAAAGGAGGCTGCTTTACTGAATTGCATTGGTACTGAGGGGTTGAGGGTTTTTCGTCATTTGCCTGGAGAGAATGTGATGGTTCAGGGGGGAGGTGAAGGGGAAATGGTGGTAAGTGCCTATGAGACTGCTTTAAAAAAATTGCAAATACGTTTTGGTAAGAGTTAATGTGGTTTTAGAGCGATATAAGTTTTTCTCTAGGGCACAAGGTTCCATGGAAAGCATAGATTCATATGTTACAGCCTTACGTGCACTCATGGCTACGTGCGGGTTCCCGGGGAATGGAGAGGAACATATAAGGGATCAGATCATGATGAAGACGTCCAATCAAAAAATTAGAGAGAGATTGTGGATTGAGAACAATCCTTCTCTTGATAAGGTTTTGGAGATTGCCAGAGCAATTGAAGCCTCAAAGGCGAGTGTACAAGTGGTTACTGAAAGGGACGGGAATAGGGAGATGGTACATGATGTGGTTCCAAGGAGCAAAAAAGCTGGGGATAAAGTGGTGGCACAAGGCAATAGAGCATCTAAGGGCAAGGAAGGATGCAAAAATTGTGGCTGATCGAGTCACAATGCTGATTCTAAATCCTGTCCTGCTAACAATGTTGAATGCAGGAAGTGTAAACGTGTGGGCCATTTTGCACGCATGTGTAAGGGGCAGGTGGTTGCTAGTGTAACTACAGAGGACGCTACCATGGGGCTAGAAGGGGCATCGGGCGATGGCTCTAATCAGAGTGTCATTTTACATGTTGAGGGATGTGGGCGGAAGGGTCCATGGGTGTCGGTATTGGTGGACCAGCATCCTGTGGATATGCTGGTGGATCTGGGGTCACCTTATACTCTGGTGTCTCCGGAAGTCTATCATGAAGTGCTGGGTAAAGAGATGTCTACTTTGTTGCCCCGGGACATCAGACCATATGCTTATGGGCAGCATTCCATTGACCTGCTTGGTTATAATTGGTCGAATTTCTCTTTCAAGGAGAGGCAAACTGTGGGTAAATTGTATGTGGCTTCAAAGGGCACAAGTGTATTGGGTTGGGATGAGCAGGCTGCACTAAAAATACAAATCCATCCAGGTGAAAAGGAACCAGTTTTAAGTGTCATGGAGGGAGGGGAAGAGAATGACATAACGGTTACTTCCACAGTGCTCATGAGTGAGTTTCCTGAGGTATTTTCAGACACCCTTGGCAAGCTTAAGGGTTTTACACATCGCATTGTGTTGAAGAAGGGTGCGATTCCGAGAGTGCATAAAGTGAGGGGAGTGCCAGTTGCAGCCAGGGAGGCATTCAAAGCGGAATTGACTAAGTTGCAGTCAGCAGGAATAATTGAGCCTATTGAGTGTTCAGAGTGGTTGTTTCCGGTGGTTTTAGTTAAGAAGAGTGATGGCAGCATCAGAATGTGTGTAGACCTCTGGGAACTAAATTCCAGCATATGGGTGGATCGGCATCCTTTGCCAAATATTAATGAGTTGTTGTTGACGCTGGGGGAAGCTAAATACTTTTCAACTTTTGATTTGTCGACCGCGTATCATCAAATTGACCTGCATGTGGATTCCAGACCCCTTATGTCATTTGTGACTCCGTTTGGGGCTTTCAGGTTTTGTCGCATGCCTTTTGGCCTGGCTTCGGCTGTGTTTCAGCGGTTGATGCAGCAGTTGTTTGGTGGTGTGGAGGGTGTCAGCTATTTTCAAGATGACATTTTGGTTTGGGGCAGCAGCAAGGAGCAACATGATGTCAGGGTAAGGAAGGTCATGCAGATTCTTAAAGCGAGAGGATTGACGGTAAAGTTGACCAAGTGTCAGGTGGGTGGGCAGGAGGTCACATATTTGGGACATACATTGAGTTCACGAGGTGTGAGCCCAAAAAAGGAGTTAGTACAAGTGTTGAGGGATACGCCAGCTCCGGGCAATAAGGATCAGCTAAGGGCTTTTCTGGGTCTTGCGGAGTACTATGTTAAATTTGTTTCAAATTATGCTGAAAAAACGGTGGCCATGAGAGCTCTCATGAGGAAATGTGTAAGGTTTGTATGGTCTGCGGAGTGGGCGGCAGAATTTGAGTTGGTTAAGAAGGAAGTAGAGAATGCTCCTTCATTGAAGTCATTTGACCTAAAAAATAAAACTGCTTTGACTGTGGATGCAAGTGAGGTGGGTCTGGGGGCAGTGCTAGAGCAATTGATAAATGGTGAATGGGTACCAGTGGCTTTTGCTTCGAGGACCTTGAGAGAGGTGGAAACAAGGTACTCCGTAATTGAGAAAGAGACTTTGGCAGTTTTATGGGCTTCAAAACACTTCAGGACATTTTTGTGGGGCATACCTTATATTGTCAGAACGGACCATAAACCGTTAGTGCAGGTATTTTCTACCAAGGGGGTCATGGCAGTGTCCCCGAGGATTGCCAAGTGGTCAGTACAGTTGCAGGATTACAATTTTTCCTTGCAGTATTTTCCAGGAAGGTTGAATGTTGTTGCGGACTGTTTGTCCCGCTTGCCAGTGGGACAGGGTGATAGTGAGGCAGGAATAGTACAAGAGGATGATTCACAGGAGTGTCAGGTTGCTTTGGTGACCTCAGCTGTGGAGAAGTTGGTGTGGGATCGGGAGTCTGAGACGGATCTTGAGTTGAGGTGGATTAGGGAAAGTCTGCTTAAGGGGTGGCACACTGTTAAGGACAGGTTAGAAGGGAAAGCTTATGTTCAGGTTATTGATGAATTAGCCGAGGGTCCCTGGGGTGTGTCTAGGGGTTGTAGGTTGATACCTTCTGTAAGTTTGAGGGGAAGAATAGTGGAATTGGCACATGTTGGTCATTTGGGCCGATCTTTAACCAAAAGGAGACTGAGAGAGGAGTACTGGTGGCCGTCTATGGACAAGGATGTTGAGCAAGTAGTGAAAGATTGTATGGCATGTTCTGTCAGTGATAAGAGCAAGAAACTGCATCCACAACCTATACATCCTGTAGAGGTTCCAGAGCAGGTATGGTCGAAATTGGCTTTGGATATCATGGGTCCATTTGACTGTTTAGAGCCTGAGTCCAGATATATGTTGGTATTGGTGGACTATACGTCCAGGTGGATTGAGGTGGCGGCATGTTCTAGTGTTACAACCAATTCTGTTATTGATTTTTTGAGGAAAGTATTTGATCGTGAAGGATTACCTGCAACTTTAGTTACTGACAATGGGGTGCAGTTCACCTCTAGAGTAATGAGAGAATTTTTGGAGCAGCATGCCATTTCTCATTGTAGGACAGCTTTATATAATCCTTCTGTGAATGGATTAGTTGAGAGAGCAAATGGTACCATTAAGTCAGCCAATGGTTTGGATTGGCAGGAAGTGTTGACACAATATCTGGCTGCATATCGGAGAACACCTGCTATGCTTACGGGCAGATCTCCATTTGAACTCATGAGGGGTAGGAAGGCAGGTACAACATTGAGAACTTTGGCCATGGGGGGTGGTGGGCCATGTAATATGGACTTGCGAGCTATTCATCGCAGTGTTTTGGAGAGCCAGCAGAGCACAATGTCTTCACAAAAGGCTACGAAGGAGTTGAATGTTAAGCCTGGGGATGAAGTTTACATAAAGAATCCTAGGATGGTTCACAAGGCTACGAAGGAGTTGAATGTTAAGCCTGGGGATGAAGTTTACATAAAGAATCCTAGGATGGTTACAGCTCTTTCATGCCCTCAAGGAGAGTTATCAAGGTGGGAAAGGGGCATGTGCACTTGGAGGATGGCTCTGTTTGGAGTAAGAGAAGGGTGGTGGTGAATGGCTGCAAAAGTATGGATAGGCCAGGTGTGGGATCTAATTTGGAATCGCAAGAAACAGTACTGGATTATGATCCTGTGGATTCACAAAGAATAAGGATTGAACAGGAAGAGATTGTTCCAATTCCAATTCCTGTTGGTCCAGAGGTAGATGTGGAATGTCAGAATGCTATGGAGCAGCAACATGATGAAAGACAACACAGGGGTCGTGTGGGTAGGAGTTGTGGTCCTCCCATAAGATTTAGAGATTACATTTGTTAAAAGTACAAGTACATTTAATTGCACCCATCTTATTTTGTCTGTATCTAGATGGAAGTTGTATTGATGACAAGTCATGTAATATTTTGTTAATTGTTCCATTGTTCAAATTGGTATTAACATTTTTATCCAAGGGAAGAGGATATGTTGTAATATGCACGGGCTCGTGCATAGGCACACTGGTGGAATGTTGATGAGTGTTCGGCAATCAACATTCCACAGTGGCGGTTGGTGCTGAGGGAGCCGAGGAGGAGGCTGTGGGGTCTCACAATAAACATACATGATTTCACATACCTTAGTGTTGGTAGTTGTTTATAACACATACCCACATTATCCTATAAAATGTAACGGACTACTTTTAGAAAGGTACTTTGACCATTCCGTTTTAGCTGTACTTTCGATATTCATTTGCTGGTACTTTCATATGGGACCTGCTGCTCTGTTATTTCAGCATAACATTTGTATGCGATGTGCACAGGCATTTGCTGCACTCCTTTTACCCTCTCGGCAGGATAGCTCAGGGGCAATGTGCTCGCCTTGGAAGCAAGAGGACACGAAGTAGCGCAGGTTCGATCCCCGGGTCCGCGTGTATTAAGTGCGTTATAAATAAACGATCATATAATATCATGAGCCTCTTGGTTCTTAAAGAGGGAATTATTCTGTTTGGAACAATGCTACTTCCAAGGAGGCAAGCACTTTCCCTCTGCCGGGCCAGACCTGACTGCCTTTTTTGAAGCGTCCCTACTCATGTTTTGCTTTCGTTTTTTCAGTCGCAAGTACACAAGGCAAGTTTGGAACTGTTGCAGCCTCTGATAAGTTTGTGCTAACGCCCTCCAGCCTGTAGGTGCAGACCTCATTAGCTCAGCTTACTCTTAGATGGTAATTGCCTTTGACGGTAATAAACTGAAATATGTAGCTTTCCCTAAATGGTTTTTATTAACGTCTTCATGTGACCCATTTAATGAACTGGCCGCAAGCCCTAACCCAGCCAAACATTATCTAATCCCTCATTGATCTAAACGGTTGTACAAAATATGTCTACTTTCATTCTTAAAGAGGCTTTAGCTCGTGAGATTCAAGCAGGCCCGACTATCCGTCTCACCATTCTAATGCTCAAGTTGCTGTTATATGCTTAGCTTGGATAGTTCTTTGTAAGAAAATATCAGTAAAACTGACATGATCAGCTGCTCACCCCCAGTTCTCTGTCCCCAACCTCAGTGTAGGTGAGGTTAGAAAGTTATTAAAGGTTTGTGCAACTGTGATGCTCCTAAAGATATTAGTAGCCTTTGTGGCTACGAATCTGGCATTAGCAAGGAGTATTGAAAAAGAGATTGCTGTCACCATATTTTGTCAATGGGAGCCATTTCATAGCAGGGCCTGACTGCTGCCATTTTGAGATACTGTGGCCATTTTTCTCTGGAAAGTGTAACGAGCGACTTAAATGAACAGAACACTTAATGTTTACAATTTTGAGCTGTCTTGTGTCCATGGGTTATGCACTTTAATTCACACTGAAATGAATATAAATGAAATTCAGCTTATAAACTTAATGAGCTGCACTAGGGGCAAGCCACGGGCCTGCCTAGCTTCAAGTTTCGTGCACAGAGATTTAATTCTGCAGGTTCTAAAGGAGACGCAATCCACTGGGATTGTTATCCTGGATCCCACACATTGAAAGGTGCTTTTCCCTCTAATCATACCTGTGACTTTTATTCATTAACCCTAGTCACGGTAGTGCTGTCAGTTTCTCACTTAAAGGTAGCCTGATTTCCGACCAGATGGCTAACAGTACCTCATAAGTATCCTCGTATCATCGTGCTTAACAACACACACTTTTCACCAAAATGCATTAAAATAAGAAACTAGCCTGTCCTCAACTATAGAATGGGCCCGGGCTCTTCTTCATAGTTAAAGTAGATTCTCCATTTTAAAAACATTTTGAAAATATAGTTATGTCGCACCAAAGCCTGCAGGCATAGAGGTGCACATAAACACAAATATACAAACAAATAAATCACATAACATACAACACAGGAGGCCACTTCAAAACAAATAATATCAAGAACCAGAAATATCAATTCTACTATTCAGTCCTATCACATCATCAGAGACCAATCTTGATCTTGTAATTCAGAGAACAATTCCAACGACTCAATAAGGCAGTAAGGTTGCTAAATCCACATCCCACAATAAGGCAGTCACCGTTTTTGCATATAGCCAATGGAAAACCTTGTTTTGTAAGGACTGTCTGGATTCTCACAGCTCAGTCTTATTTACATTGGTTAAAATGAAGTTTCTTTGGTCCATAATGCAACTTCTCAGTCAGACTAGGGTCCAAAATCTCAGGCATACTCTGATTCCTAGCATAGCAATCCGTCTTTGTTGGAGTAACCGTAGGCTTACCAATGAAATTCCCCACACTCCCATCTCTTATGGGATAGAGATTTTCCAACACCCAAAGAGTTTGGCACAATTCTAGGGCAGCATCCTTGACAATCACCAGATCGATATCTTCCCTACAACCCCCGACAGATGAACCAAAGTCAACTCTACTTGTTTGACACGCTATACTTGTCATAGGAGGACAAATCTGACCAACACCAGTTTGACACTTTTGATCCAAACTAGTAGATGATGTTTGTAGCATAATAATGCCAAATAATTTGATCCAACGTCCAAAATCGTTACTATTGTAACATTGATTATGGTCAGTAATGATTTTCTCCTTAATGAATTGCCACTTCTCTTTATAGCTTCCGACACTGGCCAACTTATTTCCCATCTGAGGAGTCAGCTTCACAAATGGCAGTTTCCAAACTCTTAATAGATGAAGGATTATATTTCTGTCAACAAGTCTACAGATTTTTCTTGATCAAGTTGACATCATCCTTTTGGCACAGTGCTACATCCTTAGCTGGTTTATGGCTAATATCCATGTCAATGTTAATAAATTCAATGATATCTTTCTGAAAGTGCTGCCTTCTCATAGAGCTCTTTGCAGGTACTAGGGACAGTCAACTCAGGGTTGCGCTTGGTGGCATACTCCCACTCCGCTTGGTTGCACTAGGGGTCACACACACTCATTCCCACTTATAATACTGGAATCCTCAGAGAGACAAATCCCCAGACCCTAAATTAGGAGAGGATTGTAAGATTTGCGTAAATGTTCTTATCTCGGTGAACTTACTTTGTACAGAAAGCTCCATTAACCAACCAGAAGTCTGCCTTACAGCGCATGCTATACTGCCAAACATTATAGACATAATAGGCAGAGAAGGAGCGAAACACACCCTGCAATACTGCAGCTCCAATGGTCTGCACGGCAACACGTGCAGAAAGAAAGGGAAGCACGGACCGCATCTCCAAAACGCAGCAACTCGTAAGCCGCTACAGAGGAAACGCCGGCAGAAAGCTGAACAACCCAGCCGTTCCAGTGGCATGTCGGCTGTCACCCCTGACAGCCTCTATGGCTGTGCTAGAGGAAAGGACCTTACAACTGGCTGCTCAAGGCGTCGAGCTGCACCAGAACTCCCGGCCGCTTCCGACATCCGTGCTAGAAGTGTCTCTGGTTTAGTTTTATTTCAGTTTCGAGGGAACCAAACAAGATATTGCTAGCAGCGCTTGTAGAGCCTCCGTTTTCAGTGACAAATGGCAGTGACATAGCTCCTATTAGTATATATTAGTCTTTGACTGTGGCTCAGAAGACTACAAGTTATTCAGTGGCCATTATAGCTTCTTTACTTGAGTGAAATGTGGACTTGGCACAGTTTTTCCAAATAGAACTATTGTCTAGTTTCATATCCTACAGACATTTGAAATAAAAAGAAAGTGGGCAACTCAACTATTTCAATGAAAAATACAGACTGCTACTGGAACCTCTTAGAATCATAATCCGATTTATATGTGCCCAGGCTTTATCGATGTAATTGCTGGTTACTAAGTTTTACATTTTCATCTCCCTTTCCAGAAACTAACATCTTTTAGCCATGAAATGCTATGTCCCAATGAGGAAAGGCGGTTCAGATCCTTCCTGCTGGCCGTGTTTTCCCAAAGTTTGCACTGCACATCATATTATCGCATTCAGTGCTCCCGTTTATGTTCATACTCTCTAAAATATTTTGGGTCAATAAACTCAGACCATCTAGCCAAGCAAGCATTTACTGTCCTGTGATTTAGTTATTGCCGACACCCTCTAACTAATTGAATTAATAAAGCCTGGCCGTGATGAAAAACACACCATCGGCCCGTTACATAATATATTTTTGGGTTGGTATGCTGGTGGGAGAGAGGAAGTATGTAAAGCTAACTTCGCCATAGAGGCAAACTGTAGAGGGTCCAATATGGTCTGCACACTTGCAGTTGGCTGCCATGAGGACCCGTTGTTGCACCCCTTTGTCCCCATCAGTTTGAGCAGTGCCTAAAATAAGGCGAGCCAAATTATATTCCTAATCCTGATGGTGCAGGCTCTTTGGGCTGGTTTTGTAATCCAGCAACGCTACATTCATTGCTGCTGAATTCTGAGAGAGCAGCTAATTTGCAATGGCCACAATTCCATGTAAGTGCTCTTTTCGGCCGAGAAGCAACCATGGCAGTATGGGTGCACTGAAAGTCAGCAGTCACCTAACAAGGCTACTCTCTGTACAGTGGGCCCAAGTGAACCATCCGTAAGGGGTGCCCTTATCAGACCCCACTGAGTTTAGTGCTTAACCTGTGCTGCTGAACTGCACGTTGCTGATGCTTATAAAAAGCATATGCATTTTCCAACAAACCCTTTTGTGTTTTGCATGGTGTGGAATGGGGACAAGTAGATTTCTTGTTTGTTTTATTATTGAAGCGAACACATAGAAAATGACCGTCGATTGTTGTACTATATACAGCATACCTTCCCCACGCCCCAAAACAAAGTGGGTTCATTTGAAGGGCAAACTGGCTTTAGCAGTTCATTGGGGTTACATCTCGGTTAGACTCGAGACTCGGCAAATGCGAATAATGCCACATCCATTGAAACCATCATCCCAGCAGTGGGGCTCATTCTCCCATCACTGGTGTTCTATTCTGTGCTGTCAGTAGGCATTAAGTCAGTCGGCGGTGAAGCCCCTCCACCACGAGATGAACTCTGCCTCAAATGATGTTTTCCACTTCAGTGGCACTCGTTCGGCAATTACTGGGTCATTAATATCATTGCATGCAATTAGTGACAGCCGAGTGAGCAAAGGCCTTCCTGACGCTGGACTCTATCCCCAGAACACTTCCTTCTCTGTTGACTAGCATGCGACGAATAAGAAAAAGAGTGTATTTTATTATACATGGTGTTAGTCTCACAAACATCAGGGCGCTATTTGTGTAGAGAGTTACGTCATGACTATTTTAACTAAATTCAGGTGCACAGTGTTTCGTAGATGAAAGTCACAATGCTGGCTTTGTTTGTGCAGGGATGCTACTTGTTTTGTTTTTAATTCGTGGCACATGCCTGTTCTGATCATGTTTTAAATCTTTTTTCTAGCCATTTGCCATCTGCAATTTTTGCAAATAGCATTTAGCAAATACTACCAATTGTGATGTCTGGTTAACTTCTGGTTGCAAAATTTGCCACGGTACCTATTTTGCACTCTTTGTGTGTGTCTTTGTTGGTGCCCGTAATCCTTCGGATCATTGGAGCGCAATACAAATCTAAAAACAATACATTAATTTTGCTGTTTTTACACCGTTGGAGTAAATATTGTTGAAACGTATGTTTGAAAAACGGGCACCGATGTAACCAGGAAATCATAGGTGGCAAGTCTATAGATTTCTCAAATTGCTTAAGATAACCCATTTAACCAATTTGCAATCCATAAGCATGGATTTGTTGGATGCTTTTTGTACTGTATTATGAAGCCTTGTGCACTGTTCTTTCCCAGTGTGCACTAAGAGCCATTAAATGGCTGTCTGGCTGCCTTTTCATGGTGCAAGCTTTTGAGACTAGATATCCGTCCAACACAGCATTCTGTGACTTAAGGTCTTGCTGCTTCTGTCCTATTCTTGCCAGAGGTTACGCAGTGCAACGGGGAGTGGGTTGGGGATGGGAGGGGGATAACTGCATGGCCAAGCAGGCCTTGCAAATTCTTGAAAGTGCCACTAGCCTCCAGGGCGAGTTCCTTAGTTTACATACTCAAGGTAAGAGAAATGCACTTGCCCCAAGGTGACTGATGACAAAATATTTACCAGAGAGTTTTGTAAAATGGTGCATGTCGTTATAAGCACACTTCATATTTGGTGCAATGTTGTCAAGCATGCACAGTTAAACTTGTATTTGCCATTTACTGCCAAGTGTACAGCAAGTATGTTTCTAACATCCCCATGCCCATACTCGCCAGCAAGGTCGAGTATTGTGCAAATGGTACTCGCCCTCATAAAAACTACTCTCCAATGCCAGTGGGCTAGTAGATTTTGCGACCCCTGCAAAGGGTTTGAGCATGGATATCATACATTCAACACTATTCAGAGACTTCGAAGACCATGCAACTGCTGTGCTGTTCTTGCCAAGGCAGAGGCTGCTTCCTTAGTGTAATGCGACTGGGCAGCGTGGTCCAGGTATGAGAATCGATATCCACCCGGCTGCGTCATTCCAAAACTGATAAGGCCTTACATCCTCTGTATTGTTCGTGTCACGGCACCGGATAATATAACGAGGCTCAGCAGCATGGAAACACGAAGCTATGCAGAGGTAACAGTAAGAGCATACATTGTTGCCAGTGATATCTCCAAAAGATCAGTTAGTGTTCCCAGTTTTACATTTCATGCAAAATGGCATTGTTTAAATTCAAACCAAAGGGTTCTGAACATAACGAAAATAACCTGCAGAGTAAAACACCTGGTATGTGTGATTAACAATACTTTCTAAAATGATAACACTGTTTTATCCTAATAGTTTCTTGTTGGATCTTTTATGTATTTTTAACAATGAGACCGCGCTCCCACACCTCAGCCCCAGACCAGCAATGTGACTTACCTGCCAGAACTAGTCGTCATTCCCTACATTCCTCCTAGGCAATTGAGAGAAACACAGGTCCTTTAGATCTGTGGACAAACACAATGGCACACCTGGGCGGATGCCGTGCCCGACGGATATATGCTCTTGTAGCCCTTTTTTTAAGCCCACTTTTTTAATTTATCACTGGCTATGTCCCTACAATGTTGATCTGTTCTGTGCACTCGTAGGTACAGGAGCAACCCTGCCATATTAAATCGGCAAACACATAGATACCACGTGATAATCATCATAGCACTTGAATTGCGTGACAGATGTTCAGAGAAAAAGGTCCACCTTCAGAAGTATTTTGAATGCCAGAAAGAGGCGACCAGGGACACCTACCTACATGAAACATCAAAAGGGGTTAAGAAAAGGCAGTTAGAGCAGAGGCCCAGAAGGATGAAAAACAACCCAGGTGGTCAAACAAGGAGCTAGAGCATGAATTATGTTACCAATAAAAGCTAGATTTGTACGAGGAAAATGAAACTGGGAAATGCACGTCTAGGTGGGCTGGTAAAATGTGATTTAACAAATGCTTTTGTGAATAATTTATATTGGTTGACTTTTTGTAGTCTTATCTGATCAGGAAAAGATACCTAAGTAAAATGTGGTCATAATTCCATTTTTGAAATACCATGTTGAAATAGAACTAGCAAAAATAAAAGGTGATTAATGCAATGCGACCAAGTGAGAGCCAAGTGATGTTTTGGGAGTTTAGGGACGTTCTGTAGCACACCAGAATAAAACAATGTTTTATTGCTTACTGGAGACGTGTCTAATGCCAATGGACTACGAAAGCATAGATATAATTTTGATCTACCAAAGTCAAAGCAGTGCAGGGACCTATAGCTTTATGGCGGTAACCTTGTCCATAGAGGTGGAGAAAATAAAGAAAATGTGTATGCTTACTTACATCAGGGGGAGGTTGCACGAGACAAAACCAACAGTTTTTTTTGTGACTAACTTGTTAAATCATGCAATGTCAGTGCGTGTGATCTGCTTGGATTAAAGCAAATACTTTAGTACTGTTGCATAAAGAAGACTGAGCCAAATTAAACAGCTTTGTAGACTGCCATAGACCTACACCATACATAAAGAGATTTGCGACCAACAGCATACATCTATTCATGGCTGAAATGCAAATGTTGCATTGCACTACACACTAACTTACTTGCCAATGTTAACTAGTGCCACACCTTGAGAGAACTGTGAAGATTGCCCTACGGCACACCTAGACGGGATTGTGAATGTTAGCATGTGTCACACTTAGATGTAATGATTATCTCTAGCCTGCCTCACATCTAGACAGGATTGTGAATGATAGCGTGTGCCACACTTAGATGGAATGCTTATCTTTAGCCTGCCTCACATCTAGATGGGTTTTGAAGATTAGCAAGTGCCACACTCAGATGGAATAATGAATGATAGCAAGCATCACACATAGACATAACTGCAAGGACAGCAATGCTAATTAACCGATCCACTAACTATTTTCACCCCTCTGCATACACCTCTCAAACTCTAACCAAACACAACCAAAAGCCTACAACACAACAATCCACACAAACTTCACTACACTGCAACAACAAGCAAACCACACATAGACCTGCACAACAGTTAACTACAACTACCGAACGTAAAATACCCCAAGCCTAGTCAACAGACCCACCGGGCTGAGGCTGCCAACAGCACATTGCTGCTCTCTTGCACTTTTCCAGCTTATTCCCACTAACTCACCCCCCCCCCTTTCCTTTTTCAGAGCCGCCAGAGCACCAGGGGACCACTCCGGTGGTGATAGTGCACGGTACAAATATCCTTTAACATTAACGTTCTCAGAATCTTGAACTGGGTTGGGCACTGACTATTCTGGTGAGCAGAATCTGACAGGACACAGACCGTGGGATGTCACAAGGATGCGGACCAGGAAGGGTCCTTAGGCTCTGCGACGGAATTGCTATTTCAGTGTGCATGCAAATATTAGGAGGGAAGAAAACCTAGGGTATTCAGAGAATTGGCAACTAAGATTCCTCTCTGCATGTGTGAAGAAGGGTGGAACAGTGCATGGTGGCAGACAGTATTGGGAATATGCAACAGGAAAGGGATGTTGAAGCTGTTGTACTGCCTGGTCTCAAAATATTGCGACCAGGCAGTGAAGACACCCAAGTGGGAGGTGGTTTCTATAGGGATAGTGTTTCACCTGTTAATACTCGAATCACTGTTGAGTCACTTGGAGAATTGTATCACGTTTTGTAGAACACACCTAGATGGACAGTATGGCTGAAGGCTGCCCATAGCTTGCAATCTGTAGATGTGCTATTCAATGAGAACATGATTTAAATGTGTACAATCTCAGCGAGAGCAAGAAGTTAAGGGGATATAGGACAGACACATTAACACTTTAGGGCATAAATTCAATAGATATGCCAAGTATATTCCAGAAGCAGATTGCTCAGAACAAAGGCTTGTTTGATGAAACCTGTATGGAGAGGTTCTCTGTGACATGATGAGGCTAGTCACACAAAGGGTGTGAGGTGAATGGAAATGTCTTCTAGGGGGAGCAGTAGGGCAAATCAGTACTCAAATGGAAAGATGCGGCGTAGGCACAGCAGGGTATCGGTAGTGGAAGAGCAAAGACAGACGTGGGTGCTAAGGTCTAGAGGAGGTACTGAAATGGGCAGACGTGAACCAAAATGGGTGTTTTGTCAAGATAGTTGTAATCCCAATGCTTAGATGTGGTGCACTGTCGAAGATCTCCTCCAGTGTGCAAGTGGTCTGTATGACACACCTTCAGCATTGATTTGGTGATGCAGCTCTTGTAAGGTAATTCACGAAAGTGGCACACACAACCGTGAGGGAGATAGTGGGCCTGATTCACTAAAGCTTTTAACAATGGCCCAATCCCATTGAAAAACGCTTTATAAATCTGACCCAGTGTGCCTGTTCCTGGTCAGACACCCCTCACTCGCTTACTTATGCATATGCAACAGACATTAATCTATAGGGGCTCTGAGCATTCATGCATTGTGATGACTAAGAACCTAGAAGCGAGTTGACAGCTGTAACTAGGCCATAGCCATTTGCTGTACCTCTGCTTCGTTGCCATGTTACTCAGTTAACAGAGTCCATTAAAGTAAGTCAGCATGAGTTGGCTCTTAAACTATTCTAAAAAATGCAATCTGTTGTTAAATTGTAATTAATACGAATATTGTTTTGCTCTTTTGTGAATTGCGCTTTTTGTATGTGTGCTTGTTAGCTGATCTGTTTCACTTGATTGCACATAATACGAACTCAATCTCCCTTAGCCATCTTTTCCCAAACGTTCACTAGCTTCCTAGAATCTCACAAGAGGCTGTGCCAATGTTAGAAGCCCCGCTTCCCTGGCTCCTCGACTCAAGGTTTCATGACGTGCATATTTTTTGCTGAGATCATTTTGAAAGCAGACACCTGTTTTGCGAGACTTTTTGCAAGGCAGTTAAAGATGTGGATAAATACAAAAATCAGCATCTCTTTTAGCTGCAGGCCTTTAAGCATGCCTTCGATAGCATGGAAGACAGCCCATGTGATTGCTGCCAGCCCTTGTTCATCTTCCTGAGAAAAATGCAGGCGTGTGGGGCAGCAGACTTATAAGGTACTCATGTCCTTCTCGTTTGGCTGAGGGCAAGGGGGGTAGGGGGGTGGCGGAGGGGTGGCCTGTGTCTCACAAAGACAGCAGTGGCCTCCAAAATCCCTGCTCATTAAATCAAGACACCAGGATTTAGAGCGCAACTTGCTGCTCTTCACGGGCCAAGGCATCGCATGAGATAATTATGGTGGGCCGCTCTACTCAAAATGGCTCTGATGATTACAGAAGGAAGCCATGGGATCTTGGCCGGTTGTTATCTTTTCTTTCTTGCCTTGAAATTGTCTTTATCTCATTTACAATTGAAAAAAAGGCTTAACTCTGGAATATTCATAAGCACCCGCCGTGCTTCTGTTTCAAAATAAAGAGAAATTCCTTCTGAAGGGAGGCATGCCTGCAAAGAAAGCTCGACACACACCGGTGACCTTTCTCAATGGCTAGACATGTCAAGCCGCTCTCGGGGAGTCCTGGGGTGGCGCTTTTTTTTGCTTTACATCGTGAAACGTGAAACCTGAAACCTGTCCTGTCTCACCCGCTCTTTAAAATGACTTCAGTGGAAATTCATTGAAAATTTCAAACAAAATAAAAATCAAGCGCACGTAATTGTTTACAGCAGCCTGTTCCTGACCCGCGAGATATGAAAGCGCTGCTGATGTGTCCCGGGTAATATTGACATATGTCTGTCTACATGTATTCCTCTCAATCTGATTTATGATTCTAATCAATACTGCAGATTTCCATCCATTATTTTTATCCTTTCAAGACATGGCCATTATGAGGGAGAACAATGCCGGAGTTTGATCAATTCATGAAACTGAGCTGAGCCAAGACATCGAGGAACTTAGCTTGCAAGAATTTGCTTCCACATGCGCTCCCAGGCAACTATTATATGAAGGTCTGCTGGTATTACTGAGAGCACCGAGCCCGTTATTGTTTGTACATTGATCTTCCTACGTCTTTTACTGCCCTGATTACAGCGGTTAGACGTTTTTAGATTTTGCAAGGTAGTACCTTAAAATGCTGTATCGTAATACCCAACATAAACCAATTTCAAATTGGTAGGTAAAGTAATTTGGCTGGAGGAACAGGAGTGAAAAGGTATTTAAGAGACCACAAAACAAAGGCATTTTGCCATATCAAACTTAAAGGGGTGCTCTTGCCATCAGACTTTACTTAATAAAGGAGCCATGTTTTGTATTGTATTTGTCATTTTATATAGTGCCCTTTCCCCATTTGTATGGCATCAATGTGCTTTGTGGATGGAATGCCCTTGGGGACCTTAGTCCATGTGTGGGAGATTCTAAGAGTTAATTTATAAGAAGCATTTGTGCAATTTGCCGGGTTGGGACTTAAGTGGGCTGGCTAAGCACCAGTAAGCAGCCTTGGCGGTCAGGCACATGGGTGGCTGCTGTTGGCGGTTTAGGATAGAGTGCTAGTGTTGAATATTCGATGTGTGCCCAGCTAGACTGACATTTTTCATAGGATGTCGCTGTATTCTAATGGCAGATGTGTTGAGGTACGTCAGGGGTTTCAGCGTAGACGGCTATGCGGGCTGCTAGACCGGAATTGCATAGACATAGCTGCATTCTAAAGTGCATGGAGGAGCGGCCGTACCTGCGTCCACAGTTGTGGTACAAGGTATACATATCTTAAAACTCAGATGGAGTTCATCTTCCATGTCGTTTTTCTAGGTCCATTGCTATTGGCTGGTCTTGTCAGTTGAGGTCTCTCTAGACAGACACTCAAGCCTATAGCGATTTTGTGATCCTACAAAAGTCTTCGAAAACGGCTGTTAAAAAAAAGTGCAAAAACGACTGTTTTTGCAAAAAACATTTTTTTAAAAAGAAAAAGACCCACGGGCAAGAATCTCAAAACAAGAGCATCCCAAGAAGGGTGGGGGGAGAGTGAGAGAGTGAGAGAGACTAGCAAATCTCTGTGCTTGCTTTAGTAATGATGTGCTCGTTTCCATATTTATGGAGCCTTATAAAATCGCGCCACTTTGTTTCTAGGACAACAAAATCCACAAGCAAATTATGAAATAATTGGAGCAAATGCTCTTAAAGTAGGAACAGCTTTCAGCCTTAGGCATTAGAAATTACACGTTCCATTTTAACACATTGACAAAGCCTTTTATGTGTTTTTGGCAGGGCGTTTAGCAAAACACAGAATTCGGATTATTAATTCCACTTAAAATTGCAGGAAATTAATGTTATTTCATTATGGCATGCACAGTGATCATCCGGAGCATGACTAAGAAAACTTTTCTTGGTCTTGAAAGCTTTTAGATGAGGCATAGGGTAATCCGCATTACAGCAGGGGTGAGGTTCAGCAGAAGGTCTACTCTTTAAGCTGCATCAAATGAAATATTTATGATCATGATCAGTGCAACGGTCCCTTTGGATCAATCCATCACTGCGACAATTGCAACCCTGCAGCTCGCTGATTTGACTTTAGTCCATTAAACCTTTAGCAGATAGTAACTAAAGGCGTAATTCTCAAAGATGTTACTGGGGCTATGTCTGCCTTTTTCCTTGGCTTACACCTGGAGAGGGCTATTAGAGTCCTAGCATGAGTTATACTGAGTTGGTCCTTGAGAAAGCCAGTCATATGTCAGAGTTACACAATATAATTTCTTTTTTTACTCTTAATAGCCCTCTCCAGTTGTAAGTTAGACTTACTCCTGGTAATATCTCTGTGAATCAGGCACCAGTTGGGTAGCATCGATGCTCGGGCTCACATCTCGTAAGTATTTGAGCTTAACGTGCATATGTGTTGGCCATACAATTGACATGACTTGTTGGTAATACCATGGGACTTGCGTCTTGATGTTGAACGTGTTAATGGGTCTTTTCCGAGGATGCCCTCTTCCTTTTTCTTTCTTTTCTGATGAAGACTTTGTGGAGCAGATTATCAGACCGGAAAATCTCCTTGGCTAGTTCACAAAACCACAGCAGCAACATAAATACACCCATAAATAATAGAGCATGTCTAAAAGTCTGTTCTGCAAACAATGTGGCCAGCGTTGAGTCCAGATATTGACTGTCTAATGGCTGCAGCGTACACATTTACTGCTGCAGGAAGTTACAGAATAAGGCTACCATTAAGTGCACGCATTCTTTCCCTCAGCTGGTTCTCTAGCTCGCCCCATGGCGGGACAGCTGCCATTTTCGGAAACAGTAGTCACTAAATTGGGATTTCTTTATTGTCTTTCCTAAGATAGGCTCCTATTTGGTGGTCCGAGGAGGCTACGTTTGGCCTCGTAGTTATTTAAAAAGTCTGTTGGAATGTGTATTCCTGTGAAGTTCCGAGGGGTAACTGTGAGATTTAACATGCATGTCTTTCCCAGCATACCTTGTTTTAGGGCATGGGGACGGGGGTGGGTTGTGGGGGTTGGACAGCCCAGTTTACTGTGATTGGCTCTGTCTTTTAGCACAGTCCTTGCTGGGATTTGCTTTCTTCCCCGACCTTGCTGGATAAGGTCTTGTGAGGTAGCGATCGCTCGGTACAAACACCGCCCTCTAAAGTGACCATCTCGCCGGCCACTACAGAGTAGATATAGAAGATGTACTCAGTCGACGTTTATTATCTGGCACACAGCTGAAGTATATCGTGAGGTTACTATTTACTCTTTTTCTTTTTTTGCTGTCCTTGTACCTGTACATCAACAAACAGGTCGTAAAAAAAACTCTTTTAAAGTAGACACCTTTGATTTATGTCCACCACTGGCCTTTGCTATTGATTTTTTTCCCCCTTCCCTCGGCAGAGAAAAAGCGATACGTCTCCATTATTTTCCACGGCCGTTAGCGAGATGCCACTTGTTAGATGCGCCCTTATCTCAGATTGCATTATTCTCAGCGCTGTTCAGAAGGTGAACAGCTGGAAATGGGGCTACTGCAAAGGAAGATAGCACATCCGCGCCCCGCGAATCAGTGCAGATGGCTAGCAGTGGCGGGGAAAACTAGAAGCAATTTCAGATGTTCAATTTAATATGTGCTTGTTTAGTACCATGTTGGAAAATGCTGATGCTGTTTGTGGTGGAGGGGCACAGTGGTATGGTTGCTCTTGCGAGGCTTTCTTTCGGAATGCAACTCCTGTAATTCTGCAAGATCACTTGAAAAGAAGAAAAAATTGCCAACTCTCAATAAAAGTTGCCATTGCTGAAATGAATTGCCTGGAGGGAAACATGGTATACTAGGTTTGCTTGAGGGTGGAAGGCAGTGCGTTCTGTTGGACTAGTATAAGAGATCCAAAGACTACTTAAAATCTGAAATTACCTTCACTGAATATTGCCTCATTTTATGGAAACAAGAATACAATAACTGGTGCTGTTATTAAACACCAAAGTGATATTCATTTTATGAGCCTGGGAAGGAAAAACGGTGTGTCAGACTAGCTAGGTATCAAATCCTCGACCTGCAAGTTGTCCATGGATTTTTCGGGTGTAAGAAGTACGGTAGTTGGCACTGTGTACATCTTTCAGCAAAGTCAAGTTGATGTTGACAGCCAGACTCTCATAGGCTTTCAACTGTCTTTCATTTAATTCCTAAGGAAAGACGTTAGCAGTACCAGTTTCCGCACACTTCGTTAACCCTGCCCGTCTCTCCTTCTGCCTGGAACACCAAAACAATAAAATCACCTAAACAACCTGAAGAATGGTGTGAGAGATCTACGAGAGGATATGCTGATGTTATGTACAGCGGCTGGATGGGGTGCTCTCCACAGGATGGCTGGGTATGGAGTAACAAAGAAGAGCTGCCGATGGCTTCAGTCGAGGGACAGTGGGAAAAACACGAGATTGAAGCACACATAACTTAATCTGAGACTCCATAGGGATTTAAATGTGGATTTAGGTAGTGCTTGCTTTGTTTTAGCAGTAGATAGGTGGTCTAAATTCTATGCTGGAAGGCGACACACGGAGCACTGGGAAGACACGATAATGAGAAACAGTGGGTTTCTAGTCATCCTGCTGCATGTAGTGTGACACTGTTCTTAATCTTCTCGCCAGGTGCTTCTCAAGGGTGTTGGAGCATGCCGGATTATTCACTTCCCCTCCACGGCATACGCCACAAATACAATGGAAGCACACATCGTGCGACAGGGAAGTTATCTTTCTGTTATAATGTCTAATGCACAAGCAATAGCAGGCCCTGGAGGAGCATCTCGCAGGGAGGCGGTGCTTCACTGAAGATGTACACAAAGTGCTGTTGTCACATTATTTCACTTTAGTTTGCATCTGATAAAATGGTTGTTAAAGATATAGACTGCCATGACCAGTTGAAGGAACAGTGTCACAAGCTGGACCAGGAAATATGTTGGCCGAATTATGCATTTACAAAAAAATCTGTTTGAAAACTGTGCATAAACGTTTTTGATCACAAATGTGCTATGTGTTTGCTGAAAGGATTCATGGCTGACTTCGGAACAGGCCTGGCTCCGAGCTCGTTGGAGGGTTGTTCCTTCAACGACCATGACAGTGGTGTAGTAGTTTTGTTTATTTCCATGTTCCATGTTATTTCCATGTTATCCTTTTTTAGTAGTTTGGTTTATTTCCATGTTCCATGTTATTTCCATGTTATCCTTTTTTTCATATTGCTCTAACTTAGTATGAAGTAAACGACTTCCAATGAAATGTGGAATTTAGTGAATCGTTCTACAAACACAATCCTCCATCTGCAGATGTCACACTCAACATATGTTTCTTCATTTGAGACCCCCATAAAAATGTCAAGGCCTTTGAGCATTAAGTATAGCTTCCTTGATATCCTTGCAGTGCCAAATCTGCTTCAAACTTTAGGAATCACAATAGCCATGTCAGATTTAGAAGGTATTTGATACACGTGCACATTAGATCTTTTCCATAGAGCTTTGGCGTAGAGTACAGGTGGCCGCCCTCAATGGCCATAAACATGACTACAGCAACTTGCAAGGCCGGGCAGCCCTCTCCCACGCTAGCATACTCCTTAGATTCCAAGCAGGAAATGGCACGAGAGGCCGTTTAGAACTGCCATAATATGCTATCGAAGAGATCCTAGTGGCAGTACAAGGGAGTTCCTTTGCATTGGAGCAAGAATGGAAAGCACCAAACCTTTTTTTTCTTTGAGACTAAATGTTGGAACCTTCGGGAGGAGTAGAGAATTAACCACAGAATACGCAAACCGTTATCCCGTTTAACTGGTCTGGTGGTGGTAGAAAGCCCTCCAGGTGATGCAAAGCAGTTAAACTGTAATGAAACATTGACTGAGCAGGGCTAGGGTAACCATCTTAGTTTACCAGAAATGTCTTACCTTGTGCTGCTCAAGCGAGCATCCTGATTACTGCATTATGAAATGGTACTGGCCCAACTCACCGTGGTCGTTTCCACACATTTTGTTCTGAGTCGTTTTGCCACATTGTTTTTGCTGCATTTGTATTGCAGGGAATGGGTTTAGGGAATGTTTTTGTTTCAATATTTGAGGTAGTTGGGGGTAAGGAAGAGGGATGGGGGCCAGAATGGGCTTGCCCCGATAAAAACACTGCAAACAATGCCGGGAAATAGCTGTGTTGAGTTAGCCCACTATGAGCTATACTCGATCCTTATGAATTATCGGTAGCTATCAAATGTTCTGAGAGTTAAGGAATGTAAGACATGCATGCCCTAGAAGAGAAGTGCCATCCCCTCCCCATGGGAGGTAAACCCCCAAGTGGCTATATATGCCATGGGATGTAGGCCAAGTGCAGCACCTCTGTCTACGAGGGGATCTTGGTTATGAAAAATACAAGTGCCGCCCAGAAAATATATACAATTTTAGGCCAACTAAAAGCTGTTCTGATATTGTGCGCATTTCCTCGTGGTACTGCTGGCTTCATGATAACAATCTGCCATTCAAAGCCAGCGGTGACTTGGTGGTGGGCCTGATGAGCAATGGGCCGTGCCAACTTGGTTTTTCTTCCCATTGTATCCCTACTGGTGGTATAGGCCTGTGGATACCGCTGGTGGGCTCTTCTTTCCCACTGGTGGGAGCCTCTGCCTGGTACTGCTGAATGTTGCCCCCTATGCTCCATGAAGTATTTCAAAGCCTCTCCACCTATTCAATCCAACATAATTGTACGTTTTAACTGGATTCTTATTTATTTTAGCACTCATTTGTTCTCTCACATTTACGGAAGAATTCATGATTGAGATGCGTTGTGACCATTGAAATTGTATAACTTCTGACAGTATGTGCCTTAACAGTTGTTATATTTTTTTGTTTGTTCAGTAGTTGCCTGGTTGTAGCAGAACAAGTTATAGTGCATGAGTAAAATATGGATATTTTGAACCAAGCTGTCACTGTGTGCAGCCTTAAGGACTATGTCTACGTGTTCTGTTAAAGGCGAATAAAGCTGTTCTGCCGAGGGGAAAATTGCTATCGGTCAGGAAGCCTAACTGAGTATCTTATTTTGTAGCATCAGCATTCCATTGCTTTGATTCCATGTAGAATGTTCTGTGGACTGACCTGCCAGCTTGAAAAAGGCACTCAGGTGGCCAAATTCATTCTGAAAATTAAATTAAAGCAAGTATTTTTTGTGTGTTGCAGCAACATCAAATGGATCTTTTGAAGGGGTGGATAACCAGGAAGGAGGAGTGTGCCAGACACGAGCCATGAAGATCCGCATGAAGGTTGGCCAAGGTAAGTCTGGATCTGTGTTGATGAAGAATTGGCTACACGCTAGATATCGTCGATTGTTTGCCTTTGCAGTAACTTTATTATGTATTCAGAAGCAAAGAAACACAGGAGCCCTTTCCTATTTTCTGTTATCCCAAGAGCCTGTTGTCTAAATTTCCCCTTGGAATTCCACCCTGGGTTGGTGCCTTGAATGGCATGCCGAGGATCTAGTTTGTGAAACAAAAGCCAAGGTGACCCAGACTAAACTCAACAAACAAATATAAGCACATCGTTCTGACTGGTTTGTGGCTTTGCTGATACGTTAATAGCAAGTTGTGGATGAAAAATCTTTTGAAAACATATTTGCTGTGCAGCCACACTGGCCTTTTATTAAGGGATTCTACCCAAGAATCGAGATGTGGGCAGAAGTTGCATGTATGCACCTTATCGCAATCAAGCAACCACTTCCCAGGGAGAATATCTGAGCAAAAACTCAGAATAAAACGATGTTCCACTTGATCAGACGGAGACTGACCTTTTTGCTGTTTGGGCATCGGTGTGGTCGCTGAGCAATTACAAAACGGAGTGACCCTCGATTGGAACATGCACCTGAAAGCAGGGGTTAACATTTAAGATGGCAAGCTACTAGCCAGTCATACAAAGTCACTCGCCACCTCGGTTCTGCACATCCACACAGCACACCATTTCTTACTTACCAAGAGTCAATTATCCCTAGCCAATGGCTAGTGTGAAGGCACATTTGAGCCCTGTCTGAAAGTATACATTCTCAGGAAACTCGAAGCACAGGAACTTTTCTTTTATATGGTCTTATTTTGTACAGTTGGGAAAAATATTCAGGGAACCAAAATGGACAGTTAATAGTCTCAACTGTGAAAACAAAATGAAGTTTCCCACTTTACAGAAAATGGGGACAAAATGTTACCCAAAAATGTTTAATCAAATTGTGGCCCTCTAAGGTGCAAAAGAGACGATTCACCCAGTAGCAGGTATCGTTTAAACATTTCCCACTAGCGCCCCTTTGCATGTGTGATGTAATTACTCCTCCTTGCCATTTAGTAATTCATAGGACGAGGAGAACGTTACTTGCTGTGCTGCCAGTGAAGGTGGTACAGTTCATCTAAAATTGCCACTACGGAGAAAACTTTAGCCCCCTGCCCCCATGTCTCCAAAGCAAGGCTAGTATAAAGTGGGTACCTTCCTTCCTACGCTTCTAAAGGTCAGGCAGGCGTCCCGATTGTGTGCAGGGATTTAAAGCAGTTAGCATATCAAATGCAGACAGGGTAACTCGAATCTTTAATTCCTGCAAAGCAATGAACGGGCTATGCCGTTGGCAGCAAGTGCTCTGTTTGCCATTGTGTATAACACACGGGATTATCAGATGATAGAATTACAAAATATGAGGGAAATTCTGGCAGCGAATTGAGATGATGTTGACATGAACTTTTTCTCTCCACTAATGGAATTGGGATGTTTGACATGCGCTGTGGTCTGGGTTTGGTGTGTATATATACAGGGGTGGATTTAGGTTTCATTGAGCGGTAAACAATGCACGCTGAAACGGACACCACCTCCCCTCATGTTACCCACTGCCTTTCCTGTTTATCTGTTATCAGAAACTTTGTAAAGGGGGGGGAGTTTGATTCTCGACCCCAAAAAGTACCCACAGTTCGTTCTCCTTTAGCTTTTTGGTATGCCTATTCACCCTTCTCCATACTCCCACTAGTAGTGTTCACGAATTTGTATTTTTTTATGCGGGTGAAATTGAGATGGATTGTTTTTTGGGGAGTTAGTTTCTGCATGCTGCTAATCAGTGCCATAGTTTGCATACAGTCTAATCTGAGTAGGTGTTTATATATTCTTTGGGAAAAATTAATTTGCTATACTGCCAAATTTAAATTAGTTCATAGATGGTGGAGCACAGTGAAAACAGAGAGAAATTAATTGAAACCACTGAACTTCAAATAGCTTCATGTGATTCATTTGAACTATTAAGCCCTGAAATAAGGCAGTTTCCATAACTACCCCTAGATCTCCCCTGCACAATTCAGTGTTGTTGGCCTCACATGTGACATCATGAATGTTTGTAGGTTATGCACATTTGCGTGCTCTTCAGGAGCAATGGGAAACAGAACCGTGTACCAGAACGCACATGGGAGAGAGTCCACTATCATTTTTCGCTTTGTGCGCTGGCTAATCTACCACTGCTTAGCGCAGCGCCAAACATGTATCTAACAGAAACTTTAGAGGGACTTTAGTCACAGGGGACTTGAATAATTTTGGCTACCACTCAAGGATGCTTCACGCGTTGTGCCTGTATTTTTAAAATCACACTCTCCCCGTGTTTGACTGCAATCTACAGCTGAATACTCTTATCGAACAGGTTTTACTAAAACGTGGCTGGTTTATGTTGACCGAGCGCCATATTTCAGTTTGGGATAAAGTTCAGTCATAAGCAGTGAAATAGGTCCAATCTCGCCTGTGTTCAGTTTAGTCTTTAGTTCCTCACGTACACATCATGCTATGCAGCTGAAGGCTTTACTCTAGCTAGGGGTATAGATAACCTATTCCAGAGCAAGAAATAATCCTTCTTCTAATTAGACGTGTCCTTGGTAGCCAATCACCTTGTGGCAAATGGAACTGTTATCTGAAAAACCTTGTCCGCCTAGGCATATCGTTTCTGCAGGCTTATTGCACTTTCAACCTCTGCCAATACGGCTCACCACATGGTTTCCTGTGAAGGTGACATCATTCTTGTCCTCAGAGCGCTTAGCAATCTTGTGTTGAAACTGCCTGTGCATCTCAGTTCCCTGATACAGCTTATAACGTTTTATATGCTCCAATGGCAAAGTGACAATCATTTGTTTTCCCCCAGATCCCGATTTCGACTCGTCGACTGAGGATGCTGGCCCGACGAAACGACCAGAACAGGAACAAGGTAGCAACGGGAAAAGTTCCACCACTAGTCCATTTGTAAATGTCCCTGCAGGTAGATACCGCCAAGCTTTTGATCTAACCAGACACCTTTTTTTTTCCCTCTGGGCATATCACGTTTATGATCCTAATCTGACATTTGTTCCACAGTTCTAAATATTAGAAGAGTGCTATGGAATTATATTTTCTATTTACTTAACCGCTAATGGACACAGTACTCCTAAGGGTAGCAGTAATAGCGATTCCCACTCCGCTCTAGTGTGGGTAATGACACTTACAAGCCACAATTGTGTGGTACTGTTTCCAGAAAAGCTTGTGGTTATGAAGAACTCTTAATGCTTTTATATTTCTTAAGTGCTTCGTTTCATTTCGAACACTGCCAGTCCGGAGACAGTCTCTTTCATTTGTCTTCCTCTCTGATGCATTAGCTTGGCAGCTTTCGACAGTAGATTATAAACTGAGCTTTAATGCATTTAAAGTGAATTTACAACTAGAACATAGCTCAGCTGCTTAATGCGCCAGCCAGGGGCAAGACCTTTGTGCATATGAGGACGAGAGAGTACTTGACTCCAAATCCAGTGAGGGATGTTCTTTGTGAAATTACTGAGATGTGTGAACAACTCTTGCTTACCTTTGGTAAGATAGTTATGTTGGTGAACTTTTCCTATTGTGGGATGTTATTTTTCACACTAACGTATGTATTTAACAGTGTTTGGGGTAAAATACAAAACTCCATGTTAATAAACTATATCATTTTGGCTTTATCCATTTTAATAGCTGGCGCTGTTGGCTTGAGTCAAGACATCCAATTTGCACACCAGACAATCTCGTAGCATACTCTGGCATACATGTTGTCCTGTGACAGGATCTTTTTATTCATCACTGGCATAAGCAGTTAGTGGCTCACTTGGGCTCACGCCGTGAATGAACATGAGCTCGTCCAATGGGTGTTAGCTGGGATCTCGACCAACAGAAGATCTCCTTCAAAGGCCCCAGCATTTGCAATAGCAGAGATCTATCAGATAGTTGAGGGAAAACACACACAGTTTAATTGGTCAAAAAGAGAGGCATCCCACACTCCTTCCTGTTTTGACATAAGTATTTCAGTGCAGATTATTTCAAATGAATCTGGGTTCCTTTGAATCTGGTTTCTATGAACTTTCTTCTGGTACTGCACTTTTGCAGGGGCTCTCCATGAGCCTTCAATGCATTCTTACTACAACCCAATCAAACTAACCCTTGCTCCTGGACCCCAACTTTTTTTTGGGAACTTTCGAATTTGCATTTGTTCATCCATTTTCCAAGTAAAGAATTTTTTTTGCACATTTTTTAAAGAGGATTTTTGATGAAATTGCATATTTGACTTGGAATATCTCATTTATAATATTTCTCCTCTAAATGCCACAAATAACTCCACCCACTTTAGTCGGATGCTTGGGTTTGCAGTGAAGATATCGTATCTTCAGCGTTTGTTTAACCCCCTGGAGCTTGAGAAGACCTGCCATGCACACCTGCAGCTTCAGAACTCAGTGTCACTGCTGTGGTTTGACTCCAGCAGTTTTGAAACACCCTCCTCCATTTCCATAAGCGCTCAGTGTGTTCTCAGTCTCTGTGGGGATGGCAGCATGGACAGTCATCAAGGACCCCTCCATATTGACAAGGCAGCAGTTATGGGAGACAAAGTGCTTCAAGCAATACACACGCTACTCTCCAAAACTGCATTAATTACCATAACCATATATAGCAGAGTAAGTCCCAACTGAAGGAATAGCTTTACCTCCTCTCTGTACGTATGCTGTAGTGCGAGCCTTTTACATGTATTTTCTTCAGCAAATCAGTTAAATTCGCTCACCATCATTATTTTGCTTGGCACCTACCATGACATGCATTTGCTTGTCTTTCCTAATGCGGGAAGTCACTTTGCATAAGTAGGCACAAGAGCATGTTTTACCGTTCAGAAGGGTAGAGAGAGCGAGAGGGGAACCTACTGTGATAGAAGGCATGACAACCAGCCTGGGAATTGTCCTTTTTTGTCTTCCCTGTTTGTGCCTCAGGCTGGCCAGCATCTGCTAAGAGAAAAGCCTGGCATCAAAGGCGGTTGTCAATCTGCTCCGTGGTGCTGATGGATTCTGGTGTATGAAAAGAAAACACTGGTTTGGGAGCAGTGGAAAAGTGGGAGCAGTAGACATAGAATCTTGCTCAGCATCGATTGGCAACTCCTAATGTCTGCATTTAGCTACCTGTCAGTCTCATTATTTTGTCAGAGATCAGCAGGCAGCTAATTCTGTTGTGTGCAAAAAGGCTTACAGTTTTTAGAGATGTTGAACAAAGTAACCGTGGAGAGTTGTTAATTGTGTTTTTTTTCCCCTTTTCCCGAATCCATCCAGGTTCCAGTTCAGAAGGTAAAGCTGGAGGGCAGTCCAGTATACTTGGGTCAGAAGTGGCCCTGTTTGCAGGCATTGCATCGGGAAGCATCATCTTCATCGTCATCATCATTACACTGGTTGTGCTACTGTTGAAGTACCGGAGACGGCACCGGAAGCACTCGCCACCGCACACTACCACTCTGTCACTCAGTACATTAGCCACACCCAAACGCGGTGGCAACAACAATGGCTCTGAGCCTAGCGACATTATCATTCCGCTGAGGACTGCAGACAGTGTCTTTTGCCCACACTATGAAAAGGTTAGTGGGGATTATGGTCACCCCGTGTACATTGTGCAAGAGATGCCGCCTCAGAGCCCAGCGAACATCTACTACAAGGTCTGAAGAACTCTCTGGTACATGTGAGAAATGGAGGAAACTCACCGGTCCGCTGCTTTCTCGTGGGGTGTTGTGACGTGCCCCTGTGCAGTAATACTGACTGGCATGGGGGAGGGGAGGAGGCGGAAGCCTCCTTTGATGAAAGCCCTCAATAGACTGGAGGATCTGGAGAATCCCTGTTGCAAGGAATAGTGTTCCCCACAAGCTGGAAGACTTACAGTCAGAATTACCCAATCGCTGTGCTCTTACAGTCATTGCCCGCCAAGCCATGTGCTGGAAGCCATCAGGCACACTGACACCCATGGACGATGGAGCGATTTATAGAAGTCTTTTGTTTCGGACACCCCAGGTGGGTGCTCAGGGAAGCTGAGCTGGAAAAGAAGTCTTCTGGGTGTTTGTCTCATTACTGTCCTCTTCTCTGAACTCTGGGTTTGTCTCACAGACCTCTTTATTGGAGCAAGACTTTTTGTTTCGGTTCTCTTGTTGGTAGCATACCACTTTCACATTTGCTTCTGTGCCAGTGTCTAAAACCATGCCATCCTTCACGCAAGCTGACTTTCCACCCCACAGTTCTTTGCTCTTTCCATTTTCTGTAACAGCCACACTCGAATGGGTAATGTATTAGAGAAACTGCACCTTGCCACAATAGCGAGCCCTCCCGCTAGAAGTCGGGGTGAGACCTGGGAGCTGTAACTTGAGGTGGCGCGGGCGATTGCAATTGATGCTGATCGGCGCGGCCTCTGAAATGGAAGCTGGCAAGAGAAAGGTAACTTAGGTAGCACAGCACTTTGTATCTTAGCTTTCAGGGGGCAAGTGAGAGACACTGCACATGCAGCGGATTAGGGATGCACTTGATGTCACTCTCTGCACTCCAATAGCAGTGTGCAGGAAACAAACAGTACCTTCAGCACGGAAGGACAAAGGCGCATTGTTGGCGGGTGAAATACACGGGCCGGGGGAGGACACAGGAGGCCGCTGATGATATATCAGGGAGGACTATTGTAGGTACTGGCAATAAGATACACTGCTATGATAATGAGGCTGCAGGAAACGCTCTGCTTTGTGCAACCTTTTCAGCAGACTCGGGTGCTATACTGATTATGTTTTTTACCCTACTTTGATTACGCACCGGTGAGAACAGCAGAGAGCCAAATATGATCTATGGGTTCAATGCCAAAGGGGCAGAAAAAGCATCGCCCATTTTGATGAGTATGACAGGCCTCTCATCCCCTGTCTGTGTTACAATACACCGAGTAGCAGTTGGTCGATGGCGGAGCTGGCCCTACCGAAGGCAGAATCCATACAGACTGGACATTGCAGTTCACCAGTGCCCTATAGTAAAGCACATATGCCCGAACCCCTCACACTGCCCACACATCCATGTTAGACCCGAGGAGGAAGAAGTATACGTATTCATAGCAGGTGTTGGCAGCACAATGGTTAATATATCCTTGGTAGGTTTGCGCGCCACAGCATACTAAAATCCAGTTTGATGGCAGTTAAATGGTGCGAGCTGTCCTGGAAGCACACAAAAAAAATGGGCACAGCACTAGTGGGAAAAACAACCGAGTTCCAAAAATAACAGCGATGAGAGAAAATGCAAAAATAACAGCCTGCTTGGGCGTCTCGTGCAAAGGCAGGCTAGGAAATACAAGCCCACAAATATCAGGAAACCAGCTACACGGCATCGCATGCTGCACAATGACAAGATGTTCCGGCGTTTCTTCTGTGTTCTGTTTTCCTTTGCCTTAATGGGCTAAGGATTCCGCTGTTTGTTGACGGGTGCCTACCAGTTACATGTTCCCAGCTGACCAGTGGTGCCCTCCTTTACAGACCTACAAATGTGCACGTATACGTAGCTATACATGTAACTACACAGTGGGATGTGCTATGCAAAACAGGCCCCTTTTATCACGGTCCTGTTACTATGGTAACATTTTGCTCTCTCAGTCGGAAAGATAAATGTAGCAACAGCATTGTGATGCTCTTAACTCGAACAGCGCCTGCAAAACACATACAAATAATTTGTAAAAAAATAAAATAAAACCGAACTGCCAGAGAATCAATCCCCCTCTCTCATTTGCTGAGCATGATGTTGGTCCAGGAAAAAAAATACAGCACAGATCGTCCTGGGGGAGGTTCCCATGGCGACCGACGACAGTGCATATGCCGCCCATCCGCTCCCTTTCCCCTCTTGCCCCCACCCCTCCACAGGAGCCCTGCACAAGGGTTCATTGTTTAGCCTTTAGGAATTAATTTATTTTTGTATTTCCTCTTTATGGGGAGTGGGGAAAGAGGCCGAGTTGGTAGCATCAGTCCCGACCTGTTTGCCGCTTTGACCTTTTTTTTTTTTAAGAGTGTCATTGGTCGACTTAGTTAGGGGAGGGTCTGCTTGTGAACTGAACTCCAAACTGTGAAGCAATCCTGTGTGCTGACTAAGAGCAAACTTGCGACCATGTTGTGGGTGGGTAAATGTACTGTGCGTTCTTATTTTTGTTAGTTTCTTGTGCCGAATATGACAATCTACCAACGGTTCCTGCGTTTTTGGAGTTGGTTCAGCGTTGGAAACGTGTTACTGTAAATGCCTTGCTAGTTTGATCATCCAATCCCCTAGGCACCTGACTTAGGAACATTTTGCACCACAACGTCCGGGTGACGATGCTGTACATACGTCCAGAACTGTTGATGGACTTTGGGGGTGATTCAGTAGCCTTATTCACCTTTTTAAAATAAGACACATTACAAAAATAAGCCTGTACATGGCTTTTCTTAACCAGATTGTGTACATAGAGCTATGTTTTTTTTTTATAAAGTTCAGAGCAAGATGTTTTCTATAAAATATGAATTTTGCAATGTATTTAGCTACAGCTTGTTTCAAGGCAGTGCCATCCCCCTTTGCACTGTAATACGAGAAGAAGTGGTAAACAAAGGTTGCCAAATTGCTGCATTTGTGTGCCGTAATTGTGTACCATGAATATTTATTTAAAATAATTCCTTTGTCTAATTTTGTAAGTAACACAGTATTATGCTTTTAGTTACATTTGGTTCCCTTTCCTTTCTTTTTAAACAGCCTATTCTGAGTTCTGAAATCTGTTTTAGTTCCCCATTGCAGTTAGTCACCTTTCTCTCTCTCTCTCTCTCTTTCCCGCTCCCCCAGAAAACAAAAGCTATGAAATTCACATTCCACATCTGTTTCCAACTGAATTTGTTCTAAAAAAATAAAATAAACATTTTTTTTCCTATGGAAGACAATTGTTGTAGAGATTTTTTTTAAATCTGCCTACTGCTGCTTATTCAAAAAGTACACAAGAGGGTTGTTAGGCCCGATGGGCGCTGACGGTGCAGGCCAGTTGATTAAGGTGTGCCTGCTGCACCTGTAAACTTGAGGTCACATGTTTGCCTTCTGATGGCTCGCCTGCACAGCCTGTCAGCCTAAGGCTTGATGATGGGTGGCAGTTTTCACTTGGCCAGCATTATAAAGAAACACCTCTCCTTTCAGAGGTACAGCACAACACGATCTCTCTAGTGTACTCCTTTTTGAACGATGAATCCATGCGAACAATCAAATACATACAATCCAGTCGACCACGAGCTCCGTACATTTGTATATACAAAAGCTCTTAACATCATTTTCTCGAATTAGGTGTTAAACCTTTCTAAGCGCTGGTTCGGATGCTCCTTCTTGATGATTGTGTTGTTGCATGTCCTCTTGCGTCATATTTAATTGACAAAATGGCCTTCTAATAAGCCAACCAAGTGAAACCAAAGGGAAAATGTTTTAATAGTGAAACAACCTTCTCAAACCTCCAATTGTAACCTGCAAGCCTTAGTGACTAACACCTTGGATGGGTGCTTTGAAGTGGCGTGTGTGCTGCATCACAGAAAACAGCAATCAATACATTGATGTGTGAAGTGGAACGTATAAAATCTGTGTTCAGGTTGTATGTGATGTAATTGGGGTGTCAGTGTCGTCCCGTCCATACCATTCAGGACATTTTGATGGAAAAACATGGCAGTTGAGGGGCTGGGGCGGTGGGGGGGCCTTAATCGTCTATAGCTGTCAACTGGGCCAATGCCAATAAGGGTCACTTTCTGACAGTGGTGGCATTTTAACTTGGGACTTTTCGCGTTTTTTCCCAATATGAACATGTTGCTTGCAAGGCCCAAAATGCCAAAAACTGGTTTGGTTTAACTAATGGCGACCCATTTAGCAGCTATTAACTCATGTTTTAAAACCTTTCTTACCTGTCAGGACAGAAACAAATACACAAGACCTGACCTGGCGGTTATAGTTCCTATATTTTACATTGATTGTATGGTGCCATAATAATGACAGGTGTCCGTGCCTGATTCCTGCCACTTTTAAGCACTGAAGGGATAGGTGTGAAAGTAGACCGTGACTAGACATTCAAACTTGCAAAATTCATGCTGGCCACCTGTCTGAGGCAAGCACTTAACTCGAATCTATGTACCCTGTATAACGTCTGCACTATGTTATAGCCCTGTAGATCGAGTGAGGGGTCAATATCACATTATAATGACCCACCGCCAAGTCATGGCCCTAGACCCAGCCAAGGGCCATACGTTGGAGACGGGTCATTATCACAAATGATAATTACCTCTGCCGAGGTCAATACGGCTGCTAGTACATACTTGTAATATCAATATAGATTTTGCAGTGGGGCAGAGAAGTAAAAAGTTTGTTTAATAAGTAGTAAAGTAAACCAAGGAAACGTGTTAGAAAATCACATGTGGCTTTCATTTATAATATTTAAATAATAAGGTTGTCTTCATGACGTTAGAATTTTAATTGCAAATTTGGTTGAATTGGAACATGTTTATCGTTATCATGTGTTACCTGTAATGTACAAGTGATACTTTCTCTTTTCGAAAGTGAAATCATTGTTGCATGTTTTAGCGTTTCCTTTGAGGTGTTAAATTGGATTTTGTCCGTCACGTTGAAGGTTTAATGAAAAAGAAATGGAGTGTCTTATTGAGAGTAATGTTGGTGGGATATTACATTGCTGTTTCTTGAATGCAGAGATAAGGCACCAGTTGCGGGGGGGACATGAGGTGCAGTTAGTGGCAGCTTCCTAGAGTGATAGCCCCAACACTACCCCTGAAACTGGGTGACAGTGGCCTAAAGCAAGCACATTTTAAAGAAATTGAAACAAATGGGATCCAAGATCGAGACACTTGAAAAAGAGGTATGCTTTGGGGGAAAACAAGGACCTTAGTAGTATTTTACCACTTAGGTGCAGGGTAGGAGAAATTGGAGAGTTCGGAGTAAAAGGAGTGGAATAGAAATCAGGAAATGAGTCTATTGCAGTGAAAAGAAACAGGCCCTGCCTGTTAGTTACAGGCCAGGTAGCACCGTGAGCAAAGCACCAAAACAGAGAGGTGCCAGTCTCGGGGAAGCAATTTTCTCCCCTCTTCTTCCACCACACCTGTAGACCAATCGACCCTGCGCTCTCCCCCTATTGGATACGTTGGGTCCGATCTTGTAAGGAGGGAAAGTTGGGACTCCCTTATTTGTCAGTTTGTTTAATCCATACGGCTCATCCACATAACACATTAGAACCCAGTGGAATAGCACAACACAGGGACTATCCTCTTACCCCAACACACTCCCCCATCAGGCAAAGGTGATTCTAAACTTGAACACAATTCTTAACGAGACTGGATCAGCCCAATATGACTGCTTAATAGTGAAACCATTTGCCTGAACCACTGGGAAGTTCCCTTCTGAGAACCCATGTAACTGGGCGCGGCTTCCTTCTGCACGCCACATGAACCAGCAACTCTTCTTCCGGCACCCAGTGTTGGCCCAAATCGCTGTAATAAACCAAAGCTAGAGTGCTTCCCCACTAGTTTTGGAAGGATGGACCAATATGAACCCATCCAACGGGCCCCCTATTGAGACCTTCATCCATGTGCCTCTCCATTGATGCCACAAAGCACTGCAAGGCAATCGCCGCAATGATATCACCTGTAGGGAAGGTCAGAAGACCCCAAATGCACACAGTAACTAGCCCCATGTTTCAATTGCTTAGCAGATACTTCTTCCCAGCTGCCATGTTAGCTGCCCATGTGCACCTTTTAGAGCTATTGTGACATAGCTCAGACTAGAGGGCACTGCTCTTGATGTCACAGTAAGCATGTCCTCCTCGGGACTATAGGAACCAAGGAAAGAGGGAATACATGCATGCCTGCTTTCTATCTGAGGAATGAATCAAGAAGCCCTTTCTTTGTGGTGGTAAAAGTCGTACACCTTTTATCATCTCATCTGGTGGGTATATCGATCTGCTTTGAAAAATGAGGGGGGGTGGAGACAAGGAAAGGGCAGTTTTGTGTTTTTAGGCCCTTGCTAATGCCTTCTTCAAACCACGAATAGCACTTAACAGCCGAATGGAGGGCATATATCTCCAGCATTCTTCAATTGTGAAATATGCAAGTGAGAGAGAAAAGCAACAGCAACATTTCTCAAATAACATCTTGTTTCACAAAGGCGAGCCATTCTGGAAGGGAGGCAGCTTTCATGTTCTTGTAAAGAGCATAATTTGAACAATCATCCAGAAGCAACTTGAGAGTCGTGTGGGGGAGGGAGGACAAGTGCTGTTGCATGCTTCTGGCATCTTAATAACGGTTTCTAAGCCAGCCTACGTTACTCATTCGGGGAAGACAGCTAGTTATTCATGGCCTTGGTCGCGTAATTCCCATTTGTCGAATTATTTGTCGTTGCTGAATAATCTATCCGGTGATGATTGACAAGTTAATGCTGCAGGAGAGCGAACGGCTAGGTCGAGCTTGTGTGGCGGGGACGCATTTATTGATATTGGGCCCGAGCTAAGCCTGCCGATTGTCAATGCGCGGGATCTGCCCTGCTGCTGACATTGCAGCTAAGTAACTCCTCGCCTGCAGGCCCTGCATTCTGATGAGGGCGTCCTGCCGAACGCCCGATGCCTTCACCTTTCTGAAGGTGGGTGACGGGTGAAGGTGCTGCTAAGCGCCCTGCAGAGAGTCGAGAAAGTTGAGCGCGGTAAGGAGAGTGAATTTAGGGAACCTCTTTACAGAGCAAGTCGTCGCAGTTGGCAGCAAGAATCTCAGATCTCCAATATAGGCATGAGATAAAAAAAAGTGAAGCAAATGCCAGGTAAGGACACTAGCATGAGAAAAGCAAATAGTGAGGGTAAATCATGCTCATCCTTGGCAGCCCATCTCTGTGACCCTAAAGACAGACTAGGCCGAGTCCACTGTGCAGCCGTAATTAAGGCCAGCAAACAAGCAAAGTGGTCAGCACAGGTGACATGCATAGCAAAGACCTACAAGTAGGTGCTTTTCTCTTTCACTTCCAGTAATTAACTTAAAAAGGAACTAAGTGACCTAATTTGCTCTCTTGCATGACCTTCGAGAGTGCCTTGGATTTTCCGCACTCTGCATGATTGGGCAACAAATGAAAACCTGCTGGCTATGTACCGAGTGCGCCTCATGGACTAGTCTTTCCCACTCTGTTAGCATCTTGGAGCCCAGTCGCCATGTTTTGGGCCTGTAAGTGCACGTCATCGACCACACACCATTTCATGACAGCAGTCATCAGCTAACTCTTGTTCTGTGAAGTCACCTCTTCAGAATGATGGGCGAGGAGCAATGTTTTCTATTGGACGGATGAGCACACATCAAAGCTTCTAAAATCATGCAGCGGTTGCATTGTTGGCATTGCTTGTGTTACAAAAATGCAATGAACTGCGTGTCCCCATTGGATTAGAAAACCTTTACTTTATTTAATTATGGTGGTATTAACTGGTCTTGGAACGAAAGTCCATATACAGTAACAGGCCTACACATTGCAAAGAAACTTATGTTGGTTGTCTGTATATCCCTGCAGCATTTTGAAAGTGCAGAATTTAAAGATAAAAAAGGTGGGGGGGTACATGGAGGCGAGAAGGAAGATGTCGGGGATCAAAGGAGACAACCATGTGTTATTTATTTGTATATTATACTAATTGATGACATGGTGTTTCAACAAGAAACACACAGATAGGTAGGTACACGTAGTAGCCAGGGTAGTCTACCAGGCGGCTGCCTTACAATATAACTTACGCAAAGGAAAAAATAACCAGATGATGTTGGGTGTGATGTAGAACAGGAGGTGGGGGACATGCAAACTGACATCTAGGTATGTACTCTGTATGCATGCGGCAAGCCCAAATCGATGTAGGGTTCACACAGCTTAAAGTACTACATGTTTTAAGCCTTTCCTCCCCACTGCAATGCCTAGCCCCACCATCCAACACATTGCAACCTTAATCAAGTTGCAGTTTTGTGTGTAGTTTGCTTGGCGAAATGTAGCATTATACTTGTCGTGGTTCAGGGTTGTGGTATCAAGCTGTCTGTAGACACAGATGGGTCAATGAGATCCCCGGATCCCATTGGCCTCCCCTTTCTCCAAGCTACACTAGTGGCATTTGGCCGAAAGACATGATGTGCAAACTTTACTGCCTATAAAAAGTAACCTTAAACCGGCACTGAGAGACGGCTCGAGTACAAACAGTGCTCCAGATAAGATTTTGAGGTGGAAGTATTTTACTCCCTATTTTTAAACTTTGAGAGTAGTAGATATGATTTCAAGTAAGTAAAAATGACTTTTCTCCTTTGCAAGAGAGTAAAATGCATGTGAAAACCAGCCGACGTGTGCAAAAACTGTATGGAAATCATTACATCGCAACAGCTTTCTGCATTGTGACAGAATAAACCTTTCATTATTTCTCTAAGGTCTGCCCATTTGATCTCTCCTCTTTAAATATCGAAAACACAAAAACCTAGCCAATTACATAGTAAAGCAAACATTAATTGTATTGTGTGTTTTGATGTTCAGTAGCAGAATTGTTTTTTGATCTTTAACGAAAGTCCTAATTTCCTGGAGCTATTACCACCTAATGGTATGCCAATGTTATGATACAACAGTTCAGAGAGGCAAGGACTCGATGCAAAATTCTATACCTAATCTCATGGTCAAGTTGTTATTTATATAGAGCTTTTGGCAAAGCGCTGTACATAGAACATATTTAACACAATTATCATCAAACCGAAGTGGATACTACGTTATCAACCTCGAAAGGATGAAAGACTGAGTTGGCCTTGGAGAAAGGGGAGGCCAATGGGATCCGGGGATCTCATTGACCCATCTGTGTCTACAGACAGCTTGATACCACAGCCCTGAACCACGACAAGTATAATGCTACATTTCACACAAAACTGCAACTTGATTAAGGTTACAATGTGTTGGATGGTGGGGCTAGGCATTGCAGTGGGGAGGAAAGGCTTAAAACATGTAGTACTTTAAGCTGTGTGAACCCTACATCGATTTGGGTTTGCCGCATGCATACAGAATACATACCTAGATGTCAGTTTGCATTTCCCCCACTTCATGTTCTACATCACACCATCACACCCAACATCATCTGGTTATTTTTTCCTTTGCGTAAGTTATATTGTAAGGCAGCCGCCTGGTAGACTACCCTGGCTACTACGTGTACCTACCTATCTGTGTGTTTCGGGATTCTAAGCTGCAACCTACAGATCATACACAGATTGCAGAAAGGACTGCTCAACCGGCTGAGCCATCTCATTGGCTATCATCCTTCAGAGGTGGGAAACTGAGTATTGACTGAGGTATAATAATCACAGTGCCTAGATGTTGGGCAAACCATGTATGAGCGCTACATAAAGTTAAATACCTATCTGGATTATCACAGGGACAGGTTTTGCTGAGTTTCTATTTCAATTACAAATGTAACTCATTTGTTTTTGAACAGTGCTTGCACTTCCTGGAGTGTCAGGTTTGGGATGTTTTAATTGTAGTCTTGACAATTTGAGAGGCTGTAACACCTATGATTGGCTTAATGACAATCACTCACACTTGAGCAAAGACTCTGCTGCCATTTACCATTTATAGTAATCCCATTGACTGCAAGGTTGAATGGATGTAAACTGGACCGTGCATATGCATCATTTTACACAGTTTTTATAATTAGAGTGTATATTAAATTATAAGTGTAAAAACAATCTACCTCTGCATGATTATTCACACAGCACAGGAACTCGGAAAAATACAATTGTGCAATATGTCCTGGTTTGCTTTCACTGGGGAAAAAAAACATAATTCGTTACAAAAGATGAATTCTCAGTTGCAACTTAGTTTTCCATCTTATTAATTATACAATCCTAAAATGCTAGGAAAATAAATATGCACAGTGCTTCTGTTGGCTCCATTAGCATCTACGCACAACACAGCCGAAGCTGATTAGAAAGAAACCATTCCCCTTGTCATGGTGTGCAGTTTCTTATTTCTGTCAAGTAACCAGACCTATGTACTGCTCTGTGTGTAAATGTATGCAGGTAAATAATAAACTGTCGTAATTACACGATTTTCATGCATAAAAAGTCATAGTACGACCCTTATCTGGAGGCCTGAGTACAAATGCACATTACTTTAGTGAAATGCTCAACTGTTGTGCTACTTTCGAGCTGGAGCTGAAGTGAGGTTGGCAAAGGGTATTTGCTCCATGAATTTATTTGAATATTTGTGTTTAGCGCTGCCCCTACGCAGTGGGTCTTGGTGCGCCCTACAATAACTGAAAATTGAGAGGATAATTATAAAAAAAGAAGTACCTGGTAGTTGGGGGAAGCAGGTGGAGGCGAGGGTAAGAAGAGAGGCCCCACAAGGGCTGGGGAGCAGTTAAGACTGTCTTCCCCGTAAACCAGGAAAAAGCAGACCAAAAGCATCAGTGTCCTTGCAACCAACAATAAGAACTTCAAAATTGTCACATAGAATTGTAGTATTCTGATCTAGCCATGTCTGCCCCTTCAGCTGGAAGGGGCTCTGAAGATATGCAAAGTGTCAGATCTACTGTACACTCAAAAGTGGAATGTAAGCAGAAAAACATTTTCAACTGGTGAACAGCAAACAGGAAATCTAGGTTTTCTTTTTTTTTTAATTATTTTTTGTGGCAGGAGCCTGTAACCTATTGACTGTTAGGCCAAATCCACAACACTGGGGAAAAGAAAAAGTTGCATATGGATTGCAATATGAGAGGTGCAACATGTTGCCCTGTGGCCCTGTGGCCTTGTTGGAGCGCTTGTTTGCCAGAGTACTGTTTTAAAATTGAAATTTCGAATATATACAACTGACATGATTTTTGGGTGGGTAGCACTTTCATCTAGACTTTGAAGTGACCATAACAGTGTTCTCTGATTGATGGAACCCTGCTCATCAGCAATTGGAATTTGTCCCGGTTGGGTATGGGTGTGACAAAATGACTTCTGCTCTACATGAGTACTAGGAGGAGCATTGGCTAAACTGCCTACTCAGCCCTCACACTTCTACAAATCAACACTGATCCCAACCATAAAAGTAAAACGGGCATAGTCAAGAGATAAACCTCATTCAGATTTTGTAGTAACCGGTGCCGAGGGAAGCCTGTACTCTCAGAAGGGGTGTGGATGTGAGACAGTAGCAACACAAACCACAATAGTACATCAGTTTCAAAATAAAAGAACGTCCAAGAGTCTATACAAGTATATACTTTAATTAATTCAATCATACAATTAACTATAAAAACACTATAAAAAAACCCACCCCTGTAAAAGAAGACAGAAGATGCAGAACAGGAATGCTAAGTACTCTGGATACTTTGTCAGGAAAGAAACAGGCAAGAAAATGCAACAATGGTGTTCAATATGATATTTCTGGAAATTGGGGACAAAGGCGCAAAAGAGACTTAACCAGTCTCTAGGGCCGCAAAAGGTGTTGCCCTTGCAGGTCGGAACCGAGTTTCAAGGGTTTGCTTTGCACTGATCCCAGGCGGCATGTCAGATTCGAGTGGGTGCTCCATGTGGTTTGAAGGCAGCATTGAGTGATGCAGGTCTATGGATTACCTGGAGCGATTCACTGATTGAACGTGGATCAAAACGATTGGTACCGCTGGTTAGGGTCGATGAGTGATGCGATGATCCAGTGGTTCAAGTCGAGTTGCGATGCAAAGTCCTGGCAGTTCTAAGTCATCGGCACAGTGCGTTGCTGCTTGAATTCAAACAAATGACTCAGCTCTGCTGCTGCAATGTGGCGACAAGCTGGTTCAGTAATGCAAACAGCAGTGGTTCGAATTTAGGATGAGGGCTAAAGGCAGCACTGGGTGTCCCGTTGCTTCAAAGGTGTGACATGTGATTTGATGATGGCTCAAAACGGTTTGAATGATGAGAACAGGGATCTTGGCTTTTCAAGCTATAAGAATGCTGTGAGACCCACCACAGGGGGCTCTGGGACAGGTTGAGTCCTTTTCAGTCTCTGCTTTCTCAGCCTAAGGAGGTTTACTAGGAGAGTGATAGGCCTCGGTACTCAGCAAGAGTCACCCTTAACATGCCCTGGGAGTGGGGGGGGGGGTGGACCAGAGCTTGCATCTGCCCTGGAGCCCACCTGCACCTCAATGGCTATCAGCTTGCCAGCTTGGACCAAAGGAGGTCCAAATTAATTCTTCCTGATGTCCTTGAGTGTTCAAAATTGAATCAAAGAAGGGGTGGGAGATTCCCGCTTTTACAGGTAAAAGTGGATTGGATAAAAGCTAATATGGGACAAGTGACCCTTGCATTCTGATGTCATACGCAAAGTGTCCTTTTCCTACGGAAGTGAAGTGGAAAGGAAGGAGGGAAAATCCCACAGAAAAATAAAATGGAGGAATCCCTCCTCAAACCCACTTTTGCTGACTGTCCTCACTCAACCCCTTTCTCAGTCTGTATCTTCAAATGCCCTGGTGTGCAGCCCCTTAGTGTGAGGTAAGCATTTGCTATGAAATTTGCTCTTTGAAGCTAGGCTTTCAGGGCAGATCCCAGACCTGGCAAGGGAGGATCTAAATTTCCTCCAAGAGAGTCAACAGAGGTGTGCAACCTGCAATTTGCCCCATTCACTGGAATGCACACAGGCAGTTGCCTGAAATGAACATAGCCTCCAATAACTGTCTGAGCTCACGGGGATGACACTGGTATGCTACAAATCAGATGTGGCTTTAATAATTATATAATTATGTGAACTACCCACAACCACCCCAAAATAGGTATGTCTTATGGTTCCAGATTATTCTGCCACCAGGTGGGTAGTTTACGATGGTTTTGGACACAGGTCCAATCTATTTCTATTGTATCCTTTACAACTGTATTACCTATGTACCCACTGTAACTACTGTACAGCACTGTAACCAAGCTGAGAATAACCTTGATGCTTCTGCGCCCTCATACCCTCGGGTCTGGTGCGCAATATAAATGAATAAACTAAACTAAAATAAACTAAACAGGTGTTAGACCTAAATGCAACCTCTGCACTGTGGTGAATTGGCTTTCACAGCAACTATCAACGAAACACCTGTGACCTCTGAACCTGCTCTGTACCACAGGAGAGCAGGGGCTTCAGATCAGGATACTGATGTCGCACGGTGCAGGTGTGTACACTATGCTGTTGGCATGGAGCTTTCTGAACGGATTCTCATTCGCAGATCACCCTTTCTGGGATGGAGATGCCTGCATTATTTTATAACTTAATAGAAACCAAAAAAAGTGAGGGCTTTTACACCCTCGCCAGATGGCAATCCCTCACAATATTTGAACAGGGTCTGCCTTTGTTCCCCTAGTTGCAAGATCTATAAGCACTTACAATGAGGCAACTGGCAGTATCATGGTCCTGCAAGAAGCCTTAAGGGGATGGATTTGGTCCTTTGGAAGACTGGCTCCCATCTTGTTTGAAGCTGCGCTTCTTTGGTAGGATCTGGATAGAGGGATTCTTCACCATTCCCTTCCGGAGCTGTACTTAACCTTTTCATCTGAAACAATCCAAAGTTCAGAGGGACTCTAAGCCTAGTTATCGATTGCGTTCTGTTCTGTCTGAGGGTGACAAAGGCTACTGTACTGCAATTAACTGCTGGCAATAAACGAGTAATCACTTTTCAAAAACATTTATTTTTTAGTGTAGATTTTTGTACTAGCAGGACAATAGTGGGCTTGAAAAGCAGCCATTGTAATTGTGTTGGGTGAAATGCAATTAATATAACATTTCAGGGGTAGCTTAAGGAAAAGTAAGATCTTGAAGAAAGGACCATAAGGAATACTTTGCAAAAGCATTTCAGCAGCTTGCGGCACTACCTACATGATCTGACTCACAACCTAGCCCTTTTTTAAAATTATTTGTTCATTTATAATTCAGCACACAGGTGAGCATATACAGTAACGTTTGCTTATAACCTCTCCGAATGCGTAAGACATGGTATCCCATTCCCCCGCCCCCGGTATTCCCAGGTGGGTATTGTTCTCTGCCCTCATTCGGACTGGCCAGGCAGCGAGAGTTCACTAGTAGACAGGAGGGCTCTTGCGATCAAGCGTGGCTTATAGGTTAGGGCCGGATAGTTCTGGCCATAGCCTAGCACTGGTGCCCAAATGTTTATAAATCGGTGGAGCAGACTCGCTTTTGCTGCTGTGACCTTTTCAGCTATATGAATGTCCCAAAGTTTAACCCACCAGAGGGTCATCAGGGGTCCTTCCACAGACTTCCAGGTGCGGACCACCGTGATTTTGGCTGCCAACAAAAATTGGGATACTAGCATTGCCCTTCTTCCTTTTCTCGGGTAAGAGTCTGGGAGCGGGATCCCTAGGAGGACTTGCTCGGGCACTAACGGTATTGCCACTTGGGTGATGTCCTTTATTGTGGCAAGGCATTGGATGCAGAACTCCCTGACTTTGGGGCAGGTCCACCACATGTGGAGGTAGGATCCTGGGTGGCCACAGAGACGCCAGCAATGGGGGTCCAAGGCCTGCTGGAAGTGGTGAAGGCGTAGGGGAGGTAGTACCAACGCAAAAGCAATTTGTGGGCGCATTCCCGATTAGTAATGCAGCGGGATGCTGTGCACATTCCAGTCCAGATGTCCACCCATGTGTGGTCCTCTATAGCGTGACCCAGGTCCGCCTCCCATTGGGACATATAGGAAGGCTTAGTGTGGAAAGGGTCTTCTTGCAGCAGTTTATAGAGGGCTGAAATAATTCCCCAGGCTGGCAGGTCATTTATTGTAAGCTCTAGTGGGGTAGGGGGTCGTGTTGCAGCTGCTCTGGAACACCAGTGCTGCAGTTGAGCGTAGGTAAATCTATCTGTCTCTGCTAGCTGGAAAATCATTTTACAGTGTTTGAAGGTGAGGTGAGTGTCCCCTTCGAAGAGCTGCCCCAGCGTTTCAAGGCCTCCTGCTATCCAGTTCATGAAGTTCGTTGGGTGGGCTCCCGGGGAGAAGGCTGGGTTAAGGAAGATTGGGGAGAATGCACTCAGGTCTCCTGGGATACCTCCATGTCTGTGAGCCCTCTCACAGGCCTTTATCGATTGTTTCGTAGAAGTCAACACTCCTGGCCAACTCCGGCGTATTGCGGTGGGGATAAACGGAAGGAAGCAAAGGGGGAGAGGAAGGTGGGATTGTTCGATCTCTAAGCACTTTGGGCACCCTGTGGCGATTCCCCATGCTTGAAGGTGAGCCAGCTGTGCTGCCAGTTGGTATTTGCGGAGGACTGGCACCCCTAGTCCTCCCAGTTTCGTGCTGGCCATCATGGTTCTCTGAGGGATCCGCGCCTTCTTGCCCCTCCAGATCAAGTCAATCATTTTCTTTTGGAGCCGCTGTAGGGGGGGAAGAGGGATTAAGGTCGGGAGGGAGGCGCAGGCATAAAGGAAGCGGGGGAGGAGGTTCATTTTGCATGTCGTGATGCGGCCCAACAGAGATCTCCTGCGTCTGCCAATGGGTAAGGTCCTTTACCCATTCCTCAAAGAGAGGGTTAAAGTTCGCTGGGTGGGCAGGGATCTGAACCCCTAAGTATGGGATAGTTTGGGTGCTCCATTGGAACAGGCTTTGCTTCTCCAGGGCCTTCCTCTCGCCTGGGCCCAGGCCCACTCTGAGAGCCGTTGATTTCTGGAAATCAATGGTGAATCCTGCTACATTCCCGAAGCCGTGGATTTCGGTCAGGGCCGCCCTCATGGAAGCTTTAATGTTTGTGATGGTTAACAACACATTGTCTGCGTAAAGAGCAATTTTGTGTTGAGCAGAGCCGATCCTCGGGCCGCTGATCCAGGGGTTTTGGTGGACTCGCTGGGCCAACGGCTCCATGGCCAAGGCAAAGAGCAAGGGGGATAGTGGGCATCCCTGTCTCGTTCCATATGTGAGAGGGATTGGGTCCGATAGGTTGCCGTTAACTCTCAGCCGGAAGGTTGGGCCAAAGCTGAAAGCCTCGAGGGTGAGGCGCAGATAGGACCAATCCACCTTGTCGAAAGCTTTGGTTGCATCCAGCGCCAGCAGGACCAGTTGTTGGGAGTCCTGGCTGGCGACCTCTATTAGGTCTAGTGCCCTGCGAATGTTGTCTTTTATCGACCTGTGGTTTATAAACCCCGTTTGATCCGGGTCAATAATGCTCGGAAGAATAGGAGCAAGGCAATTGGCCAGAATTTTGGAGTATGTGTTAGCGTCCAAGTTCAACAGAGAGATGGGTCTGTACGAGTTATTTTCTTGGGGATCCTTTCCAGGTTTGAGAATGAGGACTGTGATGGACTCCTGCATCGTTGGAGTGACAGTTCCAGTGGCCGCAAATGAGTTGAAGAGACGAGTCTCAGGGGGGCCACTAATTGGGGGCAGAGAGTTTATAGAATGGGGTGGAGAATCCATCCGGGCCTGGGGCTCTAGGCTTCAAGCTTTTTATGGCTACCTCCACTTCCTCATTTGTAATGGGCGCCTCAAGTTCTTCTCATGAGAGTCAGGAGTGGGAGAGCTGCCTCTTGGATGTAGGACCGCTGCTCGTCTAGGTCCCTCGGAATTGGCGTCATTATCTATGACTGGTGGGCAACCGCTAGTCGTAGCTTCTCATGCTCCGCATAATGGACCACCCCCCGTGAGTCGCGGGGACGCAGAATGGTGATTCTGCTCTTCTCCTTGGCCAGCTTATTTACCAGCAGCTTGTTAGCGTTGTTGTTATGGACTTAGTACCATTGTTTGGTTCTGGCTAGTAGGTTTGCTGTGGCGTCAGCGTAGTGCGCCTCGACCCTCTTCCTTGCTATCTGTAGGACCCTGTAAGATTTCGGGGACCAGCCCTTTCATTTGTGAGTGGCCTCGGCTTCACGGACTTCTGCTTCCAAAATAGCACGGGTCGCCTGCTTTCGTTTGTGGAATGCTGTACCTTGGGCAGTCAATTCCCCTCTAAGCACTGCTTTCATGGCGTCCCAGGTATTGTCTGGGGAGGTGTCCTCGTCGCGGTTTTCAGCGAAGAAGTTTTTTATTGTTCTGGCCATCGAGTCTCTCACTGTCATGTCACCCAGAGTAGGGTCGTAAAGGTTCCACTTGCGGCGAGGAGGAGGGTCTGGGTCATGGGATCGCAAGGTGAGCAAGACTGGAGAGTGGTCCGAGAGGATCCGGGGGCCAATAGTAACGTCGTCTGTGAAGGCCAAGATCTGGGGGGAGGCCAGCAGCAAGTCGATCCTAGAGAAGGTGCAGTGCACATACGAGTAGAAGGTGAAGTCTTTCTCTTCCGGAGATAGCACTCTCCAGGTGTCCACCACATTCAGCGTACAGAACAGATGGAGCAGGACATTTGCCAACTTCAGGTCCCTGGAAGTTGGAGGGGTGGGATCTATCTTTGAAGGGGTCCAGGACCCCGTTAAAGTCTTCTCCGATGATGACTTGCCCCTCAATGAATGGAAGGAGGGATTTTTCTAGGTCTTGATAGAACCCTTCCTGGTGCTCGTTCGGGGCGTAGGCTGAGATGAGGGTATAGAGTTGGCCAAAGATGATGCATTTGATTGCGATAAAGCGACCCTCCCGGCATCGTAGTGAGTCTAGGACCTGGGGCTTCAGGTCTTTTGCGAAGAAAATGGCAGTACCTCTTTTCTTGGTACTGTTGGACACCAAAAATTGTAGGGGAAAAAGTCTGCTTCGCAGGCGGGAGAAGTCTGCCGGGATTAGATGAGTTTCTTGCAAGAAAGCGATTGAGGTCCCGTCATCTTGTAGCCTTTGCAGGATGGATTTCCTCTTCGGAGGGGAGTTCAGGCCCCTGACATTCAGAGTGGTGAACTTTAGTTATAGATGCGGGGGCTGGCTCTCCGGGTTCGTTTGCTGTGGAGGGGAGGGTTGGGAGAGAGTCAAATCAGCCATAGCTGTGAGGGGTTAGCTGTTTTGGGCTCTCCTGTGGTTGAGGGTTTGAAATAGTCTCCAACGGGAGATACAAACTTCCAACATCGGCCCCCAACGGGAGGTCCAAACTGTGACCAGGGCTGATTTTGAACTGTCGGTGCCTCCCCTAGCCACCCAGGCTGTCATCAGCCAACATAGCCAACAACGTTGAAATTCTCTCCAAGGGTAATATGGTGACATCCACCTTGGAGGGGGGTATGGACCGCATGGGGTCCGCGTCAAGCTTAAGGGAGTTGAAGTGGTTCCAACGCTATGTATTCTTCGGGGGTGTCCTTAATTGTCATTTGGGTTTACGGCTTCTCTGCACTCTTGTCCAGGGGGCACGTCTCGACTTGGGGGAGGTTGTGTCCGGGGCAGGGCTCGTTCGGCCCGGGGAGAGCGGCCCTGTGCCCCCGGAGGAGACCGGGCGCAGGATTGACTTTGCATCGTCGAGGTGGCTGATGGTCCGAGGGGTGCCCTTGTTTGAGAATTGTAGTGCTGTGGGGAATAGCCACCGGTAGCGGATCTGCTGGTCTTGGAGGAAGAGCGTGAGTGGATGGAGCATTCTGTGCTTCTGGAGAGTTAGAGGGGAGAGTTCCTGGAAGATCTGAAGTGGGGAGCCCTGGAAAGAGAGTTCATCGCTTGAGCGGCCTATCGCTGAAATGGCCTCCTTGGTGGTATAAAAGTGGACTCTTGTGATTACGTCCGGAGGGGGGTCTGTGTCGGTTCCCCAGTGGGGGTGCAGTTTGTGGGTACGATGGAGTAGGAGCTGAGCCTTATCCAAGTTCAGCAACAGAGACTGGAATAAATTGCTTACGTATTTAGGGAGTTCCTTGTCAGGGATTGATGAGGGTACCCCTCGGATGCACAGTTTACTGCGGCGGGAGTGATTTTCCATATCCTCCTGTTTGAATTCAAGGTTTTCGGTTCTGTCCATTAATGTTTGGATGTTGCGTTGCATCTCCGTTAGTGAGTTAGAAGGATCTAAGGCTAGTTCCTCGGCCTACCCCATCCTGTGTTCGATGTTGCTGACCTGTTGCTCTGTTTGCTCTAGTTTAGCGGTGAGTTCCGTCATACAGGATCTAAAGATTTGCTATCGGACATGAAGGCCTGGAGGTCCTCTTTGGTTGCAAGGGTCCCTTTTTCTTCAGTGGCCTTCTGGGGTGTAAGTTTGGGGAGATCTGTTTTCTTTCCCTTCTCCAGAGCCAACAGCATCGTGGAGATGTCCGCGGCTTTAGAGGGTTTTGATGCTTTGGCCATGGCTGTCAGGTGAGGGGGCGACTCCTGGAGAGTTGTCCCAGTGTTGGCGTATGGCAATCGCCTCCCAGAACCACGGGATCCGAGGTTGGTGGTAGCAGGGGAGATGGAGAGGCCCGGGGTGCCCCAGGAAGTTGAGTGGGCAGAGAATGCTTCTTCACCTTTCGAGGGGTAATGGTGTTGCCTTGGTAGGGAGATCACGCGGGGCTTCCGGGAGTAAGGTGGCTACGGGCTCACGACTCACCTTCTGCTGCAGGGATCCAGGGTGAGGGGGATGAAGGCAGGCTCTTCCCAGCTGTTGAGGATGGGAGGTGGGCAAGGGCGCCCCAGGAGGCTGAGGGAGGCGTCACTCCCACTGTTGGGGGGGCAGCAGCTGGGGTTCCAAAGGGCTAGAGTAGTTCGGTCAGCAGGGGGGCTGTTCTAGTGGGCCCCCGGGAGGCCAGTCCACTCACCCCAGCAAGGGCCCCTAAGGGGAGGCAGGTGGTAGGTCGGGCCGCAGCAGGGCGGCCCCGTGCTAGGGAGAGAGGAGGGAGGCTCGTCCCCAGAATGTAGCAGATGGGGCCTCTGGCACAGTATCCAGCGCGGTGCCGAGGCTGCGCTTTAGGCGGTGGCTAGGAACCCCCCCACCTCCAGCGGGGAAGGTGCAGGTGTTCTGCTGGCGGGCTGCGTCGGAGCACAGGCACAGACCAAGGTAGCGGCACCCTGGGCTCTGGCTCCAGAAGGGGCGGGAGCAGCCGCCGCGGGATTCCTTGGACTGAGGCCCGAGCGAGGAGGAGCTGGGCGCCCCGGCTCTGGTGGCAGGCAAGTGCGGCTGGGAGAGCTGGTGGTGCAGTGCCCCTTCAGGGAGCCTTGTGGCTCATAGGTCCAGGCAAGCTGGGTCTCCAGGCGGATCCCACCTGAGCACCGGGTGAGGCTGGCAGTAGGAGCTAGTAGGCGCTGTCAGTGTGCTCTGGAGGGGGTCCACTTCATAATGCAGGAACAAAGCTGGAGAAGAGGAGCCAGCATGCTGCAGGGGTTAGGCCGTGCATTTGCGGCCGCCATTTTGGTTTGAGGTATGGGACACTGGTGGTGCGTTCCCTCGCCGTGTTTTAAGTGATCCTGAGAGCGTCAAGCTCTCAAATTGCAGCGGATGATGCACTTCATCTTCCGCCGTATAGTCCCGTTAAACGCGGGCGGCGGACATAACAGGAACTGGCAAAGCTTTAATTGTAGCCGCGGACCCACGTGGAGGCCATCAAAGGAGCTGCCACATCGCTGGCGCTCCAGGCCACGCCCCCAACCTAGCCCTTTTAGGTATGCTTCTCAGCTGGCTATGCAGAAATAAATCGATGGGACGCACAACAAGATCGAAGGACACCCAAGAACCCTTCTGTGTCTGCATGTGCTAATGTTGTCAGTAACCTAGTTACCCTGCCCTTACATTATTTTGCTAATTTCCCTTCACCTGCCATGCTCTGACATCAAAATGCTACCCATAATACTTTAATTAAGCACCAGAGTAAGCTGGGGGATTTGAGAGATACAGGTGTAATCGCACAGGACATTTTGTGGAGTAATATTGTCACTACACAATGCTGAGTAGGTAATAGGATTGTAAATGCACAGGACTTTGTATGTTATAGGAGTCTGGCAACACAAGTGGCCACGTTTAAAAAGAGTCTAACTGCACATTGGGCATCATTAGAAGTTTGGCGGTCTCGAAATAAGGGTACCGGTAACAATGTACCAGCTCCCTTTCCTGACCGCCAACCTTCGAGTTTGCAAGTAGGGGCATGGACCTCCCGGCAGGCCTGACCTGCCGGGAATTCGGTCCCCTACCAGCAGTGTTTTCACTGAAACACCGGCACTGTTGACAATGGTGCCTGTGCTTCAGTGACCCCATTCCCTTGGAGTCCTTTTGGACTTTCGGACTCCACGGGAATGGGGATTTACCTTTCTGCCACTCCTCATGATATCCCGGTGACACTGGGATATCGGGTGGCAGAAATAGTGTTATGGGGTTGGCAGTAGCCACTCGCCTACCGGTGGATTTTGCCGCTGACCTTGTAATTAGGCCCATTGTGCCGCACAGGTGCTGTGTTCTTGTGGTTCAAGTGTAATGGATGGTCTCAGGTAGCATGCTTGTTATTCATTCATTAAGGTGCTATATTAAAAGCTACATGTCATCCACTAGAGCAATTTGTTGTCCAATAGAAGTGATAAAAGTGGAATTTCAAACCTGAGTGATCAACCTTTGTGTTTGCCTGGTTTGTCAGTACTCATGACTATTGCTATTTTTCAGAGATGCAGCAGTGTATCTGTCTATTGGAATGCCAGCATTATCCTCAAACCTGCAGCCCACAATCTCCGACCACTTGATAAAACATTTATCATCAAGCCAGTTACTTGTCCGATCAATGGACCCTTGCTTCATTTCCAACTTTCTAGCTACTTTTGAGTGAATGCAAGCGTACCAGAATGTTGTGGTTCACTCGTTAGAGTGTGAATAGTCGAGTTTCTCATAATGTGACTTTTCTAAGTTGCATTGCCTTCTATTATGCCTCTCTGTATGGCTATATTATACATTTAACCAATAGTGTAGTTCTGGTTACTAGAACATGTTTTGTAGCAGGCAGGTGGTCTCATCCCATTTGTCAGATGAGTTAACAGGTTCAATCTATAAAGTTGTACTGAGTCGGAATACTTCTGGACAAGTACATCGAGAGAAATGTCCTGCCAAATTAATGGCGATAATACTGACATTCCATCCTGAACGGCTAAGGTAGTAACATTTGCATCATTTTATAATGAAAGCCTAGCAATTTTAGGATGACCCGAAAAAAACTGTAGATTGAACAACGACCAGGAAAGGAATACAGAAATGATATATGCAGCCAAGAGCAACCGGATTAGAAACAGAAATGGATTCAGTAGGAGCAAAGATCACATTTAGAATATTATCCGTGTTGCTTGTAGGAAGAATGAAGTGTTGCAAAAACGATAGGCAGAAAAACAATCAACAAAACGGCTTTACATTGCTTCAAAAATAGTTTGAAATGTTAAAATAGCCTAATCTATTATTGCGAGAATAGATCGTTGAAGCATAAGAAATATAATTAATAAAATTGAAGAGAAACTTGCTAACAACTCCTCAAAGCAACACACAGATTAAGCATTATGGAAAGTCTTAGTTTAAAAACATGTCTATTAAATTATTAATAAATACATCTGTTTCCATTGTGTGTTCATTGGCAGGAAGACAATTAAGAAGCGCACATCAATATTGTACTGTAGATGTATATGATTTAGGGATGGTGTGAACAACTGGAATATAATAAGATCAAAAAAGCATTTTGAATGAGATACACAACTAGACTAAGCATAGCTTTGCAGCACCTATACCTACAAGTGAACCAAAGAGGGGACATCCTTTGCCCATCAAGAATTCAAGATTCTGTCACCTCTCATTAATATGAAACAATGATTGACAATATGCGCAAACATTCCTCACTAACCTTAGCAACAAACCATTTATGCCGAGGTTCCCGGCAGAAAGGAACGCAGAGAGGAAAGCAATTCTACGAAAAAACAAATATTAAAACTAGGATTGCTAACGACAACATGCAGGACAAGGATCAGACTAGCTAAAGCTCATTAATGCCCAAAACCACATTGAGAATCTATTCAAGATAATTGGGCTCATCCAGCTCAGTCCACCCCAAAGAGTGCTCTTATTCTGATGAGAAATGTCAAGAATTATCAGAGTTTTCAGACAAAATGCAGGAGACAAAATCTTTCTCAACACCAACTACAGGAGTCTATCAACTTTTAAATGGAAGACTAGTGCGAGATGGCACATGTTATCCGTGAACTGTTTATATCGTCTTTAGCTCCAGAATTCAAAATGCTGCTGTGACTGTTTTGCCAATTTGTTGATTAAATATGTGTGCATTTTCCACACTCTAAATGGCGCCGTGAAGTGTGCACTTCAACTCAAGTGACGAAAATCAGAGGATGGTGACCATTTTAATTTACCTACCCCAAGTTTACATTTTGAAAATAATTTGTTTACTCCAAGTAAATAAGGTGAGGACATTGACCACTTGTTATGATGCGTATACTGCACGGGTGCGTGCAGTAGTGATGTAAGTGATGGTAAGGGGGCAGTTAAGGCATTCTTTGACAGGGCATGTGAGCTGGATGCTTTATGTTGTCCCGAATATAAGAGTTACCTGTAACTTGTTTAAAGGACTCCACAGTCATCCTTCAAGCTGTGTGACCGCCATCATTCTCAACATCAACCTATTCTAAAGTATGAATAACCCGGAAGAAGACTGCACCCAGTTTTCAAAGAGGTTGTTTTATTTTCAAAGTGCCCTTAAGTGATGACACGTGTTTCGGTCTCCCTGAGACCTTTTTCAAATCAGGGCTTGGATTCCTCTAGTGCCCCTATTACATTTGGAATTAATCCTCCACAATAAATGGGTTAGATTCCTCTCGTACCGATACAGCGTTTGACCGCGTGTTGCACAGAATCTCGAGGAGGCCTATTCTAATTTGCTTACTTCAAGCTTGCACATTTGATATCATCCTGGAATGCACTAAAAGGAAGATACGTGACGTCCACTATTGTACCGAAGAAGACTAAGGCCCATTACTCATTTGAAGCTATTCAACTAAGTAAAATATTGGGTAGATAGGGTATATCTTAAATGGTGTACACTAACACATGATTTATGTATACAGAGTCGTGACCTGATTACTTGTTTTTGATTTGCATTTTTCTTGATGTCCTGCATTTATGTCTATGTATGGTATTTTGTTATTATTGATGAGCTGTATCTTAGGTGAATATTTTTTATTTATATATAGCTCTTAACGTAATACCAAAATATTGATTCTGTCACCTGGGGGGGACACAAGAAACACTTAAACATCTCACTCTGTTTTGTATGGGTTTGACAGAGAAGAGAATCTTATCCATTGGACCTCTACTGATAGGAAGACATTCGGATGTGGCTAAATATTTGTGGAACATTTTACAGTCTGGCCACTCCTTTCCAGTGATATTTGCCCTTGTAAAGTTTTTAAATCAGATTTTTTTTTATGCCTGAGTTTAGGACTAACTTGAAAGCACTACATCCTATGAGATGGAATATGAAACAATGTGGATTGATCCCTTTTATTTTGAAGACATTTTGGATATAATGATTTTTGAACTCAGAACTAGGCTTCTTCCAAACAATAGATGACGGCAAGTATGGCACAGAGCCTGCCAGGCCATGGAGAACACAGCCCTGTGTTCCCTACAGGTACCGCTGGTCGCACTGATGGGAGGGGATGAACAGCTATTAAAGGTGATCAGGAGGTACTGGGAAATGTTAGAAATTGCAACAATGGGGGACATATGGCAAGATGGAGAGATTAAACGATTTGGGGCGTTGGTGGAGGAAACAGGGATACACGAGGGGCAATATTTAACATCTAAAAGAATGGTACAGCAGATAAGGGACACATGGCCGGAAGCCGTACTAGATGAACAACCTGATGCTACCATAGAAACCATATATGACATAGCGGAGGGGGGGCATGAGATCTCCAGAATATATGAGCTATTAATGTCCAGAGTGGGGAAGGAGGTGGCACGATTGAGGATTGATTGGGAGGAAGATGCTGGGATACCTATGAGTGATGGAATATGGGAACGGACCCAAAGATATCATAATAAAGTATCTAGGAATGCGGGGCTGCAACAAATCCAGTTGTATATAACCCACAGGGCATACATGACACCCCAGAGGATAGCCAAGTTCAAACACGCAGGGAGACAGACGTGCCCCAAATGTCAGGCAGAAAACGTGGGCATGACACATATGTTTTGGGCATGTCCCGAAAATCCAGGAGTTCTGGGAAGGAATAGCCTGCCGGCTTGAAGGGAAAGGAATTAAGATAGATGCTGTATCAGTATGGGCATGCATGGTTGGCGGATTCACTAGGCCGCGCAAATTAAAACACATGAGCATATTAAAGGACTTGTACATACTTGCTAAGCGCAGAATAGCCATGGAGTGGAAGGCTTGCAATAGGCCCAGGATAGAAGTGTGGTGGAATGACCTTCAGAAATGGATCGGAGCTAAAACAGCTGTGTGGCAAGAAGCAGGTAGCAAAGGGGAAGAGGAAGAAGCAGGAACCCTGACAGCCTGGAGACATTTACTGGCTGCACTGAACAGGTCCACCCAGGATTGGTCGAGTGGCCAGGACTCAGTTGAAGATATGGAAAGAGAATCCCCTGGGCAAGACGGAGATGCGTAAGGTGAAGCGAAGTAGGCTCGAAAGGGGGGGGGGGAAACGGGCAAGCAGTAGACATTGTAGAACACGTGTAAATTTCAATTGCTGAGATATGTACTGCAAAGATGGGTTGTGTGTTGTTTGATTATAATAAAATCAATAAATTGTTTTTAAAAAAACTGTATCCCAGATTCTGAAATTAGCAAAACATTGCCTTTTTCTCTGAACGTATCTTGATAATACAAGACTGGATGCTCACACATCACATAAAACTCTACGCATATGAAGCAGAATTCTGATTTTCCCCACTCCACACTGCCACACCAGGATTTCAAAACCTGAAATATTGCCCATCCCCCTAATACTAGTGTCCATTGCAAAGCCGCTAGCCACTTCACTTTGATCTCCATATAAAGAACACTGCAATAAAGAACACACAGGAACTTCACCTGCCTAAATACCTTAATACTGTATTCCAAAAACTGATCTATGAACTGCGGTACCAACACTTCTTTAATTTGTACTTGGCTATGGTATGGCTCTAAAAATGGCTTATGTCCATAATTTGCTTATAACATCTCTTGTCTATGGATGATTCTGGGGTTTTCCATATTCAGTAGACCTTTGACTGGTGCTCGAGACCTAATAGTCACTTCCTTCATATGAAGTTTGCTTCAGACCCTTTTACAAACACAAAGAGACACGTCATATGGAGCTTTAAATGATAATGTATATTTCTCCAGCATTGGATCTTTCAAAGATTCACATGCTGTGAATATTCCCCTCTTCAGGCTGTAGAAAACCGTTGGTTGCTATTTGTTTCTCCTTGCCCTAGGCAAGAAGAACCTACATTTTGATGCCTTGTAATGGGTTCTTTTGTCCCCACCAATGGGACCTTCAGTAGCCCTAGACTAGACCCTCCACTCCTCTTCCTCTTCCCGTCAGATTCTAACCACGTGTTCAGCTGAGGGATTCCTCTAGTTTTCTACAGTCAGAACTTTTTGGTTAAAATCTTCAAAACAACAATTTCAAAAGAAAAGAAGCGTTTTCTCTACAAAAAACACCAAGTACACTCTTCAAGGTGTGGAATTTTCCTGGGGATGGAGGGCAAAAGAAGACCCCTTTTTAACCCCTGTGGCACTTGTGGACTCAAAAATGTATATGAGGGAGATAAGAACTCTGACTGCATATGCTGCCTTTACCCCCACCGCAATGTTGAAAGCTGCACTATCTGTCGGGGTCTTAGCTCCAAGACTCTCAAAGATAGAAATAGAAGTCTAGTCTGCTGGCTCAACGAGGGGAACTATCTCGAATGCCTTTTCAACATCGAGCAGGGCCGCTCCCATGGGGAAACGACCACGATCGAGGGGAAACGGCCAGGTCAAAAGAAAGGAAATAGGCCGGATGGGCCATCGTCTCCTGCAAAAGGCCAGTCATCAACGGGCAGAACCCAGCATCAACGGAAGGACGAAAGCACAAACATAAATCAAGGTCCGTGAGAAAGTGCAAGGCCTCATCAATGGAGGGGGGGGCGCACAAGCAACCCCAACCAAGGCCACAGAGAAAGAGCGGCAAAAATCACACCAAGTCGGCCCATCAACGGCAACGAAACATTAGGCGCCTGACCCTTCGACAACGCCACATAGAACTACTACGTCAATGACATCTCACAAGTCCAGCTGGTCCACGACGCTCCACAATCGGCCTCGTACGCATCACTCCAAAAGTCCAGCCCACCCATGATACCTCACAAAACTGGCTCAGCGGTGACTAACTGTAAACCGGTCTTGTCGACGAAGAAGGCCATGGACAAAGACCACACAAGCATGGTCCTGTCACACTGGCCTACAACCTCGGCAGTGGGGAAAAACACACCCCAGGTCCCAAAAAATCACAGAAGGAGGGTCTGTCGCCGACAACTCCGTCGACAACAACCCCCTTTGACGGCAGCCCCGTTGACAGGAGGGCGGGAACTTCCTCAGGACGTGCAACCTCCACAACCAGACAAGACCACACAGCACACCAGCCAGGTCTCCCCTAATAATAGAGGAGAAACTGCAGTACGAGGTGAATACTGACTTGGAGGTGTTGCATCAGCAGTCAGACTCTGAACAGTCAGTGATATTACAGGAGGAGGTTCCAGCTATGCCGGCAATGCCAGCCAACCCACGGGCCCTACTATCCATGCAGGTCCTCTCGTCCCTGCAGAGGGTCATCACCCAGCTTTATGTAGCTTTGATGAGACAAGGGACACTGTCCCCACCACCACCTCAACCAGCGGTACCACCGGTACAACAATCTCCGGTCTGACCCAGGTGTACTTCACGGAGAAGATCAGCAAGTTCCTCCATGGGGCGCTCCCAATCCAGGTAAATTTCGCTGTCCCCCACACCACCCCCACTCTTCGACCAATGTGCATGGGCAGGAGTGTGTCACCAACACTAACCTCTCCATCACGCAAAAGTAGCTGTACTGTTTCAACACTGACCTGGTCAGTTACTTCAACAATACTGGTCGGTGGCAGAGGAAGGGGGAACTAACAGATATGGATGCCGTTGAACCTCCCAACATCACTTCCCCGTCGACCCCCCCGAGGAGGGACGATGAATGGGACATGGATTGCCCCGAGGAGTTTCCCCTGGACGAGGAATCAGCAAAGCCATCTCCCACTGAAAACATTCCAGGACTTCATTATAATGGCATGAGGGTGGGCAAGGAGTTCGGCCTCCGAGGATGAGAAGGAATGCTTTGTATTTGACCATATGGATAAGAGGAGAAAAACAGTAGTCTCAATTTCAATCCTTGACCATGTCTGGAAAGAGGGACTTAAAACAATGAAGCAACCATTCACGATTCCAGCAGTGAAAGGACGTCTCAACAAATAGTACAACCCACCAGAAAATGCACCAAAGTGTCTCACTTCCCAGCCATCTCCCAAGCCAGTCGTCTCAGCAGTGGCAAGCCTCAAAGCTAAATCTGAAAAACAAAAATACGCTATACCACCGGACAATGAAGCGCAGAAGAAGGACGCTTTCGGTAAGAAGCTTGGAATCACGACAGTTAAAGCTGCCAAAGCCCTAGAGCAGGTATGATAAGGGGATGGGGCATAAACTCGCACCAATCCTGGAGCATTTTCAAGAGGAGAAGACAATCCACCCCATTGCACCCTACGATGGAGGATCTCCAGGTCACCCAAGACTGCAGAGAAATAACAAAGGACAAATGGGTGCCTGGATGTAGTTGTATACGGGCACCTACTGGAGTGAAAACAAACATCCCATCCCATACATCCAAACCACCAACTACAGGTGCACAAGACTGCGCTCCTACAGGAAATGCAGCTCATGCTGCAAAAAAGGGCCATAGAAAAAATCCCCAGGGGCCACAGTGGGTCTATTACACACATTGGGCTTCGCCATCAACTACAAGAAATCATTTTTGCAGAGATCCAGGAAGCACATATTCTTGGGAGTGGAATTCCCCACCCAGGAGCCCAGGGTGTGTCCCTCCAGTGACAGGTTAAATGTCCTTGCAGCCCTACTAAAGATGTTCACACTGAACTAAGTGAAAACAGTGCGACAATGCATGCTGCTGCTCGGGACGATGGCGTCGTGAATTCTGCTGATCCCGCACTGCAGACTTCACATGAGACTGTTACAAGAGTTCCTGGTGGCAAGCTGGTTGCAAACCGTCGAATCATGGTGGGGACAAAGAGCATGTTCCTCTCAAGCTGTGCTCACAGCTTCAGTGGTGGGCTAACAACGCCAATGTCTACAGGGGGAAAACATTTCAGGATCTAACACCCGGCAAAAATGGGGCGCTCACGTGGACCAACTAAACGTCAAGGATCTATGGAAACAACGGGAGGCATCCCTACATATAAATGTACTCGAACTCAGGGCGGTTCGATGGTCACTCATATAATTCCTCCCGATACTGGAGTCAAAGTCCTCACAGATAACACACCACCATGTATTATCTGCGAACCAAGGAGGAACGAGATCTAGGATATTGTCCAGGGAAGCCCAACTGACATGGCACTGGGCCAGTGCCCACGGGACCAGCATTCAGGCATTCCACCTTCCAGGGATACAGAATCAGACCGTGCCCTGCCTCAGCAGACAAATGTTCCAGAACTACGAATAGGAGCTCTACTCCTCGATGCTGCAATCACTGTTCCAACATTGGGGTAGACCAACGGTAGACCTATTTGCCACAATACACATCAGAAGGTGTGTCAGTTACACCAGCAGGATGCCCCAAAAGGGCTCAATGGGAAGCACATTAGCTTTTCCAGGGGACAACATCTTTGCATACACGTTCCCGCCGTTCCCAATCCTACGCACGACAATACAGACAATTTGTATTTGTATTTATTTTATTTGTATTGCGCGCCTGGCCCGGAGGTATCTGGGCGCATAGATTCAAAAGTTTACATGGTTACAAAGCAAGCAGTACAGAGTAGTGAGAGGTTACATAAGTCACTTAGTAAGGCAGCAAAATATACAGGATATACAGGATATGAATACATTTAGGAGATTGTATACAGTGAAAGCACATAGGTTATATACAAGCAAGTAATCATAGTTCATTAAAGATGAGATGGTGAGAGTTAAGCTCATGTACGGGTGTGGTCCTGGGTAAAAAGCCATGTTTTGGCCTTACTTTTGAATGTAAAGTAAGAGGATTCAGCTCTGAGTGCATTGGAAAGTGTATTCCAGAGTCAGGCCGCGAGTACTGGGAAGGTAGGCCCTTTGGATTTTGGCAACTTAAATATGGGCGTAGATAAGGTGTGAGCATGAGCTGATCTCATTGGACGGGATGAGTAGTGAGCAGTAAAGCAGTTGGCTAAATAGGCAGGGGCCGAATTGGATAGGCACTTATGGGTCAGTGCGAGAGTTTTGAGGGATATTCTGTGCGTGACAAGGAGCCAGTGAAGACTACGCCTGGTGTCAGAGATGTGGGTCTTTCTAGGAATGTTAAGGGCAGCTCTTATCGCATTATTCTGTGATACCTGTAGCTTGTTGATATTCCTTTGGTTAACCCCGAGATATAAGGCATTGCAATAGTCAATTTTGGCCATGATGAGTGTTCTAGCCAGGGTAATACAGTTGGCTGTAGTAAGGAAGGGCCTGCATGCGGTGATGAGTTTGCATGTGTATGCTGATGCTGAGATCATTGCATTAGCTTGTCTTGTGAGGGATAGGGTAGAGGTAAGGTAGATACCTAATGTTTTAGTATCATTGGAAACCTTGATAGTGTTGCCATCGATGATAAATGTTTTGAAAGCGAGGTCCAGTTTGTTCAGTCTGTGATGAGAACCGAGGATGAGTAACTCGGTTTTCTTATCATTTAGACAGAGCCCATGATTCGCCATCCAGGCCTGGATGACTGAGTAAATGTCATTAAGTGCTTTTGAGTCAGTTGCGTAGTCACCAGTGATAGGGATGAGTATCGGGGTGTCATCAGCTTAGTTGGTGTAGGTGACACCAAGATGGTTGAGAATATCGAAGAGTGGCTTTGTGAGGACATTATAAAGTGTGGGCGAGATGCAGGACCCTTGCGGGACACCACACAGGACTGGAGAGGGTTCAGCAGATGCAGATGGGGAGAAGACCCACACAGTTCTATTTGCTAGAAAGGATCTAATCCAGGATGTGACTTCGTTTGAGAAGTGGGCAGCATTTTTGAGGTGGTGACAGAGAATTTGATGGTTGACTAGATTGAATGCTGCTGGTAGGTCTAACAGCAGAAGGAGTGCCAACTTGCCATTGTGATTTAAGTCTTCAATTTGTGATTTTAGATGAATAAGGGCGGTCTCCGTTCCGTTCCGTGTCTAGGTCGGAAACCCTGGCCTAGAAGTTTATTGGTTTCCAAGTAATCCTGAATATGTAGGTAAGCAGCGTGGTCCAAGATTGTCAAGAGAAATGGGACTATAGTAATAGGTCTGTAGTTGCTGGGATTATTCGGGTCAAGAGTAGGCTTTTTTATGAGAGGGAGGACCCAAGCATCCTTTAAATTATCAGGGACTGTTCCAGATTTGAAAGAAGCGTTAATAAACGTGGTGATGAAAGTAGCAAGATCATGTGCCGCATCTTTAATGATAGGGGCGGGACAAGAGTCACCTTGACAGTTAGATGGTTTCAGTTTTTTTATGATATTTTCCACCTCGGCAACAGAAAGAGGTGTGAAGTGGAAAGGTTTGGCGGAGTGTATTAAAGGAGGTATTTGGTTTAGATGAAGGTTAGGTAGCGAGTCTGGGCGAAGACTACCTTTTTTGGCGTTGATTTTGAGTTGAAGTGTGGAGATTTTATCAAGGAGGGTGAAAAGATGCGATGACACGGTAGGTGAGATAAAACTTTAATCTACGGAGCTCCCCGGGGCCCCAACACAGCGCTAACTATTTCAAGCTCTAACCGTCTCCGGTTGGTCACGCGGCTCTCCCAGCATACAATCCAGAGAGTGCGCGAGACCAGCTCGAGAGCAACATTCCAAGCATGAGCTCTACACATCTTTCCCCTTATGCAGAAAATAACTAAAATGAACTAAGAATAAGAAAACTTAAATAATTTCCATTACATATCTCACTTAGCCAAAACAATCCTAAAATAGAGATAGGCTAACCAGACAAAATTAAATCTTAAATTTTGAACATTTAAATTTTGACTTGCCTTTCATTTGAATGTTAAGTTTCAGTTTCATAATCTCTCATCCACACAGGCTTTGACCTGTGCCTATGTAAACCTTCTTCATTCACTCTTACACCAGCATCCTTCTTTTTCACATCCACCATTCCTCCTTTCACTTCATCAACAACTCTTTCTTTCACCTCATCTTCCTCTTTCTTATTATTGTCCACACTCACTCTTCTTCCCTTCAATTTCTCCTCCAATGTATCCTCTTTCTCATTTCCCGCTCTTGCCAACCTTCCTTTCGACCAAACCTCTCCTCCCTCCAAGACAACAACATTGCTCTTAACCGCACTTATCTTTTTTGGTCCCAGGAACTTACTTTCCACACATTTGTTCACCAACCTGGGATTTTTAACATACACCATCTCCCCGATCTTCCATTCCTGTTCTTTCACCCTCATCCTGTCATCAAACAGTTCTTTGTTTTTTTCCTGACTCAATTTAATTAGTCTCATTATGCGATCACGATCCACACTGACCACCTTGGCCATACCTAGCCATCCTGGACAAAGCCTTGTACCAGGTTCCCTGCCTTTCATCGACACAAATGGAGATACACCAGTTACAGAGTGTGGTGTAGTGACATAACTCCATGTTAACATCCTCAACACCTCCCTCCACGGTTGTCCCGACTTCATAGCCAATTGTAGGCCCCCTTTTATATACCTGTTGATTCTTTCAACCAGATCATTCGCCTTGGGATTATACAGTGCAGTCCTCGTGTGTTTTATGCTATAGCCCGCAAGAAATGTTCTCATTGCCACGGACACAAATTGTACTCCATTATCAGACAAAATTTCCTCAGGAACACCCTCCTTAAGGAAGACCTTTTCCAAAAAACCAATCAACTCCTTAGTCGTTACTTCTTTCACCGCTTCCCATTCGAACCATTTGGAATGAAAGTCTACTACCACAAATACCGTCTCCGGTTGGTCACGCGGCTCTCCCAGCATACAATCTAGAGAGTGCGCGAGACCAGCTTGAGAGCAACATTCCAAGCATGAGCTCTACAGAGGGCTTTTTGGATATTTGTACACCAATCTGAGTCGGTGTTACAGGTGTCAATAGGAGCTCTAAGAGATTCTAGCTCTTTTAGGATCTTAAAGAGCTCTTTGGTGTTAGATTCAGCCTGGAGGATACGGTTATTGTACATATCTTTTTTTGCAGGTACATTGCTTCTTTGTAGTTGGAGGAAGCTTAAGGAACTTTTGTTAGACACCATAGGGTGTGTTTTCCAATGGGCCTCTGCATTTATTTTGTATTTTACGTAGATCTCTCAAGTGTGGAGTGAACCATGAGTTAAGGTGGGCTCAGGGTTTAGGTTTCCCTATTTTAAGTGGGGCTATGATATTTAGTGCCTTTTGGATGTTTTGGTTATTTATATCTACTAGTACTGTGGGATCTGAGCAAGTAGACAATGCTCTATTGAGAAGAGGGAGGATGATGGGGAGAAGTTCTTCTTTAGTAATGTCCTTCTTATTTCTGGCGGCTATAGAAGGGGCACTATTTAGTTTGGTGCTTTGCTGACTAGATTTGATGCAGAAGGTAATTTTGTGATGATCTGACCATGTGCATGGGGTGGTCACCACTGAGTCAATGCTGCAGTCAGGTCAGCCAGCTAATCGAGGGTTCTACCCTTATTGTGCTTTGGGGTGTGGATATGATGAGAGAATCCTAAATTGGTTAAGGTACTTGCAAGGTCAAGGGCTTTGGGATCATTAGGGTCTTGGAATCCTACGTATAGGTCACCCAGTAATATGATTTGGGAGATCGGTTTAGTGTTATCTGCCAGGAGCAATGAGATGTCATCAATAAAGGAGGTGATGGGTCCTGGAGGACGATATATGAGGTGAATAGTGGCTGTTTGGTTAGATGATATTGGGAGTTTGGCAGATAGTATTTCAGCCGAGGGGATCTGTTGATTAGAAATAGATAGGCCTAAGTTCGAGTGATCTCTTAAAGATGAATGCAACACCCCACCTTCAGAAAGGTTGGAGTTCCTGTCGCATCTGATGATGGCGTAATTGTCAGGGGTGGCCAAGAATAGAGTGGGGCCATCTGCAGCATGCGACCAGGTTTCAGTGATAGCTAAGAAGTCTAAGTTATGTGTTACAATAAAATCAGCGATATCTAGTGCGTGGGCTAGCAAGGATCTAGCATTGATGAGGGCACCTTTAATCAAGATATCTTTAGTGGAGTTAGGGCATATTTGGACAGTTGAATAGTGTAGTGTCGAGGCAACAAGGGAGTTTGGTATGGGTATAAAGTGTCCCTGGGGCAGATGGTGTTTAGTTGTTATGTGGTGATGCTGGGGTTGACATTTGTGGGAAAATCTTGAGCCTAGTCTGTTGTTCCTGAGAATGAGGGAACAGGGTTGGTTCGGCATAGGCTTGGTGGCAAAGTGTTCCAGCCAGAGGGTGAGTTCAGATATGGGTTGGTGCAAGGCATATTACAGTGGTTAAGGAGATGTGGGTACAGAAAAGAGGTAAATGTGGTAGGAACTGGGTGGGCAGGTATTGTGGCCAGACGAATTAGTAGTGTGGGGGTGGTGTAACGTGGTATGCTGTGTTTTGGCTGTATACACTGTAATATGGGGTGGGGCCAAGTGCATAGAGCTATTGAGTGTAGCCAGTGGTAGGAGTGTGCTGCAAAGTGCCAGGAGGTAGCAATACATGCTTAGTGTGTAGTCTTGAATTGCAATAGGGGGCATTTAGTGTGGAAAGATTTGTGGCGATACTGTTATAAGGTACAACCATAATAATCTTAACAAAAGGCAGTAAATGAAATTAAAACACAGCAGTAGTCCCAATATTCTCGCTTGGCCTAATTGAATTGGGGTTCTAGCAGAAGTGCTTAATATACAAGAACTAGGTCTGATGTACACACTCTAGAGGTGATGGCTTTAGATAGCAAGAGCAGAAGCAGCAGATAGCAGCAGTGTGCAGTCTTAATAAGAATAATGCAGTGACAAGGCAAGAAGTAGATTAGTACATTACAGTGATGTGGTTATAATCATGCATGGCAAGTTAAACAATATGGGCAAATGCAGGATAACATGCGTATTGTAGTACTAAATGTCGTGCCAGTTCAGAGTGGGCTGCAATACCAGAGGCATGCAGTTTAAAAGTGGGCAATAATGTCAAAGGTATAAAGTTCAGTACGTACCAGTTTCAATTGCAAGCAAACTAAGATACAGCGTGGTAGCAAAGCGAAGGTAAGCCAAATTACCATAAAGGCGAGATAAGATAATATGCAAGGTTTATCTCATTTAGCGTAATGGCTAGTAAAATTAGCTGTATATGTCATGAACACATAAGAAGGCACACATGGCATGCAATTTCAGATTGATCAGGTCCTTATGTGATCCGACAATGCAGAATGCATAGCAAGCAACGGCATCCTGGTAGGCACAGGCAGAGCAGCCTATTATGGTGGCAGCATGTGTGCTGGGCTAAGTCATATCACTTAGTAACGGGGTATAGCAATGTGAGTGACATACCAGATTGTAGATATTAAGGTTCAGTGCCGCGATTTTGGTGTATATGGAGATGCAGGCATTACAGTTACTTAGTAGGGGGTAGAATCAACACATTGACGAAAGTGTGCAGTGGGGGTCAGAGTCAAAGCATGCGGTTATGTGCATAGTTAAAGCGCATTGAATGCAGAGTACTTACAGGGCATTAGGGCAATGTGCCTTGAAGAAGACAGAAGATGTGCTCTAAGTAGGGGGCATCAAGATGGCGGGGTCCAGGTGTGACTTTAACAGCCCATCAGCAGTGAGCCAAGTAGATAGTCGTTGTGAAGGTTGGTGATGCCTTTCTAGCCTGACTCTAGACAGGCTCGAGACAGGCGCCTTTGTCCAGCGCCTTGGTACAGGAAGCCTGGTTATGCCTGCCGGCGTTCTGGTTGGTGCTAAGGTCCTGATGTGCATCAATCCGATGCCGTGGGAGGCGGGAGATGGGTTAATTCAGTATGTTGATGTTGCAGCACGTAATCAGGCGGCCATTTTAGTAGATGTTGTGCCTCATGGAGCACAATGGCGTCAAGCAGATAAAAGTGGGAAAGGGAGGTATATCAGCCTATTTAAAGGCTATACAGCAGTCAGAGTGAACAGGTGGAATTATGGATTTGTTGCGGCTGTAATGTGCGTTGCACCGCACTTCTTGCAGTACGCTGCTACTTCCTCCTAGTTGCATACACAAGGCCCACGGGCTTACCTGAGCACGTTAGGCATTCCAGATAGATGAAGGCACTGCTCCTGCAGTGTTCAGAGAGCTCCAGCTCATCTGCAGACTAGGAAGCTTCTGTGGGCTCGAGACAGGCGCCTTTGTCAAGCACCTTGGTACAGGAAGCCGGCTTACGCCTGCCGGTGTTCTGGTTGGTGCTAAGGTCCTGCTGTGCACCAATCCGACACCGGGGGCGGGAGATGGGGGTAATTCGGTATGTTGATGTAGCAGCACGAAATCAGGCGGCCATCTTTGTAGTGGTTGTGCCTCATGGAGCACAATGGCGTCGAGCAGATAAAAGTGGGAAAGGGAGGTATATCAGCCTATTTAAAGGCTATACAGCAGTCGGAGTGAAGAGGGGGAATTATGGATTCGTTGCGGATGTAATGTGCATTGCACCACACTTCTTGCAGTACCCTTCTACTTCCCCCTAATAGCATACACAGGGCTCACAGGCTTACCTGAGCGTGTTAGGCGTTCCGGATAGATGAAGGCACTGCTCCTGCAGTGTTCAGAGAGCTCCGGCTCATCTGCAGACTAGGAATCATGCGGCTCTCCTGCAAGGTGATCCTAATTGCTCCAGAATGGCCTTGCCTAACCTGATACTCCACATGGTTCAGCTCTCCAGGGACAAACCCATCCGACTCATTAATCGACGGGACATCATAACGCAAGGCAATGGGATATTTCTGAACCACGACCTCCAATCACTTCGCCTGACAGTGTGGCTCCTGACTTCGTGGAGTTCGGAAGCCTGAACATATCACAAAAATGTAGGCAGGTCCTAGCTGCAGTGAGAGCTCCCGCCACAAACAAATCCTACCGCCTGAAGTGCAAGTGATTTTGCAAATGGTGCAAAACCCAATGCCAGTAAGACCAGGAAGGGCGGAACCCATTCCGGGTGACGCCAGAGGATGTACTGCCATAACTGCCAGGCCAAACAAGGCCTTGCCCACAACTCCATTAAAGTGTAAAGTGTTGGCCATCTCTAAGTACACCAGACACAACAACGTTTTGCCCCTCTACGGATGCAGACTCATAAAGTATTTCCAAAAAGGCCTTTTCACAGGTTTTCCTCCAGTAAGACGGATATCGCCAGAATGGAGCCTTAACATCCTGCTCTCAGGGCTCATGAAGAAACTGTTTGAACCTATGGCCTCTGTGCCACTGGGATACTTGATGTGGAAAGTTGCCTTCCCGTTGGCTATTACGTCAGCAAGGCAAGTGTCTGAGCTTCACGCCCTCACAATCAATCAACAAACCATACTTGCGGTTCCAAAAGAACAGGGTTCTTCTCATGACAAACCCACGATTCGGTCTCCAAGTATCTAGATTTTCACAAGAATTCCATGATAACCTTTCTGGCTTTCTTTAGCAAGCCCTCATCACCGGCAGAGGTGGCATTACACTTGCTCGACCGCAAGCAAGCGTGGAAATACTACATTCACAGGACGCTGTCTTTCAGGAAATTGACACAACATTTTGTATCGTATGGCCCAGCGAATAAAGACAGTGCTCTATTCAAACAAAGCATAGCAAGGTGGATCTGCCAGCCATTGTTTTCTGCCACAAGTCAGTGGAGAAACCCTTCCAGTCTCCCCCACATGCACATTCAACAAGAGCTACAGTGGCTTCGGCGGCATGGTGGTATGGGTTCTCGATCGCAGACAGCTGCCAAGCGCCACCTGGTCAGTGCTACATACTTTTATGAGGCACCTCTGCCTGGAGAAGCAGCATGCTGAAGAAGTGCAGACTGCGTGAGAAGTCCTACAGCTACCTGTTCCAACAAGGTATGATCCTATGGATTTGCTGTAAAGGGTTCTGGGTGGCTTTTACCTGTATGCACCTCCAGGTATGGTATGCTGCTACATAGTCTATTCACAGCATATGAATCTATGAAAGGTCCAATGCTGGAGAAGGAAAAAGTTTCTTATCTGTAACTCCTGTTCTCAGCATTGGTATCTTTCATAGATTCACATGCACCCTCCTTCCACCCTGTCAGGTAAAACCACTCACACCCCAGGGACATCTGGTATCACGGGGGCATAATCTGAGAGGAAGAGGAGGGTCTAGTCTAGGGCTACTGCGGTCCCATTGGTGGGGTCCAAAAGCACTCATAACAAGGGTGTAAGGCTACACAATGTAAGTTCTTCTTGCCTAGGACAAGGCGAATCAAAAAGTAACTGAGGATTCCCAGCCTGACAACAGGGAATATTCACAGCATGTGAATCTATGAAAGATACCAATGCTGGAGAATAACAAAGATACTCACCGTAGTGACTATCTTACTCCTAGTCCATAGTCCCCTTTTCTCCATACTTTTGGGACATCCCTCTTCTCTTTTTACGTGGGGTACCGCACGTGGCCGTAACCCTGCCCTCCTGAGCTCTGCCTCACGCATCTCCCTTCAGTCCTTTTCTATCGCCAGGTCTGAGACCTTTAAGCAATAGTAGAGGATACCTAATAGAGGGGACGGCGGGCGGGCATATGGGGGAAAGGGGACTATGGACTAGGAGTGAGATAGTCACTGCGGTGGGTAACTTTGTTATACTCCTACTTCCCATCCCCTTTCCTCCATACTTTTGGGAGATTACAAGGCACTCCTCACAGGAAATACGGGTGGATGGAAACTCCTTAATGTAAAAGGTTTTTAAGAACGGCCTGGCCGAATTGAGCATCGGGTCTGGAGCCCAGGTCTAAGCAGTAATGCTTACCAAAAGCTGGTGGGAAAGCCCACATAGCTGCTTTGGCAACGGTTCAATGTACTTACAGAGCGACCAATAGATAGGAGGCAATGAGGGGAAAGCATAAGTTTCATGCTGACCCACAAGCGGCAAAGAGGACCACATCTGGCATGCCCCATTGCTGGAAAAAGTTGGAGATGATATTGCTGTTCATCTCACACTCGTAACCGATGCCGACTGGCGACTGAATTAATCTGTGGTCATATTGTGGTGACCCGGGATGTGTGGAGCCTGGAGCCAAACAATATACTGGATGGCCCAGCCCAAATTCGTATGACAAGATCCACAAGGAGAGGAGAGTCTGTGTCGCCCTGCTTGTTGATGTAAAACCTTGCTTTAAGGGAGGTATTTAAAATGGAATTATGTGGCCCGCAGAGGTTGGGCCGCCATTATCACACACCAGGGGCGAACTGCGTCACAGGAGCAAGTGGAGCAATAGTCTCCCAGGGGAGTCAGGGGCCGTGCGTGCCATCCTAGCCTTGAAACAAGGAACCTCGGCAGAGACGGTACTGGCAGATCTAGGGTGTTTACTCGACATGTCTCGACAGAATTGGCCTCTAGTGGAGGATCCTCGGCAGAGCCGGTACTGGAAGATATGTGGTACGTGACCGCCTTCTTTCGCCCCCTCAACAGAACTGGTATCACCACGGCCGCGTGCACAGAAAGGCTTAGGGATATACCTTACAGTCAGGACCCTTGATGAGTTACTCTCAATTCTCAGTGACCGATTTAGCCCCAAGCAGGAGAACCTCAGGTTTAACCCTGGTCTTATAGCCACCTCGAGAGGAGCCTCAAGCCAAGACTCGGTACAGTTAACTCCAGATGGAGAAGCCTCAGGGTGAACCCTGGTATCCAAAGCCACAGCAGAACTGGGGTCAGCTTTAGCCCCAAATGGGGAACCTTGGAAGAAGATCCGGTATTGGGAGACTGCTGCGGGGCCCCTCAGAGGAGTTTCTGGTGTGTCTCGCTGAGCCGAGACCAAAAGTAGTACCCAAATCTGAAGTGTTCTGCTCCCACGGAGAACCGCAGATATTTAATATGCAGGCTCCAGAGAACCGCAGATATTTCATATGCGGGCTCCAAGTCAGAATGTGCATTTATGCATCCTGAAAGACCACAAAGCTGAGCCAATTGCCCTTCCAAAGAGAGGACTTTATTTGGCAGGGCGTGATCAACTTGAATTTCTCTCGGAAAGATCGAAGATAGTGCGCTTGCCATCCTAGTTGAGCACTGTGAAAAGGACAGCAGTACTAGCCCTTCCCTTGCTCCACGAACAAGTTCCACCGCTCTCAGGTATAGAAGTTTCTGTACCTCTGCTCTGGGGGAGGCATCTCGATCTGTCGGAAGAGAGGTTTGAAGGGTGGGGTAGGAGGAAAGGGCAAGCGAAAAACCCACCTAAACGATGGACAAACCTCACCAGTCTTTGTTGATGGTTTGCCACGCCTCCAGATCAGACGAGAGTCGATCTCCAACCGAAGTGCAGTGTGGCCTACAAAAAATATCATTTGGTGATTTGTCAGCAGGGAGATTACCTGTCCCAGTAGAGGAGGCTGATGGCCGAGAGAAAAACCAACCACTTTGCCGCTGCCACTTAAGGCAGGGCTACCAACAGGAGTTTGGGCCTTAGCTGAAGCTGTTGCCAGGACCGACAAACTGGTCTTTGTTGTCCACATAGCGTGGAAAAGCTGCTCAGCCCCAAAACGAACACTTCCAGCAACAGTCATCATGAAAGTTGGTGTAAGGGAGGTATCCAAAATGGCTGCCGTGGACCAAGGAGGTTGAGCCGCCATTTAGTCTACACCTGAAGAGAACTGCGTCATAAGAGAAAATGAGGCACTGTCCCCTCAGGGGAGTCAGGGGACTTAAGAAACACTTGAAACAAGGATCCTCGGCTGGGCCTGTGCTGGCAGATCTAGATGTTTAGTGGACATCCTAGGAACTGACCCAGAATTAGCCTCCAATGGAGGAACCTCAGCAGAGCCGGTACTGATCACCTTCTTTGCCCCCTCGACAGAATTGGTACCAGCACAACCCTGAGCGTGGGATGGTTGAGGAATGTACCCTACCGACAGGACCCTTAGAGGATCCCTTGACTCCGTCAGTACTGTATTTAGAGTAACCTTGGGTTTTAACCCGGGGTATATAGCTCCCTCACGAGGGGCCTCGTGCCGTGGCTCGGTGTGACAAGCACCAGAAACAGAGACATTAGGGCGTACCCCGTTATCAGTGTGGAAAGCTCCAGAAATGGAGACCACAGGCCGAAGCCCAGTATCCAGACCCAAAGACGAACTGAGCTGAACCTTAGCACCCAATTGGTGAACCTCGGACCCATGTCCGGTTTTGGCAGGTCCTTTGAGGGACCTCCAGAGAACTCTCTGGTGCGCCTATTAGACCCTTGAGGCACCTCAGGGGAATCCCTGGTAACAGAGCTACACAATCCCCTCCCGGTCATGGAATGCTCTCACTGAGCGGGGCTGCTCATCGCCATCCTCATCCACTTAAGGCTCATCCCAACGAGGCGGGAACAGAAGACTGGTCCTCCACGCCTACCGCCTCAGGTTTTAAAAGAAAAAGTGAATCAGAGCAGCCGGGGCCGGGGTGGAACAGGAGTGAAAAGACGCTTGAAATACGTCCTCATAGGGTCAGAGTGCATGAGCATCTGAAACTTCCCAAAAAACTCATCCTCAGCCGAGGGCTTAGGTGTCGAAGAGGAAGAAACCGCTCGTAAGGGACCTACCCCCCGAACACAAGGAGGATGGTTGCCAGGAGGGTCCACCACCGGCCGGGTCGACATAGATCAGTGCAGCAAAAGCAGGAGGGAGTGAGACAGTATGAGGCAGCGGAGCCCACGCACACCGGTCAAAGAAGGGCGGAACGGGTTACTATTGCCGAAATGGATGCTCCCAGCACCAAATGTTGCGAAAGTAGGTGTAAGGGAGGTATCCAAAATAACTGACATAGGCCATGCAGGTTGGGCCGCCATTTTGTCGCCACCTGAAGAGAACTGCGTCACATGCGTAGCTGAGGCAATTTCCTCCTCAGGACAGTCAGGGGACTTAAGAAACACTCTAGCCTTACAAGGATCCTCGGCAGAGCCGGTACTGGGTGGTCTTGAATGTTTAGTCGACATCTACGAACCAGTCTCAAAATTAGCATTCAATGGAGGAACCTTGGACAAGCGGGTACCAGAGGGAATGTGGTCCTTGACCCCCCTCTTTGCCCCCTCGACAAAACCGGTACCACCACAACCCTGAGCATGGGATGGTTCAGGACAATACCTTACCGACAAGACCCTCTGAGAAGGCTTCTCAGATCTGTCGATAGAGACTTCAGTCTCCACAAGAGGAACTTCAGATTTCATCCTGGTACGTAAAGCACCCTTAAAAGGGGCCTTGAGTCGCGACTCGGTACATACTTTAGCCTCCTCTAGAGGAACCTCCGGTATCAACCTGGTTACAGTGGGGAAAGCTCCAGAAACGTGAACCCTGGTATCCCAGCACCCAGCCGAACTGGGCTTAACTTTAGCACCGTGATGGTGAACCTTGGAAAAATGTCTGGTACTGGAAGGTCCGTCAGAACCCTCGGAGGAATCTCCGGTACGCCTGTTATGCCCTTGGGACACCTCAAGGGAAACCCTGGTGACAGAGCTACAAAAAAGGCCCTTAAAGTACTCCCTAATGGGGTCAAAGTGCATAAGTCTCTGAAACTTCCCAAAAAAGGCATCCTCTGACGAAGAGGCTGCCAGGAAGTGAGACCGTATGCGGTAGTGGCATCCAAGCGCGCCAATCATAAGAAGGGCCGAACAGGTTCCCACTGACCCATGGAAACGGTTGTTCACCAAAAAGAAGGTTCCTAGCACCCGCCGTCGATAGCGTAGGTGTAAGGGAAGAACCCGAAATGGCCACCGTAGACCACGTGGGAAGGCCAGCCATTTTGTTAACATCTGAGGAGAACTGCGTCACATGTGTGGATGTGGCAGGCATCTCCACAGAATGGTCAGGGAACTTCATCTAAACTTTAGCCTTGACACAAGGACCCTCGGCAGAGCCGCTACTATGGGGCCTCAGATGTTTACTCGACATCCTGCCCTTGAATTAGCCTCCAAGAGAGGAACCTCGGCAAAGCCGGTAACCGAGGAGTTACGGTCAGAGACCTCTCCTTTTGCCCCCTCAACAGAACCGGTATCACCGCGAGCCCGAGAATGTTGAGGAATCCACCTCACAGACAAGACCTTGACAGGTCTCTCAGTTCTGTCGTTACACACCTTAGCCTCAAAAAGAGGAACCTTGGAACGGAGTCTGGTCTTAACAGCTCCCCCGAGAGGGGCCTCGAACCGTGGTTCAGTACAGCAAGCCTCAACGGAGGCCTCAGGGTGCACCCTGGTGTCTGTATGGGAAGCTCCAGACAAGGAGACCTCGGAGCAAACTCCGGTACCAAACACCTCAGAAGGACTGGGCTGACTATTAGCAACTGATTGGTGAACCTCAGATCGTAATCTGGTGTTAGCAAGCCCCTCGCGGGAGCGATCGGGGAAAACCCTGGTACGCCTATTAGGCCTGCGAAGCACCTCAGGGGAAACCCTGGTAGCAGAGCTCTTAAAGCCCCTCCCGGACCTGGAGGACCCCGGGAAGGAGTCCCCTGGCCGGGGTGCCGTGAAAAGTAAGAAACTTACCGGGCGTCTCTTCTTTCCGTCGTTGAAGAGTTGAAAATGCTCTGGAGGAACGCACTGGAAGACTTTCTCCCACCGACGAAGACGACGCTGAAGGGCCCGTACCGAAAAGGAGTCGCAGTAGAAGAACAAGTCCCAGCGGTTATCCGGTCCCAGACATTCCAAACAGAAAGAATGGGGATCCGTCCTAGTGAAACAATGTTCTCAAGAGGAACAAGATACAAATCCCAAACGATCCGGCATAGACGGAGGACTATGTGACCGCAGAATTGGAGCAGGAGAGAAGGACAACGGAAAGAAGAAAAATGTCTTTCCGGTGATGCAAGTGCATCCAGCCCTGACCACACGGAGAAAAGGACTGAAGGGCGATGCACGGAGCTCAAGAGGGCAGGGTTACGGCCACGTGCAGTACCCAGCGTAAAAAGAGAAGAAGGACACATTTTTCAATGTGATGCTTTTTTTTTTACAAAAGTGCTCTGGTCCCGGACGTAGGAGTACAGGAGTTACAGGTAAAAAACTTTCTCAATTTTGGGGTCCCTTCTACACATTTCCCCCCTTCTTAACTCTCCTTACAGACATTTTCAAAACAAATTCAGGTTGAACCAACACCACACTGCATTTTTAGCAAGGATGTCTTTAGAGGAATCAAACATAAAGGCCACCGGAAAAAATAACATTGGTAACACAATTTCCATGAAACCAAATTCAGGTTGTAACTATCTGTGTGAACGTATGAGGGTGTGTGTATGTATGTGTGCAACTTGCACTGTTCAGCAGGCCTCACATTGAACTCTGACACCAGGTTATTTAACCCCTTAACTGCTGAGCTTTAATCAAGTCTATGCAAAAAGGGCAAGCATAATCGTCCTTAGCACTTAGATGCAATTATGCTCTAGTGTTGACAGTTTGGGCTGAGATGGCTACTTGGGGAATGCCAAATGGGATTTCTATTTAAGAAACATAATAAAGAACACTCAGCAGCATCCTATCCTCGTTAAGATTCTTGAAAAGATGAGGCAGACACTGCTGAATCTCCTTCATGAAGCTGTTAAATAGAGACTCCCTGAGACATCTTCCAGGTGGCCAACACAGCTTCAATTGTCAACACTAAAACATCAGTACATCATACCTTCCCTGTTATTTTGCGTGTTATTTGCAGAGCACCCAGCTACCATTGGCCATTGCCTCCAAGCCCTAGAGCAGAGGTCTTCAAACTGTGGGGTGCGCCCCCAGGGGGCCATGGCCGCATCCCAGGGGGGAGCACGAGAGCCCATCACGAAATGTAAAAAAAATATATGTATTAATTTTTTATTTTTTTTAGGTTCGGCGTAAATTGGCAGGGGCAGCTCACATTGTTGGACTGCACCATAAACCGTCTAAGTCACCAATAAAAAAGTGTCCCGCAGTGGCAAATGGATATTAATTCCTTTAGTCGCAGACTCTTTGAATAGTATCCAAGGGTGTGTTTTTAATTAAAACGTAAGCAAATTGTGATATTTAAACAATATTTATTCAGCAACAATGGTAAAAAATACTAGCTGCATAGTGAAAGTAAGTCATGAAACTGGCCCACATTGGTGAAAAAAGTGGCCCGTTTTGACTGACCTACACTAGCATTTTGGCGGCTCATCCGTAATGGGCGTCCAGTGACCCCCTCACCTATTATGGAGGAGCCGAGGAGCCAGCACAGTGAAACACTGAGCACTCCCTCAGCTGCTTTTTCCTGCTGAGGGAGTGCTTTTGGGCTGTCTGAACTGTCAAAGGGAAACACTAGTTCCCTAGCCGCACATGCTCACTGAGCCATGCAACGCTGGGGACGTTTTGCTTCGCCAGCTTTGCATAGGTCATTAGAAATGCTGACTGGGGCACTGCATGTCTGTATGTGCAAGGGGGAGCTCCTGCGCCTCCTCGCACATACTGACAGAGCAACCTGGAGTGGGGCATTTCAGCACCCAAACGCAGGCCTAGCTGGAAACAGTCTCCTTTTTGCTTCATCTCATCACCCAAGACACATTATTTACAATATTCCTCATGGGGAGATCTTAAGGATTAAAAGAAATTGTAGCACACAACTCACCTTCCAAGAAAATTTGAAAAAAACTGTTTCAAAATTCAAACAGAGAGGATATGGATCCAATAATATTAAGAGTGCCATCAATAAAGCCAAAAATATTCCAAGAGAATCTCTACTAATTGATAAACCAAAGATTGGACCATCGGAACCAAAGATTCAGTTAATTACAACATACAGCACTGAAGCTAAGAAAATAAAGCGCATACTATCAGAGAATTGGAATATCTTACTCACAGACTCTAGCCTTCAAAAGCATCTAGATATTTCACCAAGCATTTGCTTTTGGAAGGCACCTACAATTAGGAATCTAATTAGTCCAGTCTTTCTTAGTCCGATTCCTAATATCAGAAAAAACGTTTTTTCAAACCACTATTAGAGGCACACAAAAATGTGGACACTGCAAGTTATGCCCACTAATATATCAAGGAAAGAAAGAAATCAATCTACCAAATGGCAAAACAAAACAAATTAACCAATTGATCAATTGCAACTCAACTTTTGTGATATATGGTATCAAATGTATTTGCAATAAACTATACATTGGGAGTACAATAAGAAAATTGAAGGTGAGAATCTTTGAACATATCAGAGCCATCAAACACAAGGACCTCAGATCACCCATATCCGTACATATAATCAATGAGAATCCAACATTTGAAGTTTCACAACTAAAGGTTTTTGGTTTGGAAAAAATCCCCCCCCCCCCCCCCCCCCAAGGGGAGGAAACAAAGAGGAACTATTACGAAAACATGAAAGCAAATGATTTGTATCATGGACGCAGTCAGAAATGTTTAACTGGCTATAATACACTGTTTATTTATTTAATAACATGAAGAAGATTAAGCATGTTTGGATATATTGTTTAATATTACCAATGAAACCTTTTGTGTTTATATTGTTTCTATAATTTACATACCATTTTTTTCTGGCATATTTTAGATCCAATTATTTAATTCATTTAATAACACGAAGAACATTTAAGCATGTTTGGATATATTGTTTTATCTCTTTATAATTTAGATTCTATCTTTTTCTGGCATCTTTTAGATCCAATTCTTTTCTTTCTTTTTTTCATCTTTAGGAAATTCACTTTTGGAACCACATTATGAAAATGAGATAATAATATATTAGTCATTTCACAATCTCAGGCTAAAAAATTAATTTTTATCAAGCTAAAAAGGTAATAATCGCAATAATGACTTCTTCTTTCTTTGCAAAACCAGTTAGTATGAATAATCATTAGTCTAAGTCAACCATCAGATTGTACTGGAAGAATTTGCAAATTAGTTTGTTTTGTAATTTATCATGGCATTTGAAATTTCATTTGCGCTCCTCTGCACTCCAAATGGCCGCCAGGAGCATTAGGGATGTGCCGGCGTGATGACGTCATCACATCATGCAAAACGCATCGTTGCGCACGGCGTGATGACGTCATCGTGCTGGTTTGCACGCTATAAATAGCACATTTCGGCAACTTCACAATGCGAAAGCAGCCAAAGAGAGAGGATCAGCTTATCATGGCCAGCACATTATACTTTTTGAAGAGAGGATAACATGTCATAAAGGTAAGGTAAAAACTTGGCATAATCTTTTAGTGCAATATCTCTATAACTACAATTAAAAACCTCTAACCTTTAGTAAATCTATTAACTTTTTTTTAAAAACCAATTTTTGGGGGGCTTCTTTCCCCTAGTGCTACTATTTGAGATAAATTAGGTAAAAATCATCTTCCATTTATTATACAAAAAAATCTTTTTCTATTTGTTGTTTATTCTCTTCCCTACAGTTAGAAGAAATTGGTTAATTCATCAAAGCTTTGTTTATCAGAAGTGATTTAACAAAATTAAGTTTTCCTGGAAAAAGGACACTGGGTCAAGGAAATCATATGAAAACAATCACATAAATAGGGTGAGTCAGCGAACCTTGTAACAAATAGGCAACGTTTGCATATACTATAAGAATTTAGTATGATGTTTATTACCAACTTTAGTAATAGAAGACAAGGGAAATGTTAATTTCATATCTGTTCCTTCTATTTTTCTTTCTTTTTCCCTCTCTTTCTTTTGCAGACCAAATTGTTTTTCTCCTGATGAACCATTGAAACTGGCAATGGGGAAACACGTGTTGAGAAGATAACAATAATTTGACTTTGAAGAGTATTTTTGAATAATGTGTGAAAATAACACGAAGTTATTAAATTTGATTTGACTCACTGAACAAAGCTCTCATTTAATCATTTAAGGAGTGACATTTTTTCATATATCAATAACTTAATCCCTGCAGAAGGTACGTTTATGTTAATTTATTTTTTATTTAAATATCTGTATGGATGTGTGTGTGTATGCTTGTGTTATGAGTGAGTGTATGGTGATGGGTGCTTGTATGAATAATAGAGTGATTGCTGTGTGAATGTGTGGGTGTGTGTTTGTTTTGGTCCATTGAGATTATGTTTGCAAGTAAGGGGTCGAGGGGGGAACGAGGGTTGTACAACAAAGGCATTTTAAAAAATGCCTTTGTTGCACAATCCCCCTACTCACCTGCCAAAATCAGCTCTCCTTCTGAGGTGCTGTGGAGCCCAGGGGACAGGGGTGGTATTTTTTTTAACTGGATATCTATTATAGATGTCCAGTAAAAAGTACCATGCTTTCCCCTTGGGCCCCAGCACCAATTTCAAACTGTTTGGCTTTCTACACATATATATATTTTTTTAAGTATGATCTAAAATGCAACATTTGAACCCATTATTTTTAAAAAATTCACGGGGGGAAAAGAACCCAAACCCCCATCGCGCTAGGCCGCTATGCCATTTCTGTGGGAAATATTTGTGCCCCTCCAGTTAAAAAATTCACCAGCTCCCACTGGCCCTCGCACTGTGTTGGGAACGTGGTGGGCAGCGCCGAGGGACTTTGGTGGGAGCTGAATGGGCATGAGCACTGGGATAGTGGTGGGAGCAGGGTGGAGAGAGCCCAGGGTCTGTGATGGGCAGGAGTGGGATGAGGAAGCCCAGCGACTGTGATGGGAGCAGGTGGGGAAACCCAGGGACTATAATGGGAGTAGGGTGAGGTGACAGTGCATAATCATTCATAGCCATTTGTACATACCTTCCATTTGGCATTTTTGGGGGGGCGGCCTGCCGAAAATTTGCTCCGGGGGGGGCCCAGGTCAAAAAAGTTTGAAGACCACTGCCCTAGAATATTCTGTGTTTATTGTGGCAATGAGGACCGTGGTCTGCCTTTGCCACTATAGGCATAAACATCACATCCCATAACAATTACTGGAAAAGTACCATACAAGCATTAGCATTATTGGAAAACTATAAACTCTGCGTTTGTTTGTTATGGTCTGCGTATTGGCCTATATATACTATACCAGTCAAGCTATAACTTTTATCATCATATTTATCTTTGAGCCTATATTCATTTTTCCTTTTGTTTCTCTATGCACATGTTTTTACCTTTCTGTTATCACTAAACAACCATCTGCAGACTTATCAAAAGCCTTGATGTTAGAGGGGCTCCAGCCTTTCTTCATCGACTGCGTTCTCAATTGCTAATTCTATATAGCCTTTAGCATAGACTCAGCTCTGCACCACCCTCTGCTAGGACCCAACAGATTGCCCACAGTGGTGTAGCAGACGGCACCATGGTTAATGGAGTGCCACTGTGGCACTTTGACACATTGATCATTTGCCACACTTCTAGTCTGCCACACAGATAGTTTGATAATCCAGTAGTTTGCCACATTGACAGTTTGCCTCTGGTATATTGGCTAATGTGGTAGTTTGTCACAATGATGACAATATACCAAAGTTTTCCACACTGTTGGTATTCCACACTGATGGTATGCAATACTAATGGTTTGACGCTGTGATGTTCTACTGGTGCAATGTTTTCACCTCTGTGGTGTCTTGCCACTGTGATGCTGTGCCAAACTAATAGTCTGCAAATCTGATGGTTTTGCCACGCTGACTGTTTTGCCATGCTGGTGATTTTGCCACTCTGTTAGCTTTGCACACGTATAGCTTGCCACACTAATGTTTTGCCACTGTGATGTTATGCCTCACTGATAGCTTACCACACAGACAGGTTGCCAGCCCAGTAGTCTGCCACAATGATAAGTATGCCGCTGTGATGTTCTGCTGCTGCATTGTTCTGCCGCTGGGATGCTTTGCCGCACTGATGTTTTGTCCCTTGAGATATATACCTACCATTAACCCTACCAAAACTCTCAATTCTACACATGGGCATAATTATAGAGGGGGACGTCCCCCTCAACTTATCTAGCTTGCCTTTTTGTCCCCCTCATCTTTTGGTGGGAGGGCGGGGGGGCACATTGTGGCCGCCTTCAAGATCATGTCATTTGTCAATGCGAGTCTGGCTGAGGTGCATGTTTGTTGTAGGGCTGGGCTGCGGGCTGACCCTAGTTAGGGGTCACATTTGTACAATCAAATTTGGGGTCAGGGGAGTATCCAGCTTTGCAACATTGGGTGAGGTGAGCCACGAAATGCAATGTGTGTAATGGTCTCATTCATACCCCCAAAGTGGCCATCCCTGCCCAAATCTACCTTTTTGGTAATATTGGTGGAAGATGGCATTATAACACATAAAAATAAATACAACTGCAGGATCATTGCAGATGCAGGAAACTCATCTATTAGAGCTAGGTCCAGGCCCTCTGCGGCAAAATACATGGAAACCTCCTAATTTGCATAAGGATTACCAACAGAAGTGTCTTTACAGAACAGGACATTGCAAGGAGGATCATCAGTCTTTGATACGTGGAGGCACCATCGAAGTGACTTTAGAATAAGTTGCCATAAGTAAGCCAAGCGGCAAATAACTTTGTGGTGTCAAATACCTAAATTGCTCTATTGTTACATATGGGGCAAATCCATAGTCATTAGGTTTTTTAAATTATAATAGCATTATACATTAACATAAGCTTTGAAATTAATAAGAATCACGTACAGAGCTTCAGATAAGACAATGTGATTAAATACATTTCCCAGGATCACACACTTTGTTTAAATGGTGAAACTGGGATGTGGACAATTTAAGCAACTGTGCACATCTTCCCAGTTTTAGTTGATATAGATATTTATTAGGGTTTTGTTTTACATTTCATGTGCTTCGATATTTATTTCTGGCAATGCCTTGGAAGCAAACCACATTACATAATAAGCTAGCCTTTCATAGTAAAATAACGGTATACTATATGTATTGTCATAAAATATGTTGAGGAATGGGTGCATGGCTTTAGTTTTATTCTCCCCATCCTGCATGTAAAGTCACAACAGCAGCATGCAGATCCCCCTTGGGTTTTAAAGCCATAGTCATTATTTCATAAAGCATGCAACATTATGCACCGTTCTCACTTCTGAACACTCCCTCCCATACACATTTCTAAAGGGACAAAAGTCCTTGCTACTAGTCACCCCCCCATCAGTGCTTAATGGCTCACAGTGTAATGCTCTGTTAACACAGAGCAACGTGAGGACCCTCTGCTTCCCAGAGCTCCTTGGGACATTGTCCTGGCAGCGGGACACCTCTACCGGTCGGAAAGGATAAGTTGTCTTGCTGCCAGGACAATAAGCGTGCTGAGTAGGAATTGTCCGGCACACATTGGGCCTCATTAAAACCAGCACGGCTGCTGCCGGTATCATTTTTTTTCCAGCACCCGTGAATGGGCAATTACTGAGTCATTACGGCCCGCCGGATCCAGTAATTGCCCATTCGCGGACGCCAGAAAAAAATGCTCCCCATTCCCATTTGAGCCAAATAGGGTTCAAATTGGAATGGGGAGGCCGGATGCACCAGCAACATTTGCAAACGGTGACGGTGCATCCGACATGCTCTGCTCGTGGGTGCCGGTACCTGGATGGTAGGAACGCACCCGCGAGCAGAACTCGTAGTGTGCTGGTCTTGTAACAACGGTACCAGCAAGCTTACCGGTACTGTTGTTACCAGACTGGCAAACTTATAATGAGGCCCATTTTCCAGCCAGTGGGACACCTTTCCTGTTGTGCACCCTCTTTGAGGTGCCAAACGGGAGTGGTGTCCCACTGACAAATGTTGTCCCGATTTGGCCTCCCACTTGGTACGCTACTGCTTGGGGTAATTTGAACACAGGAAAACCTACCTTAATTTTAGAGTCAGAAGGTTGCAAGTAATTCATTAAATCAGAATAAACAACCTAATGTGCTGTTTTAAAATCTTGCAGGCATCCATTTTGTATTATGCCTATATGCTTGTTTGAGTCATTGCCCCAGTGGCAATAATCAAACACCAGCACACTTCCGCTTGCTTGCAGGCCCTCTTTGGGTAGAGGGGGTGCAGGCTTTTTTTTACTGTTGTCAATGCAGTGAATTCTAAAGAACAACTGTGGTGTTATAAGTTTCAGAAGACTGGCATGTCTTTAGAATTTATTTTAAAGATACGTCACCAGTCTTATGAAAGTTGTAACAGAGCGTCGGCAATGGACTCTTGTGGTGTAGTAGTTTAGTGTTATTCTTCGTAGCCACTGTCCGCCCTTCCTCTACCGTGCCCCTTTCCTTCAGTTGTCATGTCTCCCCAACATTTTCAGCAAAGTTACTCCACTGATTCTACAGCAAACACACCACACACCTACCAAATGCAATACCCACACACAACACCACCAACCTTAAAATCACACAGCAAAATTCTTACCTCCTCCAAGAACTCACTCAATCACAACACGCAAGATTCCAACCCTACTTCAAAAGCAGACAAAACAACCTATGCAGACTCTCAGAACTGAGCAACTACCAACCCCACACTCACCGTTTTTTAGAACCTGAAAGTACCAACAGAACAGCAAATTTGCGGTTGCACTCTCCCTCTTCTCCCACTAACACACCTCCCCTACCCCTTCTTTGTTTTCAGATATGCCAAAATGGCTGGATACCATGAAAATGGCAGCAGTGTGCGGTATATACATCAAAGTAACATAACAGAACATTACAGAACCTAATGATGCCAAGGTTTAATGTTAGTCACGTTGAGCAATGCAGGTTCTAGGTGAACTATACAAAACTGTCGGCACTATTTAAGACCTGAAAATCACGGCTTGCAAGCTTGTATTTAGACACTGCCAAAATGCATTGACTGGAAATAGTCACGTTTACTTTGGAAAAAGGCTGACTGCATTTCTTCTGGGGATGCTCTTCGGTCAAGTGTGCATTCTTCTCTTGCAAAAACAAAGTTCTTTGAAAGACACACACTTGTGGCAAATTAATTCACACAGCCCATCACATAAATCCATGCAGAACTCCTTGGGGACAGGCTCAAAAACTCATTATTAGTTTGCAAAGCTTAGGTTTGTGTGTGTAGCTCAATGGCGGATTGATCGCTGGCACCAATCAATAGTTTTCTTGATGGAAGTAAGCACTAAAGATACAAGCAAAAGTGTGGCCTCGTCTGTAGCGCTGATTGTGAGCCATTAAGGATGAAGTGTTTGTGTTAGTTTGAAAGCATCGCCCACTTTAATATGGTATATGCCACATTGTATGTAGGGGATATGTCTATTATTTGGCTAAGCTAAACAACTATATATATCATATTGGACAACTGCGTTCACGTTTCATATTCCAAAACCATCCGCATGGCTACATGTGTTTTATTGTGCAATACACATATATGTCTTTCCTGTCATGACGTGCTCGGAAGCGTCTGAAAGTCAACGGGGTCAGTGCTGTACAAAGAACATGAAATAAAAAACAACACATTCTGTCTGCAGCGGATATTCTTCCTCCCAAATTCTGTTCTTCACTGAAATTCCATCTGTTACCGTTGCTATAGCTCCCTGGAACTATGTACCTTATTTGCTGCTGGTAGGTCATTATATTTTATTCACACCACCTCTGTCTATCACTTACCCTATCCTGCATAGATTTTCATATCAGGTCATAAAGAAGTACAATCATGAAATGGAAGATTCCAGCCTGGAGCTGACTCATTTGCCAGTGTTATGCAGTATCATCTTCTGTGACAGATACTGGTTCCATATTGTCAATAATTTGGTGAGCTCAGTGAGGGACTTTTTATAGGAACTCCCACCCACGGTCCCAAGGTCTAGTCTCGATAAAGGTTCATGCTCCGAAGAAAAGTATTTCTCAAAAGCCTGAGTAATGCAGGTGCTTAGTATATATTCTCTGCAGGCATATTACAAGGAGCTGGCTGCCTGCCTGCCTGCCTGCCTGTCCTTCTATCTTGCTGTCACATTCTGTTGATGGGGACTTCCTGCATGCTTTCTAGACGATCTTTGTTCAGCTTCTCCCTGCTGGATGGTGACTGGGAGCTTTTAGCCCCAAACATAAAACACCGCCAAACGATAACGTTTGGGGGTGTTTTAAGCATAAGAGTGAATGGGGTTCTGTCCCTGGAAGTGGTTCCTAGGCTGGTGATGGACTGAAGAACCTGCAGTATCCCCTGTGTAACCCCACTGGTCATTGCATCACAGTGCAGGTGGTGACACCCGATCACTAGGGTCATTTCAGTCCCCCGACCGGACTTCCACATGGGAGCTGGTCACACCACATCTCAATGAATTTGCAGACTGTCATTTGAATGTTGTCTTTAAAGGAGGTTCATTAGAAACCTCTTCATTTTGTTTACAGGGAGTGCCCAATTGCAGAATACTCTATAACTTGTTGTCAGTTGTGCTTCCATTATCTTCATCAAAGCCCTTGCAGCAGATCATCACTGATGGGTGTTCATGCTTAGACCTCCTTTGATGACAGGTTAATTGGGCAGCTATGGATTACCTTGGAATCTGCAGCTGGTCTGACAGCAATTCAGAAAATTAACGTTTTCCTTAATGGGCTAAAATCTGTCTGTATCCAATTCATAAGAGCCATCTAGAAGATGTTCTCCTGTATGGTAAAGGACCACAGTTCTTTGAGAAGGCAACCTGAAAACATGACCTCATGAATGGCTCTTCAACAAGCCCAACCTCTACAACCCACCTTCAACCTTTTTTGTCAGTCCCTTCTGTCGGCTCTGCTCTGCTCATTTCATACACACTTATGTGTTCTACATTAAACTGCATCAAATGTTTCTCTGTCGGGCCAGCAAACTTGATGATCTCCTTTTGCCCTTTACTGTTAATGTGCCCCACACATTTGTTTCGGGTTGCCATGGGAACCATCCTCTCTTCACACATGCTCAGGTAATTTGGCTCCTGTCACCTGATCAGCATATGCTGAATGTGTTGCACATTTTCAATTTATACTTTACAAACCATTTGTCTTCTTCTGGCAGGGGACTTTTGGTAATGTGCCCTCTTCAAGCTGTAACTAAACCCTTCGCCCAGAGGTCCTTGGTGAACTGTTCCTTCTGGACAGCACTGCCATATTGATTTCATTGGCATTTCCCAGAGTTGCCGGTAAGACCGACCACCATGCTCATTCCTGAGAAACATCCACTGTGTGACACTAGCCAGGGTCCTGAGATGGTTACACAGCCTACCATTGTGTTGGATCCCGAGAAGACTGTATTGCTTATTATGTGCTTCTGTACTCTGATGCCAGCAAGGGCTCATACTGGGCTTGTTCCTTTGGTGCCAAAATGCTCCAGTCTTGCACCACTTCTTGTGCATAGGTGGTCTAGTTGTGGTTTACTTCAATAGATAACTCCAAGGAAGTTTGACAATGTGCTATGGCCCACATGTCTCTGATCTTACCTTACCAGAACCTTGGAACCAGCCAGTTTTGAAAAGCCCAAATCAAAGCACAGTTCTTCCGCATTGGATCGCTCATAGATTCAAATGTTGTTTGAATATTCCCTGACGCTGGGAATCCTCAGTAAGATGCAAGAAATTTTAATTTGAATTTGAAACACTACAATCACTTTAGTGTTCTCTTAGAGTCGTTTTGGGCCATCTTGTCCAACATCTAATAGGCAGAGTCTCCCTTAGCAGCACACCTAGAGGCGACCTTCATATTTTTCAATGGACGTTCTAGTATTGGGAGCCGTCTAAAGTTCTCTACTTCATTTGATGTTCTGCTTACTTTTTCTACGATTTATGACTTCTTTTGGAAAGCTTAACATGAGTACGTTCCTATTGTGTTGGTTTAGAATATTGTACATCCATTCTAGGATGTTACATATTCCAGAGTGCCTCCTCACCCCATCATGGCTGATCCTAAGTCTTAGAAAAGCCTTTTCCTACCATGTTCCACCTCCCACTTAAATAACATCTACATGGAGGACCAGCATGCTGAGTTATCTGCCTATACTAACAACACAACATCAACTCGTGCTCCATCTGCCACTCCTTCTCGAACAAAACTCTGAATTATCAGCACATGAGGTTTGTGACTTGGCTTGATGAGGGGACTGTGACCTCAGACTCTGATTACGCTCTGAGCCATGCTTTACTCCATCTCAGCAGACCCCAGGAGCATACTCCCTCTTGTAGGAGGTCGAGATCCCATGAGGAGGCTTCCTCTGGGAAACAGGTGAAGAAAGGGTAACCCACCCATGCTCAGACTGCCCCGGAAAAGGCAGTCAACATACCCAAGTCCTTACATAAGCAGGGTGGTCCCCCAAAGGCAGAGGTGATAGCTTTGTCAAGGGCTCCTTTGACGATGCACTCAGCACCCACGACACAGACCTCCAGGAAACTAACAACTCTGTCAACGCCCTCTTTATCGATGGGTCATAAACACAGCAATCCTTTGTTTGCTCTGTTCACATCCTCATCTACCACTCCATTGATGCCCTCATCAGCTAATCCGTCGACAACTCTTTTGTTGACCATTTTGTCGAGGAAAACATTGACGACCAAGACATTGATACAATGATAACTAAAAAGCCTCTGTCGACATCAGTAACCATTTCGTCGGCTACAAACTCTGTTACTGTTTGTATGCCTCCTACCACCTGACCATGGGCTCTGACCACTTCCAGCTCTCCTGCACAATGAAAACATCCATTGTTCCCACTGGCTTCTTAGGTTCCCTCTACTGTTCCTCATCCTTCCTAGATACCTCTGAAGGACATCTTAAAAAATGTTATAGACACTGATTTTTAGGGCCTGGAAGGTGTGTTTTCAGGTGATGAGGTTGAGGAAGCTCTTTCGTCATTGCCACTAGCCAATTCCAATCATACAGCCACCATGTGCCTGCCATGCTCCTGCTGCCCCTCAACCAATGGCTGTTCCCAGTCACCCGGAAGCACATTCTCTATAACGGGACATTTTGTCTACACTGCAGATTCTAGTGTCTGGATTACAGTCCAGGGTGTACCCAGCCACTCCACAGCTTCACCTAGACACCACAGCTGCATCTCTCTGTTGGCCCCTCCTCTACCTGCAGAACCCACAGAGACTGAGTGTAAGACAATGTTTCTCAGGATGGGGTCACAACTCATACTTCCACGGATGAATTTGACAACCTCGTTCTGGCAGATGGGATACATGAACGTTTTCCGATCCGAGATTCCCTGCTTGACAATATTGGGATATTTCATACTATTATGTCCAAGGCCACCAGAATGTCCACTTTACTCCCTGTGGAACAGAGGAAAGAAGGCTTCTTGTACTAGTGGATGAAATGAGAATGTAAAACGTGTTTCTGTTCCTGGCGATGTTAGAATGGAAAACTTGTTTCTGTTCCTGGCGATGTTTAGGAAAATTACCTCTTAACAATGAGAAACCCCTTAACGACTCCTCCAAAGAAGGAAAGGTTTTGAAAAGAAATAAAGGGGCCTGGATAGCACCCCCAAATGCTGTGAACACAGTCCAGTCCGGAGTCTGTGGTCTCTGTGGCAGCTTGCGAACAATCAGCCAACACCTGTTCTGCATCAGTTGTTCCACCTGATAAAGATGGGAGACAACTTGATGCTTTTGGAAAGTGCATTGTATTTACAGCGGCCACTACAATTAAGGTTGCTAACTCCTTGTAAATTCCGTCCCGCTATGGCAAAGAATTATGGTAAAAGCTGGGTTCCATTCTGGAATTCTTGCCAGACAACAAGAAGGAGGAGGCTTTCAAACCTCTCAGAGAAGGTGAGGCTCCTTCCGACCATGCCATCCGCTTAGCAGTGGACGTAGCTGACACTGATTTCTCACATTTGGGAAACAGTGTGGTTCTGCAGTATCAAGGATGGTTGAAGGCTATCACCTTCTGGCTGGAAGAGCAAGCAAAGATTGTGGACATGTCTTTCGATGCAAGGATTGCTTCAGGAAGAAAGTCAATGGTCTGGGTACCCTGCAACAAAACCAACAGTCCATTTGTTCTGGGAAATCCCGGTTTGCTAGAAGGACCAGAGAATACAGACCATCTTATTGATCACATTCATATTGATCCAATACATATACACTCAGTGACAGTTCCAGGGGAAAGTCCCAGTCTTACAGGGGCAACCAGCAGTGACACAGATCATGCTAACCAAGAGGTCAAGTCGATAAGCAGGCCTGACTAGACTGTTAGCCCACGCCGCCAATTCCACTCGCCAGTGGAGGGGCGTCTTTCCCATTTCCTCACTGAATTGTCGAACATCACCACAGACAAATGGGTGCTATCCTCTGTCCAACACAAACACATCCTAGAATGTATGCACAAGCAGCCCAACATTCCTCCAACCGCAAAGATGGAAAAACATCTTACAACACTTTGACATGAAATCCATGCCCTCCTCTCCAAGGTCTCTAGGGCCTGGCTTGGCAGGCTAAGAACGATGGTCTGGAAATTTGCTCAGAGCGATGACAGAGGTTAAGATTAATTCTAAACCTTCCTGTCATCTCCTCTTTTGTTGGCCTAAAGTCACTGCGAGTGGGACGGGTGTGCCCAGATGTGCCTGCTGGGCCTAGAGACCCAGGCTACACCTCCCTGATGATGCCAAATGAGGCTGAAACATGTCTGGGGTTGCTTGTGGTCTCATGCAGAAGGGATGTGACCAAGCAGTGTGGGCTGGACTGCCCCTTTAGGGTGGAACTGAGCCTGATTTGTGTATGGTCTTTCCCCTTTCTGTATGGACTTGGCAGGCAAAGAACAATGATTTGAAGGGTTGCCCAGAGAGATGCCAGGGGTTAGGATTAATTCTAAACCTTCCAGCCATCACCTCTTTTGTTGTGCTCCTCTACAAGGTGAGAGAGTGGTGCCAGGGCGTTTACTCAAGGTATTTCCTTGTGAGGAAAAAATCAGGCTAATGGAGACCAATTCTAGACCATCCTCAACTAAACAAATTCATCCGATCTGAGACTTTCAGGTTGGTCGCACTTTTAACACATCTTCAGCCAACATCAACATGGGGATTTCTTGTCATAGCTGGACTTGGAAATCTTGTACTTTCACGTCACCATCCATTGTCGCCACAGGGAGTACCTTCCCTTTACCGTGGCAGCCCTGCACCATGAGTTCAAGGCCTTACACATCAGCCTGAGGTCTGCCCCAAGGGTTTTACAAAATGCCTAGCACCAGCTGGCATTCATCTCCATCAAACAGGCATCCATGTGTACACGTATCTTGACCACTTGTTGATAAGAGCTCCTTCCCTTCTTCGGGTCATGCGTCACCCCAAGACGATGATACACTCTTTATCTTTGCTAGGATTCTCCATCAATTACAACAAGTCCCTCTTAACTGCTTCACTGCAGATGCTATTCTTTGCAGCATAACTGGACACAGTCTCTTGCACTGCTACCGCATCGGCCGACAAGGTAAAAGCCATCCTTGCAAAGACGAACCTGCTCTTACGGAAACAAGTTGCACCAGCCTGCACTCTGAAGTCTCTTCTCAGTAGTATGTCATCCTGCATTCTCCTGATACAACACTGCTTGTTCAGATGAGACCTCTTCAGGAGTTTTTGGACACCCGCTAGAAGCAGATCTTGGGCCACTGGTATGAGAAGTTGTCACTCATGCATCCCTTCCAAAACGCCCTGCGCTGGTGGTCTTTGCCCAGGGTGCACCCTTTCAGCATCGGAACCATCAGATCATGGTCACATTTGACATACTATTCTCAAGCCACCGAAGGCCAGTAGTAGCAGTACAAGTATGCCCACTAGTAGTTTGAATGTGTTAGACAACCAGGCAACCAGGTATCCACTAGGAAAGCTAACTGAACCAGTTATCATCTGCAATGTTATCCATTTCTTCCACCATTTTTGTGTGAAATTCGGTCAAGGTGTATATTACCTCTGTGAGGGTCCCATTTTCCTCATCATGAGCAGATTTATATGCACAGCAAGAATGTCCTCTCAGCTCTTCCCTTATGGCTTGAGAGCCTTTTACAGTCATATTTATTGACTGAAACAGCTCCCAGCTGGTTATTTGCGGCCACTTGGCATTTGTATTTGCAGTAAAGAAGGATGCAAAGAATATTTCTGTTCTACCGAATAATTTATCCTCATCTGGTATGTCATCATATGCCTTTTCCATTTTCTCTGAGACATAGTGACTCCTTTTTATGCGTTCAAGGGTGAGGCACCTCTTAAGTGTGTGCTCATCTGGGGAAGAGCACCAATTTGCACCTCACTCTGGTGTACTACTAGGGCTGGGGAGGCTATCACCACCAGGTAGCACAGCCCTCCACAATTTGGGGGAAGCTTCATATAGGCTTTTGAACTACAGGCCCAATAGTAGTCCATTAATACAGATGTACCAATTTTCATGCCAAGCACATCAAAAACACATCTCCACCCTATGTTTTCCCCTACATTTATTGGGTTCTCATTTCTGAAGCATATGGTGAAATTCTCCAGTGTTATTATGGCTAGGGGTCCTGCTTTAACATTAACCCATGTAAGCAATTTGCAACTTCCAGTCCATTCTTTGAGGCATACATTGTTTGCATTCTGTACAAGCTCTACTTATACTGTTAGGAATGTTGCTCTTTACAACCCAAAATCCCTTCAACCCATCCTTCTGAGGTGAACGCTTGTCTTTATATTAGTAACTGTGGCCTTTCCCAGGGCCCAGGTATTTCTTTTCCTGCAGCATTGATGCATTGTGACAACTTATGGTCTATTATCTTAACCTCTCCTCTATTCAGACCTTCTAGTGTATATTAGATCACTTTATTTTTTGTTTTAGCATCATCCATCATTGCTTTTGTTTTTATATAACTATCCTCATAAGGAAACGTCTTTTTTGTCATCCATCGCAAGGTGGCCCACCTTCCTTGACATTGCCCCCTAGTGGTGCTAAGTGCATATGACAATGTACCCTGTATGCAGGTATTTCTGTTGTTATGATTATCCTGGAGTCCATCATGGCATAGGGTATGAGGGAACATGCGAAACAGCCCTCATCCAATGTCTCTCTCCCCACTTTGCACAAGTGCTGATACCACAAGTTGTTGGTGACATGGGCAGAATTGTCCATATATTTATTCAGCTGCATTGAGTCATCTAGCACACTCCTTTTCATACTCCTAATCTGTGTGCTTAGTACAAGGAATTATTCTGGGGTTATTTCTCTTGTCACCAGTGTTATGTTTATGTTTGCTGGTTTAGCTGTATTGTAAATGATCAGCTATCTCAATGCAACACAAATGTGGAAATAAAGACCACACAATGTAAAAAACATTGCTACAACCACAATAGCTGGTGAGTCTACCTTCTGGAAATAGCTAGGAGCATAGTTTCCCTTATGTGCCAAAAGAAAACATCTAATCATGTTTAATGGATGCATGGTTCTACCAAATAAAATGTTTTTGCCATTTTTCTTACTAGGGCAACATGCAACCCCTGAAAATGCTTTTCAATTGTAAAAAATATAGCAGCTTGTTAGGAATGAGACGATCCGAAAAGCGAAAGTGCAAGTGCCTGTTTTGATGAATGGCGAATGAGAAAAGTTCACGTGCTGGAAAGATTATTTCTGTTACTCTTGCTGTTGCCCTTGCTGTTGATTGGCTCTTGTCACTTCTCACATCTGAAGTCACTGAACTTTCCAGTTTCGGGATCCGTATCTGTGGGCAAGGGGTCTCTCCTCAGTATATCTTTATGTCGTGGAGGTGGACCCAGGCACAGCACCCTCCAACTTTTACTTCAGAAGGGGGACAGCTTCTACAACAAACAGTCCCTCGAAGCAAGGCTTATGCCATCTCCTGATGACGTTCCTGCGTACTATCCTATCAGCAGGGTAAAGGTAGGGTTCTCTTAATAAACTGTCATGGTTAGATTGTTCAATGTTTTCATATGTGTTCCTCGTACCCCCCCTCTGCCGCATCTGTACCTGCCGAGACATAAATGTAAGAGATTCGGTCATGGAAGTCAAATAATCGTGCATCTCTTTCCCTAACAAAAATGAGGCATTCTCTGCATCAGTGTGAGCCCGTGTGGGAGGAGCAATGGGTGTAGGCATTCTGCGTCCCGTCACCAGCTCATGTGGAGTCAGGTAATGGTCAGAGCCTGGCTGATTACGTAAGGCAAATAGGGCTAGAGCAGGGGTCCCCAACCTTTTGTGCGCAATGAGCAAAATTGGCATATCAAATTAAATGGTGAGCAACATCCATTTTTCGACGGAATATATCGGCGCACAGTTGGCGGACAAATTGGAAATGTAACAAAATTAAAACTGCATATTGAACATTTAATTTGCAGTACTTAATAGTTATATAGACCACATGTTATTCTAGTCAAGGAAATGTCCAAGTCCTTTAACTTCATTTGACGTTAAGTGGTTGTTTACAAGGGATGTTGAGGAAATTGAGTGGTCAGTAGTCCATTTTATAGACATATAGGACCAGTCCAGCTGTTCAAAAATAGAGTAGGAGTAAATAAACATTACCAGGGGTTTCAGGTTCCCGAGCAAAATATTAGTGCAAATGTATGGACAGTAAAAATGGCCACAAACAGAGCCTGAGATTCTGCCTAGGATTTTTTGGGATCTTTAATGGCAAATCATGCATTCCTAAGCATGCAAGATCGGCAATACTGTTCCACAGTCATTGATGAATGTATTGTGGATGTTTTTTTTCTTCAGGAATGTTATGAAATGTTACATTTCTTATTGATCAAAGAGTAAACACAATCCTCTTGAGTTCATTTTCCAATGGCCAGGGTAGGCACCACGAAGAAGATATCTGACAGCCAGAAAAGCTGGTTGGCGATGCCTACGCTCGAAAAGGAGGCATTGGAAAGAATGACTAATTCACAAGAAATTAACATATTCTCTTAAAACTGTTGAACAGTTCAGAGGCCACAAAAGAAAGTGTTTATTGCTGTTGTCAAGACAGGCATTATGCCATCCCCTTAGACAAGTATTTCTTGGACCACCAGCCCCTCAAGGTTATAGGCCAATTCCCTTACTGGACATTGGGGCTTATTACGAGTTTGGTGGTATCTCAACGGTACTGTTACTGCCACTTGGTCCAGCGGGATCACTGCCAGATTCCAAGTGGTGGTTTGGCGGTGTTAGTCCCCAATTATGGAGTCCGTAGCACTCCAGGGTGGATTTCATCAGTATTTGATTGATAGAAACATAATGTGGCGGAATTTACATTTTATTGGAGTCGGTGACAAATCTGTGGATGCTGTCAATTCTCCCCTATGGGGGAGACCATTCCCATGCGGCCGCGCGGTACGTCCTCGGTACAATAGTTCCCCTGAGGGTGGTGCACAGGGAGAGAATCACATGGGAGAGGAAACCCCTCCTGGGACTAGGAACAACCCTACCCTGAGAACGCAATATACTCGCCAATCACTAGACCATAGGACCCCCCCATTCTTATGACCCAAAGAACAACCCCTTCCCTAGATAAGTACTGGGACTATGAAGAGCACAACTGACCCAAGGAAGATCAAGGTTAGAAATACTGAGACGAGGAAGAATGGGGAAGAGTTGAAAGATATGTTATTGACAACTACTGCGACAAATAAGATGCATGGAGGAATATAGAGTGTTCTGCATAACCAACATGAGCATTCTAGACAACTTGGAATAAGTACTGGGATGAAGAGGAGCAGCAGAGGTATGAAGAGTTCTCCTAAGAACCACATTGAGCAGTCTAGTTGTTGCTGGCTGCTCATTAGTCAATGCATAGTAGAAAAGGATGAGGGACTCAGGAAGAAGTTGTCTAGTCCTCCATGAAGGAGCTGCAGGAGCCAGCACGGTGCAGGAAAGTGCAAGGAAGCACACCAGGATGCCAAGAGAGGAGCTGGAAGGACAAGGGCCAGCCCACAGTGGAAGGACCGAATGGCGAGCTGGCAGAGAGAAGCTCCCGGTGTTCCTGCAGACAGGGAAGTTCGTGAAAGGAAGACCACGCTGTCCTTGGAAAGATTGACACTGCAGTGTTCCTGGGTAGACCAGAGCCCACTACAAAGGGGAGCACTCAGGCTGGCTGGTGGGAAACTAAGACGGTTCAGTCAGCATCTTAATAGTCACAGTACCTGGCAGGCATGTGAACCATGTCTGTCCCCGAACAAGAGAAATTTAAGGGTCTGGGTCCCACCAAACGAAAGCAACTTGAGTCCTCTTCCTTGTGGAGGTACTTGGGGGGAAAGGGCTCCAAGTGCCCACACACAAAGAAGGTGTCTGGGACCCACTACATGAGAACCACACAAGTCCTCTTCCTCGTGGTGGTACTTGGGAGAAGAGGGCTCCCAGTTCCCAAGCATAAAGAGGGGTCTGGGGCACAATCCCATGAGAAGAAGGGAAACCACAGAGTAATTTACTAAGCACCATACTTGGCAAGGAAGTGAACCAAGTTGGCCCAAGCAGAAAGAGAGAAAGGCAGAGATCTAGGACCTACAAGAGAAGGAACCAGGGCAAAGGAGTCATTGCCCCTGGTTGTGGTCCAATAAATAGAGAGTTGCCAAGAGAAGGATCCAGGACAAGGGAGTGGTTGCCCCTGGTTGCTACCAAGTTTGTGCAACAGAGCAATATCTAAGAACTTTATGGAACTTTGTTTTACATTTAAGAACTTTGGGTTTGGAACCTGTCTTATTTGCAACTCTTTGATTAGATCTACAACCTATTCTTCTGAATTAAGAAGACATTTTGTTTTTTATAGGTTAGTAAATAGTGTGAGGGATGGAGATAGGCTTCGGACTTGTGACAGTGGACTATTTACTTTAGACAAAACATACTGGCAGTTTCCTTAGTTTTGGTTGAGGAAGGGAAACCCCTCTTAGCTTTAGGGAAAGGCAGGAGTTTCCCCAGTCCCCCACCCTTTTACTTTCAATAAAGGTATATGTCAATCAACATGAGCCCACTGTGTCCGAGTCCTACTTCTACATTCTTACAGGTCACTAATAGTATTTTAAGTCTTATCCAACGTGATACACAGACATGTCAACATCTGTCCAATATACAAGATTGTGGAATTATACATTGTTTTCCAACACCAATAAAGGTGGCAAGCAGGGATGTCAGTTGGTCCCAATGTATTCCTTTTGGATGTTGATTCTAGTACTTCTCTTAGGAAAGTTAATCCACCCTCCACCTGAAGGGTTCATTTTATAGCATGCTTCCTTATGCAGAAGACACAGCTATTTTGGACTTGCCCCAAGCAGGTCTCCAACAGGGCCTGCTAAACACAAGTTACTATTTTGGGAATTACAGTTTGAAATTAAATATAATAAAAACAAAAATGATGGTGTTCAGGCAAAGGGTGAAACCTTGTAGATCGTTTTTAAATGAATGTAGAGATGAGGGGGCAGTCTCATATTTATCTGAGCCTACTCTTCTGAAAGAGCAGTGCTTGCGTCAGTCATTTTAAGAAGATAGCTGAAAAGGCATCATTAATGATTAAATGGCTTTTTATGTTGTTATTTCAGGTTTGCTGCATTCTGATTGGAGAAGTTGGTCCGCTCCATGATTTTAAGGCCGCAAAATCTAGGGTGGTTAGAACTGTCATTTCCTGGAGGGGTTGCAAAATAAATTCCTGTGCCAAATAGCAGGTCTCTCTGCAGATACACCTGCTAGCCCCTTGTGAGCCGAATTGGGGTGTTCAATTTGAAAGTGTCAGGCCAGTTAAGAATGTTCCTTATTTTTTAAAAGCACATCTAGGATTTTCTGCTAACCATAACGTGAATTTCAGTGCAAGTGCGATTGTAGCCTCCCCTGGTGAAAAGAAATACTTGTGGTTATGGGCGGTTGTAAGGCACTGTCCATTTGGATAGGGATGCAATATAACTACATTTGGTGCATTAAGCCACCTCAAAATAGTTCCAAAAGCTAGAGCGTGTCCGATGGAAAAAGAGTCAGATGTCCAAAATATGCATAGGCTGCCCACTTTAGCCTTATATACAGACGTACGTACACATATAAGATGGCAAGGAGAAATCTGTCAAATAAGATCCCCAAAATGCAGGAGGCTGGTGGTAATGGTACGTTTAAATGTACCCACTCCCTAATAAATTAAGAAAGTGTGCAGGAGGAAGCACAAAGTGCACTAGCAAAATAGGAGTCAAAGATTTGGTTCATTTTCTGTTCATTTGCTGTTGTTTCTCTGTTTTGCATAAGCGTGGAATGCATGGGAGCATGTTATATATAATTAATTGTAATGTTCAGACTTGTATATATAGCAAGTTTGATTATGTTAAAGTTGCTTTTTTATTTTGGGCTTGTTCTGTGTGAATTGTATGAAAAATATGAAACATGTTTTTAAATGTTGCTGACTTAATGGAGAAATACGATTAAATGTGAATTAGTACTTCAGGACATTACATGGTAGCCTTTAAAGATCACCTTTAAAGTTGGGAATAAAAATAATACCTTTCTCAATTATTTGGAGCCTATTTACTCTGCCCAAAAGGGATTTTACACAAGACTTAGTGGCAAACATTGGTCAAACCTTTGAGCATTTGATGACCACTTCATAGAGGGGGTGGTGGTGTTAACTGAGTATTTGAATCAATTAAATGACTTGTTAGTTTAAACCTATTAACAATAAATTAATTGGATTGGAATACAGGGCAAATTCATTATGAAAAATGTGGCATGCATTTACCGTATCTGCCCATTAACCATGTGCTAGATGGGCAGGTTATCAAACAATGACCATTTTTCTGCTAGGACACTATGTAATAATAAATACAGGAGACACCAAAATGAATATTGGCGATAAATATACATGGTGGGATCAAATACAAACCTCACTTGTACAGAAAGTGTGCATGCACATTATTTAATAAAGGAAAGTTGGGTATGCATACCACCTCCTTGTCCATTATGCTCATACTAGTTGTACCAAAGAACAGATTATATGCCAATTTTCTCAATGACACAAACATGGTTAAAATATTGTACTCAGTAATACATTTGTTAGCTGGGCAAAGTAACTGGAGATGACAGGGTTTTAGCAATGACACTACCATAACAAGTAAGGACATTTACTGAAGAATTATGTGCATGGTGGCACCAAACAAATCTTGCATGTATGAAAATAATCCAGCTGGAAACACAGCGGCTCACTGGCCAACATTCTTGCACAGTCCAGGACTCTGTCCTGACTACAGTGCTACTGAGGTCTGATCCATTCAGCACCTCCTTCTAGGCCTTCACACCATAGTCCAGGGCAACTGGCAAGCAACAATTTAGGGTGCCATGAGCAACATGTTGCTCCCGAGCTACACGTTGGGGATCCCTGGGCTAGAGGAAGGCAATATAACAAGCTCTTTTTCAGGGTCTCTTTTATTTTGGCAATTATTTCCTTTAAGAGGATGTTGAGGCACTCACAAACGCTGTTTGCTTGTGGGTGATAGGCAGACACAAATGTGTGTCTTATCTCCAATAGGAGAGTAATGTGCTCAAAGACTTAATTTCCAATATGCGGTCCGTTGTCAGAACACAACACATCGCACATTCCCCACCTTGGAAATACCTCACTTACAAGGAACTTCACTGCACATGTGGCATCTGGATGTGTGCATGGACCAGCTTTCGATCCATTGAGAAAAGGACATACGATTATCAGCATGTACCTGTAGCCGTTACAAATTTGGAGCATATCCACATATTCGATATGCAAATGTTGAAATTTTGCTGTAGGGTGGGGGTGTTGCTCATCTCACAGTTCTCTGAGTGTGACCACCAGTACAATTCTGACATATTAACTGTTAATTCCGAAATTAGCAACATGCTCAGTCAAATTATGAACAAACCATTCTTCCGACAATCCGTAGTTAAAAACTTTCTCTTGAGGTGTATTCTGGGTAGTGCAGGTGCTCTAACGCCACTGTAAGAAGTCCTCAGGGCATAACAGGTGTCCCAATGTGGTACTGCCACCACATTGCATCTGTGGGGGACAATAAAACCATGTGCTTCCATGGATATACTTGACATTGGGAACTTTCCGTCTCTGATAAAAGACTGTGTAGCTCCCCTATTTACTAGGAAGGAATATTTTTGTGTCACCTATGTTCACCCGACCTGTGGTTCCTCTTGTGGGTCTGGTATAACAGATAGGATGTTACACATCAAGGCTGTCTGTGGCCTGTCCTATTGTGGGTACTTATTCAGTCCTGTGACTGTAAAAAGATTCCCTCTCACAAATGTCACACCCCCTATTCTAGGTGTAGATGCCTGTGGCAATATGTTTGGGGTCCATGATGCCATTGCGTTTTGCTGTGTAGGTGCCTGTTTCTGCAGTGGTGCTTGCAGTGTCTGCATCCGTGCCTGCTGTGTCTGAATTGGTGTTTACTGCATCTGTGGCGCCATTCCCAGCTGGGTTTGTTACATTTGTGGTTCTTGTGCCTGATACTGCATGTGATCTTGGGCATTATATGCTGGTGACCCTTAACTATATGTGGGGGATATGTCTGCCTGTTGCCAATTCTTTTGCATTCCTCCCCTACGTCTACACTGACGTGAAATGTGCCCCATATTCCCACATATCCAGCACTGTTGTGGCTGTCCTCCAAATCGTGGTGGCCCTCCATTAAATCCCCCTCCTATCTGAGCTTGAAATCCAAATCCTCTCCCACCAGCTGCAAACCCTCATCCCCAGTGGTAATAGTTACATTCCCCTCACCTTGCAAAACTCCCATTGGGCCGTGGCTGCATTCACTGTGCTTCCTTTTCTCCTGTGTTTGTAAACATAGGTGCTTCCATTGTCAGTTTCAATCATTTCTTTTTTACCAGTTTATCTTCCGCTATCTTCCTTTCCTCAACTTTCTTTCTGTCTTTTTCTTGTTTCAACTTATATTGATGAAAAATATTCAATGGTATCTCGGGCCATGGTTTTGCTTCTATTCCCACAATTTTCTTTAATTGCCTCTGTACTTCTTTGGGGAGTCCCTGACTCAAAATGTGATACATAATTGTGATATTTCTGTCCCACGGCTCCCTACTTTCTAATCTTCACTTCTCTTGAATGTTCTGTATGTATGGCGCAGGACTTCCTCTGACCCAATTTTTTGTCACAATTTCCCCCATTTCTGACTTGTCTGGATATTATATTCTCACAACCCTCCAAACGTCTGCCCTTTTAAAAGGTGCCCGTCATGTTTTGTATTTTGGGCTGTCACTCCGGGTTATCTGACTTGCCTCCAAATGTCTTCTAATTGTTCCCCCAATATGGCGGCAAACAGACACTTTAGGTCATCCACTGCTAATGTCATCCCAGCTGGCATTCTTTCCAGTTCATACATCCATTTCGCAGCCCTGGCTGTGAGCAATGGTAACTTATTAATCAATTTATTTTTTTTTCGGCTTGCGGCCATGCTATTGCGCTAGTCCTCCCCTTTCTCTAATACAGGGAATTGTGTTTGTCCAATTTCAAGTCTTAATGCGGCTGCACCCTTTGTCTTTGCCACAACGTCAGTCATGATAACTCTCTTATGCCCTGGTAATTTTCTTAGCCTGTTGGCGTATGGCATTTCCCTTTCTAAGCTATTTGACCTGAGTGGTGGCCAAGAGGTGAGCTGAGGATGAGCTTAACGAACGAGGAGAAGAGTAGGGAGTGAGATGAGCAGATAGGAAGAGTGGGGCGAGTACATGGATAGTTTTGAAGATGATAGAAAGATGTTTATACTCAGCCCTTTGTTTCATAGATAGCCAGCCAATCTGGCAACAGGTAGAGGAGATTTCTTACATTTATTTATTTGTATGAGTTATACATAACCATTACAAAACGATTTGATATGAACAAAAAGAAAACAACTTAATCTAAAAGAATTAATCATACAATATTAAAAACAATATAAATAACAATTAATGTAAAACAGATGAAGTAATTATACTTTGAATCAAATGTTTCATACAAATAGATATACAAATACATGTCTGAGAATATAGCTTCACTTCTCCACTTGTTATTAACTCACAATATCTCTCTATGGCCATATCAATACATAAGTAATGCATATGGTAGACCTACACCATCCTATCAAACCAAACACAAATATTCACAGAATATGGGCCTCATTCCGAGGTTGGAGGTAAGTACCGGTCGTTTCCGGCATGACGTAAAGTACGACTCCGGCAAGGTTACAGACCGCAAATTGCGTCCCATTCCGACCTCGCGGACACGCGCTTTTCGCCATGCTGGAAAAGTACCTAGCGGCATGCCGCAAAACCCCCCGAAAAACCCCTAACGGCCTGCTGCGACACGTACATTACAACACCGCCATGGAAGCAGCAGCGACAGTAAATAACGGGGACCGTAATTTACGGATCGCGTAAATTACGGTCACCGCAAAACAACGGAACCGGAAATTACGTCATCGCACAGGAACGGGAAGGAGCGCGGCGGCCATCTATAAAAACACAATCCATAGCCATCCTCATCAGGCAGCACCCTCGGGAGCAATCCGAAGTTGGGGAAAGCATCAGGAACCCAGGAACTATGCCTAAAGCACCTAAGAAGTCTGTGGACCGGCTCCGCAAGAAGCGATTCTGCCCTGATGAGCTCCAGGTCATGGTGGACCACCTGGCAGAACACGCTGACGTGGTGTTCAGCCCAGACATGCGGAGGGACTCCACTATCCGCAAAAAGAACATCTGGGCAGAACCCGCCCAAAGGGTGAGCGCTGTAGGCTCCACCCCTCGCACCCCCAAGGACTGCCGCAAGCGGTGGGATGACTTGCGGGTGCGGGTGCGGGGACTCCTCACTGCCAACAGGAGTCAGGCCATGCAGACTGGAGGGGGCCCAAGTTCCCCTGTGCGACTTGAGGCATGGGAGGAGACATACGCCGCAATGATTGGCACGGAATGCATAGAGGGCATCGGTGAAATGGACTGCGGGGCAACGTCGTCTGCCAATGGAGGTGAGTGTCCAAAGTCAACACTGCCAATGGCAATTGCATGATGTAGACTCCCCCAAAGGCACCTTGTCATGTAGCCACCCCCCCATCCAACTAATGCAGAGTCAACTGCAACGCAATCAAGGGCCAACTGCAAGTACATAACACACATCAGCCATAGTGCAGTAACTTGCACATTCCATCATGCACATTGTGCATCAGGTTCGGCAGTGTGTGTGCCAGACTGCACATTACTATGGCAGGATGAGTCACTCCGACACATGCGTACACATGCGTACATTCAATTCACATTCATATGTACTAGTACTGTTGCAATGCCCATAGGGCCACAAACCCCAAATTACAGAAATGTTAATGCAGCGATCTATGCAATTAGCGCATCATACAATCACTCATGTTGTCCCTCTCCTCTACCCCCACAGGCACCGATCATGACAGCGGGGATACCCAGATGACCCGTCCATCCACCTCCACGTGCAGAGGCCGGTCCCGGAGCATTCCCGCACGGAATAAGAAAACCACCCAGGCACCACAAACGCCAGTGGAGGATGCACCACCACAATCCCTCCCTGCCTCGGCACCTGCCACATTAGACACCCCAAGGTCGGCAGAATCAAGCATTGCTGGGGAGTTGGCAGCTACGGCCACCCAGGAGAATGTGGACAGCCCCTTATCGATCTGTGGTGCCACTGAGGAGGACTTTTACCCCACAGTCCACACCCCGGAGCCCACCAATGTCCCCCTGCCATCAAGCATTGACTCTGTGGAGCAGGAAACACCTGGACGTAGTGCTCCGGCAGATCCTGGACCTATTCCACAAGTTGAGGCCATGCCAGGGCAGGTAGGCCCAAGACCCGCCAGGAATGTACCTACATACATTGATGAACCACGTGCACATCAGCTGACGGACCTCATCAATTCGTTCATGGAGGACACCCGCCAGGGCAGGGTGGAGTGGGTGGATGAGCTAAGGCAGATGCGTCAGGCGGTCACTGACAGCAGCAATAGGTTGTGTGCGGTCCTGGGACGCATCGCGGATGCCCTGGAGGCTGCACCTCCCACACGACAGCCCCAGCGGGAGGACACACCGTCACAGTGCTCCTCCACCCAGACCAGCCCACTCCGACCCTCATTGCGTACATTGCGCCGGCCCAACATGGATCCCCCTGGCTCTGGGGGCACGCCTTGAACATGCTGGCGCACACATGTGGCCTATGTTGGCCTTATGGCACTATTCTGGGGTTGTTGTGGGTGAGGGGGAGGGGAGTGAGGGTGTGTTTGGGAGTTGGGGGGAGGGGGAGGGTGGTGGAGGTTTTGTTGTACACGTTTCATGTCAATTATTCAATACACTGGTTGTTCATAATGTAAAACGGAGTGGACATTGATCATTGCGCAGATGTCATTTGATGTCTCAAAGTGCATGGAAGGCAACATTTGCATCCTGGGGAGTCCGTGGTAGGTATATGTAGTCCCTTGTGTGCTTGAGGAGGGCATCCAGCTCTTGGTTCAGTATCCGGGTAAATAAGGGTTGTGATATACCATGCATGTGCCCCACTGTGTGCCGGTAGGTGCCTGTGGCAAGTAAGTGGAGCACAGTCACTACCTTCAGTGGAGGGGGGATGGCAGAGCTTTATTCAATGAAACTCACTATGTCGTCATGTATCAGGTCCACTATGGTGGTGATGGTGTCATGGTCAAGCCGGTACAGGGTGTGGATCTGATGTGGTGTTAGGTTGAAGGAGGTGGCTCAGATGCGAGGGATTGGGGGCTGCCGGCGTGGTAACGGTGGATGCACTGGTGGTGCATGCTGGGCCTGTCTCACCCTCCGTCTCCTCCTGTGTGTCCTCTGTGGTTGGGGCTGTGGTTGTTGTTGTTACTGCCTTGCAAGCAAGGCCTCCTGCTCCAGTTGTGGCACTACTATTGGTATCATCTTGGTGTGGGAGAGGGTGTGGTGTGTGGGTATGCTCATTTTGTGCTGTGCCAGACTCCATTGGCTACACCTGTGCTGATTGTGTGCACCTGTGGCTGTGGAAACCACTGCTCTGTGTTCTTAACTCCTTCTCTGAGATGCCTGTATGTACTCCATGCCGGTAAGGTACTTTACGGCCTTAAGGAGACCGTTATTTACGTGTGCTCCTTACTTGCGATCAGCTCCGGTTTACGCCATGGCGTTAATTACGCCATGGTGGTGTGCGCGCGCGACCCAAGACCGTAAATTACGGCATTGTTGTTTACGGTGCCGTAATTTACGGTGTGAAGGGTCGGAATGGCATGGAGGGGGAATCCATGCCGGTAAATCATTACCGGCATGGTTTGTACCTTACCTCCAACCTCATTTTGTGTTGATGGTACTAATTGGCATATATTTGTCAGAAATCTAACTACCGCGAGCTACAGTGAAATATCTTTCCCATGCAACATTTCAAGCGATAATCTTTCAAGATCCACATTGTCACCATTTAAAAATAAAGTAAGTAAGTAGTTTATTAGATATAAATATAGCAACAAGGCTTTATATAACACATACCATACAATAGAGGTACCAAAATATTTATACAATTTATATAAAATATCAACAAGACGACTCAAGACTTATTGAAGACAACTACATACATGTAAAAGCAGACAATAAAATATATAAGTTTGTGTAATTGCCTTGCATAAAAGGAAGGAATTTCATTCAAAGTAATTGCATTGTTGTATGCTTTGAAAAACTTCATTCGTAAATTTGCAAGACATTTGCATTCAGTGACTATATGATATACTGTGTCATGCACTAGAATGCCACATAGATGACAAAAAGTATGTTGAAACAACAAGTGATTACTCCAACGCTTAGGAGATAATACTACTGTAACATTAAATTTGATGAGCAAATAAGTATGAAAGATATGCAGACTAGGGTAGGCGGTGATGTATGATGGTGGAATTACCCTCGATATTCTCTCGTTGCAATAATCCCGGGTAGAAGACATACATCCAATGTGGAGCATATTGTCAATAAATGCTACCTCTCTGAGTTTCTTCTTGAGCCAGAGCTTCAAATTACCAGATAGATATGTAATGCAACCCTCATGGAGCCATTTATTGTGGGTCCGCTTTAGAACACCAATTGTACCTATTGGAGTTTTATCAGCGAGACCTAAAAAGGATTTCATATAGGGGACAATGATTGTGTCTGTTTGCACAGTGAGTAAGCGTTCAAATGATAGTACACATTGGGCTGTATAGATGTTCCAGATGCCTTTTACATCAAATTCAAGATAGAGATATTCAATACTAACACATTGTGGTAGGCGGAATATCTTTCCTAGTTATTTTGCTTCAAAGATGATTAAATGTTTCCTGAATTTGTGGCCCCAAATCGCTATTGCATAGGACAACATAGCTGAGATCTTTGTGTTATATATGGACAAAACAGCTGATGCACAATAGCCATTGTTGCAACCAATAAATGCACTTAAGGTATTAACCGATATCAAACATTTCCATTTCAAGTCAGTCTAATGTATATCATATTTAATTTTGTCATCGAGCATAAGGCCCAAGTATTTGTACGACGACACTTGTTCGATCGGTTTGGAGGAAAGAGTCCAATGAGATCTTTTGGGTCTGGGTTTCTGGGTAAAAAACATAATTTTGCTTTTTGCTATGTTGTTCGATAGGCCATTAGCTGCTGAGTATGTTACAAGATCATTCAACATCATTTGCAAACCCGCTGGAGTATAATCCAACAGATATAATCCAACAGATTGAGATCGTCTGCATAGGCGAGCCAGCCCAAGGAGACGTTCTTAACCTTATCACCATTTACAAATTTCAAAAAGTAGTGTATGCGTTCATTTCTCAGTGAATTGCAATAGATTAGTAGGTGCTGCAATGTCTCTGGTAACCCAGCGACACCACAAAACCAGCACAATGATGGAACTTCATTCCCTCTTTCTCGTAAATCTATAATTTCCCTGGTCAGTAACACATTGCATTTAAAACGCATAAAATCATTACGCCATCTTTTATCTGGAAATGTAATCAGATAAGGCTCCATGATGCCTCCTCTTTTGTATCCAGACACCAGGTGTTTATACAATTTAGTTCCTTCATCATTTACACAAGTAGTATTCCAGTCCAATAACTCAGAGTATTTTTTTGCCTTGTTTGGGTTAAATATAAGCATCTCACATGTTACCCCAAAAGTAGCTAAATACGCTAAGGACTCCATTGCCAGTGACTTTAGGAATTCAGAGACACATGTACCAGTTTGTATCCCATTCCCCAGCAGATCATAGATGGTATCTTCAGAGCTGATAATCAATTTTCTTAATAAACACACTCTGTGCCACATAACCATGCTTCTAATGGAGCACAGACCCAGCTCATAGCGTACGGCTTCCAGCAGAACACACTTAGGCAGACATCTAAACACAGATCTTAGTATCCTTGCCTCGTATTTATCTAATTCATCGACGGCCCATCTCGGAAAGAGTTCCAAACCATAACAGAATTGCGGGATATCGCAGGGTTGGCACAAATGAACATTTCCCATATTTCGCATCAATTTTTGATAGGTGGATTATTTGACCATTTACCTTTCCATCCAAATATTGCCTATGATTCAACTTCCTTTTGTTTCCAAAATTGGATATCCCAGATAGCACAGGTGAGATTTCACGCTCGGTTTTTCATGATTCAAAAACCATACTGGGTTCACTCCACAGTGAAGCCGTAGAATTACAGTTTTTTTTTGCATTAATTAGGAGAGTGTTTGCCGCTGCGTAGTCTCTAAATGCTGTTAATAGATGTTGCAATCCTAACTGTGTGTGGTAAAATAACATAAAATCATCTGTGTAAGCAATCCAGGATACCTTAACTTCCTCAATTGTCGGTGGTACAAAGGCAACTGTCTCTAGCGCATCCCCTGCGTCCGATACATATAGATTGAATATAGTCGGAGTGAAAACGCAACCCTGTCGCAGGCCATTGGTAGCATTTATTGCCTCTGACAATGTTCCTGAGTTACTTAAACGCACCTGTAATTTGGAACCTTCATGCAGATGGTACAATATCGAAAGTAGGGAGGATGGCAAAACCATTTGATATAGTTTCCCCCAGAGAATGCTCCTATCCACCATGTCAAACGCCATAGACAAACCTATGGATGCTACATAGATTGGTAAGCTTCCCTGTTTCCATGCTTTCCGTTGTAAAATATTAATTAATACCCCCCTGCATCAGTGCCAACATTTTTACGAAAACCAAATTGCAACTGTGATAGGATCTTGATTACCTCTGCCCACTCTTGGATGTGTTTCAGTACCAGACCTGAACATTTTGTAGAATTTGCATCCAAGAGTGCAATTGGTCTGTAATTTGCAGGGGACGACCTATCACCTTTTTTGTACACTGGCACTATGTAAGCAATGCGCCATGTATTCGGGATTTCACTCACCTTAACTATGTCAGTACATAGCATAAATAGAATTTTTGCCCAAACATTTACATTACCCTTGAAAATGATATTCGCTAACCCATTGGGCCCAGCGCCCTAGAAGATGATGCCTTACATATCAGTAATTTAATATCATTTTGTTCAATTGGAAAATCCCACGCGTGTTGAATGACTAAATCCGGCAATGGATTTTTTAGCTTAGAATGGGCATAGACAGCACCAAAGTGTCCCCTCCACTGCTGTTCCGATATTGCACAAGTTTGCATTTGGGGCTGTTGTACATTTCGGTTACTTATTAAAGCCCAGAAAGATCTAGCGGAGGAATCCCTTAATGCTGTGAGCATAGCTTCTCCATCCACCTCATATAGCTTTGCTCTATGGGCTTTTTGATTTTTTTCCTCTGGGCCTCTTTCTCGATAGGGGAGAGGTTCTATTTGCATAGATGTCTCAACTCCCAAGTTGGCTATATTTGTATGTTGTAACTTCTACATCATAGGTATGCAGATGCTTTATCTTCCTTTGATTAGTGCTAGGTACAGAGACTGTCTGGTTAATAGTTGATAGTACATATTCATTAAAGGTGTCAACAGTATACAGCGTTACTTTTTTCCAAGGCTCGTATTATCAAAATCTGTTTGAAAAACAGCAATGATTCTCGCCTCATTATCATTATGCCAAGTAATGCGATTCCCAGATGCGTTGACCAAATATGTACTTAAACATGCCCCGTATTTCACATCCTCCTTCATCCCCTCAAAATGTACCTCCGGTATCTTATGATCACTGCAGATGGTTTTCCTCATGCTCAATGACCTTGCCAGGGCATATAATGAAGTTGATAGATAGATATAGTCAATTTTAGTGGAGAACTTGCCATTGAACCACGTGGCTGTGTCTACCGAATCACCCTGTAGCTTTCCTGCATTAATTAATCCCCATTCTTCAAATAATTTACACCATAATTGACCCTGAGCAGTCTTGTTAATCTCGTCTCCCTTTATGGTGCAGTATTCTAATCCAAGAGTGCGTTTCCCCCATTGTCTGCTGGAATTTCGACATTAAAGTCACCCGCAACCACTATCATCACATCTGGATGGAGTAGAGAAGCTTCTTCCATAATTGACCCGAGTGATTCTAAAGAATCCATCATGTGATTTTTTACATTTCAATAGATGTTGACAACCAAAAAATGACGGGGACCAACACAATTCGATAGCTTAAATAGTACAGGTAGGCACCATTTTGGTATTCGATTTTTTTAAATGATTTTGGGTCCCCAATCAACATGTATAGCAATGATCAGACCCGCAGAAGGCCTACTCAATTTCCCTTGTGTAGCTAATTCCGAGTGCACTACAAAACCATCTAAAACATAGGGAGTCGTGAACCAGGTCTCCTGTAAACAAAAAAAAAGTACATTTAGATGACAGGTGACACTTTTCTGGAGAGTTTTTTAAAGACCAGTGGCCCCTGGCGTTCCAAGTCACCAGGGTAAAAGTACCTAAACGATGAACTATTCGATTTTAGGCCCTGTAGCTGCATAATACAGTCTCACAGGGTCAGCGCTAACCACCTCAAATTGGGGTTGTTTGGGTCATCATCATTCAGTTTCTGTACCTCACTGGTTAATCTCTCAGGCTGTTCCATGCCCTTAGCCTTTCAAAATCAGTAGGCTAGAGCCTTCATTACCATTTTTCAGACCTCTGCTATAATTGCAGATGTCATAACCATACCTATAAAATGTTTCTGCCTCCCGTAGTACTGCTTCGTAGATTGTTCTTGAGTGGAAGACAATTCTAACATAGTCATATCGCTCCGGGTCAACATAATCGATCAATTTAATATCCCCAGATGAGATAAGGCTAAGATTCGGTGTCTCATTGAATAGTGCCAACATTTTCCTTCTATTCAGTGAGACGGGCCCACCCTGCGGAAACAAATAGTACATTAAAATGCTAGGAAGTTCCGGAAAGTGGGGCTGCCTCAGCTGTATTTCATTGTATGGCCGAGAGTTTGTATAGAATTCTTTATTTACATACTGCGAATCTGATTAATTCCGCACTCCACTCTCCACTTGAGATTTCCCTCTCTCAATCTTTCCATCCCTCCTTTCAGCATATCCTTTGACCACTTCTTTGTTAGGGGCTTGCTCCAAAGTCTCAGTTACTACAGATATCTTTGGCAGCTCCACCATCATTAACTTCATCACTCTCTGCACAATTCTTTCAGTCAAGGGTTGCTTTCCCTCTATACTATCTGAACCCAGTTCCTTGTTGACATTGTGTACTGCATCCCCCCTTCAATCATTCGTTTCATCACTCTCCATACCATTCTTTCGTTCACAGATAGTTCTCCTTCTTTGTCATCAGACTGTTCATTATCTTTGAACTCTGTTACATTCCCACATATCTCAGGTCTGAGACCTTCCCGCCACACCCCGGGATGCTCTCCAATATGTTTCCCCTTCCCTGGTCCATTAGATTGGAAGCTAGATTTAGCTCCAAATATCTTAGAATAGGATATGGGCGACAGCTTCCTATAGTCAGTGGGGACAGCTGCTGACTTAAACATTGGTATATCTAAATGTATTACATGGTCCCCTCTCTCATACAACCACCCTTCAGCTGCATGTTTACCAATGTGTCTGATTTCTGCAGATTCACTAGATTCTAAATGAGTGTTAATGGGATCGGTAATGATAATGACTTCAGTTTGTGCCAATGATTCCGTCTCTTTCCCTCCTGTTTCACTAGCCATTTTCATTTTGGGAAAGAGGTACAGGAAACTGGTCTTACACCGACTATCAATCTGTGGGCCATTGCTCATGTTCGGTCTATTTCCTTGTTTTCTATTTTTCCCTTTTTTTTCTTCATAGTTTCAATTATTGTACCAGCCGCCACAAAAACTCCTTCCCTATTGCAAATCACATCCTCCTCCCCTGACACATTCAGATTTTTTACCATATCAATATAATTTACCTCTTCTCTAATCAAATTCTGCCAATTTCTTTTTGACGCTCTATTCTGGCCTTTTCCCGGCTTCCGCTTGGTTGTATTATTTGCTCTTTTGGGTGGTCCCTCCTGACTTTTTAGCGAAGAGGCATGTATCTCTTTCACGTCAGCAACACTTCCCGCAGTTAAGCTGTCATCAGAAGCGCCAGCACCACTCACTATTTGCTCATGCGGAAGAGACCCAGAATCTTTTCCCAGACGTCCTGACTCCCCATTATCCTGTATGGATTCAGTATTTGTCCCTTGATTTACCATCACTTTTTCCTCTGTCCTTATATGACAGCATTTATTCATTTCTGCAGCCTTAATTAGATTACCAATTAGCAATGTATGAAGTTGTAGATCTGCTAAGATTTGCGCATTATATTGCCCTTCATTTGTCTCGCCCCAATTACCCCCTTCAGGTCTACGTTCTTTTTGGGCAAGCGTAACTTCCCACTCTACCTCCCCATTCAGTGGGTATTGGGATAGAGCGAGTAATGAACTATCTAAAGGGGAATTGTGGTTTTCTCCCCAGTTCCCTACACCTGAATCAATCAAGAGCAGAGAAGCGCCTTCCACGGTTAATTTTTGGGGCTCTATTGAGCTTTCGTTATTAATCTCATCCTCCTTGCTCTGTCCAGATTCGATCAGGAGGATAAATGTGTCGCCGACATTCATTTGGAGTGCTCCCAGCCCAGTTTCGCTTGTTGGAGAAGGAGGGGAAGGCATCTCTAGCGCCATTTTCATAGTACCCTTCACCGGAGTAAAGACCAATGGGGCAGACAGAATATCATCATATGCGCGGACCCCCAACATTGTCTCCCTTCTAGTTAATGGTACTGTCCTCTTATAAGTATATCTTGGATGCTTCATAACATCCACAGACACTCACTCAAAAACATAAATTGAACAGGTCCGTACTACTACAGATAAAACCACCATGTAAACAGTCAGCTGCCTGTGCAAAATATCAGTTAACGAACCACTCCTTTAAGTTCACTCCGTTAGCTTACCACTCCACCACAAGGTTCAAAAGGCAGTAGAAGCCCACAGTTGCCTCCTCACGGCTAGAATGAAAAAACAATAAACAGAGGGGCTCAAAGACGTGAGATTCGCAGTTGCCCCCAGGCAATTTGTGTATTAGAACCACAGGAATCTGTGTCTTCTGCCCTTACACAAATAACACTCAGGGCTCAAAGGCACTAAACCCACAGTTACCCTGGTGCGAGAAAAAATGGTAAGAGGTGTGTTATAACAAATTGAATACATCAGCCTGCCACAATTAAATTAATTGACAAAAGTCAGCCAATGTAGAAACTTTAAGTACTAGTTTCCCAAGCGTGGGACATGAGTAAATAATTAAATGATACCATAACATTATGATGTTTCTTTGGGAATATTTCTCCTAGACCCACCTCACCTGCTGCACTCCCGAACAGCCAAACAGCTTTCACTTAGCTTGCACTTGGTGTGCGCACGGGTGCGTGAGTCCGACACCACTTGTAGGTTGGCGGATGTGATGAGGGCGGGACAATGGGGACGTGACATTTGCAGAGACGCTGGGAGGAAGGAGAAACAAAAATAGAATGAGGCAGAATATTTAGGTAAAGAAGGTGTTTGCAGTATATTACAAGCTGCGAAACAAAGAGTCAGGAAGTCCATATAAAGTTCCTCTGGAATTTTACCAGTCTTTGTGCACTCACTCAATCAGTCAGTAAGTCCAGGTAGTTTCGCCGGTATCCAGTTACATTTTCGAAAACACATTTTTGAAATGCCATTTTGTCGAAAAACACTGAAAATAAATACCGAATGTTTTTTTATTTTATATGTTTTATTTTTGTTTCGTTAGTAAAAAAAAGTGTCAAAAATAAAAAAAAAGGGAGATTAGGGGGGAACCCCTATTTAAAAAATAAAAAACATTTGAAATATATATTTTTTCACCATTCTGGTGTCGAAAAAATGGCATTTCGAAAATGTGACGTTCGAAAAAGACTCTATAAACCAGTTTCGCCACGTTCCAGCAGAGAAATGCTTCTTCTTGACGACTAGGCACATGAACAGAGGGAACAGCCAAACAGCTTTCACTTGGCTTTCACTTGGTGCCCACGCGGGTGTGGGAATCCGACACCACTTGTAGGTTGGCGGATGTGGTGGGGGCGGGACAATGGGAACGTTACGTTTGCAGAGCCATCAATCAGTCAGTAAAGTCCAGGTAGTTTCGCCATGTTCCAGCAGAGAAATGCTTCTTCTTGGCGACTAGGCAGACGGCACACGAACAGAGGGAACAGCCAAACAGCTTTCACTTGGTAGAGGAGATTAAAGTGAGAAAGGTTGAAAGGTGTGTTTACTGCGAAGTTGAGGACTTTTCCCATAGGTGGAAAAGCATAGTTTGGAAGGCCATAGAGAAGACTGGCACACTAGTGAGATCTAGAAAGGACTAAGGAGGAGATTAGCTGCTTAGCAATATTGAAAGAAAGGAGATGATTGATTTTTCTGATATTGAGGAGTTTGAGTCTGGATGCAGTGGCAGATTTGGAGAAGAAGAGCAAAAAGATGTGTGATGGGTCAAAGATGACACCAAGGTTACAAGTGGGAGCAGAGTAAGGAAGGTAGTCAGGAGAGAAGAGAAAAGAGGAAGAGAGGAAGAGATAGCCTTTTTGGCTGGGAAGTACTGGAAGCACTGAGTGTTCTAATCCTTACAGACATGCCCCTTTCATGATTTATGCAATTAAGATAAGAACATTTGTGCCCTTGTAGTTTTTAAATCTATCATTCCAAATTTGGCATTGGGTATTTCCACACAACATAGTTCCAGTGGCAGCTCATACATTGTGTGAACTCAGCACTAAAATCAACACCTGCAGTCACATATACCATGCACTCGTGAGAGGGGGCTTTGCAAGCACGTCACTGCTCAGCTTTTTTAACACATTGGTGAACCCTCCTCATTGTTCAGTAGAGTGTCATCCCTAGGGGAAGGAATTCCTACTCCTCAGAGATAGTCAGTTCATTTATACCTTTTCCTCGCTTCCTTTAATTCAGAAAGTGTTCCAGAAAATGAGAAAAATCCATTTGTGTAACTGGATACTGTAAGCTCCTCTCCCTCCTCCTCTGCTGATGCTTCCACTTCAGTTCAATCTGTTGTCTCAGTGTTGAGTGACAATTCTCCATTAAGAGACACATTCTTCATCTTTCCCCACAATCAATCTTTCTTTCTTTCTTTCTTTCTTTCTTTCTTTCTTTCTTTCTTTCTTTCTTTCTTTCTTTCTTTCTTTCTTTCTTTCTTTCTTTCTTTCTTTCTTTCTTTCTTTCTTTCTCCACTTGAATGGATAATTTTATCTGGGAGCACATGTTAATATTATTGTCAAAATAGTATCACAAAATAGCAAATTGATTTGGAGGGGTGCGGCATAGCTCCTAGCTGAGGAGGCCGGGAGAGCAAGAGGGTGAGTGGGTGAATGGAACAGATGATTAAGATTTCTGATTTTTCTCCATTAAAGGAGAGTTTCGCAAATGACTTTGAAGAACTCGTCCCTCATTCTTAACTAAGGTAGTCACAGTATTCCACATGATTCAAGAGATTAATCTCCCAATATTCTTCATAAATGTTTTGAATGGTGCAGAGAAGTTAATGCACTAATTAGATGTTAGCAGGGGCCTGACGTTTTATCTTATCTGCAGAAAGGACGTTAGAAGCACCTCTGGATCTTCCTTCACATGTTATGCTTAGGAATCAGGAACTCTTGCTTCCAAAACCATGCTTTACTAAAGGACTTTGTCAAGCATTTTGGAATTGTGTTCACTTTCTAGTTTAAGTCCTTGAAAACAGTCCTACTTGATAATCTGCCTGCAGTATGGAAGAAAGCAATCGGACATAGGAGTAGGGACTAGTAATTACTGAACTCCTAGTCCATACTCTCAATTCCATCATACGGCCCACAGTCTATTCTATAATGTGTCTTAATTACAATATAAACTCACAGAGAAGGACTTGTGGTTGAACTGAGGTTGAGTGAAGGTCTACAAGTGCAAGTGCGGTTGTGGATGCACTCTGTCTGCTGTGTATATTTATTGCCTGTCCTTTCATGGACAAAATACTTTTGGTGTGAAAAGGGGATTGTAGATAAGGAATAGAGCCGTCACTGTTGTGCGTATCCTTTAATTACACTATTGATGAGAGCCCAGGGGAAATCTCTAACCAGATAAGAGACCTTGAGCTTGTTTAAGTCATTATTTCCAATAAGGCCAGGGTATCTGTATTACACCAAAGACCATAATAGGAGTGCAACACACACCACCAGTATGCAGAATAAAGCACATCATTCGTCTCAGGTGGCCTCAGCTATGACACACTCACTGTAGAAGCACCAGCAGAGATATGGCACCACCTGCAGCTGAAGTGGTGTCTTGCATGCTCTGTGATGAGACATTGGAGAAAACATATGTGCGGATTAGGAGGAGTTTGTGGATGACCACAATGGAGTGGTGCATGCATTCAGTAGCCACACATGCTGAGAGGAGAATGCTAAGAGCATGGGGGCACAGAGGACCCCTAGTGAAAGACTGTCAAAGTGTTGGCAGTCAGCAAGGTGACTGAATACTCTATGAAAAGACTTGCTGAATTCTTTGATGAACTGTCTTGCCAGATGGTTGTTGCAACAATGAAATACTCATAAAATTCCACAACTCTTTAACCTCTTGGCATACTAAGGCATGTCACTTGGATAAGTGTCCATGTATGGGTCATGAGTTAAAAAGTAAGTGAAAACATTGGGAAGTGCATCAGTGTGATATCATTCACAGTATTGAAAGAAGCTGAGTTCAGACAGAATCTTCATGGCATTGTTGCCTTCTGCGACCAGATTCAGTAGTAGCACTAAACCCCAATTGATCATCGAAATCGATGGAGGCCAAGGACCCTGCATTTCACCCTTTGGTGATTTTTGGACTACCTGAGCACCACACATTAGACACACATCGGTTGCATCCTTGCTAGCTGGAGATGTTGTAGCCACTGGCACTTGTGTAGTGTAAAATGTCCTGTAAAATGTCCTGTAACTCTTAAATGGTCTTCTCTCAATTACCTAGGGACACAGAATGGGGGACAAAGATATGAGAACCCCAAGATAGATGTCCATCAGATCGAAATAAGGTATCAATTGTTGCATAGCCTTGGAGTTGTTGTGGCAGTATCCACCAAAGCTGGAGGCATGTCCTCAGCCACAGTCAGTGCACCTTCTTTCCAGATTTGTCATTCTTCCAACATACTGCCGATGTTGTAACACCATTTATATGTTCTGGCTACTGTTCTCCTCCATGGTGATACTAGGGCACGAGGGACATCAAGCAAAATGGATCAGTGGTGCACTGTTGAATGGTCAGTGCTGACGCCACTCTTAACACTATCATATTGTATCAGTGTAACCCTTTATGAATGTTCATATTTCATAAAAGCAGACTGTCTACATGACTGTGTAAGTGCAAGTACACTTTATTCAGGCTGATCTTTGAGAGGATCTTGCTGATTGCTAGTGATGTGAACAGTTCATCTATAACAGGTTCAATGGTCAATCTCCAACTAATTGCTGGGGTCGTTTGCAAATCCCCACTCAAACTAATTTCCTTTTACCTAGTTCCCAAAGGCTAAATGCGTGACTCCCAAATTCCATAATTAACCTTTCAGTAGATATCTTGTGGTTCCAAACGTTGTAATTCTTCCTGCTCTTTGATTTTTGAAGCACATGACCCTTACTAGATTTTGCTAATTACAAGACTTGGCTAAACTTTGTTTAGGTGCAAGACATAATTCCCACTGCACTTGCAAGCCCTTACAGGACTTGTTGAAACACCTAAGAAAACGTCTTCATTTTCGTCACACAGGACATGGGGTCTTCCACATTTCTCATCTTCTGAGTCCTGCATGCCGATTTGTACTTCATTGAATACTATCATGTAACCACTGTTGTGATGACTCAGACCCCAAGGACTTAATGATGCAGTTGATTTTTAACCAGAATATATTTGATGAAATCTCAATTCTTTTGTTGTTTCTTTTGTTCAAGCCGCATTATGGACAATGCTGGCCCTGAGTCCAGATCCATACGTTCTGTTTTACCACTTACACATGTCCCGATTCAGTAGCAACATTGAAACATATTAATTTGGGCCAGCTGTCCTCTTTTTGGCTTTTCACCCAATTCAGGTCCTGAGAGTCTGCACAGTATGTACATAAATTGCACCTGCCACTTGTGGCCCTTTGCTGACCAGTGCTATGCTGTAATGTATTATTTGATTCCATGTAAGGCCCTTTATTCAATGACAGGAGATCAGATCAATACTTTATTTTCAAATAGCAAGCCATTAGTATTAAACACATTTATCTAAGAAAAACGTGCTATGAAACGTAACCACAGCTGATGATAAGCAAGGCCTGCTGTAAGAAAATTATTCATATATTTGACTTCCATACGTGCAAGCAAAGTAAGGAGTTTCCTCACTATTTATTCTGTACATGTATTCATTTATGTCTGAAATAGATCTGTTAAAGCCTATTTGCTTTGGAGGGATCTGCATGACGCACATATAATTAGTGAATTGGGATGTTCTTTGTCTAAAGCAAAAGAAAACCACCTGATAAGTAGCTTCTTCTTTGACTCAAAGTTTCAGGGTGGGATTGATACATGCAAAACTATTAAACTGAGAGTAGTCTGAGACTGAAAAATTGAAATTCAACATAGATATGTTGATTCTGATAATGTTTTTCACGGGTGGATTTTTAAGATTCCTGATATGTACAAATAATCCATCAAATCTGCTGTCCCACCTAGCTCCACCCACTAGTAGACTCTTACTGTCACTGCTGCTCACACTGTTTAATAAAGATGTGTGCACAAGGACACATGTTTGCGTGAAGGTATTCTATGTGGCAAATACCATGGATTGACTGTGCACTATCATTTATGGAAAAAAGGGGCTTTGTAATAGCAAAAGTACATCATATTATCTGAGTGGTTGAAGAATAGGAATTTATAATAGAACTGAATTTTCATTACATTGATTGCGTTAGTGTGCAGAATTTTGTTGAACATTTCATTGAGATTTGTTTCAGCATTTGTGTATTTTGCTCTTGCTCTCTATAAGTTATATTTATATGGGGAATGGGCGGCAAAGGATATAGCGATTTGAAATGATCAAATGACAGAAAGAACAGCAGCTGTAGGTGCAGATATCCGAGATGAACATGAGATGAACATGGCCCCTTCAGCTAGTCCCTGCAGAAGCTACATATGACCACCACTAAAAAGAATGGCAATTTATAACTGCCAAATCTAGGTAAAGATTTGTTCTTTTATCTTCAGTTGGTGGAGGGCGAAGTGGCTGAAAGAGATGCCCAACTGCAGAGGTGCAAAGATGCTACCAAGGAAGCTGCTGGGAAATAGTGTGCATCCAAAATAGTATGAGCAAGGGACCTATGCCAGTCCTCATACCTAGATCATAGGCCCATTGTAGGCTACATATACACTGTCACACAACCACAGGAAGTGAATCAAAATTAAGGACCCGGTTAACAAGAGAAGTCTAATCAGAATTGCACATGGAAAAGAAGCCCAGGACCCACGCCTGATCAAAATTATCAAAACAACCTCTTTCTTCCTCCACCTCCTCCTCCTAGGTTCCTAGACAGCAGATACCATTAGCAGGGTGAGTGTAGATCAAGAAACACATTCCAGTATTGGCATTTTCACAACTACCCAAACCTCTTTCCTAGAAAGGATAGTTATCCCTCTATAGAGCAACAGAGATATGAACAAACACATCGCAGAAGCCCATGAAGCAGGGAAAACATTTCCCATCTGGAGCAACAGGTCAAGCAATTTGTCAATAATATTGAGTACCCAACAGGCATCTGATACTTCCAGTATTCCACAAAATAACCCACCCAGGTAGACCAACCACTCATGGCAGGTTATGACAGGAGGAATTGTTTACCAAGAAAAATGTACAAGGACAAGAGTACCAACAAAAATGCACTCTGAGAACTCCATAATATTGATGGAAAGGAAATCACAGTATCAGAGATTACCAAATTAGAGATACAAATCTGACTACACTGGCTTACACACTCAGTGATTGTGATGGCTCCAGATGGTGTGCCATGGAGAGCAATTTCACCCATAGTCCTCTGATTGATTGTGTGTACCAGGCCCTCTGCACCCAAACTAACCACCCACTCAAATTAAAGAAAAGTAATGTTAGGTTAGGTGGAACTTGTCACATGAATGAACAACATCCAACAAAATTGTATTTCACTTTCAAATCAATCAGGTCACATGTATCACCAGCATCTCAGTGGATGAACAAAACAGTGAAGTGATCCCATCTCACCCTTTAGAAATCAGCCCTCCACCTCCAACTAATTGTTTCTCTAAGGACATACTCTGAAGTATTATAGTCAGGAGAAGACATTACCAGGGACAGTTCTGAAATAAGCAGTGTAGCCTTTATCCAGCAAAAATGAGAACATACATTCTTCCCCATTGCAATATATGAAGGGAAGGATCCTACATTTGCCAGGGTGTGTCCATATAATGTAAAAAGCTTCATAAGTGAAACTTTGTTTCAGTGGCTACATAAAGAACAGACAATTCCTTCATTTATTTTGATATATAAATGGGAATTTGGTCTAGAAACTCCAAATTGAATTCAAAACATGTAATCCCTAGCAGGTGTATGTTACACATTTCATTTGGAACCAAAACTCTCAAACATAATTGTTGGATCATTACAAATGTCATTACCCATTTTAACCTTGGCAATGGCATTCCATATTCAACTTTGTACCATAACAATAAAGAAATAACGAAAGGACAAACTTTACTAAAACAGGAAGCATTTATACATTTAAATAATATCCTTCAACAATAGGGAGTTTATCTTAACCCAACAACACAAGCAGACCTTACCAATGATACCAATGAATATTTGTGGACAATAATGATAATGATAAAGGCACCTCTGTTTGAATGGCTATCTACAGACAATATTTCACCATAGTCCTCAAAAACCAGATAATAGTTCTAATTCCTGAGGTCTGTTTGGACAAGACTGACAGTATCTGTCCAAGGAAGATCAACCTGCAGAGGACAAGGAGGGAGTTTCTTTCTGTATTCCACATGTCCCTGTGGGGAACAGAAGATTACCTGTGGCATGAAGTAAGAGAAATGGTATTTCAGGTTACTAACAGCTATCCTGGAACCAGGTAACCTTTCATCCAACTGGAGGATACTTCTCACATTACTAGGCTTCTTCCAGATGATCGAATAACCCATACATCTGGTTGATGCCTGTGAAGCCACATACCAGCTACCACAACTGAGACAGGTGTTTCCAGAGCATCTTCTCAATAGACTCATATGATTGCAGGCATACATCTCTGCAATCTCCAACAACACCTACAGAACCTGATATGACCCCTGTCTTTGTAAGACAATATCAGTTGCCACTCACATCCATGGAGTCTCTCACAGAAAAAAACAAAACTTGGAATCCCATAGGATGATTTGTCCAACCCATAGGACTATCAAAAACCGAGTGCTAGCGATACTAAATCCAAATGGCCAATGGAGATTCTGTACCAAACCCAGGGAATTATATAAATGGGCCCATATGATGCAAGACTGGCCCTGATCAAAGGGTCAAAAGTCTACTCAGCCCTATAGCTGACAAACGGTTATTGGATGGTTCCCGTGAGTTGGGCACATCAATACAAGCTTGCCTTTACCTTTGAGGGTCAACAATGTACATGGACAAATATGCCCTTTGGCCATATTAACTCGGGAAAATTAATTAACATTTTTCTAGATAAGGCCATGCCTGACCTTGGGAAATAGGAGCCTTGGGCTGTGTGGATGGGCTGCTGATAAAAATCCAAATGGTGGAAGAACCTGTGGCATGGATACAGTAGGTCCTTACACACATACAAAAAGCAGGCACCAAAGTGTCACTCCAGAAGGCCGAATGGTGTAAAACTATTGTGAAATTTCAGGGATAAGAATTAACAATAGAAAGTCTCAATCCTCATAAAAAGAAATTTGAGACACTGCTAAAACTGACAGATAGCAGCAATCTGCGTAAGTGGCAAAGCCTTTTAAGACTGACTAATTATAGTTAAAAGTTTATTGAGGACTATGAAGATATCACTAACTGACCTATCCCACCAAGAACAAGGAGTCTAGTTTTCAGATACCTGTTTGACAGCAGTGTTATACCAAAAAAAATGTCAGACTCAGCAAGGTAATCTTGTAGAGGAGCAAAACACTATCCTATGTTGAATAAAAATTCAATGATTGTGAAAAATCACTTCTGGTGATGGTGTTGGAAATAGAAAACCTACTGCCTCTTTATCCAAGGGAGCACATCATTGAAGAATCTTCCCACCAGCCACTGCTACATGTGCAGAGTGACCAAATGTGGGCTGGAAACATATCTGATTCAAGAATAATTTCCTGTATTGGCTCAATGCAAAATGATCCTGTGGGAATTAGGATTGGGCAAAATAAAAAAAAGTCTAATGGCTCAAGGATGGGTAAACGTATATGACTGTGTTCAAATTCACTATCTAGTGGATGAAAGACTAATAACAACTGATGATATGAAAACACTTGTGTACAGGCCTATTTAAAATTAACAAATAAATTAATTAAATACATAATGTCCCCACATAAGGTGCATGAAGAAAACACCTGCTAGGGAATACTCACAATCTATGTGAAAACATTTTCCTACCATTTTGCCAATGACCGGGAGAAACCTAGGGGCCAGCATTGGGAATGCTTGGGTAAATGATCGTCCTGAACCCTCTGTGGGTTACAAAATTGGTCTTCAAAGTAGTCACGTTGCAGAGCTGATGGCAATTTATCAAGTAGTCATCACTGCCATAAATCACTTACTCACGCAAATGGTAATTTTCACTAATCCCAACTACATCCGTCATGGATTAGTGGAAAAACGGATTAACTGGAAATAGAGAGGCATGGTCTGTGTAAACAATAATCAGTTTAAAAATGGTTGACTGATCTATTGGAAAAATACTAAAGATCAATGGAGGGTCTTGTTAAGACAAGACATTACTTGAAAGACCAACTTGCCAAAACAAGAGCTCCAGAGGGAGAGTCATATACCTGGAACATCCCCCGGCAGAAAGTCAGATCACAGTTGTCACCAGTTTACACACTTGCATGGACAGTGAAAATCCAGCTGCTCAGCGGTGTAAGGATGCTTCAGATTGAGGCTTGATCTCTACTCAAAAGGAAGATTCAATTACTGGTCAATTCTACACATTTCCAAAGGACACACTTAACTTTCCTCTCTCTGGGTTTGATTACCGGGGAAAAGAAAATTTCTGAGTCCTGATGAAATTCCAGAAAATGTTTAAAAAACAAGACGGTTTGTTGGTGAGGAAACCCCAATCTATTTATGATATGTAGGTAGTACTTACATCATTCGGGAGTATAAAATTGACTCAGACCCATGATGCAGCAACAGCCAGCCATGAGGGGTTTCAAAAGATCTTGGCAATACTATGTGTGGTCTCTTACTATCCACAAAGGGGTGAAGATTAAACACATACTTAAATGGGTATCTGGGACATACTTATTTCCATCTGAGTATTCCCACTCACCCGGAACAATTACAGAGAAAAGGGATGACATTATTGTGGTTCGAGCTACAGAAAAATTGAATTGGAGAGGTGATTTGTTCTGCCTCGCAGAAACAAATACATGTTAACTGTGACAGGCCTCTTTACAAATGGGATTGAATTCCTACCTACCCAGTATTGCAAGGCAGAAACAGCAGACACTTTAATGATTAACCACATCTTTTTTTTATTTCGGTCTTCCCTAAAGATCTCTTTCTTAGGCTGGGGCCTCCCTCTGGAACAGCCTCCCTGCCTCTCTGAAACTTCAGTAGGACCATCACCCCAAGACCTTCCTGTTTGCTTCTGCCTTCTCTCTTCCTCTCCCCTGCTTATCTCCTGTCTGATACTGCACTGGTCACCTGGCTACCCTCTAATTTCGGGCCCCGGAATCTGCCCGCCCAGATGCACACCCGCACTGCCTCCTGGCAGCCCTTGCACTTGGATCTGTATCTGTAACCCTACAGTCCCCTACCTTCACTTATTGACATCCGCTGTCTGCACTTATTCTTGCACCTGCCACCTGCTGCCCACACTTCTTGTCATTGTTTTCTTCCCATGTACAGTACTGCCCTCCTACTCATCCCCTGGCACTTCTCCCCTCCACTCTCCCCTGCACAATCTCAATGTCACTTGGCCTAGCAAGATCGTTGTCTCTGTCCTCTCTTTGTTCTCCTTCCCTTGCCTCGTCCTGCCTTGAAACACTTGTGTACAGGTGCGTTACAAATGCTATATTATATCATATCAAAAAGACTGAGCCTGAGCAAGATAGTCATTTTGTATTGGGATGATTTGACCGTGGCATAATTATTTGCGGCAGAATTGACCGTAGTCAATTTCGCCACAAACCTAATTTTGCCAGGCCAAAATCAACACATCCATGCCCCCCCTCTAAAATCCCAATACATCCCCACCAACCCCCCACTTACCTTTCAGCGTCCACTTCCGTCCCGACCCTGCAGCGTCACTTCCGTCCCTGCAACGTGGGTCAGAACTGACCCTGCAGGGTCCCTTTCTCTGTTTTCTTTTTTTTTAATGTCCCCCACTTCCAATGTCCCGGATGCGGGAGACACCCCACAACCCCGGTTCCCATTATAGTGAAGAAGGGCAGCGGGGGATACCCTTGCAACCCCCGTTCCCCTTGTTCGCTCTAATGGAACCGTATGGCCTAGTTGACTGAATTTTTGGTTGTAATCATTTCATACAGCCTTAATTTGGTCAACTAGGCCATACATTAAAATATGTTCTATCAATTTGGCCAATTCTGTCATTTTTCAGTGAGGTAGTAACTAAGATGTGGCAAATCGTAGGTAAAAATAGAATATTCCACATATCTGATCACCCAGTGTGCAGAGTATGTGTGGAAAGGTACAACAATTCAATTGTGGAAATCTGTAACGCTCACCTGATTCCCGTAGAGGCGCCGGTCTTGACTGGGCGTATACCGTATCTTCAAAGGTGATGTGTAACACACGGCTGGCTCTTTGGGCTGGACCTCTGTGCACTGTATGTTTGACTCGAAGGGTAAGATGTCTGCAGATAGAAAATATGGGATTAATGAACTTCTCCTGTAGAACCCCGAAGGTTAACGCTCTCACCTTAGGTAAGTGAACGCCGTGCTCTCCATCTGCCTCGGGGCAGGGTGCTGTAACCAGTTTCTTCACTGGATAAGGGGATACTGACTTCAGAGGACTGCTGTCCGTCGTTTACTGCGCGAACGGTAAGTTTCGAGTAATTCTAATGTCTTTAAAGTCTTTAGTAATGATGTCTCTTGTTTTGCAGGGTTCCGGCGATGGTGGATGACAGGCTGAAGTGAGTTGAAGATGGAGCCCGTGTGATGAATAGAAGCGCCTGGAAGCACGTAAGTAAGCGCTTGTTGCCTGCTTCACGATGCGCTCTAACTGTCTTTTTATTTTGCAGGTACAAGTTCGGAGCGGCTGCAGGGTGCCGGAATACCCACTGGGTTAGATGTGGAAAGGAGTAATGGCACGTGAGTATTAAAGTTCCCCAATGTCTTTAAACGCACCTTGTTTTGTCTTTCAGATGCGGGATGCAGCGCCGAAGGCCTCCGGAGCGTGCGAAGAGTTGGTAAGCTTTTGTCTTTCAGATGCCGGAATGCAGTGTGAAGACCTCCGGAGCGCACGAAGAGTAGGTAAGCCTTTGTCTTTCAGAATGCAGCGCGAGGCGTTGGTGACAGCCGATGGCCCAGGTAAGTGAAGAGCTGTCACTGAAGACCGTAATGCTAACCTGTTCTTTCTTGTCTTTATAGGTGTTGCTGAAGACTGGATTCAGGATGGTAAGCCTTTTTCCTTAGGCCCAGGATCAGATGCAGAAGACACGATGAGCGTTCTGCTGCAGAGGATGCAGAATAACGCAAAGCAAGATTCATCCATCGGGTGTGGTTTAAATAGCCTCCTGTAGTGCTTAGGTGTCTCCTTCCACAGCCACGCCTAGGTAAGAAAAGAGTTCCTGCTTTCCAGAAGAGTTCCAGTGTTCTGAACCTAGGGAGTGGCTCCTGCCCCACCCAACAGGAAAAGTAGTTCCAAACAGAAGAGGATCAGAGGCTCAACTGGCAGGCAAGTAAGCAGCATGGTCTGCTGCAGGTAAGTCCACCCAAGCATTATGAGCCCGGCGCTTCCAGCGCTGGGACTGGGCATATTTATGAGCCTGGTGCCACTGGCGCCAGGACTGGGTCCAAAAGGTCCCAATTGGGACTGGTTGGCACTCGGAACCTGGGTTATGGATCTGCTTCCAAGGGAGTTGGGAAAACCCTGACCTTTTGGAAGCAGAGATCATGACAGTACCCCCCCTCAAGGCCCCTCCCAAACCGGGCTTCTCCGGGGGTTTTGGCTTGTCAGGAAATGTTCAGTGAAATCTTTTGATTAGGCGAGGAGCGTGGACATATTCAGCAGGTTCCCAGGATCTCTCTTGGGGGCCGTAGCCTTTCCAGTCAATTAGGTAAAATAGTTTAGATTTGGAGATCTTGGAGTCCAGAATGCTTTTGACTTCAAACTCGAGTTCCCCATCAACTAGGATAGGTTTTGGAGATTTAGTTAGTCGGGTTTGAGGTTGCACGGGTTTTAATAGAGAGACGGGGAAGACTGGATGTATCTTCATGTGCGGGGGCAAGTCCAACTTGACCGCTACTGGGTTTACTATGGTAGTGATGGAATAGGGACCAAGGTATCTTGGGTTGAATGTGCGTGGCCCTTTTAGAGGTAGATATTTGGTGGATAACCAGACTTGATCCCCTACTCGATATTGAGGGGCTTCCTTCCGATGTTGATCTGCTCCTTTCTTGTATTGTTCTTTAGCCCTTTGAAGGTGAGAAACAGCTTCCTTAAAGGCTTGGGTGATTGTAGAATGCAGGTAGTCTACTGCTGGTGTTTCAAGATCTTGGAGGGGATCCAACTCCGAGGTTCGAGGGTGACTGCCGTACAAAAGAAAAAACGGGGTTTTCCCAATTCCCGAATGGACAGAGTTATTGTAGGCATATTCGGCTATCCAAAGGATGTCTTTCCAAGTTTTTTCAGTTTGTTGCAGCATGCAGCGTAAATACTGTTCCAGAGTTTGATTGGTCCTCTCGGTTTGTCCGTCGGTCTGAGGGTGGTGACTGGTCGATAGTCTCACATCAATTTGAGCCGACCGACAGCAACTTCGCCAAAAATGAGAAATAAATTGACTACCTCGATCCGAAATTAGAACCGAAGGAAAACCGTGCAGTCGGACGATGTTTTCGAGAAATTCTCGGGCCAGAGTTGCTGCTGTTGGCAAGCCTTTGAGCGGAATGAAATGCGCCATCTTGGAGAATAAGTCCACGATTACTAGAATCGTATTGTATCCGGAGCATGGAGGTAGATCGGTGATAAAGTCCATAGAAAGCGTATGCCAAGGGCGAGGTGGGATGTCAATAGGGCGTAAGAGGCCTGCTGGTCTTTCCTTTTGACTCTTGTTTTGGGCGCATACTCCACAGGACATTATAAAGTCTCTGATATCTTTTTTCCAAGACGGCCACCAGAAGTAGCGCTTGATCTTTTCTGAGGTCTTGGCTATACCGGGATGTCCTTCCATTAAAGAATCGTGATAACAAGAGATTACTTCTTTCTGTAAATCTGTGCTGGGTAGGTATAATCGTTCTTGGAAATACAATAAGTTGTCCTTTACTGCAAAGTCCTTTCCTTGCAGGTGCCAATTCTGTATGTCTGCTGGAGTTACAAGTTGCCTGGCTTTATCCTTAACTTCCTCTATGGATTGTGTGGCGATTACACCCAGAATTCTTTGTTCGGGAATGATTGGTACAGGTTTAGGGTTGATCAAGCGTTCTTCCACTCCCATCCGAGAAAGGGCATCAGCTTTACCGTTTTTTTGTACCAGGTCGATAGGTAATTATGAAGTAAAACTCGGCAAAGAATAATGCCCAACGGAGTTGTCTAGAGGATTGGGCTTTTGCGGTTTTCAAATATTGCAGGTTTCGGTGATCCGTAATCACAGTAACGGTGTGTCGGGCCCCCAGCAGATAATGCCGCCAAGCCTTAAAGGCAGACTTGATAGCCAGAAGTTCCTTGTCAGTAATCGTGTAATTGATTTCAGGAGGCGAGAATTTGCGGGACCAAAATGCCACGGGATGCAACTGATTGGTTACCGGGTCCTTTTGTGATAGAACTGCCCCCATGGCAAGGCTTGAAGCATCAGTTTCCACGATGTAGGGGAGTTCGGGGCGAGGGTGTTTTAAGATTGGTGCAGAGATAAATTTAGTCTTCAAATCCTGGAAAGCTGGTTCCGCCGCGGTAGACCATTCAAAACGTTTGTTTTTCTTTAACAAGGCAGTGATGGGCTGGACTATTCGAGAGAATTCGGGGATAAACCTGCGGTAAAAGTTAGCGAAGCCTAACATGCTTTGCACACCTTTTACGGAGGATGGTGATGGCCATTTGAGAACTGCATCGACCTTCTTTGAATCCATACGCACTCCGCCAGGTGATAATATGAATCCCAAGAATTCAACTTCAGTCACGTTGAAAACACATTTTTCCAACTTAGCGAAAAGTTTGTGTTGACGCAATCTTTCGAGGACCATTTTCACGTGTTTCCGATGTTCAGATTCCGATGAAGAATAAACGAGGATGTCGTCAATGTAAACAACAACACACACATCTATGAGCTCTCTGAGGACATCGTTCATAAAATATTGAAAGGCGGCCGGGGCATTGCAAAGTCCGAAGGGCATGACCTGATATTCAAATAGCCCATACTTGGTGCGGAAGGCCGTCTTCCATTCATCGCCCTCTTTTACTCGTACCAAGTGGTAAGCTCCTCTAAGATCCAGCTTTGTATATATGCATGCTTTTCTGACTTGGTCCAGGAGTTCAGGGATCAAAGGTAACAGATATCTATTCTTAACGGTGATCTGGTTCAGGGAGCGATAATCTATACAAGTTCTAAGGTCTCCTTCCTTTTTTGGAACGAAGAACAAAGCTGAAGAAGCAGGGGACTTGGAAGGACGAATAAACCCATTTGCCAGGTATTGATCCAGGTATTGTCGAAGGTGAAGGTTCTCAGGCTCGGTGAGGGCATAAATTCTACTACAAGGAGGAGTAGATCCAGGTATCAGGTCTATCTGGCAGTCATAAGACCTATGAGGAGGTAGAGAGTTAGCCTGATCCTTCCGGAAAACATCTTGGTATTCTAGGTATTTGGGAGGTAACTGGGGAGTCTCTGAAGAAATTGCTGCCAGTGCAACACCAGGTGGAGGGTGACAAGTAGAGACACATTCTGGAAACTGGACCGTTCTTGCTCGCCAATCGATCAGAGGATTGTGTTTCTCTAACCAAGGTATTCCTAGAATAATCTGAAACTGAGGGGCCTTGATCACATCGAACACGATCTTCTCATGGTGTCCATCTTGACTTATTAGCGTCACTTCTTGAGTGGTATGCGTTACTGGCCCGGAGGCTATCTCCGTACCATCCACCGTAGTAATGACGTCCTTTACAGCCTTGGGACAAAGAGTTAGATTCATCCTCAAAACCATTTCATGATCCACATAATTGCCGATGGCACCGCTGTCGACGTAAGCTTCAATTGCATGTAATCGATCCGGATTATCAGGGCTAATGAGGACCATAGGTATCACGAAATGCAAGGTCACGGAACTGGTTTTCACGCTCGGCAAGAGGACCTCTATTCTTGTCGGGCGAGGTCGTTTCCCTGCTCAGAGTTTGTAACTTTGGTAACTGCAGCTCCTACTGCCTTCTTAGCAGGTTTCACCGGACAGTCTCGAAGAAAGTGCCCTGAGTTTCCGCAATAGAGGCATAATTGCAACTGTTTTCTCCTTTCCCGCTCCTTTTGTGTTAGAGGACCTTTCAGAACCCCTATTTGCATGGGTTCCCCGGAGTCTACTCCTTTGGAAGGAGTTGGCTGTTTGGAAAATACTCGAGCATCAAACTTGGAACGATCGGCCTTCCTGTTCTGCAGTCTGTGATCTATTTGAACGACTAAGTCTATATAGTCCGAACAATCTTGTGGGGGATTCACTACTTGGGCTAACACATCTTTGAGCTCTCCACGTAGACCTCTATAAAACAGTGTAATCCTTTTGTCCTCAGGCCATTGAGTTTCCACTATCAGTCTGTTGAAAGACGCAATATAAGCCAAAAGGTCTTGATTACCTTGTCGCAACGAAAGAAGCTCATTGTCCAAGGCCTGCCCCTGTGAATGTCTTGCGAACAGTTTTTCCATACTGAGCTGAAAAGCTTGAAAATCATGGAGGACCGGATCATCTTGATTTACTAGAGGGATCGACCAGTCTGCCGCATTGCCACTAAGGTACGAAAGCACGAAAGCTACTTTAGCTTGATCAGTTGGAAAAGCTGCTGGCCGGCATAAGAAATGCAACCGGCACTGATTGATAAATACTGCAAACCTCTTTGGGTCACCAGAAAATCGTTCGGGCGGAGCCAGAGGTACATTCCCAGGTAGGTTGATCTGCACTGGATTCATAGAGGATGTAGAAGGAAGATTTCCCCCAGTTGCGGGTAACGGGGTCTGTCCGGCTTGTGACTGTAGCAATTGTCTAGCGAGATCATCTGTTCGCTCCTTGGAAATAATCAGTTCCCTTCTTAGAGCGTTCGTTTCCTGATGGGCTGCATGCACTTCTGCCCTTAGTTCCCCAAGTAACTGGGCTAGTTGGTCGGTATCCGAGGTTTCCATAGCGCCTGGACGGGAGTTTTGTGGTAGGCTTTGCGTTCTGTAACGCTCACCTGATTCCCGTAGAGGCGCCGGTCTTGACTGGGCGTATACTGTATCTTCAAAGGTGATGTGTAACACACGGCTGGCTCTTTGGGCTGGACCTCTGTGCACTGTATGTTTGACTCGAAGGGTAAGATGTCTGCAGATAGGAAATATGGGATTAATGAACTGGGTTATTGAATGTCTCTCTCTTCTTCCCTTTCTCTTCTCCTGTAGAACCCCGAAGGTTAACGCTCTCACCTTAGGTAAGTGAACGCCGTGCTCTCCATCTGCCTCGGGGCAGGGTGCTGTAACCAGTTTCTTCACTGGATAAGGGGAGCAGGCCTCTTGACTTCAGAGGACTGCTGTCCATCGTTTACTGCACGAACGGTAAGTTTCGAGTAATTCTAATGTCTTTAAAGTCTTTAGTAATGATGTCTCTTGTTTTGCAGGGTTCCGGCGATGGTGGATGATGGGCTGAAGTGAGTTGAAGATGGAGCCCGTGTGATGAATAGAAGCGCCTGGAAGCACGTAAGTAAGCGCTTGTTGCCTGCTTCACGATGCGCTCTAACTGTCTTTTTATTTTGCAGGTGCAAGTTCGGAGCGGCTGCAGGGTGCCGGAATACCCACTGGGTTAGATGTGTAAAGGAGTAATGGCACGTGAGTATTAAAGTTCCCCAATGTCTTTAAACGCACCTTGTTTTGTCTTTCAGATGCGGGATGCAGCGGCGAAGGCCTCCGGAGCGTGCGAAGAGTTGGTAAGCTTTTGTCTTTCAGATGCCGGAATGCAGTGTGAAGACCTCCGGAGCGCACGAAGAGTAGGTAAGCCTTTGTCTTTCAGAATGCAGCGCGAGGCGTTGGTGACAGCCGATGGCCCAGGTAAGTGAAGAGCTGTCACTGAAGACCGTAATGCTAACCTGTTCTTTCTTGTCTTTATAGGTGTTGCTGAAGACTGGATTCAGGATGGTAAGCCTTTTTCCTTAGGCCCAGGATCAGATGCAGAAGACACGATGAGCGTTCTGCTGCAGAGGATGCAGAATAACGCAAAGCAAGATTCATCCATCGGGTGTGGTTTAAATAGCCTCCTGTAGTGCTTAGGTGTCTCCTTCCACAGCCACGCCTAGGTAAGAAAAGAGTTCCTGCTTTCCAGAAGAGTTCCAGTGTTCTGAACCTAGGGGGTGGCTCCTGCCCCACCCAACAGGAAAAGTAGTTCCAAACAGAAGAGGATCAGAGGCTCAACTGGCAGGCAAGTAAGCAGCATGGTCTGCTGCAGGTAAGTCCACCCAAGCATTATGAGCCTGGCGCTTCCAGCGCTGGGACTGGGCATATTTATGAGCCTGGTGCCACTGGCGCCAGGACTGGGTCCAAAAGGTCCCAATTGGGACTGGTTGGCACTCGGAACCTGGGTTATGGATCTGCTTCCAAGGGAGTTGGGAAAACCCTGACCTTTTGGAAGCAGAGATCATGACAAAATCCTAAAGTAATTTGTGAATGATTCAAGGCCCTGTTGGGACTTCAGATTACCACTCATTGCGATGGAGTTGAGTCCAGCTCCTTCTTCTGTTACTTAGATGCCCCCCTTTGAACTAATGGGTCTACCTGTTTTACTGACTTCTTTTTTAAGGTGTTGATTTAAGTCGTGCAATTTAGCTCAACTAGAGTTCAACCAGATCTTTTCTATTATGGGGGGCCCCTTACTGCCCTACACCCCCACCTCTCCACCCCTGCACTCACCCCTCTACTTCCCTACCCCTACATACACATATACATTCACATAAAATAATTGGTCACTAAAACATGTGATACAGAACTAATGACTTCATGTAAAATGGTATTGCTAGAACACCCACTAAACCGTACAGAGAAGCTGACATTGATCAATGTCTCAACTACCCAAAGGTATGTGGAGAACATAAGAATTAGCGTACAGCACACTTTCGCTTATGCCCAATGCAAGCTTGAGAGGTCTGCTATCAGGATGGACACATATTACAGCTTAAAAACACAAAAAGAGAATATGAGGTAGGGGATAAGGTGTACTTATAATTTTCAAAGGAACCATTTGAAGGAGATATTCTGACCTTCTTTGAGAGGATTCTTTGAAATTATAGACAAGATCAACCCTGTCACTTACAATATTAAAGTCACAAAAGGGGATATGAGTGAAATAAAATGAGTTAATATCATTCAGTTGAAAAGCTGTCAGACAGACTGAGGGACCAGATCAAACTGTTATGACGGAGACCTCAAAAGATATATGTATGTACAAATGAAGAGAAATATGGATATACATTTGAACAGGCAATTAACAAATGCTGTTTGAAAAAGGGATGAATGAAAATAATGTATTATTAATGGTTAAAAATTCAGATGAATGTGAAAAATACAAACCTTTGTATCATTATTTGTAAACTAAACCAACCTATCTACTCCTCTATCTTAGTCAAATACTAAGAGCTTGCTTCCAGATTGGAGACTGATCCCGTAGGATTAGTGGATGTTCCTTTGGTAAAAGGAAACCCAGGATGGGTTAGAAAGAAAAGGAATCAACAGAAAAGAAGCAGTATTAAGGAGGACCTCGAATGCTGAAACCCCTGCCTAGTGGAAGGTTTTATCATCACCATGATGAGATGAAGACAAAAGGGACATTAACAAGACTAAACCTCTTCATTCATAAAACAAAAAAAAACTTTGAATATAAAGAATGACTAAAAGTCCAATCCTTAACTCTAGTTCAAATAGAACTCTTACAAAACAGAGATTTCAGAGAATCTGATGCCTCTAATGTTTTGCCCTCCAGAAACATAGGCACAAGGAGTGGATCTATAATTAGTTATTTGCATCAGTGCAATTCCTTTTTAATTAAATAAGAGTTCAGGACAATACTTCATAATGAAATAGCAAGTGAATAGTATTAAGCAGAGAAAACAAAGCAAGATCAAAATTCACCAGTCCCTTTTCTTTAAGAAAGACATTCTATGAAAAGTAACCACATCTGATGATAAGCAAAGCCACTATAAGAATATTATTTAAAATGTCGATATCTGTAGTCCAGAGTTTACCATGCTCTGGAGTCTGTAGAAGAGTGTTGACCAACTAAATTTTTTGGATTGCCCACTGGTTCTGTGTGTAACATTCCTATTTTCGAAGATTTAGCTCTCAACTTCTCTGCACTGCATCCTGCTTGGCTTTTGTTCCTGCCATCATAGCTCTGGGCTTTAGGCTCCAGTATCTCCATCTAACTATGTGTGCTTACATGTTGTGCTTCTGGGTAACCTTCATCTTTTATTGTGTGTCCGACCAACTCCATCAGTGCATATTTATTATCTGATTCACTAGTTTTGTTCCTACTTGTATGGCCATGTCTCATACCATCCACAGACACTTTCCTGGGTTTAGAGTTCAGTAATTCCCACTTGGAGGCTCAATGGCAGGAGGGGGGTTGCAGATCTTCTGAGAAATGGGTGCACCAAGGTCCATTCATGACTGCCTGAATAATCTCCAATATGTCTGCTGTGAGCTTGTCCCACGGGTCATCCATTCACAGAACATATTTACCCTATGTACCACATTTTCCCTCGCAACCCGGATCACATCTATAAGTCATGCTGTCTTCTTTCAATTAGTAGATTGATTCTGTGTAAACATACTCCGTCATTTGGAACATCTCACAGCAGCAGAGTTTTTCAGTGTCTGCCCTTTTTGTTTTGATGTGATAGAGGGGATATGAAAGTTATCATTTCTACTGCCTGTTCTGCTCTTAAATACTGCAGGAGGACCCAATGGCCGTGAAACCAACTAAGGCTCAATTGAAATGTTAAAAGTATCAATATTGCAAATGTTCTCCAGAACAGGCGATCCAAAGAACACATTAAAATATGGGGCAAGGGAGTTAACACCTTGCTTTTTTTATATAAAGTTAGAAAGTGTCTTTCAACATTGTTGGATAAAGTCCAAGACGATGGTGGTAAATACGAAATGTGATGCAGTGTCTGTATCTTTCCAGCTGTTTCGTGTCCACATCTCAAAACAAACGATAAGAACAGGTGCATCATTTTCAGTATCTAGTCAGCAAAGCCAATGATCAATTTAGTTCTTTCTTTTTTTGTATTTGTAGAGTGCAATGTTCACCCCAATTTGATCTCTTTGTACTGTAATATACAACATGGTGAAGGTGGCAAGGAAGTAAATTTTGTTGAAACAGCTATGTTTTCAAAGATCGAGAGAATGAGAAATTATATGAGATATTCCTGAGCTTCACGGAAGGGGCGTTCCTGAGTTTAAATGCTGAGAGTGATAAAAGCTTCCTCCAGTTCATAATTCTTTTTTGCAGGGTTGGTGAGTAGTGATTTTCCTTTTAGCCCATCTGATCACCCCGCAGGCCATTTTTACTGAAGCCCGGTTTCCCATGTACAGCTTTGGAACTGTGGGGCAACCCTTTGCTGGACCTGTTCCACCCTTTCTCGGATGTAGGGGATACAGTCGCAAACTAGATGTTCGTCCACATTTCCCCACCTGACACCTTCTTCTCCTGTAATTGATACCCCATACATGCCAACCCTCTCGATTTAGATCATGATAATGATATGATATGGCATTTATAACGCGCCTATACGCAAATGTTTCAAGGTGCGACGAGGCAGGGGAGGGAAAACAGTGGCAAGACAAACAACGATCCTACTAGGCCAGGTGTCATTCAGATCGCGCAAGTGCAAGGGTAGGAAAAAAGGAAAAGTGCCTGGGGCAAGGGAGAGGGGGAAGTGCAGTACATGGGATAGAAGAATAAATACGATAGGTAAAAGCGGGCTGATGGTGGCAAGTGCAAGGTAGGGCAGACATAAATGCTGTTAGGGGGGACTGTAGGGATACAGAAAACCAGTCCCTAAGTGCGGGGGTTGCCAGGGAGGCAGGGCAGGAGTGCAAAAGGCGGGACCTGGCCCCAAGATCGGAAAGGGTGGCCAGGTAACCAGTGCAGATTCGGCCGGGGATTTTAGCAAGGGAGAGAGGCAGAGAAAGCAGAAGCAAAGAGGAAGGTTTTGAGGTGTTTCCGGAACCATATATGGTTCTCCTAAAGTTTCAGGGAGGCAGGAAGGCTGTTCCAGAGGGAGGCCCCAGTCGAAGAGAGAGATCGACCACCAACTCGTTGCTTGGAGAAGCGGCTGACCCTGAGGGAGTTGGAGGCAGATGAGCGAAGAGCATGAGAAGGAAGGTATTTAGGAAGAGAGAGTTGAAGGTAATGCGGCCCCAGGCCCCAGAAGGCCTTGTGGATAATGCAGAGGGTTTTGAACTTAATCCTTGCAGCCACTGGCAGCCAGTGCAGAGATTCCAGTCCTGGAGAGATACGATCCCTAGGCTTGAGGCCAAGGACAAGTCTTGCAGTCCTGTTTTGGATAAGTTGCAAAGGGCGGAGAGTAGAGGCAGGCTGGTTTAGATAGAGGCTGTTGCAATAGTCCAGCCTAGAGAGAACCAGGGCTCTGGAGACGGTGAGCTTTTGGGGGAAGGAGAGGAGAGGAAGAATACCTCTGAGGAGGTGCAGCTGGTAGTGTGACTTCTTAGAACCGTCGGAGATGTGAGGAGAGAAGGAGAGTGTGGAGTTGAAGATGACCCCAAGGTTTTTAGCCTTGCAGGTGGGAGCAGAAAGAGGGCCAGGAGAGGCCGGCCAGAGAGCTGCAGGGAAGGAGGGAGAGGCTGTGCCGATGAGGTTATTGGCGGCGCACCACTCCTGGATATCAGCCAGACAGTCAGAGATGAGGGAAGGAGAGGATGAGGGCGAGGGTAGTCTGAAAATGAGCTGGGTATCATCTGCATAGAACTGAAAATTGGGGCAGAGAGCGGCGATGTGGTGGTCAAGGAGGGCCAGGTATTGGTTGAACAGCCAAGGCTAGAGGTTACATCCCTGGGGGACACCACAGGTTGAGAAAAAGATATCAGAGAAGAAGGACCCAATTTGGACCTGGGAGGGTCAGTTGGAGAGGAAAGAAGTCAGCCACACCAGATCCTGTCCAGTGATGCTCAGGTTATCACAGAGACGGTTGAGCAGGATGGCGTGGTTGACAGTGTCAAAGGCAGAAGAGAGATCAAGCAAGATGACGACACACGGGGTGTTGGAATCTAGGTTGGAGAGCACCTCTTCACGAATGTTCAGGAGAGCAGTTTCCGTGCTTCTAGCAGCCCTGAAGCCAGAATGACGGTCATGAAGACAACCAACAGATTTGTTGTGGAGATTAAGATGGGAGATGGCCAGTTTCTCCAGGAGCTTGCCCAGGAAGGGAGTGATGGGCGATAGTTAGCGGGGCAGGAGGGGTCAGCAGAGGGTTTCTTAAGAAGAGGGTACACAAGGGAGTGCTTCAGGGGGGATGGGAAGACTCCAGTGGCGAAGGAGTGATTGCAGAAATCAGCCCGGGCAGGAGCCAGGGAGTCGATGTGGTCCTTCATAGTTTTGGAGGAACAGGGGTGAACCTGTTTTGCCAAGACTTTCATAGATTGGACTTGTCGAGAAACCTTGTCTGCAGAGAAAAGGGGAAAGGCAGAGAGGGAGGGAGGGGGGTGCCAGCAGAAGGGCCAGAGCAAGAGCAGGGGATAGAGGGAGGGAGGCGAGAGGAGGAGAGTGAGGACAGGATGTCCTGAGTCTTTGAAATGAAGTGAGAAGCCACTGCCGTGCAGAGGGCTTGGGAGGGGACAGGAGAGGTAGATACAGCAGTAGGATTGTCCAGTTCCTTGCAGATTTTAAAGAGTTCAGCCGAGTTGTTAGATGCCGCAGAGATCCGGGCTTGGATATGGGCTCTCTTCTTGGTGAGAACTGAGAGCCGGTATTGCCGTTGCAGCAGGTGGCAGGCCAGTTTGTCAGAGGATGAACATGAAGCATGGCATTTCCTCTCGGCCACCCTGCACTTGCGTTTTAGGGTGACGAGATCATCATCATACCAGGAGTTACACTTGGCTTTGGGCTTCAGGCGGATTCTCATGACAGGGGCAAGGATATCAAGAGTATCAGATATAGCAGAGTGGAGCATGGAAAGGGCTGTGTCAGGGTGGTAGTCAGCCAAAGGAGGAGGAGGGGGTGAGACGGTGGCAGTGAAAGCCTCAACTGACACACGCTTCATGGGACGGATGACCACGAAGGTGGGTGGCAGTGATGAAGGTGGCTTGGCCTGAGGGTTAGGGAGGGTGAGGCGGGAGGATAGGAGAAAGTGATCACTCCAGGAGAGAGGAGTGGAGAGAGGGACAGAGAGGGGAAGATCAGAGGAGATCAGAGCATTGAGAGTCTGCCCTGCAGAATGAGTCGGGCCGGAGGGAAGAATGGTGAGAGAGAATCGCAGAGGTCACAAAAGTGTCCAGAGGGGGGACAGGAGGCATCCAAGTGGATGTTGAAGTCTCCAAGAAGGAGGAGTTGAGTGGTTGAGGCCAAGAGAGAGGAGAAGAGGTCCGCCCACTTAGAGAGGAAGGAGGAAATCTGACAAGGTGGCTGATAGATAGCAGCCACAGTAAGGGAATGGCTAGGAGAGAGAGAGAGCCGGCAGACAAGGCATTCAAAAGAGGAGTAGGTCTGCGTAGGAGTGACAGAGGTGGGAATCCACTCAGGGAAGATAAGGGCAACACCCCCACCAGAGCGGTTGGGCCTGGACACAGAGAGGGTCTTGTAGCTGTCAGGTAGGAATGTGTCAAAGCTGGTGACAGAGCTGGCCGTGAACCATGTCACAGTGAGACCGAGGACATCAAGGTCAAGTTCTTCAAGAAGGCGGCAGATATCAGAGGAATGTTTGACAGCAGAGCGAGAGTTAACAGTGGCAATGTGGAGAAGGTTGCCATCCTTGAAGGACTTCCGGGTAGGGGTACAGATCAGAGGTACGCCCTGCGGAGGTGTAGAAGTGGCAGAGAGGGAGGAGGAAGGCAAGGTAGTCGAGGAAAGGGGAGGGGGGACAGCAGGAGAAGAAAGGAAGTTGATGAGGTGTGGAAAGCATCTATCAAAGAGGTGAAGGTTGGCCTGAGAGCCTTGGACCAAGACGGTCCCATTAGAGTAAACATTAATGATGACCTTAGAGGAGTGGAAGGAGGCCAAGAGGACATCCCAACGGGTGCCACCATTAATGGGAGAAGAGGAGAAAGGAGCGAGCACAGAGACCATATGAAGGGTCCATAAATCAGGTGAAGGCACGACAAAGAGGATGTCGGTGAGAGTTTCCTTGGAGGAGGCACTGGTGTAGGTGTAAGCGATAGGGAGGCCTGGATTGGAGACTAGGATGTCCTTTTTAAACATTTTCCTACCAGATCTAGTGAGGAAAGCAGGATAGTGAATAGAGAAGCAGTTAGATAAGATAGGAGAGGTAGAGAGCACCATAGAATTAGGTGGGAGAGGAGGGGGGGCAGGAGAGAGGTGAAGACACAGGCGAGAGCAGGCGCACAAAATAGCGAACAACAATCAAGTTGCGCATTAGGACAGACTCTCAGGGTTAAAAGGCTCACAATGCTAAAATGTAGAACCGGAGAGGAGCCAACTAAGTTTGAGAGTCCTGAAGGGGGAGAAAAAGGCCTAGTTCACACAGCGCAAACATTTTAAATACAGGTACAGTGCGTATTAAAACAACATGTGGAATGGCACAGCCGTGTTTAAGAGTCTGAAGGAAGGGTAGGCAGAGAGGCAAGTGGGACTAATCAGTAGAGACTGACTGGCAACTGGCGTCCCCTGCGGACACCTGCAGACACAACAGGAGCCGCAGCCGTGGGAGCCACCCTTTGCCTAAGGGGCCCTTAGCCGTGGGGGCTGCCGGGCAGGGGGCTGCCCAGGAGGGTCAGTTAAGACCAGATGTGCACCCAATAGGGAGAGGAAGGGGGGTTGGTGGGCGGTCAGGTATGCGGGAGGGAAGTGGGGACCAGGAAGAGGCTGCAGGGGAGGGGAGAGGGGGAGAACAACGCGCTCTGAGCGCAAAGTTGCAAATTTGAAAACAAAGCAAAGAACACTCACATGAGGCCCCGAGGACCAAGCTGGGATCTAACCAGCAGCTGGACTGCCGGCGAGCTGCTCACACCAGTTACGCTAGGCACGACACTCCCGATTTTTCAATTATGAATATTGCTATTTTTTACTTTCTCCCGCTTAAAATAATTCTAACCCCAAGTACATTTTATGGGAAAGTTAATGTATCCCACTTTCTGTAATGAAGTCTCCCCCACCCCCAGGTGCACCAGAATGTTGCCATGTATGCACCTCTGCAACGTACAGTCTCCCACCTAACTCTGCCTTCTCTCCCCTACATTCCCCTACCTCACTCCCCCTCCACTGTATTTTCCCCCAACCTCACACTATTACCCCTTCTTGCCTATTTGCCCGCTGCCTGTGTCTCTCCCCAAGCACGTGCACATTCTCACATGCTCAGATCACGACAAGCCACTGTTCTCGAAAGGTGGCTTGTTAGAGAAATATTTTTTGAAAATTCAGTGGTTCTTACCATTTGGGGAGAAGAAGGGGGCCCATTCTTGTTGAAAGCATGATGAGTGGTGCAGACGGATTTAAAGTTGATCCGTTTGTGGACAGAGAGTCAGTGGAAAAAATATAGGGCAGGGGTGATGTGGTCATCTCTTCTGAGGTGAACCAGGACGCTTTCAGCTGCATTCTGTACCATTTGGAATCAAGTTGCACCCAAAGGAGGCCAATATATGTTCTATTTTCATAGTCCACTCTCGAGTATATTAAGTCATTCACCATCATAACTCTGTGGGGGAACATTAGGAGGGAAGAAAATGGGAGTGAAGATGCAAGAAGACGTGCTGACAACAGCATTGATGTGAGAGGTTATGGAGAGATCTGCATTGATATGGAAGCCCAGTTTGCTCACCACTGATGAGAGTTGGGAGCAAGGCCAACGCGATGGCCAGATGGAGAGAAACCAGACTGATGGGCAGTGTTTTATGATGAGAACCTGGGATATGTCTCCACTTGTTTTTTAGCCAGTGGTAATGCATCCAGTGGTTTATGGAAATTGGCCACATATCTTAACCTTTTGCTATCTGGTCTTTTACAGGTTCGGACTGACCTTCAATGCAATAGGGAAATGCCCGAAGGACTGACCAAACATGCTAGTTTGGGACCATTTTTTGGGCCAAGCAGGGCCAGTTTGATGCATTATTACACTCCGCAGCTGGTAGTTTTGATCAACTTTACTGGTCAAATGTGCTTTAAAAGTAACAAACAGCCATTTGAGATTGTGGGCCACTTTTTGGTTTTGGCGCCTTGTGGCGGAAGCCATAAATATCACCAAAACATTCTACTGTAAAAGATAAAAGAGAAAGGGCATTCAGGAGCAGTGTATGGCGTTGGCATGACAACTTGCCGATGCTTGGCGATGAAATGGCTGAAGCACCAGCTGGGCCTTGTTTTTTCAAGGCGAGCTGTGGTTCTGCCATTCCATCGACAAGCGTCAGCAAGTTGCCATGCCAACGCTCAACCTCAACTAAAGGCTAGTGTAGGTTATATTCGTCCATAGGTCTTTTAGAGCGAAGCCGTGGTTTTGCAAATCTGGAATAAGGTACCCCATGCAAATATTCAGATGTTATACACGTGGAAGAAATGTGAGCGAATCTGCGAAAAATATCTTCAACACTGAGCTTTGACTGAAATCCTTAAGGCTCAGTCGGTGTAGACTCGTGTTTCCCAGCACGGTAGTAAGCATTTTGGAGGAGGGGTGGTTAGTAAGAAGCCAGCATGCATCCTTTGCAGCTTGCGCACTGCAGAGCCTACAGCTCTGAGTGTTCCCACATTCTGCTTTGTCCAGTGACGAGGATGGTCACAGGGCTTCCTGGGTGACCCGGTGCCTGTGCAATGGCTTCTGGGTGTAAGAAAAATAGGGGAGGGCTCAGGGCGGTACTTCCGTTTCCTGTTGGCGTTCGCGTTGTGATTTCCAGTGTTTTCATTCTTGTGAGTAGGCGGCGCTACTGAGTGGGAGGGGCATGATTGTTTGGGTTTAAAGAAAAAATATACAGCATGTATTCTAGGGTTGTAATGTTTTGTTTTTACCAATGTATAAAGTGGCCTGCGGTACTTGCTGCTCTCACCCATTCATAATTTGTTCCTTTACATGAAAATTGCAGTGGTGGGTAGCGGGGGAGGGGAGGTCTTCTGAGACAGCAAGGATTAAACCTTGAGTGGAGGTAAAAGAGAAATGTATGTACAGCAACTGAGAACAAGGACGACGGTGGCGGGTGATCGGATGTGGAATTGCTATTACAAAGACTAGCCCGGATAGCTGGGCTCGCCATACCTTGGTTCTGTCAGATTACACATTCTCGATATAAGCCTTTTGGCAAACAACTCCCATTGTTTGTTTTTTTACTAGCAGTGCACAACACGGCTCATAAAAGGGAAATAAGGTAAAAAACGTGGAGAACTGTTTCGGCACAATCCTGTGGTGTACGCGCTACCGTTCATTCTTTTAAAGAGCCTAGTCGAAATATGCCAGCGCCATACATTAAACACGACCACAACAGTAAATACAGCAGCCGGCGAGCTACACTGCCTTGTCTTGTAGGAGAGCTTCACTTGAAGCAAAGTACTTCAATAATCACTGTAACCCCAACATAGGGTGACCAGATTTCCAAGATGAAAAACCGGGACGACCAACAACATAAAAGAGGGACTACCCCACCACAGCCCACCAATTACCGCCCCTCCCCGAGCACGCCCCCACAACCACCACCCAATAATATTTTCAGCACTTCTTTCTATAAACTGTAAATGATCTCATTTGTGCAGTTTTGTCTGTGAATCTTGACATGTTAATTCAAAACACGCGTTTGCTCTAATTGATATTACATGGCCTGCTGTACAATCATTTCCGAGACAGTCTCTGCGGCACAGTCAGTAAGTGTTGTGACATGTACCTGCAAGGTTGGGGGTTTGAGCCAATCCTCCAACTTCAAAATTCTGAAAGTGTTGTGAAAAATAATAGCAATTTTATTTACCGTAGCCACCCAACCATGCAATCCCCGGACAAAGTTTCTAAAATGAAAAAACTCCCGGGACCCCGGGACGGAGGGTGATTTCCCCGCACTGTCCCGGGAAAACCGGGACGTCTGGTCACCCTACCCCAACCGCAAAGCGTGCCTTGCAACTTCTGCCTTTAAATTCATATTCGGAATACAAAGGTTTTTTTAGGGCACTTTGTTTATGTAAAAGTGCAATTCCTTACTATATTTGGAAAAACCTGAAACTCATGTCACCAATAACGAGAACGGATTGTGTTGCTTTTGAAATCAGTGTGACTTTTAAATTCTGAGTACAATTGATCTAAAGTTGTTGACAGTAGACGCTTTAATTTTGGGGTTTTGGCACTTTGTGGCATAAGCCACAAATATCGCCCAAATTGGTTTTTGTGCTGTAAGAGGTGCAAATGGTGGGTGGTGAAGGGAGGCTGCATAAAGGTGCATGCTGAGGGGGACAATGACACATTAATGGAGGTCATTTAAATGCCTTTCTTTCGTTGTGCTTTCTTCAGACTTGTAAAACATAATGTTGCAGGGTGGAGTGGAGGAAATGAAGGACCACTCATGGGTTTACTGGCCTATAGGGAACTCTGGAGATTTCCCGGTAGGCCTCTGCACCCTGGGCCTCTTTTGTATGGTATTTCTAAATTTCCGCATAGGAAAGGGTTGGGCTTGCTGAAAATGTGCACTATGGGCCACTTGGAAAATCATTTCTAGGGCCTCTTTTGGTTCCCAGTCCACCCCTGGGACCAATCTATGGAGTTTGAATGGGGAGAGAGGAAGACGGTGAGTCTGGAGGCAGGAGTAGAGAGAAAAGGAGGCAGGCAGCAGGAACATCGTTCTACTACTTTTGCTTTTACACTTCGACCACTGACCAGACGTGTTATTAACATAGGTTATTAATATTGCTAGCATGTTTTTCTTTTTCCACCTCTCCAAGCGATTGATTACACGGGGCACAACACTAATAGGCTCTGAGAATAACAGGTAGGAAGTGTTTGCTGGAGCAGGAGGGGAAGCGCATGAACGATTATATGGCGTAACCTGCAAAGCTAACCATCAGGATATCTCGAACGTCGCGTCACCACCATGTTTCTTGGTTGTGGCCGACTACATTGGATATACAGCTTTTTTTCAATAGAAAGGAAGCCACGTGTCACCCACCACACCCCCCACTCTCTATCCCCGCTCATCCTTCCTCTCGCACACTTACTTTATTTCTTAGTCTCTCACTCTCAACCTTACTCACTCATATTTCCTCTTACTCCTCATCGACGGCACCCTCTCTTAATCAATTCCTCCATTGCTCTATTCTCCTTCCTTTTCATTTTGTTGCACCTCCGCGCCCCTTATCGCATTCGCCTTTAAAACTTTGCACCCTCCTCCTTGTGCCCTGGTGCATATAAATGCAAAATGCAAAGAACAACAGTAAACGGCAAAACTATTGGCATTGACAATGCTTGTTTGTATTGGTGCCTTGCAAAATTGTATGTTGTAATCTGACCTGTTTTTACATGGATACATGGAGGTGTTATTCACCTCTATATGAAAAATGGAACCCGTGCTCCCCTTGCCCTGGCACTTGGGGTTTGTTGAATGGCTTTCCTTTATAAAGCTGTTTATAATTCACAATAATATAAGCATAATTTGCACTCTCCCCAGGTCTCATTAAAACCAAACTGAAAAAGATACATTAATTCAGTTTCCTAATGTGGTCATCTTTATTACTGCAAATGGAAGCAACACTAGCAAGCATTGGTATGCCGCCATTTCCAGGTTTCAATATTTGTCACTAGGTAATGCTGAGGACCCTTACACCAGTGGGTTGTCACATACAGCGCAGGCTTGCACTTCGGCCAGAAAGTAAATAATCCCATGGATACGAACACAATCACACGTTTAACCTCCAGCAACAAGCTGCCTAACGTCAAGAATGAGCCGAATTTGTTCTGACACATTTCCTATTGTGTCAAGTACACATTTTCTACCACAATGCGCTGTGGGGCCAAGGAGGAAACTGGTCGGTCTGGTTCTTCCCTCAGCACAGACTGTGGGACTGCGGCAACGCAGAGAACTGTGCGCCGCAGTGACGGAAATGCTGTTGGACTGCACACATCCGGTGGATTCTTATGGGCTTTGCCGTCTTACTTGGCTGTCCAATCAATACAAATTGCTCCTTGTGGAACGTGTAACAAGAAATGTTCAACTTCACTCCCGGAGGAAAGATATCAGCTATAATTTGTGCTCAGGTTTAAAGGCAACTCGTGGGTTGAGCACATTTGAATTCGTCAGTCAAAGGTTTTCCTTGAGAACTGAACAGTCTTGCTATTAAACGACACCAACATTCATTGCATTGGTTATACTGAACCGTGGCATATCAAGTAGTTCTGCAGTAAAAGGGTTGCAGTGGGCTTGCTGGTGCTCGCTGATCACAGGGAATCTACTGCTTATTATAGTGCATTTTGTTTTTATTTGTTTTATTTAAAAATGAAGCCGCACCTTGTTCCGAAGGCAGTAGGCCGTACTACGAGATGCTTAAAATCATTTAAAACAAAAACACAACGACAAAATATCATAATGACATAATTAACTCCAATATAGACGATCAATCATCCAGATCAAAAACCTAACAATAACAATAAATCAGAAAAATATGAAAGAGGTGCTCAAAAGCAACCCAGCCATATACTGAAATTGAGCAGCAAAAATCTAGGGTGAAAAGAAGGGTCTTTAAAGCTTTGCAAATCTCATGTGGCACCCTCCAAGGGTGTACTGCTCAATCAGGAACATCGGGCGCAGGCTGTATTCTCTGGTATAAGCCCACTTTCCGAGAGCCTGAATGCTGCTAGCCAGCGCCCGCTCCACTTATCTTATCTCCACATTTCCAAATCTTACAAAATTCTGCCAGTGACTCATCTTTGTGCTCTGTTGTTCCTTTTACATCTCCCACTGCTGTGCCAAACTCCACTGGCTAACCATTTACCAATGCATTACATTTAAACTCTGTACATTGTTTGTTGCTATATCTCAGTGCCTCATTTAGATAAATATTTGTGAAAGTTTGTTTGTATGTTCGGGGTTAACTCCAGCCCCATAACAGTTGGTGGGCTGACATTTTGGCCCAATGTCGGCATACGAGTCTGGGGTGTACTGGCAATAGTGAAATCTGACCAACCGCACCCTTTCTCTATACACAGGGACGGGTCGGGCCCTGTGCTATCACTATAGGCGGTTTCGGGAGAATGACGATTTTGCGATTGTGGGCTCCAACCCTACAACAGATTGTGGGCTGAAATTTTGGCCAGAGGAAGGTTTACCAGTCTGGGGGTGTTCTTGCGATAGTGAAATCAGAACAACCCCACCCGGCGTGGTCTGGCCTAGTGCTATCATTATAGGTCGATTTTGGGAGATTGCCGATTTTGCAACTAATCCAAAAATAGGAAGTTAGAACACAATAAAACATACAAAAGACTATAGCAGACCACCGCTTGCATACACGGGCAACACCGGGTCCTACGCTAGTCTTCTTATGTAATAGAATGACTACTTACACCATTTCTAGGCTTCTTCAGTCCTCCAGCTATATGCTTCTCACCATCCCTAGATGCAGTTTCGCTCACTCTGGTGGCTCTGCGCTCTTGGTCTTGTTCACTTCCCTCTGGAATTCTCACCCTCTGGGTATCCATCTGTGATCTTCCTACTCCACCTTCAGACATAAACTCAAAACCTGGATTTTACAGAAAGGTTTCCATCATTAAACTCCTACCTTTCTTCTCAGGCTTTAGCACAACAAAACAACTGTGTGGCATCCGAGCACATTCAGAAAGTATTCATTAGAAATAGAATGAAACCTTGGTCAGTCATCCTAAAGGCACAATACACAGCAAGACGTTGGGCACTGCAGCAGCACATCAAAGACTTTGTGACCCATTTGAAAAAGGGCCATTGCACTTAATGTGAAGGGCAAAATCAACAATCCTCTCTCCGAGGTGGCATAGCTGCGACCATTCACCCTCTCACGCCTTCAGAATCATTTTAATGGGGCTGCAAAAATATCCCACAGGCAGTGAAACATGCAAAGATACGCTCTCCGTAGGTTTTTACGGGTGAGACCATTTTGCATCAAGTTAACTCGCATGGAGAAGAGCACGGACAGAAAGTGTACCTAATGAATTTGACTATTCAGTGCAGGGACATAGAAAGCATCTGCCTACATCTAATTGTCATGTACACGAAGAGGCAGAATCCTTATGGATTCTGCCTATTTTTAACATCTGAAAAGAAAAGGTGGAGTCCAGAGTGATCCTGCCTAATGGTGGCAGCGATATTTTTACATGGTGAACACGTTTACTGATCACTGCAGTGAGCCTGTGTGTGGACTGTGATGATCTGAAGGCATTTTACAGCTTGGAGCATACAACAGCATGGGATTCCCAGGGGCTGGCTGGATTTTCATGCTATATAGCATTCCAGCAGGAACATATTTAAAATCTGGCAGAATGGCTCATGGATGAAGTCCTGGATTCGGTCCCCTCCACCGGATGTACTGTCAGATCCAAAATAAACCCTCTTCAAGGATATCAACTGTTTCCAAGGGCCTGATGACAGTAAGTCTTGTCCCCAAGGTGACCTGTCTTCCCCATCCCCCAACTTCTACCCTTGCAGCATTGGCACTCTAACAATCCCATCATGACAACCTCCCCTTAGTTAGCTTTCATGCCTACATTGGCTGCCTCTATTCACTGTAAGTCTGGTCCAGGCGATTTGTCAGAGAAACCCAGGGCAACAAGGCCTAGTTGTTCAGAAGTGTGCTTCCCCATAGCTTCCTGCCGAGCCATGACTCGATGCTCCAGCGCTGATCTGCACCTGAAAGTTACCCTTACCTCCATGCTCCTTCCATCGCAGCACAACAGCTTCTGTGAAAAGCCCCCATCAGCTGTTCTCAACATCACCTGGAGACCCACTATCCCCCAACTTTCTGACCCCTTCACTCCTACTGTCTTTTACTGCTAGGCATGGAGTCTCACATACTTTTGACTTTTCACAAATTAATCCAGGCTAAAGACTAAACCTTCAGTCTAAAAGCAGAGTATAATAGAATATACAACAACAAAGCTGAATAATACAAAAATAATAATTAATTGGAGAGATAATCATTTGAAATGCTTTCCACAGTATTGTAATTGAAAAGAAATGGCGAACATGAAAGCAAGAGGCCCTCTCTGCCCCATGCCCTGATTGCTAAAAAAGCAATGCAGCCAACTCTGAGAGCGTGTGAAAGAATCAGAGAGCATACTAATCACTTTAGAGTTAATTTTGGGAAACAATAAAAGGAAAATAAAGATTTCATAAGCTATACTATTTAACTGAGTAGGAATATTGACTGCCCCCCCTCCCTCTCCCTCCAGCACTATCTGAAACGTTGTCAGGCCTAGTACGATAGTCGCTTGTTTTGTTCCTCCCCTCCCTTTCTGCACCCCTCTCCCTTACCTTTTGTTTTTCACCCGCTCTACCAGAAATGTTATCAGGCCTAGTATGGTAGTCGCCTGTCTGTTTCCATTCCTTCCCACTCTTCTCCTCCCTTCCTTATCTATGTCTTAGCTCTTGCACTATCTGAAATGTCATCAGGCCGAGTGCGATAGTTAATTTCACATCCTTACTGTTCATGGCCTGTAAGAATGTCATTGTATTTTCCCTTGTTCCCTCCCTTGCCTTGAAGCGCTTTGAAACACATTGTGTATAGGCGCTATATAAATAAACTATCATATCATATCATGACTGGCTAGTTGGAGGAGGGGCAGATTTCCATCACAAAGTTTCATATCACTGTAGCGCCAGCAAGGGAAAAACCTTTTGTTGAAGAGACTTACTAACTTTGAGAGGTCCCTCTATCATACCAACCCTGGAAATGCCAAATTTGCTTAGTAGGTGGAACACCTTAAATGTTATGTAGCCCACCATTTGAAGTGGATCTTTGGATTTAAAATAGACACAAACTCTTACATTGCCAGATAAAACACCCAAATCAGCAAGATCAGTATAAACACAAATAAAATTGTAACGAGTTAAATCGTGTTAATATATTTCTATGTAATTACTTCAATAATTTGAAGACAGCAATGCAATCTGACCACCAATTCCCCCTCATCCTGCTGCTCTCCAACACCTCACTGAGCTGAAAGGTGCGTGCCCATAAACCCATCCATCAAATTCAGATCCACTCAGACCCAGAGCATCTCGCAGAGGTCTTAGAAATTGCCTTGCAGAAATCATGTATATGTAAATATCAAATCTACAAATATAAGAACAAATGTAAAAACCTGCCATGGAGAAATACCCAGAAACAGTAACAGCAGAGATTTCCTACAGTCCCAAAACTAGGAAAAAGCTACTGACCTCCTATTTACCACACACCATAAAACTACGTGGAGGTGTTTTTTTAAATTATTCTTCACAGTATTGTGGGATGTTTTTACCCATGCATCCAAGCCCTACCTAAAAAACTGTGCAGTACTGGCATTGAAAACATCATGATGGCCAGAGCTTCCCAGAAAATGCCCAGGGAAGTGCATGAAGAATAGGCTGCCACTCATTTTTGCCGATGTTATGGGCACAGAAGGGCACTGCCTAAAACCACCATTGGACTACCCACACAGTAGTCTGAAACCATTGGGAATGGCAAAGCTGATTGCCAAAAGCAACCTAGAATTGTGGGGAATTCATTTTCTTAAATCCCAAAAATGGGTGCAGTACCAGTACTCACCACTATCAGAAAGCCGGCGTTTTAAAACAGCACCAGATTTTTTTTATATGTGTAAAACTGAATAGATGAACCCAAAGCATGCCAAAGAAAGACTTACTGAGAGGTGGATACAATCTAAAGTTATATTCTGAAGTGACTTGAAGGTTTATAACAAGACTGGCTGAACTGTGGATTTCAGCAGTTTAAGTAAATTTGGACTGAAAGACACTAAAAACCTAAATGTTTAAAAGAAATGAGTGACCTACTTTTGAGTGTCACATAGGTTGCAATTGTTTAAATGTCATAGTCTTAAACTTAGAATCAGCATCCTAGCTGCATATGTAAAAAATTGTCTTGACTTAAACTGGGGAACAAAAGTGACATTAGCTGGGGCCTGGATTAAGGAACTGAATTCTGCCCACCAGCTACCCCCGACAGGAGTTGAGACTTGCACAACAGCTGTGTTCCCAGGCCTATCTGCCTTTTGCTGCTCCCACCAAAAGGGATATGACACTTCCCTGATTGAATTACCTGGGCTCTGCAGGAAATTGAACAAAGCCCTGTCCTGACTCAGGCAAATGTTTTATTATGGGGGCCGTAAAAAGTGGCTTCCTCCTGGAAGTAAAGGGGAGGGGCACTGCCTGTGAGAGCAAGCTGGCTTGGCAGAACTGGAAAAATCAGAAATTCAACCTTGTGCTGGGGGGAAACCACACCCCTGTAGCCAGAATATGGTTTTAGAAAAAGATGAATAACTCATAGAGCGGACTTGTGAAAATTATTTAAATGATACCATAATTCTTGTGATTTTTCTGCCCACATTTTAAGAGGTTTTTAGAACCGGTGGCATGATCTGGGGGCAAACTAGCAGTTAAGAGGGTATTACTTAAAATGTATGCATGTTAAAAATCTGACACTTCATCAATTAATGTCCATACTCCTTGCGCACATGTGTGTAAATTTGGGTTAATGTCCGATATTGCGAAACCAGTTAAAAAGTGCAAATGTCGCCATTTCTGAATGCAAGCTCCCAGGAAGAGCAGATTTGGACAGGGTATACCTCCTGTGATATGTGATGGGTGCATGTAATTTTAAACAAATGTGTACCTGTGCAAATATGTCTTTTGGGTCAAAATATAGATTGTGTGTAATTTGACAGGGGTGGGTTCTCTGTACCATAAACAGACCTCATCATGATGACACTTCATTTCATTCCCCCAATCAAGGGGAAGAGGATGAAGTGGCCAATGACAAGTGGAGAGGGGTAGAGCCTAGTGATGCTGCACACACACCTATTTTCAAAACACATAAAAGCAGACAGTCAGGACAGATAGGGACATTCAATTCCAGTTGCTGCAACGTGCTCTGCCGGACCACACAACATCCAGAAGATACTAGATTCAACACTTAGACTTTAAAACTCCAAAGAACTTGATTCAGAACTCAAAGCAAGGGCCTAAACCCACAAACTGAGAACTCTTCTCAGTGGGCCTCAGGATCCAGCAAACCTAACAGCTTGCAGATCAGCGCTGGGTCCAGAGAAAGCAGAGCAGTATCCAAAACCAGAGGCAGAGCAGAGCTGACCCAGACCGCTGTATCCGGACCCACAGACCTGATCAGAACCAGAGACCCAGACCAGATCAGCAGAGTAGAGCTGACCCAGACGCTGTGCGCAGAGACCGTCCGTGGCGAGTGAAGAAAACCTGACCAGATCCGTGGCGAGGCCCATTTATTTCAAAAATATATTGTGAGTACCTAGCAGACTGTGCAGAACCAATCTCTTAGTTAAAATAATATAATTCAATCTATTTTAATCTAAGTAGAACTGCCTCCTAACTGTCACCTGTCATTTTCTAGTTGCTAGCTGTCACTTGTCTTTTTGAACTTTAAAATTTAAAATCTGAAAAACGACCTTTACCATATCGCTCATATCTCTGTGACCGTTTGTCCTAGAGACGTGCAGTAACTTTCCTCTGAAAGCTTGGAATCTCAGCTTTTCAACGAACCTAGAACCACATTCCCGATACTTTTGCCGCAATCGCGAAAAACGCACTCGCGAATTTGCCTCGATTTGCAAATTTCTCAACGTGTGAAAACAGCAGTTTTCTTGCTTTCAGTTGCCAAAAATTCGTTTAACCTGCTAGTTACTCCTAGATCCTTGCTAAAGTGAGTCTGGACTAATATTAACTTGATACCACTCACCCTGAACCTCTAGAGGGAATTAAAAGCATTTTGGCATATTTTTCACTTCATTGCCAGCACATATAAAAGCATTTTGGGCCTGCGTTGTAAACTTCTGTAGTCTAAGCTTGCTGGGGTGAACTGAATTACATTTGATTGCATTTCTGAGAACTGTGTGCTTTCCTTCCATTTCCTTGCACTGCATAAAGGGGGGGAGGGGATTGCCAGAGAAAAGTAATTACATTGTTTTGTTGAAATCATATTGAGTATTTTCTGTATTGCATTTGTCATTCACCATCACATCCATCTGAACTTCTATAAAGCATTCTCTACCACCTTATTCTTCAGTTCCTATTCACAAGTGTGCTAGTGCCAGACTATCCATTATTGATTACTGATCAGATTAAGTGTGATATTCAATTATTAATTTATTATAAAGCGTGATATATATATATATATATATATTGTTTAAATTATCAAATAAACCTTTAAACTTGCAAAACAGGACTACTTCGTGGCTCAGTGGGGTCAGGGGGATTCAAAAAGAGGGGTGTTATATAGGGGTAGTCATCCAGAACGCATGAACTGGACATAAAGATATATCAATAAGGGTTTCCATTCAGTATCCCAGACTAGGCATTGACTTAGCTGTAGTGTTGAATTGAATCCTCTTACAAATTGGGGGCTCGGGCCAGACGTTTGGGTTAGATCTATCACTTGTGCAGATTAATACAGTCTGCCAGCTGACCAGATATACATATCCGGTCGGATCACCACGCTGTGTTACGCTGTAAAGGACTCCTCAAAGGAACGCTCTAAGAAAAAGGTCTGTTTTGCAAAAATAAAATACTAATTTCTGTAAGTCAGGACAGAGACCAATCTCTAGAATGACGACCTTGGTAGATATGAAAATAGCCAGAGAGCACTTCTTACATAAGTTATTTGTGAGAGGTGAGTGGACTCACCAGGACCAGACGGTCTGGTTGCAAGCAATCGCACCCCAGATCACGGAAACAGGGTCAGATATATGGAGAGATCAGGGTCCCTTACATGTGGCCCTGAGTGAACTATATTTGGCCCCGAAGGCTAAGGATGAACAAGACAAGATGGTTAGGATAGCGGCATACCTGTACCTATATATGGGAGACATGCAGGATAAATCTACTGAAAGCCAAGATCTGGCGAATAAGCGACAGATGGCGTTAGAGAAGGTCCAATCTGACCTGGTCTCTTCTGAGCAGAGGCTGCAGGGGAGCCAGGAGTCAGAAAATGAGAGTAGACAGCACATCATTAAAATAAAGAGGGATATGGACATCCTGCAACAGGAAAAGGCTGACCAGGATACCAGATTTCTGGCCTTGCAGAAGGAGTACCAAGAAGGTTTGGACTCCCTACTGCAGAGCCAGAAAAAGCTGGAGCAACAGTTAGACTTCAATAGGGCATGTGCTGAGCGGGTAGTCACCCTGCAAAGCCACCTAGATAGGGAGAAGGCAGAGAGCAATAAACTGATTTTGAAAGACCTGGATACCCAGGCAGAATTTGACCAGGAGCGCCAGAAAGCTGGTGCCTTCCAAAGGCAAAGGGACGACCTGGCGGCACAGATGCAGGCTCTTAGTCAGGAAAGGGATACCTTAGGCCAGGAAGTCTGCCACTTAAAAAAGAAAATGGAAGAAAATCACCTGGCCCTCCAGGGACTGGGTGACCTCCAAAAAGAACACCATAACTTGTTAGAGCACACCAGGAGGGTGGAGGATGCTCTAGCAAGAAAGGAGCAGGCCAATAGGGACACAGCTCAGGAGGTAACCCTCCTGCAACAAAGACTGGCCCAGTGCTCCAGGACCAACCAGGAAACGCAGAGAGAGAATGAGGCTCTCTGCCAGCACAATGATAGGCTCCAACAACAGGTAGCGATGCAGGAGAGACTGATAGAGTCTAGTAAGGCCTTAACTGAGGAATTGAAGGCGCAGGCTCTTGCATTGCAACAGGGAGCAGGGGCGGATAGAGATGAGGTTCGTTGGGAAAGAGAAACTCCTGAGCATAACCCCAGGAGCCCTAGTACCAGAGGCCTTTATTTCTCTCAGTCCCTGGACTCTGCCACCCCCATGTCCCCTGGCGCACATGAGCACAGGGCCACAGGGATGGCAGATTACTATCCAGCCAGAAGCATGGGGCTCATAGGCCAGTACCACCCAGGAATGGAGGGGCGGGCATCCGGGTATGGGCACCCAAGCACAGTGCAATTTGATGGTGAACCCCAGGAGAGTAGGCCCATTAAGGGCATCCTGAAAACCTCTGCCCAGTTAGGTCAGTGGGGGGGGTACCCATCAAATCCTGGCAGCAAGGAGGGATCTGAAGACTCCTCTGAGCGGTACAGGACACAGGAGACCAGGTCCCCACATTCTGCCAGCCATTCCCAGGCTCGCAGAATCCGGGAAAACCTGGAAGAACAGACGGGAACCTCTGGGAGCAGTGCCTCTGAGTCAGAAGATGAATGGACAAGGGTTAGCCGAACCAAAAAGGCCAATAAGGCAAAAAGGGCCTTGATTAAGGACCCATTGAAACAGATTAAGGCAATCAGGAGCGTCATCACGCCTTATCATAAGAACGCCAAGTATTCTGTTTGGGAGCACTTAGAGTTGTTTGAGCAAATGATGGAGACTTTCCATTTGAAGGACAGCCAAAGCTGTATTCAATATGTAAAGTGGACCTTCTCCCCGGAATACTCCAGTTTCTTTGCGGGGCTGGAGGACCAAAATCATTTAAGATGGTCCATCTATAAGGCGGCCATCTTGAAACATTTTTCTACTCATAGAAATCCTCAAGAGGCTCGCAAGGCAGCCTACAATTTACAATGTGGGGAGGATCAGGCCCCACAAGAATTTGTGCAGGAGTTAAAGCGTGCTTTTGCACAGACCACAAAAAGGGTGCGCACGGATAGCAGAGAATTTATTAATACGTTTTTCCATGCCTTGCCCAAATACATAATGACCCAGCTCGTGAGGGATTTTCACGAGAAAAGATCTTTAGACTGGGTCATTGAACAGGCGACCCGGATATATGAGGTGCAGAAGCCAATAGAAAATAAAAATAATGCGCCCAAAAACCCCAAAGCCAACAACACCCCTGCTGCTGCCAAGGTGGCAGAGGTAAAGGTCACCCCCGTTTTAGAGTTGGAGATGGGGGGGCCTAAAAACCTACCTGCACCTAATAATGCTAGGCCCAGAAGGTCCTCGGGCCAGTCACAGACAGGGAGCCAGGGAGGCAGCCCCACAAATGGGGTCCCTCGCTCTCCTGATTATGTAAGCCCCCGTTACAAGGGAAACAGACCCATCCTGGGTTATGTGTGGACTCCTCCAGCCCAAGGGGGGGGATCCAGCCAAGCACCTAACCCAGGGAACTTCCCTCCTAACTTCCCATTGGAGGGCAGAAATTCACCAAATCCTGGGCAGAACTTTTTCCCCAGGTATCCACCCAATTTCCAGCCCCAAAATCCTCCACCCTTCTTTCCCCAATTCCCTGAGCCCAGACAACCTAATCCGGGAGAGGGGAGGCCAAGGGTGGAGGGGTATCCAAATCTTCCCAACCAGGGGTACTACCAAAGAAGGGATAGCTACCCTTCCCGGGATCAGCCCAGGGGAGAAAACAGGGCCCCGTATCAGCCTGAGCGGGTTTCCCAGTTAGAGCGCCAGGTTCAAAACATGGCGCGGGATCTGGGTCACATACTGAGGGCTCAGCAGAACCCTCAGATCTGCATGCCGGCGCAGAACGCACCCAACTCTGGACCTGGTGCTCCAGAACAATGACGGGGGCAGCACCCCGATAACTCACCGGTTCCCAGGGAGGAGGCACAAAGGGAAGGGGGGTGTAAAGCCTTGGAGGAAACTTCCTTCCTCACTTGTAAACAGCCCCTGGAAACCCAGGAACCGGAAACAAAATCTCTTGCCCCTGAAAGTCTGCCTCCTAAGGAGCAGAGGGGGGTTAGGAGAAACAAAAGACCCAAACAGACTCAGTTTGAGGAGGAGGTACAGATCTTCCAATTTGAGGGAGAGGGATCCCCAGAAGATCCTGGGAAAAGGATCTTCTCCTTCAGAGAGGGGGGAACTCCTCCCAAAGAAAAATGGGTCCCTAGGGATGCAAATCCAGACTGGGGAGATATGGAGACTGAGCTACCACCGCCCATCATCTCATCCCAGAACCCACAATACCAAAATCCCCTGGTTCAAACCCATCCTGATGACTGTCTCCAAAAAGGGGGGGGCGGCCCAGAACCGGAGCCAGGGGAACCCACAATGGCTCTGATCTCCAGTTGCCAACTTTTTCTTTCAGATTCCCAAGGCTCTCCACAGAATTCTGCCCAAATCTCGTCGCGAGCGATGTCCAAAACCAGAAAGTTAGCCCACCAGTTGTCCAAAAATGTGCATTATCTGTGCCCCCTTGAGGAGAAGGAGGAAAGATATTATGCCCCGGTACAAGTACAGGGGCAGGGTACGATTTCAGCGCTGGTGGACATGGGATCTCAAGCTACCCTTCTGTCCAGAAGGGCCTTTGATGAACTGAATGCAGGAAGGGGAGGGAATTACCAAATTCCTCTCACCTCACTTCCTGGACAACTCCAGAACTTTGACGGGAAGGAAATTCCCGTCGAGGGGACGGCAGACTTGGACATTAAAATTGGGCGCCACAAGTTGAAACACCCGGTCATAGTTGTGACTCCAGAGGGCACCCCTTGTTTACTGGGGAATGACCTCCTGAGGAGGTTGTCACCCTTAATAGATTGCGTAAACAAGGTCCTCTGGACCCAGACTAGCCGACCAATAAAATTAAAACAGAGTGTCAACCATGTTAGTTTAAACGGCACCTGCCACACGGTTGAACAAAAATCTGACCAAGTAGAATTTCACTTCCAGAACAACCAAATTCCAGACGTGACAGTAATAGCAGTAGGACAACAGACTGGTGATGGGGGGTCTTCTCTATTTCTGAAAATCAACCTTCCTTCCAGCCTAAAGTGGTATTCCACGCTGGAAGGAAATACTCTGAAATTCTATACTAATCCACAATCAGAAACTCCCACTCCTATAGTCCAGAAAGATGTGAAATCAGCTCAGAGCCTGGCTGATATTCAGCAAATTGGAGAGCAGTTGTTCATCCCTGTCCAGTTAAATGATGGGAAGGACTCTGTTCTCGCTCGAGTGTGTGTGAACAACGGTAAGAGCTTCATCAGCGAAGCCATGTTTCGCCCAACTCCCAAAAGATCCAGCCACTCCCACCTTCAAACTGATAGACAAATGGGAAATGGACCTGGAAGCACCTAATTCCAAACATCTCCTGCCAAGCAGGTGTATGCTCAAAATCTCCATTGGCAACAAGAGCATAGTCCACAATTGTTGGGTCATGCGAGACGTCCCTGCCGCCTTTTACTTAAGCAGTGACATTCTCAATCGCTTTGCCATTAGTTTGGACCTAATAAACTTCAAAGCTTGGTCCCGATTAGCGGATAATCCCATGGGCTTTGATGATCCGGAAAAAGCATTTAGGTCAGCTCAATTGCTACCTTATGCAGTTGAAATTCAGATTAAAGAGGAAGTTACCATCCCAGAAAGGACCCGACAATTCTCCCTGGAAGTGAAAGTTAAAAGAGGACAACATTTGAAAAACCCTGATGCTTACATACATCTAAACGCTTCTCTCCAACAGCAAGGTTTGGGGGTAAACCCAACTCCATTAGTCAACATAGAACATGACACCATTCCAATAGAGGTGGATAACAGCGACTTAAAGAGTATTACTCTAGCCGCAGGCACCATTATTGGAATGGCGGTGGATGACAGACATTTTTTCATAGATTTAGGTAATGAACTGTTAGGGCCAATCCCCAAGGACTGTTTTGACAGTGACAGTGAGGACAATACAACACCAGACAGGATTTTTACCCGGCATGGGGGGAACTTCCTGGTGTACACTTCCTGCCCCTATGGTAAGGAAGATGTGACTTGTGACTTCAGGAGGGATGAGGTGATTTTCCAGGTCCATGAGGGCTGCCTTTCCCACCTGAAGCCTCCAGTCCAAATCAGCCTCTGACCAGGGACTTCTCCACCCAGCTGGAGGAGGCCACTGAGATAGCCAAACCAGAAGTCTTTCCAGGCTTCAGGCAGATAGTGGAAGAGAGAGTCAACCTAGCTGATGCCTGTGTGGCTCTGGAACAAAAGCAAAAGTTGAAACAAGTTTTCTTGGATTTCCAAGATCTCTTTGTGGTAGACTCATATGACTGTGGTCGCACTGACATCCACACAACAACAATCCCCACGGACCCTGGCATGACTCCTGTGTTTGTGAAGCACTATCGCTTGCCTCTCGCATCAATGGAGTCCCTTACTGAAATAATTAAGAACCTTGAGTCCCGGGGAATAGTCCGTCCAGTCCACAGCACCTTCAATAATCCGGTGCTGGGAATATTAAAGCCAAACGGCCAGTGGAGACTCTGCGCTGACCTCAGGGAGCTCAACAAACGGGTCCATACTTCCCGATGGCCTCCGCCCTACATTGACCAAGGGCTGGCCCAGATCCAGGGGTCACAGGTATTCACTGCAATAGACCTGACCAATGGATACTGGACTGTGCCTGTCAGTAGGGAGGACCAATACAAGCTGGCTTTTACCTTTGGGGGCCAGCAGTACACATGGACCCGGACTCCCTTCGGATACCTTAACTCCGGTAATGAGTTTAACATTTTCCTACATAAGGCCATGCCCGACCTGGGTGCGAGGGGTAACCTGGCTTATGTAGATGATGTCCTCATCAAAAGTTCATCTGTGGAGGAACACATAGCGGAGATCCGTTATGTTCTGACCCAGTTGAGGGCCGCCGGAGCAAAACTTTCCTTTCAGAAAGCACAGTGGTGTAGAACCCCTGTTAATTTCTTGGGGCATGAGATTACTCCTCAGGGTCTCTGTCCCCAGGAAAAGAACGTGGAAGCACTTCAGAAACTGAAAGACCCCACAACTCTGCGGGAACTAAGGAGCCTCCTTGGACTGACGAATTATAGCAGAAAGTTCATTGAGGGCTACGCAGAGATCACCAGCCCCCTGATCCATCTCCTGAAGGGGGGGGTCAAGTGGGAATGGGGTCCAGAACAATCCGAGGCAGTAAGACAACTCAAAAGAAGCCTCTCACAAGCGCCCTGCCTAGCTTACCCTGTCAGAAACAAGGAGTTCTTCCTGGAGACGGGGTTCTCTAATACGTGCTTGACGGCAGTATTATACCAAAAGCATGACAAGGTCAATAAAGTAATCTCCTATGCGTGCAAAACTTTATCCTCTGTGGAGGAAAAATTCAACGATTGTGAGAAGGCACTCCTGGCAACGGTGTGGGCATTGAAGAATTACCGCCCGTTTATCCATGGGGAACATATCATAGTGGAGACTCCACACCAGCCTCTGCAATATCTCCAAAGTGACAGAATCCGGGCGGGAAATGTGAGTAATTCCCGAATTACTTCCTGGATTCTGTCAATGCAAGGCTTTCCTGTGGAGGTCAGATATGGCCAAAACAAGAAGAGTCCCCTCGCGCAAGGTCTGGCTGACTTGCATGATTGTGCCAGAGAAAACTGTCTCGAGGACGAAAGTCTAAAAATAAAGGACAACATGGAGGCTTACCTTAATTCCCCCCACAAAGTCTTTGAAGAAGACAAGTGTGAGGGAATGCCCACTGTCTATGTGGATGGATGCTCTTACCATGTTGACAACGACGGGGAGAAAGAACTGGTGGCTGGCGTAGGGCATGCATGGGTGAAGGAGTTCCCAGAACCCTCCGCTGGGTACAAAATTGGTCCCCGAAGTAGTCAGGTGGCAGAATTGATGGCTGTGCATCAGGCCATCCTCACTGCTGTCCAGCATCAACTCCATGAACTGGTCATAATCACAAATTCGGATTATGTACGGAACGGGTTCGTGGAGCACCTGGTTAATTGGAAAACCAGAGGCATGTTATGTGCTAATAACAAACCCTTGAAACATGGGAAGTTGATCCAAAACATTGATGATCTGGTCACCTCGAATGAGATGACCATCTATTGGAAAAAGATCAAGGGTCATTCCAAAGTAGAGGGACCAGACAAAACTGGAAATGACTTAGCTGATCAGCTGGCCAAAACCGGGGCCATCCAAGGGGATCTAATTGAGATTGAGTCCCTGTTGGGGGAAATCCAGGTCACTGCTATCACTAGGTCCCAGACAAATGCTCACAACGACCTTTCAATTGCACAATGGAGTAAGGAGACCCCTGATGCTGATTTGATTACAGCTCAGAAGGGGGATCCAATTATTGGTAAGTTTTACCAACACCTTGAGGACCCTGAGAACTTTCCCCTGACGGATACCGATTACATTGGGAAAGAGGACCTAAGAGTGTTGATGAAATGTCCAAAAATGTTCCGAATCCAAGACGGTTTGCTGGTAAGGAAATCCAAAGCGGGCCACGATCAGTGGGTGGTTCCTACCTCATTCCGAAGCCTGATGTTAAGTCACGCCCATGATGCGGCCACCGCCGGTCATAGGGGGTTTCACACAACATTGGAAATCTTAAGAGAGATTGCATACTGGCCACACATGGGGCAGGACCTCGACCAATACTTGAAGGGGTGTCTTGTGTGTGCACAATTTCAGCCATCATCCCTCACGCATCGTGCGCCTCTCCAAAAGAGGGGGATGACACTGCCATGGTCAGATTTACAAATTGACTTTGTAGGCCCTGTGATTCGCTCTGCTAGGGGGAATAAGTACATGTTGACTGTGACATGCTTGTTTACCAAGTGGGTGGAATGTCTCCCAGCCCCAAATTGCAAGGCAGAAACCGCAGCTGCCCTGATGATTAACCACATCTTTTCCCGTTTTGGTCTACCTCAAAGGATTGAGTCAGACAGGGGTAGCCACTTCACCAGTGAAGTAATGACAAAGATGTGGGAGATACTGGGGGTCAAAAGGAAGTTGCATATTGCTTACCGGCCAGCTTCTTCTGGGGCAGTAGAGAGATATAACCGAACCATTGTGAGCATATTAAAGAAGTTTTTGGCAGATTCTGGGCCAAGTTGGGATATCCGATTACCTCTGGTCCTAATGGCCATCAGATCTACCCCTTCATCTGCAACCAAAATGTCACCATTTGAGTTGATGACTGGGCGCAAGATGGTGCTTCCGCAGCATTTGCTCTACAGGACCCAAGAGCAGACACTAATAAATGCCTCCACAACTCATGAGTATGTGGAGAATTTAAGGAAACACCTTCAACATGCTTTTGCCTATGCTCAGCGGAATCTAGAAAGATCAGCTGATAGCACGAAGACCCACTATGACCTGAAGACTTCCAGGAAGGAATATCAGGTGGGGGACCGGGTCTATCTATACAATTTCCAAAGGAACCAGACCAAACAGCGAAAATTTTTGCCTACATGGAAGGGACCCTTTGAGGTTATAGACAAGATCTCCCCTGTGGCCTACAAGATCCGCATCCCCAAAGGCGGTTTGGCAGAGGGGGAAGACAAGTGGGTCCACATAAACCAGTTGAAGTGTTGCCATCCCAGGCACACTCTGCAACAACTGGAGGAATCCTCTGGAATCCTAGAGGGTACTGTCTCAGATTAATTCAGTTCTAACTTAAAAGATCCTACATATCGCCTATCAAATTCTGAGTTTCTCAATGTGGGTGTTTTCGTTTTTGAATGCAAAAAGAAATGTGCATGTTTATATGTTTGACTATAAATTTATATGCCACCCCGCTATATCAATGGTGGGGGAGAAATGTCCATGAATAGGTATTGCCGCTCTTCCTTTGTCGTCCTAGGAGAAAGAAAACCGGGAGACGGGCCAAGGAGGACGATCTGGAGACCGGGAGCAGAGACGCGGGGGCCCAGGGTACCGCCCAATATTCCCATCAGGACCGGCGAGGAGAACCGATCGATCCGACCGGATGGAGGAAAAGATGCTGAACTGTGCCATCTATTGGAAGAAGATGAGGAAACATCCCAGGTCTTGCGAGTCCCATCAGTGAAACAGAATGGCCATCGCAAGAGGGGGGCTTTTGGGATGTTTTTACCCATGCATCCAAGCCCTACCTAGAAAACTGTGCAGTACTGGCATTGAAAACATCATGATGGCCAGAGCTTCCCAGAAAATGCCCAGGGAAGTGCATGAAGAATAGGCTGCCACTCATTTTTGCCGATGTTATGGGCACAGAAGGGCACTGCCTAAAACCACCATTGGACTACCCACACAGTAGTCTGAAACCATTGGGAATGGCAATGCTGATTGCCAAAAGCAACCTAGAATTGTGGGGAATTCATTTTCTTAAATCCCAAAAATGGGTGCAGTACCAGTACTCACCACTATCAGAAAGCCGGCGTTTTAAAACAGCACCAGATTTTTTTTATATGTGTAAAACTGAATAGATGAACCCAAAGCATGCCAAAGAAAGACTTACTGAGAGGTGGATACAATCTAAAGTTATATTCTGAAGTGACTTGAAGGTTTATAACAAGACTGGCTGAGCTGTGGATTTCAGCAGTTTAAGTAAATTTGGACTGAAAGACACTAAAAACCTAAATGTTTAAAAGAAATGAGTGACCTACTTTTGAGTGTCACATAGGTTGCAATTGTTTAAATGTCATAGTCTTAAACTTAGAATCAGCATCCTAGCTGCATATGTAAAAAATTGTCTTGACTTAAACTGGGGAACAAAAGTGACATTAGCTGGGGCCTGGCTTAAGGAACTGAATTCTGCCCACCAGCTACCCCCGACAGGAGTTGAGACTTGCACAACAGCTGTGTTCCCAGGCCTATCTGCCTTTTGCTGCTCCCACCAAAAGGGATATGACACTTCCCTGATTGAATTACCTGGGCTCTGCAGGAAATTGAACAAAGCCCTGTCCTGACTCAGGCAAATGTTTTATTATGGGGGCCGTAAAAAGTGGCTTCCTCCTGGAAGTAAAGGGGAGGAGCACTGCCTGTGAGAGCAAGCTGGCTTGGCAGAACTGGAAAAACCAGAAATTCAACCTTGTGCTGGGGGGAAACCACACCCCTGTAGCTAGAATATGGTTTTAGAAAAAGATTAATAACTCATAGAGCGGACTTGTGAACATTATTTAAATGATACCATAATTCTTGTGATTTTTCTGCCCACATTTTAAGAGGTTTTTAGAACCGGTGGCATGATCTGGGGGCAAACTAGCAGTTAAGAGGGTATTACTTAAAATGTATGCATGTTAAAAATCTGACACTTCATCAATTAATGTCCATACTCCTTGCGCACATGTGTGTAAATTTGGGTTAATGTCCGATATTGCAAAACCAGTTAAAAAGTGCAAATGTCGCCATTTCTGAATGCAAGCTCCCAGGAAGAGCAGATTTGGACAGGGTATACCTCCTGTGATATGTGATGGGTGCATGTAATTTTAAACAAATGTGTACCTGTGCAAATATGTCTTTTGGGTCAAAATATAGATTGTGTGTAATTTGACAGGGGTGGGTTCTCTGTACCATAAACAGACCTCATCATGATGACACTTCATTTCATTCCCCCAATCAAGGGGAAGAGGATGAAGTGGCCAATGACAAGTGGAGAGGGGTAGAGCCTAGTGATGCTGCACACACACCCATTTTCAAAACACATAAAAGCAGACAGTCAGGACAGATAGGGACATTCAATTCCAGTTGCTGCAACGTGCTCTGCCGGACCACACAACATCCAGAAGATACTAGATTCAACACTTAGACTTTAAAACTCCAAAGAACTTGATTCAGAACTCAAAGCAAGGGCCTAAACCCACAAACTGAGAACTCTTCTCAGTGGGCCTCAGCATCCAGCAAACCTAACAGCGTGCAGATCAGCGCTGGGTCCATAGAAAGCAGAGCAGTATCCAAAACCAGAGGCAGAGCAGAGCTGACCCAGACCGCTGTATCCGGACCCACAGACCTGATCAGAACCAGAGACCCAGACCAGATCAGCAGAGTAGAGCTGACCCAGACGCTGTGCGCAGAGACCGTCCGTGGCGAGTGAAGAAAACCTGACCAGATCCGTGGCGAGGCCCATTTATTTCAAAAATATATTGTGAGTACCTAGCAGACTGTGCAGAACCAATCTCTTAGTTAAAATAATATAATTCAATCTATTTTAATCTAAGTAGAACTGCCTCCTAACTGTCACCTGTCATTTTCTAGTTGCTAGCTGTCACTTGTCTTTTTGAACTTTAAAATTTAAAATCTGAAAAACGACCTTTACCATATCGCTCATATCTCTGTGACCGTTTGTCCTAGAGACGTGCAGTAACTTTCCTCTGAAAGCTTGGAATCTCAGCTTTTCAACGAACCTAGAACCACATTCCCGATACTTTTGCCGCAATCGCGAAAAACGCACTCGCGAATTTGCCTCGATTTGCAAATTTCTCAACGTGTGAAAACAGCAGTTTTCTTGCTTTCAGTTGCCAAAAATTCGTTTAACCTGCTAGTTACTCCTAGATCCTTGCTAAAGTGAGTCTGGACTAATATTAACTTGATACCACTCACCCTGAACCTCTAGAGGGAATTAAAAGCATTTTGGCATATTTTTCACTTCATTGCCAGCACATATAAAAGCATTTTGGGCCTGCGTTGTAAACTTCTGTAGTCTAAGCTTGCTGGGGTGAACTGAATTACATTTGATTGCATTTCTGAGAACTGTGTGCTTTCCTTCCATTTCCTTGCATTGCATAAAGGGGGGGAGGGGATTGCCAGAGAAAAGTGATTACATTGTTTTGTTGAAATCATATTGAGTATTTTCTGTATTGCATTTGTCATTCACCATCACATCCATCTGAACTTCTATAAAGCATTCTCTACCACCTTATTCTTCAGTTCCTATTCACAAGTGTGCTAGTGCCAGACTATCCATTATTGATTACTGATCAGATTAAGTGTGATATTCAATTATTAATTTATTATAAAGCGTGATATATATATATATTGTTTAAATTATCAAATAAACCTTTAAACTTGCAAAACAGGACTACTTCTTGGCTCAGTGGGGCCAGGGGGATTCAAAGAGAGGGGTGTTATATAGGGGTAGTCATCCAGAACGCATGAACTGGACATAAAGATATATCAATAAGGGTTTCCATTCAGTATCCCAGACTAGGCATTGACTTAGCTGTAGTGTTGAATTGAATCCTCTTACAGTATATCTCATTCAATGCTCCCTGCGGATATACACCACACAGATGTCGAGTCTTTATAGAACCTAAAGAATATCACAAGAACTATTTGCAGCAATTGAACAACAGCTATTGAAGCAAGCAACATATTACGGCTCTCAACTGAACAGGCATTTAAATGCCTAACATTTATTGAATCTGAACAGTGATGAAGACCAAGTCACACTGCTTCAATCTCCCATATGTAAAAACGCCACACACAGATCAGGAGTAAGGCGATCCGAGGTTTGTTGCAAGCCCCGTAGAGCAACAGCGTCTAAATGGAAGCTAGAAGGACTACTAAGTCAACCATCCCTGAATCTACAAATCATCATCCAGTACCATGAGGTAAGGAACAAACATTCTGCCTCAGTCATTGCCAAGAAACAAAAAGACACGTCAAAAGGAACTCTGCGGAGGTGGCTGCTGAGGCGGCTGCTGCAGAGGCTGCTGCAGGTGGGTGGTGGACGTCGGTGCTGTTGGACCCTCCTTGCTGGTGCTGGAAAGGCGGGCTGGGGATGGATGACGCTTCTGGCCACGGCTATGGTGGAGTGGTTGATGTGGTGGCATGGGTCTCACCAGCTCTGGGCAGCCGTGGATGTTGGCCACTGTCCCTGGAGGGCCGTGATGTGGTGAGCTGGGCTGTGCTTTTCTCTGTAAGCAGATATGCCGCAGGTTGCTGGTTGCTACAGGGACTTCCTCTTGCTTCGTTGTTGCTGGCGGTCCTGTGATCCTTGGTGCTGGATGGTGGGCCCCTTCTTTTTTCCTGCGTTTGGAAGACGTTGCCAGTGTTGCCTTGTCACTTGGATTCAATGGTGGCTTAGCCATTGCAACGCTTCTTTGACATCTGGGCATGGACCGGGGTGTGCTTTGCAGCTGACCTTGGACTCTTGGGACTCTTGGTCTGGCGGTAATGGTGCTGCAAGCACTGATGCTGGTTGTCGGTCCTCCAATTGTAGTGTCCCGCTTTCCTTGTCATGACTTTTGCGGCTGCTTCAACTTCCTTTGCTGACCACCGCCAGTTCCTGCCATTGTAATTATTATGCCATGTCCATATTCCTCCTACACTTGTTTATGCTTAGTTGCTCCTCTTTTATTCATTTTAATTCTGAAAACCCCACTGTTCAAACAATTACACTTCTAGGGCTTAAAATAGTGGAGCACCAGCCTGCCGGCTTCTAACAGCCATCTATGGAAACTACTCCCACCATTGGCTCATTCTCTACAGAGTCGATTCTGATGTGTGCACTGCTCAGTTACTCCCCCGCTAGGTTTGCAATTCATTAAACTGTACACACATATACATCTTTCTGCATTGTGTACACATTTACATTCTTCCTCCTCTTCTCATAATGCCTATGGATGTTGTCATGCACCACTTTGGTAACTCATCTCTGAATTCAGATAAGAGTGCTTTCAATGTTTGCATCACATATTCCCCAGAAATCGACCATTCTCACCAGAAGATGATCCCCTAATGATGTGATATCCTAGCATCCATTTTTCTGCTGGATACACCTTTCCTTGACACCCCAAGATTCCTCTTACTACTTTTTACAATGTTAAGCCAGTCAGTGGATTTTCAGATGCCTCGCGTACCAAATTATCACATACCCACAAATAATTGCGATACACCATCACCTGTCAAATGTGTAAAGACATTTGGGGCTCATTACATGTTGGCTGGTGTGGAATTAACGTGCTGGTATTACTGTACACTGGCACGTTTCCGCACCGGCCAACTCCAAATTTATTGGTGAGGTGCCTGATTTACTTCCAGCTAAGAGCTGGAGGTAAGTCAGGCACTGTACTGGCAGAAATCGCTTATATACCGGCACCAGTATTACCGATCCCGGTAATACGGCAAAATCACCCATGCATTCCTGTGGGACTCCATGAATTGGGGGGTTTACACTGTCAACCTGGGACTCAGAGTCTGGCAGTAATACCACCAGACTGAGTGCCCTTAACGGTATTACCATTTGTCGGTATTCTGGCAGATTTACCACCAGGATACCGGCAAATGTATAATTAGCCCCCTTAACTATTGGGTTACGTGTGCAGTTTTGCCTTGGATCACAGACCCATCAACGTTCCTAAAAGGCCCACATGGTGGGTTGCTACCATGTCCCCACTTTCTTAAAAGATCAGCAATGTATACCTGCTCCTTCAACTTCATTCCAGCAGTTCTCTGAGCTGCTTCACTGGCCTGTCAACTGGCCTCTCCGCCTGACCCCACTCTTCTTTAGTAACCAAGGGTTCACATCAGCGCACCATATGCAAACTGTTGCCTATGCAAAACTGCTCAGTTAGGAGTAAGCTGTGTGATAACGGCACTCAGATCATTTATGAAGCAAAGGCTTTGATTTGTTTTTGGGCCTCATTACAACCCTGGCGTAAACCATGGCGCTATTAGCGCCATGGTTGACACCAGTATTTTACCAACTCCGCCATAGTGAATGGTGGAATTACCGCCCCATTCCAAGGTTGGCGGGGCGGTAATTCCCCATTCACCATTGGCCCTTCCCCATTCCCATTTTTGCCACCATAGGGCTCAATGGGAATGGGGAAGACGGTAATTACGGGCACCGCAAATTGCGGTACCGTAATTACTTTGAAAGTCCCTTTGCGGGTTCCTTCCTTAACGGCTGGTAAAACCAGCCGTTAAGGTCGGGACCCGCAAAGGGACCTCGTAATTAGGCGGTAAGGGTTTAACAGCGCCGACACCTTTTAAGTCGCCGTTAACCCCTTACCGCCAGGGTCGTAATGAGGCCCATTACGGGCCCATATTCTTGTCTCTTCTGCTAAGCTGCCTCACCCTTTCTACATGCATCTGCTAGCATTGAAGGAGAAGATGTGGAGGAAGACCTGGTTCTCAGACTCAGCTTGCACATATTGTCAAAATCGTGTGATCTTTGGCAATAACCTTCACTATCTGTATACTTAAGGGGCAAAACCTGGAGCACATATACAAGTGACTGTTAATGACAAACCAAGAAACAAAAACCCAGTGACTTTTTGTTCTGTTTGCAAGTGTTTAGTGTCGGTTCGGCGTGCAGTGCTTGGCTATGCAAACATCGCCTCACTTACTTATAGGCCCACCTGCACTCAGAACATTGTGAAGAGTTGCAAAACTCTGTACAGACCGCAAACCTGGGTCAACTGATAGCACGGAGCTTAACAACATGGTAATTATGTTTAGAACAGCTTTATTAATAATTAGGGTTGTGACTGAGCACTTGCTTCTCAGGTCACACCCCTTGCATACCGCTCTAGACACTTCCCACTTTTTCATCCCATTTAAAGCGCTGATATTTATTAATAGCACGATGTGCAATTGACTCAGCAGATCTGAAATGGGATCCTTCTGATTCCTTCTGATATCAAGCATCTGTGTCAGTTCATTGAGTCAGTAGTCTCCAATGAAGGAAAACTAGCAGAAGCACTTGAGAGACAATGGTTGAACACAATGGTCATAGAACAATGTTCAGTTTTGAATTCAAGCCCCAAAGCATCCCAAGTGACCCCTCTTCAATCTATCGCCTCACTAATCTCTTGCCTCTGCTCCTTTCTGCCCTCTGTTTCTGGATTTCTGCCCTTCCTTTATCTGTCGTGTGTGTCCTGTTTGTTCTTTATGTCCGCGCTCTGAGGCCTCCGGGCATGTAGGGCGCTCTATACAGGTTTTAAATAAATAATATTACCCCAGTCTTTATTTTTGATGCAGGCTGTTGGTTGGAGATCTCCATATTTAGCAGGAAAAGGAACAATCGAAACACAATCGAAACACTGCCGCTTCACTGGATGATGTATTTGCAAAGTGAGGTGTCCAACGAATCACTCATTTTGTATGAAACGACATCGAAGGAGAGGTGCAGTTACGCTCACATACACACACAAACATCATGAACATCAAGTCACACACACACACAGGCAGAAAGATGCAAACGCAGACACAAACACAGAGCCATACAGAGACACATAGTCATTCCCACACACAAAGTTACACGCAGACATCTGATGCACATACATACATCAACACCCACAAAACACACCCACACAATAGTACCGGAACAATACAAATTACACCGTTTTTCGGGAAGAAGGTGAATTGCATGTCCTGTTGGGACATACTGCATCTAAAGTACATCAAATGCACTCTGTTTGGAGAATGTCACTACATCACTAAATCGTATCAATGTGCAATTTGGTTCGAATGTAATAATAGTAGGTATTTATTTGAGTGTGGAACATGACTTTTCCTTTGATGGGTTTCTTCTTTCTCCACGGCTCTTCAGATGAAGGAGACACGGCTTATCCAACAAGATGTCATTGTCTGCCCTTCAACCGTATCCCGCGCGCTCTCTTATCGCAGGTGCATCCTAACACACTACTCACCGTCCTTGAGCACACTTTTCATGCACTTTTCGCATCCGCAGATCCTGCTGGCATCTTTCAGCGTCCTGCCATTCAGCACATTCACGAGGGGTCATCGCCTCTATCTTCCCCATCATTTGCAGCTATTCCCATCGGACAGCGAGCACGTTGTGCGGGAGTACGGAAAGCACTCAGGCTCAAGTTTCCCAGGGGCCACTTAGATTATTGCATTGCTTTCTTCTCGGGGAACAGCCAGGTGAGGCTGGCTTATGTTGGCAGCATTAAATGCACCCTCAGTTTCAATCGTTTGTGTGTTCTCTACTATCCTCTGAAAAAGAAGCCATTCAGACACCAATTGACTATAATTCTATGTGAAAATATATTGCTTTGGCCATTAACTATTTTGTAAACCTGGACCTTATTTCTCTATTGGAACACTGACTGACAAACCAAATATTCATAATCGTTTCAGATCATCGGATGCCTGGTCCACCATTACATGAGTCAAAAAAGAAAATACATTTAGAAATAAAATGTAATACATTTAAAAGAAAACAGCTTCACCTGGTTGCCATCGACAAGACCAGCAGGGTTGTTGACTGCAGCGGCGGGCAGTGGAGGTTCGCTTCGAACACAACAGGATTAGGCCTAGTAGCAGAACAATGGTGGAAAGGCTAGTCTGGCTCAACCAGAGTGGAGCTGGATGGTTCCGCAAAGAACAGAATTCTCCCTGGAACTCGCTACAAGTTTACGCGGTACAAACTCGATTTCCACCTCCACAATGAGTAATAAAAGATGACTGCCTGATTCAGAGTTAGAGTTCCTCACCATTCAAACAATTACATGTAAAGGGGAAAAACAGGAAACAGGCCTTTCCCTGCTATGCACCCTATCTCTGAAACAAGTTACTAAGACTGGCCCTCTCCATCCTATACTTCACAGAGGACATGAAGGCTCTACTCTTCAAATAACATCTTGCCAGTCGCTGATTACTTCACTGAACCCCAATTCTCCTCCTCCGGAGCTCCTACCTTCCCATGGGAGCCCTATTCAACCCAATCTCTCTGCTACTCCCCACCGCCCCGCCCCGCATCTTTACTCACATCCTCATGGATGCGCTCCCCGCAACAGAACTCAATTGCTTCGCAGCTAGGTTCGCGTTTTATAAATCCTGTACATACATACATTAGTTTGTAAGTTCCTTAGGACCTAATTTGAGATTGGTGGTATAACTGCTTGAGGTAATTCTGTCAACACCATTACCACCCCCATATCTGCCACTTTGTCGATGTAAAACCTTCACATAAAGGTAGGGGATTTTACCTGGTTTAGGTTCCATGACGCATAATTATATGTATCATTAAAACAGGCAGTATTCATAAATGATGCCTGTTTTACTTTTACTGCACAACTGGTAATGGGGTCCCACATGGGGTTTCTTGTTGTCCAGATGTGGCTTCAGTGGGCTGAATTAATTAAAATGAGGTCCCCTTGTTGAGGAGGAGCATATTGGACAAAGTGAAGCCCTCTTGCCATGTACCAGTAGTAAAAGGGCAAGGGGTATGGGGTTCAGTCAGGCCTTATTGTTCAGAAGTACCAGTATTAGGAAGTATATCACGTTTTGTGGTTAGCCATTGAATCCATAGGTTACCTAGTTTCGTGCTTTCGAAATAATAAGTGTTCCTGTACATTCACCGTTAGCATTATCCAGTTTACTGGCGCTCAATTTGTCAACCCCAGACAGTGGAAGGACTTAGTAGGCCCTGTCAGCAATTTCAACTGTGATTGTACAGCACAGTGATACTGGACTGCTTTGTTCAAAGGGAGACCTTTTTGTCCAGAAGTGGTAGAGATTTGAATTTGGGACTTGCCATCTAAAGACTGGGTGGGTAAAAGTAAGTGTCCTTGGCTATACAGAGCTGGATTGATCAGCTGGTGAATGTTACTGGAAGCCATGTCTCTGAGAGGCAATAGGTGCTTCAACGGAGATCTCTGGCTGCGAAATCATCCACATGGAAAGACAGTGGTGCAGAAACAGATAGATCATGGCATAGGCGTAGCACAGTTGCATTTGCTCTGGTCCACTGGTGTGGATCTTTGCCCACCAGCCAGGCAGAGACCACAACATACTACCAACCCATTCGCCTAAATCAGCTCTGGATGAAGATGGCGTTAGCCCATCTGCAACAAGAAATGTTGTTATAATAACTTAGTAGGAGTTAGGCTACAATCCTGAGTTCTAACTCGGGTACCTTTCCTCAATAATCACACAGTAGCTATGAGGATGTATTGCCCTAAAGGGGAACTCTATATTCAGAAGGTTACACAGACACAAGTTGGCATTCTACATGTTCTGTTACATTCTACATGTGCTGTTGATCATATTTAGATTATTTACTGCACAGTTTCAACTAGTGAAGCCCTGCTCTCTCTGCCAACCCCTCCCTCGAGGGAGTCACAAATAGGACCTTCCTGCGACAGGCACTCAAACCAAGACTCCATTACACCCTACCACCCCCTCAAGTTGTCCCTGGACCTCCTCTTAGACATTACCTCTTAGGGGAACAGGAAACATCATGCATGGTTAATGGAGGGCCAGTGCACACATCTTTTGTCCTCCATTGCACAAGTTATTCTCCTAATACGATCCCCCAGATTCCCCTATGACACTTTGTTCTGCTAAATCAATGACAAGATAAACCTGCAACAACACCACACAACCTTAAACACTTATCTGTGACTGCAGACAGCCAATGTCATTGTAAAGAGGGTCGTCCCCCTGTGCATCGGATGACTATCGATGACTCTCACAGTCCCGGGCAGCCGGTCCCCTTCTGCATTTCCTACACTGCTCACATGGTTCTCATGTGCCTGCATGGGGCCTGCGTGGGGGGTCAACGGAGCCCGCTCCCACTGGCTCTTGTGTCCATGCAAAGCTTGGGGAAGCAGAGCTACTTGAATCCATAGATTCTCACTCACCCATGGATGGAAACTGTGCTCTCTGAAGTATAAAGTGGGCAGTGCTAGAGCTGACAGAGAAGCTCTTCACTTGGGTGGATTCACGCCATTGATCGATGCCACTGCAAACCACGCCGCCCATGCTTTCCCCATTCCTCCAACTAGGGACCAGCCCACTGCAGTGCCTCCTGGAACTGATACTTCTCATGATCGGATGCCCCTGCATCCCACGTGTATGAGTGCCCTATTGCTCCTCCCAGCTTGCCCCAGTTAGATCTCGGGCAGGCTGTTGTCCTCTTCAAGGCAACTGCTGCTTGCGCTCACAGGGCCATGCCGTGGGATTCGTCCACCAAATGCCGTTCACTGCTCCTGCCCAGGCACTGACTTCCTAGAATGTACCATAACATGAACAGTGCCTCTCCAGTCCTGAGCATTAGGGGGAAGAAAACAATCTGGAGACAAAATCCAGCACCTCTTATGGAAGCGAACTGAGAACAAAGAAGAAGGAAAAGATTGATATATACCGCAAAGCAATTAGACACAGCCATTGGTATTGTATTTTAGTCAGTTATTCTGACCTGTTGTTTTAAGTTACTATGTCAACTTTTTATCTTGGAACATTATGTTTACTTGTAAATATTCATTGTTATGTTAGCCTATTATGTTAGTTATTTTAACTCATTGCATTGACAAGACATGGAATGCACTATTCAAAATCCCCAGGATTTCATCCCACAACCTGCTAACCTACAATTGCATGGATGCACTGGAGGAAGTTGTTCAACACATATGTTATAGTTATAAAAGAAACAAATTTTGATCCTGAACAAAAACAAGCAATTTTGCTAAATTGCATATGTGTTGAAGGATGCAGCATATGTGTGTACCTAACCCAAATTTCTATCGGCGATGGGGCGGGAGATGCACAGGCCATTCACCAGGCAACAGAAAAGGTTGCTTGAAGAGCAATTTGGGCCTAGCAAAAACATGGTCATGGAATGGCTTCGGTTCTTTTACTCTTGCCAGGGCACCAATGAGAAGATAAACAGATATGTGGCTGGACTGCGACTTTAGGCCCCTCACCCAAAGCCTAATTTGCTCTACGGTACACCAAGGGCAAGAGACAAAAAAGTAAAAATACATAAATAACATTGTTTGGAAAAAGCCACAACCAAGACCTGGATAGCAGAGCAATTGGTGGAATATGCACAAGCCCTATCCAACAGCGACAATGGAGATGTGAATCAATCACATGCAAAAAACACCTAAGTGCCAGATGTATAGGCTGAGAGAGTAATACCGAAACCCCAGAATTGAAGGGCAGAGAATAAATGTGGAAAGCATGGAGGAGAAGGTTTGCTTGTTTTGCATGTGGTTACAGGGATCACATAGCCAGCAATTCTGTGTTGTCCAGCAAAGGGTGCAACATGCAGCTACTGAAACAAAAGAGGTCACCTAGCCAACATGTATCAAACTAATGTATGCTATATAAGGTACTTACATGAGATGTATTTGATGGGGGAGGAAACGAGTGATCTCCTAATAGCAACAGTAGATGAAGATAGAAATTGGGGCTCCTCAGTGTGATGTTAAGGCTGATGTTCAGAAATCACGAATGATGGCATATTCAGGCTCCCATTACGCAGTGATAATAGCAGACATCAAGCTATGGTCGAACCTCAAAGATTTTTCAATCCCTGGCATAACCCCCAAGGAATATGGGGGCATTTTCATAAACATAATTGCGTTATGCATGGTAGATATAGGAATCAAGCAGAGGAAGGTGCACAGCAAATTATATGTTGCTTAGAAAGGGACACAACTTTTAAGTTGGTGTCACCAAAAGGACAAATGACCTGGCCCCGAAACAATTGGACCAGTCATGAAAGTAGACAATGGCATATGTGACAAGTTGCCAGAGGTCTTCAAATCCCATCTAGGGTCTCTCAAGGGGTTCAAACAGAAGATCATTCAAATGTATGGTGCCATACTAATCGCACATCGAGTATGTCTGATTCCTCTCATGGTGCGCAAACAACTGAGATATGAATTAAACATGCAGTGCCAATGCAGGTGTTGAAAAAATAGAGGCATCAGAATGGATTTCTCCTATAGTGATCCCCAGGAAACATGATGGTACCATCAGAATGTGTGTGGACCTCCAGTCTCTCAATGAGAAAATATGAGTTGGCTGCCATCCCCTTCCCAAAGTCCTAGAAATGCGATCTCTCCTATAAGTTGCAGAATACTTCACCACGCTGGATCTTTCCAGTGAATCTCACCAGATAGAACTCCACCAAAACTCCAAACATTTAACATCCTTCACTACTAGTTTTGGTGCATACAGGTTTAGGAGGAAGTCATTCGAGCTTGTCTCAGAACAGCTGTATTTAAAAGGTTTGTGGAGAAGTTGTTCCACCATATGCCCAATGTAAAAGGCTTCCAAGATGACATATTGATATTTGCAGAGGATCTAATTCAGCATTACGAGTGTCTAGAACAGGTTCTGACCATTCTAAGACAAGCAGGTCTAACTAGCAAACAAGAGAAGTGCCAATTCAGAGGAAAGGTGGTCGCTTACCTTGGACATGTAATAACTGACCCAGGCATTCGGCTGAAACCTGGCTTAGTTGATGCTCCATCTGCCTCCTAGAATAAGGACACCAAGCATGACTTCATGAGGATTGTGGAGTACTATTTAAAACTTGTAGAGAAGTTTGCAATTAAGTGCACTCCACTTTGGGAACTACTTAAAACGAACTTAAAATTTAAATGGCGAAGCAAATATGAGAAAATATTTATGCAAATAAAATAACTTATTTCTCAAGCACCCACAAAGGGAATAGTTGATCTCCTTGATAGTACAATTCTGACTACAGATGCAAGCAATGTAGGGTTGCATGAAGCTTTTGGAGGAGTAGGACAAAATGTAGGGTGAGAGAATGGTATTGGTGTCCCAGAATGGGTGCATAAGTGGGAGACATAGTCAAGCACTGCCTTCCATTTGGAGAAAGTGACAAATCTCACACAAGCATTGAGCCTCCTTTACGTATAGTCCACATACTTAGTTCTTTTTGAGAAACAGTACATTGTACATTATTGGCCCATTGACAAGATAAGGTCAAATGGGACAATTCATTTTTGCTCTGATGGATTACCATTCAACATGGCTGTGTGTTGAATTCTCCAGTGATCCTACAACACTCTCTGCTGGGTGATTCTTGAACAATGTTTTTGGAAACAAAGGATTTCCCCTCTATCCTCTTGTGTATGGGGTTCAGTTCCGATCTGATGTGGTTACACATTTCCTAAGAAAGGCTAGGATGTGACATGAGACTACAGCACTATCCTGCACCAGACATAATGGTTAGGTAAAGATATTTGACAGAGTGGTGAAAGGAACCCCTCAATTGGACCAGATGACTAATCCTGACACAAATATACTACTTAAGGACATGCTATAGGTATATTGCACTACACCCAATTCTAGCATGGTGGTCACACTGTAGCTTTGAAAGAAAGGAAACCAGTTTGTGAATTAGCACCAGAGTTGGTGGGGACATCAGACCTGCTGAGTATAAGTAATCAAGAACTCATTCAACGAGCGGAGCAATGTGGAGCTAGACACAAGCAGTGGTTTGACGAATGTGTGTGAGTTTGTAAAGACCCCTTAAAGTTGGTGATTCGGTTAGGAAAAAGAATCCCAGGTTAGGGCTAAAGAGATCTCCCAAATTTCCTAAGGAAAAGGTGTCCAGAGTGTTAGGCACAGTGGTAGTTCTGGAAGATGGGACAAAATGGAATCAGCATCAACTAGACATGTGCTATTAATCCAAACTGAGGATGAACGTGAGCACACATTACTTCCAGAAGCATGTGCAATGCCAACAACATACCAATGCTTATTCCCTTTGGGAGCAGTTAAGAAGCGAGTCCTCAATGATTGGGCATGGTGCATGTAAATACTCAAGCAATACGATCAAGCGTATCATCCAAAGACTCCATAACATCTGCAAGACCATCTAATCACTTGCAACTAGTACCAGCTAAGTTCAAAAACAGACTTTGTGATGGGTGGTTTGATTAAGGGGGAAAGGGTGTGGAGAGCAGATCTTTGTGTTGTCTCTGAGGTTCATGGGAGAGGCAGAGACGACAGCGGAGTGGGCATTTTTGCCCCCATTACCTCCAGTTGCCAATTCCCCTTAATAAACCCTCATATGGTTATCTTGGCCTCACACTTACTTGGAACACGGGTACATTGAGCACATACGTTTTCCAGGTAGTTGGTGATTTGGTTAAACACCACCAACTCTAAGATACTGGAATATTGGGGACGAATATAGAGCGGATGATAACAGGGTTGTCCTATTCATTTCTATGTGTCTTAATGGCAGGTAGTGTAGTGAGCTTCTTAAAGCAAGGCTGAGAAAATGCTGCTGGACAGGGAGAGGTAGAAAAGTGAGAGACGTAGCTCTAGGGGCCAGACCTATGATGATTTCAGGTGAGGGGTACTCATTGGGAGCAGGAGAAGATGGGTTGGCTGACTGGAGCATCAGAGCCAGCTCTGCTGTAGTAGTAGGTGAAAAATCAAAGAAGGGGTGAGGGTGGGTGGAGGTGGAGGGTTAGAGGGGAAGGAGAAGCAGAATGGAGAGCAGTGACAGTGTTGTAGATTTTAGAGAGTTCAATGGAGAATTAGCAAGCAAAGTCATCAGTAGAGAGAAAGAAAGGGGCTGAGAAAGATTGACATCGGACAAGCATGGTCTGTAAGGTCCTGGCAAGCTTGTGGGGTTGTGAGGTGGGAGAGGATAGATGAAGTCAGTGTAGTAGCATCACTTGGCAGTGTCAGGGCAGGAGGGAGTAAGTGCAGGAATGTATATTAGGAGTCAAGGGGCGAGGAGAGCTGGATTTGCTGCAGCAGCATACATAATGGTAGATGGTTGTCCTCTGTTGCTGGATTGATTGGAAGAAAGGGGCAGGGATCAGAGTGAAGGAAGGACAAATACAGTGAAGTGTGTCAGAGACTGATCAGATGAAAAAGGATTGAAAAGAAGTACTAGAGGCAGGAGGGGAGAAATATAGTGATTTGCCTTACCAGTGTGTTGACTGGATTTGGAGGGTGACCAGGTAGTTGTCAGAGAGGGAGGAGTCAAGCTGATGATACAGAGGGCAGATATTTGAACAGGAGTTATCTGCCCTGAAAAATATTTGAGGTTGCCTGGAGGGCAGTAGATGAGAATTATAGGTAGAGGATTTGAAGTAAGCAGCTGAATGCTAATGAAGGAAGACTTGCAACAAAGTGGTTGGGCATTGCAGGACCATAGAGTAGGTTCAGTGGGTGGCAGGGTTGATTTAAAGAGGAAGGGATGATTGCTGCAGGGAGACAATATGGGTAGATGAGGTTAAAGTGAGAACAAGCAGAGTGACGTGTGGGATGATAGGGAGATTGAGGAAAAACGGGGTGTAGGTAGGTTGTAATCCGGAGCACTTAGTTGAAGGGTGGCTACTATGAGGATGGGCAGGAGCATGATGTGAATGGGCGAGAATAGGTAGTGGGACCGAAGGTAGTGTGCAGGCTAGATGACAAGTGAACAACAATACAGCTGCACACGTCACCAGTGACCAAAAATGCAGTTTCACAGGTGGCTTGCAACCGCAAACACAGTTGTACAGGCTACTGTTGGGCATGATGGGATTGGTATATAGTGCTGCTTAAGACTTGGGTGGTTCAGATAAGTGAGTAGGAAGATGTGCTCAGAATACCAGGAATGAGGTGTTGTCAGCCATCTTGCAGTAGGGTTGGGAATGGGAAACCAGCCTATCTGCCTGGCTGCCAACCACCCTGAATACCATTGAGGACTAAAACTAAAGGTGGAGCGATAGCACGTGTAGAGGAAGTAACCCTGTCAGGGATATGACGTGGGGTCTAGTTGCTTGTCAGGTAATTTCAGGAAGCATCTATGGGCCTGAATGTCCTTACGAAAATGGTGCCATCTTCTTTCTTTGTTTTCCTCACTTCTTGGTCACTAGTGTAGGCATGGACCCAGTCAGGCATGTGATGCAGTCCACTGATGGTTTATAGCACGATTTAGGGGTCCAGAGAGGTTTCCAGGAGCTCCACGACCAGCCTGTATTATCGCATGACAATGGTGTAGCAATTGTGCTTTTTCCCCCTTCAGGTCCCTGGACAATCCTTAATAACATATCCTCTCTCTCAACAATAAAGCATACGCCAAGCTCGTCTTAATTCTGCTCTTTTCTACATAGATAAGCCACAAGTACAATCTATTTTAACAGTTCCATTCGAGCTCGAAGAAGTAGCTGAAATTAAAACATGACCTGGTTGTTTCCAGGCAACACATGAGCAGATTTCCTTCTGCACATGTTTCGTTGTTAATCTCCTGATTTCTATTTAAAGTACCAGTTTTATCAGTCCTTGAGAAGTTGTAGGATGCATCTTTAACCCCTGTCCCGATCAGAGACTGAATTCTTTGGGGGAATTCCAGGTAATAACAGCTTCCTGCAGCAAATAAAACATGCACATGTAGCAAGTGTGGTTCTTTTATTTATGTTGTAATGATTAATGCCTGTATTTTTACCTGTGAACACATGTAACAAGAATCTATCAAATGTTTATTTTCGCAAAGTGATGGATCTCTTTAGGCTGTCAAATATCTGTGTTTAGGAATTGTTTTTGGGTAGCTCACCCAAAGTTCTTATTCATAGGGGACACGGCCGGGGTCACTGTGCCAATCTGAATGGCCCGGTGAGATGGAGGTTGGCAGGTGGGGATCACCTGTCATATGTGGAAGTGCCACAGCCTGGCAACAAAGACAAAAGTGCAGGGGATCTCCCCCGAACTCTCTGTAGAGCAATGCTCCACTCAAGCAGGTGGTGGCCCTGGTGGGGCTGTGCAGACTTAAATGGAACCCGTCAGGGCCTGTGAAGTAGGCAACTCTGGGGAGGAGTTGGCATCTTCTCGATACAGGGGGAACAAATTAACGCAGGCCTGGAAGCCAAGAGAAGGTGCATCATTGTGTTTAAAGGCAAAGAGGGGGTGGCCCGCTTCCTCAAAGCACTGCAGCAGTGTATGATTAGGAAAGGTGCAGGTTTCGCCCACCAGAAAACCTGTCTCTTCAGCGGACATTGCAGTGAGAAGAAACATTAGGTGAATCCACCGTAAGCTACTGACCTTTGAAGAGCCTGGGTAGAGACAGCTCGTTTTGAGAAGATAATAGAACAGGTCCACGGCTGACTGCAGCTGCCAGGGCAGGTAGATGCCTACTAGCCCTGTTCTGCCTATTTGTAATGATTGTTGAAGCTCTTAAGTTGTTTATGCTCATTCTATTGGCTGGCTAGGCTGAGACATTAAGTGTGCTTGTGTATGGCACCAGTATATACTCTGCATAAAAGATCCCCATGTCGCAAACATAATACATAATTATGAAGTGTCATGTGGTTATTTCTAGCTAGAACTCATGGCAATAGCTCATCTCCTATTTCAACTGTGCTTTTCAGGTTGCCTAACATTACATTCTCTTACAATTAGACTGGAAAGTGCCCCCCCCCTGATCTGGTGGTTAAGGGTCCAGCAGCAGGATGCAGCAGCAGGGTCCAGCAGCAGGTCAATGCAAAATTAACCTTTGATAATTATAACTCATGGCAACCAATGTTTGTAATCCCCTTTAGCCCTCTGCAAAATAAAGTATATTGTGACTTCTGGACCCATTTTGTTTTAATGGCCATTAGCACCCAGCACCGAGGAACCAGCTATTCAGGTGGCTAGAAACGCGGGCTGAAACCTACAATCTCAGCTCACATTCTAAGCCGCCTGATGGCTGGTTCTCCCGGCTGCCATCTTACCCCCACCGTCTGTCCCCTTACTTTCTTTTTACATTCCCTATTTCCCACCACCCTCGCCAACCCCACTTACCTGTTTGTTGCGGTGGCGCAGGCCGCCGCCACAGCATACCAGCTTCTCTGGCTACTATAGAAAATGGAAGAGGGGCTCCTTATGGAGCGCCGCCTTCCCTTTCCATGGTGGCCATCTTAGCACAGTATTTTCAGCCATTGAATGTGACGTGCCAAGATTCCCGTTCAATGACTGAAAATGCTTTTTTTAGCACCCCGGGTTACCGCTTTGTCAACCTTGAGTGCTAATGGCGTTAAGCCCCCGTTCCAAGGGCTAACATTGGAACGGGGGCTTAATGCCACATTCAAACCTGTTGATGTAGGAAAGGAGATTCATGCTTCAACTCACACAAATGTTTATTGTACCTGACATTAAGTCAGGACGATCAAACATCTGATGAAACATAACACGAAAAGTAGAATTTCTGAACCAATGGCATAGTGCAAGAAAACATTTGGTGCGCAACCTTCTAACAATAAACCCAACCTTAGAATTGCTGTTAGCAAAATGATGTGGTTGAAATGTCCATTGAAAAAGACGCTCATCAAAATGACTATCTATGGAAACATGATATGTAACCTAGCTTGGCTAAGAAGCTAATTTGTTGTCCATTAACTTCTGGGTCTCTGAGATTCAGCTTTGGATCATAGTCAAAAGCTCATGCAACTGGTCAGAAAAAACAAGTTGCTGTTGTGAACTTTAAAGGGCTGATCAATTGGCTCCACCCTAAACTTGTTGGAGGGGGTTAAAGTAAGTATGTACACATCCCTTTAGTCCCATTATCCGCTCTGCGAGTCATAAAGAACAGGGACGAATGCACACCAGAATTAGTATCTAAGGGGGAACAATGACAGAAGAACTTAAGACAAATAAGAAGTTCTCCCTTTAAAGCAATGAAAAGGTGGCAACATAAACGCGAAGCCTACAAGCTACCATGAGCAAACAATGTTACAGTGATGTGAATCCCTGGCCAGTAAAACTGCATTTCAGAACCATGAGCTAGGAAGAGGAACTGTAATAAAATGTAACCATGCTATTACTGGATTTCAGCATTATCCACAGTAACCTGTGAACTATTTAACAATGTGTACAAATAACCCAACAAAAGCAGACATTGTGTAGTGTGAGAACATAACATTGTCTTCCTTAAATCGCTGGAAGGATAACTTAGGGCACAGGAGGCTAGCTCAGGGTCAACACATTTGTCTTGGAAGAAATGTCCTTCAAGTTTGCAAAGTTGGTAGAGAAAAATCAATGGAAGGCAATACAACCTATTAAGCTTGCAATCTTGCAATGGTAACCACAATTGAAATAGTCTTGTGGCAATGTCCATTAATCCTGAAGGCTCTGACGTTGCACACTGTTGAAACCTTACAATGCTCAATGTCCCTTTTGGTGTTGCAATATAAAGCTTGATTTAATTTTCAATACATCTTACCTGTTTCTGCTAATTCTCTCAGGCCCCTCACTTCAAGTACAAATCAATCACTATCATGTTTATTTTTAGTCAAATTTAGCTCATATTAGTACAACAAATCAAAACATTTAATCAACTCATTCCTCTGTTTATTTCGAAAGGTACACCATTTTGAAGTTGAGAATTGTGATAGGAGGTCTTCCTGCAGAGGCCTATTATTTGGAAATATGTGGAAAATGAATACTGCAAAGTATAACTAGAACTAGATAATATTCCATGTGTGTTTGATGTGACACCCAGAATAAAGGAACCAACACATTAACACAAACTCCTTAGGGCTCACTGTGTCATGGAATCATATTTTCACCATGTGTTTCACGCAATGCCCTACACACTTGATTAGATTTGGAAAGACTAAGGCCCTGGACTTATTTACAGTTACTGTCTGTCGTAATTAATGGATGGCTCTTTAGGTCTTTCCTCATTTTACCTGGGGCCCCTTTGTCAATACGTTTTTCAGTGGCCGTAATTGTCCATGAGAGCAGTCAACCAGCTCTCTATTCTTCTGCAGGACCTCGAATTCAGCTTTATTGGTTAACCTTTTATTAAGTTTGTACTTTGTGGCAACCAGTTCCCTGTGCTCGTCCTCCATCTTTCTTGCAGCAGGCGTACACTATTTTCAGCCTCTTCATTTCCTTTTTGAGTATTCTTATCTCTTGGTATTTTGGCGCTTTAGCTTAACTAGTCCAATGAAAAGGCCATGCATTTAACACTTAAGCACCTCCCAGACTATTCAATCTTCCACCTTGCCATTCCTGTTCATCTCCATAAAAGACATAGCTTCCAGCACTATTATTTCGCTTGTCGTGTCAGTATTCATTTTCCACAGCATCTACTTATTTATTAGTGTATGGACCATGGTGACCATTGAGCTACCAGGTGCATGCTCAGAAATGCGTATACTCCTCATTTTGTTACTCATGCAGTTTTGTGCAGCCCTAACAGAAGTCAGTACAAGGCCTATGCGGGTTTGCACATCATGTGCTCCAGAGTGAGAGGGTAGGCCCGGACATAGCCATGATACAGGAGAATCACTTAACACAGGAGGAATCAGTGAAGCTGAGAAGGGCTTGGGTTGGTCAGGTTTATGCATCTGCACACAACTCCCATTGAAGAGGATTTGCAAACCTGCCACGTAAGAACTTGCCGATAACAGCAGCTACACGTGAAATGTACAAGGCGGGAAGAGCAGCTTAATGTGCAAGGATCCAAAGATGATGGTGGTAGTTTTCAAAGCATTATTTAGCCAAACACTTACAAGATAACTCGGAGTGATTCCAATGAGGTGCTGGATCCTTTGCTAGATAGGGTCAGAGATAGAGTCCGACACTTAGAAAATAGCCAAGGCCTTCGAGCCCTGAGATATTGAGTGAAAGAGTACACGTATATTAAAAAATGATCTAGAGCCTGCAAGACATATTCTACAAGCCCGTGCTTTAATCTCATTCCATTTTGAATTCCTGTAATGCTGTGTGCAGTGTAATTATTCTTTTATATATGTAGGAATGCAAGTACCAGAATGCAAATCACTTTAAGTGTCCTATTAACATTAAAGCAGCACGCTAAAGGAGCCTGAGTGATTGCCCCACATTAAGTTATTCATTGACACCGGTGCGATCCCCTCTTTCTCTTGGCACTTCCTGTGTCTACAGGATACCGGGCCGCAGCCTGATCCTATAATCTGTTTACCTCCACAGGTGGACGTGCCCAGGGCTATGCCATCCCCTGTACATCCAGTGCCTCCACCTATTGATTGCAGGGCAAAGGACCCTCAAATATATATGGGAGCAATGCTATATTCAAATAAAAAAGCAAAAGACCAAGTACACAACTAGGTCACTCAATGCTATATTCACACATGAATATCACCACAACGACTACCAAGGGTGTATATGGTGTACTTAAATAGTCAAACAAGACATTTGGAAACTTCCATAACAATAATCAATGGCTGGCAATCTATCTACACACTATAAGTGAAAGCAGACATCCACTGGTACAGTGCCAGTTGTTTATGTGAGGAGATCACCCAGTGGTGATTCCCCTATATTTGCAATGGTTTAACTGTTGTTCATGAAATGTATTGGTATGCCCACAGTCTGGCACATACTCTGCTGCATTGTATAAATAGCATCCTCTTAGGAGATGAAACCTGTCTCGGGAGGATAGTTCAACGGCAACGTGCTTGCCTTGGAAGAAAGATGACATGGAGCAACATGGGTTCGATCCACGGGTCCGCGCTTAAGCGCGTTATAAATAACCTATCATATCATAACACACCCCTCCTTCTTTACTTTATACCTGGCGCCTTTAGGGTTACCCAGGAATTTTCTCCTAGTTAGAGGCTGGCTAGATGGGTTAACTGGGGAGAGACCCTGCACTGTACCCTCCTTCAATCACAAGGGAACCAACTCCTTACACCCACCTATAAGTGGCTAAATGGTATTAGTATACTTGATCGTGGGCCAAACTGACCTTTTCTATTTGACCAAATTGTTTTGATAGTTTTTATGTGGGGTGGGGTAAGGGAATAGGTTAAGTTGGAGGGAAGTGGGGGTGATGTGGGGGTCTCCCCCCGTAATTCTGAACAAAAAAACAACCAAAAAATGTTTTGGTGAAATAGGAAAAGGTCAGTTTTTCCCGGTCAAATAGACCGAAACCGGCTAAATAAACCCTTTGGTTCTATCTTTGATGACTTTGGGGAAAGAAACAGGGGAACCCCTTTACAGATGCCACTTCACATTTAGTCACTAGCTGCCAAAAATCCTAATTTTCCCCAATTTACCATAGATGCTACTGTACTTATTCTACTCTGGGAGGCACTGCACCTCCTATGGTAACAGGGTACTTCCAACACTCACTTTGTTTACTACACACTCTGCTTGTCAGTGTGTCTGTCAATCAATAATAATGCCCAATCCATTTTCTTGGTGCTTGGCTCATTCCTAAGCACATGCACTAGCCCCTTTTCAAGGAATCATGTCAGTATCATTTGATTGGTTGTATGTGATTTAATCGCTGGAAATAAACATCGAAGGGGAAACAATATATTTTGTAAGCCTCTAAACACCATTCCTAACATATTGTAGGACTGCTGCAATTATATAAACACACTCCAGTCCCAGAATATGTGAGGAAAGTGTTGGTTAGTGCCTAAAAGACATATCGATTCACCCTTGATGTTTATTTACAGCAATGAAATCCCTAGATACCCATTTGATCCATTTGATCCACTTAAGGGAGGTTGTCCTGTCATTATATGTTTTGAATTCTCCAGGGAAGCTGAATTCTCCAGGGAAGCTGAATTCTCCAGGGAAGCTGATTAAATACAAAATTGGACTCCTGTTAGCCAGGTGCTCTGTTCAAAGCATCACTCACCTGAAAACAGTGTGCTCCCTTTCACTGTCTCACAGACTCTCCTCACAGACGACAGCTCCTGCTTCCCTGTCCTAACTCCTCACAGTCGTTGTCTCAGTCCACTGTATTCACTGGGATACAGAAACGTCATGTCAGCCTCCATGGCAACACCATGCTACCACACACTGTCAGACCTCTGCTACTGCAATGTGGAGCCACACAACCACTGAGCAATCAGCATCACACCAAGGACTACTGATATGAAAGCTTAATGTTAGGCTCCAGGAAGAAGCAGGACCAAAACTGTGCGTTCAGGTAAGACCTTATATTGAGGTACGTTAATAGGTGCAGGGAAGGGAGACTATAGCGGAAAACCATAGGTGCCAACCATCGAGGGAACCCACAACACATTCCACCAGCTTACTTCACACATTCATGCCATCACAGGCACAACACGAGCAGATTCCCACACTTACCACCTTAGATCACTGACAGCATTTTCACGTCTACTGGCCAGTTAAATTTAAAAAACAGCATTCTGAACCTATTAAATGACATGGGGGTTACACAGCTATTTTCTTTTTTTTAATTAAGTTCCATTTGGTGAAATATAACCTTTAACACTATAAAATGAATACAGTAAGTGCAATAGTTAAAATTAGAACATCATCAATCTAGAACATACAAATATATGAAACATAACTGCAAAATTCAATTTAAAAGATTTCATCAATGTTATAAAAGATGGTGTGAATTTCAAAAAGGAAACTGTATTTAAGAACCTGTGCAAAACTTACATCAGTTTGTGGAAAAATGCATTTGGGACAATAGCTTCATAATCCCTTCCCGTATGTAATATACAGTAAAATTTAGCACAGTATTTCTACCCTCATATATTGCAGACCCGAATTGATTTGTATGAATAAAATTCATATCCTCAACCCGCATTGATTATCCTTTCTCATATAGGGGGGTTAGACTAGAACATTCTGTCAGCTGGTGTTGTGCAGTCTCTTGTTGTACTCTACATATTCTGCATTGTTCCTGCGTAGAAATCTCCCCCCAGATCCCAACCCCCATTTGACAGCACAGGAAGCTGATTTAGTCTTAGTAGAAGGATAAACCTCTTTACCTTAATGCTTTGCAGATTAATAAGATAGGGGCATGCAGAATCAGGTTGGAATGCTTGCATGGAATAGAACTTATAGCTGGAATTCCCAGCTAGATAGGTAGTTCGCTTGCCCCTATCCCAAATCATTGCCTTTTTTATCTCATTGAATTTTGTGGCCATGTTGTCCTCATATCAGCATACAGCCAATGTCCTCCAAATAACTGATCATTCTCACTATGCCATGGTTTCAGTGCTAGAAAGGGGAACCTGTTTCCATTTTGATCGCTAAAATATGAGTATACAGAATCAATATTGCCAGCATTCAACCTTACTTTGAGATATAAATTGCACCCTGCAATCTTTTTTCAGGTAGTCAGAGAGGTTAGGCCCAGCCTGAAGCATATTGCTTCTGCTGGTACACACTGAGGGAGATCTAAGGCACTTCTCCAAAGTTTCCCTTCTAACGTTTTCAGCCAGTTGGTCTCTTTGGAAGAATAAGCTTCAAGACCATAGAGTGCACTAGGAACAATACAGGTGTTATATAATTTCAATAGACACTCCATGGAGTATCTGCCAGATTTTGAAATAAAAGACCTACAAATTATGTTTTTTTGATAGGGTCTTTTTACTCAAGTTGTTAGTAATGATTATTCCAAGATACAAATAATTTTCTACTTCTTCTAAGACATTGTCATCGATTGTCCATCAAAATCTCTTTTTTTTTGCGATTTGATTTAATCGTCATCATTTTGGATTTGGACATGTTGATAACCAAGCCATGATGTTCGGAGTAAGCTGCTTATTTGTCCAGGCTGTGTTTTAAGCCTACTGCAGTCTGGTCAAAAATTACTATATCGTCTGCGTAGGAAAGCCAGACAATGGGGAATACACCTATGCGAGGAGGGTGATTATTGCAATCAATAAAAACTCTTTCAATGTCTGAAATATATATTTTAAAATATATCAGAGCCAAGGTGCAACCTTGTTTTAAACCATACTTCACAGAGATTAGTTCACTCATCTCACCCTCTCGATCCATTCTGAACTGTACCATGTTATCACTGTATAGTAATTTGACAAAGTATAATATTTGCAAATGTAATCCGCCTTTCTCCATCTTATCCCAGAGAATTTGGTGAATAACCATGTAAAATGCTTTGCTAGAATCTATGTAGCAAATATACAATGTTTACATTTTTGACAGCAAGTAGTACGTATGAGATGAAGTAGAACCCAGACATTAGACATGGTACTGTAGCCCTTTCGAAATCCAGATTGTTGGTTACTAAGTATCTTATTTTCTACTAACCATGAATTAATATAATTTAACAGCAGTTTGCTAAAGATCTTCACACTGGAATCTATCATTGACAGGATGCTGTGTTTGGATGGGATTTCTCTGGCTCCTTTTTTGTATATAGGTATTAGTACTCAGTGTTTCCAGGAATTCGGTATTTGTCCTGTACATAGAATCTCACTGAAAACTATATTCAGAATTGAAGCCCATACCTTTATGTTTTCTTTGTATAGTAAATTTGGGAGACCATCCAGCCCAGGGGCCCTGGAAGGCTTTAAATACCCCATTATCTTTTCAATTTCAGCTACAGAAAACTTTAAAAAAATCTTTATCCCGTTTGTTCCAATAATCACTGCAAATCTCTGTAATTTGTTCTCGGTAGTAGAGAGACAATATATAAGTTCTCCAGCAATCAATAGTAATAGGGTTAATCTCACAAATTCTTACCATCCCAGTGCTATACCTTTTATAAATGTGCCAAAATCTTTGCATGTTTTATCTTTTAGTGCTAAGAACATTAGTTTCCACTGTGTAGAAGATATGGAGCCTTTATGCCTCCTAAACCTGTTCTTATGTTGCATTTTCAACTCCCTTACTCTCATAGTTCTTATCTCGGGATCCGGTATATTTCTTTTTAGCCAACGTATATTACTATGGAGTTCTTTTTTCCTTTTGGCTACAGTTAGGTCATATATATTCTTGTGAGTGCAACTACTGGAGGTAATTTTGTGTTGATGGTTCTGTGCCATAGTTAGAGTGTTCTGAACTATGGTATTAAAGGTCTCGATATTAGCAAATAAGGGCAGATTATCTTCAAACAATTCTCGTATTAGCGATTCATTAGTATTGCATAGCTTGTTTCTGGTCCATTGTATTCAATTATCCCTATTGTTAATACAATAGTCTCCTTTCAATCTCTTCTGACCAACCTTGTGTGTTGTTTTCACAGAGAATTCAATTATCACATGGTCACTAAGATTGTTTGCAATAAGCCTAAAGTTAATAATAGGTGCAGGTCCTGCAACTTCAAACAACCCAAAGCAAATCCAAGAAAATTGTTGCTCATTAGGCCAAGTGTAAAACAAGTCATTGTGCCGCACATTTATCAATTGATACAGTTGGTATTTACTAAACAATGAGGTCCAAAGGTTTTCGCTTATTAATGTTCCATTTTCTTCAGGCTCAATTACCCACACCTCATACCCATTTCTAACATAAGTGTGGCATTCCAAAACCCTCACCCTTTTTTTCCAGGAAATGGGGATGTTGGAAATTCAAGTCTCCTACAACATAATATAGGCCTTTAGGGTATTTCATTTTCCATGCATCTAACTGATTTCCTATCTGGGCTAGGATATATTCCGTGTTGTCATTTCCTGGCAGGTTGTAAACAATAATCATTAAAATGACAGCCTTCCCCTTCCTCCGTGGGATGGCTATCATGGAGGCTAGAATATGGTCTGAGCTGCATTCTAATTTTTTTAAGGTTGCCTGTAAATGATTAGATACATCAATAATAAGAGCCCCGAAAGGCCTCGATGTCTTATTTTTGTGTGCAAGGGTTTGATGAATTGTATAAGCATCAACATAAAGATTATTCCTAAGCCAGGTCTCCTGCAGTCAAATAATATCAGCTGCTAATAATAATAGAGTGCCTTCCGGGTTGGAGATAAAAGAGCGAAACCCTCTAGTGTTCCAGGATCTGATTTTTACATAGCTACAGTTAGGAGCCGCAATTCAGTCAACTTCATCGAAATTCTTGGCTTTCAAGAGGTAATTTGCTTGTCTCATTGATATGTTACCTTTAAGTGAAGCTCCTGACATACCCTAGTGACTATATCATTCAGCATATTATCAGTGAGGCTTGCACACTTACTCTCTACCGTATATTCGTTTCCTATATGCTCTCTGTATGGTGGGACCCTTGCAAGTTCATAGCCAAGCTCACGAAAGAAAGGGGCCTGTATCATAATGAGCTCAACAATGATGGGTGATACCCAGCGTAGCACAGCCCAATTGGGACCCCAAGATGACCGCAGAATCTCAACTCTTTTTAACTCATTGGATGAAATTTTGCTGAATGCCGGGAATTGATGTAGCAGTTGAAGCTTATTAGAGTGGTTTAGAAAAGGACTTGCCGAGGTGGCATTCAGGTCTGTTACCAACATTTTATCTGCACTCATATAGTTGAGAACATCATCAAGGTTCTCCATAGAGTTTTTTTAGAGATAGACCAGAACCTGCTTTATGTGACATACCTTAATTTCCCTCATCCAAACAATTATTTTTAGGCATGTATTCAGGTTTCTGAGTTTTTGGAGCCCATTGTACAGTGCAGCTCGGGCAACCTGTGCCATCAGTTCCCATTCTGCTATTTTGTGTTGACTGTAGAAAATGGTCTCATATTTGCGAAGTTCCAGCAATGAAGGTTTTGTTGAATGTACTGTCAGAAAGAAGTTTTAGGCCAGGGATATAACCTTGGTCTTTTTTTGATTTTACCTGCTACTCAATTTCGAATCCCCTAGTGGTTTTGATACAAGACATATTCTTGGGGAAGCCTGTGGACAAGGCCTGAGAGACCACCCCAATCTGAGTGGGGTTAGCAGTGCCAGAAATTGCTGTTTGGGCACTGTGTTTGGATTTTTAAGTGTGCTTCCTGCCATGAGATGAAGACCTCTTGCCACCTTTCATTAAAGCTGTTTCTAGCTGATGAAGAGTTTTTTGCCCATTTTCCGCAAAACAGGGGAATGTTATTAGGTCCTGGGTGTCCTGTATAGTTATGGTGGAAACGTGTATCTTATCATCCGCCGGGTTAGGCTTCCCAGGTGCTTGTGCATTCATAGACAATTTTCAAGTTTTACTAGTTGGGATTTCATAGAAGATTGTTCAAAGTGAATAATTTTGCACAGGTCAAGTAAAGAGTTCAATATAATTAACATTCTGGGGGTCATTATAAGGTTGGCAGTAGCCATGTCGGTAAATACTGGCACTGCTGCAGCCGGATTAATTTTTTTACTGCAACCTGGCAATGGGGATGTACTGGGGCATTCCAGCCTCGGGAAACCCGGTAATTCCCCTTTGCCAGGAGCCGGTAAAAATGACTCCCCATTCCCATTGAGTCCAGCAGGACTCAATGGGAATGCAGGACTCAATGGGAATGGGGAGGCTGGTAGCACCGGCACCGTTAATAACCGTGCCATGCTGCCATGTAGGTCTGCTCGCGGGTGCCGTTCTGTCCGGCAGGACAGACCTGCCGGTCTGACAGGCAGCCACGAGCAGACCTCGTAGTTTGCCGGTCTGGTAACAATGGTACCGGCAAGCTTACCTGTACTATTGTTACCAGACCGGCAACCTTGTAATGAGAGTCAGGGGACTCTGTTGATTACCCATTGGTTTCACATATGCATTTTGGGCAATTGCAGTTAAATTTGGAGTACAAATCCGTAACAGAATGGTTTGTGGCCATCTCCTGATGAGATTCAGAGGGTATAAATGGATCCATGTTTGATACAGCCTCTAGACACATGGCTAAGGCCATCACCATATTATCCTGAAGGGAGATGTTATCTTGATATGTAATAGAAAGTGAGGTGTCTGATATCTTTAGAGGAGTGTTGGTTTTCCTATTGGAGTTACAATTAGGTTTCAGGAAAGGTTTTATATTTCCTCGTTGACACTTGTTAATGCCATTCAAGACATATATGGAATTGGTGATCCCTGCCATTGTGGATTTTGCTTGCTTTAAAAGTCTTTTAGTTGCCTGTTTTTTAAATTACGAGTAGTATTTAATAACCCATACATACAGCACGATCGCCAGAGCATAATGTTGTATAAGAAGACTTAGTGCAAGAATATTGTCACTGCTGTAGCGTAAAGACTCTACTATTGGTTAGGGATCCAAAATACCAGTACCAACGGTCACACTTTCACAACAAAAGACAATCAAAATTGTTGTGTAGTTAGAAGGCTCCAAGGTGAATAACAACCCACAGTCACCTTCTCAGGGCTACCAGGGACTGAAAGTTGTTATGGATACTTGATTCAGAAGGATTCAGTATCTCCAAGACTAAATAGGTATGGGCTCCAAGGATTGGGAAAGCCTCACGGGCACCTTTCATTTTGAAAAATGAAAGAAGCAGCTGTGCTAATATTTCACTTCAGGAAAATAGTACTTGTGATTGGATCTGTCTATCAGTAATGAGAGAGCCAAGGAGAGGCAAGTCAATATCGAAGGCAAGGTAATCAGATATGCCGAAATGCACAGAAAAGGAACAAGGCCTAAGTGGTCGGCTCCTTACAGTCCACAGAGATCTTTCCTGTCCAGTTGATGAAACATGATGGTCCTATAGGAAGAGACGAAGGGGGGGGGGGTTTGAAGCTCCCAAATGGCTGACTCCGCAGTGAGGGAGACTCCTGTCCCACCCCCACCAAACACTCTAACCAAGTAGCAGGCCTATGGTTTCCTCAGCCCGCTCAGCCATAGCACCCAAACACCAAAAACACTTCCGTAACTCTCCGCTGCAAGCAGATAGACAGATAGGCCTTACATTTCATGTTTATGCCCCTCCTAGAGGAGGCCTCACTTGGTCCCCTTGTCTCTGCATGCCTCTGTGGCATATATCCCCTGATAACCTCTGTGCCGCCTCCAAGCTTTAGAATCCCACTGGTGGGATGAGAGGGACACAGAGGAGACCAGTTCCGGGGCTCTCAGCCCAAACAGCGGTGTTAGGAGTTCTGAGTACAGCATTTCACAGTTCGAGTAAAGGACCTAACAGCGTCCTCTCAGTGTTCCGCTCCGCACTGATACAGAAGTGTCAAACCACGCTGGAACGTAGAGCTCTGACCACCAGCGCTTCCGACATTCGATCTGCCAGTGAAAATTGAGTGATCAGCAGGACTCTCTGAGTAATGTGCCATGCACGCTACTCAGGGCAGCCAGGAAAACATTTGCTAATACCCTGGAGTTTGCTATATCCCTTGGAGTTTACATGGTCAGATTAAATGTGCAGTGCAATGGAATATACGCTTTTTAACATTACAAACAATCAATCATCATACAAATCGAAAAGACTGCTTTGAACAGCTTATTAATTTAATTTTTGGTTTCTTGAATGCAGGTAAATATCGATGAGCCAATTGATTGCAGTGTGGGGTTTTCCCTTTGTGAAACAGGTGCACAGATAACAAATGCAAAGCAATAGACATATTTGTCACCCAGCATGAGACTCCAAGGGGTTGTTCCGCTCCCCAGGCTCACACTTAAATGAGACACCACCACCTCCTCCTTCAGCCAGCCTACAAGGGACTGACACCTCCCTTTAAAAAAGATGTTGAACAGGCAGTCCACTCATGTGTACCCTCGACACATGCCCTGTATATAGCTAATGCAAGGTATTACTTTGTTTGACTGTACAATGAAGGATATTGGGACACATCACAAGTTTGGTGGTGTGGGAAGAAATAGTGATTATTCTGTTACTGCCACTTTTTTGGGTGCTAAAAGGATTGCTGATGTTTTTCCCACACCATCCTATTATAGATTTGGAGGTGAAGTGGAAGATTTACCTCCAGCAAAAAGCTGGAGGTGAAGTGGCCACTTCACTGCCAAAAAACAGTGAATTTACTGCATTGTAATTCCGCCAGCAGTATGTAGGGAAGTGTAATTCAAAGGAAAGATGCAGAACAATGCGCCATGTTAAAAAACAATATGTAAGCTGTGGCCAACACTTGTAAAACACACTTGCAAGAAAAGTGTGCAATATTTTTAACTCCCCTCAAATAGAAATATACTGACAAGGCCCGATATTTAAAAATGTTGAAGCACAAAAAAATTGTTCTACAACAGTTGTTAAAATGGGGGGCTGCTTAATCTGAGGAGAAAAAGCACAGCATTTAAAAGTCACAGAGAAAAACTAATTTGCAATTTCTGCTAATGTTTGTTCTATTTTCCATTACAGAAATGAAGAGTTGGGATTAGGAAACCTACTAATGTAGTAACGGTAGACCTTTTATAGTAGTTGATAAGCCAATTCAATGGGTAAACTGCCATGTTATGAAAAGGTCAAATCTTGGGGAGCAGGAAAATGTACCTTTAAAAGCTGCAATTGTGAATGAGACCAACTTGAATGAAGCCAGGACGTAACTCTGATCTATGGTATTCTGTTCAACTCCTCAACCCCAGCAAATAAGATGGGAAAACAAATAATTTTCCCTCTTGGGTAATTGTAATTCGTGTGAAGCTAAGCCATAAAAATTATGGCAGTCGTGCGACTTGGTCACATGGAGGAAGGTGCTACAATTAATTCTAGGTGTTGAATTTATAGCCGGCCTCCGTGTGTATTTTGGGTATAAAATAATGGGAATACAAAGGAATTCAACTCGAACAGTGGTCTGTCTTATCGAATCTGCTATTTCAATCTCCTAGGCCTTTCCCGAAGGAAGGAAACAGTACATTTTATCTAACATCTGCCAGGCCCTGGAAACTACTCAAGGGGGGCCAGACTGAAGTCTTAAACCCCCTGGGACTTCAAACTACCAAAGACTGTACCACTGCCATGCTGAAGGTATAAATACCTTTAGCCCTGAACTAACAGCAATAACACTAGATGCATTGTTACTGACAAACCCTAACTGTAGATGCCCTGCAATATTTGGTAAAAAGAAAAAAAATATATTGGGGAAACATCATTGCATTCATATCCTGGTGATAACTTTGAAATGATAAATCGCAGCAAGCTATTTTTAAAAAAAGAAAAAGTTTCAGCTCAAAGTTGTCTACTAGATGGACCCAAAATGATTTTCTAAATGTGATTTTTTATTATTTAAATGCAGTGAAATTGTATTTCACAGTGCAGGAATGGCTCACACCAGTGATCCATACATCCTGGGATTCGCAGTGATGAGCTAGGCACGTTGAGATGGAAACATTATTTGTGTATGAAAGTATAAGTTATAAGCCCAAATCTGTAAATTATTAACCATTGGTCCTAACATGATACAAATTGTGTCGTTTGATTAGTGCCAGAGAAAATCATGTCAGCCAATTAGTAAAATGGGTATGTGTGGAATTTACTATTTCAGAATGTTTCAATGTTCAATACAAGAAATCCCCAAGATGACATCACATCAAATTGGAGGAAAACTGGGTGTAGAAGTTACTCCCATCAGACTGCCCCCTTCATTAATATGCCCAATCATCATGGAGGGGTAGGTCTACTGTGATGTCAATTTTGGAACATTGTCCAATAACATACATCGAATAATTAGTTTGGAGAAATTATACACACTTCAAAAGGGAGTGGTTTATGTTATACAACAGGTTAACCACACTCACTAGGGGACTCACTTGCTTGCTCACTGACTGAAGAAAGAGAGAAGGAAAATTGATTACAACAGGATGGAGAAGGCATCAATCGCTCTCCTTTTGAACCCATTGATGGATTATTAGGAAATCACTGTAAGTGAGGCCTACCCGGTCTTAAAATCCCATACATTGTTCAGTGGAGGAGACACACAGCGGGCTGTGGAGGATAGCTGATTCATCTTGCTGACTCATGCCATCCTGTTCCTAAAGCGGGAGAACAGAAACAGTCATTAAGAGGGTCCCCACCTGTCTGCGAGAGAGCCAAAAGAAATAATATGCGAGTATGATCTAAAGGGGAAGCAATCCAGAGGGGAGTGATACTATGAAGGGAATTACATTAAACACTGAACTCTGTTATGTGTAAGTACTGAGAGGCTGGGGTTAATAAATTGACTGTACATCCTGGGAAATAAGTAAATATTTCAGAAGCAAATGGGCTTCTGGAACTATAGATTGGATCAAATAGTACCTATGGTCTTTATATGGTGAGATCCCCTGACTCCTTTTCTGTGTATTGCGAAAGCACAGCAGAGCACAGGACATCTCACCGTGTGCATACCTAGACAAATAAACTAACCAAAGCCACTTCCTCAAATGCCATCAAGCAGAAGACTGTTATTAATGCTGAGTTGCTCAAGACAAACGGGAGAGGACAATTATTTGCTACCAATTTCCCAGTGTTTAATTTGCCCATTCAAAGTGAGAAATGTATGCTTTTACACAGTAATTAAAGGGAAACATCACTGAAGGGAATCTAGCCTACATGCATATTGAACATACATGTTCTGTTCTACAAGCCATTTACTTTCAAGGAAGTCTGGTAATTTGTTGCGATTGAATTTTTTGAATGCTGCCGAAATTCTGACATGTCTATTGGGTAAGGCAGGTGGGCAAAGAGGGTGGTATCTATTTTGAATGAAGTGGGAGTAGAGACAATTGGATAGGCAGGGATACCGTGAATAAATATGTTGTTTTTAACAAATGAAAGATTCCTCCTGGGCTCTCATGCATTTTCAATCCATAGTGCATGCGATCTCACTGTGAATTTAATGGATAGATACCTATGGTGAGGAGCGTGTTAAAAAGTCTCTATTTTTATAACTGTAGCATTGAAAACTGGCAATGCCATTCCATGGATTCCTAACTTGTTTATCTTTAAACAGATTCGATTATGTCTATGTTTGTTCATAAATAGACCTTAAGCGCAACCCTGTGCGTTTTTGTCCCGAAAGGCTGTAAGGAATCAATCCTGTTAAATTGGTAGTCCCAGATTCATAAATAGAACTTGATAAAATAAAGAAAAATTATGCACACCTGGTTGGAAAGTTCCCCCGAATTCGATGTTGCCCGATTAAAACATCCTACATGTAAATCCAGCAAAAATCTACATTGGAGTCCTATGGACTCCACAAATGGGAATTGCCACCATTTGTAATCCCATGGTAACCCCATGGGAACAAATAGCTGTAACAGTAATCGAGTTCGGAAGTAATTCTGCAGATGTGCTGCTGAATTACTACCAAACATGGAAGGAGGCCCATTGACATATTAGACATTAGCCTTGCTTCTTTTCAATCACTTAAAAGCAATGTGATGTTTCAATATCTGAATGTCATTATTGTGTATATGTTTAATGTATTTGAACTTTTGTTGAAAATGTTACATTATTCAAGATAATTACCCCTGAAGATTCTTCTACTGGGAACTCTACTAACAAAACTATAAATGGTTTATTATATGCTCCTGTTCTGCATTCCTCTCACAGCGGGACTATCGCACAGCTATGAGATACATACATTTCCTTTTGGGTGCAGAACACTGGCCATAGCTGTAAACAGCTTCAAACAATAATAAAGGATTTATAAAAAACATTCTATTAAGGATTGGTTTGTATTTTATGCTAGGAGCTGTGTACTTTATCTACTCCCCCCAGTGTTTGTCTGGCTTTCATGTGTTTGTCCCCAGATCTATAGCAAAATAAAAGTGGTGATGGCTGGAAGGTTTTGAGCTATTCGTAAACTCTATCATTACACTGGGCAATCCTCCATACATTGTTCTTCAGCCTGCCAAGCCATTACAGAAAGCGGAAAGTCCATATGAAAATCACACGTGGTCAAACCTCAAAAAGGGCAATCCAGTCTGAGCTGCTTAATCACATCCCTTCTGCACAAGATTTCAAGCTAGCCAAACATGATTCGGCCACATTGAGTACCATCAATGAGTTGTAGCTTGTGTTTCTAAGTCCAGCAGACTTGGGACCCACGCCTGGGCATTTAGCCTACTAATCCATTATAGAAAGGAGAGAGACCCAAGCTAATTCCCAATGGTCAATTTAATTGGTGAGCTTAGGTAACTGCAGTGTCCCATTTTTCCCTAAGGAGGCCCGTAGTGCACCCTATGACATCTGGCAACCTGGGAGGAAGTAGACCAATAGACAGATGTATTGACCTAAAAGAAGGAGGTACTTGGACAGTTGTTTCTGACATGCTTTGTATTGTGAGCAGAAGAGCAAAGAAGGATCAAAAAGGAGGTGATTTTGGTAAAGTGTCCCACAACAATGTGCTTAGACTAGATATTTTTTGTGAACCTCACTTTGCTTTGTGTGTTGACACACACCATACACTAATGACTGTGTAAAGGCTTTCTGAAAGGTTTATATATTTAGTGCTTAGTTGCATATCTTTTAATGTTTTCTGGTGAAGAAAATGGTGTCATCTCAAGGAGGCTAAAGCTCTACTCACATCAGAATGAGTTAAAGATCTGATGGTGATATTACTTGCATATGTTACCAAAGGAACCAACAGAATATCCCAAAAATAAAACACCAAACACCTCCATATGGTTTGGCTTTCCATGCAGCACCAATTTCTTGTTCACATTCTTTCTTGTCATCTTCAAAGCCATTAATGGACTGCCACCCATCCAGCTAACTTATTCACTCGCTACCCTCCACCATCAAGTCTATGATACCCACCCCTCCTCAACCTCTCTGTACCTCGCCCACCTAGCGCTTCCTCTCTTTTCACCTTCCTGCTCCCTACATCTAGAGTTTAAGAGCATAACTCTGGGCCAGGCCTTCAAAACTGCTATACAAAACCACATCCTCTCTATGGATGTTGGTGTAAACGTCAAAAAGGAATTGTCTCAATTTCAGGAAATGAGTTGAGCAAAATGGTTCATTACAGTTAGTCTTGCAAGACAAACAAACAGCTTCCTAGCAGCTATCCATTCCCAACCCACCAACCCACCCAGCCTCCAGATGTGCTCCTTAAATGTGCTCCAGATTATCGACCCCACGACATTGAAAGGAACTTACCAGGACTTCCGGTACACGATTCTCGCCTTATCTAAAACAATAGGTTCCTTTGTCTCCAGAGATCGGTCCTTTCTTTATGTTCATGTCCATAGGGTATCACATGACTGACTAGTTCCGGGCAAAATATGATGCAGTCGGCCTCTTTCCTGTTGCAGGCGATGGGCGTAGATCTCCAACCGTATGATTGTATTCACCAGAGATGAATGGCTTATTGTATGATCCAGTTTAGACCAGCGAGATCCATTGGCAACAAGCTGATGGCTTTGCCCCAGTCACCTGGGGCTGGTCGAATGTGCTGAGTCAGCATTTTCAATGCACCTGCACAGTTCAGAAATGGCAGCCTCCAGCATCGACTAGTGCCAATGGAAATGGAGGTGACCTTAACCAAACTCCATTGATATTTAAAGAAAAATAATACGCACTAGGGTCATGAAGGTGACACAATAGTGAAGTGTTCAAAAACATGTTCCCCTCTTCCTTGTTTTGTATTGTCATGGAAGTCCTCCCTGGGCTCTCCCGAATCATGATCCTTTCCCTCCCTTTGGTTGGTGTATCATTATATTTATTTATTATGCATATTATACTAACTTGGCTGGGGGACTGGTGATGTACCTTGACAGCATTCCTCCCACGTAAACCCCACCCCTCGCAACCATGTACACAATTGTATCTAATGTTACATGCTCTAATATGAATGTACCACCCCTCTATGTTGGTCCTACCTTCCACTACCCTCACCCACCTAGTTTATGGGTCCACTTACCACTGTTAAATCGTTCCACACTCAGTGAAGCAAATGATATTGGTGTTGACCTAATATACAGTGTTTCTGATAGAAGCACTATTTTTCCCTCTTAAAGAAACAATAAATACAAAAATTGCATTTTTTACTAATCAAAGACCTGCAGAGCTCTTCCTTCCAAGATAAAGAAAGCGATTTACATCATCATTCTGTCCTTCCTGATCTAATGTGGGAGCAAGGCTTCTGCATTGGCTTCTCCCGCCCTTTCCCGGCTTCAGTCTAGCAGGAAGAAATAGCAGCGGGCTCACTGCATATGTATTTCATACGCAGAAGCCTGTTTCTTGGAGACAGACATCGATGGCCAGAAATAGATTTATGTTGGAGCCCTGCAGCAGCACAACTACGATGAGCACGCGCTAAGGTTTTAGCATTGCTACTTGCATTGACTGCCCATGGTATGCATCATGTCTTGCCTGTGCTGAGGAACATGAGACAGGACAGAGCTGCCCCTGCACGCTCTCAGCATTATGGCCAGGATACCTGCGGATTCATGGATTTGCCCTGCCTTGAGACATATTGGTTTCTTTTTACAGTTCCCAGGATCCGTGGGCATCACGTGTAGCTCCCACTCAGAATCTTAAAGGCATAATCAGTACTTTTCCTTGTTTAATTCCTATGGGAAAAAGCAGAATCTCCCATCATTTTACCTCTTAAAATATATCAATATAAAATTATGTCTGGACTTCCGGGACGTGTTTTATAAGTTTCAAAGAGTAAAACATGAAAGATGCATTAGGGATGAAAAAAGAGAGTGTGCATGGAGTGGTTATGAGTGGAAGTGGAAGGCTGCGTTTCCATTCCTAATGTCAAGAAAAGTCAGAGAAAGCTTGTTTTTTTTAAACACCGCCCTGTTCATGGTTAACCTTCAGCACCTTACACCTTCCGGCCAGGTTTCCCAGTTCCATGTGTGACCCTTTGACCCTGTCCTGCTGTTTGCTTCCAATTGCATGCTCAAACTTTTAGTTTCGTTTTTACCATGGTAAGGGTGGGCCTACACGTCCCAGCATGCAGTTCGGAAAACGGGAAACCTGGCGGTAGGCTTACACATTAAAGGACGAGACATTCAACTGACAAAATACTTCATATAGAAAAGAATGTTCGGTTGGTGATGTAATTAATGATACTCTAATTAAAAGATCAAGCATGACACAAGAGACGATTGATGCAAATATGTTACAGGTTTTCAGGCTAAGAAAAGAGATCTCCTCAAACATGCAGAATTCTTACATCTCAATTTATGCAAAAGAGGTTACCCCAAAAGTAGATCACGAGGCCACAGAACACGCACGGTGGGAAGCGGGACATTACAGCATTTACGCATGGGAGCACGGCATAGTGGACATCATTTAGGGGCACCAGATGTCGCAACTGCGACCTCTGTGGTCTCCCTTGCGACTTCTGTGGTCTCCCTGGCAACCTCTAAAAAAACTAAAAAAAACAAGTTTTTTTGTGTAATGCAATCTCCTGTGCTGTGGCCAGCACCATGTGGCTCTTTACTTCTGGAGTGGGAGGCTTTCTTGTTCAGGCCCCTTAAGAAAAAGAAGAAAAATAAGAACAGGAGTGCCACAAGTCTAACACTTTCAGCACTGACCCTAAATAAGAAAGAATAGGAATACCAAATAATGTGTCTTTCTGGAATTCTATACAATAATTGCTAGACTCATTAAAGGTTTATTTCAGGCACACTTCGGGGGGTGAGTCACTGATTTAGTCTGTTCTTAAACGCCTCAACTCAGCCTTTCATCCTACTGAGGTAGATAAATGAGTACCAACACAGGTTGGGTGATATTGGGTGTATATTTTTTCTATATAAAGTGCTTAAGCTTAAGTGCTATATAATAACACATCATTATCATTTGGTCATGGACGTCTGCTTGCATTCACAGTAATTTGGTAATATGGGCCTATACACACTGATCTTAACGATACATACGGCAATCCATTCTTGTGTGAAATGTACATCACATTATAGTGATATCGTAACCATATTTTGCATAGTGTACAATGCAATGTGATGCCAATTCCTGTTTTGTCAATGGGTGAAAGGTCGTGTTCCATCGCTACCCATGATATCACTTCGGGGTGGGGTCAAATGATATCACTTCCTGTGATGTCATCGGGGGTCAAGGGTCGTGTGATGTCACTTCCGCTACCCCTGGCATTTTGGTGAAATGACTCCCTGGTGAAAGTGATTATAAATTGGACCACTGAAACCCCACATGGATTCCTATGCCGAATCCCCTTTTTGTTTTAAAAAAAGGGCGCAAAGATCAAAATAAGATGGTTAGGACGTACCAATTAAACAAAAAAGACACAAAACAGTCCACAAACATCAGTCCTACTTAGGTCACTGGTCATAACAGATGAGTGAGCTGTAATTTGTCCCCACACACTCTAAATATGTGAAATCGGGTACAATAGCCGTTTGAGTTATATGGACAAACCCGCGAATTGTAGGTGCAGCTATTGCATGCATGATATTCAGTGCCTTTGCAGTTTGTTTTGTGTAGGCATGGTAACTTGAAAAGCACAGGTTTGAATTAATGAGCGCCGTGGCAAATTCACAGAGGTGACTGCACCCAACCCTTTTCTAGACCGTAAGCAGAACCGCAATGACATCAGGTGTTTATCTGAGAATCTCTGCAGAAATGTCCTCAAGGCGGTATGGCGGAGATGGTTTTACTTTGACGTGAACAATACCTCACCTTTCTCTTCTGCTTATCTAAAGAAATGATCAGACTGGAAATCAATTATATCTTTATTATTGATTTCTTTTTCATGTTTACGTCTCTGCCAGAAACCCCAGCACACCTGCTCTTTTTAACTTGCACTCAGTTCTTTGAGGCGCATTTATCCTTCCCTCTCATTTCATGAGCTCCCGCTACCCCCATCATGGAGGCCAGAATGACCCCAGTCTGCAGTTTGTCACGCACACCAGTGCTGGCAAAACCACACTAACAAGCATATTTTTTTCAGAGTAGCTCCAGTTTGTGCTCCTTTCCTCTAACACAGATGTGGATTTCTTTCTCTAGCATGTGTCAGTAACCACCCCTCCTTCTGCCCCCATCGACCAATTGTAGGTTTTGTAACCCAGTAAGAATTCCCATTTTTCACTGTAAGGACCAGCTATTACACTGCCTGTTTTGAGTAATGATGCAATACATTCCCCTGCCTCACCTCACACTCATTACCATTGCCTCTGCTTTGCCTTCCTATACAGGTGCATCCCCTTTTCACGTGTGCACTATGACTCGCAGGGTGCACTCTTGTCACCCGCTTCCCCTTTCATAGGTTGCAGCACACACAGACTCCAGCTAGCCTCACTTCCCCCCTCGTCAAACCTGCAGAGATAACGTGGCCAGTCCAAGATAAGCTACTATCAAGCATGTACTCCCATTCCCGACATAGACCGTGATCATTATGACTTATCTTCGGGTGACATTGATTTTCTTTCTCAGGTAGAGATAGTACACGCCTTGCCCGTTCACTGAAGGCAGCGGTCTCACTTATGGACTCTGTACGCTTTTTCAGCTAGTATAAAGACATTTTGGTAAGCCATTTTAGGTCTGCTAAGCCGGATCCGCACTTGCTGTAGGAGGTGCTGTAGCCGAGTGGGTGAAATACACTCCATCCTAATATAATTGTGTATTTCTAATGTGCTTAATACCCAGAGGTTTCTAAGCTCAGAACTGGGGATCGAACCTGCATAAAAAGTACCAGAACTCCTAAATTAAAATCTTACGTCATCGGTTCAAATTGATGGTGTTCCTAATGCTTCCATATTGTCATGCATTGAATGAAAACACCCTTGCATCAATGTATTGTTATATTATAATGTGATCTTATTTATTCGAAGTTGAATGTGTTTAAACAGGCCGGAGAAGGGCTTCTCTCTTGGATCACGTGCTTTGCTTGTGTAGGATAGAGTTGAGCAGGAATTGGTTCTACCTGGGTGATGATCTGGAACTTTGGGAAGAGGTCATGGGCCAGGCCTGCTAGTGGCATGCCTTCTGATAATGTGCCTTGCTAATTAGTGTGAGCTTTGTCGTGGAAGGCTGGCGCAGTTGCATGGCAAATGGCTCATCACCATTGCCGATTGAGTGGTTACGGAGGTTCAACATTTTCTAATGGATATATATTGATGAAAAGAAAACATTCATGTTGCTTCTGCAGGACATGGGTGGAGAGGTCATTGCATTTGTAGGGATCCTAACGGTGGTGGTGAATGTTTAGTGAGTGTAATGGATAATTGACTGTAGCAGCCTTGAGTGGGAAAGCTCCTCATGGAGCAGCTTCTATGGCCACCATTTTAGATCCATGTCCGGCTCCTCATTTTTTGTGAATGGACCCATATCATTTTATTGGATCTAGGGAGGGCTGATCATTTCCCCATTCTAGACGGCCATATTCTGAAGCCACCAGAAGAACTAGTCTTTTAGAGTCAGGTGGCAACATCCAGAAATATGAGGGATTCTCATTCGGTAGATCTAGCACAAACTGTGCACGCTTAAAGTGAATTAAAGCCACACACATTTCGTATGCACATTTTGATAAAACGGAAGCAACCATGAGAACGTTTATACATGCCTGTATCATTGTTTTGGTGTTTTTCACATTACATCACGGTTGTCCTTAATTGCTTGCATTTTGGTTATTTTCAAACCCTGGAAAATGTGATTGACTCTGAAGTCCAAGTTTTCCAATAGACACAGTATCAGCCAAACTTCACCACAAGCAAGGCCTTTGATAGCAACAAAAGGGGATGTCATTTAAGTATACAACCATGAGTATGCTTCATTGTTATAGCCAACCAGGGACAGGATTCAAGAGCCTGTTAAGCACAAATGTGATGAGCAGGGAGGCAGGTCAACTCCCGCTTATAATTCCTGAGTCAAGTTTGACGATCATGTTTAATGGCAACCAAAAATATGCCTTTTTGACCATCTAGTACCCCTGGATGAGGTTACCATTATAAAGAAAAAGCACTTCCATCTTGGTGTTGTCATCAAACAGAAACCCTTTCAATGGATATATAAATATTTTTTAACTTTAGTTTTTATTGATTTTTTGATATAACAAACAATAAAGGAACTTAGAAACCCCTTGCCCCCCCTTCCTTCATACAACCCGCCGCAAACCCCTTCCCCCCTCCCCTGTGTCCAGTTCAGTGCCCCTGCCACGGGAGGCTCCCATTGTTACCTCCGTCTCCTAAGCCTCGGAGATGATGTGACTCGTGACCGTGTCACCTGCTGACTCGTCACCGCCAGTCCCCAGGTCATGGGGTCTCAGGTCGGGCTGACCCGCACTTCAGGTCTAGTCCCGTCCCCGTCAGGAGCGAGGACCGTTCCTCGGGATCAGTGAACATTCCATCCCCAGCATTGCTGCACTCCATACCAGTTCATAAGAAATTAACTAGTGTCATTATTCACCATGGCAGTCAGTTTGTCCATCAAAAACATGTGTTTCAATTTTTTCAGCCAGTTCTCTTTTGATGGGGCCTCTGGACTCTTCCATCTCTGGGCCAGTGCTACTCTGCCCGCCCTCAGCATGGTTTCCCACATTCTTGGATATCGATACAACTCCGTCTCCTCCGGGGGTGTCCCAGAAACATCGTCAGGGAATTAAGTGGCAGACGGTCCTCTGTAGCTTCCGCTATCCAGTCCCTTACAGACTCCCAGTAGGCCTGTACTTTCGGGCAGTGCCACCACATATGGGCTCTGGATCCCATCTGCCTGCATCCCCTCGGGCACCTCGGAGACACCCCCGGGAACATCTTTGACAGTTTTATGGGGTCTCTGTGCCACCCCTGTAACATCTTAAAGTTATGCTCCATGTCAGAGGTAAATAGGTTCCTGTGAAATGCAATTTTGAATACTCTGGCCCAGGCATCCTCCGAGATCACTGCCCCTGCCAGTTCGTTCCAAAACAAGCGAAAGCTCCTCCTACCTTGAAGATTGTAAGTATTTAAAATTCCGTATATGCTTGATACCGCTCCTTTCCTGGAGTCCGCCGAGTCGAGGAGCTTCTCGAAGGCGGTCAACTGTCTCCTCAGGTTTGGGCCCCATGCTTGGTCACAGAGGATGCCCTTCAGGCAGAGGTATTCAAAGATGGTAAGTGACCCTTGTCCCAGAGCCTCCCTCAGGTCCTCGTATGATCAAAATTCGCCCTCTCTGAACATTTGCCCAGCCCACTCCATTCCCATGTCTGACCAGGACTGGGAGTGCCTGAACCCTTTCCTTCCCAGATTAATTGGATGGCCCCAGAGGAAGGACATCGGGGACGGCCAAGTGGTGAGGTGAGCGGTTAGGGGGCTCTCTCTCCAGATGTCCCAGAGGACTCCCAAGGTCAGATGGGATCGTAAGTGCACCGGGATCGTCCTGCGAGGCCCCCATAGGAGGTCCCGGACCATTAGAGGGTGGGCATCCATGTCCTCCAAATATGTCCAGTACGTTCTCAGGCCCTCTTTCATATGCTCCAGGGGAACGCACGGTTGGGCAGCACAGTAGTAAATGTGAAAGTCCGGCAACCCAAATCCCCCCTCCTCCCTTGGCAAAGTCAGTGTGGCCCGTCCAGTTCTTGGGGTTTTCCCCTGCCATATAAAGTCCCGAACCCCATTTTGTAGATCTTTGAAGTTCTGTGCTGGGACTCTTGTCGGGAGTGCTGTGAATAGGTACAGGAGCTGTGGCAATATGTTCATTTTAACTGCAGTCATTCGGCCATACCATGAGAGGATCATCTTTCCCCATCTCCTCAAGTCAGAAATAATCGCTGCCACCATGGGGCCGTAGTTAGCTGCTCCCAAGTTCGATATGTCTCTGGTGAGAAGCACCCCCAAATACCTCATAGAGACCGTTTCCACCCTAATTCCGTGAAACCTGACCAGAGGATCCAAGGATGGATCTATTGTCCTCATTGGAAGCAGGACAGATTTTGCAGTGTTTATTTTCAGAGCAGAGAAGCGTCCAATTGCTGACACACGGGTCAGGAAGGGGGGGAGCGAGGAGCCCGGGTTCACTAGGTAGGCCAGAACATCATCCGCAAACAGAGAGAGCTTGAATTCGACTTCCCCCCTTCTAATACCCTTAATCTCCGAGTGAGCTCTAACCGCTATTGCCAGTGCCTCCATCGTGAGGACATATATCAAGGGGGAGAGTGGACACCCCTGCCTTGTCCCTCGGGAGAGGGGGAACGATTCGGACAACCCCCGTTCACCTGTACCCCTGCCGTAGGGGCTCTGTAGAGGGCAGTTATCCAGCTCATGATGTGAGTTACGAAGCCCATTCTGTGGAGGAGGAGCTCCATATAGCGCCACTCAACTCTGTCGAAGGCTTTCTCTGAGTCCAGGGAGAGGATACATGCGTCAAGCTCTGATGTTTGAGAGTAATGGAGCAGGTCTATTGTTTGCGAATGTTATCTGACCCCTGCCTTCCTTTAATGAAGCCCACCTGGTCCCCATGGACTAGCTTTGGCATTATTCCCGCCAACCGCCTCCCCACCACCTTAGCCAGGATCTTAACATCTGTATTTAACAATGATATGGGGCGATAGGAGGAACACTCCACTGGATCCTTTCCCTCTTTTGGCAAGACCGCTATCGCGGCCCCCATCATGGACTCGGGGAGGATGCCCGCCTCCAGCACGGCGTTAAAGACTTTCACCAGGTATGGGGCCACGGTGGAGCGAAATCTCTTGTAAAAGAAGACTGTAAAGCCGTCCTCCCCAGGGGAAGTTCCCGCCTTCATCCCACTAATCGCCTTGTCCACCTCATCCTCGGTTACCGGGCCTTCCAACCCCTCTGACATCTCCCTCGAAAGGGCTGAGATCTTTATCGAGTTCAAGAAGTTTTCTATCTGGGTATCGTCCCCGTCATATTTGGATGAGTAGAGGGATCTATAATATTGGCGAAAAGCCTCTCCGATATGGGGAGAGTCACAACCAAGGTGCCCCTGTGCGTTCCTCACCTCCTTCACCCACCTACTTCTCTGGACCTCCGTTAAATTCCATTCTAGGATCCTATCCGCTTTTTCCCCCTTCTCATAATATTTTTGTTTTACCATTTGGAGGCTCCGCTCCATTTTGTGTACAAGTAAATCTTTTAACTGGAGCCTGTAGTCTTCCAGTGCAGCCACCTTATCTCGCTCTAGGGATTGCCCTGGGGAACCCCCCGGTTGGAGACGGGCTATTTTTTCTCTCAGGGATTTCTCCTGGGCTTCTCTCTCCCTTTCCTTCTGGGCACCTATTTTTATAAGGATCCCTTGTATGGTGGCCTTAAAGGCGTCCCAAAGCGTATGCATGGCCACTTCCCCGTTGTCATTAAGCTCAAAGAATTCTGTTATGGAGTCCAAGATCTCCTGAGCGAGGGCATCATCTTTTAATAGGGCGTTGTTACACGACCAACGCCCTCTACGTTCCCTGCACCAACCCATCTCTACGGTGACTCGGGCCAAGTCGTGGTCTGTCCAGGGGACTGGGTCTATCCAATAGCCTGCTACATACGGACGAAGTATCTCATCCACAAGGACATAATCTATCCTAGAAAACAAACTATGTATGGCTGAGTAGTAGGTGAAGGCAGGGCTCCCTCTTCTGGGGGTAGGGATTGTTACCAATAAGGCCCAGATCCTCGTTCACCCTCCGAAAGGATTGAGCCATGGCTTCATCCGCGGGTCTGGGGTTTAGAGGGCCCATCCGTTTCCTATCCATGGTTGGGTCTAAGACCATGTTAACATCACCCCTTACCACCAGCGGGCCCTGCACGAACGGTATCAGCCTATCCCTTACTTCTTCCCAGAATTGGGTCTGACCTTCGTTCGGGCCATACACTGCCGCCAAGGTAAGGGGGGAACCCTGTATGGAGCCCCGTACCAACAAAAATCGGCCTTCTGGATCTTTCAAGATTGCTTCCATCACAAACCCTATTCCCTTAGCTACCAGTATGGCCACCCCTCTCTTTTTAACCCTATGAGATGCATGGAAGACCTCCTCGATTCCCCCCCTCGCAACTTGGGTTGTTTCCCTCTAGCCCAGTGGGTTTCTTGCACGAAAAGCAGGTCTAATTTCGCCCTCCTGGACTCTCTGCAAAGCAGAGATCTTTTCGTGGGGGTGTTCAGCCCCCGCACATTCAGGGTACCCACACCCAGGGCCGGTCAGCTATCAGCTATAATCTATGTCTCCCGCTCTGATGGTCAACAACATCGCATTGTTTCTCCCTTCTCGCTTCCCATGGCACACCGTTTGGACACTTAAATAACGTTTCCCCAAACGACCCCAAAACCCCCTCCCAAACAAACAAATCCCAACTAATTTGCATAACCCCCCCCTCTGCCCCGGCGTCCAGCCAGATTGTTCTGCCATTTCTGGCATTTAGGCCGGACCACCAGCCTGTCCCTCTCGGCCAGGCGATTTTTGCAACTCCCATTATTCTGAGCCCCCCCCCTGGCTTCGCCCCCCTCTGTTGACCCCCCTGTGTTTGGTTTCCAGGGGGATGTCGGCTTCAGCCTCGCCCTCAGTTTTTCCAGATCTTCACCCAGTAGGTGATCAGTTCACATCGGTGGTCCCAAAGGACCTCACTCTCGTAGCTGCATTGACTGGGACCCCCTGGTGTTCAGCTTCCAGAGTCATCCCGTACACCCTCTTTTGCTGGGGAGGGTGTGCTCATCTTCCTAAATTTCCGTGCCCCAGATTTCTTCCTTCTTTCTCCCGATGGGCCTGGACCGTTTGCTCTGCCCTTGACCGGCCCAGTCGGTTCCCTTCGGGGTGTTGGATCCGACACATAATCTTGGATGGCTCCCTTGATGTCTTCCTCTGTGATGGCCATGGTATTCGAATGTTAGGGAGAAGGGGTAGCCCCATCTATATCGTACACCCTTCTCTTTTAGCATGTGCGTGAGGGGGCAACACATCCTGCGTTTAGCCAATGTGTATGCGGAGAGGTCTTGTTGTTAATCCCCATTCCCATAGAGTCCCATACGACTCTATGGGAATGGAGACACAGAAGCACTGGCACCGTTGTGAATGGTGCCGGTGGTTCCATGACGGCTTTACCTGCCATGACCGCTGTGCCCGGCAGGGTCAGACCTGTCGGTAAAGTGGCTCCGGCAGGCAAACCCATAATCTGCTGATCCGGAAACAACGGTGCCGGTAAGCTTACCGGCACCGTTGTTTCTGGACCGGTAAACTTAGAATGAGGCACAATGCTGCCTATTTGAAGCATTTTGGGGCTGTAGGCAGCGAGCAATATAGGTAGAATGTTGTGGTAGTTTCTTCAACTATTAGTATTATTATTAGCCTATCTATTGAACATAGGACTAGCTTCGGGAAGAAATAAAGCGCTTTACAAGTCATAAGAAGGGAGGCAGAGATACAAGGGAATGGGGAGCTAACAATGGGAGAGTATATTGCAGGCATTTGGCAGCAAGGGATCTACAAGCAACCAGAGGAGCAAACGGGGGGGAGAAGATTGCTCACTCTCAGGTTAGGCGGGGAGTAGAAGGTTATTATTATCTAGTTGTTCTAATGATGTAGGCTCCTTAGGCTCAAAGCGATGTTCCAGCAGTTACTTTATTAAGGATACTTAGATTGCATTAAAATAACTCAGAACACCACTGGCTCCCATCACCCAGGCAGGGGCTCTCCAACTACCTGCCTCTATAACCTTCTCACCACACTTTCTCTTACTCACACATACACACTCTCTCAGTCACACCCAACATTCTTTCTTGCATCACCAGTTTCTGCATTCATCCCGAGAACCATATAACACATCTTCCTTCCTTCCAGATCTCACCACAACACAACAAAGCACATCATAACACATCTCCTTTCTTCACATTAAGCAACATCCACACACACACCTCACACACTCACCACTACCAATATCAGCCACACAATTGATGCACATAGAACTAATGAAATAAGATGTGGCGGCACCAACTACTATGCAAAGACACAAAGGCAAGTGGGATCCATATGTCTTTACCCTCCTACAAAGCAAGCAAGCACCTTTCATCAAGTAACACTCCTCCCTAGCACACTACAGCATGCACAGCCAGACATCAGCATCTTCTAAATCCACACCACACACCTCTCATCTTTCACCTTTTTTACGAGTGGTGCAACTCTCAATATTGCAGAGGACCCACACCCTATCTCTACTGGGTTAAATAAATAAACATATAATGAACCCCTCTCCTATGGCTACCTCAGAGTAATACTGATGGTAGTCAACAGCATAGACACACCTTTTTAGTGAGCGATGCCGATCATAACAATGCGGAGGACACACCCCCTGTCTCTTCTGGGTTAAACAACAACATATAACCCCTCTCCTATGGGTGTCTCAGAGTACTATTTATGGTAGTCAACAGCATACACACAGCTTTTTAGTGTGTGGTGCCGCTCTGCAGATACCGCAGCACTCCTCGCAGATCCACACTACAATTTGGTGCATGATTACAAAGCAACACCCATACTCCTGGTGCAAGCATACCCCCTCACTTCCCAAACATGTCAATACAAGAACACGGTGGAATTTCAAGAAACTTCACTTTCAGGACTATTAGTTCCACAGCAGGCTAATGTACAGCATTACAGCTCTAAATGAATCAAAGCATGTTTCTAAAAGTCTTTGGCTCTCTATCAGCCCTAATCCTGAAATTCCCCAAAATAGGTTATTCTAGCAATCTGAACCCTCAGCACATCTGCTAAACCCTCACTCAAATATGTGCAAAGATTATCTTTGTGCCAGAATTGTAGCTAAAAATCCTTAGCTGATGTCAGCTTTAAAAAGCCTCACAAATGTTATAACTAGCTGAATTCTCCACATTTGATACTGAGACAATCATGCCCTCTGTGACCAAACGTTACCTCTAAACAGTGAACTTCCACCAAATCCAAAAGGTCAACACAATGCTTACCACTCTACGGTCACTAACCCTTCAACTTTACTACTAAAGGTCCAATGTTCTCACAGAACATTTAACCTAAAGCTTGAAATACCATCACATGTCCCACTACATGACATAGCACTGGTTCCTCTCATCTTTCACCATGCAGCACAATGCAGCACAGTGTTGAATTGCTCACAACAAAAAACATTTGTTTTGCTCCCCATTTTTTTTTACTGGGTTAATACCCCATCTCACACTCATCAAAGCAATAACGTAAATGACAAACGCTGTCATTTTAATATTTCCCGACATCATTTTGCCGCCCAGGACAGACTAGGCATTTTACCACCTCTTAGATTTCCAAAACGCCGGAATAACATTGTACCTCATTCTAATCAGCACTAGATCGCCCGACTTCATGTTGGTACGCATTCTTTCCCACTTCTCGTTGGTACGCCTGCTTTCTCCTTAATCTTCACTGACAAGATACTAAAACGTCCTAACAACGCGCTTTTCATGAAACAATTAAAAACGGCTTCTTACAGTGGCACCAGATGCAGACTTGTTTTCGCTTTGCTGTGCTTCCTTACAAGCAACGCAGCATAAGATCATTTCACGACTGACCATTGCTGCGCCCCTCCTCTTTTCGACACTCTGGTTGGGAGCCCTGTGGAGGAGTTCTACTTTCTAGGATGATATCAACACAGCAAGTAGCACGCATCAAGGTCCTTTCCTCTGATGCACCCTTTTCATCTGAAGCAAACCAGCAGGCTGATGAACGCTGGAATGGATCGTAATTACACCATCCTCGGCATTCCAGGTGATCATCATTCCTCACAGCAGTATGGCTGATTTCACTATTGCTCTCCCGACCACCGAGGGCAACGCAGCTCCTGAACTCCAACGGTCAGAACTGGCGCTGGGTGAGTCAATATGCCGCCATGTCTACCATCCACGCAGTAGGTATAAACAGCAGGTGACACCTCTCCTGACCAGCTAACAGTCAGTGTGGGTCGCACTCCACACCTTACCAGCTCCTACATTCCTACAACCACAGGTAAAGATCCCTGCTACTAGATCTTGGTTAGAGCCACTCACATCACATGCTTCATCTTCTTTGCCCATTTTTACTCGAAATGAAATAAGATAAGAACTTACTTCCCATTTGGCTCTTCTGTTAAGGCTCATCACTCTCAACTTTCCCCTGGGTGATCTATTGGGGCACAGCTCCCTTTCTTCTTCTGGGGACCGGTACCCCTTTTTTTCTGGGTCACAACTACCCCTCTGCTTCTGGAGTACTGGGCATTGCTCCCGCTTACTCTGCCCTGGGTATTATGCAATTACCCTTGGGACTGCCTCTTTTTTCGCCCATGGGTCTTGTGTAGTGCTCTGAGTCTTGCACTGGGGACTTGTGCTTCTTTACCTTTGAGACTTCCTGCAACTCCCCCTCATCTTTACCCTGGGTGATGGGACTTACTTGTGGAGGCAGTGGTTCCTCTCTCTTCTTTTTCTGCACCCCCCACAGCAGACTGGTCACCTTAAACATCTCTCTTTTGCCACACAGGTCCGTTTCTTGTCTTCATGAAGACCAACTCGTCGCCAGTGAAATGAGGTAGGCTCCTTAGGCTCACAGGTAGGTTCCAAAAGTTACTTTATTAAGGATACTTAGGTTGCATTGCAATAACTCAGTGAAAACACCACTGGCCCCCCTCACCTAGACATGGGCTCTCCAACTGCCTGTCTCTAGAACCTTCTCACCGCACATTCTCTTACTCACACATAAACACTCTCTCAGTCACACCCCACATTCTCTCTTGCATAACCAGCTTCTGCATTATTCCCAAGCGCTATATAACACATCTCCCTGCCTTCCTGATCTCACCACAACACAACAAAGCACATCACAACAAATGTATTTAAGCATTTGGTGTAGATGTGATTAGATACATGGAAAGGAGGTTAGGGAGTGTCCAAATCAGGGTGTCAATTTTGCCTGTCCAACCCAGTGAAGCAACTGGGCTTTAAATCAGAGCACAGGCAATTATTGTTTAATTTGGGAATCTTTGATAGTGAGTACAAATATGAATAAAGGTGTAGTAATGTACGTTATGTCCACAGATGTTAACATTGATTAATCTAAAAGGGGATAGCATCTCCATGGATACAGCTGAGAATAAAGAGTGTTCAGTTCCTTTGCAGAAGGTAGGGATAACAAAAGGAAATAGCAGTGGGATTGAAGTTTCCTTGCATGGAGACACAACCTTTAAAGAGAAAAGAAAGCACTAATCTGCAAATGGTTTTGAGGGAAGGCAAGGGAAATGTGCTGAAAGAGATTCAGTAAAACACAGACTCCCCCTTGCTGGTATAGAAGAATGAAAAGTATGGCTGTTGAACGTTGAGAAGCTCCATTAGATGGCATGAATATGGGTGACCCAGGTGGGATACGCAGGCACCATTAGTGGGCACCTATGCCACTGATGGTCCTGCAACAGGCCTTCCGGTTTGGAAGAAGCCTGCAGAGCTTGAAAAGCCACAATGGAGACGTCCTCCTCTTTGTTGCCAAGCAACCAGGCCCCAACTGGATGGATTTTCTTTGAACCCTCCTTCAGGCTCCTGTAGATCCTAGACGCAGGAAAGAGGACAGTCACACACATGTTCAAGCAACTGAAGTAATACCTCTGAACAATTTCACCACATTATTTAGCCATTCTTAATGTCTGATATAAGGAACTGCAGCCCAAATCATTGCGTTTTCCACGCAGGCTGCACGCTTCATGACCTTATTCAGAAAACTGCATGGCTCCAAAGATCAAATGTATTCCAATGAATTAACATAATCCTTCAAGAGCTCTCTACGTAGCAAATAAATGAAAGTTCTGGTCCAGACCACCCATCCATAGACCTACCTAACTTCGATGTGTTTATTAGCACTTATTGAAATAAATTAACGAAGACAAGCAATTGAAAAAATGTGGTTCAATAAGGAGATTGTTGCAGTCATAGCCTGGATATATGGGCCTCATCAGGGCCGCAGCGGTATCCAGTCAACGCAAATTGCGCTACCGCAACTCAGTCCGGTGCTGTTCAGACACCGCATCCCGAGATGCAGGGTGGCCATAATTCCCCATATTTTAAGAGTCCATAGGACTCTATGGGGTTTTTCGGTACTATTACCGCTTTGAGCTGGAGGTAAATCTCCAACTTTCAGCGCAAACATCAGTATTGGGTGGAGCAGCAATGCAGCAGTAATAGCGTTAATGCGGCATTCAAGCCGCTCCACCCAACCCCTGATGAGGCCCATGATGACCTCTAATTGTGTTAACTATACAGGCATAGCTCGCTAGTGAGCTGCAATGATAAATAATTCCTAACCTTTTAGGAAATAGTCCCCTGTAATCTTTTCAATAGCTATCAGAATGGTTTTGTGACAGGGCAATCAGCCACAAAATAACTTTGCAGTATTTCATCAGATCCAGTGAAACCAGGGTCAAAGGGGTAAGTGGGAAGCATTAATTGGTTTTGACACAGGGGGAGCCCTGGATGCGGCCAAATGGAAATATTTGCGGCGGATATTGGAAAAAGACTGGATTAGGACTTGAGTCTATTTCTTATATAAATACCTATTATGAGTACCCCGAGAGGAAGGTTAAAAGCCACAGCGGGATTTCCCAGGAAATAGCTCAGAAAAGGGCCCCCAAAGAAGAATCACCCTCGCCTGCATTAATTTATAGGGTCGATGTGATAAACCCTAACAAGCGAGACAAAGCCCCATGCATGTTCATTTGCTTCGCAGGCTCTTATAATGTGATGCCCATACTAGTAATCCTGTCAGTAAAGCTTGGCAACACACCGAATGTGCTTACAAATGAAGACCCTAATTGGAATGATGTGTGATAGAAGAACACCACAATGGACGTACTTCTGCGGTGTATAGCAGAACAGTAAATGACAATTGTATCTGGAAACACACACCCTGCTATGGGCTGCTGATCAGGTGTTTTTATTTATGATTCTGAATTTCTAAATTAAATGTGTTTGTGCATGCCGGTCATATGTCAGCAGATTCAGGCATAATGAGTGCTTTTTGTTAACTATATTGGTCCCCTTGCCAAACCAAATTGCAACAGGATCTGCTTGTCTATTCTGAATATGGTCGCACTGATGCGAATCGAGATCACTTTTTGCACAAGTGGTGGGGTGCTATTGGCTGGACTCGTTGAAAACTCGAAACCCCCAGGTAAAATGTAATTCACTTGCTACCGGACAAAACTTCACGGGCTAAATAGCTTTAACAAAATAATTCTGGTGAAAACATTGTTTAAAATGTATTACTTTATCAAATACATAATGTTAACATTATTTGTGTCTATATATTACCCAAACAAAAAAGGACAGTGCTCCCAGACATAATCTGATCCGCTCCCTCCTGCCCTCCTCAAAACGGTGTTGTTGGGAGTGGGTGAGATTTTGGGGGTGCTTGGGTAGGTGGAGGGGGTTGTGGATGTGATGCAAAACAACTTGCTTGTGGAAATATGTGTTTTAATTGGCTCCGTATACCAGCATCCATACCTACCACTTGGCTTGCACACATCTCCCAAGAGCACTCGCAATGATAGCTGTGGGCTCAACCGCTGGATTTGGGAAAATCTGTGGGAGCTAACGGGTGAATCTGAGCTTGCGTGCATTCTGTACTCGCCTGAGGACGCAGATGCAGATATGCTCCTAGGTGGCAAGTGAGTTAGGGCAGCTATAAAGGAACATGCAACTTCCTGTTTTCTGTGAAGGATGACTTAGGTTCTAGTAAGGAGAGTCCAGACTGACTGATAGGTCCTGGAGTTTTTGGGGGAAGACTAGGGAGCAATGTATTTTCTTGGCAGGGTGCAGGGTGTTGGGCGTTGTGTGAAACCATTTTATTTTGTTCGAAAACATATTATTTTCTCATTTTGTGAAGCCATTTTGTCTTTTGAAGCCAGTTTGGTTTTTGAAACCAATTTGTTTTGGGCAGCCATTTTAAAAAAAAAAAAAAAAAAAAACGTTGTTTGGGAAACCTTTGTGCGTTTTCTTTCAATTTGAAGAAAATATCAGGGTGGAAGACCGAAGATGCTGTGCTGTCCATCATCAAATAAATTGATTTTAACGTGTCGGGCGCGGGTGGATGTGATACTGTTGTCCTCCGACCTGAAATCTGAAGAGCTGGAGGCACAGTTGTGTCCGCCGCCTCCTCCAACAAATGCCGCTGCTACTGGGTTTGATGATGATTGGAATGGTACTGAGATTGGTGGCACTGGTTTGTGGATGGGACCGGGACTATTCATGTACTGAATGAGGGTGATGATGATGATGATGAGGGGTGGTAGCAGTAGGCATGAAGAGAAGAAGAGGAGCATGCAGGTGAGAGGGTGATGGAGGTGGAGACCACACCAGTGGTGGATGAGGAGGAAAGAGAGGCGGACACTCAGGAGTTGTGGCAGCGAGGGGAAGTGAGAAGGAGAATGCAGGTGAGAGGGTGGTGGAGTTGGAGACCACACCAGTGGTGGATGAGGAGGAGGAGCATTCAGGAGTTGTGGCAGTGAAGGGAAGTGAGAAGGAGAATGCAGGTGAGAGGGTGGTGGAGGTGGAGACCACACCAATGGTGGATGAGGAGGAAAGGGAGGAGGAGCATTCAGGAGTTGTGGCAGTGAAGGGAAGTGAGAAGGAGAATGCAGATGAGAGGGTGGTGGAGACCACACTAGTAGTGGTTGAGGAGGAAAGGGAGGCGGACACTCAGGAGTTGTGGCAGCGAGGGGAAGTGAGAAGGAGAATGCAGATGAGAGGGTGGTGGAGGTGGAGACCACACTAGTAGTGGTTGAGGAGGAAAGGGAGGCGGACACTCAGGAGTTGTGGCAGCGAGGGGAAGTGAGAAGGAGAATGCAGGTGAGAGGGTGGTGGAGGTGGAGACCACACCAGTGGTGGATGAGGAGGAAAGGGAGGAGGAGCATTCAGAAGTTGTGGCAGTGAAGGGAAGTGAGAAGGAGAATGCAGGTGAGAGGGTGGTGGAGGTGGAGACCACCCAAGTGATGGATGAGGAGGAAAGGGAGGAGGAGCATTCAGGAGTTGTGGCAGTGAAGGGAAGGCGAATGCAGGTGAGAGGGTGGTGGAGGTGGAGACCACACCAGTGGTGGATGAGGAGGAAAGGGAGGAGGAGCATTCAGGAGTTGTGGCAGTGAGGGGAAGTGAGAAGGAGAATGCAGGTGAGAGGGTGGTGGAGGTGAAGACCACCCAAGTGGTGGATGAGGAGGAAAGGGAGGAGGAGCATTCAGGAGTTGTGGCAGGGAAGGAGAATGCAGGTGAGAGGGTGGTGGAGGTGGAGACCACACCAGTGGTGGATGAGGAGGAAAGGGAGGAGGAGCATTCAGGAGTTGTGGCAGTGAGGGGAAGTGAGAAGGAGAATGCAGGTGAGAGGGTGGTGGAGGTGGAGACCACCCAAGTGGTGGATGAGGAGGAAAGGGAGGCAGACACTCAGGAGTGGTGGCAGAGGAGGAAAGTGGGAAGGAGAAGGCAAGGGGGAAGGTGGTGGAAGAGAGGTCGATTCAGCCAGTAGTACAGATGTCAGGAGGAGGAGTCACTAAGCCCAATAAGGGTGCAAGGCAGGCATGCCCAGGAGTCTCTCCGGAGTGCATGCAGGTAAGGAGGAATACGCCTACTTTGTCGTAATCCCCGAGAGGTTTTACCATCGGATGCTGAAACGTTAAGTGCACCTTGTGCCAGGTGTCCATACAGAGGGGTAACATTGCTGCCATCTATTTGTTGGGCAGAACAAGCCTCCTAAAACACCAGCAGAACTGGCACCGGTAAGTATATGACACTGATTAGCCCCCAACCTAAACAAGTGAAGAGGAGCAGACCACTCACAGGACACTCAGAAATGGCATTGCCAATGTAATTGAAAGTGTGTCCATCTATATGTGAATACTATTCCTACAGGGATGGTGCGATACCCATACGAAGGCCCAGGCCTATTTCAGGCAGCATCCCAGGGAGACTGGGCTAGAGAGTACCTGTCCCTGGGGTCAGATTGGTAGCTGGAGAGTACCCGAGATTGGCTAATGAATGATCTTTAGCATGTCATTGAAGCACCACACCGTTTTCATTTTCACATGATGACAATGTTGTTGTGGTGGTACTACTGGCAGTAAGCAAAACTACCATGTTTCATTTTGTTTGGTGAGAGGGGCCGTTAATGTTAGTTTAATGTTCTCTTTCCTTCTTAAAAGAAATTAATAAAAGATCAAAATAAAAAAAAAATGAAAACACAAAAGCAACCCCAAAAAGTTCAACTTTGTTCGATGCAGTTTTGTTTTTTGTGTACCTTCATCCCTCCAGGAGTTGTTAGAAATGGTGCATGTACTCCCTTCTTTAAGGAAGTGCAGCAAACATTAGGTGTGTGCCCTTTCATTTCATGAACGTCACAATGTTTAGGTATGTGATGAAGTAGTCAATTCACTTGTTACAGTGGTATGTCCAAGTACGGAAATCTCACAAGTACTCCTCTGCTGGCTTATAATCGCAGATGCACAAAATGCAGCTGAGTTGCTCCTTCACACTCCGGGAATCAACAAAGTGTTTATCTTCCTCACCACAACAGCTCCTTTCAGTCACCATCACCAACACAGTGTTATTTAATCTTAAGACCCTTATCTGATAGCAGCCACAATGTTATGAGTAGCCACCAACACTAGCATTGCATGTCCCCGGTAAACCTAAGGTAGCTTAGGATGTTGATGTGAACTTGGAAATGTGTTGCTGGACACGCAGACCTTTTGGTGAACCAATACTGAAATGGGTCATCATTCTTTCTGAGCTGGCATGTGTGGCTCAAATATGCATTGTCCATCTGTGCAGCAGAGGGCACACTCCCAATATATATTCTACACTAGTGTCCTGACATGTTGACGCACGCAGAATCAATAGGCGAGTTCCACAGGTATGTGTGTATGTGTGTGTGTGATTGTGTGATAGCTGCCCACCCCACATGGGGCTCCCCTCTACCCGACAGAGTTCTAATTCATAAGAGGGTGACACCAGAGCTCAGACTTCTGTCTGACTGTTGCTGATGCTCAGCTGTAGTCTGTCTTTCATACCTTTGCTCTGTAAACAAATGTTCTTGCAAACGACTCTCCAGTGCAATCTTGCACATTTTAACTGCATCTTGTCGATGTGTACTACTCTCCGGAATCTGAAACAAAGCAATTTTCACCTTCAAGCAGAGTCAAGGAAAGATGGCAAAATATAGGGGGTAATTCATAGAATTCAGCGCACAAGTGGCACACGCGGCTGGCGCACAGTGTGCGCGTGCGGCAGTCTGCGTGAGCCGCGTGCGCCAAAATCTATTTCCGCGCACAGTGTATTCATGGATTTTAACATCCAAAACCAGCCGTGGCGCAGAGTGGCGCAGCGAACCGCAGCGCCAGTTAGACCCCCACCCCTCCCCATGCGCCATGAACAGCGCACAAATCCCGTATATGGCGCACAGGCCAGTGGACCAGCATACAGCCCCCCAACCACGGAAAAGTCAGTAAAAATCCCTGCGCACCCCTCCGAATACACGTACCGCGCTGCGTGGGAAGTTTTACACATGATTGGCCCTGTGCGAGCGGGGTAAGTGTATTACGGGGGTGCGCAGGAAGTTTCACACACGATTGGCCCTCTGTGAGTGGGGTACGTGTATTTCTGGGGTGCGCAGGAAGTTTCACACGCGATTGGCCCTGTGCGAGTGGGGCACGTCTATTTCGGGGGTGCGCAGGAAGTTGCACACGCGATTGGCCCTGTGCGAGTAGCGGGGTATGTGTATTTCGGGGCTGCATGGGAAGTTTCACAAGCGATTGGCCCTGTGCGAGTGGCGGGGTATATGTATTTCCGGGGTGCGCACGAAGTTTCACACGCGATTGGCCCTGTGCGCGTGGTGGGGACGTGTATTTCGGGGTGCGCGGGAAGTTTCACACGCGATTGGCCCTGTGCGAGCAGCGGGGTATGTGTATTTCGGGGGTGCGCGGGAAGTTTCACACGCGATTAGCCCTCCTCGAGCGGGGTACGTGTATTTCTGGGGTGCGCGGGAAGTTTCACACGCGATTGACCCTCTGCGAGCGGGGTACGTGTATTTCAGGGGTGCGCAGGAAGTTTCACACGCGATTGGCCCTGTGCGAGCGGCGGGGTACGTGTATTTCTGGGGTGTGCGGGAAGTTTGGCATGAGATTGGCCCTCTGTGAGCGGGATAAGTGTATTTCGGGGGTTCGGGGGAATTTTCACACGCGATTGGCCCTCTGCGAGCGGGGTACGTGTATTTTGGGTGTGCGCAGGAAGTTTCACACGCGATTGGCCCTGTGGGAGTGGGGTATGTGTATTTCTGGGGTGCGCGGGAAGTTTCACACGCGATTGGCCCTGTGCGAGCAGGGTACGTGTATTTCTGGGGTGCGCAGGAAGTTTCACACGCGATTGGCCCTTTGCGAGCGGGGTACGTGTATTTCGGGGGTGCATGGGAAGTTTCACATGTGAATGGCCCTGTGCGAGCGGGGTACGTGGATTTCAGGGGTGCCCCAACGAATTGGCAGTGTGTGTCCTCCCAGGTGTGCCTTCTCCCCCCTCCCCAGGGCCTGCAGTCAGACCCCAACACAGGGGTACACACTGCACCCCTGGCCATGCCCCACAGGCAGCCCATCCACCCTGCTCAAGCCCCCCAGCAGGCCCACATGTCACCATGCACAAGTGAGCACTGACATATGTCCCCCAGCACCCCCATCCACCCAGCATTGAGGGGCACCTGCCAGCAGGCCCCGACTCATGTCCCCCAGCACCCCCATCCACCCAGCATTGAGGGGCACCTGCCAGCAGGCCCCGACTCATGTCCCCCAGCACCCCCATCCACCCAGCATTGAGGGGCACCTGCCAGCAGGCTCCGACTCATGTCCCCCAGCACCCCATCCACCCAGCATTGAGGGGCACCTGCCAGCAAGCCCCGACTCATGTCCCCCAGAACCCCCATCCACCCAGCATTGAGGGGCACCTGCCAGCAGGCCCCGACTCATGTCCCCCATCACCCCCATCCACCCAGCATTGAGGCGCACCTGCCAGCAGGCCCCGACCCATGACCCCCTGCAACACGAAAGAAAGCTGCACAATCATGGCCCTCATGTGCACCACAATTCCACAGCACGCCACCCCACTCTTGACATGCAATGATTTCACCAATCCACCACACACCGACATGCCTATGTCACGACACAAATCAAAAGTCAACCATGTACATCAACACATGTCGGTCACATACACACACTGTTTGCCAAAGATTGTGAAAAACCACAATTTGACATGCATGAACCCAATGAGCGAATCCCACACATTGAATTAAAATATCAAAATGTATTATTAAAAAAATCAATGTAATAAAATGAAAGTCAAAAAAATAATACAAAAATGAAATGAAATGCATGTCCAAAAATATGAAAAATGAAATGTAGATGCAATCCAAATAAATCTAGAAGAAAAATGGTCCAAAATCATTGTCCACCAAAACAAATCCAAAGGAAACGTAAAAATGAAAATCTATTGCCCCATGGCAATGCACACATAAATCCAAAGTCCAACTATGTACAATCAATTTTGAAAGGGACAATGAGCCCAATGAAAGAAATGAAACCTATCTAAAAAACTACCTAAGAAAAGAACTATATACAAAAGTGTGGCGCATAGTCCAATCACCCCAAAAGAAATGAAAACGAAAAGGAAACCCAACACTAAAAACTATTTACAATGGCGGCAGGCTAGTCCGATGGCTCACTTTCCGATGTCCCGGGCCAGGGCATCATCTAACTCCCGGTCAATGTCCTGGAGGCGGTCCTCTTCCATGGCCCCGAGGGTTCGCAGGGACGATGCCATGTTGGACTCCAACTCCCTGTGAATAGCCTTGAGGCACTCAGCCCGCCTCAGTGCCCGCCGCATGGAGTTCTCCGGCCTGACCATTGTGAGCCGTGCCTCTTCTGCCCGCCGCCGCTCTGCATCTATACGCCAGCCCAACCGCTGCCACACGGAAGACACACCCATTCCAGGGTCCTCCTGCCCTCTGGCCGATGCCTGCCCCTCTGATGTCGACGGCCCAGAGCCATCATTGCTCCTACCTAGAGCCTGTTGCTGCTGCTGCTGTCTATGTGCCCTGTCCGATGATGCCTGCAAATCCTCCATCTGCTGGTCTCCAGTTGTTGTGGTGTCCACCCCTGCTGGACCGCCAACTCCCGACTGTGGCAGGGATGGGATCTCCACCAAGCTGACTGTGTTGGTCAGGTCAGGTCCACAGGGGACCCTGGTGGAATCTGGGCCGGAAGACGGCAGGGAGAATGACTGTCACATAGTCTCCACAGAGGCGGAGAGGTCCAACAGTGCCACGTCGTGACGCTGCTCTTCATGATGGCGTGCATGCTCCCCCCAGGAAGCATGCACGTCATCACGAATGTTACACGTGCGGAACGTGACACCAATCAGGACAGAGCCCATACGGTCATGGGACCCCTCGTCCGCAGGTAGTGGAGAGGCAGATGACGTGGGCCTCCCCCCTACCTGCAGACGGGCCTGGGACGGGGCATCCCTGCTGGTGCATGGTGGTGCAGACAAAGTGTCAAGGACAGCGACATGCATAGGCCCCTCCACAATGACCTGTGCTGCCTCCTGACCCTGGCCCTCGACTGCACCATTTGCACCAGTGGTACTACCCCCACCAGGCCCCATGTGCAGCTCAGTAGCGGGCTCCTCCTCCTCTGTGGAGACCACCAACCTGGATGTCTCTGTACCGTCTTCCGTCATTGCAAGCCCCTGTGGGGGCTCTCCCGGCCCTTCCGCTACAGCCGTAGTGGCAGACGCGGCACCAGTCCCCTCGCTCCCGGATGATGGCAATTCCTGGGAGGGTGGCTGGCCTTGCGTCGCCGCCTGGTGGAGGCATCCCCGCCGCTTGGCTCCACAGCGCCATCTCCGCCCTCTTCTTCACTCAACGTTGCGTAGAGGGAGACATAGAACACAAGCATCAGGGTACAGTACAATATTCCCCTAGACAGGTAGCAATAACACATGAGTGGCACTGTCAAATGTCACTTCCATCCTGTCCCTCCACAACACATGGGTGAATGCACGCAACACACATGCAGAAACTGGCACAGCGCCTGCAATCAACATCAGCATCCATGTACAAGGGCCTCTTTTAACCAAAATGTTGCCTTAAAACTCACATGCATAATGGCTCACACTGACCCCATGCACACACATCACCGGATGGTCATGCATCATGGCTCGTACACCACAGACACAGTGGATACAACGGTGACCAGACTGCATGAATGAATCTACACATAGTCACGGACATGTGTCATGCATCCATGTCATTTCAAAGTCACACACATGCTTCTCAGACACACAGACATGCACACCATACATGTACATGAGAGCAGCACCCATCTCTCACCCACCACCCATGTCCAAGAACAGGGACTGGCATGCATTCATGTGTGCATTCCGCATGCAGCTCCCCATGTCTCATTGGAACACATGCACCATCCAAGTGGTTCACGCATTACTGGTCTCACATGCAGTACCATGATGTCCCGGCTCACACACATCCATATATGGCCTATGTTACACATACAGGCAAGTAGCTGACTACCAGCATACTGCAACATGCCCTGTTTCACACAACAATGCATGGCCACTTACCGCTCGACTCCAGACGGGCCTGCATCCTGAGGATCTGGTGGTAAAGCACTGGGTGAATGCGCTCTAGGACCCTCATCTGCTGGTTGGTAAGCTGGCCCCGGCGCCCCGCTGCATCCTCTGCCTCTAAGAGGTGCCGGGCCTTCCTGAGGGTCCTGGACTTGTAGTCCTCCCAGCGCTTCTGGACGTGTCTCAGGTCTCGGGGTGCCACCCCCTCCGCGTTGATAGCACCCACGATGTCCACCCAGATCCTCCTCTGTCCTTCCTTGTTGGCACGCGATGGTGTGAAGAGGGCATCATAATGCCCCAGGACATGCTCCACCAGGACACCAACTTCCTTCTCACTGAAGCTGGTGGCCCTCTGCCTCTCTGGCTGGGGGTTGCCAGTGGTCTCGGATGGTGTTTGTCCCGACATGGCAACCCCGAGGCAGGCGTGGGTGGACAACTGGTTCCTGGGGCTGGGCTGTGGAGCGATGGTATCCCAGTCGGGAGTCTTCTGTACCAGCAGGGATGGACACAGCAACTGAACCCCTGCAGATGGATGACGTGCAGGCACCAAATAGCAGGGCACTTGGGCAGTAGACAGGCAGCAGCAGATGGCAGGTGGGAGCGTGCTCGGGGCTCTTGGGGGCAGGAAAATGGCCTTTTTTTTGGCAGGAGCGTGGTCTTTCGTGTATTTTCGCGTGGCCAGCTTGATACGGAGTGATTTGGCACATGAAAAAAGTGCACGTCAGCGTGAAATCCGAGGAAAGGCCCTTAGCGTGTAAGCGCGTAAGTGACGTTACGCGCGCGGCCTTTCCCCACAACACGGGTGCATAGTGAATCAGCACATGAGAAAACTACACATCACTGTGCTATTGGAGGAAAGGGCCTTAGCGCATAAGCGTGTAAGTGACGTTGCATGTGTGGGCTGGCTTAAATGGTACGAGTATCACGCTATTTTCTTGTATGTGCTTTTTGTGGAGAGCGAGCGGGTGATTCTTGTACTTCTTGTCGGTTCACACGCGATTACTTCACAACGTTTCCAGTTCCTACTCCCTGTTTCCTCAGACTGTGTTCTTTTCATCTTTTGGCGGGGGTGTTGCCAACACGCACAAGTGCGTCTTTTTCACGTTCTTTTTCAAGGCAGACAATGATTCGCGCACGTATTTTTCAACTGTGGTTGCCCCTGTATGTCGCATACGGCGTCAGAGGTCATTGTAGGCTGTGTGTAAAACGTGTACGCTTATTTTTGTGCTTCTGGGTGCCACAGCGTAGTGCGGGTTCATTTTTCCACGCACGTGGTCTACCAGGGGTTGTGTGCACGTGTACTTTTGTTTTTGGGGTGCCTGTGCATTGCGTGACCCGTCATCTTCCCCCAGGGGTCACAGACAGCCTTGCTAGGGCACTAGGGTACAAATTCCATCTAGTACCCTACCCCTTTCACCCCAATTGCCCAGGACAATTGTTTATTGCAACTCACATATGCACAACAACATCAATGCCATGGTTGGGAGGTGACCAAGCAGTAAGGGAGGCAAAGGTGGCCGATCTCAATGAGGTGGGCATGGTGGGCGCAGTATGGGACGTAGCCAGGATTTGCAGGGTGCCCCTAGAGCCCCGTGTGTGGAGGTCCAATCGGGGCCACCTTTGCCCCCCCAATGGTTGTGGGAAACGTAGCTGACACCATCCCAGCTCAGCCCTTGTTGGACCGGCCCATTTTGTCAACTGAACAGGCACAGGATGACTCCCAGGCTGATTTCCAGGTCACCAAGTCTAAGCCACGTGTGACGGTGAAAGTTGCTGTCACCAGGCCACGTGGATCTGGGGCAGCAATGTCATCTGCTGCCCCAAGTAGCCCGGGTGGAGAGGCTGCAGGGGCAGCTGCAGCTCAATCCACCCCAGCTCCGAGTCTCCCAGCCGGGACAATGTCAGTCCAGGTCCATCACACCGACGTTGGCCCTGCCAACATCACCCTGCAGGCAATGCCTGCACCAAGACCTTTGGTCATTGTGCCTTTACAGGCTTCAAGTACCCAGTCCACCTCCGCTTCTGCCCCTACTGTCCAGAGCAGCGTAAGCCACTCAGGATCTGCACCAGCTTCCAAGAAGAAGAAGAAGGGTGCTCTAGCACTACAGGCTGAGACCCCAGACACGGCTACACACTCCGGCACGTCAAGGAAGCCTAGCTTTAATGACGCCGAAACCTGATGCACTTGTGGCCTATGTGTTGGCAGATAGCCGCAAAATGGTGGTGACTGCAGGGTGCAAGACTACGCCTGGTCAACGTAGGGCCCACTGGCAAACCATCGCGGACCACATTAGTGCTCTTGGATTTGTGAGGTGCACAGCTGATGATTGCTACACGCGGTGGAATGACCTGAAACGCAGAGAAAAGAACAAGCTGGGTTCAAATCATGCCTCTACTCTGGTGACTGGCGGTGGGTCTCCACCAGAGGACGACCAACTCACTGAACATGAGTCTGTTGCTGGAACCTTCGTCACAGAGGAATAGATATAAGGCGTGGGAGACCTACCAGATTACGAAGCATTGTCGGTGAGTGCCCATGCATGTGTGTGTAATCCATGTGTATGTTGCTTGGATGACGTGTTCTGATTGAGTGCCAGGTGAAGGTGTGTAGTCCTGAGTGGTATGGGTCACCCATGTGCTTCCTCCAAACCATTCACCGCCCTTGGATTTGGGTATGACAGTATCCCTTCTGACCACAGTAGCCAATTAGCACCACATTACTGCAGTTGCCCTTGAACTGTCATCTTGCAACAACATTGTTCACAATTTTCAGTGTTCATTCAGCCTGATTGTTTCAATCCTTCAATTTTTGCAATGCATTTTTCAGCCCTAATGCCACATATGTGACATGCTTCTGTCATATATTACACCCCACAATGGCCGACATTTATTACCTTGTTATGGGAATGATTTGACCATTCAGGCTGATTGAGTAAGGGCCTGCTCACATTAATTTTTGGGGCCTGTTTGAATGTGGAACATGATTGTCGTTTCCTATCATGTTGAAGTGACCAACCATTGATGTATCCATTTGCCTGCCATCACTGTATAATTGTACACTGGATGTGTTGCAGTGTGTGGAACATGTATATATTGTCACACTATTTAGAATTGTTCATCTCATCAATCATGTCCATCTCACATGGATGGGTGACAGTACTCATTCACTAACATATGGCTGTACTTGTCAAATATACCATGGCTATGCTACGTGCCATCTGTGCGTGATGTGTGATGCCACTGCTATCCAGCATGCAGCACATGTGTTGCTTTTCCATCTTGTGGGAAATGTGTAATTCATGTACTGGATCTCTGGCTTGTCAGGCCTATGTGTGTGCTATGGTGCTCATGCCTGTTTCCATTTGTTGTCTTTCATGTTTTTGCAGGTGATGACGCACTTGATGCTGTTGAGGTGGAGGAGATGGTGCAGACCCAGGAGGAATCTCAGCCACAACCGGGCACCATTGGAGGACGTGGGGTGGTGGTGGGGGAAAACCCAATCCTCCTGCAGACCATACTGTCCACGGGTGTCTCTGGGTGCACCACCCCAGACCTCTATGATTCAGGTGCTGAATCGGAGAGTGAGACATATGTGGCGTCACAGGTGAGTGTTACTGGGAGGGATGCTGTTCTGACCAACCCACCTGCACCAGGGGGAGACCCCTCTATGGGGATGTCAGTGTTGGTAACTCCGCCTTTGGCGGTTACGGATGCAGGGTCACCCTCAACAACATCTGATCCTGTTCCTGGGCCAGCAGATCAGAGGGGGAAATCAGTCCTGCAGCCTCAGGCAGTGCCAGCAAAGCAAGGTGCAGATCGCCTTGCCCTAAACAGGTGTGGTGCCCACCGACGCGGTAGCCGTACGCCACCAGGCAATACTGTATGGGAAAACTCCATGTACAGTATAGCAGCACAACAGGGAGCACCAGTTGAAATGATGGCTCAGGCAATGGAGAGGGTGGCCACTTCCGTTCTCCCCCCTGAAAGGCAGATGGAGCACCAACAGTGGGCAACAGACTCCATTTGCCAATCACACAGGGAAGACATGTTGGCGTCCAACAGGGACCGACGGGCGGCACTGGAGACTCTGCGCGAAACCATATCTGTAGAGTCACAGGGCCACAGGGAAGCCCTGAGGTTAGAACTCCATTTCCTCAGGGAGACTCTGGGTGAACTTGAGGCTTCCCGAAATTTTAGGTCACAACAGCAGCTGGAGCAGCTCACACGTTCACTGTCAGCAGAGCTCCAGGCAACACGTGCGGAGATCCGGGCATCACGCGAGGCCATGCGGGTAGAAATGCAGGCTACCCGTGAGGTGCTGCATGGGGATCTCCACACCATCATCCTCCAGAACGAAACCATCCACGCCAGCATGCTTGCTGCCATGGAGGACCATACCAGGGTTTTACGTGGGCTGCCTCCCATAGCACAGCAACCTCCTGATGTAGCAGCAGAGGGTGAAGAAAGCGACAGCAGTTCTCCCACAATAGCGTAGCCGTGTAGGCCATGAGCCCATGGAGGTATTTTTTTTTCTCGCAATATCCACGCATGTGGGCATTGGTGTGCACCCTGTCCTCGAACCTCCTGGATGCCCCCGCCCCCCCTGGTCCACACATGGGCATTTTTTTAAATTATTTTTTATTTTTTTTACAATTTGTTGCCTTGTGTGGCTTATTTGACGTGATTTAGTGAAGTTTCCCAGTCCCTGGACATTCCAGCTTAAAATCTTCACTGTTGTGCCATTCCTTTCTAAATGAATTGTGATTGTTCTGGTGTGTAGTTTCAATGCTACTGCCATCATAGTCTACTTCTCGTGTACCACTGAGTCCGCTTGCCAGGTTTTCAAAAGTTTCCACCCCGTCTGCTGTTAAACAAGGGCAACTGGTGCTATGCTAGTAACTCGGGCCAGGCTTGGAGCCAGTGCCCTTTTCCCCACCCCTCCCCACCCTCACTGCCACCCCCGATCCTGCAGTGTGTACATCCCACCCTCCCTTCCCCAAAATCATCCCTTTATGCCAACAGGGCTTAAAAGTAGAACATAACATGTTACACACAAGCAACTGCAAATGGGAGTGCCGTTGCCACAAAGTGTATATCTGAGGGATACTCAGTCCAGTTATAGTGAGTGTCAATGTGGCTTGCCTTATGGTAGGTGCTACTTGCTCATGTTACTGTGGGGGACATTGGAAAGTTGTTCAATAACAGCCCATAGATAGGATTGTTTAGCTCACTCAGGTGGGCCCTCCACGGGGTCCAGACTTGTGATTTGTGCCTCAATAAATTTAACAGCTCTGCTGTGGACTTGAAGAAATATAGTTTGCCTCAAAATTGTATCTTCAGTCGAGCCAAGAATAGCGTAAAATACTGTATATTCCTCTGACGAAGCATCTTTTTTTACTGCAGTAAATTGACGGCATTCTAGCTGTACAGGAATGGAAAAGTCTGGGAATATACAGATAACTTGGGACCCCAGCCTTAGTTCTGCCTTGTCCCGGGCCAGGCGGAGGAGTGCATCTCTGTCGATGTAACTTAGAATCTTTGCAATTATTGGCCTTGGGTAGTCTTCTGGTTTCGGCCTGGGGGAGAGAGATTGGTATGCTCGCCCCACAGCAAAGAATGGGGAGAGAGGTGGTTAATCCAACAGGTCCTTCAGTAGATTTTCAACAGCCAGCTCCATGTTGCCGGTTAGAGCGTCTTCTGGGACCCCCACTATTCGGATGTTGTTCCTTCGAGAGCGTGATTCAAGATCATCACATTTGCTCTTAACCGATTTCATATCTTTGGAGAGAGATTCTACTGTGTCTTGTAGAGTGCGGATGTTGTCCTCGTTAGTTCCTATTCTCCCTTCCGCTTCAGTTATCCGAGCGCCCTCATGGGCAAGTTGGCAACCTATAGAGGCTAAACTGGAGGCATACAGTGCTGGTAGCTAGGGATGAGAGAGGTCTCGGAGGCAGCAAACGTTGTCCTGGTCACTGGATTCCACCATGGCTAAGCAGTATGGTGGGTGCCGATGGCGGGTGAAGTGTCCCGGAGTGAGGGAGGACCCCGTTTGTAGTAGCGAGCCTCTGGCTATTTGGGAGGGTGCCGGTTTTGGGTTGAGGGGGCCTCGGTGGGTACTTCAGGAGTACTTCCGGAGTTGTTTCCCCAACGTTGTGTGTTGGCAGGGCAGCAGATATGGGTGAGGTTCAGGCACAGGTGTCGCTCCAGTCCGGGGCTATCAGCAAGGTAGTAGGTGTGTGTACGCACACTGCGCAGTTTAGATCGGACCTCAACGCTCCTCCTACCCCGGAGGTGGTTTCCCGCAGTTCGAGCGGGCAGAGTCTAGAAGAGCGGGCTCAGCAGCGGATGAAACTTTGGCATAGTATTCCTCAGTACCTCACGGGCAGATGCATATAATTTGGAGCTGATTAAGGTCAGGATGCTGCCACCGATCAGCCTGGTGTTCCTCCGTGATGCAGAGCTAAAATCTAAGCGCCCATACGCAATAGAAATGTTTAGCTCACGCGGTGGGAGTTTGTGTTGCACCTGCAACACTTGCAAGGCATTTCTGGCACTGTTTGACCAGATGACATGAAAGAATATCTTGTGAGCTACAGCAAGCATTTCACAGATATGGAAGAAATTGCTAACAAAATATGTCACCACAAAATTGAGAACATGTGCAAAGCATCGGACATGCATTGTAATCTCCAGCTTTAGGACAGCAATGACATTGGAGTAATTGCCTGTTGTCACAAAGCCCCAGGATAGTTAATTTGGACCACGCCACTCATCTTCCACCGCCTCACTTTATCCCAGATGATGGCACCTCTGTTGCTCCTCCCATTAAAGCCTTGTAGACACTCAATGACTTGTTGGCAGGCTGCATGCTGCTGCTGTGACAACCTCTCTCATGTGCCAGTGTCAACACTAGACCAGTGGGTGGCCCAATGTGCATGCAAAGCAATATGAGCTGGGAAGTTGCTAGAAGGCCTCAGAGCTTGCCATCAACTTTTTAAACAATTTCAAAGGGTAGAAAGTCCACTGCCAGCACTCCCACCAGTTTAGAATTCAGCAGCCATACTTATGGATGGTTATGATGATATTTTTGGCTGCACTCAAATGTCTCACTGAGTCTGGGCTGGGACATGCCCATTGTTCTCCTGTCAACCCTATTGCTTCACTTGCTGTTTGGAGTACTTTGTTGTGTACCTTATACACTGCCTGCTTCTAGGGTAACAATGCAGGACAGTGGCGGCATGTTGCTGATTGTTAAACGATTCCTGATGGGATGTTACTATGTAACTTAATGCAATTCCTTTGACTTTTGTTGCTTCATTTGGCCAAAGATCAATGAAGTACCCAAAGGGTCCATGGATTGCCATGTGACTACATTTTCTCTGGCACCACTAGCAGGTGGCAAGATGCAGCTCGATCCAGAAGAAAATAATTCCACATAGAACATGTTTGTTGTGGGCCCATAGTAGCTGCAGATGGTGCCATTGGCTGCTAAGTAGAGGCCAGAGGATTGAATAGGTGTCATTGGTTACGGTGTCCGGTCAAATGTTCGACACCAAAAGGATTGAATGACCAAAGGGTCGAGGTAATAGGACCGAAAACCAAAGGGTCGAATTTAAAAAAAAAATATATATATTTTTTGGGTTTTCGTATAATAAAATAAACTGGTTTTTGCACCAAAAATGGGCGTTAAGAGGGAGGACCCCCTCAAAAAAAAAAAATAATAATAATTCGACCCTTTGGTTTTCGGTCCTTTTGATTCGACCCTTTGGTCATTCGATCCTTTGCATTCGAACATTTGACCTAGAACCATTGGTTACTATGACCGCCTGGTTGCTGCTGCCATTGCTTGACGATGATCAAACCCATTTACACTTGGATGTCTCCGACTAAGTGTTTCAAAGAGAGTGTAAATAGGATGCATGCTTTGTGGAATATCATCTCTCTGAACACATGCAGGGGTTGCGATGGAAAGTGTTGTTTCAGCACTTGCTTGCTCCACCTTATTTAAGTCTGGGCTCACTGCTGGAGCTCGAGTTGGACACATGATTAGTGTTCTCAAATACATCTTTTCTTTTCTTGCAACAAGGTGCATTATAAACTGATGGTCATCATCATTATTATAACACCGGATTTAAACCCACCAAAAAGGCAAACATTCGATTCATAGGCAAACAAAGTGAAAGAGCTGGGGAATATTGAGTGGCTGTGCTGGGCTGAGAAACATTGTTCATCTCTAACATAGGGTACTTAGAATGGCCTACTAGGCATTTACCTACTCATGAAAGATGCAGCTTCAAACCCTCTTTATTAAGAATATCACCTTCCAAAACAGATTCAGTAGGAGGTGTCTCTGCTGACACCTCAATAGACCCATGCAAAACATGGATGTGTATCATAGTCTGTTGCAACATGGGAGCATTTGATACATTCTCACTCATGGCAGACTCAGATGGCAGGGCAGGTTGATTTGGGTCTGTCGGTAGTGAAGTATCGGACACAGCCAATTCATTGATGACATTATAAAGCACTATTAGGAACCTCAACCAGTGTTTCAGTGCTCTGTGTATATATAGTCATTACTACTCGGGTTGCTACTTGTTGCTGTATGCCTCCAGCCATGATTTCTGCATCCCCAACAATTTAAGCCAAAGTTGTTTCTGCTGTAAACTGAGCAATATTTCAGAACCTTGCTCTCCCCTCCATGTTTGGCTGCAGGCCCTGATGATATCTTATTTGTTATTAATTAATGCCACAGCCAACTCAGATACTGACAGCTATGAGTGAGTTTTTAAAAACTTGGTAGTGCTGTGCTGTGTGATCTTAAACATGGCTACAACTGCAAGACTCTGCAAACAATGCCTTCCCAGCAATGCAATATTTTCCCTTGGCCTAAAACCGTGCTAATACATTTGACAAGAAATTCAAGTGCTACTATGTCAGGTTTTCTACTTAACTAAGTTATTGGTGACAACATGGTCACTCAACGAGCATGTCCCAAAGATGTGTACCCTTTGCTCAAAATGTGCTTATAAATTTGACAAGAAATCTGACAAGAAATTCGACAATAAATTCAATTGCTCATGTGTTGAAGCTACTGTGCTCGCCCAAGTCATGCGTGAGTATGCATTCAATCAAACAAAAGCCTCCAAAGACATTTGTCCATCCCTCAAAGTGTGCTAATCCATTGTTAGGTCATTAAAATGCTCCGGAGTCTGAGTCACTGTGCGGAACCTGGCCAACTGTGAGCACACATTAATTCAACCTGTGTGCTCCAGAGTTATTCGCACTTCCCACTAGGTGTGCTAATAAAGGCAAACGCAAATTAAAGTGCTTGTATGTGCCAGCTACTCTGCTTAACCAAATTATGCATGAGCAAGCATTTAATCAACCAGTGCCCCAAAGATGTTTACCCTTCTAGAAGGTTTGCAAATAATTTTCCAGGAAGTGCAAGTGCATGTTATTCAGCTACTGCATTCAACAGAGTCATGCATCAGCTTGCGTTAAGTTAAACAGCATGCCACAAAGGCGTTTGCCCTTTTCTCAAATCTGAGTATGCATGTGTGTCAGCCAATGTACTCCACCAATTTGTGTTGAAGTGTGCATTCAATCAACCAAAAGCCCACAATACATTTGCCCTACCCTCAAAGTGTGCTAATACTTTAAGTGCTCACGTGTGTTAGCAACTGTGCTCAACCAAGTAATGCTTTTGTATGCGTTCAATCAACCAGGCACCCCAAAGACGTTTGCCCATACCTCAAGGTGTGCTAATAAATTTGACATGAAATTCAAATACTCGTGGGCTCCAGCTACTGTGTCTAACCAAGTAGTGCAGGAGCAAGTGTTCAATCAACTGGGCTTCCCCAAATACATTTGCCCTTCCTTCTGTGGGTTATATTTACCCACTCAGCAGTACTTCCTTACATCATCCAGCTGCACTTCAGCAGTTAACAGCAAAATGGCTGCGCTGGCTCCTTAGAGCACCATTGCCATGCATCAAAACTGTATCTCACAGCTACAAAATGATGGCTGCACTGTCTTGCCAAGCACCTATTGGGAAGGATGGAACATGGGCACACTGTGAAAGCCTGCCAGTTTGTTGCTTACATGCACCAAGAAGAAAATTGAGAAGCAGCACTGCTTTGCTGCTTGATCCACATTCTCTTAGACAAAGGAAATATTGGGCCTTTATAATGATGGCGCCCCGACGCTATTTCCATCTGTTCAAACATCACACTGCTTTCATCAATGAGGCCCTGCCATGCCCACCCATATCCAGATTGTGCTCCAGCAAAATAGAACATTTTCCCTGTATGACAGGCTGTGTCAGCCAAATCTGAGAAAATCAAAAGAAGATTTATTTTCAGTCGCACGGGAAAACGCTTGACGTTTGAGTTACAAAATGTCAAATATCAAGGCTGCAAAAGGGACTGTGGCTCTCTGGGTCTATGTCAATTTCAATGGACCTGGGTCTTAAACAGATTGTTGTATAAGTGAAACTGAATGTGGAAAATTCAGAGAGAAAACCTTTTGAAATGGTCAGCCAAGCAGATTTCACCATGTGTTAAAATGCGCTTTTGTAAATAAGGAAAAATGCCTGTTTCAAAAGTATAATGTTGAAAGAAGGTTCTGTTTTGGCCTAGCAATGTAAAGTTTTTTTTTTTTGCTGGGAAACATATATGGGATGTTTTATTCAACAGGCTTGCTTTTGATTTAAAACAAAATAAAATAAGAAATAAAGACATGGGCTGCCTTCTGAAAACTAGGCAAACAGGTTTCTGGTTGGGGGGTTAGTAGGAACAGAAGGAGCCACAAAAGAATTCTAGGACACACGAGTGCTGATTGCTACCTTGGAAAACTTTGAATGGACCCAAAAGCACTAAACAGCCTAGGTATCAGACTTTTGTCTGGGCTGAGGCCTCTTACAATGGAGATTCTGGGACACGGATATGTGAAATAGGAAATCAGACGTCCCGCGACTTCTACTGGGAGCTGCAAAGCCAACTTAAGAGCAACCTTGGAACTGCGCCCTTATATGGTGAACAACGCTGACCATTTTGGCTCTAAAGACTAGTTCATTAATACACTTTTAAGACTTTCATCTTTGCAACAGGACTTTGCAGGAATGTAAAAAGTAAACAGTTTAAATGTAATTTTGTGGTTTTTAATTAAAGATGTGGTAGCCTTCACTGCCATATTGGGAACAGAAATGTCAGAGAATTGGACAGTTTGAGGAAAGTGTACATGATGCCACTGTGAAATTCAATATTTACATGCCTTATGATAATCTGTACCCATGTATAAAGTTATAGAATTTTAGGTGGAATATTTATCACTGAAAAGCACAAAAAAACTATTAGACGGGCGAAACAAAGTCCTACAGACATGAGGGTGGGACTGCCATGCTCTGCATGAAATATGTAATCTGCCTATGTAATTTGTTAAAATACCACAATTGTACAAATGTGCCATTTATGACAAAACTGGATTTTAGCTAAAGTAACTGTGGGATGATCGTAGGCATTGTAAAGCCACATCATAAAGCTGATGTCATGTCTCTAAAAGTCCAATCAGCTGACAGCAAGGTGGTAACAATCACCCCTGGCCAATCCAGTTGTTAGAGGCATGGTCGGCCTAAGCTGGCCCTACCATATCATTCTATGATGTCACTATGCCTTATAAATAAGGGTGGCTGACAGAACTCTAACACTCTCTCCTGAATTTCCAGTGCCTGCGTTCCTGATATTCTACATTCATCTTGCCATAATCCAGATTCCACTACAAGGCCAAAGCATAGCTGACCCTATCCCAGCAAGGCCTTGAGCCAGAAAATCCCACAAAAAATCCCATTAACAAAGGGGAAAAGCTGTGGTACCTTTCGAGGAGTATCTTGTGACCAGACCGGCTTTTTGTCCACTATCTGCATCCAGCTGTACCTTTAGCATCCAGTGACCAGATTTGCCCAGCTGTTTGCTGTAAGCAGCCCCCACCGTGCAGTGACCAGAACCCGGTTGACTGTCCCAAAATCCCAAACTCAAGCGCGGACTGTGAGTATTTCCCCATCCCATAGTAACACACAGCTTAGCCCATCTTGACCCCTTAGTCTTTGCCCTATCTTCTAAGTAATCCTATCCATACCCTGATAAATTGTCTAAACTGTTTTAATTCTCAGTGCACCCTGTCCTTGTTTTTCTAGTGTTAGCGCAATTCTTTCATTCACCTCATCTTGTAACTCCTTAGCAATATTTGAAATTAATCTGCACATAGATCTGAACGCGAGGTGAAAGGGTTAAGTTGCAAATTAACCCGGGATCGTACCGTGTCTTTCTTTAACAATTTAGTCTGAATAATCTAGTTTAAGTAAAACTCTTTTTTCTTTCCAAACCGATTTCCTCCCTTTAACAGCTTTATTTTTACCAAAACTGACCCTCTCTTTCTCTTGCAAATCTCATCCAGGTCTTCAGCTATAGCCCTCCTTTCACTACTTTGTTGTCCCTGTGATGTGAATCTATCCCTCTGCCCAAAAACCGCATTCCAATTCAGAGTATTTCACACATTTTTCTGAAAAGCCATTTTTGACATTTAAAACTGCAAACTAAAAAAAAATGCAACTTTTCCATGTGTGATTTCACTGCACTGGGTTTTCAATTCAACCTGCTTTGTGAACTGTAAGCCTTATGGTACCTTACTTTATAGTTAATAGTGATATTATAGCCCTGAGACTGTGATAAAACAGATGTACATCATTTTTAATTACACATATAATTCATTATTTGTTAAAATCCCAGTGTCATTTTAGGCCATTGCAAAGGGTTTAAATTTTGCCTCTTATTTTGTTAGGGAAGGTCAGATTTGTATTCTGTTTGACTACCTGCTGCTTCTTTCTATTCACTCAGAATTAGATTAATTGTGCGTTGAGGGAACATTGTAGGGGGAATCTTAACTCTGGTGCTTTCTATCCTAATTGAAAAAGTGCTCCTATTCAATTGTGCTTTGGTTATGTTCTTGTAGAAGATTACCCAAGTGTGTTTCAGTAGTTTTCATTGTAATTATCACCCCGTGGTGATTGCTGCCCAATATAAAAATTGTGTGATTTTCTTTGAAATTAATATAAATAAATATTGTGTTACCACCCACCGGCCTGGTTCATGGTCCATTGTGACCCCGGTATTTGTAAAAGGGGGTTTGAGACGGGTCGTGTATCGGCTCAATTTGAATTCTTTGAAATGAAAGAAAAAGCATTCTAATAGCGCGCTACATCTAAGGCAGAGGGCAAAGGTCCTGGCCAGGTGTGTGACGCCCGATTGGAATCCTTCACACTTCAAGATGTGTCAATAAATGTAACAAGACATTGAAGTGCTTTTGTGTGTCAGATACTACACTCAACTAACAGCATGCCCCAAAGATATGTGCCATTACCTCAAACAGTGCCAATAAATTTGACACGGAATTCAAATGCTCAACCAAGCCGTTCGTGCGTGTGTGTTCAATCAACCAGAACGTCAAAAAAATGTTTGCCCTTCTATCAAAGTGTGCTAATAAAGTTAAATGAAATTGAAATGCTCTTGTCAGCTATTATGCTCAACCAAGTAATGTGTGATCACGTGTTTAATCGAGACACCCCAGCATATATTCCTCTTCCGTCCACGATGGTGGTGTGATGCATTACACACCCAAACACTGTGCCACTAATGTCACTGATTGAGTAATCAGCATCACCCTGAAATCAATTTATACTGGAATGTGCCAAAATATTTTCCCCTTCCCTCAAACTGTGCTGATGGTTTTTAAACAAAATTCGTGCTTGTGTCAATTATCGGTGCTCAACAAATCAATGCATAAGAAAATGTTCCATCATACCAGCCCATCACAAAAAATGCAAGCAAGTTGGCCTATCCTAAGCTTTCAATGAATTACATATCACATTGTAAAGATGCTTTTTTAGAAATGAACATAAAATTATATTATGTTCAACAATGCTTTACATCACTCCTAAGATCAATGCATAAAAGCCCAGCTCTCAAATGAACATCAATATAAATCACCCTCTCTGATAAATTCTCAGTGATTGCCAAAGAGATACAGAAACAAGGTTCTTATATAAACATCAACATTTGGCTACCCAAACTCAGTTACGCAAATCTGTTGCAAATCTGTAACATTTGGCACATTCTAAATATTGCAGAAATTTCAGGTAATTCAGGATTAAGATGAACACATTTGTTCAGGTTTATATACCAAACACTTACGCGCCATCACACAACCAATCACCAACTTGATCTAGCAACCAGGCTTAACTGGCCTAAACTATGCCACCACAGTAAATTGAACTGCACATACCAGAATCCTGTATTCATGTCTTGCAGGTAAACATTGGTAATCACACATGCACCCTGAAAACCGTAACCATATCCCGGTACCCTATCCCTTTGTGTCTTTCCCCTCAGAATGTGTTTGTCTTTCAGCTCTTCCTCTTTCCTATTGCCCTTTTTCCTAACTTTGCCTGTCCTATCTCTTAGTACATCTGGGTCTACCTTCATACTTCTTTACCCTCGGCTCAAGGTTTAGTTCCACCCATGCAGGGTTATAATATTCTCTGACGGCACCGTAAAACCACTATGGTGCTGAAGGGCGCAGTAGAAATGCCTAATAACATAACATAACAATGTTACACACACTAGGCTGCATTAGGAATGTTGCAGTAATTTCCGCCAAACATGAATACCATCACTGCCACGTTACAAGTGGCAGTACGCAGAGTTAGTCCTAATTTTTTAAGTCTACATGGTAACACAGGGATTTTGTAGATCAAACACAGGTGGTAATTCCACCTGCTGTAAATACTCCAGTTTTTTGTGTAAAGTGGAGGAGTTACCTCCAGCCATATGCTAAAGGTGTTTCCTCCGCTTTACCTACATGATCAGAATTTGGTGGAGTGGTGAAAGTGGTGGTTATTCTGTTACCACAGAAACATTTTAGACCCTCTTGCTCCTTAGCTAGTCAAAACTATTGCCCCTTTAGTGGCTTCTCACCTCTCTGAACTCTTCATCCTGTCCTTCGACTGTGCCTGTTTTCCTTCTGTTTTCAAAACAGCCACGGTCATCCCTCTTCTAAAAAGCAAAGGGCTGACCTGAACCTACAAGCTAACTTTTGCCTGTGTCTTTCCTTCCGCACTACCCTAAAGTGCTTCAAGGGTTGTGTTCAACCATCTTACCAATTTCTTAGACATCCACAACATTCGAGACTGCCTAGAAGTAGGTTTCCACTCCTGTCTCTCCACGGAAACTTCTGTTGTGAATGTATCCAATTTTATCACTTCTGTTAAGCACTCCAACCTATCCTCTATCCTAATTATTCTTGACCTGTCTGCTGCCTTTGACCCTGTCGATCACTCTGATCTCCTTAAAATTTGTTTTCTTGCCGGGATTGAATCCTTCCTTGCACCTCACCAATTCTCCTGGAGCACAAACACCTCTCAACTCACAGATCTGTCTTGGGTCCACTCCTCTTTACACTCTACACCTCTGCTCTTGGTGCACTAATCTCCTCCTTTGGGTTCTCGTACTACCTCTTTGTGCACGACACCCAAATCTTGTTCTCGTTTACTGAACTCTCCATCAAAATTTCCAACTGTCTCTCTGCCATTAAATATTGGATAGCTTCTCACTCTGATGTTAAACTCTATCAAAACAAAGGTGCTCTTCTTCCCTGCCAAAAGCTCTCTTTCATCTCTTCCTCTGTCTATCTAGTTCCCACATGACACTCTCCCCTACAACTTTTCAGGTAGAAACCTCAGTGTCATCTATGATCCTTCTCACACTTTTTCTACTTTCATCTCCAAAACTGGAACAACAGCTCACCTAAACCTCCTAAATGTTAGGAAAATCAGGCACTTCCTTCCTTTCAACACCGTCAAGCATTTCTTAACCACGCTTGTCTTCTCTAAACTGGACTACTGTGCCAGCATCCTCTTCGGTCTGCCCAACTATGCTTTCTGTCCTCTCGACAAGAACATTAACTTTGCTAACAGGACTCTCTTTGAACTCCCTCACTTCACATCCACTTCCTCATACCGTCATCAGGCTTGATGGCTGATGATGCAAAACAGAGGCAGATTTAAATGTCTTCTCCTAGTTCACAAATCTATCCACGGTAAGGTACCACTATATATATCCTCTATCCAACTCTAAAAGTCTTCTCATAATCTCTGCTCTGCCTCCTTCACTACCGTTGTGACTCTTCATACTCCTACTGCTTCTGCTCTTTCTCTCTTCTTGCTCTACTTGTATGGAATTTTCTTCCATCAGACATCCAAGAAAAAGTCCACCTGGATTTGTTCAAAACCAAACTAAAAGCCTACCTCTTATCTGCCTGCTTGCTAATATTCTTCCCTCGCCTCTAACCTGCCTCTGTCCCTCACTTCCTCTGCCTCCACTGAAGCACTTGGTCACATCCCGAGCACAGCTGGCCGTATCGCCTACCTTCACTTAAAAATGTACAATGTTTGTTGTCCTTAATGTCTGTATTTCCACTTATGTATTGTGCCCGGTGACTGTTCCATTCAGTCCTCTCCATGTCCTGGTCAGAATGTCCCTCAAATTCACCCCATTGTAAAAAGGTCACTGCTTCTCGTCAAATCAATTTCTGATCTATTTTAAGTTCTTTTGTGATCAAAAGAGCATTGTTCTTCCTGTTTATAAATACATTAATTCATTAATTTTCTGCCATTTTTTTTACCAGATCGCCAAACTCTTACTGAAGTCCATCAATTAAGGTAATTCATAGGAGCAACTTAGGTAGATTACACACCCAAAAAACAGCCTACATTTTTCTTTGATCTTATTGGTACATGAAATTGGCCTTCAGTTGAGTTGGTCAGTTTAGGTTTACACCATTCATTTAGCAGAATCTTAATGAGCTCTCTTTTAGCAGTTTTCTAGGGACATATCCTAACAAAGATAATTCCCCGAAATGGTGGCATGATCACTCCTCTAATGGGTCGATCATTAAGATTGTTATTATAATTATGTATTTACTTTTATTTTTTATTTTTGAGCATTTGTAATGCGCACAAGACGTACTTAACCATATGAGGGTGCAGTTGGAATCACATCCATATAAAAGATGCAAATAGAGAGGTGAGGAGAAGTCACTAGGTGATCGGATGATTACTGTATCAGCTAGAAATTGTCAGGTATCTGGATTGCGATTATTTGAACAGGAAGGTTTTTAAGGGCTTCCGAAACTGGGCTAGTGTCTGAAACTCAAATATAGAGAAAGGTAGGAGAACGGAAAGAGTCAACAGCTGCGACCTTTTCAAGAAACTACATCAATTTAAACAAATATATACATTTTATTAAGGGTTTCAAGATAAAAAGATCTCATCAAAATTGAAAACTCTTTAGTAGCAATACTAGATTGTTTAAAAATATTTAGAGATCCAGAGGGATCAGAAACCTAACCTAATAGGATTCACTGCAGAGGTTTGATTAGAGATTGATGTATTATTTTACATTTTTAATTTTAGAATTTTGAATGAGTTTTGTCATTATCACAATTTTGTATATTTTTTATAGTGTCTGAAGATGTATTTTATATGTACAGTGTCTGTCTATTTTATGAGATATTTTTTATCTTGAAACCCTTAATAAAATGTATATATTTGTTTAAATTGATGTTGTTTCTCGAAACGGGGGCAGCTGTTGACTCTATCCGTTCTTCTCTATATTTGAAAGTCTATTTTTCCCAAAACCAAGGTAGGAGTCCACCCCACTTCGAGAGTGGATTTTTGGGATCTCCTCATTTGTTTTTCCGCTAGTGTCTGACACTGCCTAATCTTTTGTGGTATACTGTTCCAGAGTTTAGGACAGAAGACTGAAAATCTTCTTTCATCTCAGGTAGCAAATACTGACCGGGGACTGCTTAACAACAGTTGGTCCCTTGACCTAAGTGTCCTCAAAGGGCTATAGGGGGAGATTGAATTGCTTAAATATTTTGAGTGTAGTGCCTTTAGACACTTGAAGATCATGCAAGCTACCTCAATTTAATATGGTCCTCAACAGCCAGCCAGTGTAGTGTCCTACATAGGGGGGAGACATGATCTGCTCTCCCCAGACTGCCAATCAATCTGACTGATGCATGTTGGGCCTTCTGGGGCATGTGTAATTGTTTGGCCGGGATGCACATCAAGAGACTATTCCAATAGTCTAGATGGGTATTTGTCATAGCCCCCACCACTACTGCATGGTTTTCTTTGGGAATAAATGGTATGACTCGTCGAAGCATCCACAGAGAGTAATATTCAGACTGAACCTTGGCCCGACCTGTGCTTCACTGCCCAAGTTCTCCTGCCACATGCACCCTAGGTTCTTAATCTTTGTGGAAAAGTAAAGTTTCTCCCCAAGAATACATGGGGCAAACGATTTCCTTGCGGCCGCAAACTGCTTCCCAGGTCCAAACAGGATCAGCTCTCTTTTTGCTGCCTGTGATTCACTCTCAAGAAAGCCTCCTCAATGTTGTCAATTTTAATGTAAATTTGTGTGTCATCAGCATATGAGTGGTAGCTTAGGCCATGACTTTTCACAATGTTCAACAGGTTGCATATATAAATTAAACAACAGGTGAAAAGTGACGATCCCTGTGGGTCTCCGCAGCTCAGCTCAATATGGTCTGAAATGTAGCTCCCGGATTTCACCTATTGATGTCTGTCATCTAGGAATGATCCAAACTATTTCAAAGCCTGTTCAGAGACATGTCCAGGCATTGTTAGATTTTCAAGTATGATGTCATGATTGACAAAGGCCTCATTGCGCACACACAAAATAGAAAATAACAGTACCGGGAACATTGCTCAGGTCAGAAAAGCAGGAGGCACAGGATGGGAACTTGCACCACTCACTAATCTTTTCAATTGAAAAGAAAGGTTTTGATGGCTGTCTTAAAGTGAAAAAGGTCGGGAATATTTCTCAGATCAATGGGAAGTGAATTCCAGAGAAGGTGGGGGCAGATATGTCAACACTGGTTCCTCCAAAATTCAGTAGTTTGTTAAGGCCATTTGAATGAAGCAGGCGGACAGTAGGATTCTTCCAGATTCTCCTTGTCAAATACACAGGGGCTTGGTTGGTCAGGCATTTAAAGATCAAATAGAGCAATTTGTGAGAGATGCACTGTTTAACCTAGAGCCAAAGCAGGGTACCACGTGCTTGTGAGACGTGATCCATTCTAGCGAAGCCACAAACCACTCTAACAGCTGTTTTTTGAGCAACTTGTAAGATCTTCACATTGTTTTTTATAAGTGCCAGCAAGAAGGCTGTTGTAGTAGTCGATTTTAGAATTCATAAGTGCATTGGCAAGTGCAGCAACATTAATCTCAGACAGGTAAGATTTAATCTGTCTGATAAGCTTAGTAGTGTAGGTGCATGCTGACTTAATGTGTGTGATGTGTTTTTTCATGTTAAGATTGGCGTTCAAAAAGATGGCAAGAGTTTTCACCCAAGGACTAATTTTGAAGGCACAGCCTGCAATAGTAAATTCACAGTACCTTGAATTCAATTTAGAGAGTCGCTGACTGGAGCCCACCAACCTAAGCTCTGTTTTATTGCCATTTCAGTCAAGAAAGGTGGCATTCATCCATCTTTGAATTAAGTCATATACCTGGTCAAAGATCTGTGAGTCCCTGTCATAATCATCCATGAACTCTAAGACCACCTGATTGTCGTCGACATAGCTGGTGTATTTAATGTCATACTTATCCAGGAGGTCAAAGAGCGGACTGGCATACAAACTAAATAGGGTCGGCGAGAGGCATGCTCCCTGCGGGACACCACAAGATAGTGTCTTTGGGGAAGACTGAAAACCTCTGACAGCCACCCTGGCAATTCTAGGTCCCAGGAAGGATGCAAGCCACGTTAATTCAGAGTTCCAACATTTATCAATTTTGTCCAATCTCTCGAGCAGCAAGATGTAATCAATGAGATCAAAAGCCACTGAGAGATCAAGAAGTGTGAGTAAAGCAACACGTTCTGAGTCAACAATACTGGTTAGGTTTGCTCTAAGGTCAAGCATGGCAGTCTTTGTTCCGTGTTTAGCATGAAAACCTAATTGTAGAGATCCTAGAAGATTTAATATTTCGATATGATTATGACATTGCAAATATGCTAACAAAAAATATACATTAGTAATGAGGCAATAATTGTTCACTATCTTAGGATCTAAAGTTTCCATTTTAAGGATTGGAGTGCACCCAATATTTTTGAGAGTAGCCAGCACCATCGAGCTTGAGAAAGAGGAGTTAACAATTTTAATGATGAGCGGAGCCAGACAGACAATAGCATCTTTAATAATGGGTGGACATACATCACCAAGACAAGAAGAAGGTTTAAGGTCACTGACCGCCTTTACTAAATCACCTTCAGAGATTTCACTGAAATAAAACTCTTGAGAAAAAGGGGGCTTAGCAGGCAGAATAATGTCAAGGTAAATAAGATTTGTATAAGGCGAAGGAGGTTGAGAATGATTTACTTCTTTATTAACTGAGCATAAGGTCCGCTGATGAGCTTCAATCTTACTTGATGGGAATCCAGTTTTTAAGCATAACCTTGTTGAATTTCGAGGCAACAAAGATCGCTTTTTATGATAGCAGTGTAGGTGCTTGTTTTGCATTCGAAATCTCGGAAAATAAAGAAAAGTTATTTCTGGGAAGATTTGGCCAAAAGGATTCTATTTAAGCAATAGAACCCGAGTGTCGGGGGTATTACCGACTCAGGTAATGCCCCGGTGGCCCATAGGTAAGGACCCGAGCGAAGCGAGGGTTCTATTGCTATTAGTACCCCGGCCCACAAAAATTGCATGGCACTAAAAGCTTTTTTTTTGTCCCGAAACGCTGCAGCGTTTCGGAAGAAAAAGAGAAAAAAAGAAAATGGCCGCCACCATGGAAAGGGAAAACGGTGTCCGTTTTCCCTTTCCATGGCGGCCATCGGGAGCGGACGCGCTGGGAACACTTGTATGGAAGCCTCCACACGGTTGGAGGATTCTCTCGTCCCCCAACGGGGACGCAGGACCAAGAAGGTAAGTTGGGGGGGCGGGAGGGTGGGAGGGAAGGGAATTTAAAAAAAAGACTTACCCGAGTCCCCGGCGGGGGGCGAAGGCAGCCTCTCAGCCGCGGGGAGGCTCGGAGCAGGGATGGCCCCGCTTTGAGCCTCCTCATTGGCTGAGGGGTTGCCACGCCCCCCGCTGGGGACAAAGGCCGTGGCATCCTGACGGAGGGATTCCCAGCCGGGTAGGGACCTGGCGAGAGCCAATCAGAATGCTTGTTGCATTCAGATTGTCTCTCGCCGGGTACTAATCTCGAAATAAGAGTGTTTGGCAGCAATAATAACATTCTTATAATTAACAGCCGCCTATTGATATGTGGTAAGGCTCAGATGACAGAGAGATTTCTGCCAGGCTCTTTCTGCCCGCCTTTTTGGTTTCCTGAGCTCAAGAACATTATCTAAAATCCAGGTTTTACCCAAGGTTTCCGTTTTATTCCTTTTGAGCATAACAGAACCTAGGATGTCAATCGCACGTGTGGTAATCTATTGAAATTGTTTGGTAAGCACACAGGTCTCAGGAGAGTGGGTAAGATTGCGCAATAGAGGGACAATTATATCTTCAAAATCTTCCAATGAGATCCTGTGAATATTCCCAACCTTGGTGATTATTCTAGGACTGGTGTTCATTTGAAATGGTTTAGAAGGAAGCAATAAAGAGAATGCGATCAGGAAGTGATCAGACCAAGGACAAACGTAGATGTCAAGCGAGGCCTCTATTGAAGAAGCATCCCTTTTCACGTTTGTAAAAGTGGGAAACCATAGCCAGCTCTGTAATTAATGACCCTCAAAGATGTAGGAGAAAGGGCTTATTCCTGGTGCCATTCCTGGGTGAGGCAATCGAGCAAGTGAAATATACCATTTGTTCAGTAATATTGCAAAGCAATTCTGTGTCAGCCACACCTTATTGTGAGTCAAGCCGCAACGGAGAAAAGAGGTGTGATTGATAAACACACGTGGCACTTTAAATGCAGCAGGTTTTAGCATCCTCCTGATTAGGTGAAAACAATTTTCAGAAAAACTGTGTGATTACGAGTTGGAAATTGGCATAGGATGTCTGCAAACATTTACCTTTATTGTAAAGGTGGAGGTAACAATTAAAAGGCAAAAGGTATGGATGGCCCCTCACTGTATAATGAGCTGAAGGATCACTGCATGACCTTCTGTGCATTGCTTTACAGTGGACAGTGCCAGCTTGATCTGTTACTGTTCCATATTCCTACTCAGACACCAAACAGTGATGACAATGCATTTTTTCTGGGGAAAATGTAAACTCATTACGTGCGGATATGCCTAACACTGCTGAGACAGTCCGGTTACTACAGGCAGTAAACATGCATGCAATATGATACCCCACTGACCCGATGCAGTCAGTAGTCCGTTGCTAGATGGACTGACCACTTTCATACAATTGTTATATGCAGTCTGGACTTCTACAATGACATCTGCACACAACTCGTATCCAAGGTGCTAGTGAAATTCCAAGGAGCCCAGAATCATGCTCATAATGCAGACCTCATGTTGAGGCCACAAACCGGTCCGGAACTCAGAACCCTACAACTGGACCCGGATATGTAGACGTGATGCAAGATACTCAGCAGACTTGTCAGTTCTCTGGATCTGCTAAAGGAGTATAAGTGTGCAGTCTTTAGAGCAATGTGCAGTCCTTCAAAACTCTTGGGGTTGTCAGGCAGGATAGCAGCCTGTTTTATCCTGAGTGCATGTTAATCAATGACAGCCACCAGAATCATTCAATCCTGATGTTTCTTCATAGATAAGAAGAAACAAATCAATGCTGCTTTCTTTCAGTTGACTGAGCTTGTCATTCACCCCTGCCCAGAGGTAAACATTGCTCAGGAGTATCTCAGCTGAATACCAACCTGGACAGCTGTATGCCTATTGCTATAAAGAATTGGATCTCGTCTGCACCTTTTAGCCTGCTTCTGCAGATATTTGGCACAGAGGTTGAGAGTATTAATTGATTTGAAGGTTTTTGCAAAGGGATTTACCTAGCAAATTCTGAAGCACTTTCATAGTCTTACATCTGTTTCTCCTTCTGACCCTATCCCATTGACTCTTCTTAAAAAGATTATCCGTCTTATTGCCCCTCTGATGTCATCCGCAGTTAACTTCTCTTTTGCTAATAGTTCTATTCCTTCTGTTCTTAAACACGCTTTCGTGATTGCATTATTAAAAAAAAACCTTCTCTTGATTCTTCTATTCTCTCAAATTCTCTTTGCTTCCTTTTTTCATTAAACTGCATGAATCTTTGGTGATGCCTCTCCTTCGTTCTTTTTTGGAAGACTCTGGCTTTCTTATTTTTTTTCAATCTGGTTTCCAGTCCTGGTGGGGTACAGAATCAGTGTTGGTGTCTGCTGTGGACAACCCGGCGTGCTTGGTGGATTAGGATGGTCTCAGGATGCTGATTTTGTTAGATCTGTCATCCGCTTTCCACACCATTGATCATTCCCTCTTAGTTGACAGGCTGTCCTCAGCAGCCATCACCGGTTTGGCCCTTGCGTGGCTCCATTCTTTATTATTGGGTCGTCCCAATCTCTTTTTCTTTGCCGTTTGGTTCTTCTCCTGTTTCTATTTCAAGTGGGGTCCCACAAGGGTCTGCACTTTCTCCTCTTCTCTTTAATATCTACATTCAGCCTTTAGTTAAACGTATTCACTCTTTTGGATTTCAGTGTTATTCTTATGCGATTGACACCCAGATTTTGGTTCACCTGGATCAATAGGCTATGGCCACATGTTGCCATGCATGTCTTCTCTCAGTTAATGCCTGGATGAGTGGCAACTGGCTCTGCTTTAATGTCGATAAAACTGAGGTCCTCATAGTTTTCCCTTCGTTGGGTGCCTCCACCTCAGACATTTGGTCTTCCACTCTTGGCACTTTGCCCAAGCCTATTCAGGTGGTAAAAAATCTTGTAATTAAGCTGTCTTCTTCTCTGTCTTTGGAGTCACAGGTGAGCTCTGTCTGTCAGTAAATTTATTTTAAGCTCAGCATTGTGCATAATGTTTTTCCTTTTTTGCCAGTGAATCTTCACCCTCTGGTGGTATCTTCTATTGTTTCAGGATCTCTTGACTATTGCAATTTTCTGTATCTGGCTCAACCAGTCTGTCTTTTCCACTGCCTTTCAATCTTTTAGAACACTGCAGGTAGAGTTGCCATTGGTGCACCGTTACAGACCTCTGCTTCTCCTATTCTTTCCTCACTTCACTGGCACCCCATGTCAAAGCGTGTTAAATTTAAGGCACTATTCATTATGCACCATGCTTTTCATGGCACTTGTCCTGAGTACCTGCAAGTAAAGTTCCGTCCCTCTGTTCCTTTAGTCTTTTGCACTTTGCCTCCCTGTTTTGTATTCATGTTCCTTGTTTTGAACGCTCTAGGACTGGGGGCCGCACCTTGTTTGTGGCGGCCGCTCGGCTTTGGAATTCTCTCCCTCTGGTTTAGTCAGCTACTCATGATCATCTTTCATTTTGTCGCGCTTTGAAGACTTTCTTATTTTAGGTTTGTGCTGCCTCATCTTCTCAGTTTGCGTTAAGGTCATGATGCCCATGTCGGTGAAGGTGCGCTTTATAAATAGCTAAAGGTTTGATACAATCACACTGCGCATGTTCACAATCCATTTTTATGTAGGTAAGATCAATATGTTTTTTTATTTACAGCTTTACTGAGTCAACCTGTGGTGGACTTGCTTAGGGTTATGGAAGGGGGATAATGTGTTCCGAGGTCAGTAAGGTATTACAGCCATCTCCAGTATGGGGAATGGTTCCTGAAGCAGAGAAGATTGAAGTTTAATCTTTGTTGGGCTAGAAATGAGAGGCGTGAACTAAATGCTCAGAATAAGGGATTTTGTTTTTATAGGCCCCTGGTCATTGTTAACACTCCATTCTGGACCACTTGATGGGTTGTGATGTATTTCAAAAGACACACTTAAAGCCTATTGCAATAATACCAGAATAAGCCTTTAAGCTTAAAGTGTGCAGACATAGTCAGACCATGCGTATTATGACCAGCCTTAGGAAGTTGCATATTGATGTAGGAGAAGATGTAGTCTAGTGGTTGAGTATCTTACCCAGAGACTTGGATTCTATGTCCACTTCATCTATGCTATTTCAAACACCTGAAATAAATAAATGAAATACTCAGGTGCATCTTTGGAGGTGTTAATTCTCCACCACCAGACCTCAAAAAACACTTTGAACCACAAGCTTTTCCAGTCAAACTACAATATTTATCTTTCCTATTGGACTTCCACTGCAGATTGTTTAAGCTCTCATAAGTTTAGTTTTTTAAATTATGTAAGTGCCCTCATAATTGTGTGTCTTTTACTGTCAAACAAAGAATGAAATCTTGATGAATGATATTACTGGCAAGAGTATGCCAAAAGCAGTGTACTGTTAGAAGGTTTTTCAAAATTAGGCACGATTTGCGAAACCTGGGGATGGCTACACCACACATATCTCATGATTATAGTTAATTAAGTATTTCATGTTAGGAGAAAGGGGAAGGTGAAGCACCCTGGGTGCACACAGGTTTTGAATTCTAATCCAATTAGTTGTGTACTTCCTGAAATGCTGATCACTATTTCCCCATACAAAGTGTAAACAAGGGGATGAATATTAAGTACCTCACCTGGACTGATGTTTTCAATGCAGAGAGGGAAGGCTTTTTCAGAAATACACTGGATGAATATTTACAGAGGCAAATTTGTTTGGTTCAATAATTCACCTCTGTGGATACATATGCCTATAGTCCAGTGGAGGGATGTAGATATTTTCCACTAATGGGTATGTGTGACTGAGCGTAGCATGGGACAAAGGTTTTTTTTAATAATGGGTTGAAATTATAGGTTTTACAATACATATACTATATTGCATATACTATATAATAAAAGGCCAGATGTATGTTTGTCCGGAGCAGTCCTACCCACTTCGCCTGTTATCACCGCTAGAGGGAGCTGTTGCCCGACATGTACAACAATAAGAGTTCAAGTTCATCTTTCAGGCAATTAAGCATTATTTCTATAACAAAATAAATTACTTTTTTTAATGTACTTATGTATTATGTAGTTATTCATTGCAATATTTCTTGGTATGTATTATTATATCAATAATATTCTTCATTTTAAACTTTATTTGACTTCAATTTAATTTATTTTATGATCTCATGTCTACTTCAAATCATGCTGCACATGAATTGTATTACTCTGACATCCCTCAACATTATATATTTGAGTCCAAAACACGTAAAATGGAATCCAAGACAATGAGGAGCAGATACAACAATTGGCCTATGTACTATGTTGAACTTTCAACGGATTCTGTGAGATTTTGTGTGAGGTTACTTCTCCTCCACGTAAAAGGAGCAAGATCCTTTACAAAAATTCTCTTTTTCTATTAACATAAATTATGTTAAAATACACCACATAATATATTTAAAATTTTAAACTTTCTTCCTTTACTTACACTGGGACATGTACACAGGCTTTTGAACTAGTTATTTGAATAATTGAATAAAATACATATAATTTACAGTTGGTTCTGCAGGGTAAGCCATACAAATAACAATAGATGCCAGATCAACAACAGCACAGAGGAACATTTTCCAACACATTTATTGATGCCTGTACTCATAATATATGCCAGCATTGCCAATACAAAACACAGTTCATGATGCCTGTGCCCACACGATATACTTGCACTTCCACTGTAAAGCACACTTCATTATGCCTATGCCAACAATATTTGCAAGCAATGCCATTGTAATGCCTAGTTCATGAGGCCTGTTCACACATTTTATATGCCAGTGTTGACACTATAAAATAATGATCATGCTGGCTTTGTACAAGTCATGCCAGCATACCACTGTACCAATAAAAGGCTGGCCATCTCCAATATACACTGTAATAACACCTTTTAATGCTAGCTTTACCCATATATGCCGGTATTGTCACTGTAGGAACTCAATTTCATGACAAATGTGCCCAATATATTCCAGTGTAGATTCTGGCCAATATATGCCAGGATTGTTACTGTAGGAACACAATTTAATGCTGGATTTTTGACCATACATGCCAGTATTGCTTCAGTGACAACAAACATTGATGCTTGCTATGCCGAATATATGTTAGTATTGTCACTGTAAAATATTACATTTTCCTTTTGGCTTTACCCAATATATCCTAGCACTGCCCTTTGAACATATTATTGAACATGCTGCCAATATTTCTCTGTAACTTATTGTCTTGCATCCAGAACCCAAAATAAACTAGAATTGTCATTGAAAAATGTGTTTCTGGGATCCCTTCTGGGCCCACTTTCTCCAGCACACACTGGACATATGCACACAGACATACACATAAAGATGCACACCCACGTGCATAGTCGTGAAGACACAACCACATAAACTCATGTCCACAAGCACTCACAAAGACACCCAAATTCACACAACACTCACTCACACAACCAATTTTCTTTTTTTTTTTTTAAACACACCTTGCTTTGACACCTGGTCCCTGTCTGTTGCTTTCACATCTGCACGGCCCATAGTAGTATACAAAGAAAATATATAAATAGCTTTCTTCATGGCATCGTATGGGCTTTGGTCCTTTGGCCCCATAAAACTTGCGGGGACAAGGGCTTTGCAGGCCTCCATCTGGGTCAGAGCATTGAAAGAGGTCCACCGTGTAGGTAGAAAGTGATTGTTCTGACATACATAGAGCAGCTGAAATGGAGCCCTGTGAATGACTGAATACAAGATGGCCTGTGTGGAAATGGAGGGCCGTGCTCTAATGCCCATTATAAATGGCCATAGATTTAGACCTTGGAAGCATAATGTAATACTATTGTCAACAGTGATATGAGAATACAGCCAGGGGTTCTACCTTTAACTATGATGTATTTGCAGGTTAAGGTCATTCACTTGTCTGAAGTGTGACTAATTAACTGTTTTTCTCCAAGAAGCACATTGACTCCTTTTGCATGTCACTTATTTAGGATTGATGTGAAACACACACTGAGGGCTCCGTGAGCAAGCAACCAACCACACCCAGTAATTAAAACCATCCAAAGCTGATGCCAGTGGCTGGGTAAGACTTCATACTCATTGATTGGAAAGGCCATCCCTGATACTCTGAATGAATGATAACCAAACATATTAAGCACAGTACAAATAAATAAAGTATAAGAGTAAATAACTTGAATAAACTACAAACAACTCATTCAAAATATCAATGTATAGTTTGGGCATAAGGCACCTGGGTTCAGTTATCCCATTTCTTACAATAAACGAGGAGGATAAGTAATGGAGGGTTCCAGATTCGGTCATTCTTCTCCTGGTACTGCGTGCCTGCATTTCACATTCAACTAATATTTGTATGACACGCCCCTAGGTGAAATGTGAATGCTGAAATATTGTTCCAGGAGCTGTGAGGCACAACTAGTCCACAGACAGCATTCATATTTGCCACAAGCTGCAGTAAAAGCACATCTTAATTTATATTTGTAAAATGTATTACGTAGACACTCATTTGTTGCTAGTAAAGTTAAGATTAGATTGTCACTTCAGTCACTAATTTACAATATCTACTCATCACCTTTTAAAGAATGAAAAGGAAATATAGCAAAATAATATTCACAATCCTCATGGTGAAATCTCACTCCTTTGCTGTCCTATGTCTCCATCTCCCATCACTGTTTCTAACATCACTTTCTGGAATAAAATGTCATCTTATTTCTAACATGTATACCTTTAATGCAGAGTGCTGGACTGCAGTCTACAAACAAAGAAAAGGCTGCCCTTGGCCCAAAGTGTATGGCGATATTGTGGACAGAGACACCACATCCACGAATGCAGCTTGTCCCTGAATATCCACACATTCACACAGCAGAATATACACCCCTCAAGAGCAACACAAAAATGTCTCGGATAAAGCCAAATTACGACAAACCTACCTATGTTTGAGATCTGCAGAGGTCCATAACCAATGTTCGCCAAACATAGCCAATTAAATATGAAGTAAAGTAAAAACGACTGTGTCAAATGTATTGAAGACTAGTGCATAGCTTTGAACATTTTGGGTGGGGATCATTATATTTGAATGTGTGTATTACTATTTCTAGACACAAAACCGGCTAGAAATCGACATAGGGTCCTACAAGGATGGAGGTATGAGCCTGGATAATTTGCAAGTTTGGAAGTGGGAAGTGATTGTTCTCATAAGAGATATATTTACCTTCCTTTTGCGGGTCTTGGAGATTGGTAAAAATGGTGAAAAAATTGACAGTACACTTTTACTACCATTTTTACTAATCCACAGGATTTTTTGCAATTTATCTGGCAGAGTTGGGGAGCAGGACAGACTTTACATGTCCGCCTGCTAATCCAACCCTCCCTTGCTACAGGGGGTGTGTAGTGTTAATATTGATTCTGAAGGGCTGTTTAACAGATTAGAGCACATCAGTCCTACAATAAATCCCAAACGGATATAAGAAAGCTGTGGCCAAGAGAATCCATCATGTGGGAATTAATGAAAGAGTAAAACTACCCCTGCACTACATCATGGGCCTACCCAATAGTCCAAATGGTTCTGTGTCTTTGCTGCGCTGCAAGTACAGCACTGGTCTTTGCTATGCCACACTTGCATCATGGCAAAGAACTGCACAGAGAGGAGAAGTGCAGGGAGGCTATGTGTACAGGAGCAGGCAGAAAGAGGATTTGTAGGGGGTAGGGTACAGAAGCAATGATATGACGCAGAGTGGAAGAGGAAGCATAGCTGCGGTAGAGCGCAAGGTAAGTGCAGGTTTGGCATTTAGGATGAGTGTGGGTGGAGGGGTGGTGTTTGAGTGAACTTGTTGCAGGAGGTGGTTGGTCAAGGTGGGTCCAGACACCAAGAGAAATAGCCCTGTAGCTTTTACTGCCCAGAAAGAACCATGCAGTAATTACATGTGAGGTAAAGACATGGAACCGTCCAAACAACTTGAGGTTGAGAAAATCTACCAGAAATCCATCCGAACAAGTGACAGACGCATGTGGAATTTGGATAGAGTGGGAAATTCCTGCACAGTGATCCCATACAGGAAGCACTGAGACCTCACTAGGTGCGCGAGAGAGAAAAGACAATGCTTCCTCATCAGATAGAGCAAACTTGTCAACTTTCCAGAGGAAGTAATCTCATAGTTCCTCTGGGCCACCAATATACCTAAAGGACTATGTCACTCCATAATAAATTGGGAAGGGGTGTGGCATGCAGCTTCCTTGGAATAGTATGTTTGCATTAATGGAAAACTGTTCCAAGGAGAGCGTGAAGCAGGGGACAGCTTGGCGGAAAACATTATTGGGAGATGGTTTAGGTCAGTGGGGCTTTCATGTTAGTGGCTTACTCAAAGAAAGAATAAAGATATCCGAACTTATCTACCATCCGGACCTCATCCTTTCACTGGCAATGAGCAGAAATCTCCAGCCCCATCGCCAGTGCACTCCAGGCAGGTCACAGAGGCCCCATCACTGGCCAGGGAGATCAGAAGCAAAGCCCCATCCCTGACTGATGTGCACTCCAGGAACCTGGTCACAGAGGACCCATCACTGGCCAGGGAGATCAGAAGCAAAACCCCATCCCTGACTGATGTGCACTCCAGGAACTTGGTCACAGAGGACCCATCACTGGCACGGGCAAACTGAACTTTAACATCACTCTCCTTACAACTGGCAATCCAGGACGACGCTGCTTCCCTTTACAGCTAATGTCTCACACTATATGGAAGAGACTCTGCAAAGTCTATACTCATTGCACTCCTGAAAAGGGAGGCCACAGAGGCAGAGAAAGGAGCAGTTGGCTTACAAGTCATTTCTCCTTGCCATAAGCCTACACATAGATTCAGGAGAAAGAAGCGCGACAAAAGGAAAACAGAAGGTACAGTTAAATGTGGCCTGATCAATTAGCAGTATAACATAAGAGCAACTATAATGGGATACATCAGTGCAATCTCTAACCAGTTGGGATAGTTAATGGTAATTGATCAATGGCATTGAACTGTTAATAATAATAGAGACAACATGTAGGCAACAAACATCCACCATTAACACCTTTGAATGCTAGCATAAGGGGAAGCGCCTTCTGAATCCAAAACTATGCAGAACTTTTACCCTTCCATATCATTCTTACCAACACCTGGCGAATGACACGTACAGTGGAAAAGGATGACAATGTGGTTTGAGCATTATGGCAATGGTGTTTGTGGGGCGAACTATGGAATAAAAAGAAAGAAAGCAACCCCTCCATGTAAAACTGCCTAGCGGGAGAAGACAAATATAATAATTTGCCAGAACTGTCTCCTGAAGAAGGTCAACTCCTGAAGAAACATGAATAATGTCTAAAATAATTAGATACACATTATGAATCACAATCCATGACCATTTTGGAAAGAGAGCCCTTTGGAAAGAGGTCCAGGCCGAAGAGTAATTGGTTGAACAATTCATTACTGCCCACTGCGGGGCTGATAGATCTTGAAATTGTAGTGCACAAACAGGGGAGAAACTGATAAGTCAATTAATGCTAAAATGTAGAGACACTAAAGTTAGTGAATAGCTATTGTTCAAATGTGACCCATCCCTTGATTAAGTTCTTGAAATTGCCCAGGAGGTGGAGCACATTTCTAAGTGTGTGAAGGCATTAGAAAAAAGCAATTAGTAAATTATTACAGCAATTGAACCGGGCAAGTCAGACACTTAGCTAATACAAAGCAAACAGCAGGCCAAGGACTTTTCCACCAGTGCCAGAAACAAACCGACATCAGCCCAAAGGCCTCCATGTCCCACTTACAGAACAATAAAATACAGATCGACCCCAAGAGCCCAAATTCCAAAACAGGCGCTACAGCTGTGATAGAATAAGACATCTATCCACCTTTCTGACCTGCAAAATATGCAAGAGTAGGGGCGATCTGTCAAAGTGTTGTAAATATGCTACTGATACAACTCTAGTTGATGACTTTAGTTAAGATTTCCAAGAATCCATAACAACAGACCAGTGTTAATGATGCTTTATTCATAGGCCAAGTACTCATTGCTATCAAAGAAAATGTTTGACTCCACATTTGGCCAGTGTGGACATCAACCTGGTGGCTCCTGGAGTCATGCAAACAGAGTTATGAGATGGCCCCGCTGACTTCAACCATTCCACAACTGTTGTTTCCTCCAAGCTCTCACCTGCTTCATGCTCGTCACAGAACAGTGTTCCATTCACCAGAACATAGTGTTCTAAGGACGCTGCAAGCCACAACTAAAAAGATGATGAAACCAAGATCAAGAACAGACTTCAGAAATAATATTGAAGTTATGCTTCCAGAATACCCAAGTAAGATTATTCGTAATTGGGCCCTAGGTATGGAATCATCCTTGCTAAGCTCCAATCATTACTGTGGTGTCCTAATTTAATTTTCTGCCAGGTCACAGGATGGGGATGAGGTGAAGCCCACACCTCCTTTATTGTACGACCAGGGGTTTATCCTGGATGCCTCGCGATTTGTTCAATTTTTCAAAAAAGTGTATTTGCCACACTTTCTTTAAAAAGTCAGTTTAAAGTGCAATTTATATTCATTTATCAATTGTTTCGTGTGGACTCATAGTCCAAAGAGGGTGACACCAGTGCTGTGTTCTGCCTTTCACTGCCACTAACCAGGCTTAATGTGATGCGCACCTCTGACGGGGAGGGGAGCACCCAAAATCACTGCCACCTTCCTGGGCTGCTACTGGCATACACAGCGCTCTCGTGAGATAGGGGAGTGCTGCATCCATTACAAAAAGGGCTGCCCCACCCGCCAGGCTCACACAGACACCCCTGGCTGCTGCTGTTATACACAGAGTTGATTGAGTGAACATATGAGGCTCCCCACTGCTGCAATAAGCACTGGACTGCATAATAAATGGACTTCTCCACCTCTGCTGGTGCTGGGCTACACCTGACATGCCCAGCCCAGTAGAAAGAATTGACTTTGAAGCCCCTACTGCAAGTTACTGCTGCTGCCTGCCAGAGAAAGAACTACAGCACCAAGGCTCTTGAGATAGCCCCGGCCAGGCTGTCTCCCAAGTAAGGGTTTTTATACATAATTAAAGTGCATGGTATATAGACTCTTTGTGCATATTTCTTTTTTTAAACTTTGGTTTTATTATCATTTTCTTAGTGTAACAAATGGGCTCAATGCATGTTCAGAGGATATACATTTGACTGGCCCAAAAACCCCCACCCCCCACCCCTCCACCCCCCACACCAATACAAACTCACCCACCTGATAACTTTAATCAAACCTGAACCATAGTTTGGGGAGTCTCCTTGAAAGCTCTTTGTGTCTGGAGCTTGGGAGTAAATGTGGTCGTTGACTTCTTCCATGGCTGTATTCCGTCCACCGTCCCCCGGGCCGTGGGTGCCCGTTCCATCTTTGGATCCTCCCAGATCTCCCTGACCCCATCCCCATCAGCCCCTGCCGGGGGCCCCTACCGGACATCAGTGAACGTCCCATCCCCAGGTCTGCTGCACCCCATACCAGTTTGCTTGGAATGAGCCCGAGTCATTTCATTGTTCATCATTGCCATTAGTTTGTCCATTAAGAACATATTATTTACCTTTTTCAGCCAGTCCTCCTTCAAGGGGGTCTCCGGGCTCTTCCATTTCTGAGCCAGGGCCGCCCTTCCCGCCCTCAGCATTGTTTCCCACATTCTAGGGTACCTGTATATGTCCGTGTCCTCCGGAGGGAGACCCAGCAACATCGTCAGAGGGTTCTGGAGGAGTAATTCCTCTGAGACTTCAGCGATCCAACCCCTTACCCTCTCCCAGTACGCCTGTACTTTTGGGCAGTGCCACCACATGTGGCCCCTCATTCCAGCCGCATCACAATCCCTTGGGCAATCGGGGGACACTCCCGAGAACATTTTTGACAACTTCACAGGGTCTCTGTGCCACCCCTGCAAAATCTTGAAGTTGTGTTCCATGTCTGCTGTGAATAGATTCCCGTGGAATGCTATTTTAAATATCCTTGACCAGGCGTCCTCCGGGATCTCCTCTCCTGCCAAGTTGTTCCAAAACGTGTGGAAGCCCCTCCTCTCCGCTAAGTTAATAGTGTTCAGGATTTTGTACATCCCAGATACCGCCCGCTTCCTTGAGGTCGCTGTGTCGAGTAGTTTCTCAAAGGGGGTCAGCTGTCTCTTCAAGTTTTGGCCCCATGATTGGTCACAAAGGATACCCTTCAAGTGGAGCTATTTGAATATGGAGAGGGACCCCTGCCCGAGAGCATCTCTCAGTTCCTCATATGCTAGGAATTCCCCTTCGTCTGAACATCTGCCCCGCCCACTCCATTCCCGAGTCGGACCAGGCCTGTGCATTGCAGAACCCCCTACTTCCCAGTTTGAGGGGGTGTCCCCAGAGTGAGGACATCAGGGACGGCCACGACGTTAGATATGCCGTCTGGGGGCCCTCCTTCCAGATTGCCCAGAGAACTCCCAGTGTCGGCTGGGATTTAAGTCTGTTTGGGATGAACCTGCATGGGGCCCAAAGGAGGTCTCGAACTTTAAGAGGGTGGGCGTTCATGTCTTTCAAGTCGGACCAGTAGGTTCCCATCCCCTCTTTCATGTGTTCCAGGAGGACGCGCAACTGGGCAGCGTGGAAATAAAGTTGGAAATCTGGCAACCCAAACCCTCCCTCCTCTCCTGGTAAGGTCAGGACAGCCTTCGTGGTCCTCGGGGTCCTACCCTGCCATATAAACTCTCGCACCGCGTTCTGAAGAGCCCTGAAGGTTTGGTCGGGGATGCTGTTTGGGAGAGCAGTAAAGAGATACAGTAAACGTGGTAGTATATTCATCTTTACCGCCGTCATGCGGCCATACCAGGACAGAATCATTGAGCCCCATCTCCTTGGGTCTGCGGTGATCCCTGCCATGATGGGGTCATAGTTGGTAGGGGCCAGTTTTGAGAGATCCCTGGTGAGGAGGATGCACAGGTATCGAATAGAGACCTTCCCCACTGTTATCCCTTTGAGCCTGTCCAAGGGGTCTAAGCCCGGGTCCCGTGTTCTCATGGGGAGCAGAACTGATTTAGATGTGTTGATCTTTAGCCCCGAGAAGCACCCAAATGCGGCCATCAGGGACAGGAGAGGCGGGAGCGAGGAGCCAGGATCCACCAGGTAAGCCAGAATATCATCCGCGAACAGGGAAAGTTTGAATTCTACTTTGCCTCTCCTAACCCCCTTGATATCCGGCTGTGCTCTGACTGCTATGGCCAGGGGTTCATTGTGAGGACGTAGATCAGGGGAGAAAGTGGGCATCATTGCCTTGTTCCCCGCGAGAGGGGGAATGGTTCTGACAACCTGCCATTCACTTGTACCCTTGCCTTCAGGGCTCTATATAATGCGGCCACCCATTCCCTAATGTGTACCCCAAAGCCAATTTTCTGGAGGAGGAGTTCCATGTATCTCCACTCGACCCTGTCGAACGCCTTCTCCGAGTCCAGGGAGAGGACACTCGCGTCGAGGTCCGACCCCTGGGCATAATGGAACAAATCTATGGTTTTGTGGATGTTGTCTGAGCCCTGTCTTCCCCTTATGAACCCCACCTGGTCCCCGTGGACCAGCTTCGGCAGTATCTCCTCCATCCGCCTCCCAATTACCTTAGCTAGGATCTTTACGTCAATGTTCAACAGCGATATTGGGCGGTAGGAGGAGCACTCCATGGGGTCCTTGCCGTCCTTGGGCAGCACTACAATTATGGCCTCCATCATGGAATCCGGGAGAGTCCCCCCCTCCAGCACTGCATTAAACACTTTTACTAAGTGCGGGGCTAGAGTCGAGTGAAACCTTTCATAGAAGTATGAATAGATAATCTGCCACTCAAGAATTGCGCCACACTTGTTAGTTCAATATTTTCAAAAGAACATTTCTTTTTATTCCTTATTTGCCCTTTGAATTCTTGTTGACACGTGTTTCGGCTACTCAAGAGCCTTTCTCAAAACAGAACAGGGCTTTATTAGGTACATATCTTATTCCGTTAATTCCATAAATCCCGGGTAAATCCCTGCAGCTTTGTAACAATCCGTCTCCTCGCGTCGGCCTCAAACAGAAATGCACTGTGAAGCAGTCCTCGCCCGGGGAAGTGCCCACCTTCATCCCGCTGATCACGTGTTCTAGCTCATCCTCGGTTACCGGACCCTCCAACCTCTCCGCCATGTCCCCGATCAGGGCCGGGATTTGTATAGAGGTCAAGAACCCTTCAATCTCTGCCTCACCCCCGTTATATTCTGATGTGTATCATTTTTCATAGTATCGGCGGAAGGCCTCTCCTATGTGGGGCGTGTCATGGCCTATCGACCCCTCCTCGTTCTTCACTACTTTCACCATTCTACTTCTCTGTACCTCCCTCAGTTTCCAGGCCAGAATCCTATCCGCCCTGTCCCCCTTTTCATAATACTTTTGCTTAACCAGTTGAAGACTCCTTTCTGTTTTGTGTAGGAGGAGATCCTTCAACTGGAGCCTATAGTCGTCCAGGGCGGCTATCTGATCGTGATCTAAGGGTTCTACTGGGGGGCCCCCCAGCTGGAGTTGGGCTATTTTTTCTCTCAGAGACCTCTCCTGGGCTTCCCTTTCTCTTGTTTTCTGGGCTCCCTTTTTGATGAGGACTCCCCTTAAGGTTGCCTTAAAAGCGTCCAAAAGGGTATGCAAGCCTACCTCCCCATTATCATTGAGCTCGAAGAATTCCGTTATGGCGTCTAGCACCTCCTGTGCGTGGACCTCGTCCTTCAACAGGGAGTCGTTACACTTCCATAGTCCCCTGCGGTCGCTTAGCTATCCCCTTGCTAGGGTGACTCGGACCAGGTCATGGTCTGACCAGGGGACGGGGTCCACCCTGTGGCCAGTGACGAATGGGTTCAGGGTATCATCCACTAACATGTAATCTATTCTTGGAAATGACGTGTGGATGGCTGAGTAATATGTGAAAGAGGGGGCGCCCGTCCTGGGGGTCGGGATCGTGTCCACCAGACCTAATTTCCGAGTTAACCCTTTGGATGTTTCGTGCCATGGTCTCGTCTGCTGCCCAGGATATCTGGGGACCAACGCGTTTCCTATCCTGGGTTGGGTCCAGGACCATGTTGAAGTCCCCACCCACCACCACCGTGCCTTGGACGAATAGCTTGAGTCTATCCCTCACCTCTTCCCAGAATTGAGTTTGACCTTCATTTGGACCATATACAACGGCAAGAGTGAGTGGGGCGACCTGCAGGGACCCCCGTACCAGCAAGTAGCGGCCCTCTGGGTCTTTGAATATGGCCTCTTTTTCAAAGCCAACATTCCTTGCTAACAAAATGACCACCCCTCTCTTTTTGCCCTTGTGGGATGCACAAAAAACCTCCCCAATTCCTCCCCTCCACATTTTAGGCTCCTTCCCACGTGCCCAGTGAGTCTCCTGCAAGAAGAGAAGGTCAAGGTTCGCCCTTCTAAACTCCCTCCAGACCAGGGACCTCTTTGTGGGGGTGTTCAGGCCCCGTATGTTGAGAGAGCCCACTCCCAGGGCCGGCAGACTTTCAGCCATAATCCAGGTTTTCTTCTCTCTCGGTCAACATCTTCACATTACCCTTCCTTGCGTGCTCCCTTAGTTTTGTTTTGTGCTCCCCCTTTCCCCCCACCCCTCCCCCGGGTGGGCCTGAAACATTTCCCCAACTGCCCCCATTCCCAACCCCTAACTGAGCAACCCCAACTATTGCGTGCCCCCCTACCCCCCTCCACGGCGTCCAACCAGTTAGTTCTGCCATCGCTGGCTTTTGGCCGAACAACCAGCCTGCCCACTTCGGCCAGGCGATCTGTGTAAAGCTCGTCACTTTGAGCCCCCCCTGTCCCCTGTTGCGTCATCCCTCTATGGACCCCTTATACTTGCTGTTCATAGGGACGCTGTTAGTGGTAGAACCTTTGAGTCCTCACTCGTCTGTCCAAAACTTGACGGGTCGCCCCCGTTCTCAGTGCTCAGAGTCGTTCCGTTCTCCGTCCTTCGATGGCGACGGAGTATTCATTTTTCTGAATTTCCTCGCTCCAGTTTTTCTTCTCCTGTCTCCCAACGGGCCAAGGCCGCTTGGTCTGCCCATCTCTTGCCCCAATGGGCCCCTCCGGGGGTTTGATTCTGTTACGTAATCTTGGATGGCTCCCCGTATGTCATCTTCCATGATCAGAATTGATCGTTGACCCATATATTCGAAATCCAGGGAGAACGGGTGGCCCCATCTGTAGCACACTCCCTTCTCCTTGAGCAGTTGCGTTAGGGGGTGACACATTCTGTGCTTGGCCAGTGTATAGGCGGAGAGATCCTGGTAGATTGAAATCTGGGCATTATTGTAAGCGATCTCTCGGGCCTTTCTGGCCTCCTCCAGCACTTTTGTCTTTTCCGAATAGTAGTGGAACCGGACCAAGATCGACCAGGGGCCCCTCGCTCTGCCCCCTGCCCTGTGCACCCTATCGAATGTGAGTTCCGTTGTCATTTCTTCTGCAAACAGGAGGGTGATAACATCTTGCACCGCTCGGGTGATGTCTCTCTCCGTTTCTCCTTCCAATTCGGGTACCCCGAAGATTCTGAGGTTGTTCCTCCTTTCCCTGTTTTCAAAGTCATCCATCTGCCGGGCCCGTTCCCCGTCCCTCTTCTCCAGAGCGGCTAGCCTCATGCCTATTTGTATATCTTGAGATGCTGTCGTTGATTGGTTTGTCTCAACCTGTAACAGTCTGTCCTCGACCTTGTCCACCCTTTGGTTCATTTATTTTAATTTCTGGGCGATATCAGAGCGCCTGTCCCTGATTTCCTGCAGGATCGAGGCAAAGCCCCTTTCCATTGCCGCTGTGGAAGGTGCCGGGGCTTCCGACTGGGCCATTTCCCTATTGAAGCTCGTACCTTTGTTGCTACTTGGTGCCTCCTGGAAGCGATATTCCTGCATGGTTTCACGCCAGTTCATCTAGTCCCCCCATGCGCCCCACCGCCGAGACCATGGGACTGAGGAACCCCTCATGGGTCATTCGGTGATTTCCTTCCTGGGGTACCCAGAGGGTGCTCGTGAGAAGGGGGGAACCGGGGTGAGGTCTCCCCCCACTCGAATGAAGTATGCCTTTGCTGCTACAGGGGGGGTCATTAATGGGCGGCCACACGCCCCACCGTCACCAGGCGGGGGCCCCACACCCAGTCCAGCTTCGCTGTGGCGTTCGGGGACTACTTTTGGCTTCGTGGAGGTCATTGTAGTCAAATGAGTCCATTTGACCAGGCCCGTGGGGACTTTCCCACAGGGCAGGGGGCAGGGCACCGTGGTCCCCACCCTCAACTTAAAGTCAATCGTCTGCACTTTGACCCCCAGGGGGGAGAGGGGCCATCTCCGGGTGGGCCCACGTCCCAACAACGCCGGGCGGGGGCCTCGCTCCTGGATTCCCCCTGAGGCTGACAGCGCTTTCTCTGTGTCCCGGGGGGGGGCTAGAATGATCAGCTGTGCTACTAGCACCGATTTGCCGTCCCCGCCTGGTGCCTTCTGATCCCTCCTGGGCAGTGGCTGGCATACCCCCGTCCCGAGTGAGGGTCCAGGGACCCCTACCCGCCTGTGTCACGTGCGAGGGTGCCCCCTCACCTCCGCCCTCTCTTCTGTCAAATGCGGCTCCTGTGTTCTTCTGGGCCCTCTGTGTCGAGGTGCAGGCCCTGCTGTGTTGCAGGGGGCCCCCGCCTGTCTGCGCAATCTTCGGTGGGCCCCCAAGGCCAGCAGTGAGGAGCCTTGTGGGGCCTCCACGCCCGGGCCCGTCCTGCTTTTTCGCTCTGGGTGGCATAGGGCTCCGGCACCTCTGCCCCAGTCTCCCGGGAGCCGGCCTCCAAACAGCGTGCCCTCTCTGTCCGCTGAATCAGGCCTCTGGCATGTTATGCCCCGGCTCGGGGGGGACGCGAGCCCACTTGCCGCTCTGTTGCCGCTCCCCCGTTCTGTTGGGGACCCTGTCCCCGGCCGTGCCGCTCCCCCAGCATGTGTAGGGAGCTGGTCGAGGGGAGGGTGAAGTCCGTGAAATGCGTCCACGCGGTTCCGAAGGGACGCCCCTCCTCCCTCGGCTCTGCGGCCACCGATGCCTCGCTTCGTTTTACACCCGGAAGCCTCGGGTTTCGTTCTCGGGTTCCCCAGGCTTCCACAGCATTCTACAGCTTCAGTAGATGCGTTTATAATGTAAATAGTGTTGTGATTGCTCCTTTTGTACACACAAAACGTAACAACTGCTGGTTCCAACATTCCATTGTTTGACTTTCCTTCTGTGTTTGATAACAGTTATTATAATCCAGTGTTTCTTCCCTTGAGGTGAATCCCATCCTAACATTTGCCATCCCACGCAACTTCCCAGAGAGGTGCACAAAGCTGATCTTGAGCTCAGGTAAGCAGGGATTGGAGACAGGTCGTGTGCAGGTCAAGTGTCCAAGTAAACTGTCATAACAGGTATATGATGAACCATCCCCAGCTACAATAAGAAGTAGAGCTAGCCTGCCAGTAGTAGTATGAGTACTACTGGTAGTACTTTTACGGTGAATACTATTGGCAGACGTGCTAACAGTAGCATTACTTGTTTTACTATTTCTAATAGTACAGCAGTAGTATCAGTAGTACTGGAGGTAGTACTATTTCTGCTACTGATGATCGTGCCACTCATATTGGCAGTATCAGGAGTACTAACATAGTCAGTAATCTTAATACTGGTAGTAGCAGTAGTACTTTTATTGGGCGTTGTAGTGCTATTGCTCTTGCTGACAGTAGTTCTACTACTGCTTCTATAACTGCTACTACTGCTGGTAACAGTGCTGTTACTATTTCTGGTCGACTTGTAGTAATTCTGCTACTACTAGTGGTAGCTCTACTGGTATTAATATTATTGTTACTAAAGGTACTACTGCTGGTAGTAATATTACTGCTACTGGTGAAGTTGGTACTACTGCTGGCTGTAACTGTACTACTGTTTGTAGTAGTACTATAACTACTACTAATAGTAGTATTATTACTGATGGCACTACTGCTACTATAGTGTGGGCAGGATTAGTAGGCAAGTAAACTTGTTGGTGGAAAAGGAAATAAAATGCAATCATTTACTTTGCCCCTTTTCTGCTGTAATGGATCTGCAGCCTGCATTTCCTCTCCGCCTATGGTGTTACTTCATCCTTAAGGGATTGAAAGCAGTTCTCAAAATGGAGGACACACGTTGCAATATCACTTTTGCACACAGTGATATGTGCTCTTGCCTGACAGACCATGGGTTCATTAAAAACCAGTCATCGAGACCCACTACATCAGCCCAATTACACTGCCTTAATATACCTATATATAACTGCCAAAAATCAGGAGGTACTAGCTTCCCTGTATTAGCTTCCAGACCCTGGAACCCTATACCTACCAACATAAGAACTGCACCTGCTCTTCCACAATTCAGGATAAGTGCTAACAAATGGCTTATTACCCGTGAAACCAACTAACTACAATTGCTCCAACTGTCGCTTCCCTTCCTGCTTGTACGTAATGTCCTGTTTCAATTTGTGCTCTTCCAAATGGCAATGTTGCAAATGTTATACTGATGTTTCTGTTTTACAAGCACCTTGTAACCTCTAACTATTTCTTGTACAAATGTAACTGGAATAATGCATCCAGATACCGCAGGGTTTGGCGCGCTATATAAATGAATATACAATACAATACAATTAAATCTAAAGCTACAACTCAGTTTGACAAACTTGATTGGGCCATTTTTGGCAAAGTAATGAGTAGTATTATGACTATAATTGTTCTATAGTGAAAAGAAAATACAAAAAGTGTTTTACAACTTGTTCTCAAGATGCATTTCTAGGGCTACTACATAATGATCATGTTAAAAAGAAAATATTGGTAACTGTGGTGTATGTCCTGACTATAGTCTCTCAACTAGGCATATAGGTTTCTAGTGTTTATGTTCAGTAAAGTATCTTAGGCTGTTTTGAATTCAAAGGCTGTATACATAACATGGTTTAAAGAGGCTTAAAAGCAAATAAAAGACATTTTGCAACAGCACCATTTAACTCCACTGTAAAAATAGAGGGACCACTCAAAATTGAATACACGTGTGTAAAACAGTCACTCTCAATGTCAAATATGTGAGATACAATCAGTGCACCAGCTTCTTTGTGCCTCACCGCTTCACTACAACATGTGGCATAACATGTATGTGTCAAAGGGAGGAGGCCAGGCAATGCCCTTATTGTATCTCTTTTTAACACATGCAGAATGGTTTATGCTTAAAATGTGTAGTCTATTTTGAATATGAAAGGTGTTGATGCACTGTGGGCACTTTGCTGCTTCCTTGTACCTCACCACTTTCAATAGTTATGGACATGAGGTTATTCATATGTGGTTGGTCGAAGAGATCACAATGGGCTCTTTACCATTGCTCACTAAAACATTGGCAATTAACAAATGCGGACAGTTTGTAAAGAAGTTACGTCTGTGTCTGTGCATTGGAATTTCATCAATTTTCAAGGTATGATGTGCTTTGTGATAATGTGCTGTAGCACCTTGAAGTACTTGTTTCATTAGATAGACTTACCATGCAAAATACTTCAGACCCAATAACTGAACAGGCTCAGAGGAGATGGTAAAATACTGCTTTAATTTCAAGAAGGAAAGCAGGGCGAATTTTCAACTCACCTCATGCACGATCACGTTTTATCATTTGTTTTTAGCTTACATAATGCTAGATGCGACATCTATGATGTCATCCTACGTGGCAAACAGTAAAAACCTATTGAGGTGGGGGGGACTGGATTAGGGGATCATCTCTACCTATAGGAAATGTGCATGTTATACTCTCATTGGTGGTTTCTTATCTGTGAGACACACCCTGACCTATTTCTAAGCAAGTGGTGTAAGGCACTCATCATAGAAGAAAATGTGGCAGCGGAAAAATACTTTGCAACATTGTATGTAAAAGTGCATGGCAGGCTATTATAATTGGTTGGCAACCCAAATCCAACCTTGGAGATTCGGCTTGCTAGCAGCACGTTCATAGCACGTACCCAGGTGGTTGAAGATACGTCAGTTCTTCCTTTGTTTCCCAATTTGGCCATCATCTTTCATCGGTAGGCCTCATGCCAGTGTCTTCTATTTGAAGGTTGGCCAGTCTGCACAGTCTCGGGACATCTAAGGAAGTGTATGTAGACTGCTATCTTATCTTGAGGCCTAATGAATAGCCCTTGATTGCGAGCTCTTCATCATGTGTTGTAAGACCATGAATTTTTCCATATCACGGTGCCTTGTATCCTTATTTGATTCAACTTTTGCTGGGTCCAGTTCTTCTTTTGTCCTTTAGAGACTTGCTTACTCCATCCCATATTGACTTTTGTGCCCTTTAATCTCCCGATATTTGGCCTCAGTGAATGTTCGTGTTCCTCCTAATCTTTAGAAAATATTTCCTTGCGCATGGTTTGCTCATGAACTCCGTTCAAGCTTTTTCTTCATCTCTCGAACTAGCATCCTTGGTTCAGCGCCAATGTATTCTTCTATTTTGCAAGGAAAACATTTTCTGCATCATCTCTCTATGTTTAAAATCCCATGCTCATGTTTTTGAGGTAACTGGGTTGATTGATAGGAGCCGTCATCCATCTTGTAGTGATTGTAGTCCTAAATATTGAATGTATACCTCTCCTAAGCAGTCTTCTATGTATTCTTTCTACCGTGTATTTCAGCTTATTTACAGTTATTGACCAGAGGGCCACCCGTTCTTCTTTATATCCGTAACTACTGCATCATGAAGCACATGGTTCCATTACTGCTTCAGTTACATTGTTTATTCTTACATAATTTCATATTGTTTCAACATAGGATCATTTATCTTCTTTCAGACACTTTTGTTGTCCTAAGACATTTGAACTGGATGGACTCCAGCCGGCCCAAAAGACTGGGGGTCTCAAACAGCCCTTTAAAATGAGAAGCAGCACCCTCGAGATAGATGGGGATGCAGATTCGTACTCTCGCATCAGATAACTATGACAACTCAATAGTTTGGCAAAGAGAGTCCGTTTAATGACAAGTACAAAAAACGGGGAGTGCAATGAACATCAGCAACCGCTCGATCTTCCTTCTCCCTTCAACTCAACTTAATTTCAGAAAAGACACAGTATTTATATCAAAAACTCATCATCACTGACATGCAATCTTAAAAACCTAACATGCAACGTGAATGGTTATAGGAAGGTAACTTTTAACATAGGTACTATAACTGTATGCGGTAACGGGGAGAGGGGATTGGATAATCAATGCCAGGTGGGGCAACTAAGCCCTTCCTTCAAAATGGCTACTATAAAAGTCACTAAAAGTACAACGTCTCATTGGTTCTACTCATTATAGGACCCTAAATTACATGGTCCACTATGATTGGTTTGGCATCAACCCCACTCATACTTTTCCACTTAGGTCTAGCAGCATGCAGAACAACCAGCCAGGTGCAGGGAGTTTGTCTGCACCCCAGCTTCCCTCCAATTATTTTACAATCAATCATCACTTCAGTGGTCATGTGTCAATTACTTCTTTGTATTTGGCCTCGAGTCTGCTTCTTGGTCTGAGAATGTTTAAGGAGTGTGGGTATGGTAGGGATCCATTCGTAGGTGTGAAAGTATCATCCCTTCCTGCCTGCCTTGTCAAGTGATTCGGACACCGTGAAATCAGCCTTTTCTTCATCATGCATTTTCGTGTATTTGATTTTATTCTGCCAGTCTTCTACCATCTGTGGCTTATCTTGACCTTTCTGAACAGGATACTCTGTTCTTTTTCTCTTTAATTGTATCCACAGTTGGCCTATTCCAGCATGATACGACCTTGGCTTCTTGGCATGGTTACCTTCAGCTGGGTTTCTTTCTGTATTAATTCTCGATTTGTTTGCTGCAACACTCTCCTCTTGAGACCTTTAGTAACCTTTGTTCATTTCTGCTTATGTGCGTAGTGGATTTACACTCATTTATAAAGTGCTTTTGAGGTGTATATATATATATATATGTATAGTTTGGTGCTTGCCGCAATCTTTTTGCTACTAAACATAAGCAAGCTTAACAATTTCTTTGCTTCTTGTGGTTTCTTGCATCTGTACACATTTAAACTAACTGAATATCTTCATCGTGCATATGGCATAAGTTTCTTAATTTTGACATCAACTTCTTCACCTTGGGCTCAAGATGTCACTTATCCATGGTATTTTGTCTCTTGTTAGTATTCTCAGTATATGTGCGTCAGTCCGATTTCTAATGATGTCACCATTCGTCTTCCCTTATTATCTATCTTCTTGGCTTCTTCGGGTATTCCATTCTGACAAACGTCATTTTGTCTTGCTTGTAGATATGGTTTTCTCAAAGGGTACCTTACTGTCCAGGTTTTCTTAGGTGTCAGTACTTCAATAGGTGCTGTTACTCTGATAGGCACTGGGCAGAGCCTAGCTGCTGCTCTTTGCTGGTTTATTTGTTCATCATACATCACATATTTTGGCGTGAATGTACCTGGCACTTCGAAGGGGGTGGCTGGAGTGTGGATGATGCTTGGCACTTCCTCTTCACTTTGTTTAAACGTACATTCATGTCGCGCATCATTTTATTCATGGGTGCTTTTCGAACATCCCTCTTGGTAGGTTTCTTCCATTGTTCCAACGTGAGGGTATCTTCTGAATGGCTGCCTGAGTGCATTTCATTTCTCATACAGTCAACGTGGTATGGACATGTCACATAAACTTGTACTTGGGTTCCCAATAATAGCTCCTGGTCTGTTATTCCAATAGGATGGGGGTGAGGGGGCGTTGACTTGGGAGAATGCGTCCACTTGCTCCTCTACATTCCTCCTTCTGGTCGTATCCTCGACCAGACTCTTTGCCTCCTCTTCTGCAATTCCTGCTTCGTCTTCTTCAATCATCTCATCATATTTTCTTTTCTTCGGAACCCATATTTTTGTCACCTCCCCTCAGGTGGCCAGCATTCTTTATGTGTTCATCCACACTCCAGGTCATCAATCAACAATCTTCTGCTGGTGCACAAAAAATTCATCATGCCACATATTTTTACCCATCCTGGGGCTAATAGAACTTTGTTCCTGGAGGTGCATAAGAACTCTTCTGTATATTTTCTCGGGTACCTCCTTCTGTTTGCATCTGTTCTCCAGTTATGTTTGTTAATGTCAATCATTATTTTCATTCCAATAGTTTTTTAGGCTGTTTTCTGACATTGTCCCATGATGATCCTTATGAGGCAGAATCTTAACATTACTAATAGTAATATTGCTCCAAGTAGTTTGAAAGTATTTTTCAACCAAGATGGAAACCATCAATTAATGATGAAAACCAATACTCTCCTTCCGTTTTATCAGTTTCATCTTCCATCTGTGTATGCAAGGTTGTCAGCATTATAATTGCTTCTGCCAATGTCCCATTTTCTCCATCATGAGCAGGTGTGAATGCACAGCAAGAAGGTCTGACCTTGGCACACATGCCTCCTTCCATTGTTGTTATCAGATCCACAACATACTTGTTTTGGAGAGTCATCAGCCTGATGGCCCTCAGTTCTTCCCTTATTGTATTGAATCCTTTCATTGTTGCATTGATCGTCTGCAACAATTCCCATCTTGTAATCTGGAGCCACTTGGCATTAACTACCGTTTGAAGACCTGGTATGAACATAGATGTCATTATCATAGCAGTTTTGCTGAATAGTTTGTATTCATCCGGAATGTCGTTGTAAGCCTCTATGGACTTTGATGACAACTAATTATCTCTTTTTAATCGACAAAGATGAAGTGATCGCTTCCTTCTGTTATATTAGTTCATGTTCGGGAACTCTTCAATATGGAGGTCACTTTGGGGATTCACTAGTGCTGGGACATGTACATTTACTATGGAACACACTCCTCCCCAATCCATAGGCAACTGCATGTAGGCTCAGGATCCACAAGCCTAATATCAATTCATTAGAACTGCAGTTCCTCCATTCATCCCCGGTACTTCAATTATTTCGCCACATCCTTTATTTTTTCCCAACATAGTCCTTGCCATTCTTGAAGCAGGTTGTTGCATTCTTCACTTGTGATGTATGTACTGGCCAATTTGTATTTGTATTTTGTTTATTTGTATAGCGTGCCTGGCCCAAAGGCATCTGGGCACATTTCTTAAGGTTACAGTTGCATAGAGTTACATATACATACAATTATATCTGGTGCATCTGATACATATACATAACAGGTTTTTACGTATCCATTTACATACAGTAGATATTTACAATAGTATTCCGCGGGATGACATATCATCCAGCAAAGCAAAAGTCAAATTATCAAATGTTGGCTCTAGTGGTCCTGCGCTGCAAGCCAGATTTTGGCTTTATTTTTGAATGAGTGGAATGAGGGTTCTGATCTGAATGGGATAGGTAGGGTGTTCCAAAGCCTGGCAGTGAGCACCGGGAAGCTACAGCCCCCTACGTTCTGAAGCTTGAACCTAGGCAATAGAAGGCAATGTCTTTGGGCTGCTCTATGAGGTCGATCAGAGGTGCTGCACATGAATGTGTTGGACAAATATTTCACATGCCTGGTTGGCCAGACATTTGTGCGTAAGTGACAATGTTTTGAGGGAAATTATTTTGGTGACTGATTGCCAGTGTAGGCTACGTCTCATGTTAGAGGTGTGGTGAGTGTTGGGGATTTTTAGAGCTGCCCTAATGGTGTTGTTTTGTGTTACTTGTTTGTTTAGGTTACGTTGGCTAGTCCCTAGATATAGTGCATTGCAATAGTCAGGTTTTGACATGATAAGGGTTCTAGCCAAGGTAGTGCAATTTGCGGTGGTTAGGAATCATCGACAGGCGGTGATGAGATTACACATGTATGCCATAGAAGAGATTATTGCATTAGTTTGTCTCGTTAGCGATAGAGTGGAATCTAGATAAATGCCAATGGTTTTTGTGTCGCTAGATACCTTTATGAGGTTGCCATCAATGGTGAAAGAGTCAAAGGCCGGTTCTGATTTATTTAATCTCTGTTGAGATCCCAGGAGGAGTAGCTCTCTCTTATCGTCATTAGAACAGAGCCTGTGTTGTGCCATCCAAGCCTGTATGACCAGATAGACGTCGTTTAAGCTTTGGAATCAGCTTCATGATCTCCAGTGATGGGGATGAGTATTTGGGTGTCATCTGCATAATTAGTGTAGGTGACACCCAAATAGTCCAGAATATCAAAGAGGGGCTTTGTGAACCCATTATACAGTGTAGATGAAACACAAGATCCTTGGGGAACCACACATAACACTGGTGATGGTTCAGCAAAGGCCAGGGGGGAGAAGACCCTTGTGGATCTATTCTGCAGGAAAGATCTGATCCAAGCAGTGGCTACATCAGAGAAGTTGGCTGCGGATTTGACGTGTTGGCAAAGTATTTGATGGTTGACCAAATCAAATGCCGCCGATAAGTCAAGCAGTAGAAGGAGGGCCATCTTGCATTTATCTTTGAGGTCTTCGATTTGTGTTTTTAAAACAATTAAGGCCATTTCAGTTCAGTGCCTGGGTCGGAAGCCAGATTGTCTAAAGCCAAGGAGATTATTGGATTCCAGATAGCCCTGGATCTGCATGTAAGCTGCTCTGTCCAGGATTTTAAGTAAAAAAGGGACAGTGGTGATGTGCCTGTAATTAGTGGGGGTGTTAGGGTCTAATTAAGGTTTTTTTAAAGTAAGGGGAGGACCCAAGCATCTTTGAGGTTGTTGGGAACTATGCCTATGTTAACAGATGCATTTATTAGGGCAGTGATGAATGGTGCAATATCATTAGACGCCACCTTAATGATGGGAGCTGGGCATGTGTCACCCTGATAATTATAGGGTTTAAGTTTGAGGATGATATTTTCTACCTCTTTGATGAAGAGTGGCGAGAAGTTAAAAGGTTTGGAAGTATGCTTGTAGGGGGTAGCAGCTCTGGTAGGAATACTACTTTGTGAGTTCGTGGATAGACAGCTTTGTTTGATATTCATTTTGGTTTGTAGCATAGTGATTTTGTCTTGGAGTGCTTTTTGACCATTAGCACACCATGGGCCTCATCACGACTTTGGCGGTAACCCTTAAATCCGGCGGTCGCGCTATTACCACCGGATTTAAGGGTCCACCAAATCAGGACTTCAGCAGATTTCACCCCAGCTCTTGGCTGGGGGTAAATCCGCTGAAAATTTGCGCTATTACCACCGGCAGGAAATCTGCCGGCGGTAAGAGTGCGAATTTTCCCCATTGAGCCCAATAGGGAATGGGCATTCCCAAATGGGCTCAATGGGGAATGGGGAATTACATTACCGCCGAACTCGTGATCCGGCGCTATTAGCGACGGGGAGTTCAGCGGTAGGGCTAATACCACCGGCGGTAATACCACCGGCATTACCGCCCAAGTCGTGATCAGGTCCCATGTATTATCTTTGACACAGGTATCAGGGGGAGCTGATGGTGATTCAAGTTCTTTAAGGATCTTAAAGAGCTCTTTCGTACTTGATTTAGCTTGTGAGATCCGAATGTTATAAGTGACTTCTTTGACTGGGAAGATTTCCTCTTTGTAATTAACAGATGCTAGAATAAGGCTGTCCTTGTTTACAGAAGAAGGTAGGTTTCCATCGGGCTTCTGCAGTTCTTTTCTCCTTGCGTAGTATTCTAAACTGTGGTGTGAACCACGAGTTAAGGTGTGCACGTGGTTTGGGTTTCCGTACTTTCAGTGGGGCAATGGAATCAATGGCTTTAAGTATAGTTTGATTATAGATTTTGACTGGTGCTGTGGGGTCAGTACACAAATCAGTAGCATTATTTAGTATAGGTAGTATTAGGGGGAGCGGTTTCTCACTCGTTTTATCCTTTTTGCTTCTCGTGCTAATAGATGGTGCAATGTTTAGATTAGGACAGAAGATGTCAGATTTGATGTTGAAAGTTATCATGTGGTGATCTGATCAAGCACATGGTGAATTAGACACTATATTAATGCTGGAGTTAAGATCAACCAGCCAATCAAGGGTTCTTCTCTTGATGTGGGTGGGTTCATGTATGCGATGGGTGAAGCCGAATTCGGTTATTGTGCTAGCAATGTCTAGCACTTTGTGGTCCTTGGCATCTTGGAAGCCAAGATTAAGGTCACCTAATAGAATGATCTGTGAGTTAGGCTTAGTATTGACTGATAGGGGGGAGGTAATGTCGTCTGCAAAGGTGGAAATTGGTCCAGGTGGCCTGTAGAGGAGGTGTATGGTGATGGTTTGAGTGGCTGAAGTAGGAATCTCGAAGGACAGTAATTTAGCTGATGGGATATGTAGATTTGGAATAGCCCTAAGGCCTATAGAGCTTCTAGAGATAAAGGCAACGCCACCGCCTTTGGATTGGTTAGAGTCTCTATCGTATCTTGTGATGGAGTAACCGTCAGGGATGGGGAGACAGAGTGATGGTCCTGCAGCTGCGTGTAGCCAGGTCTCAGTAATGGCTAAGAAATCTAGATCCTGAGTTGTGATGTAGTCTGCAATGCCCAGGGCATGTGGAGAGAGTGACCTCATGTTGATTAATGCACCCTTAATAGAGGTGGCCTTATCAAGGGTATGATTAGTGTTGGTGGTGGTAGAAGGAACCATAGTAGGTATGTTGTTCTTCAACGTTTTTGTCTTAAAGATGTCTGTATGTTTGAGAGAGGTATTGTGTGTTTTGGCAATGGTGGTGTGGTTATGTACTTGTGGGGCTGCAAATAGAAATCTGGATCCTAATCTCAAGCTCCTAAAATGCAAGGCGCAGGGTTGGTTGGGTGTAGGTTTGGTAGCGAAGTGTTCCAACAATAAGGCTAGTGAGTTCAGATAAGGGTTAAATGGTGGCACAGTAGTGGTTGGAGTGGTACTAGTGTTGAGTCGGGGGCAGGATGGTAGGAAGGTAGAATGAGGAATGCACTCTGCAGGCGGGCGGCTAAGACTCATAGTAGGTGTTTCACAGGGCATTATGGTCATATGAATCAGTATCCTGGTGGGTAAGGTTAGTATGTCCCTGCTATAGCTAGGAGGGGTCCTGACATGCGCTAGTAAGGTGCAGAATATCGGTAGTATATTGTGTATTAAGTAGGGCACATGCATAGTGAAGAGTTGCCTTGGTGTTGGATGAGGAAATAAGGCGCTCAGGCTAATGTTGATCGGGGAGTAGCTGGGCAGTAGGTGAATCAGGCACTTAGAACCTGTGGTGTAACTGGTACATACAGCACCCTATTCATTATGGTGTATGACCCAAAATACAATATTGGTCTTTCAGAGTGATTAGTGGCAAAGGAGTGACTGATAGCCGCGTGATTTGATATTTGGGAGTGCAGGAGGCAGCGATGCACATAGGTATGAGGCACTGAAGCATTCAGGGGAAGATCAGGCCAGTTGGGGTATTGCAAATTAGGTATGGCATGCATCGATGCAATGGGGGCAATCTGACTAGAATGGCACAGTTCCCTGTAGCGCACAACATAGGCAAAGATCAATGCAATGGGGCAATCCGACTAGAATGGCACAGTTCACTATAGCGCACAACATAGGCACAAATCAATGCAATGGGGACAATCTGACTAGAAAGGCACAGTTCACTATAGCGCACTGCATTGGCACAACTCAATGCAATGGGGGCAATCCGACTAGAATGGCACAGTTCATTATAGCGCACAACATAGGCACAAATCAGTGCAATGGGGGCAATTCATGATTCTAGGCATTCATCATTCGCTTTCAGCACCTCGTGAATTCCTGCTTTTTTCAATAAGTGTGCAGGACATGATTTTAAACATCTTCCCATCCAGTACTGGTTGCTACATGCTCACATACCAACAGCTCTGTCCTTTCCCAACATCCTGTTTCTCCTGAGTTTTCAGTCATATCAGAACAATTCATTCAAGCGCTTTGAAGCACTCCACCTGTGTATAAGCGATGTATGAATAAGCAATAACAATTACAATTCTCTTTATATCAACAACTTGTTTCTTCTCTCCAAATTGGGATGGATACATATGTTTTTTTATTTGTCCATCCTAATCCATTCTCCATCCTCTTGGTCTTTACATATGTGCCTTTGTAGGGAAAAGTTTGTCTTGATCGCCATCTTAGAGTTGCCTACTTCCCTTCAAAGTGGCTTCTTGTAGTGCAGGTCCCACAGGGCTCCTGCATAGCCCCCGCCCTGTATAACCTCTTCACCAGACCCCTGTTCAGAATCCTGGATGCACTGGGCATCTCCTATACTAACTATGCAGATGACACCTAGGTGCTCATACCTCTCTCGGGGGATTAGCTAACTGATACGAACACCTTCAACTTCATTTACTCCACCATTCAATCTTGGATGGCAGACAATTGGCTCTGTTTAAATAGTGAGAAAACCGAACTCCTGCTGATTGGGTCTCCATTCACATTGAGCAAAGTTGCCAAGGAGTATCACGCTTTCACTATTGACAACATCCCCATCACAGTCTCCCAAGCGATTAAGACATTGGGTGTGTACCTTGAACCAAGCCTTACCATGGACAGGCAGGTCAATAATAATAATAATTTTGCATTTATATAGCGCTACAAACCCTCAGGTATCTGAGCGCTGCTTATTATTACCCACAGTGTGTGGTGCTCATTTATCGACCTCGGAAGGATGAAAGGCTGAGGTTGGCCCTGCCGGGATTTGAACCTGCATCAGCAAGCTCTGCACGGATGTCAAAGCGAGTGCTCTACTCGCTGTGCCACTTGACCGGCTGATGCCATTGCCTCCTCTGCAGTGTATGACTCTGAACTGATCAATGCTGTCAGTCCATTCCTGTCCCAACAGAACTCTATTACCATAGCCAGAGCCATCATTGGCTCCAGACTTGACTACTGCAATGCCCTCTTTATTGGAACCTCCCAAACAAACCTGGCTAAACTCCAGATAGCCCAGCATAATGCCTTAAGGGCCGCAACAGGCATCTCACGCAGGGAGCACATTTCAGCAGTCAGGAGGCAGGTACATTGGGTACCTATCAAGGAAAGGGTTGTCTTCAAAACACTGGCCCTTACCCACAAATGTCTTCACAGACTCACACCTACGTATCTAGCGCAAAGGATCTTCAAACAAACAGCATCCAGACCCTCCAGGTCCGCCTATGCCAACCACATCATGGTTCCTCACACGCTTAGAGTGCGTGCTGGGGGCTCGAGTTTCCCAACAATGGCTGCTACCCTCTGGAACAACCTCCCAGACCAGATCAGATCAATCGACTTTCATGCTGCCTTCCACAAAGCTTTAAAAACTAAGCTCTTTTTCTAAAGTGCTTACCCTATGAGTTATATTGTGCATATGTTACTTCTCATCAACCACTGAATATGACACACTATGCTATGCAGAATACTGTACTATGTAATATAACCTTGTAAGCAACTGTCTTTAGCTTTATTCTTGGGCTGCTTATTGTAACCCTCAAACAAGCCTTCTTAAGTATCTGTTATAGTGCCTTTGATGCCTGTGGGCTGCAGTGTGCTCTACAAATCCCAAATAAATAAATAAATAAATAAATAAATAAATAAATATATTAATAAAACAAACAACAGAGACATGTTGTATCATGTGAAGACATTTCTCTTGCAATAAATGTCCTTGCCACATTCATGGCATACAGTACTAAAGCACAGACATAGTGAATGTCTTCTGTTTCTCTCTCTTCCACCTCTTTCATGTGCTGATACCATAAATTACTTACCAAATCAGCCGACTTATCTAGATAGGAATTAATACTTTAATTATCTTCTCCAGCATCTCTTTTCATTCGAGTAAAGGGTTTTTTAACATCAGAACGTAATGGGGTTTTTGGTTTTTTAATCTGGAAAATGGGAATAATTGGACTGGTAGGGGATGTCTAATTTCTTACTTTGTCACTGCTTTTAATATTTGTAAGTGCCAATGTTATAAGGAGAATGGTCAAGATCAGAATACCACAATTAATTCCACAAATTATTCTTCGTTAGTACATCTTTTTCTTGGAGCTACAGTTGCTACTTCTTGAAACATTCCGATTGTCACCACCTTATTTTTGCTTTATGTTGATTTTTTATCGTTTTAACTGTAAGTCATACATTTATAACAAGAACTGTAAAATGATTGGCAAAAAATGTTTAAAAAATTGCTGCCATTTTTCAGATCCCCGGAAAATTATTAATGAGGGGTAAGACTGTAGTATGTAAGAGAAAACACCAAGTAAGAATGTTTGGACAATTGGCAACATAAAATCCTACATTTTGGGTCCCCTGTTTGATTATTCCATAGTTTTCTCTATTCTAGTTTTACAGACAATATTTCAATATTATTATAGCTGAATTAGTCCACATGTCAATTCTAATCTAAAAATGTTTTGCTTTCTTTATCCAAATCTGTGCTGTCCTTCTCTTGTTTCACTGTGAGGACTTCACTGGAAATGTTTGTTTCACTGTGGGCACTTGCTTCGCTGAAGACAGTTGCATGATAGGTCAATGCTGCTTCACCCTGATACAATTTCATATCGTGAAGGGGGATCCAAGCCCTCCTTCCTTTCAACTTAACCGCAGAAACCTCAAATGGGCCTTCAAATTGAGGGGTACGCCAGGTGTGTACAAATTTGCATACTAACACTTGGTTCCCTATATATATATTTTGGTAGTGCCTTTAATGCGTTTTCCAAATTGTTAAGCTGATTGTCCTTTTTGCTTACATTTGACCCCTCCTGTTGGCGCTTGATCTGTTGAGAAATAAAATAAATGTTTGAGCCATTGTTTTTAAATAGTCATATATTTCATCGCCTAGTCCCCTTGCTACACTGTGGGCATCTGTATTTACCCTTGTTGGGGGGCGGTGAGAGGAGTCCTCATCCGGCATCCAGTCACCATCTCCTGGGGCATTAAATGGTGATCGAACCGGGTTGATTACTTAATGCATATAATGCAAGAGGTAGGCAATGTGGCCATCCTTTCTTTAGTGTTAACTTTAGCTTTACAATCCTCTCCTTCAGAATTCCTTGGAATCACTCACATATCTCGTTAGCTTGTGGGTGAAAGGCCTAAACAAATGTTTGCTTAATGCCCAATAGTGGCACTATATTTTGAAAACGTTCATTCAGTATATGTGGTTCATTATCAGATCACAAAACTTTGCACACCCCCCATCTTGAGAAACCTCTGTAAGAGGATTCAATTCAACACTACAGCTAAGTCAATGCCTAGTCTGGGATACTGAATGGAAACCCTTATTGATATATCTTTATGTCCAGTTCATGCGTTCTGGATGACTACCCCTATATAACACCCGTCTCTTAGAATCCCCCTGACCCCACTGAGCCAAGAAGTAGGTTTGTTTTGCAAATTTAAAAGATTTATTTGAAATAAAATTAAACAATGTATAGATATATCACACTTTGATAATAAATTAATAATTGGATATCACACTTAATCTGATATGATAAAGATTAACAACGGAGAATCTGGCACTAGCACACCTCTTTATAATCGCTAAGGAGTTGCCATGAAATGGATAAGGTAGCACACTGGTAAGTAGGGACAGAAGAATAATGTGATAGAGAATGCTTTATAGAGTTCAAATGGATGTAATGTTGAATGAAAATGCAATACAGAAAATACTCAATATGATTTCAACAAAACAATGTAATCACTTTTCTCTGGCAATCCCCTCCCCCCTTTATGCAATGCAAGGAAATGGAAGGAAAGCACACAGTTCTCAGAAATGCAATCAACTGTAATTCAGTTCACCCCAGCAAGCTTAGAGTACAGAAGTTTAAAACACAGGCCCAAAATGCTTTTATATGTGCTGGCAATGAAGTGAAAAATATGCTAAAATGCTTTTAATTCCCCCTAGAGGTTCAGGGTGAGTGGTATCTAGTTAATATTAGTCCAGGCTCACCCTAGCAATGATTCAGGAATGATTGGCAGGTTAAACAAGTTTTTTCTTTAACGGAAGGCAAGCAGCAGCAGCAGATTTTTACACGTGGAGAAACTTGCAAATCGCGGCAAAATGTCAAATCGCGGCGAAATTGCGAATGCGCCGGGCGCGATTACAGAGGAACTACAAGGACTATCACTATCATTTTGGGGTCCTAGGAAAGCCTAGGATCTCAGCTTCCAGATGAAAGTTACTGCAAGTCCCTAGCACAAACGGTCACGGAGATATGAGCGATTAAATAAAGGTTGTTTTTCAGATTTGAAATTTTAAAGTTCAAAAAGACAAGTGCAGCTTGCAACTAGAAAATGACAGGTGACAGCTTTGCAAATGACAGGTGACAGTTAGGAGGCAGTTCTACTTAGATTAATAGATTGAATTATATTATTTTAACTAAGAGATTGGTTCTGCACAGTTCTGCTAGGTACTCACACTATATTTTTGAATTAGGCCTTGCCACGGATCTGGTCAGGTTTTAGACTGGACTCTGGTCTCTGCACTTCACAGTGATCTGGGTCAGCTCTCTCTGGTTCTGCTAACAGGTCAGCTCTACTCTGCTGGTCTGGGTCTCTGAAGGTGGATAGATTGAAGTCTCTATGTTAGCTCTCTGGAGGTTGATGGAGGTAAAGTATGGATTTTCCGGCAGAGCTTCCAGCTGCAAATGGATTTGAAGGTCCCTATCTGTCCTGTCTGTCTGCTTTTATCTGTTTTTAAAATGGGTGTGTGTGTGCAGCATCACTAGGCTCTACCCCTCTCCACTTGTCATTGGCCACTTCATCCGCTTCCACTTGATTGGGGAAGGAACTGTGAGTCAGAGCGATGTCATTTTACAACCTGCAGAAAGTCCACTCCTCCTGTCAACTTGCACACAAATCTAGATTTGAACCAAATACATATTTGCAGAGGTACATATTTGTTTAAAATTACACGCGCCCCTCACATATCACAGGAGGTATACCCTTGTCCAAATCTGCTCTTCCTGGGAGCTTGCATTCAGAAATGGCAACATTTGCACTTTTTAACTGATTTTGCAATTTCGGACATTAACCCAAATTTACACACGTGTGCGCAAGGAGTATGGACATTAGTTGATGAAGTGTCAGATTTTTCACATGCACACATTTTGAGTAATATCCTCTTTTCCGCTAAAACCCCCCTGAACATACCACCGGGTCCTAACACGTCTTAAAATGTGGGCAGAAAAATCACAAGAATTATGGTGTCATTTAAATAATTTTCACAAGTCCGTACTATGAGTTATTCATCTTTTTAGAGTTATGTTCTGGCCCCAAAGGGGTGTGGTTTCCCCCCAGCACAAGGTTGAATTTCTGGTTTTTCTAGTTCTGCCAAGCCAGCTTGCTCTCACAGGCAGTGCTCCTCCCCTGTCCTTCCAGGAGGAAGCTCCATTTACGACATCTGCAATAAACCATCTGCCTGGGTGAAGGGGGTTGCATTGTTCAGAGCTCCTGTATTCTGTGGGGGCTCCCCTTAATTCAATTATCAGAGAGATGGCATATCCTTAGTTTGGCCAGCAAAAGGCAGATAGGCCTGGGAACACAGCTGTGACTCAAGTTTCACTCCTGATGGGGGGTAGCTGGTGGGCAGAATTCAGTTCCTTAAGCCAGGTTTCAGATAAAATGTCACTTTTTGTTACCCAGTTTAAGTCAAGACAATGTTTACATATGCAGCTAGAATGCTGATTCTAAGTTTAAAACTATGACATTTAAACAATTGCAACCTATGTGACACTCAAAAGTAGGTCACTCAGTCAATTTAAACATTTCGATTTTTAGTGTCTTTCAGTCCAAATTTACTTAAACTGCTGAAATCCACAGCTCAGCCAGTCTTGTTATAAACCTTCAAGTCACTTCAGAATATAACTTTAGATTGTATCCACCTCTCAGTAAGTCTTTCTTTGGCTTGCTTCGGGTTCATTTATTCAGTTTTCTACAAAAAAGTAAAATCTGGTGTTGTTTTAAAACGCCGGCTTTCTGATAGTGGTGAGTACTGGTACTGCACTCCTTTTTGGGATTTAAGAAAATGAATTCCCAACAGTTATGGGTTTGCTTTTGGCAATCAGCATTGCCATTCCCAATGGTTTCAGACTACTGTGTGGGTAGTCCAATGGTGGTTTTAGGCCGTGTCATTCTGTGCCCATAACATCGGCAAAAATGGGTGGCAGCCTATTCTTCATGCACTTCCCTGGGCATTTTCTGGGAAGCTCTGGCCATCATGATGTTTTCCATGTCAGTACTGCACAGTTTTGAGGTAGGGCTTGGATGCGTGGATAAAAACATCCCACACCTCAGGCATCAAAAACAATCAGGATGCGAGCATGGTCCTGCCTAACTCCATCTAGAAAAGGGACAAACTACAAGTATCATGTATCAATAGCCATTACATGTTGGCAACATATCAAAATAGTCTATGCGCAAATTTTGGAAGGGGCCATTATGTCCGTGGATTACTCCTCACCATTCACAGGGTGCACCCTGCTGTAGATTTGTGGCACACAATACAATTTACAATTAACTGTGCCACATGCTCATTAAGGTTCAGTATGAAACAGTCTTCTGCTATAGTAGCAGCTAGACTCTCTCGAGTCAAATGCGTGGATTAGCGGAGATGCTCCAATACTACTCTCAATAAAGCTAGAGGCATAACTGGCTTTCCTGTGCTATCCTACCTCCAAATTGCCTCAGTGGAGGATAAAGAACACCCTGCTTTTTCCATAGCTCCTTTTCTTCCCAAGATGCTTGCCCTTGTATCTCAATTAACAGTGCAATGGACATCATATTAAATTCTTCTTTAACCAACATGCATCGCCCTTTTGCTTTCTTTGAATCTTTGAACTCATATTCATACATAGTTGAGTAATATGCAGCATGTTTGGCCTCTATGTCTGTGGCTTCGTTTGCTCGAGATATTAAGTCTGTTCTTTTTTAATGCGCTGCACATTTTACAATGGCTATAGTTGCTGTAAAGCTTAAGGCTTCAATGAGTTTGTCTAATAGCCCTGCATGTTTAACTGGAGTGCGTCTGCGCGTAGTAAGACCCTCCTCTTCCAATGTGCTAGACCAGCATTTACTGATGACGTTACATAGGCAGAGTCAGAGTCAGAGTACACCGTCACTTCCTCCTCCTCAAAGCTTCACAATGCATCGATAAATGCAGCTTATTCTGCAGCCCGCGCTGAATAGTTTGATGGTAATCGTCTACTCATTCATATTTGAAAGGGGCCCTCTCTGGTCACCCTTACTTCTGTTGAACATGAATGTCTCACCTCAGTTTTCTGGTCAATCTTGGATGAACCATCAATGAAACCCACTGCCCCCCTTCCTAGGGCATTTTCTGTAACATGAGGAATATCATTATAACATTCAGTGTATCTAACAAGTCATGAACATCATCATATTCTCCCACTGGTTTAGCTATAAATGTTGCTGGATTCACTACACTACACCTTACAATTTTAATCGCCAGGTTTGAGATAATTACTTCATACCCCGATTCCCTTAGAGTGGTTAATGTGCTCTTGGGCTTCTCTAAAATCAAATAATGCATTCTCTGCAAACAGAGTTACGGAACAACCCATAGTTTTAATTGAAGCCTTTTCTATGGCTTCTCAGTGTAAGGACTGCCGTCATGTCTTCTCCATTTAAATGTGTAAATAAGTAAAATTCCTCACTATAATTTGGAATTCCTAATACAGGAGCTGTGCTGATCACATTTTTTAAGGTGTCTAGTCAGATGGTCGACAGACAAATGGTCGACAGACAAATGGTCGACACAATTTGGTCGACACAATTTGGTCGACAGGACAAATGATCGAATTTGACCTGTCGACCTTTTGGTGTCGACCATTTGTCCTGTCAACCATTTAGATTCGACCAGTTGACCTACAACCATTTTTTAATTCATTAAATCCTTCAGTTATGTTGTTTGTCCACACCAATTTAGTTTTAGCCACCTGTGCTTCTTTAAGCACTTTAATAAAAACTTTATAAAAGTGGTCTAATATATGTACTGTAATCAAAAACCCAAGCCCTGCAGTAATTGCATAGAGCTAAGAATTGCTGCATTTGCCTCACTGTGTTCGGCTGCACGGTTCTCATAATAGCTTCTGCTTTTCAGTTGTCACTCTTTTTCCTTCATATGATATCATCTGTCCTATGTATAATACTTCTTCTTGACAATAATGTAATTTATTTTTTACTACTTTGTACCCTTTCTCTGCAAGTATCAACATAAGTTTGAGAGAGTCTTCTGTGCATCTCTCTCTCTCACTACACACAAGAATTTCATCTACGTATTGATTAAGGGCATTTTTAGCTCAACATTTCCTAAGCCCATCTAAAGGACTTACAGTACCCCAGAGGTGATCTAGTATGCTTCAGGTGAATTGTTCTATTTGAAAAGGAAGCCAAATCCTTTGAGTCTTTGGGCTTCATTACGAGTTTGGAGGTAGCAATGCCGCTATTTGTGGCATGGCTGCCTCCAAACTCGGGTCCTTGTTCCTTGAATGAGGAATTACCGGGCCATTAAACCCATTTCGCCTGGGTCGTAATGAGGCCTTTCGTGTAAGGGAATTGAGAAAAATGCATTTTTCAAATCGACAACAGTAAAATACCTGGCTGTTGGTCGGATATTACATAATATTGTTGCAGGGTTTGGAACTAAGGGAAACTCTGCTTCGTCTATATTGTTTTAAGGGCAAAGGTCCTGGATACATCTCCACAACCCCCCCTTCAATTTCTTAATAGGGTAGACGGCTTTGTTGCATGGTGAATCTGATGGCACTAGAATGCCTTGTTTCGTTAGTCCAGATATGGTTTCAAATATCCCCTCATCCGCTTCTCTAGACATTGGATAATGTTTTGCGTGTGGCAAAATAGCTCCTGGTTTGTGCTTAATCTTCATTGCTCCTACTCCTTTCAATAAGCCCATGTCATATGGACGTGTGGTCCATAGGATACTTGGCACATTTTCCATGTTTTCCTTAAAAAAGGGCGGCTTTATTTTCACCAACTCCATTCTGTGTGGTACCTCTATGCCCTCAACCATAATCCAATAAGGGAGACTTAAAAATAAATACGAATTCATCATCTGAATATTCATCCTTAAATAGTTCCTCATCAGTCAGATCTGTCGGTCTGTATCCTTGATTGAGGGCTATCACTGTTCTCCATCCTCTTCTCTCATCATCTGTCCCATTAAGCATCACCCTTTCTTCTATTACTACTGCTACTTCTAATTCTAAAGGAAGAATTTACCCTTCCTCATCATCCATGGGTATTTCTGGCCTGAAAAAAAATGTATCTGGCAACCTTATTGTCTTACCTGTTCATTTAGGTAACCTTGATATTAAAACATGTACTCAGTACAGGAATACTTCCTCATCTAGAGGGACTCATCATAAGGCTTTCCTTCCTGTGAAAGCTAGGATCAGTTCCCTCACATTTATATAATGTATTCCCGGAGTTGAATACACTATGCCTTTGTCAGTAAATTATATCATCATCTTAAGTTTTGTCATCAAATCACATCCTAATATATTCACTGGTGTCTGTCTAGAATATAGCAATGGCATAGACTTGCCATGTTCTCCTATAGAAATAGGTAATTTGTCTGTAAATGGAACTAAATGGAACTGAAGTCGTAGCCCCAGTAAATCCCTGAGCGTTCATGGCAATGCCTGACACTGAAAATATTCCCTTATGGACACAGAAACAAGTCGCTCCTGTGTCTACAAGGAATTATTATGTCTTGCCTCCTATTGTCACCTTAATCCTTGCTTCCTCCTGGGGGTCTGGTGTAACTGATAGTATTGAACACACCAGGTTGTCCTGTGGGCTGTCTTACTGTGGATATAAATTCACCCAATGCCTGTGAAAGGATTACCTCCAACCACAGTCACACTCACTAGTTTGGGTTTGACTACCTGTGTATCTCCTGTATCCATCTGCCATGCCATTGTGATGTGCCTGTCTGTTGCATTGGGATATATTGTACCTGTTGAGTGGGTGCCTGTTGCATTTGCATGGGTGCTTGTTGTTTCTTCCCTTGTAATGTTTACGTTTGGATTGGTGTTTGTTGGAATTGCTGTGGTTGTGACACTTGTGTTTGTGCTGGCACTTGCTGAAACTGCTGTGCCTGATTTCGCGTGTGATCTTGGGCATAATATCCTTGTGAAACTGTGTTATATTGTGGAGCATATCCCATCCCCCCTCTTGAAGATTGCCATTTCTGCTGTGGCATAGCTACTCTACTTCTGCAAACTGTAGCCATGTGCCTTAATTTTCCACAATTCCAACATATCAATGATTGTCCACCATTAAATCCTCCACTTCCTTGAGGGTTTTGAAATGCTCCTTGTCCTCATCCTCGAGACCCATTCCTTCTGCCTCTCAGCATATAATAGTTCCCATTCTGATCTTCAGGATTGGCTATGTGGTATCTAGTCAATTCATCTAAACACATTCCATCTAATACCATTCCATCGAAATGTTTCCATCTAAAAAATGTCCATCTAATAAATGTTTTTGGGGTAAAGGGTTAATTTTTGTTCAGGTGCATTTTAAAGGGTAGAACACAAGGGTTTGGGGGGGGACCCACCAAAAAAAGAAAAAAGAAAAAAAAATTGAATGCCATTAGATGCAATGTGTTTGATAAAATGACCATAAACCGGCTATGTTATTTTGCTGCAGGAATTGTACTATTTGCGCCGTGCTTCCCTCATTGCTTGTCAACACTGCTCCCTCTATGACATACTTTGATAATTTTTTCTGCACCAACTTCGCCTCTTCTTGCTTTCTTTCCTTGCCTTTTTTCTCATCCTTTTCTTTTCATATTCTACAATAATGCACAATTGCCAATTTTATCTCTGGCTCTAATGCAACAGTTCTATCCCACGGTTCACACGTCTCCGCACCCCATTTATCTTGAATATCCTGAATAAAAGCAATGGGGTGCTCATCCTCCTCATCTTCCTAGTCAGTATCACCCCAATATCTGATGTATTTGGATATTGTACTCTAAGCGCTCGCCATAAATCTGCTCTTCAATTTTTGAATGGCACCCCATCATACACTGTATTTTGTGCAGTTACATTTGGGTACTCTGCTCTTTTCCAAATATCACCAGCTCTTTTCCCTAGAATAGCAAGCAATAGGCCTTTTATATCTCCTATAGCTCACGTCATCCCTGAAAGCCTTTTCTCTAATTCCCTAATCCATTTTCTCACATGGAAGTCAAACTCAGCTGTGTACATTTTAAATTATCCTTATACGTCTGGGGCCAGGGTATATAATGTGGTTGGCCCCCTCCTTTCTCTAATATTGGGAACTGTGAAAACCCTGATCCCTTGTCATACCTACCCCCACTCCTTGTCTTCAGACAGCATTATCATCCCCTACTTGTTTTTTCCCTGGCATTGCCCTTAGTCTGCTCACATAGGGTGGGGACGCATCCCCTGTACTGTGCGATCATACTTGTGGCTGTTCACTATATGGTACTGGTTCTATTTTTTTTCTTATAGGGTTCTCTAGATCTAGCCATTTTACCTCTTTATCTAAGCTTGATTATCTTGAAAATCCATATGCGCCTTCTTCTTGCGTCTCCTTATTTTGTTTCCTTTCCTCATCTGACATCATTATACCCCAACTCGTGTGACTATTGTCCTCTTCCACATCCTCAAGATCTAACCCACTTAAGGATATAATCCTATTATCGTTTATCCTGGCATCATCTAAGCTTCCTCCTGTTCCCCAAAAGAATGCTTCTTATCTTCCCTCTTGAGTTCTATTCCCTCCCTTATACCACATTTCTCTATATAATCGCCCCATTCTTGTTCCTATTGTTACTGTATCTTCTTCTCTCCATGTTGGCATATCTAATGGTCCTCGCCATCCACCATATTCAATCTCATCATCTTTAAATACCCTGCTTCTATTAATTTCTTCCTCCCTTCTCCTAATTTTCCTTGATTCCTCTTCCTCCTGCCTTCTTTGTAACCTGCGTTCTTTCAATCTTCAGGCTTCTACTTCTTCTTGCTTCTCCTCTTCTAATCTCTCTTTCTAGCTCTTTGCCTCATGGCTTCTTCGTTCTTCCCTTTGTTTACATTCCTTGTCTCTCTCTCCTTTTTATATAACCTCTCCTCTTCCTTTGCTGTTGCCTTTTTAGCTTGTTCTTTGCTTTCTTCTCTTTCTTGAACTCCACCAATTCCTATATCATCTACCTTAAGTAATATGTGTCTTCTCTCTCACCCTTTAATTCTGTACTATTGTTGTACTCTTAGCCATATCTGTTATTCTCATTTGTTTCTCTACCTGTTCTTCTATCTCTGTCTGTTTATTCTATCTATACTTCTTCTCACCACGCCGCTTACTTACATTGTGTGTCTGTGTGTATTTACTTTCTCTATTTTTATTCTCTTCTTCTGTCTCTTCACTAGTATAGGCAGGGGGTTCATATGCTGGAGTAGCATACCCCACTGTGGCTTTTAATCCACTTAAAGGGTAAAACCCGTCCTCCTTATTCTCAATGTCTTGTTCCACAGAAGGGGAAAGAGGAGCTGAAGGTGTCTTCCCCTTTATGTTGCCTAATCATCCACGCCTTATAGACTGGGTCGTCCTTCTCATTCTGATACATTTTCCAGGGCTCTAATACTGTCAAACTCTTCTTTAGCTTCTTTCCCTTATTTGTGGCATGCAAATATGTCATCAAATTTCATAAAACTATGTTTGATAACGAACATCCTGGAGGACAGGGCATACATGTTTTATTGACCGTACCCTTAATCCATTTGGAATGGCATTGCATAATCTTGGCTGCATATCTTGGCAATGTCCTGCATAGGTGTGTAAGAGGTGTCTCCTCCATTACGACAAGCCGATTCACGCTGTCAATACTAACTCACATTTTTTCTTATTTCCAAATTAACTAAATATATTGTTTCAATATTTTTGAGTAGGCACCATCAATCGCCACTCGTATTCCAAAAGATCAGGATGTTTCCCCTATCTTTATTTATTATTTTTGAAAGTTAGATTTAATGCTATTTTCCCTACTCCTTTGTTTATACTTCCTGTTAATTGTTTTTATATTGTTCTTGGTTCTTTAGTTCCTTTAAACTGTCTTCTTTACTTTTATTTTGGTTTTATCTAATTCTAACCTTTCAATCAACGTCAATCCTTTGTCAAAAACTGGACAGAAAAAAATAATTTAATTTATTTATTTTATCTTGCTCTATACTTTGTTTTTCCCGTTTATTTTTAACACATTATGTTTTATACAATCATATTATAGCCTTTATATATGTGGACCTGTAATATATATATTCCCTTTACCATGCATCTTCTCCCACTACCCTAGTGGGTGCATTCTCCTCTCTTTTAATTTACACCCTCTGGGGATTTGACACTCACTCTTCGACCTGGCTCTGTCAATAGGAATCCTTAATGTTCTTCTATAGAACTATAGTGTGTGCTCTTTCCATCTCTCTTGAGCCTGTGAATTCGAGGTATCCTTATCTCCTCATCTTAGTATAATCACCACAAATCAAGAACACTTTTTATTTATAAAATAACATATTTACAATCCCCCCCTTGTATACTTTTACCAACTACAATGGTCCACTTAAATCTGGTACTCAGCTCGAGTCCCCCGGCATCGACTCTCCTGTAATCAACCAGTTCGCCTTTCATCCGCGGGGCACCTGCGGGCAACAAACAGGAATTTCTTCAAAGGGGGATGTGCAGTCACATGACTTCAGTTATAGAGCACTGTTCACAGCAGGAAACTCCGCACTCGTCTGGCTTATGGTTTATACAATCATATTATAGCCTTTATATATGTGGGCCTGTAATATATATATTCCCTTTACCATACATCTTCTCCCACTACCCTAGTGGGTGTTTTCTCCTCTCTTTTTATTTACACCCTCTGGGGATTTGACACTCACTCTTCGACCTGGCTCTGTCAATAGGAATCCTTAATGTTCTTCTATAGAACTATAGTGTGCGCTCTTTCCATCTCTCTTGAGCCTCTGAATTCGAGGTATCCTTAGCTCTTCATCTTAGTATAATCCCCACAAATCAAGTACACTTTTTATTTATAAAATAACATATTTACAATCCCTCCCTTGTATACTTTTACCAACTACAATGGTGCACTTAAATCTGGTCCTCAGCTCGAGTCCCCCGGAATCGACTCTCCTGTAATCAACCAGTTCGCCTTTCATCCGCGGGGCACCTGCGGGCACCAAACAGGAATTTCTTCAAAGGGGGATGTGCAGTCACTTGACTTCAGTTATAGAGCACTGTTCACAGCAGGAAACTCTGCACTCGTCTGGCTTATGGCTTATACAATCATATTATAGCCTTTATATATGTGGCCTGTAATATACATATTCCCTTTACCATACATCTTCTCCCACTACCCTAGTGGGTGTATTCTCCTCTCTTTTTATTTACACCCTCTGGGGATTTGACACTCACTCTTCGACCTGGCTCTGTCAATAGGAATCCTTAATGTTCTTCTATAGAACTATAGTGTGAGCTCTTTCCATCTCTCTTGAGCCTCTGAATTTGAGGTATCCGTATCTCTTCATCTTAGTATAATCCCCACAAATCAAGTACACTTTTTATTTATAAAATAACATATTTACAATCCCTCCCTTGTATACTTTTACCAACTACAATGGTGCACTTAAATCTGGTCCTCAGCTCGGGTCCCCCGGCATCCACTCTCCTGTAATCAACCAGTTCGCCTTTCATCCACGGGGCACCTGCGGGCAACAAACAGGAATTTCTTCAAAGGGGGATGTGCAGTCACATGACTTCAGGTGTAGAGCACTGTTCACAGCAGGAAACTCCGCACTCGTCTGGCTTATGGCTTATACAAACATATTATAGCCTTTATATATGTGGGCCTGTAATATATATATTCCCTTTACCATACATCTTCTCCCACTACCCTAGTGGGTGTATTCTCCTCTCTTTTTATTTACACCCTCTGGGGATTTGACACTCACTCTTCGACCTTGCTCTGTCAATAGGAATCCTTAATGTTCTTCTATAGAACTATAGTGTGCACTCTTTCCATCTCTCTTGAGCCTCTGAATTCGAGGTATCCTTAGCTCTTCATCTTAGTATAATCCCCACAAATCAAGTACACTTTTTATTTATAAAATAACATATTTACAATCCCTCCCTTGTATACTTTTACCAACTACAATGGTGCACTTAAATCTGGTCCTCAGCTCGAGTCCCCCGGCATCGACTCTCCTGTAATCAACCAGTTCGCCTTTCATCCACGGGGCACCTGCGGGCAACAAACAGGAATTTCTTCAAAGGGGGATGTGCAGTCACATGACTTCAGTTATAGAGCACTGTTCACAGCAGGAAACTCCGCACTCGTCTGGCTTATGGTTTATACAATCATATTATAGCCTTTATATATGTGGGCCTGTAATATATATATTCCCTTTATCATACATCTTCTCCCACTACCCTAGTGGGTGTTTTCTCCTCTCTTTTTATTTACACCCTCTGGGGATTTGACACTCACTCTTCGACCTGGCTCTGTCAATAGGAATCCTTAATGTTCTTCTATAGAACTATAGTGTGAGCTCTTTCCATCTCTCTTGAGCCTCTGAATTTGAGGTATCCGTATCTCTTCATCTTAGTATAATCCCCACAAATCAAGTACACTTTTTATTTATAAAATAACATATTTACAATCCCTCCCTTGTATACTTTTACCAACTACAATGATGCACTTAAATCTGGTCCTCAGCTCGAGTCCCCCGGCATCGACTCTCCTGTAATCAACCAGTTCGCCTTTCATCCTTGGGGCACCTGCGGGCACCAAACAGGAATTTCTTCAAAGGGGGATGTGCAGTCACATGACTTCAGTTATAGAGCACTGTTCACAGCAGGAAACTCTGCACTCGTCTGGCTTATGGCTTATACAATCATATTATAGCCTTTATATATGTGGGCCTGTAATATACATATTCCCTTTACCATACATCTTCTCCCACTACCCTAGTGGGTGTATTCTCCTCTCTTTTTATTTACACCCTCTGGGGATTTGACACTCACTCTTCGACCTGGCTCTGTTAATAGGAATCCTTAATGTTCTTCTATAGAACTATAGTGTGTGCTCTTTCCATCTCTCTTGAGCCTCTGAATTCGAGGTATCCTTATCTCTTCATCTTAGTATAATCCCCCACAAATCAAGTACACTTTCTATTTATAAAATAACATATTTACAATCCCTCCCTTGTATACTTTTACCAACTACAATGGTGCACTTAAATCTGGTCCTCAGCTCGAGTCCCCCGGCATCGACTCTCCTGTAATCAACCAGTTCGCCTTTCATCCGCGGGGCACCTGCGGGCACCAAACAGGAATTTCTTCAAAGGGGGATGTGCAGTCACGTGACTTCAGTTATAGAGCACTGTTCATAGCAGGACACTCTGCACTCACCTGGCTTATGGCAGGATTTGTCGATTATCCGGGAACCTGGGTCCTAGGTCTGAGTTCTAGGTCGATAAGACCAGAACCATCCGCACTGCTAACAAATGTGCTCTAGCACTTTGAAGCACTTGTTGCACAAGATGAAATTACCTTGCAGGATATTTCAGACCCAATAACTGAACAGACTCAAAGGAGATGGTAAAATACTGCTTTAATCTCAAGAAGTAAGGCAGGGCGAATATATACTCATCAACTCGACTCATGCAGGATTGCACTGTTTTATCGTTTGGTTTTAGCTTGTATAAGGCTAGATGCATCATCTATGACATCTCCTATGTGATAAACAGTAAATACCTATCGAGCGGTGGGATTGGATTAGGGGATCATCTCTATCCATAGAAAATGTATGTGTTAGTCTCTAATTGGTGGTCTCATATCTGTGAGACACACCCTGAGCAATTTATAAACATGTGGAGTAAGGCATTCGTCATAGCAGAAAATGTGGTTCCGGAATAATACTTTGCAACGTTGTATGTAAAAGTGGATGCCAGGCTATTCTAATTGGTTGGCAAACCAAAACCAACCTCAGAGATTTGGCTTGCTAGCAGCACATAGATAGAAACAAAACCCAGGTAGTTGAAGATACGCCAATTCTTCCTTTGTTTCTCAATTAGGCCATCCACTTTCATCGGTAGGCCTCATGCCAGTGTCTTCTATTTGAAGGTTGGCCTTGCCAGTCTGCACAGTCTTGGGACATACGAGGGACTGTAGGTACACTGCTATCTTAGCTTCAGGCCTCATACTGACTTTTGTGCCCTTTAATCTCCCAATATTTGGCATCAATAAATGTTTGTGTTCCTCCTAATCTTTAGAAAATATGTCCTTCCGCATGGTCTCCTTGTGAACTCCCTTTGTGCTTTTTCTTCATCTCTCGAAATATCATCATTGGTTCAACGCCAATGTAATCTTCTATTTTGCAAGGAAAACAGTTTCTGCGTCATCTCTCCATGTTTAAAATCCTAGGCTCGTGTTTTTGAGGTAGCTGGGTTGATTGACATGAGCTGTCGACCATCTTGTTCTGATTGTAGTCCTAAACGTTGAATATATACCTCTCCTAAGCAGGCTTCTATGTATTCTTTCTACCTTGCGTTACAGCGTATTTATAGTTATTGACCAGAGGGCCACTCATACTTCTTTATATTCGTAACTACTGCATCATGAAGCATATGGTTCTATTACTGCTTCAGTTACATCGTTTATTCTTACATATTTTCATATTGTTTCAACATAGGATCATATATCTTCTTTCAGACACTTTTGTTTTCCTAAGATTTTGTCTTAACGTACATTGATGTTGCGCATCATTTTATTCATGGCGGCTTTTCGACAACTCGGTAAGGAACATCCCTTTCGGTAAGTTTCTTCCATTGTTTCAACATGAAGGTATCATATGAATGGCTGCCTGGGTGCATATCATTTCTCCTACAGTCGACGTGGTATGGACATGTCACATAAACCTGCACATGGGTTCCCAATTATAGCTCCTCGTCACTTATTCCAATAGGGTGGGTGTGAGGGGGTGTTGACTAGGGAGAATGCGTCCACTTACTCCTCTGCAATATTGTGTCTTGTTCTGCTCTTATGTGTAATAAAGTCAAAACAGCTATTAATGGTTATAAATTTGACCTAACACAATTTAAAACAGTTCTACATAATTGTAATCCAATTCAATAAAGACATTAATTGCTGCTGCAACCCTAATTCATAGCTAGCTTTTTACATTGCATTAAACCATTGAGAGATTCATTTCAAAGGCTGAAAAAAACGAATGCTGTTTGGTTAATGTTCTTTCCTGTCCTCTTAAAATGAGAGAACTGGTGCTCTGTTAAGGTAACTAAAACAAGCTCACCTTTCCACCCTACTGAAGTGCAAATGACTTTGAATGTGACATAGGAAGTGTCATGAATACTTCATGGTTGGCATCACCCATGACATCATTGATGGCAGCAGCCACAATGTGAGTGCTTCCATTGGGATTTAAGTAATCAAAAGCTTTTCTTCTGAACTGACTGAAAGAGAGAAGTGGGTCTGGATTAAAGGGTGGGTGACACAACAATGAAAATGGAGAGTCTGCAGAGGCTATTATGAATCCATCGTCTAAATCAATGTTACCTGCATTCTTGATCATTTGACTTTCAGCCCAGTACTAAGCAACACGGATTTGCATACTTGCATGCAAGTGCACAGAGCACTTGCATGCAAGGTAAGGGATCTCTCTTCAGATGCTTCAATCAGTTGAATTTGCAGACATATAAACAGTCCAACTATTATGAATTCCACATTGAGCATCCCAACACGATGGAGCTTTTAAAAGCTCAAATCTAATTGTCATAGGCCATTGATTATTGGTTTCCTGTTTGAGCATCAAAATGATTGTGACAGACATAATTGATTTTTTTATGTCAAATTCATCAGGAGTATGTTATTTCTTGGGGATTTTAGTATAATACTAAAAGAAAACATGTCTGCGCTGGCAATGACGATATACGCTGCACCCGCACATAAGAACATACTCCTGTTGGAATTGACATTCCAAATGCCATGCCACAATAAGAAATCATGTCCAAACTGGCTGCACCAATGTAGGCCAGTCTAGACATGTACTAACACTTATCATGTTTGCTTTATCATGGATGCTCAGTAACAAATGCCATGCCACAGGAAGATATTATAGCTAGGCTGGCTGCATGAAAATGCTGGTCTAGCCACATAATAACACTTATCATGGTTACTTTGTCATAGATGCCAAGTAAAAGAAAAACATTCTTCCCAATCTCCCAAACTTCAATATCAGCACACTGGGATGGCGCAAATACAAGTGCACACACATTACTTTGCTTTTTCACACACACACTCACTCAGCATTCACTCGCTCATTCACACATACATTCACACATTCCCTGACTCATTCAAACACACACCCCTACACCATACTCTTGCTCATTCACACATACATCCAGCCACCCATACATTGTGCAATCAGTCCTTCATACACACACACATAACATACATTAAATTTAAAGTTCAGCACCATACAGGACTCTACACCTTGCTGTCTCCCATAACGAAATCCCTCCAGCTCCTGCACACAAGAACATGAACCAGGAAGCACACAGTGCTTTCTAGTTCCTGCACATGCATGGGGGAGTAAGGGCACTCCATTGGCAATGCCCCGGCAATCTAAATGTGTGGGGATGTACAGAAGCACCCCCAACTCACATTCAAAAGTGCAGTTTCCCACCCTGCATGCCCAATTGGACATGCTTGTGGAGGCGCAGAACTGTCAAAAGGAAACTGTGTTTCACTTTGACAATTAAATCCAGCGCAGGAGCGCTCCCTCATTGTTTTCACTGGGCTGGCTCAGCTGCTCTACAATGGGCAGGGTTTCTAGCATGTCTGCACCCCTTCATCTATTATGGATGAGCCACACCATGTCATTGTTATACAGCCCATACACATTAATGTGCCAATTTCACTGGGTTTCTTCGATTTCCTAACCCTGGCACATATTTACATCCCACAACTACCACCCAAGAACCGGGCCACCACAAGCATCAAGGTCTAGTTTTAGGCTACACTACAACTCACCAGCCAACACCTCACTGCATAAATCTACCAATTCTACCAGGCTTTTCTTTTCGTGAAGCACTGGTAGGAGATCTACAGAGAGAGAGTCTAGATTAATGGGTGGATTAATCTACCTGCAATAAAATATAGACACTACTTTTGCTCCTTGCGCTAATCTAGAGGTCTTCAAACCTATGGTGAATGTTCACCCATGTGGGGGACAGTGTGCGAGGTCAGCAGGGGAGTGGGTCCACAGCATGAAGACCATGTTGTTTGTGCATCCGTTGATGTGTTGTAAAACAAAGCCCTTCGTGTAGCCTTTGGAATTAAAAGGAAGGACGACATCTAGAACATCAGAAGAGAAGCACATTGACTCCACATCCAAGTGAGAATTATCTTTGAGACCCTAACCACCCTATCCAACATGAATCCCGCCTACCTAAGTAACTGTGTATCTCAAAAACGTGCGATTGAAACTTTAAGATCCGGATCAAGTACACATCTGACTGTTCCCAGATACAAGAGAAAAAGAACAGGCGGTGCCAGCGTTCCTGTAGGTGCCCCACAAGCTCTGGAATTCTCTTCCTAATTACACCAGGAAGAAACCCTCACAGCAGTGCTTTAAGAGGCTGATCAAGACCTGGCTATTCGACAAATACGACGAGACCACTACCATCACCTCCCCTCCCACCCCTTCTCCTAGCCCAATGATTGATGTATGAACTGTTTTGTACCCACTCCACACCCACCTCCCAGCTTCCCTCAACTCACTACCCTATGCAAAGTGTGCTTTATACATACCCCTTCGTCTCTCTATCTAATGTTCTGTCACAAATGTATAATTGTACCTTCCTGAAACTGCAACTACTGATGTAACTTATTCTGTAACCATCTAAGTTCTTTGCAATTGTAACTGTTGAGTAACTGCTGATGTAACATATTCTGTAACCAACTAAGCTCCTAAGTATCCTACGCCGTGTTACCACCGGGTTTGCGCATATAACAAATGTCATAAATAAATAAATAAATAAATAAATAAATAAATAAATTAGGAAGAGACAGATTCTACCATGATTGGTCATGCAGCATGACCACAGTGTGGCGGTTCAGAGAAGGTCTACCCAACCAGGAAATATAAACAATCTAGAAGCTCAACACTTTTTAGGAGTGTACTCTCACATTGTGTTTGTACTTTCAAAACATGATGCTTCTCGGGTAAATACAATGCTCCACTACTCCAGCCTGTCTGTGCATCCTCTAAGAGGGGAAGATGGCAGGCATGGTGCCTCTCCTCTGCATGCACTTGCAACCAGGCCCTTGCCCCCACACTTTCACATACACCACCAGAGTAGAAGGCCCTGGCAGCAGGCCTCTGCCACCTCCCCTATATATATAATCAGGGGCCACTGAACTATGCCCCTCCATCCTTTCACATATCAGTGCTGATGAGAAGATCAGTAGCAGATCCCTCTTCTTCACTCTCTGCACATTCCATCAAATACTGGAGGACCCTGCCACTTGCACCTGTTCTTCACTCATATATTTTTATATACCACCTCCCACATGAAGGCTGAAGGGCAAGAGGCAACTGGCCCTGACCCCACATGGCCACATTTTAATTCAAAACAAGTTCTCACCGCATCAGGTATGGCCTCAGCTGAAAGCATTAAGGCTCCGAAAAGCATGCCCACTCCTGGCCCCAGCCTTGCATGCATTTATGCTCAACCACACATGGACAGGTCATCTGTAGAGGAGCAAACACAAGCCATTACATTAATTCAGAAAATGCACTAATCTCTACAAAACAATTAGGTTAAGATATCCTGTTACAATTCACACAATCTGTAATGGCAACACAGAAAAATAACTATTTTATAAAGAGATAACACCAACGGTTTAGCACTCCCCCTGGCAACACTCACCCCTAAACATCAATCAAACTCGATTCCTTTGAATGGAAGGCAGTGGAAAGGAGTAGGAATAGGGAGAGAAACTCAGATTTGGGGTAAAGCCCACCACCCCAAGATGGGAAGCCAGCAAAGAAAGTGAAAACCCGTTTTTTGAGAAAAATGGCAGAATGGGATTGTGATTATTACTCACAACTGCTAGGGGGCCGAATTACAGGATATTCGTGTTGCTTACACTTGAGGAGATAGGTAATCTTAGACAATACTAATCAACACACCTAGGCAAAGTAGAAATGAAATGGGAAAATCGGTTTTGAGAGAAAGCAAATGCAAAAGAGAAACATACAATGGCAAATGGAAATTCGGTTTACACTGGATTTACAATGACTGGCAGCTATGGGAAGGATTTTAGCTCAGAATAGGAAAATTGGTTTTCAATGACAAGGACAGAGGCACATAACAGATTGACTTGTAGACAAAACGGATTGCGCTCAATGGAACTACAGTTTGAGGTTTTAATAGGACAGATGAAAAAAGGAATTTGTGGGGTGATGCACACAATACACGGACAAACTCGGATTTCAGTTACAAGGAGGCTAAATCTTTGGAGGCAAAACATTAATGACTATAATAATTAAAGAAAGACACCAGAGAGAAGGTGGTTAATTTCGAATTTCAACCATCTTGTGCCGTGAATTTCAATGGGGGAGTTAATTGATTTACTTAAAAATATGCCAAGGATTTACACAGACACTGAGAAGTTTACCAAAGGGAATATGCTAACATACACAGGTTAAACACATATTCTTCTATGGGAAGGTGACTGAATTACACTAGCAATGTGGGGTTTTCAATGGGGGGAATTATTGGGTGCAATGATACAAAAGGAAGAGCTTATACAATTTAGGACTGGGGTTATTTGCTACTTACAAAGTAAGGCTTGCTTTGGGATTCTTGAAAGCCAGCTGGATCTCAGGACACTCTGGATAGCTAGGTAAGGGGCCTGGTCACTGCATTCTCAAAGATGGTAAGGTACAGCCGCCTTCTCTCCATCCTCCTTCTCCTGTCTCCCTGGATTTTTGTGTGTCCCCTGACTTAGTACAGTCCCCCTTATATAGCACAAATGACATCACTCCCTTTACTATCTAGGGGGAGTACTCTGTACTTAACCCTACCGCTCGGATATAACAGTTTACCATTGCTCTCTCTGCCCCCTAGCATGATTGGTTCAAGGGAAGAGAGCACCATCTGTCTGTTTGCATTTATTACTATTCTTTGTTCTCTTGGCCACTTTTTGACAAAAAACAGTTATGTTTCATAACTTCATAATTCTATTAGCCCCTGCTATATGCATAAAATAAGTGATTTTAATTGGTCATAAGGAATTAGGTAAGCCAATTGCCAACTCTGTATGATGTAGCATGGCCCGGTGGCACATTTTTGTCTTTTTCACTAAATGTATAATAGTCATAAGTGTGTAATTTATCAAGTATGTTCATAATTTCATTTTCCATCTTTCCAACAATTGTCATATTAGTCCCATGTTTAGATCAGCCAGAAAACAATTCTAACTGGCCATGTCAGTCTTCAAAGTCCTGGAAAAATGCACTTTATCTATTTAAAACCACCTGGAAATTACATAACAAGATAGCATAAAACTAAATTATTTCTTATTCTAATTGCTGCGAAAGATGCCCAAAATAAAATCAGCCCTTTAATGTCAATGGGGAGGATCTGTCCCCCTCTGTGGGAGAGGCACTTCATCCCCCACAGCCCGTGACCAGAGATTTTTATGCCCCCTTTGAAGTTGTCAGTTTGTTCATGGTAGTGGGTGCAGGAAGGAGCTCCCACCTCCTAGTCAAGCTTTAGCCACACTTGCTTTCTTTGAAATCCCTGAGCCCCTGCCTTCAAGTCTGGCAGAGCAGGGAATTATGATGCCCTCAGTAACATCACATTTGACAACAGGATGGTTCACTGGTAGGTGCGACTTCCAGTGGGAAGCGGGGATTTTAATTGTGAAGTTTCCTGCCTTAGCCTAAACTGTTTTTTCTGTACCTCTTCAAAGGTGACTTAAGTCTTGTGGGTGGAAACATAATGTGCATAGCTTTAGTCCCCCCCCCACAGCATATTTCCCTGACATTTCTGTGTGAGCAGTGCTAACTTTTCACTGTGGCCGTTTTCTTGTCGTCTAATGTTTGAAATCCTGTCTTGTGTGTCACAGGATTCTTTAATTTCTCCTTTTTGAGCAAGTTTGCATTTGCTGTTGGTCCATTGACAATGAGGGATAGGCCCCCTTCCACACAGTTCTCTGATTTGCCATGAACAAAAGAAAAAAGCCAAGCCGTTTTTTGTTTGCAGTGTTTCAAAGGATGCTGTTCAAGTAAAATGGAAAGCAAAAGCCGTGTCTGGTTGGGGTGTTGAAATTCTTGCCCCTCGTGTGAATTAAAAGTAAAACAAGGCTGTTTTTTTTGTTGATGCAAGGTATAACTTCTTGTCATTCAAGTGAAATAAAAGCAACGCAGGGCCGCTTTTGGATGCAGCATACCTTCTTGTCATTTAGGTGAAATAAAAGCAACGCAGGGCCACTTTTGGATGCAGTGCATAACTTCTTGTCATTAAGGTGAAATAAAAGCAATGCAGGGCCGTTTTTAGGTTACAGTGTTCAACTGCTTGCCACTCATGTGACAGGGAAAGCAGAGTACGGCCGTTTCGGGTGGCAGTGTTTAAATGCGTTTTTTCAGTTGAAAGCGATTTCTGTTTAGGGCCTTTAAATGTACCCCACACAGGGGCCCTGCTTGACTTGCAGGGTCGTAGACCGATCCCTGGGAGTTTTGGCAACAGGTTTCTCTATGGGGATGCATGGTGTTCCATTGTGCAAGTGTTCAAATAACCAACATGGCTTCAGTAACAATGGTTCGCCATACTCTTGCATAAATAGAACATTGCCCTACCTAAGATGGCCAGTGCTCCTCTGGCCCATTCTCTTACAGATTTTTGCTATTTCTGTTCCCCTTTTCTGAAACATCACAATGCTTTGTGTCTGCCTTGCCATCACTGGAATCACCCCCTTTGCTGTGGTCAGCCTTTTGTTTCATTTCTCTTTTGTGGCTCTCCGAGCATAGGTTTTCTGACTTACTTTCCTTTCACCTTGTCCTGTTTCTCTTTTCCTCCCCGCCTTTCTCCTTCTGCCGTCTGTTCGCACTTTGCTTTTATTTTAGTTTCTTCTTACTCCTCAGACTCCCCTCTGGTTTGAAGTGGTTCAAAATGTGCTCTGTCTTTGGTGTTTCCCCTCTGTTGGGACCTTCCTTTTGGATATCCTGCCTCCTGTTGCATTTCAGGTCTCAGAGTGGCTGAGGAGAAGGATAAGAGCCAACCACCAGTGCAATTAACAAACTTTTACTTGAAATCTCCATGAGCCATTTTCACTCACTGCACTGATACAGGTATTTCAAGTATAGCTCACATTAAGTGTGCAGAAATGAAAAACCATTTGGCTGTGCTCAAACCAGAACTAATTCTATGTCAAGACCAGAGGCATGGATTATGCTTTCCCAGAACTTTACTTCTCGAGCACACAGGAACTCTCATGAAACCCCCTCTTTCTTTACTGCTCGAGCAGCCTGTTAAGTGTTGTCCTACCTTATCTATTATCCTTGTGGTTTTTTACTTGATGTGATGATTGATGTTCGCACATGCGTGCTAAGCGACAGAAAGCAGCAAAGTGCAGCGCAAGCAGCAGGGACCGTGGTGGAACATTCGCTTAGGAAGCTTTAGGGTTATACTTCTCTGCTGGCACCTCCGGTGACTGCAGTTACTGTCACAGTTGTCAGGGGGCTTAACGGTCATGGATGTGAACGGAGCATGTCGGATTCCTAGTTATGGCTCTCCGTTCCACATCCATGACCATTGGAGAGCACGTTAGCTGGGAGACAACAGTGTTTGGACAGCTTTTCATTCCGGACTGCATTTCCATATTTCATATTATTTCATATTCCTCACGCTCGTGCGGAAGGTCAGCGGCATAATTATCTCACACAGCGCCCCTGCTGGTTAAAGGAGCATATAGACACTCATTTCAAGACGGGCACAGTCCACTGTAAAACCTGACAGCTGAAATATCAGCAATAGGACTCACCAATACACACCAGTGTATAATTCTGACAGGTCCAGGCCCAAGAATCCTGGAAAAATACTTATTTGGCAGTCAAAACCCTCCCCTAATAGCCAAAGAAGAGTAGCACCAGTGATGATAGCAGGGCTCAGGTGAGCCAAAAGAGGAATTACCCCAACATGAAGCAAATAATTCAAAAATCTATGGGAGAAACGGATCATGGGTCTTAGCAGATGACTCTGATGGAGGACTGGTTACATTTCTCCCAAGGAATGGATGAAATGAAGGGTATTAAACACAGGAGAGGTAAAGGGGAAATAAAGGCATCCCGCAAATGGACGCCCCCAGGCACGCCACAGAAGAGGAAGAGTGGCAAAAGAACAAAGGTGAGATTAAGGGTGAAGAGTAGCAAGTGGCATGACGAGCCATATAGTAGCTCAGGCGAACAGTATGACGACTGGCAAGAATCTTCTGAGGAGGAAGTGGTGTCGATATCATCTTCAAATGAGGAACACAGGAAAGCGAAAAAGAAACTAAAGGCTGAAAAGGAAGATGTCAAAAGGGGGTGATGAGTTTGACCCTGAGGCCCTAATCCATCCCTGATCCTCCGAGTGGGAGTCACCCAAGAAGGTGGCGACCTATCTTTAGAATCGCCTTAGAGCGCTGATAGCGAAGGAGGTCAGGAGTTAACTATGGGATATGGGAGTAAACTCATGGAATAGCTGACACAACTGAGATCGACGAAGATATGGTCACCTTCATGGGGAAATATGTGAAGGATGTGAGGAAGGGTCTAGGCAGGTCTTGGAATTCCTGGAAGAAGAGGCCTGAGAAAAGAATTAATCAGTGGATCCGGTGATCTTAAACGGATGGGCAAAGAGGACCATTTGCATGCTGGGCAATGCCAACTATGCAATTACTACCGAAAGGAGGAGGTCGATATTAGTGAAGATAGACCCATGCTTGGCGAGCTCGCTCAGAGTCTATGGCAGCGGAAAAAGGGAATTTGTTCAGAGACGCCTTTATAAAGGAACTGACCAGGGATGCCAACTTGTACCCAGCCCTTAACAAGGCACAAGCCTCGCTGAAGAGGGTATTTGGCAGGCAAGTTTTCGGGAGGGTGGGTAGAGGCAGAGGCCGCTCTTCCAGCCGATACCACTGCAACACATCCTTTGGTGAGAAAACACAATGAAGGGATCAAGAAGATCGAAAACCAAACCCCTTCTTCCCCTCCCAAGGAAGAGGAAGGGGCAGAGGATGGTGACAAAGAGACCGCCAACAGAATAACTCAGGTGAGAGCGAGCAAATGCAGGCGCGCTGTAGGTACAGAAACTCCTGCTGTAGAAAGGAGATTGGCAAATCATGTAGACGCGTGGCTGTCCATATCCAAAGATGTTTGGGTTTTGGACATAGTAAAGGGTTTTCAGATAGATTTTCACACGTCACCACATCTGGTTTATCTCCTGATTCGTATGCAATCAAGCATAGAAGATCAATAACTTCTAGAGCTAGAAGTAAGGAAGCTGGAGCACAAAGCGACCATATTACAAGTTTCATAGACCTCAGTAGGGTTCATAAGCAGTGTATTCCTAGTCAAAGGGAAACACAAGTTGAGACCAATGATCAACCTGAGAGTCCTAAATAAATTTGTGGTGGATAGACACTTCAAAATGGAGGGGATCTACCACCTCAGGGACATATTGTTACAGGGTGACTGGATAACCAGGATAGACCTCAAGGACGCTTATTTGATGGTATCCATGGCAGAGGAGCACTCGAAATTCCTGAGGTTTCTCTGGGGAGAGGCGGCATGGGAATTTTGTTGCCCTCCTTTCAGCTTGACATCAGCTACATTGTGTTTCACCAAACTGATGAAACACGTAGTCACTTACCGAAAGAGCAAGGTGTTCGTCTCATAGTACACCTGGTTGATTTATGCCTAATGTGCCAAGACAATGAAATGCTCGAAGTGCAGATGAACATCGCTCTAGAGTTACTACAGAACATGGGGTTTCTGATCAACTGGGAGAAATCCAGTGTCCACCCGGAACAATCAATGGAATTCCTAGGATTTGTGATAGATTCAACCTGAGGATCTCTCAGTTGGCCGATGACCAAAGTGAACGGCATCAAGAAACAGATCAGACAGAAGCTGTCGAAGAGAGAATTATCGTTACAAGAAATTGACAGACTGGTGGGGCATCTAGCCTCCTCAATTCAGGCTATATTTATGGGTCCATTACATTACCGAGCACTCCAGAGACTGACGATCCAGCATCTCAGGAGGGGCACGTCAGAAGGTCCCAGTTTCCCGAGAATTGAGAGAGGAGTTGGAATGGTGGCTCCACACATGGATGCATGGAACGGGAGGGCTATATTTGGCTCCTCCCTAGACCTGATTATAGAATACGACACCAGCAGATGGGGCTGGGGAGCCGGGTGCGGGAACCTGTCGGCAGGGGGTAGGTAGTCAGATCAGGAAACATCCCTAAACATAAATTGCCTAGAACGTCTGGCAGGGTCCTTCGCTGTACGATGCTGGACTGAAGAGAGGGCACAATGTTGCTTGCTACTCAAAATGGACAATGTGTCAGCAGTCAGATATATAAATAGATTGGGTGGCACAAAGTCTAGAAGGTTAGCAGAAATAGCAAAAGAGTTATGGCACCTCTGTCTTCAGAAGCAGGTATCAGTGATGGCAGAATACCTACCCGGTCGATTGAATGAGGTAGCCGATTGGAACTCCAGATTCCTCAGGGATGCCAGCGACTGGAAGCAGGACAAGGAAGTGTTCTAGGAACTGAATATGTGTTGGGCGCCTTGCCAGATCGACCTTTTTGCATTCAGGCTGAACAACCGACTGCCTCGGTTCTTCAGTGGGAGGCCGGACCCAAAGGCAGAGGAAACAGATGCCTTCCTTCAATAATGGGGTCAGGACACATGTTATGCATTCCTTCCGTTCTCGATGATTGTAAGGACTTTGGAAGAGGTGAGGAGGCAGAAAGCCTCTCTGATTCTGATCACACTAGATTGGAAAGACCAGGCTTGGTTCCCGTGTGTACTAGAGCTAACTCACAGCAACCCTGTAGCGCTGCCCAGACACGATTCTATTGTGCGAGACCCAGGAGGGGCAGCCACCCGCTACTGCAGTCAGGCAAGCTCAATCTGATCTTCTGGGCGATTTCAGGAGATCTTGTGTTAGGTTATCGAGCAAGGCTGAGCTAATCATCAATTAATCTTGGGCACCAGGGACACAAAGAGCATACAGCTCTGCATGGACGAAATGGTGTAGTTGGTTCGTGAAAACGGACATTCATTCCGATGGAACAGATGTAGTTCGCATTGTCAATTGGGCAGATGGCAGCACAAGGTAAAGGGTATAGGATCATTAATACAGCCCACTCAGCAATATCAGCGGGCCATCCTGAGTTCGAAGGGGTGTCGATGGGAGAGCACTCTCTGAAATGCAAGCTTTTAAAAGGGATAAGAATGACTACACCTCCCAGAGAAAAATACATTCAGCAGTGGGATGTGGACACAGTGTTGAAAATGTTTCTAGCATGGCCAGAAACACACAGATCTATCTCGGAAAGCATTATCTGCTAAACTTACTATGCTCTTGTGCCTCCTATCGTGCAGGAGAGTATCAGATGTAAGGGCACTAGAAGTGAATAGGAAATCCTTCTCACTAAACGAGTGCTGTTCCTCATAGCGAGGAGGATGAAAACAGGGTTAAGATCAATTGCATACAAGGAATTCCTGAATCAACCGAAGTTATGCCCGATTAGATGCTTATCAGCTTATGAGATCAAGCGTAACGTGAGACCTGCAGGAGTATCACAACTACTAATATCCTTGTGTAAGCCTTATGGCGCAGTTTGACCGGCGACGCTAGCTAGATGGCTAAAATGGGTGATGAGCCAAGCCGGTATCAATGTATGGTGTTATGGGGCCCACTCAGTGAAGGGAGCTATGTCCACTAAGGCCTTCAATGCAGGGGCCAGATTGGAAGAAATCATGAGATCTGCTGACCTACTTTCAAGACCTTTTATTTGAAACCAATTGAGAAGATGGCAACGTTGGTGGTAAGTAAGCTTTGAACAAGCATAATCCGAGCCTCCGGTTTTGACATAGAATTCAGATTTTCAACACATTCGTTCCAGAAAGTCATAATTCTATTAAAGACTCAGAGACAAAGGATTATCCTACCCTTGCAATCGTGTTGAGCTATGTATTGTAATTGAGGCATTCATATGGCACACTGAAATTTGATTTTTTGATTATACTAGGTACCACCATAGAGAACAAGCGAGCTGGAAGCTGATGGTTGGAGAAATGTATGGGAGTTTCACATTTACCAGTTGGGGTGCATGTTGGGACCAGCAAAAGAAAGAGGCGGGTTCATGGGAGTTCCTGTGTTTATGTGGTGATATGACTGTTGATTGGACATTTTTTGACTTGTGTTTTTCGTAGGATCCAATATTACCTGGACTACCAAAGACTCAAATCAAGTTGGACTTGTAGTCTTCATCTTTGTTGTGGATTGTATTATTGTTATTTTTCATTGCGCCTCGAGAAGTAAAGTTATGGGAAAGCATAATCCTTTGCCTCTGTGTCTTTAATAGAATTATGATTTTCTGGAAGGAATGTGTTGAAAATCTGAGCTTATGGAAGGTTGCAAGAAAGGTGGATGGCTTTGTATAAGCAAGCATTAACAAAGTCAACAGGTTTGGCTTCTGTAGACGAGCATTTGTCAGGCACTACCATAATGGTACAACTACCTAGCCATAAAATAGAAAAAGCTATTAAATGGTGCAATTGATTGGGAATATAATGGCAGAGCTTGGACAATTCCTAGCTAATGCCTATAACAGAGCTAAAACTGTTGGCTTTGTCAATCTTGTTTTTAACAGGAAAGGTATACAAAGAACAAATATGAGAACCCACATATTGCTTAAAAATCAAGCAGCTGAATGCACACTTGGTTAAGACATTTGTATCACAAGAGGAGCTTCTTTACATTTGCGAGTAAACCGTGACATTTCAGAAGACTCCTGAGAAATAACAATTGCTGCCCCATAAAAGCACATAGTGGGATAGCACTGAGGGAAAGTGCTATTCAAAGAGATCAACATGGTACATGTTTCGGACAAAGGGGGGGTAGTGGGTGGTAAAGATTACAGTGATTGGAATGGCTATGCATGATCAATGCATGGATACAAACCACACAACACCCACAGGTTGTGAATCCCACCTCCCTGCTGGCTGTTCTTGCATGCCAATAGGTTTGGCTTCATAGGTTGGAAACCCTTCATAGCTAAAACAAACAAGGTTTCAAAAAACACATTGAATTAGACATATGGTAATTGTCTACTTAATTATTTGTCAATGCAAATTAACAAGGGGGGTCCTGGGAGTCCCTCTGCCAGACATTAGTCCTGGTTACGAGAGACTTACCCAGAGTCAATGAGCCCAATATTCCGAGTTCTAAGTTATGTTATGTTATTTGATATTTGTATAATGCCTACTGCCATTAGTATGGCTTCAAAACACTTCAGTGGATGAATGCCCTTTGTAAGCCTGTAGTCTGTGCAAACATGTGAAAAAAGGAGCAATACAATGCCAGCAAACAGTAATTGACTTCCATGATAATCAGTGATGACTGGGTTGGAGCATTTAAAATCATGCAGCACATATTGCAAAGGCATAAAGAAAGACTGCTATGTCAGTGGCTATGTGATAGCTAGAACACATTTTTATTTTGACTCAGCTGTATTCTAAGGGTTGCATTGCAAGAGGGGGCAAGGGTATTGTAAATAGTCTATGAATCCCTGGGGCAGCTGTCTACAGTTGAGGGCTCTGCTATACTTTACATGCAGAACACATTCATCAATGGCTAACATGCAGTCAGCATGCAAATTACTTGTACATCTGTCAGATAGGAAACACATACTACACACGCAGGTCCTCTTGTCTGTACCATCTTGTTATTGCAGCAAATGTCTTAAAATATATTCCAACCTGGTGGTGATAATGCCTTGTCACCTTCAATGCCTAAGTACACAATCTATTTCAAATGATACTTGATGCATTCTGTGACATGGTTTTCTTTAATGACACTTATCCACATGAAAAGTCTCGGCCACTCTACATAGTGATTTAGTGTTTCATGGCGCGTCAGTATGATCCCTTTCAATTAACAGAAGGGTGGATAGTCAGATCTTGATGACAACTACCCATGTATTACGGTGACAAAATTGTACACAAATAACACTATACAGTGAACACAGTACTAACTGTCAATTGTGGGGTACATTTAAGGCCTAAAGCAGAACCCCCCTACAACAAAAACTGCATTGGAAATAATGCCCAAAAACGGGTGCGCTTTTGTCTGCTTAGCACATGTGTGCTGAGATTTGAACACAGCCACCCCAAGAATGGCTGCATTTTGTTCTCCTTCATGTGAATCCAGAGAAAATAACCTGGATTCAGAATGGCTCTACATTTCTGTTCTGTCATTTGAAGACTCAGGGCTGCACAAGAAAATGACCTGCACGCAAGACGACATCGCACTTGTGCCTCCTTTCATTTTAAACATCACACAGTTTTGCTCTATTAGAACACAGCCCTGCATCTGTATTTCAATTGAATGCCATAAAATAAGGCAATGCCTCCCAGAACTGCATTGTTTTCCTTAATGAGGTCCCTGGAGAGCAAAGAATTCTGTTTGAGGTACGCACGGCTAGGCTTTACTTTTGAAAAGAACCAGCACACGCAAATCACTGCAAAAGAAAGCTACAGCGTGGCTCTCTCTCTTGCCTCGTGTCAATTACCAAGAAACTATTTTCAGCATATCTCTGTGTTCAGAAACTGACCGTATCTTTAAAAGCCTTTCAGAAAGTTAATGCAAAGGAAACTGTGTGCGGCAGAAACCGCATTTTGTGAAATTAACATGAGAGAACAAGAACAAAGCAAGAAAATGACATTTTGAAAACTAAATGTGAAATAATGCCATGGCTTGCACAGAAACCTCATTGTATATGTGGGTAGAGGGGGTGCAAAGCTATGTATATTATTCTCTTTTCCCCAAAAAAGACCAATCAGCCTGGCTGAGGCCCAGGAATTCCTGTCAAACCAGTTGGTATCAAGAATAATTTCGCACCTACCAGTGAACTGATGCTGCAAGGCCATGTGCTCTCTTCTTATGGGACCTGACAGTGTGATAATTACAGGTTTTTCCAGACTGCCAGGCAGAACTGCTCCAAAGGACAAAGGAAGGGGGAAGCCCTGTGTTTTGCCTCAGAGGTGTGATTTCCTCTGCATTCATTCCCAGTACCCACTGGATGGATTCAAAGAGGAGTCATGGAAACCCTTTGGTCAGGCTGAACCATGGGGAGACAGTTTGGTGGGCGAGTGGAAGGACTGCCCACCCAAGGGACTAATCTGGCCCATTGATATTAAAAACTGTTGAAACTGTTGTACATCAAGACAGCTTTGCCCAGCACCCTAAATAAGCAAGAATTCAATATTATGGTAGTATTTTGTGGGATTTTTGGACAAGCACAATGAGACCATGTGCATCTTTCTAGCACGTGGTGAACTGGAAATGCAGGAAAAATGCATTTCAGGGTGAAGCATAAATGGTGCAGACATTAAACTTGGGGAAAATATGCCAAATACTAGTATGCATCTGTGTAGCCAATTGCAGAATTTTAGATATTATGTTTCTCCTGAAAACGGCGAAATTCTGCCAAAGGGCGATGCAACATCACACAGAATTGGCGTTCGGACTGGCCAATTCCTTGTGAAATATGGGATCTGCATATCTGCTTTTTATGATGGTGACTAGTGTAAATATGAAGTGTTGTTCCATAATTAAGTTTTGTAAAAGATTAGGCTTGTGAGACAAAATGAGTCATAAAATGCACACACATAAAATGAGGTCACTTCCCCTGAACCAATCAGCCCAGAGGGAGGTGGGAGGACCGATAGGCTGGCCTATCCTAGTACAGCGCTAATTCCTGGGTACTTCCCCCCATATTGTGAAATTCTATGATGTCACTCTGGCTATATAAGCAAGAGGCAGAGAGACACAAGGGACATTCGACATTCAATATTCAACATTCAAGATTCCAAGACTCCAAAACCAGATCCAGAGGCAGCTGATCCCAACCAGGCCGGACCAACCGAATCCAGGCAGAACCACCCATCCAGATCCAGACAGAACCACCCATCTAGATCAAGGCATACCCAATAATCCAGGGAGAAAAGAGGAGAGGCCGCTGATCCCCTTTAGGAGAATCCAGTGACCAGAACCTTTTCCCAGCTGACCCATCCCTCTGCCCACAGTGACCAGACCTTGCCCAGCTGATCCCATTCCGGAGAGCCCAGCTGACCCAGTAACCAGATCTCCTGACCCCGCTGCCCAGTGACCAGATCCTTGGCCCTGCTGTCCAGAGACCCTGCTGGCTGTATCAAACTCAAGCTTGCTTTGTAAGTATCCTATCACCCAATACCCAAAAACTGCATATCTCACTCTTTACCTTGCATCTTGTTCAAATCCCATAACAATCCCATTAAAATCCCACTCATATTGCAAATTGCCAGTATCCACTGCTTACCCTTTCCTTAGAAGAATCTGTGTTAGTCTATATCTGTTTGCATATTTCTTTTCTACATTTTTTCAATTATCTGTGTAAGTCTGTAGTATCATTTTGAGATAAATTAATGAATTGCCCTATAAGGGGGTACGTAGTGCAAGCTGGTTAAAATTCAAAATTAACCCCCTTGCGCACAGTGTCTTTCCTTAAGAATATAGTCATTAAAATATAGCATCAGTAGAATTATTCATTGTGCAAACAAATCCGAATTTGCCTGTGTATTTTGCTTTTCTTTAAAATCTGACTTGCATTTCGCCTAGAAAAACCTACACTCTCATCCTATAAAGAGTCACCCCTTCCCCTTAGTATCCTATCTGTTTGGTGCCTTTGTTCCTCATCCCAAAAATGGATTTCTGATTTTGACTGCTAAGCCCATTTTCTTAGCTGTTTGCTAGGTTAAAGCCAGTGTGAAATAAGAAATTGCAATTCTGCCGCGTGTGTTTTCCTGTGCATTGGTTTCCTTCCAAAAATCGATTTTCTCACCTGTGTTCACGTTGCTTTAGTGCCCTGCTCAGTAGCCTGTAAGCTTCCTTGTCTCTTTAGTGCAGCCACATGAATTTCTGTCCTAGCTATCCTACCACAAGTGTAAAATGATCTATAAGTAACTAGTACAATTCGAGTATGCCATTTTGCTCAATTTGAGGGTTTTCATTTTTTGTTTCTGGCCTCCCATTCTGGGGTTGTGGGCTGAATTTTCAGTCCTATTTTCGCTCTTTTTTCTGACTCCTTGCCACTGCTTTCCATCCACACAGAATTTAGTCAGCAGGTGTTTGGGGGAAGTGTTACCGGGAGTGCATAATCTATGTGCTTTCTGTGATTGTGAAGAAAAGTAATTTTGTTTCCATTCTCTATTAATGGTGTAGGTATCTTATGTTAAAAGTTGAATTCTAAAAATAAATAAATATTTCATTGTTACCCACCGGCCTGGTTCATGGTCCATTGCAACACAGGGTATTTGTTATGGTGGGTGTGAGACGGGTTGCATGCCTTCTCAAGAAAGAACCCAGGGTTCAAATAAAAATAAAAAGGCATTTTTTATTGCACCTCACCTTCATTGTCAGTGGAAGAAGACCCTGGCTGGAGTGTGCCGTGTCATAAAATCCTTTACGCAATTACTGAACAGCTGCAAACATGAATTGTCAAATTTAGTTCATTGGCTTGATACCTTGTAACACAATGCAATACATTGCAAAAAGATATGATGTTGACAAACTAATACATTCGATATAGACAGGTACTTCTGAAACCTTTTTCTGGATTGATATGTAGCACTGTCAATGCTGTAGATGGAGGTGTAAAAGATAGCACATGAACCACTGCAATGAATATCCCTCAGTGCTGTGTACTCTACTGATGGGTCAAGAGTCACCATTCAAACCCATTTACAACAAATAGTTACATATCTAATCATTAAATTGAGTGCAATTATCAAAACAACTTGCTGATAATAATGTTGATGCAAAGTAATGTATTACAATAGTAAAAAGCGAGGCCAACAGAGTCTGTGTGTGATGCCAATGCATTTCAGACGTAGGTCTGTCTTCAGGTCTGAATCTACATGTCCAGATAAAGAAAAAAAAGAAAACATATGAAAATCAGACATAAACCTGCACTGTTTTTTTATAACTGTGCTCACAGTAACCACTTCATGTCTGTATCCACTCTCATTGACTAAAATATTGAATCATATAGTAAAGGTCAAGATACGAACCCTGTACGATTTCTGGCAAATAGGAGAAACAAAACATAAATACTCAACACGAGTCACAAGCCTCAAATCCTAATGTATCGTGTGCAAATGCTGGAAATGATAGCCAAAACAAGGCCTGTGTATCTGTGTGAGAAGCTGAAACAACAGACACGTAAGGAAAAGAAACGAGAAAAGACAAATAAAGAAGCATCGTGTGTGGAGATTAGAGCATCAAAGTTGAACATATGTACCTGGTTTCCTTGAGCCAGGGAAATGTAGCAAATCCCAACTATAAAGACAGCACATATGCAACCTGACATTTATTTAAGAACAAGCCCGTGAACGCGGACAGACAGCTTGGTGCGATGATGTTATGACAAACTGTCATGACGTCATCACTCCAGAACTGGGGAAAAGATAAAATTGCTCATTTTTGCTAAATGTGATACTGCTAATGATATTCATACGATCGGGTGCCCTTGTGGGATTCACTATGCAGGACAATGTAGTAGACCAGTTAAACAAAGATGGAACAAACCCAGATCTAACATCCGCACGAAGAATATTAATTCATCAAAGGCAGGCCACTTTCAAGAGCAGCACCATCAAATTGCACACATCCGATTCCAGGTTGTGGAAGTTATATCTACCAGATCACATTGCAACTTGAAGAATATTCATGATCATAGAGAGATATTCTGGATTCACAAACTGGATACTCTAGCCCCAGGTGGGCTCAATGAGAACTACAATTTTGCCTGTTATTTGTAATACCACAGGCATTCCATTCTGTTTCCTTTATTACCTTTTTTCCCATTGCCTTTGCTTTCAGTTACTTCTTCACTTAATGGTTTTACTTATGCTTTGGTTTTACTGTTGTTTTTATGGTTTGCCACATTTTGATTGTGCCATTCTTGTAATATGGTGCCCTTTTTGCTCCAGTTTACAGTCTTGACCGCAGTCATTTTCATTAATATTTTGGTGGTTTTACACATGTTTTTTTGTGTGAGACACATACCCTATTTAACCCTCTATTTTCATTTTGATTTTTGATTGTTCTTATTTTGACACCCTTTTTTCAAGATGTTTTTCTTTTTTCTGTATCTTTATTTCTAATTGTCTGCCCTTGCCCATTCAGAGTGCTGGTACGCACAGAGTCACGTGCGTGATGATGTCATGATGGTGTATGCTCTAATGTTGTTCAAGAAATATGGAGAGGTTGGACAACATTTGTGTATACACTTATGATACCATTTGGACTAACTGGAACTACCACATGTTAGTGTGCACGCTTATAGCCTTGAAAAAGTCCCAGTTGGTCGAAAACACGTGTTCAGTTAGTCCAGTGCTTATGGCTATTAGCACATCGAGTTTTCAACCCGGGGTGCTAAGACCATTGTATTTTGTTTCAATTAATAGGACGCCTTGCAACATCCCGTTCATTGAAATAAAATACTTTCTTAAATTGGACGCCATGGATTAGTAAGGCAGGGCCACTTAATGCCCCTGTCCCATTTCCATGGCAGCCAGCAGGGGCACAGAGTTGCAGCAGCAGCAGCGGCAGCGGGCATCGCTGCTGCTGAAGTAATAATGTAAGTTGGGCTGGGTGTCAGAGGGACAGGAATTTGAAACAAAGGGACATGAGGGTGGTGGGAAGATGGCACTGTGGGGGAAGCAAACATCAGTTTTGCTTGGAAAGCAGGCCTGATTGGTTGCGTCCCCTGCTCTGGTTGCTAATGAAGATTAAAGCAAGAAAAATACAGTATATGCCTGAAAACCATCCAACGAGCCATATGTTAAAAGCACAGGTGATCTGATATATTTTGACATAAACAAAGCTAACAGAACTTTACGTTCTGCTTTCACTTTTCTTCACCTGCCCCCAACAATCAATCGCAAACTCAAGTATGATTATAGTTTTCTGTCAATCAGTTAGTGGTGATTGCTGGACCACGTGTGCTCCAGAGAAGGTGTTTGGAATCAAGCATTATTCAATTAATGAATATAAAAACTCATGAGAAGGCAAGAATAGAGTCTATGCACTAGTAAAACAGAAACCAACGAAAAGGACTAAGGACCTCCACCTCCACCATCCTCTTAAATATAGTGAGATGAACATCACATACTGTACATAAGGGAGCAACCTGAATGAGAAACCCATTGTGCACACAAAACTTAATTACACTAAATGTTCCACCCCCTTTTCAGTCCGCCATATGTCAGGGCAGGTGTGCAGGAAAATGACTGTTAAACCACTTTCACAAATGGAGGTACTTGACGAACAGTGCACAACTAGGCTGTTGGAAAGAGGGCAATGTCAACTTGCAAATCACATTGGTGTTAATATTGACCCTGCCATGTATAAAAACATTTCCAGAATGCCCAGCGTTTCGTAACAGAAAAAAAAAAGAAATGTCAAAGGAAATGGCCACCGGGAAAGGGAAAACGAAGTCTATCTTCCCTTTCCATGGCGGTAAACGGGAGAGGGCGCTCTGGGAACAGAAGTGTTCCCAGCACGTTCGCTCCTGAAAAGGCAGAAATAGGAAGGTAAGTGGGGTTGGGAGGACAAGGAGGGCAAGGAGGGGATTGTGTGCTGGGGAGAAAAAAAACAGAAAAAAAACGTATCTGAATCCCCGGTGGGGGATGAAGGCAGCCTCCAGCCGTGTGAAGGCTCAGAGCGGGGATGGCCCCGCTTCGAGCGTCCTCTTTGGCTGAGGGGCTGACACGCCCCCACCGGGGACAAAGGAATGGAATCCCGGCCGAGGGATTCCCGGTGAGGTATGGACCTGGCGAGGTCCAATCAGAATGTTTCTTACATTCTGGTTGACCCTCGCCGGCTACTAATTGCATTTCCCGTGGTTTAGGGAGCTGAACATTGATGGCAGATTTCATGAGGCTTTTAAATAAGGTTCTGGCCACTGATGAAAACCTCTATTATGACCTTTGCCACAAGGTGGAGTTCCTTATACCCTTTCTTATAAATGGATGTACACCAAATGCTAAGTGCCAGAGTGCTGCACCAGCTTGAAAATACTGGTTTCCAGAACTATGCCTACCGCGCTGCTCAAAACAAGCACATTGCAATGTTGGACCCAGAAATGTGCAATCCTAAATGCATCTGCTCCTGTGACTGTTACTGCACTACTTCTGTTTCTTAATTGAACTCATGCTGTCTCCACATGTGAAAGTTACCCTAAACAAGGAAAAATGCATGCTTAACCTTTCTCAAGCGCTCATCAAGCAGTTTGAATCTTTAAATAACGGTTGTCAAGTAGTATTATGCATTTCTCTTTCACAAGCTGGTCGTCTATTCTCCGAACATTGAGTAAACTACTTAGAAAATCCCCACTGAATAATCTGTAATCATATGCCAGAAGATGGGGGCCATTGGATCAACATTATAACAAGTTACCAGAGTATCTAGAGCCCATCCAAAACCTTCCCTCGGCAATAACGGAGGACTCAGCCATGGGGCAAGGTATACTGTGGCAATAAGACTCGAGGTGGCGGGCCAATACCGCCCCAGGTAATGCCCCTGAGGCTGTAGTTACAGGCCCGAGCATAGCGAGGGCCATAACGAAGCCCCGGGGCATTACCATGGGTGGTATTGGCCCACCGCCGAGGGTCTTATAGCCATTAGTACCCTGGCCCGTTGGACCGGGGTACTAATGGCATTTTTTTTCTGTTTCGCTGCATTTTGAAACAGAAAAAAAAGTGAAAAAAATACCCACTGGAAAGGGAAAAGGAATCCAATTTTCCCTTTCCATTTCGCCCATCGGGAGTGGACGCGCTGGGAACAGAAGTGTTTCCAGCACATTCGCTCCCAAGAAAAGAAGAAAAAAGAAGGTAAGTGGGGTTGGGAGGGCGGGGACGAGATAGTTTGCGGGGGAGAGGGGTGGAGGGAAAAAAAACTTACCTCATTCCCCGACTGCGGATGAAGGCGGCCTCGGGCCATGGGGAGGATTGAAGCAAGGATTGCCCTGTTTCGAGCCTCCTCATTGGCTAAGGGGCTGCCACGCCCCTCGCCGGGAACAGAGTACCCGGCACATGCAGAACACACTAACGTACATGGGAATACCGTGTGGTATGGCTCAGAAAAGAGCCAATCCACACGTAGTATTCCCGGTGTACAGCGCACGTCGGGGACTAATGTCTTTTATTCTCCAATAGTCAGTGATCAGACAGGAAACCACAAATCTCTGACAATCTCAGTGTCTGAGCCTGTGTCACTCAGTTGTGTATCGCGGTGATGTGCAAACATTGACATCCTCCCCAAAAACCTACAAGAACCCCCTATTGGTTAGCTCGGGCATACTACCAATAGAACCCATGTACATCTGGATTCTCACTGATCTTCCCATGTCAGGTGGCTTCGCCTGAGGCTTCCCCCAAAACTATGCATCACTTTGTTGCAGGGTCACACGAAGACCATTGACCTGTGCAACATGCTATGCCACCCCATGATCTGAGCATCTGGATTGACTGGAGCCGGTCCCCCCAGTCCTGCGACCAGTTTCATTCACAGCGCTCGGAGTACCTTTTCAAGGTAATGAGAAAGACTATCTGTCCCCATTGTTGCCACTGGTCTGATCACCTAGCTAGACAGAGTGCCTGCAGGATGCAGTTTTTGATGGACAACACATGTATCGATCGTGTCTGCTTCGCTGGGAACAGCTCCTCTTCTCAACATGAGTAAATAGCCATTGTTCAGCTCTGCTGGGTCACGTATGTGAGGACCACAAAACTGTGCCTTTCTGTCTACAATTATGAGGATTTTATTCTGTATTTCACAGGTGGCCCACCGCCTCAGGAATCAGGAATTGTCCACCTGCCCTTGTCCTTGGCTGCGAACTCTGTGCTTCATGCTGCAGGGACTGCACTTTTCCCTACATGTAATTGAGGCGTGTGGTTTCACACATATTCACTACAGTCATTCAATGGTTTCCCTATGTATTCTAATATCTCCTTAGAGGTTAGCCATGATAGAGCCCTATAGGTTCCTTATACGTCCCCATAGCTCCTTATGGTTAGTTGCAGTAAAGCGACTGCAAGCTCTGTCCATGTATGCTTGGCTTTCTTGCATTTCTGAATTTGGCTAAAGGAAAGGAAAAGCTCTTGAAGGTGTGTACATGTATCTGTCCTCTTTCTATAGAAGGTGTAAGCATGTTCTTCGTGTATACATGTGTGTGTGTGTCTGCATATCTCCATGCGGGGATGCAAATTTGCTTTGTGACTAACGCTGCTGTGTCGTGTTGTCACTAGTGATGCCATCATGTCTGGACCTTGTCATCAGTCAACCTGATCCATTGAGGAGGCGCCAGTCTCTTTGAAGCAGTCAACTGGATAAGGGTTAAAGGGTCGTCTGAGGGAATACCTCTTTACATATGTCGGATACACTGGCGTGCCTGGTGATTAGCTGAACAGCCAGTTGCATCTTTTGTTTCTCATTCTTGGGCCTGACCTTCACATAGGGGACATGAGATCCACTCCAGGGACACCCTCTTCAGTCCCCCCTCTGGTTGACCTGTCAACCAATTCTCCAAACCTGTTCACCTTCAACTTCGGGAGCCAAATCTTTGTCACTCCCCCTAGGTGTCCAAAACAATCTTGCATGGTCATCCGTACTCCATGTCATGTAACAGCTATCTCCTCCAGGGTTGCACCAAACCCATTTTCCAAATAGACTCTGGAGTCATCAGGATCATCGAGCAACACTCCAGTCAGGAACAGAGGACAACCTGTTATCAGTGCTTTCAGGGTATCTTGAGCTATTATTATCTTGTTATCTTCAGAAGCCGTTTCTACCAGTGCTTTCATGCCTACAATTTTTTTCAATCATTTTTCAGCATTGTGTGATGAATGTTCTGATCATGCAGAACGTCAGTAACACTAGTACTCATGCTGCAAGTAATATAGTCAGTCCATTGGCCATCCATGTTGGTATTCATGAGAAGATGTATTATAGCCAGCCCTCATCTTTTCCTGTATCGCTTGTTTCTGCTTCCATTTTGGCATGCATTTGTGATAATCTGATTACTGCTTCAGTCAGTGTCCCGTTTTCTTTGTCATTTTTTGGATTGAAGGTACAACAAGAAGACCCGATCTCGGTGCGCACTCCTCCATCCATGGCTGCCAGGAGGTCCAGACCGTATCTATTCTGGAGAGCCATTAACCTTACTACTCAGAGCTCTTCTTTTATAGCATTGAAGCCTTAACTTTCAAATGTATTGTCTGCATCAGCTCCCACCTCGTGATCTGGAGCAATTTTGCATTCATGTTGGTCTGTACTGCAGGAACAATGGATGCTAATAGGATTTCTGTCTTGCTGAACAACTTATGCTCGGTGGTATCTCATCCAGAGAGTCCTCCATTGCTGATGATATATAGTTTCCTCTTTTCACCCATGTTAGCTAAAAAGATCTCATCTTCCGTCTGTTAGAGTCCATTTTAGGAAACTTGTCCATTTTGATGTACTTCTGTGGTACTACTAGTGCTGGTGTGTTGATGTGCCAGTGAGCACACCCCTCCCGAAATGGGTGCTAGCTTCTCATATGCCTTGGATCCCCAGGCCCAAAAATGATCCATTCATTCTGCTCTTCTTTCTTTCATGCTTGGAGCTTTTATTGTCTGCCTGCATTCCTTGTTTTTGCCAATCTTTGCTGTGCCGTCATTCTGGAAACATAATGCTGCTCCTTTGAGTACTACTATGGGCATGGGCCCAGCCTCATTCTTTACCCATGTTAGTAGCTTCGCACTTGCTTCCCATTCTTTTAGGCATTTGTCATTCTCTTCTTGTACTGTATGAACTGGAACTATTAGGAGCATATGTGCCCTTCTCCCCACCACTCCTTTTCACTCTTCAGCTGTGTTCACTTTACCACACACAAGCATCTGCAGTCTTTCCCAGCATCCTGGTTCTCCGCCTATTTATGCTGGTCCTCTCTTGGGACGGGGCAATTCCTTTAATGTTATGGTTCTTGTCTCTCCCTTATGTGGCCCTTCAGTTATGTATTCTATATCCTGGTCTTTTTTCCAGTAATTATCCATCATGTCTAGCGTTTTTATATAGTTGTCTTGATAGTGGAAAGTCGTCTTCGACATCCACCTTAAGGTTGCCGTCTTCCTTTGGAGCCTTCCTCTTGTGGTACACATTGATAGATACATAAGGCACTGTGCTCTTGCTGCTGAGATTTAATTTGCCACAAATGCTCCATAGGCACTCATGGCATAGGGGATGAGAGAGCAGACATAGCAGCTCTCTCCAGAGGTTTGTTTGCCTACTTTAGTCATGTGCTTGTGCCACATGTTATTAGATACTTTTAATAGAGTTGCATCATTTAGATAGGAATTAACCCCTCCTACATCTACATCAGCAATGTGCCTACCTGTCTTACTACTTTGGTAGTGCTTATCATCCGACCTGACATGGTAGCCATACCTGCCGTAAATGGGGTTTCGTTAGTAGGGGTCACAGTTTGCTCAACAACAAATGACATTCACCAAAAAATGAGTGTAAAGAGAGAGAGAAGAAAGAACACAAATCATCATTAACACACTTTTAATAATGGCATCCATACCTTACTCCACTTCAGAATCTTATGTTGCTCCAGATGTAATGATCAACTGCCTGAATTCCCTAGGAATGCATTATTATTCTGTTAATGCATATTAGCTTAAGCTCTGCTGGCATAATATTGTGAGAGTGTGATGAAGAATAATCGTTCCCACACAATACGCAATCTAGGGTCACAGAGTATCTCAATTGCTAAGGGACTTTCTCAGCGAAGTTCTTGGTGTGTTTGGGCCAAGTGGATGAGGAAAGCACGAAAGAATAAAATGAGAGGTGGTCTTCTTGCTCGTTCGGACCTTCTAACAAAATGGACATATTGGCCCTGATAGGTCGTGGGGTGAGGGTCCTGGGAAATCATGGGACACAAAAGGAATCACAGATGCTACTTTCACGATGAATACCTATTTGTAGAAAATAACAACAAAAAGAAAAGAAGACAAAAACTGACAGTGTGTCCTCACGCTGGATGTGTAGAAAGTCCTTTCCCTATCTCTCTCCCTCTAGAGCATGTAATCATTGGTTGCCCCCCACTGGCTGTAATAATCTTTGCTGATCTTCTTGTTCGTCTTCTTGTGCAATGTTGGCCCCCTCTTCGTCGCTGCTAGGAGGCGCCACTGCTTGACAGGGCTTCACATCCCCAAGGAAGTTCCAGGTCTTCTTCCCTTGAATTTTCTCTGCCCTATCTGTTACTTCTTCGACAGTGTGGGGTCCCATGATCCTGGGTTTGTACCAGGTCCAGGTAAAGTTACATAACAAAACTGAGTCTCCTGGGTAAAGTTGTGGTGGCTTGAGACTATTTACGCTGATCCCTCTATTGTTATCTTTCTCGTGCTTTTTGGGCCTCTACCGTCATGCCTGCAGTTGGCGAGAGATAAAAGACATACTAGCCATCAAGGGAGCAGTGAAATCATACATTTCCTTCCCCAACATATTGGATACAGAATCTGCATCTGTTAAAGCCCTAGTGGGAGGAGCCATGGGAAGTTACATGCACTGCCCCATTACTACCTCGTGTGGTCAGACCTGGTTTGTTGCGCAAGTCAAACAGAGCTAAAGGCAAATAGTGGAGCCAACTTTTATTCAGGGTTACTTTTATTTTGGCAATGGTTTCCTTAAGCAGCCGGTTGAGGCACTCACACATTCCGTTCGCTTGCAGGTGATACACACAGGAGAATTTGTGTTGAATCCCTAGCGAGGTTGTAATATGTTGAAACTTCTCATTGGCGAAGTGAGGACCGTTGTCAGACCACATGACCTCACATATACCCCATCTTGGGAACATTTCTCTAACCAGCAATACTGCTGCACTAAGGGAATTGGGATGGGAACAGAGACCGGCTTCAATCCATTGGGAAAATGGGCACACAACCACTATCATGTAGCGGTAGCCCTGACATACCTGGAGCATGTCAACATACTTGACATAATGGTGTTGGAATGGACCCAGTGGGCAAGTTATGGCTCATCTCACTACTCTCAATTTATGGCCTTCTCTGAAGCTCCTACAGACAATGCAATTGGTAATAAACTCTCCCACATGTTCCGCCAGGTTGGGACAAAACCAATCTTCTCCAATGTGAGCAGCAAGTGCATCCTTCCCCATATGGGTAGGATGGTGTAGTGTTGTCAGTGCTGTGTGTAACAATGATGATGGCATCACTACTTTACCTGTGTATTCCTATCACCATAGGCCATGTGAGGGAGCTATAGAACACCCCCTTTTAACCCATAACTCCTTTTCCTCCTTTGGTGAATTCCCTTGCAATTACATTATTTGTGTCACTGGCAAAGCATTGTACCCTTCCTTCAGTACTATAGTTTGTACATAATTACGTGCTCAGGATGAGGAATTCATGTCTAGGATGTACTCGAAATATGGTGCGCGCTTTGCTTCTGCATCTGCTGCTTCGTTTCCCCTGGAGATGCGATCCTCCCCCTTCATGTGGGCCTGGCACTTTGCAACCGCTATCCATATTGGGAATCAAAGCGCCTCTATCTGTCTACCCAATAAGAATGCGTGCTGAACCGGCGTGCCGTCAGCACGTCAAAAGCCCCTCCTCAGGTAGCATGCTAGTCCAGAGTTATTGTAGACATCACCTAGGCGGAATCGAAATACACTGTCACTTTCTGGTTTTTGCTCTGCTCCAATGCCAGAATAAGAGCCACTAGTTATGCAGCCTGTGCTGAAAAATGTGACAGTAAGCATGTGCTTACTACTACCTCATTTGTTCCGTCTTCTTTTAGCCTCACTACTGCCGACCCAGTATGTCTTTCTCCCGTGGTCTGGTTTATTGTTGATAAACTGTCAGCAGAAAGTACTTCTCCCACCTCAAATGGCTTCTCCCTCACTCTTGGAATGTCATTGCAGTTTTCTATGTCTGTGGTACAATCATGTGCATAGTCTCCCTCCTCTCTGGGCTCGGCGACAAATGTCACCAGGTTCACAGCTCGACATCTCATTATCTTTACAGCTGGATTGGATAATAGTATCTTGTACCCTGGAGTCCTTTGTGTGGCCAGTGCGCTCTTGAGCCGTTCGAGTATTGCAAAGAGCGGATGTTGCACAAAGAGAGTGCTGCTGCATAAAATGGTAATATTTGCTGACTTCTTTACTGCAAATGCGGCAGCAGCTAGTGCCTGCTCACAAGAGTTGTGCTCTCTCATTACTGGATCTAGTTTTCTGCTGTAGTAAGCTAATGGTTTGTGACCCAATTTGGTTTTCTGTGTGACCACCTCAGTCATTGCTGCTCTATTTGAGTGTGAAAACAAATAAAAGTGTATCTTGATAGACTGTGATCCCTAACAATGGGGCTGTGCATATTGCTTTCTTCAGCTCCTCAAATGCACTGGTCATTTCTTCTGTCCACTATATTGTGCCCTCCCCTCTTTCTGCTTCCTTCAGTGTGCTTAACAAAGGCCTTGTGTATGTGCTGTAATTGAATACCCATGCTCTGCAATAATTGCAGAGACCTAAAAACTGCTGCATTTGTCTTATAGTCAAGGATTTGGTGTTCTGCAAATTGCCTCTGCCCTTTCTGGTGTCACTTTTTGCCACTCCTGCGATTTCAACTGTCCAATGTATAACACTTCTTTCTGGCAGTACTGTAATTTTGCTTTGTCTACCTTGTGCCCATGTTCTGCCAGTATGATCAACATGTGCACCCAGTCATTTCTGCACTGCATTTCTGATTTGCTGCAGATCAAAATGTTGTTTACGTACTGTACAACAACACTTTTGAATTTACATTGCCTAAGTCTATTTGGAGGACCCTATTGAATAGGGAAGGGAACACACAGTACCCCTTTGGGAGCCTAGTATGTTTCCACTTCTTATTTCTATATAGAAAAGAAGTCAAATCTTGTGAGTCTGGGTGGAGTGGCATAGAGAAGAAGGCATTCTTCAAGTCTATAACCATGAAATGGGTAGCTACCATAGGAATGCTGCACAAAACTGCTACTGGATATGGAACGAAATGAAATTCTGCCTCGACAATCCTGGTTCAAAGGGCATCAATACTGTATAAATTGCCACAATCCCCTGTTGCCTTTTCCCCAGGGTACACCGCAGTATTGCACTGTGATTCTGATGGTACCAGAATAGCTTGTTTAACTTGGACCGTAATTGTCTTGTAGATGCCCTCATCTGCCTTGTAAGAGGATTCAATTCAACACTACAGCTAAGTCAACGCCTAGTCTATAATACTGAATGAAAACCCTTATTGATATAACTTTATGTCCAGTTCATGCGTTCTGGATGACTACCCCTATATAACACCCCTCTCTTGGAATCCTCCTGACCCCACTGAGCCAAGAAGTAGTTCTGTTTTGCAAATTAAAAGGTTTATTTGATAATTTAAACAATATAGAAATATATATCACACTTTATAATAAATTAATAATTGAATATCACACTTAATCTGATCAGTAATCAATAATGGATAGTCTGGCACTAGCACACTTCTTTATAATCAATGATGAGTGGTTATAGGATGGATAAGATAGCAACAATACTTTTATGGTTTCAAATGGATGCAATGTGGAATGAAATGCAGTACAGAAAATAACTTGATATGATTTCAACAAAACAATGTAATCACTTTTCTCTGGCAATCCCCTCCCCCCTTTATACAATGCAAGGAAATGGAAGGAAAGCACGCAGTTCTCAGAAATGCAATCAAATGTAATTCAGTTCACCCCAGCAATTTAGACTACAGAAGTTGAAAACACAGGCAAAAGTGCTTTGATATGTGCTGGCAATGGAGTGAAAAGTATGCTAAAATGCTTTTAATTCCCTCTAGGAGTTCAGGGTGAGTGATATCAAGTTAATATTAGTCCAGGCTCACTTTAGCAAGGATCTAGGAGTAATTAGCAGGTTAAACGAATTTTTGGCAAATGAAAGGCAAGAAAACCGCTGTTTCACACGTTGAGAAATTTGCAAATCGCGGCAAAATTCGCGAGTGCGTTATTCACGATTGCGGCAAAACTATATGGGGTAGGAATGCGGTTCTAGGTTCGTAGGAAAGCCACGTTTCCCAGCTTTCCGAGGAAAGCTACTGCAAGTCTCTAGCACAAACAGTCGCGGAGATATGAGCGATTTAGTGAAGGTCGTTTTTGGTTTTGCAAATTTTAAACGCAACACTTTTTCAGCTTTAAAAATGATGGCAGAATAACACAATTGCTAAACTGCAGTTCTACTTAGATTAAAAATGGATTGAATTATATGATTTTAACTAAGAGATGTGTTCTGAGTTTTGCTGAGTACTCACAAGAGATTTTGAACCGGAAAGCGACTTGGTCACGGACTTCAGTCTGGTCAGGTCTTCCCGAGTTCCGCTCACAGCGCCTGGCCTCTGGAACTGCTCACAGCATCGGGGTCAGCACTCTGGATACAATGGCCTGGTCTCTGCTAGGCACCGGTTCTCTGGGTCGGGTCCTGCCTTCTCTTTGGATATTTCTGTCACCGGGTTCTTGCAAAAGTTCTTGGCAAAATTCAGACTGCGTCAGCCGGCTGTCTGAAGAGTTCAGTTGCAAAAAGATTTTCAGGCCTGTTGGCAAATACTCTTGCTGGCAGTGGCCTTTTTGGTTAAGGTTCTGTAGTCTCTGTTTATCTTGGAGTCTAAGTGTTGGCTTTTTGAAGGTTGATGGAGGTAAGTATGGATTTTTCCGGCAGCGCTTCCAGCTGCAAATGGATTTGAAGGTCCCTATCTGTCCTGTCTCTCTGCTTTTATGTGTTTTTAAAATGGGTGTGTGTGAGCAGCATCACTAGCCAGCCCCTCTCCACTTATCATTGGCCAAGCTTTCATTTCTCCCCTGATTGGGGGAGCTAAGTTGTGTCAGAGTGATGTCATTTTACAGCCTGCAGAAAGTCCACTCCTCCTGTCAACTTACACACAAATCTAGATTTGAACCAAATACATATTTGCAGAGGTACATATTGTTTTAAAATCATATGCACCCCTCACATATCACAGGAGGTATACCCTGTTCAAACTCTGCTCTTCCTGGGAGCTTGCATTCAGAAATGGCAATATTTTGCACTTTTTAACTGGTTTGCAATTTCGGACATTAACCCAAATTTACACACATGTGCGCAAGGAGTATGGACATTAGTTGATGAAGTGTCAGATTTTTCACATGCACACATTTTGAGTAATATCCTATTTTCCGCTAAAACCCCCCTGAACATGCCACCGGTTCTAAAAAACCTCTTAAAATGTGGGCAGAAAAATCACAAGAATTATGGTATCATTTAAATAATTTTCACAAGTCCGTACTATGAGTTATTCATCTTTTTCTAAAACCATATTCTGGCTATAGAGGTGTGTCTTTTCAGGTCACATGGTACAGAAACCAGTCTTTCCAGTTTCTGCCAAGCTCAGAGACCCTGCCCCTCCCAGCTTCTGCCAAGAGGAAGCTGTTTTACGACATCTGCAATAAACCATCTGCCTGGGTCAGGAGAGGGCTTTGTTCAGAGCTCCTGTATTCTGTGGGGCTCCCCTTAATTCAATTATCAGAGAGATGGCATATCCTTAGTGTGGCCAGCAAAAGGCAGATAGGCCTGGGAACACAGCTGTGACTCAAGTTTCCCTCCTGATGGGGGTAGTTGCCAGGCAGAATTCAGTTCCTTAAGCCAGGTTTCAGATAAAATGTCACTTTTTGTTCCCCAGTTTCTGCATTCAAATAAAACTAAACATTTTCACATATGCAGCTAGAATGCTGATTCTAAGTTTAAAACTATGACATTTAAACAATTGCAACCTATGTGACACTCAGAAATAGGTCACTCATTTCTTTTAAACATTTAGATTTTTAGTGTCTTTCAGTCCAAATTTACTTAAACTGCTGAAATCCACAGCTCAGCCAGTCTTGTTATAAACCTTCAAGTCACTTCAGAATATAACTTTACATTGGATCCACCTCTCAGTAAGTCTTTCTTTGGCCTGTTTTGGGTTCATTTATTCAGTTTTGCAAAAAGTAAAATCTGGTGTTGTTTTAAAACGCCGGCTTTTGGATAGTGGTGAGTACTGGTACTGCACCCTTTTTTGGGATTCAAGAAAATGAATTCCCAACAGTTATGGGTTTGCTTTTGGCAATCAGCATTGCCATTCCCAATGGTTTCAGACTACTGTGTGGGTAGTCCAATGGTGGTTTTAGGCAGTGTCCTTCTGTGCCCATAACATCGGCAAAAATGAGTGGCAGCCTATTCTTCATGCATTTCCCTGTGCATTTTCTGGGAAGCTCTGGCCATCATGATGTTTTCCATGTCAGTACTGCACAGTTTTGAGGTAGGGCTCGGATGCATGGGTAAATACATCCCACAGCCTCCCTTGACAATGGATATTGCCTGGCTCTCTGTAAAATTGCAGGAGCCCCATGTCATAGGGATTTGTGGTCCATAAGACACTGGGGGCCTTTGCCAAGTCTTCCTCAATAAATGGTGGTGGTGCTTGCAGCATCATTGCCATTCTCTGCGGTACTTCCCTGTAGTGTATCTTCACTTAGTATGTGATGCTAATGTCGAATACTATTTTGTGATCTGAAGAATTGTCCTGAAACAGCTCTTCATCGGTCACGATAGTTAACATGTAATCTTCTCCCATTGCAATTACTGTCCTCAAAGCTCGTCAGTGTCATCTGTCCCATGCAATGTTATTCTATATTCTCTCACTATCCTGCCTCTAGTACTAGCGGGACCACCTTCCCTTCTGGCTCATCTAATGGTAGTTCTGTTCTGAATATACACTCATTAGGAAGATGCCATAGTTTTCCCTGAATCCCCGGGAGTCATGCTATTATCACTTCCACTCCATAATGGAATAGCTCAAAATCTGCTGGCACCCCCCACAATAAGCTTGAATAATCTCGCTTACATTCAAAAGGTGAATCCCAGGTGTGGAAAACACTATCCCTTGGTTTGTGAATGAGATGGTCACGTTAAGTTTACTCATGATGTCCCTTCCCATTATGTTCACTGGTGTCTATCGAGAATACAATAATGGTAGAGCTAAGTCATGCTCCCGTATAGAAAGCGTAAGATTGTCTGTAAAAGGGACCAAATCAATCATCCCAGAAAATCCCTGCACATTCATAGTATTGCCTGATATAGGATACCTTCAATGTCTGATACAGGACCTAGTCGCAACTGTGTCTACAAGGAAGGAGAAAGTCTTGTCACCTATCGTCACCCCTATACGTGGTTTGTCTAACGATTTGGGTGTAATCGATAGGATAGAACACATCAGGTCTGTCTGTGGGCTGTCCTATTGCGGATACAATGACATTCCATTCCCTGTGAATGGGTTGCCCCACCACAGTCACCCCTCCCAAATTCTGAATGGGAGCTTCTCCCATTGAATCTGTGTGTGTCAGTGTCCAGTCATTCTGCTGTGTCGTGTGTGGTGACTGCATGTTACTCTGCATCTGCGGTGCAGGTGGTGCCAGTGAATATGATTGTGCGAGCCCCTGCATCTGAGATGTCGGTGCCATAGGCTGGTTTGCCTCCGTGGGTGCATCTGGGGTCTGCAATTGTCGCTGTGTTTGGTCTTGGGCATAATAGTCAGTCTGTTCTCCCTGGTATGTGAGCAGGTAATGCATTCCCCCGTTCTGTTGCATCCCTCCCCTGCTTCTACACACTCAAGAAATATGCCCTATCTGTCCACACACCCAACACTGGGGTAGTCCTTCCATTGGTCTCTGATAGCCCCCTGAAAATCCCTCTTGGCCATGCTGCATCTGATACCAATACACCCTTTCCCTAGGTGGCTCCCCTCTTTCTCTAAACCCATGGTACATGTCGCCCGCCCCATGAAACCTACTCCCGCGGGTGGCGGTGTGTACTGCGCATGCAGTGTATCTGGTCCTTCTGTGCTTGTTAATATTGCACCTTCAATAGTATAAATTTACAATTTCTTCTGCACTAACTTCGCCTCTTCCTGATTTCTTTCCTTGCGCTTCTTTCTAGTGTTTTCTTGCATTAGCCTACCATAGTGTACTAGAGTGGGTTGAATTTCGTATTACGGTTTAGCCTCCATCCCAAGTAACCTCTTGAGCTGTTGTTGCACCTGCTCAGGTAACTCTTTAAATAATATGTGATAGAACAACCCCACTGTTTTATCCCACAGTTCCTGAGTCTCAAGTCTCCATTTCACTTGAATAGCCGAATATACTGAGGGGGATCTTCGTCTTCCCCATCCATTTTATGTGCCATAATCGCGCTGAGGTCTGAAGTGTCTGGGTACTGCAACCTTATAGTGTGCCTCAAGTTGTTAGATGGTGAACCATTGTGCGCCGTATTCTGGGTGGTTAATCCTGGGTAGCTGGCCCTTTTCCATAAATTGTCTGCAACCTCCCCGAGTTCATTTCACCCACTGCCATGGTTGTCCCTGCTGTCAATCTTTCTATCTCATATATCCATTACCCAGCTCCCACGGTCAACAAAGATAATTTACACCTCAAGTTATCCTTGTCAATCTGTTGCCATGGTATGTATTGAGGTTTCCCCCCTCCCTTCTCTAGTAGTGGGCATTGTGTCAGTCCTGCCTTTCTACCCTCTGTCTCTGTGTCTTTAGTGGCGATGAACGCCCTCGCCAATTCGCCCCTCCTTCCTGCTGGGAGATATCTGAGACGTTGCGTGTGTGGGGGAATGCTGTCTGCGCTGTGCAATATATCCATAGAATGCTGCAATCTTACCCCCTGTCCTCCCTTAGTCCGCCTGTGCTCTTACCATCTCCCTACATTGTGTCTTGGTCCGGGGTCTTCCCTTGAGACAATGGAAGGAACGCCCTACCCCCTCGACCTCACTCCGCACTAAGTCATCATCAGACCCTGTACCCCCATCAGAACTGTCAAAGTTCCCCTGGAACCTGAGCCTCCTTAACACTGCGCCTTCCTGCTGCCTCTCTTCTATGTTACACATACTTCTGCACTCCCCCTTGCGGAGGAAGCAATGTCATCTATGTCGATTCACAGGGCAGCCCTGCTATGTTTCCAGCCTCAATCTCACTCTCGCCTCGCCTGCGCCTCTCCTTCTTCGTCATCACTAAAATGTGCTGAACCCATCTTTACTTGTAATTCCCTCACAGCGCACCAATCTTCTTCCATGCGCCGTCACTGTCTAAGGAGCCGCTCCACTTCCTTCTTGCCATGTCCTCAAGCTCTCTCTATCTCCAGACTTCCTGCTCCTTGCTCACTTGCGCTTCTGCCTTCTGTTTCTCCCTGCATACTCTTACGTTCTCTTCCTTCTCCTCTTTCTCTCATCTTTCTGCTTTTTCCATTAACGTTGCCCATTCTTGTGTTTCATCTACATCCTTGCAGCTCACTGCTTCTAGGTTCGGGCTTCCTGTCCCTCCCATTACCTTCACATGTAGTTTAAGCAATTTTTGTACACCTACCCATTCGTTTGGAACTATGTGCTCCAGTCCCTCCATTCTTCCCTCTGTCCCTGTGTCATTCTCCTTTAATCATGTCTGAAGCTCTCTGTGCTCCCTGTTTTTACCACCTGCACTTTGTGCTCCCTTAGCCACTTGTAGGTGCAAATATGAAATTGGTATACCCTGCCATTGCTCTTAATTCCCTCGCTGGATATAATCCTTGGGCCCTCGCTTTTGCACCTTTGCTTTCGTGTTGAGGAGGAGAACGAGAAGAAGGAGGAGGAGGAGGAAGAGGCGGAGGAGGAGGAGGAAAAGAAGGAGGAAAAGGAGGAGGAGGAGGAGGGGTCAAGGGATTTTTGCCACAGGCCTCTTGTTGGTTCAACATCCAGAGATGCCATGCCATGTCCCCCCATCGTCCTGAAACCTCTTCCACAGCTCAAATATAGCCATTCATTTGCTAAACTACTTCCCCTTGTAAGCCTTGTGTATATGCTCGTGTAATGGTTGCTGCACACATTTGAAGAAGCTCCTTCCTTTCGGCCATGGCGTAGGCAGATTGTGTCCATTCTGCACTATATTTACAAATCTTGTCTTTATAGCATGGAAGGTACTTGCACATGTGCTGTAGGGGTGTATCCCCCATGTTTTTTCCGTAATACATTATTTCATTACTTACTTGACCCCAAGTCTGGGTATTCGACACATCCACTGTTACCAGACAAACTCACTTTAATTTACCTTAACACCAGAAGTTCAAATTGTTCTCCGAGCCACAAAAATCACCAGCCTTTCTGGCTTTCGAACAATACCCTGGGAGTGCCCAGCGCACCACCCTTCTGCAATTCTCTGCCTCAAAAGGCACACCCACCGCCCCAAAACACAACTCATTTAACCCTAAAGTATAATTTACAACCACTGAAAAGTTCTGCACCCCTCGTGCGCTTCAAGTCCTATACACGAACCTGATCAGTGACCACACCTCTACAATACTGGAGAGAAAGGGAGAAAAATCGCTGAGACCCGCACTTTCACTGAATTTACAACATTTCCCAACTGCACTAACCCCCCAACAAAGATAAATAACATATACACGGCCATCTTCCTGTCTCCTAATAGGGGATACCAATATTTCATGTGTTCAACCTGTATCGACAGCATCACATTGTAGATAAAACACCTCTTCCAAACTTAAGCAGAAAAACACCTTCTGCGATTCAAGCTAGCTTCACCTGCTAAGCCCTATACACAGGGATACCATCATCCATGACCTGAGCTACAATGTCCAACCCACAGGAAATCCACTATTTACATAACTTCTGTCATCCGTACCCTGAGCCAATCATCTAGGCAAACTAACGAAACTGGTCACCTCAAGATCGAATGTTCCCTAACCACGAATAATTAACATCCGCCTCCACTTCTTACCACCCCCGAGGTACTCAGCATCTGTCATGACCCTTAACCAAACCCACTCTGCAGGGAGGACCTGGGCTCTAAGGATGGCTGGTTGGCGCAGGTTGTGGCTTGGAGCAAGTACTGCCACCTCCAAAATGGCTGCTGACCTTGGACACTCAGCAAAAGCTAAAATGGCCTCTGACAAAGCCATTCTGTAATATCCGTGGTGGTCTAGAGTGCTGGGTGCAGCACAGGGCTATATAAACCCCGCCCTGGGCCACACCCAGCGCTAAGCGTGTTCTCCGGCTGCAGAGGAACAGCAGCGTGACACTTGCGCTCAGTTTCCACGTGCTACAGAGCTTACCTGATCAGATCTGGACATCCTGATACTTACATGTGACGTTTTTTTCACTGCCGCTGGAGTTCCCTTTTCATCGTTTCTCCCCTCTGCTCCTGCAAAGTAAGATTTCACCTGTTAGCAGTCTGAACAGCTTGCACGCTCCAGCAGAACCTGTCAGCAGCGTTCTGCTGCTTTCCTGTGCGCGCCTCATCATCCCTTATTTCCGTGCTTACCTTCTTCCACCGCGTCTACATCAGCTGGCTGGAACACGGCTGGGGTCCTGCAGGGAAGGGCAGACAGATCGCATTAGAAACCGTTTTGCCACACAAGTCCACAGACGCTCATCATAGCAAGCAGTAAGCAGACATTAATGCACAGAGCTGCATTATTAGGACTTTCATGAACACATTAAGGAAGTCTGCTGCATTATAAGGACATTAAGAACATATTGCTGCAGCACAAGGACATCCAAGAGCACATCGCTTAATAAAGACAGTCAAGGACTCTTCAGCAACGTGTCAAGCATTGCTTAATAAAGACAATCAAGGACACTTCAATCACGTGCCAAGCAGGAATTCACACTAAACACAGTAAGTGTGCCGCAGCAGGCCTGGACGCCGTCCCTTCTAGTGAAGAAACTGGAAGACAGATACCTACTATATCCAGTGAAGTAACTGGAAGTAAACGCTCCTGGGAATCCTGCTCCAAGATTGTAAGGTGAGTCTATGCCCAACTTGCCTGCCAACCAGTTCTTCTAGGGCAGGGGGGGTCGGGTGGGTGGTTACAAGGAAACATAAGGCATTGCATCTTATCCCTGCATGTTTTATCACCTGTAGGTCCACCCCGAGGGTCGCACCGATGTTATCAACCAAAGAGCCTCCTAGCCACTCCTGACCTTCCATGTGCTGGGCTGTTTAGCCTCTCAGCTGACAGTGGGGAGGGAGTGTTTTGGGATCAGCAACCAGTCCTGCTTCCACCAGAACTGCATATTCAGCATTCCCGACCAGGCACTCCTGCAGGGCCCCAGAGGTAAGCGTTACAGCACTGCACAACACCCAACATCTGTTCACCCTTTCCCCTATTTGCCATATGGCTGAGTCTATACTTACACTCTGTGATCAGCTGACGTCGCTCAGCCACCGGCTCTCCCTCAACCTGCCACTCCGTCTTTCTGGTCTTCTGGGCATCCCACGGACAGTGGCCAGGAATTTCTCCAAAGCGGTACCTGAGGACCTCTTGATGGTATGCACCTCCTGTGTATCTCTCGGTCTCTGTGGGTCCCCTCGCAGCCTTCCAGGCATTGCGACAGGATTGAGATGGCTTTGTGCCGATCGATCATAGCCAACAATCCTCTATTACAACTTTGTAATAGTATGCCAGAGGACGGGGGCATTCGCATCAACAATATCACAAGTCAGCAGAGTATCTAGGGCCCATCCAAAACCTTCCCCGGCAATAATGGAGGACTCAGCCAAGGGGCATGATGTACTGTCTTTTATTCTCCAATAGACAGGGATCATACAGGAAACCACAAATCTCCGGCAATCTGAGGGTCTGAGCCTGTATCACTCAGTTTTATATCGTGGTGACGTGCAAACATTAACGGCATCCCCAAAAACCTATGGGAACCCCCTATTGGTTAGCTCAGGCGTACTATTATTATTATTATTATTATTACCAATAGAACCCATATACATATGGATTCTCACTGGTCTTCCCATGTTAGGTGGCTTTGCATGAGGCTTCCCCCAAAACTATCACTTTGGTGCAGGGTCGCATGAAGACCATTGGCCGTGCAACATTCTACACCACCCCATGATCTGAGCATCTGGATTGGCTGGAGCGGGCCTCCCCAGGCCTACCACCCTGTTTCGTTCACATCACTCGGTGACCTTTTCACGGTAATGAGAAAGACTATGTGTCCCCATTGTTGCCACTGGTCTGATTGCCTAGCCTCAGAGAGTGCCTGCAGGTTGCAGTTTTTGGTGGACAACACATGTATCAATCTTGTCTGCTTCACTGGGAACAGCTCTTCTTCTCAACATGAGTAAATAGCCATTGTTCAGCTCTGCTGGGTCACATGTGCGAGGACCACAAAGCTGAGCCTTTCTGTCTACAATTATGAAGATTTTATTTTGTATTTCGCATGTTGTTCACCTCCTCGGGAATCAGGAATTTTCCACCTGCCCTTGGCTGCAAACACTGTCTCTGTGCTTCGGGCCGCTGGGACTGCACATTTCCCTCCATGTAGTTGAGGCCTGTGGTTTCACGTATACATTCACTACAGTCATTCTATGGTTTCCCTATGTGTTCTAATATCTTGTTAGAGGTTAGTCGTGATAGAGCCCCATAGGTTCCTTATACGTCCCCATAGCTCCTTATCGTTAGTTGCAGTAAAGCGGTTGCAAGCTCGGTCCACGTAATGCTGGCTTTCTTGCATTTCTGCATAAGGCTATAGGAAAGGAAAAGCTCTTGATGATGTGTACATGTATCTGTCCGCTATCTATAGAAGGTGTAAGCAAGTTCTTCGTGCATAAATGTGTGTGTCTGCATATCTTTGTGCGGGAATGCAAATTTGCTTTGTGGCGAACACTGCTATTTTGTGTTGTCACTAGTGGCATCACGGCTGGACCTTGTCATCAGTCAACCTGATCCATCAATGAGACACCTGTCTCTTCAAAGCCATCAACTGGATAAGGGTTAAAGGCACGCCTGGTGATTGGCCGAACAGCAAGTTGCATCTTTCGTTTCCCATTCTTCCGGCTGACCTTCGCATAGTGGACATGAGGGCCATTGCAGGGACCCCCTATTCAGTTAATGTATCTAATTCACATTGCATGGCCTGATACATGCCTGAATAAGCCTAGTAGATGTTTAAAAAGGCATTTTAGAAGCAGTCTGCTTGCTTAGTCAATGTTTAAGAAATGTCTTTCATTTGACTAGGCTAGTAGATTGGCTGCTTGCTTGTTCTTCCACTGAAGGCATCTTAAATATACAAGTTTACTCCGCAGAGCTCCTGAAAAACTATTTGGGAAAGGCGGATATGATCTGTTTTTTTGCTCATGTTGTGTTCGCGTTTAGCCTTTAATGTCTGAGACCTCAAAGCCCTTTATAGAGATTGGTTCTGCCCCCACTCCATTCGATACTCCTTCCGACATCTTGAGGAGCATGAAAGGCTGGGGGGACCATGCAGTGATTTAAACCAGCGCACTTAAGCATACACAGATGGGGTCAGCAGATGCGTCATGCATCCAACCCTCAGGCCATTTCTTTTTTTAAAAAACACGTTCCTTCTCCTTTGCCTATACGTGGAGCAGTCTGTTTGATGCCAAGTTCCAGTTTGCTTACCTTGCCCTGTGCCACCTGTCCCCAATTAACAGCTGTTGAGTGGGGCAGGGAATTCTTGTTTCCCACCTGCTTTCTATTCTGCCGTGGCCCAGTGGGCAGAGCCGTGGCTACAGGCTGCGAGACGTGGGCGACATGAAAGCATTTACATCGATTGCCTGTCGCTGAGGCCCGGCTCCGTTAATTGACCCATCACTGCAAGTGTGTTGCTCTGCTTGAAGTACAAGTGAACAAGCGCTTGGATCGTGTACTTTCAAACTCCAACAAAATTTGTACGAACCGCTGCGATAGTGCCAAAGCAAAGGGTCTGGCCCACGTTTGCCGAGATACACTTTCGCCAAATGCATTTTTGTCAACTGTTTTTTGCGGTTAAAAAACCGTAAAAGTCTGCAACAAAAAAATCGGCGAAAATGTAGGTCGTTTTTTTCTCCATTTACCTGAGTGGCCGTAGCTGGTGTAAACAACAAAATGACCTTTAACACACAGGCTGAGTGCAGACACGCGCACACTGGTTATTTGGGACAATTTGATGACTTTGTGATCTGTGTTTTGATAGTTTTAAGAACTGTTACTAAATCAAGAAATAGAGTTGGGGTTCGGGTCCACCCCTTACACATTCTCCCCGAGGAATGGTTGAGTCTCTTCACCCACTCAGTGCCACATAGAACGGGCCTAACAAGAGCCGCTGCAATGAAAGCTTCATTACATATGGTCTGGCTACAGACAGCAAAACAATCCTCCTTAATTGCACATACTACACTTTACAGGGCGAGGCTATGTGACTCCTGGCCTCACAACGCTCCTTTCTCAGCTACTTTCCTTACCTCACCCCCTCAATCCTCAATTCACTACGCCCACTCATCCCACCCACTTTGTGACCCCTTCACACATTCTGTGCCACGGTTCCACACTCTGTGCCAAAATCAGCAACCCTGTACCCATTCAATTTATCTGTACTCACATTCAACCTGCTATCTCTTTCACCCGCTACAAGCCCACTCTGTTCCCCTTTCATGCCTTCAATGTTCCCCTAACCCTCAGTGTACACCCACTACCCACTCTGTGTTCACTTGACCTACCCACTGTCAGGGTCGGACTGGGGCATAAATTTGTCTTGGGCACCAATGAAAAACTGGCCCACAGCTGCAAATGGCAATTCATTCCTTTTGTGACAGACTGTTTGAATAATACACAAGAATGTTTTTTTTTGATAAAATGTGATGCAAATTTGGCCTTTTAAAGAATATTTATCCAGCAACATTGACCAAAACTACTAGCCGCATAGTGAAGTAACTCATCAAACTGGCCACCATTGGCCAAAAACCTGCCTGCACCAGCATTTTGCGTTTTGGTTTGGGTATTGCCCTAATGAGCCAGTCCGAGCCTGCCCACTGTCATCCTCGCCCAGTTCATGCCATCGTCTGTAGTATGTCACTGCCCACTATATGCCTTCTCCGATACAACTGTCCTCTTGCTGAGCTCTGTGCTGTCCACACCCTTTGCGGTTCCATGCAGAGGCCCCATGAAATGGGCACACTAGGGTCGAAAATGCAACACTTCCCTTAAACTTTGCACACCCATTTTCCTTGAAGCTGTAAAAGGCCTCCTCTAGATTTGACAACATGTCTGCCAATGATTGGCCTTTTCTTTGAACAATTAAACATACCCACTATGACTGACATAACAAGCTGCCTTTTGGGGGCTAGATTGAGGTGCGGAAGGGTTTTAGCAGTAAGGGCGTTTGGTCTAGGCTTTCTACAGACGTCAAGAGCGTTACCCAATCACTCCCTCAAGCTAAAGGTAGCCTGCGAAGGAAGGGAAGAAAGCACAACATTTGACGTCAGATGCCCCGATGGAGCAATCCGGTGATTTCTTTTTTCAAACATCCGCTTCCGCTCCAAGGTATTTTTATACTTCTTGTCTCAGTCTTTGATTGGGGAAGTCGTCAACACAGTAAAAGCAGTGGTCCGGCCCGTAAATGTACAACAATAAACCAGAACGGATGCAGTGATTGTCCTGGAGTGGGTTGAGATCGATGTCGCCGCTGAATAGAGCAACGTGCGGCAGGTTTTATTGGCCCACGAGAAGCCACGCGCTCTTTCCAGTGTAAATCTGGGACCCATATCTCTTTTTATTTGCGACTATTTTCTCTGCACGGTGACAGCCACTGGAATTCGTTTTCAGAAATAGGATGATGTCCAATGCTGGCTCTGAAAGGCAATCCAATATTAACTGATTAATAGCATAATAGAACAGTGAATACGAACAAGTAGAACAATTAACGAACTTGCAATGATATGATATGATGGGTTATTTACAACACGCTGAATTAATACCCAGAGGTTTCTAAGCACGGACCCAGGGATCGAACCTGTGGTGCTCTGTGTCATCTTGCTTCCCAGGCGAGCACGTTGACCCTGAGTTATCCTCCCAAGAGAATGTAAAACGTTCTTATTTATTGGAGTTTTGGAAGGTCTATGTACAATGGTGCTGCTTCCAAGAGGCAATGCCGGTTGGGCTAGAGAAAGGGGGTATGCGGGCAGAGAGGATTAGTGGGAAAAGAGGTCTTATGAGGTGCATGTGTAAGAGCCCACCAAGGCCCACACACTAACTCTCAAGTGCTAGTGTATTCTTTGAATGACCAGAGATTAGAAGAGAACAAGCATTGGCAAAGTCTATAGTATTTGGCTTTGTTTTCTGTGAAATACTCCATAGGCATAGGATAGAAGTGGGAGAGAGTGCAGTCAGCGGAAGCAGGCAAGGGTGCTGGAGGGGAGGCAAAATGGCACTGCAACACACTGTAGATCAGGCGAAGTGTGTGTAGAAGGAGATGTGGAGGAGCAGGGCTGCATGTTACGGGAATTTGGGAATATTGAATATGGAAATAAGGGGGATTCACAACAAGCTCGAAAAGCGTGAGTAGGGGCACTCACATGTCATGCGTGCCTAGCCCAGACTTTGATATTTCTTAGCACAGTAAAATGAGTACACTCAGTGTTGATGACATTGTATGAGAATATTTAATATTACACTTTGATGCCTCTGAGACCTGGGTAGGACTGGGGTAGAAACCGTAACATGTCAGGATTGCTTTTCTCAACAGTTCATCCTTTTGAAGCCAATGCAAGAAATACTAGTGCATTGAATGGAATTTGGTGGCATGATTTTGGGAAATGCAGATACCTCTAAAAATGCCATTAGAGCTGGGGCAGAGTCAATCCAACATGACGCGTGCTTTTCATGTGACTCTTTGCTTCTGGAGTGGCTGGCTTTCTTGTTCGGGCCTCTTAAAAAAATATTTTTTTAAAAGAACAGGGGTTCCACAAGTCTAACACTTTCAGAAGTGACCGTAAATAAGAAAGAATGGGAATACCAAACAATTTGTCTTTCTGGAATTCTATACAATAATTGCTAGACTCATTAAAGGTTTATTTCAGAAACACTTCAAGGGGTAAAGCGCTTAAGCGTAAGTGCTATATAATAACACATCATTATCATTTGGCCATTGACGTCTGCTTGCAGTCACAGTAGTTTGGTAATATGGGCCTATACACACTGATCTTAATGATACATATGGCGATACATTCTTGTATGCAATTTATCTCACATCATAGTGATATTGTAACCATATTTTTCGTAGTGTACTTAGGGACAATGCTATGTGATGCCACTTCCTGTTTTTTCAAGGGGTGAAAGGTTGTGTTCCATGGCTTCCCGTGATATCACTTCGGGGTGGGGTCAAATGCCATCACTTCCTGTGATGTCATCAGAGGTCAAGGGCCGTCTGATGTCACTTCCGCTTCCCCTGGCATTTTGGTGAAATGACGTTCCTTGTAAATGGGCAGTTATGGAGACATGTCATGCCCAACAAAAGGACTTTCAGTTTTGGTGCAGATTAAGGTACATGCAAAACGTTCATGAGTCAGCCTTTCATCTTTCTGGATGTGATCAAATGAATGTAACTGATAAGTACAGTATTAAGCTGAGGAAATGTTAGTACAGCCGAGCTCCTCTGAAAGGACCTGCTTTGCTGCGCTGGGATATAGTCACATTTAAGGTCTCGTCCTCCTGGAGTGATGTAATGAGTACCACAGTAGTAGATAATATTAAATGAGAAAACATCATTGAAGATCCGTGGGGCTGTTGTAGAGTCCATCATGTGTAGGGTAGGTCTCATTCAGTCTTTCATTATGTTGACGGTGTTGAAATGAGCATGACTAAGCTGGGAAATATTAAACAGGTCACTATCATTACAGGTCGGGAACTCTTAAAGACTGGCAGGGCTAGTGCAGTCATTCACATGCCATGGTAATGACTTCCCCAAAACTCTCTTCCACGAGCTCTAAAATCTGGGAGGATCTCACCTTTCTACTTTCCCTTTGGCTCCCTCTGCCCATTCCTACCTCTGCCCCCCATCCTGAGAACTGTCAACCTTTCTTTCACCAATCTTGACCCTTTTTCTCCACAGAAAGTCAAGGATTTTGCTCTTCTCACTTGTTGCTCTTATCGCTCTCTTCCCTTTTTAACTTGTCCTTTTCTAAGGGATTTCTCCTTTCTGATTTATGGTAAGCTACTCTCCTACTAATCCTAACGATGCATTTGGCTCACTTCAAAAATCCGGCTAAATATCGCCCGGCATCTCTCCATCCCCTCTGCTCTAAATTCTTGAAAGACTTGTCTTTAACAACATCCGCATCACAATTGACACCAATGCCCTCTCGGACCCTATCCAGAGCAGTTTCTGCAGCCATAAATCTAGCAAAACGGCCCTGACCCATATATCCAGTTTTCTGATCTCTTCTCACCATCACAAACTCTCCTCTATCCGAATCCTCATAGGGTGCGATGGACTGTGATTTTTCCATTGCAAACTGGTTCCCCTAGGACTCATGGCTACCGCTCTTGGCTAGGTTGCCTCCGATCTCTCCTAATCACACTTTCTCCATCTCATGGAACATGGCCACCTGTGATCCAACCACCCTCCCTGTTGGTTTTCCCCAAAGGTGCATCCTTGGCCCACTGCCCTGCACCCTTAATACCTCTTCCCTTGGTCGTCTTATCTCCACCCTGGGATTCCCACATCACCTCTTTGCAGGTTGACTCCCATTTTCTCATCATTCCGCCCTCCTAATCCTAATCCTGATTTCTCTGCACATATTTCTGATTGCCTCACAGCAATCTGCCATGGGTGGCTCTTCCTTTTATCATGCTCAACTCTTCAAATCACAAGATCATTTATTTTCTGGTCCCCAATGTCTCCCTCCAATTTCATCACCATTTAATTTCCCCCTGACCTGCTTTCGCCATCCTACAAGGCTCAGAATCTTTGAGACATTTTTGAAAGTGATATCAATCTTCACAACAACTCTACTACTGTCAGGATTAGCCTGCTCAACATCTAGAAAATGTGCCCTTTTCTTGCCGGCCACTATGCAAAAAGCCTCACATTAATTCTGTTTTATTTATTTTATTTTTGCATTTTTAAAGCCTCACACAGCCCTCGGTCATCGAGGCGCCGTTACATGAATTGTTTGTTTTTTAGTTGCGTATTTATAACACGCTTAAATACCCAGAGGTTTCTAAGTGCGGACCCGGGATCGAACCTGCGTTGATTCGTGTCGTCTTGTTTCCAAAGCGAGCACGTTGACACTGAGCTATCCCCCCATTACCGATACGCTGATACTCAGTCACCTTACCTACTGTGCCATCCTCCTCTTCCACTTTCCCCTCTACTCCTTTTACTTGCTCGCAATAATGCTTAACCTTTCCACACCCACACCCTAAATAATGAACTCTGCTTTTACCACATTTCCCACCTACCCTGTTCCAGCTGGCACTTAGGATAATTTGGTCGCTTTTCAAATTCCAACTGCTTGTATTTAAATCCATCCATGGGCTTGGACCGCCCCGACATAGTAGAGACTATCACTCGCTACCTTTTTCTTTTGCTCCTTCTCCTTCCTTGCACCTCATCACTGGAATGTTCTACCAGCCCCAAATCAAAAACATCACTGGCATTCATTCCTTTAAATCTGCACTAAAGCTTTACCCCCTGGCCTAAAAGGAGCGCCCTTTCCACCCTGGCTCATCACATCATATCTTCGACCACCCTGTCATTAGCACCACTGAATTCAGGACCTTGTAAATTTCCAGTCCCGGCAGACTTCTGTCTGTCACATGTCCTGTCCATGTATCTTGTGTTCCCTAAACATCTACTCGTCAGTCACTCATGATCATGCCCTCTTTTGTAAGGCACCCGGTACAGGATTGCCCTGCATACAGCTGTGCTAATGTAAATGGTTTCTGGTCGACACCTTGTTCCGTCAAAAAATAAATACATACAAATAGAAATGTGTACTCTATATGACCTTTCTCTCTCCCGAGGGGAATCAAAAGGGTAACATTATGCTGGATCATGTTCAGTAGGGAAATGTCATTATGTGCTGGTAAGATACCTGAGCGGGTTGAGCACTTGCTGCTGAAATCTATGTGTGATCTGCAGGTCACCGGTTCGAATCCCGGCAAGGCCAACCCAGCCTTTCATCCTTCCGAGATCTAAAAAATGAATACCAACTTCAGTTGAGTGATATTGTATGTAAATATGTTCCATGTAAATCGCTGCAGTGAAAACGCTATATAAATAACAGACCATTCATTAAACAGTGGAATATATGCAAGACTAGCAGTACTGGTGCCAGTTAGTGGCATGTGAGATATGCCTCCCACAGCCCTGGACCTTTCACAGGGCGATAAAGTAAGCACCATCGAAACGGCTAGTGTTAAAATTGGAAGATTATATAACAGGAACTACCACTGAAAGGCCGGTTTTGATTTGGATAGAGTCGGCCACATGTTGGAAGTGCCTGACTCAGACTTTAATTCTTAACACAGTGAAACTATCATTACAATTGCGCCAAGAAATGTTAAAAATGGGAAAACTGATATAATTGTCTGGTACCTCTGAGACTCTGATTACCTGGAGCACAATCAGTCATATGTCTAGAATGTACACGCGCTCATTCTTCTGGGCAAGAGCAAATCAGAACAATTGCATTTGGTTTGGAGATGCTAAAAGGTGAAATTTCATGAATCTGTGAATGGCAGAATAGTTTCAAAAAGTTAATCACATGAATGGTGTGCCTTACGCGGGCTCGCCACATCCTTCTGAGAGCAACAGACTAGTGCAGCTAAAATGTATACAATTAAAAATGCGGTTTTCTTGTTCTTAAAGTTCAGCAGACCAGCGTCAGTGTAAGTCAGAAATCAGGTGTGTTTTCCTCTGACCTTTAAGCCTCTGGGCGAGATGAAAGATCACATTACATCATGGGATTGCGTTACATGTTCATACCTCTGTAAGGCTTTTATGTTTGTGGAAGTGTTCGCCAGATGTTGGGGCTGCCAGACATTTCAAATTTCTGGGGGCAAACATGCTGCAGGCATCACATTAATGTTTTGCAACCAGAAAGTTGTAAAACAGTTTGTGTGCAAAGGACAATTCGGATTGTGGTGGGCACAAACTCAGTGGTCAATAAACACTTTCACCTGTTCTCCTGGTTGAAGGACAGTTTGGTGACCTACTGTGTTATGTTGTTTTCTGCAGCTATCTAATGTGAAACTGGCAGGTCACAGGTCAGAAAGTGGCAAAGAATTACATAGTCGTTCAGTATTTTGGAATAGTTAACATCAAGTATCTTTAAGGCGTGTTCCTTAACACTGAGTGGATTTATGTGATCACTGCGCCGCCCATAATGTCGACTTTCAAATTGCTGACTCCCATTATGGCGCGGCACAGTGATCTTATAGAGCACTGTTCCCCGCATTCCCTTACCCACCTCCCCCCTATCCACTTAGCTTTTTTGGCAGAACATTTCTCGGTGAGCTGCTTTCTCTCCTCTGTCCCTGCGGTGTCAGCTCTCTCCCACTAACTTGGTTCTGAACGGGCACTGCAGGGTCCTTTTTCGTTTTTTAAAATTTGCTTTAACTTTTATTTTCTTTATTGTCCCCCGCTATCATCTAATGGAAGCGGGGGACTCCTCTGCAACCCCTGACCCCCACTACACCGACAATTGGGGGCAGAGCACACGCCTGCAACCCTGCTCCCATTACTCGGTGTAGTGGGGGTCAGCATGTTAGTACAGCGTAAAGGGGCAGTAATTAACATATCGCAGTGTTCGGACAGCATTTTTGCATGATTCCCACTGAGTGATTAAAGCACAAGAAATAGTTGTATTTTCTTTTTTTGCTGAAAATAAATAGGTAGTTTCTAGCAATGTCAATGTTCTCAGAAGTGGCATCACTGTTATCTTCCCACATAGAGTATGAACTTGCAGAGTGTTGAGTTCGGTGGGATAGCTAACAAGTTAAGTGCTTGCCTCAGACATGGGGATTGCCTGCCATGTCAAAAATTGAATTCCCACAGGGCCGATTTATTGCTTTTTTCTTCCAGGTTTGATAAAGTACCATGAAATTGGATAATAATGACACCTATTAGTACAGCGCTTAGAAGCAAAAGCAATCCAATATGAAGCCATCTACAAAGGCATACAGTGGCGTAACACAAAATGTGGGGGCCCCCCTGCAAGCCATGCTGATGGGGCCCCCTAACTCGGCAACAAATTACGGGTCATGCCACACTCTGGGCCGGCCTAGATTATCATGCTTGCACTATACACACAAACGTGCTGCTGAAGGGGTAGGCCTAAGACTGTACTAGGAGAAAGATATAAGTATGTATTTTAATGCAATATACAGCACAGTTTCTGAGAAAAATTGCCTAAAAAGCCAGAGTGTTTGCAATTGGTTTGTAGGGTAACATCAATTCAATACATGCAAGTCACCAACAGTGCACAGGAACATGAATGCTTTGCTATTAAAAATGCCATGCCACAATGAAAACATGTCCCACTGGCTGCACAATATAGACCAGTGTAGACATGTAATAACATTACAGTAAAGCATGCCAGGTCAGATTTAGACATACCTAGAATGTCAGTCTAAGCAATAACACTCATCAGGAAGAGAACACACATTCAAGCCTGGGTCTCTGCGGACTCTAACAATACGGCCGAAACTCTTTAAAATCTGCAAGGAACTGGTCAATCCTGTTGCAGTCTCTACCTCTCCTGTTCCCTCCCAGGCCCTCTATATGGCTCTGTCCTCTCACTTCTCTGCTAAAACTCAGGACATTCTGTCTTCTATCTCCTCTTCCTCTCCCTCTTCCTCTCTCGTCCCCCCTTTGGCCTTCTCTACCTCTCCTCCTCCTTCTAGAGAAGTCCGATCTATGAGAGTGTCATCCAAATAGGTGTTCCCCTGCTCCTCCAGAACCATCAAGGTCCATATTGACACCCTTGCTCCAGCCTTGGCCGATTTCTGTAATCACTCTTTCGCAACTGGAACGTTCCCCTCTTCCCTTAAGCACTCCCTTGTGCACCCACTCCTCAAGAAGCTGTGTGCCGATCCTACCTGCCTGGCAAACTATCACCCAATCTCCATCACCCCTAACCTGGGAAAACTCTTGGAAAAGCTAGCCATCACCCATCTTACTCTTCACACTGAATCTGTTGTATCCATGACCACCTAATCTAATCTAATCTAATCTAATCTAATCTAATCTAATCTAATCTAATCTAATCTAATCTAATCTAATCTAATCTAATCTAATCTAATCTAATACAGAACAGGTTTGTGAGACTTATCCTGTGCCTCAAGCTCAGGGATCGTATCGCTCCAGCCTTGAACTCTCTCCACTAGCTCCTGGTGGCTGAAAGAATCAAGTTCAAGACCCTTTTCATTGTCCACAAGGCTTTCTGGGGTCGGGGTTCACACTACATCCAACGCTCTCTTACAAAATACCTTCCTTCTCGAGCCCATCCCATAGGACTGTAGGACTGTATTATGGATAGTAGTATTGATAGTATGCCTTCAAGCGCCGGAGGCGGCCGTGTTAGGTGGTGCAGCCTGATGCTGGGAAGTGCGTAGGGAGTGTAGGGTTCCTTTCTCTAAGCAGTGACGGGTAGAGAATCAGGAAATGTGGCAGAGGTTTGTGGAGCTTGTGGAGCTTGTCGGCGTGTCAACGCGAGGCGCCGGTCCAAGGATGGGGTCAGCCTGGAAGTACGCGGTGTGCCGCCTCACCTGAGGTCCGTCTGGGCCGCATCGACTCCTGGCTCCCTCTGGCTTTCTCCATGCTACCGGCGGCTACGGTCATCTGCAGGCTATCGGCTGACTGCTGCACTCAAGGGAGTCCTTGATAGCTGGCACCTCGTTCGGGGTTGAAGTCACGTTTGCCCGGCACCTATTAGGCAGGTAATTGTGCCTCTCTCCTTTCATTTCCTGTTACACTTTCGTATTGCCATTAATGTTTCGGCCATCTAGCCATGCCTAATACAAGGTCATATCCTATGTTATGTATGGACAGGAATATAGTCCGCTCTCTAGAAGTAGACTTAGTATCCAGTTCTTCTCCTTTCCATGACCAGTTTACTACGGGGAGAACCGAGAACCCCTCACTAACCCCTGTATTATGTCTACCCTGTACACCACAGGAATATCAGGGGAAAAGCAGTCACTTTTCAGAGGTCTTAGCGCTGAGCGCCAAAAGGAGGCAGGTGCTTCAGAAGGAACAGCATCTTCTTTCTGAACTCCTCTGTAACAATGTAAAGCTCAACACTGTCAGCAAGAATGGAGCAGATGGGTTAAGCTCCACCGTCACCATCTCGACGCATAACCAGGACCCTATAGTAGAGTTTCTGCAAAAACATGATGAGAGAAAAGGGATTTCTGCTGAGAAGCCTGATGAGGGATTTTCTACCCCGAAAAACAATCTAGGCTGGGCGTCCTTTAAGGGTCAGTTAATGCAAGACCTGAGGTCTTGCTCAAGCTTCGAGGAGTTCCGATGCTGGGTGTTATCAGTGGGTCCCGAGGTCTTCAAGTTCCCCCCGCCTTTACTACAAGACTCAGTCATACCTAAAGTGAAAAGAAATGATAAATCCTCTCAAACCCCACTTGGCCAGTATGAGATTCATAAAGCCTGCCAAACTACCCCGACGCCATCTAACAACCCTCTCCCAGCAGTACAAGATAAAATAGTGGCGTCTGTTGTTTGGCCTGAGGTTGAGGCTCCACAAGGGGGGTCCTCATCTTCTGCCAAATGTCTTAATCCATCTGTCACTTATCAGAAGGACTTACGACTAAACAAATCAACAATGCCTAAAATTAAAGACCCTAATCTCAGAAGTTTCGTCCTGGACAAAAGAAACTTTATCATTACCAATGTGGAGAAACCAGATCACTTTGAATCCAAGGAGACTCTAAAAAACAAAATTCTTGCTTCGTTAAATTTAAAAGTAGCCCCCAATTGTATTAGAACACAGGATTTTAGAGTGCTCCAAAGAACTCAAATTTTGAACTGGTGCACTTTAGAAAACACTGATTGCATTGTTGTGGGATGTGGCTCTAGCAGCCTCCCCCAGTTCCTGCATCGATTAACCAACCTGAATCTAAAATCAATGCATTCAAAGTTGAACATTGTCCTGAACCAATAGGACTTTCTTGTTTCTGATCTCCTTTTCTCTTCTGTTCCCAGTTCTAGAATTCTTATGCTTCTCCTTCTTCTTCCAATGCCCATTCTATGTCTTTGAACAGTTTTCTACATGCAAATGTCTCTGCCACTAAGCTCAGCATTGCCCCAAACTAATTTACGTCTCCCCTCGGAAGAGGACTGTATAATGTATTGCATTACTGTACTCCCTTCTTTTTAGATGTCTCAATGTTTTTTCTTTTTTTTGTTGTATTATTGATGGTGTGCTCAGTTTTGAGCTATTGACTGCTGTGCAATTGTTTGTATGTTCCGCGCCCTTAAGCCTTCGGGTTAGTGGAGCGCGATATAAATACATTTAATTCATTCATTCATCTACCTCCAACTCTCTAAGGATTAGATGCTCCTTTAGGCAGAGAGTGGGGGCAGATCTCTCCTCTGCAGGTGCTTCCCTCTGGAATGGCCTCCCTGCCCTCTCAAACTTGAGCAGGAGGATAGCTCAGGGGCAATGTGCTCGCCTTGGAAGCAAGACGACAAAGAGCAGCACAGGTTCAATCCCTGCGTCCGCGCTTAGAAACCTCTGGATATTAAGCGCGTTATAAATAACCTATCATATCATATCATCAGTCTGGCTTCAGAGCTGCCATAGACATGGAAACTGCTTTCCTGAACACCCGTGAAGATCTGCTTTCTATCCTTGATTCCAGCATTCCTTATGTCTTTTTCCTCCTTATCTTTCCTCTACTTTCGACACAGTCAACCATGCCATCTGATCAATCGACTAAGTGAGGACCTGGCATCACGGATCATGCCCTGGAGTGGCTGATCTGCTTCCTCTTGGACTGCCCCTCTCAGGTCCAACTTGGTCCCTTTCTCTCTGCCACCTCTCTCTCTACCTGTGGTGTTCCCTAGGGATCTATCCTCTCACCCTGGTTTTTCAACCTCTATTTGGCCCCTTTGGCCCACCTGATCTCTACCTTCTCCTCTAACTTTCAGTGTTATGCGGATGACACTTAGCTTTCCTTCAGGCTCTTCTCCTCTCTCGCTCATTCTGACTGTGTATCCGCGATTCAAGATTGGTGCGCCTCTAGCAATCTCTGCCTTAATGCCAATAAGACAGAGATCCTTCTCATTGGGACCCCAGCCCCTGCTTTCCTTCTCTCACTCTGGCCGCCCACCTTGGGCCCTCTTCCTTCGCCTTTCTGTGAGGCAAAAAACCTTGGTGTCATCTTTGACTCCACTCTCTCTTTCTCTCCTCACATCTCGGACGTCGCCAAGAATTCTCACTATCAGCTGCACCTCCTCAAAGGGACTCTTCCCTTTCTCACTTTCCCCGAGAAGCTCACTCTCTCCAGGGCCCTGTTTCTCTCTAGGCTGGACTACCGCAACAGCCTCTTTCTCAATCTGCCTTCCTCTACTCTCCGCCCTCTGCAACTAATCCAGAACAGGTTTGTGAGACTTATCCTGTGCCTCAAGCTCAGGGATCTTATCTCTCCAGCTTTGAACTCTCTCCACTGGCTCCTGGTGGCTGAAAGGATCAAGTTCAAGATCCTTTGCATTGTCCACAAGGCTTTTTGGGGTCGGGGCCCGCACTACATCCAAGGCTCTCTTACAAAATACCTTCCTTCTCAAGCCCATCCCCCAGCTACCTCCAACTCTCTAAGGATTAGATTCTCCTCCAGGCAGAGAGTGGGGGGCAGATCTCTCCTCTGCAGGTGCTTCCCTCTGAAATGGCCTCCCTGCCCATCTCAAACTTGAGCAGACCACCTGAAGTTCTGGAAGCAGCTCAAATGTTCCTCTTCTCCTCTGCTTTCTCTCTCTCCCTTCCCTGCTGACCTACCTGTCTGCTGTACCGACTGGTTGCTTGGCTACGTTCAGAGTCTCACTGAGTCCATGCTTTTTCTTGATCAGTCTCCGTGCACTGCCTCTGGGTCTACCATGCACTTAGGGGCTGTAACTGTAACCCTACAGCCCCTTGTTCTTCTTGCACTACCCAGAGCCGCGCTGCCCTGGCTGCACTTACTCAGAGCATTACTGCCCTGTTTTCCCCTCCCCTCTTCCTTGCACTTCCCCACTCCCTTTCACCTTGCATTTCTTGTTCTCGCACTTGCACTATCTGAATGACACAAGGCCTCGTAAGATCATTTGTCTTGTCCTCCCTCTGTCTTCCCTTTCTTGTCTTGTCGCACCTAGAAACACTTTGGAACAGGCGTGTTATAAATGACTTAGATCAAATCATATCATTTTTTCGCAGATGCCCAGAAAAATATACAATGCTGCAGTAAGAAACGGCTAGATGGTAGCACCCAAATGCCAGTCTAGCCAGGTAATTACACTTAGCAGGACTGCTTTATCAGAAATGCGCAGTTAAAAAACAGTCATACCAAATTGTGGAATGACCAGACTGGCTGCACCAAAATGCCTCTCTTGCCACTAATACCACATATCATGTACATAAACAACCATTATGATTTATCGCACAATCCTGCTCCCCACACATCTGCTAACACAATTTTTTAAGCAATTTAAATCGTGATGTGGGTTTAGTACTTGCATTCCAGGTAAGTGATTGGAAGGGTAGAGAGGGAACAGGAGACCGCTCATTCTCACAGCAATCCATAAGTGGGAGCTTTCAGACTTAAAGGAGAGAGTTAACTGCTTGTAACATTGAAGCAGCACTAGAATTGTTGAATTAAAAGTATTATAGAGGTTATATGCCCCCACACAAATAAGTTTGCCCCTCCTACACCGCCTGTGAAGTTAGCGCCTATCCAAATATTTGAACGATTAGCCCCCCCGAAATTAAGTTTTGTTGCTCCCCTGAATACAAGCACACACACCATTCACCATATACACACAGGCACACCCAGCCATCTATACATTTAAGTGTGCACCCTTTCACACTACAGGCACTCCCAAGCAACCTCCCGTACATTTAAGTGTGCACCCTTTCAACATAGAGACACACACACCCAGGCACCCACCCATACATGTAAGTGTGCACCCTTTCACCATACGCTCACACTACCCAGCCACCCATACATTTAAGTGTGCACCCTTTCACCATAGAGGCACACACACCCAGGCAGCCACCCATACATTTAAGTGTGCACCCTTTCACCGTACACGAAAGCACGCACGCACACCCTCCCCTCCATACATTTGTGTGCACCCTTTCACCATACATTCACAGAGGCAGCCACCTACAGATTTAAGTGTACAACCTTTCAAAATACACTCACACACGCACACGTCACAGGGTTCAGTGGAGCCCTATTACTTCAAAAAGAAATTGTTTCTTTTTGAAGTCACTCTGACTTCATAAAGCAATTATTTCCGTTAAGGACCGAACCATAATGGAAATAATTTCTTTATGAAGGCAGAGTGACTTAAAAAATAAACTATTTATTTTTGAAGTAATAGGAGTCCCCCACCCCATGAAATGGATGCCTCCAGCCTGGGGTCTCCCATGTCATGGGATGGGTGGAGCCCTCAGGCTTCATAAAGAAAGTTTCTTTTTGCAGTAACTCTGCCTTCATAAAGAAATAATTTCTGTTACACAAATAATTTCTTTATGAATACAGAGTGAATTCAAAAAGAAAGATAAAAAAAAATGAAAATAAAAATATTTGTTTTCATTTCTTTCTCTCCATGTGGGGCCCCCTCCCAGGACATGTGCTAGCGGGGGCTCTGTTATATCAGAGCTTTCAATATGGCATGATTTCAGCGGTGTAAAAGGAAGCAAATTCCGTTTTTTCTAGCACACAGGCTGCAGACTTTCCAGGTCTGTCCGTGTACTCCTTTTCTTATCTTTAGTTCGTGATCACAAATTACTTATTTGGCACTAGCATGGGGGAAGGAATGTGCCGCATGTGGCCGTATGAACCATTTCGCTCAAGCATGTTGGCAAACAAATGCCTTGAAGTGAACACAATGTTGCAATGATTGACAAATTCGATCAAGCATCACTTGAAATCGAAAATAACCTATCTAATATGGTACTTGCAATTGATTGACCAGAGGAAAAACCAGGGCCACCTTGGCCTACCATAAGCATGAATATATCTGAGTACATGTGTCTCTCATTGCTGTGTCAGGGTTATTGTACACAGTATGTAAACGCAAAAGGAAATATCGAGGCTGAGAACCCCAAAAGGAAATACACCAAACACGGGCTTATAAAGATGAACAGATCTTTATTCTAAAAACTGTACATTTTACAATGAAACAAAGTATCAGATACAGATAGCTATCTGGCCCTCAGTACATCACAGCGAATACCAGCCCTTTCGGTGTGAGAAGTGAGAGGTACTGGACGTCTAAACAGTTGTACATTTTATACATTTCAAATCATAATGTCCAGCCCCTCTACAGGTTAATAATCTATTGTCTAGAGTTCGTGACGAGTTCACTTCTGGATTGACTGAAAATATGCATATGGATCATCCTAAATTCACATATAAACAAGTTACAATGGCAACAGTGTATTCTCTGGATTAACAATAAGCCTTAACACATGTCCTATACAATGCAGTTCACAATGCAGTTCAGCTAGTGTCCACGTTCAGTATTTGTATAACATTGTAGTTGATGTATGTCTGCGGATCGGACTTGGTGGCGAAGACAATCCTCTGTCTACAAGTCAGGCATGGGACAAGGTTTCCTCGACCCAAACATTCGGCCAACGGACAGTTTATACATTAACTCACATACAAAGTTCAGGACGGCTCAGTTACAAGCGGGAAACACTGTCCACCATTTTAGAACACAGAATTACTTTAGAATAGAAATCAAAATGGCGGATGGACCTAAAATGGTGGCGAAGTCGATCTAAGATTGGAACTTTGCAACGCGGTTTTCTTCGCAGAGCGACTGGGTTTAGGCCAATATATACAATAAAGGAGGCAAAACATGATATCCCGTTTAACAAGTAATCGCCCAAGAACTCTATGCACAAACATTACAGCACAATGTAGGACATTTGGTACCTATCACATTTTTGCCCACAATGTATTTGGGCCATCCCATCCAAATAATGGGGTACTTTCAGTCTAAAATGTGCTACAAGGAGCATTCCGCAATAGGTGCAATTTACGTAGTGGAAAGTGGTCCTCCCATACCTAGTTGGAAGCATCAAGCAGCCTTTCACCTCATGAAGCCAGGTGAAGATCATCAAATCCTTCCACTAAACTGATCTGAGGACCAGGGGAAAAAGTAACAGAAAGAAGCAAATCACAAGGGAAAGACAATCCAAATTTACTCAACAACATTGTCCAAAGATACCCCACTGTTTTCACTGATGCGGTTGGTATAGTTAACTAGTTCAAACACTGCATCATACTCAAGAAAGGGGCACAACCGGTAAAACATCAAGTGCATCAAGGAAACTTTAGGTTGCAAGATCAACTGAGGCAACAAATCAAGGAAATGCTAAGGGCCGGCGTCATAACAGAAGTAGGAGGTACGGAGTGGTTGGCTCTGATTGTTTTTGCTTAGAAAGCCGATGGAGAGATAAGGGCATGTGTTGACCTTCGAAGTTTGAACAGGACCATTAATGTTGTTGTGCACCCATTACCCAACATAACAGAGATGGACAGTAGAATCAGAGAGGCACATTATTTTTCTACATTGGACTTATACTTGGCATACCACCAAGGAGGTGAGCTCACAAAAGACTCAAGAGATCTTAAGTCTTTCATAACTCCTTTCAGTTCTTACAAATTCTTACACATGCCTTTCAGTCTTTTTTCAGCCACGGATGCCTTTCAACAGCTGATGGATAAGCTGTGCGGACAGATTGAGAGTATTGTCACCTTGCAAGATGGCCTGTTGATATACAATGATTCCAAAGAGAAACATACCATAGTTTTGCAACAAGTGCTAAGAATCCTGAAAAAGTATGTTCTCACTCTAAAGGTCACGAAGTGTAAATTGTTCCTGACCGAGATGGATAATCTTGGGCACACTCTTTCATCACAAGGGGTTACATCTAAAGTTAAGCTGATGAAGCCCATCGATGAGGCACCTGCCCCCATCATAGAGGAAGAACAAGCATATTTCCTTGGATTCTGCAAATTCTATGGTAGATTGGCACAAAACATTGCATCATAGAGTGGGAAGCCCTGGTGTGCCTCTGGGCCATACAACATTTCAAACAGTATATGTGGGGGCCCCCTTTTTGCTTAGAACTGATCACAATCCTCTGATTCAAGTACTTTCATCCTTATGTATGATGAAAGTGTCACCAAGTATTGCTAGGTTTTCAGTCCTCTTACAAGAATCTAATTATGACATTGAGTATAATCCAGGGAAAATTAACATTAAAGTGGACTATCTCACGAATGCCAATTGAAGATTCACTTAGCAATCATTGATGAGTAAGACACCACTTTATCAACTGGTGTGTAAGTAAGAGTGAATACAAGCCAACGGAGAGGATACAGTATTGCAAGAAGTCAAGGGACACATGCAATGAGCTGCGCCCTGCCCAAGAAGTTAGAACACAGTCTGCTTCTATTCTGAAAAGACCAAGATGAACTTTCTATGAAAGGGTGTACAGAGCAGACAAGGTGGCACCACCATTGAGTTTTTCGGGCCAAGTTGTTGCAGACGGCCCATAAAGGACGTTTGGGGTAACCAAGAAAGTTTTTAATTAAAGTTATTGATAGCCTGCTGTTGATCTGGACATTAAGAGATATGTGCGAGAGTGCTGCGTGATCAGATAACGTTTTAATCACTAACTCAGCTCCCATCACACCTATGCCCACACTGGAAGGGCCGTGGCGCACAATAGCTATAGATTTTGTGGGACCATATAGTGTTCTGCCGGGGGACTGCAGATACGCAGTGGTAGTTTTTGATCTTTTTTTTAAATGGTCAAATTTGTAGATACCACCACCACTTTGTCAATTATAGAGATCCTAAGGGAACATTTTGGGATGGAGGGTCACAGATATCCAATAAAGGGGTGCAGTTGACCTCAACAGAGATTAAAGCATTTTTGGGTTTGTGTGTTGTTCTTTACCGCACTACACTACTTTATCATTTCTGGGCCAACAGCATGGTTGAGACTTTGAATAGAGTTTTGACTTCAACAATAGAATTGCCCGTTAAGAATAATCTTCAGCCATCACAGGCTGTCCAATGCATGCTGTTTGCGTACAGGTCCACACTACACCACACTGCAAAGGTGTCTCCAATTGAGATTCTGAGAGGATGGCAAACTCTGTTTCCTCAAGCTCTGGTGGTTGTGTAAGAAGGCAACAAAGGACATGCCTGTTAGCATGGAGTCGAGAAAGGTGCTCTCTCACAGGTTAGAGGGCCAAGAGCAAATGAGAATACAGTTCCAACAGTCTCATGAAACTCTCCACTCATGCTTCCAAACAGAGGATTGTGTTAAAGTGAAGTTGTCAAGGATTGTTCCAAAACGGATGCCTAAGTATTCCTTGCTCCACATGGTAGCTCAGATACGTAAGGGAGATGTGCCAACTACGAATGGTAGGGTATAGAATGTGGAATGTGTGGCATGTAATAACGTTAGCACAATAACCGGCCCCCCGCCAACCCAAGCAGAAAGGTCCTCTGTACCTCCGATGTGGGATGCCCTTGAGGATTCTGGTTGGAATTCCGATCTGGAGGGATTGGTCCCTGGGAATATCAATACCAATCCATCTCTTGGAAGGGCGTTGGAGGAAAATGTGGAAAGTGCACACTTGACCCCATTGCTGCTCCTGAATCCGTTGCTCAGCGAGTAAAATAGAGTTGTGCAGGTCAAGGATCACTGTAAGATTCAGGCAGATGAGCAATTGAGAGTGCGGCTTGAGCAACCCTGTGTTTGAGTGGGAGTTAGTCTCCCTACTGCAGTGGTCTTCAAACGTTTTGGGCCTGGCCCCGTGCGCAAAATATGGGCAGGCCAGCCCCCCCAAAAATGCCAAATGGCACCATTACTGCACCCTACTCCAAGTAAAGTGCCTGGGACCCCCCCCCCCTGCTCCCATCACAGTCTCTCTGCTCCCTCATCCCACTTCTAGCCTAGTCCCTGGGCTCTTTCCAACTCACCACAGACCCTGGGCTCTCCACACCCTGCTCCCCCCACTATGCCATGGCTCCTTCAATCCTTCTATGCTAGACGTCCAATAAAAATATGCCATTGCTGTGCCCCTGGCCTCACAGTGCCTTACACACTCACACAATCAATGTGATTATGTGTTTATTCGAGGCGATGGAGGGCCCAGGGGGCAGGCATGGTATTTTTTACTGGACACCTATAATAGATTTCCAGTAAAAATATATCTTCTCTGTCCCCTGGGCCTCACAGCGCCTAACTCACACACACAACCAACGTGATTCTGTGTGTATGCAAGGTACTGATGGTACCAAGGGGAAAGCATGGCATTAAGAAAAATACCATCTCTGTCCCCTGGGCTCCACAGGACCTCAGAAGGAGAGTTGATCTATCACTCACACAAGCACCCATCATCATACACTCTCTCATAACATAAACATGCTCTCATCCATACACATAAATAAATACAAATAAATTAACATAAATGTACCTTCTGCCCTGGTCCTGAAATTTCCTCCTCAGCGCTCCAGCTCCTACATCATGAATAGGAATCGGGAAGCAAGTGCTTCCTGATTCCTACATGCAGAGGCCTGAGTGTGGATGCTGAAACGCCCTGCTCCAGCCTCGTCTGTCTGTATGTGCGAGGAGGCGCAGGAGCTTCCCCTCTCACATACAGACATGCAGTTCCCCAGCCAGCATTTCCAATGAGCTATGCAAGGCTGATGAAGCAAATCGCCCCCACCCTTGCAGAGCTCATTGAGCATGGGTGGCTGGGGAAGTGAACTGCCAAAGGGAAACAGTGTTTCTGTTTGACAGTTCAGCCAGACCATCAGCACTCCCTCAGCTGGAAAAAGCAGCCGAGGGAGCGCTCATTGTTTAACTGGGCTGGCTCCTCAGCTCCTCCATAATGGGTGAGGGGGCCACTGGGTCGACGTCCCCTCGCCCATTATGAACAAGCCGCACATGCCAAGGGCTCCCCCTGCCCTGCTTTTTCTTTCCTCCCTTTAGAATTGTATTTTAAATTTCTGGCTGGGGATCCGCTCCCCCCTGGGAATGCAGCTGCACGTCTTCCATGTGGGGCGCACTCCGTAGTCTCAATACCTCTGCCCCCTCTGCCCTACTGTGATGTGCATGTGTTTCACCGGAATGGGGGAGATGAGTGGGTTTATGTCACGTAGCTTAATAAGCTTTATTGTATGCAAAGAAAGCTAACATATCTTCTTAAAATATATTTAATGACTTGGGTAAACATTTCTGGTGGTTATGAATAATATTTACAGGTGTGTGCTCGATCATATCCTCGCTTACCTGGATCTCCTATTGATTGACTTACCTGATGGACTTTTTCTGCAAAAGAATCGGTTGGTTTTGTTTATGTTTAGGCACCATAGTTTACAGTATTGTGTTGTGACATGTTGCAAGTCCTGCTCTGTTAAGGATCAGGGGACCAAGTCATCTCCCTGTAAATCTTTGTTTATCTTAGTAGTGATCAGGGCCGTGTGACTCATTTATGTTGACAATCAGATCATTGGTGCCTAGCTTGAGAAGAGTTGGGCTAAGGCATTACTACTGCTACAATCTTTGCTTTTAAAAAAAAAATAGTCTTTCCTTCCATCGTTTATTTTCACATTCCATTCTGCGTGGATGCTCATTCCTTTGATTGCATTGTATATCTCCACACTCATATCATTTTTGTGGAGAGCAAATGGTAATGTTCCTCAATGCCCTTGAGAAGGCGATGGAGTGTTAAAGCTACTGTCACCCATGGGAATGATTTCCTATTGTTAAGTTTACTGCAATGTGTGAGCAGTTCCTCTAGTTAAATTTGACACAATTTTGCTAATGGGTGTTTGTCAACTACATCCTGCAAGGATATGCACTAGTAAAAATTACAACAGACTGTGCGATGCCAATGTAGTGTTTACAAAGGAGGCAGATTTTTTTACTCCTAGAAAAGCTAGAATTCCGGCATTCTATGCAATACCAAAAATACACAAAGGGGTCTTTCCACCGCCAGACCTGCTAAGATGGATTTCTGAACTCTGACCTGGTGGGCAGACGTTCAGAAGGCCAGTCTAGTTTCTTGGAACAGGGTAACCTTCTGGACAAGCTAGACAAATCAAGGTAGCATTGGCTGCGGTCAAGACTAGGTCTCAGGAGGGGTGAGGGTGATTAAAGCCCACAATGATCACACACAGGAAGGACACTACACATTATTCTCAGTCAGGTGTATATCAAAAATACATATACATTGATGAAAGGCCTTTTAAATCAAACACAAGCAAAGATCAGTAGCAATCACCGGCTCTAGGCTAGATTATTGCAATGTACTCTTCCTAGGAACCTCCAACAAAAACCTGGAAAGGTTATAAATCATACAGAACAATGCCCTCCACGCTGCCCAGGGTATTATGAAAAGAGAACACATCTCTGAGGCCAGAAAATTAGCCCACTGGCTACCAATAAGGGAAAGAATCATCTTCAAAGCTCTGACACTGACCCACAAATGCATCCACCTCACTGCCCCTGTCTACCTCTCACAAAGAATCCACCCTGTATCGTCCGCAAGGCCAACCAGGCCACCATATACCAACATGCTCTGTGTGCCACTAGTAAAAAGAGCCAGAGCTGGAGGTTCCAGCTTCCCTTATCTCGCACCATCACACTGGAATGCCTTACCTCCCACAATCCGAGGCAAGCCCTCCCTCACTGCCTTTCGGAAAGCTATGAAAACCACCCTCTTCACATAAGGTCTTTGCAGCACCATGTGTGCCAATAAACTGTCTGTAATGTAATAACCAAAGTTGCATGAGCTGTAATGACTAATAGGTTTGTAGCAATCATAATGTGCCAACTACTGCTACCAATCCTGTACCCTCTGTAGCTAAGTTCCTGCAAGTAACAGCGCCACAATGCCCCTGGGCTGTCTGCGCGCTATATAAATAAATAAATAAGTAAATAAATAAATAAATAAATAAAGTTACCTGGAAAAAGGAACTTACACAGATGTAAGTATTTATTTTCTATGATTTGATTGAGCATGGACTAAACCCTGAAATTGGTACCAGCCTTCAGTACAACACAGAGGTAAGTACTCCAAAGAACACATTATCACAAAAGATAAGGGCAGGAAGTGATTTCGACTGCATGTTGTGCAATGTGGGTTAAAATACTGTATCTGCGTATTTATTCCTAAAGTGTTCATATTGCATTTCCTCTGCCTCAGAGTGCTTGGGCAGGAGATTCTCATCACCGTGGGGGAGGGGTGGGGGCAGATAGCAAACCCAGGTCTTGGGAATGGAGGGATTATCAGATGCTGACAGCAGTCACACTTTGGTTGTGAACACTAGCCAGCCTGCAGTGCATGCAAGATGCAATGTTTTGCAAATGGTCTCATATAGCACACCTTTACCCATTTCGATGGCCTTTTGGCACTAAGAGGATGATAAAGTCTTGAGGTGGATGGTGGTGGAGTACCTGGCATTAAATTGACATTAGGTGTTTCATCAAACCCAGGGCAAATATGTTTTACATTTGCCATGAACGAATAGCATATCTATGACAGGTTCATAAATGTGCTTAATATTGCCTGTCAGGCAAGCTGTTGGCCTTTCATTTTGATTTCAATCTTTCTTTAGTTGCCTACATCCATCCTGATCTTAACAGCATGGAGTGCCTGTCTGGATTTATTAAAACGAATGCAACTTGCACATTAAATATGTAAACAGGGTGGTACATTGTTTCATTTCACCACGCTGACTTTATGGGCACGCTATGCTCGAGCGGGCTTCCAGATCCAGCTCGGTTACCCCTTGTGGGCACCCAGAGCTCAGCCTTCACCCCGCCCCATTGGAACATATGAGCAGGTCTGAAGTGGAGTTTAACTGGTGATAAGTCAGCAAGAAAACAGCATTTCAACATCATATGATTTTGTTTGGCTGAAAAATCTATTAAACAAACCTTATTCACTTCTGTTGTATTGACATGGCGTAAGCCATTCTTAATAAACATTTTACAATGGCTTCACTCAATTTTGTTCAACATATCCTTCCCAAAAGACACATTGCGTTAATAAAAATGTAATCTTTTAATTTCTTTATGTTTAAATATTGAGGCACGACATTTGAGAAACATCATTTACGTTTATAAAATGACCAAAGGGTTTGACTTTGCAAGTACAATTACCTTTTCAGTTACATTTGTTGCCCCTTTCAATACTGCAAAATGAGTTAGAATGTTCTTAAAGTACATGTTCTCTTATTCATGTGTAGCAGGTATGTGCACCTTTCAAAACACTTGGCCATCCTCCGAATGAATGTGAAATGGTTTATGCTGCAAGGAAATGTCAGCATGCTTCGTTGGTAGTATTTACAATCCTGCAGAACCGAATTCGTTGACTTTTTCTTGCCTTACAATTTGGTTATGTTCCTGATGTGTGGCAAAATGTACTCTTTGCTGGGTGTTCTCTCTCCTGGAAGCAAGTAACTGCATCTCGCAGTTGCACCACTTTCATGGGAGCTGATGATCAAAATTAACTAATGAAGCAATGCATTATTTTCGCACCTCTTCACTTTACATTGTGGCAGTCTCCATGGGGCTCATTACAAGTTTGCTAGTAGCCAGCCAGTAATTCGGGTGGGATTCCAGCAAACTGCCCATACCGTTTCCGCTTCCTGGTACAAGCGGCGGAAAGGGCATTAAATCCCCATTTCAGGGGATTGCCAGAATCACTGACACTGGTAGTACCGGTGCCAGTAATGCCAGCATTTATTTGCCAGTGGGGGCCTGATTTACCAGCAAGTCAGGCCTGGTGGTAAATCAGTGCCCCAACCGGCAAACTTGTGTTTCCCCGTTCCAGAAACATTGCTGGTGCCGGAATTACTGGTAATTATACCAGCAATTTGTCCAGACCCGGGGAACATGTAATGATGACCTGCCATGTCTCTTAACTTGTTTCCATAGGAAGCAGCCTCATGGCTGAAACCTCAGACAGGAACCTGCCTGCTGAATGCCATCCTAACCTGGAACTGTCTTCAGGGTCATCCGTTCATCCCTACTATAAAACTGGCTGTTCTGGATTGAGCGCATGCCCACGAGGAGGTACAGCGGTCCCTCTCACAACACTCTGTGAACAGATGCAGTGGCACGGTTCAGTGCAATGATTTATGTAGCCTCAGTCGAAGTGCCATTTATGTACCCCCCGCCCCCTCTGCCTGACAATTGTGACAGATTGTGGTTTCTGAAGCCAAAATGGCAGGCCCTAGTGCCCCTCTGCTGTTGGACAGCTAGGCAGTTGCTTAGAATCCCCTTACTGTTGCACGGGCACTGTCTGGTGGTAGGGTACCTCCAAAGCCTGCACCCTGCCTGTGAAACACAAAAGCCTCCCACAGAATCAAGAGAAAGCCTGAGAACTTGCAGACTGCTGGAGTTGCAGCACATTCAAGTAAAAATGTATTTATTCCAGGTTTTACGGGGTGCAATCCATGCCCAAGGGGCATCGGAATGCCACATGTAGATCATCATAATATTAAACACCGCATTACAAGTCACATCATAAAATCACTATGCAAATATTGAAAAGGATATACAGAAAAATGGAAAGAACATGAGACCTGACATCAGAATAAACAGTCAAGTATTGAGTTTCCTCTAAAAGATACAAAGTGGATCGTAATTCACAGCAAAGAGTTGAGTAGGATTTCATAAAGTGAGGGCCCGTCTGGAGAAAGCTCGCCAGCGCGCCTTCCCACGTGATTGCTCTGGCGTATTCAATAACATGACATTTTTCAAAAGCAGTCTTTGCAGGTTTCCTAAAAGGCTTCGTTAGAAACTTGGGATCTTGGCATCCGATGAGACAATGCTCTGCAAACCACACACTGACAATCTGAAGCAAGGTTTGACTCCACTGGGTGCCAATCCAAACACCGCAAAGAAGGGAGATAGATTCAAAGTGAGATAAATCTGTTCCCAATCCAGCCGCTGAGATCTGGGTGCCCTGAAGGGGTAATAGAGCCGCATCTGGAAGGAAGACCGCTCGAGCCTAGCTCGCCCATACACTCCGCGTGGTGAAATTAAAAAATGTACCACCCTTCTAACATATTCAACGTGCAAGTTGTGTTTGTTTAACACAGTGAATACAGGCAGGGGCTGAATGAATGCTTTTAAGACCAGGTTGGATGTGGAAATCAACGGAAAGATTAAAATCGAAATAAAAGAAGGCTAACAATGTATTAAGTACATTTATGAACCTGTCCCAGATATGCTATTCGTCTAAGGCAAATTTAAAACATATCTGTCCTGAGGCAACTAAATCTGGTCGCTCCACCACCATCCACCTCGAATCTTTATCATCCTCTTAGTGCCAAGAGGCCACCAAAATGGCTGAGGTTGTGCTATATAAGACCACTTTGCATAACCTTGCATCTCTGCATCCGCTACAGGCCGACCAGACTTCCCAACCTAGAGCGTGACCACTGTCTGCATCCGATAATCCCTCCATTCCAAAGATCTGGGTTGCTACCTCGCCCCCACACCCCCTCCTTTTGTGAATGTCCTCCCCAAGCACTCTGAGGCAAGGGACAGGCAATGTCCACACTTTGGATATAAGGACATATATAAATACACTGTTCTGACAAGCCATCTCCCCGGCTTGCACTGCGAGACATGCAGATCTTATGTGATCATTTGCTTTTTGGAGCACACACCTCTGCGTTGTACAAACCGTTCCAGGGTTTAGTCCACGCTCAATCAAATCATATAGAATGAATTCCTACATCAGCGTATGTTCCTTTTCCAGGTAGCTTTATGTGTGTGGGAATCAGGAGAGACAAAAAGTAGGACTCAGTTGCAGTTGGCTTTGGCTTCCAATTGCAAGCCATGGGGGCTCGTTCTGAGTTTGGCGACGCAGTAGATGTTTGGCGGTAATGGAATCACCGCTAGATTACCTGAGAGTTGAGAGTACAGTCATATTATCGATTTTTGACAGTAGCATGGAAGGTCATTTGTAAATGGCACTATCGAGAGGAGAGGAGAGTCATTTAGCAGAGGTAGGTGTGAAGTTGGGATTCATTACCAGGGAGTTTTCCAATACCTGAACAGGTTTGCAATACCTCACTAGTTCACTTTCGCATGAACTATATCTTTATAGCAAATGAGTCCTCTAGGAAATGCGCAGGTATGCTTTCTGTAGAATCGATGGCTTGAATAATTGTAGGAAACAAAGGAATTTGGGATTTTGGTTTATGGGCTTGATGTTTATGTGATCGCATGCTATTTGTGAATGGTTGGGTCAGTTGGCAAGTCAATGAATATTGACCGAAATAAATGTAAAAGTGTAAATGTCGTTTTTGGAAGATGTACATAGCTCGTTCCTCTGAATTCCAGTGGGCTTTTTCGCGCTTTGCCTTCCTTTTACTTTAGTGTCTAGACATCCAGCTGGGCTTTTTCGGGCTTTGCCCTCCTTTTGCTTTAGTGCCCAGACATCCAGCTTTACATGTTATTCAGACATTTGACAAATACGAGCATCCCTGATGGTCGACGGGTGATGACACATTCGCATTTTGGAGGTTGAAGAATGTGTGTCACGTCCATTGCTCACTTCAATATTAGCATTTGAAGCCCCCACCCCCACAACTCCCCCACTTCTCTACAGCAGCGGTCTGCAGTCTGCAGCTCTCCAGATGTTTTGGACTACAACTCCCATGATGCCCCAGCACTAACTATGCAGGTAATGCCAACGGGAATTGTAGTCCAAAACATCTGGCAAGACAAAAGTTGCAGACCCCTGCTCTACAACCTGACAAACCCTATAGTATAAGCAGTGTTTTCAATATTGTTATTAAGTAAACAAAGGGTCAAAAGAGTTTCTTTGGATGGGGCTTTCTGCCATGCCACCAGCTGGTCTGAGACAGCCCAACAAGTATTTCCAGACTGCAAATGAAAGTGTTCTTTGATGTTCTTAGAGCATTGCGTGTTCTCCACTGCGTGGTTTCTAGCAGTTGACAGACTGTATTGGTGCTCAGCTGGTATAGGGAGCTCTGACTTTGATGCTGTTCCTGTGTAAATAAATATGTATGATGTGTCAACACAATCCACAGTGCAGTTACTTCCAACCAGTGAAACAAGTGGTTATTCAATTTTCTCTAAACCTTTACGGTTGAGCAATAGTGTTCGGTGGCTTCATTTTTTAATTAAAAATATAACCTGGCAAAATAAACAGAGCAGACTTATATGTTTTGAAATCAATCGTTTTACTAACATCTTCCTCCATTATATAGGGCAAAACTATCACCAGGATACTAAATTCAACAGTTGTGTCCCACCATCCCGGGCATGTGGGAACAATCTTTCGATCATGCGGCTATTGACCTCTCAGATCGGCTTCTTAGATACCATCTTGTACAAGATCCCTTTAAGAATTCAGGTGAGGTGTTGTAAGCCACAATTGTGCAATCAAAAAGGAACATTACAGAAACCTTGCACCTGTGCAAGTGCAATGAGCACAAGGGCAAAAGCAGCCCTAGATCTAAAAATATATTGTTGCAATGCAATTTTTCACCAGGACAATGGTATGCAGTGTTAATAACGAAAAATAAATAACAACACACATTTTCAGTGACACCTGAATAACAGCAAAAAGTCGAATTGTTTAGTAAAAGTACATATGGGTGGTGGGGTAAGGGATTCAAAGGGGTGGGTGTAGTTGTGGGGAGGTAAAAAAGCTGAAGAAATGGGGGGCTTGGGGTGGGGAGAGCCCAAATTAAAAAAAGAGAACAAAAATCCCACTTTTTCCGTTATTAAAGTGTCACTGAAAATGTATGTCGTTATTGTGGTTGTCGTTATAAACACATTGAATGGTTACCCTAGTCATAATCCTTTGACCTGGTGCAAAAAATCAATTGAAAAAATATGTTTTCTGCAAAAGGGCCGTTTTTGCCCTGCTCTTCACTGATGGAATGTTTCTGCTCAATGGCTCAAACTGTACAACAAAAAGTTGGATAGCATGCACATTGACTCAACAGGAAGTGTACGTTGCAACGCTTCAACATTTCGAATTGGTTGCAACAAAAAAAAGTAGTGTTTGTTCAACTAGTACTGTGATCGCAATCTCTATTGTTTTGCTTTACTTATCAAAACCATTTTCCAAGAAATTCCCTCGGGCCAAAGAGCGCCTCCTTCTCCACAGCTGCCAATAACCGCAGCGTTGCTTCGCTAGCAGTTCCCACCTCTGTGATTTGCTTGTGCCAGAATTGTCTGAGGCACTTCCCCTTTGGCTGCACAGTTGCATGCAGGGAAGGATGAAGCAGCGAATGTCTCCCACCATTGCACTGCCTTGCAAGACAGGTGAAGTGAATTGCGTCGTTGACATTTCGGCGACCTTTCACTTCCGCCTTTCTCATGTGATTGTCTCCCATTCTTTGTGAGAGGGTTTTTAGAAGCAGGGAGCAGGATTTACCGTAAACACTGGTGACATTTCACAAAAACCATAGGTCATAGGAAATGACATCCATGCCATTTTGTCCACAATTTCCTCACAGGAAGTGACTTCACTTGTTGCTTGACTCTCAGGAGGAGTGATTGTACTATTTTTTACCCATTTTTTAAAAAAAACTGCAGCGTGTGTATTAAAAATGCGATTTGTACGTCATTATTTTTCGTCCTCTGTTGCTCCCACACACTCTTCAACACATCTGCTTCACTCTGGGGACTGGATAGCTCTTGTTCCTTCTTGGCCATTACCTTTAGTAGCCCTTCATGTCGTTTTATGCTTGTTGTGAAACTCCTCTGTGTTTGCTGCTTTACGCATTTCCACCTGCAGGAGTTCTTCTGTCACGGTAACCTTTCCCTCTTTCTCATGGGAAACTTCTTTTTTGTATCGTAGAGTTTAGTTTCCTTGAAGGCTTCAAATCACCCTTTTTATTGTCAACTGTATGAGTCCAGCTTCAGCTGTGTGCCTCTTGCACCATCTTCAGATTTTCCAGCTACTTCTTGTACCCTCGCCTCTGTCCGTTCCAACACATCTTCGTGACCCTGGTAGTCTTCCTTGATCTTTGCGAGAAGAGTAAGTTCAATGTATACCTTCTCTTCCAGTGCTCTTACTTTGTCGTCTTTGTCATGGATGCTTCTTTGCATTTGCTCTCCTGTCTTTGCAACAGCAGCCTGTTCCATCAATTTCGGAACCTGACTTTGTATTTTCTCAGCTACCCTGTTTCTCTCAGTCTTCTGTTCCGTGTATTTCATTGTACAAGTAAACTGTGCCGGTTTTGTACTTCACTCTCTCATGCTGTCAAAGTAGTCTGCACGTCTTGTTGAGCATAGTCTCCTTCGGGTGTTCTTTTCCTGAGAAGTTCCTCTTTTTCCTCCTGTTTGAGCTTTGTATCCTGCTGCTGAACTTTGATCTGTGCCATGGTCTGATCCGTGTTCTTCTTTTGTAGATCCTCCTGAGCCATCCTATTTGTGGCTGATCTTATGAACCTCCGGTTGCTCACATACTTGTTGGATCTTCCATTGGGACTGCTGGTCTTTGCATGCTGATGTGCACCCTGTTTTGCAATGTTCTGTGCTCTTTTCTTCATGTGCCGCTGCGTTCTCTTACTTTATGTTCGACCTCATGCCACTCTTCTGCTTTTCCTCCATTAGCTCCTGTGGTACTTGTGGGATCTGCTCCTTTCCGACAGAAGCTTCTTCCTTGGCACTCACAGTACCTTTCGCTTTTGTTTTTGTCTCCACAGGGAAAAATGCCATGTCATGTTTCTTCATGCATGACCAGGAACATGTGACCAGGGTATGTGGAGCATGATCTCTCCCTTTATGTGGTTTCTTTTGCCCATGTTCTTTCTTGGTTGCTGTAGCTTCTGAAAGTCAACTCAACTTGGAAGTTCTCATAGTGTAGAGACTGTTGCTTTTTTCGAAGTTAGTCAATGCACTCTGCACATTCTTTCTTTTCTTCGACATGCTCAGACAGTTTGACATATAGTCTGTTTCTTTCGGATGTCAATGTGTTCAATGATGCATTCGACTTAGCTGCAAAAGTCCCTTTCTTTAGAGTACGCCTTTGATGGTCATCCAGCTGCTCTCCATTTCCAGTGCCTCCTGCCACTTCCAAACTCCAGTTGTTGTCCTCTGTGTTATTCTCTTTTCTTAACTCTGTACTCCAATCTTTCATTGTCAGCACGCCTTCGGCGAGGTACTTCACTTGAAATTCCTCATTACTTACTGTTTCCTCCCCGTCTTGTTTGGATGATTTAAACATTTTAGTTTGTTGTGTAAACTCGCTAAGTGCAGAATTGGCTATAATTTGCGCTTTCCACGTGTCTCCTCGCGGCGCGTTGTTTCGGACAACTCTTTCAAAAGATTTGCATCCTTTAGTGCCAACTCACGTTATTTATACTCTGCTTGGTAAATGTTACGTTTTTTTTTCTCTCAGGTGGAACAGCAGGCTGCTGTGTAATCTGGATGGGGTATGTGCCACTAAGGTGTAACCCACGGATTGATGTGTTTGATGGACAGCAGAGGTGCCACTGAGGGCGGAACAGTGGACTGCTGTTATAAGGATGGTGGAAGTGCCAGTCAGACTGAATTGTGCATTGCTGTGTTGGCTGTACGGCGTAGGTGCCACTCAGACGGAAATAGCAGACTGCTGTGTTTGCTGGTTGGCCGAGTGACACTGAGGCAGAAACAGCGTACTGCTGTGTTGGCTGGACGGCAGAGTGGTGGAGGCAGAAACAGCAGACTGAGTGATGGCTGGAAGGCGGAGAGCCGGAGGCAGCAGATCAAACTGCTGTGTTTGCTGGACAGGGGAGTGCCTGAGGCAGAAACAGCGAGCTGCTGTGTTGGCTGGATGGTGGAGTGCCGGATGCGCAAACAGTGGAGCATCATTGGTTAATGGGCCAACGTGAGCAGACATTTCTTCTTTAAAAAGGGGATTGCTTATTTTTAAGTTTGGGGTAAAACGGCCATGCCTTATGCACTATGGACTCTTTTATGGTGATGGATCACCTACCTGTGTTGTGTGTGGCCACTGCAGTTGGTTGCAGCTCCTCTAATGTGGACACATGGAGTACCCCTTTCAATTGTTTGGGCTTAAACTTCTCTGTTTCTCGAGAGAGGATTGCAACCTGTGGGTGTAACCCTGAGGCTTGGGACTGATAGTAGTCAGTGGGATCACTATTGTATGTATAAAGGTGGCGTGGCTTTGCTCCTGTCCGTGCTCATGGAGCACCTGCTGTAGCTGGAGTGGATGGGCGTGTGCTGGAGTCACTGGATGTTGTGCAGGTCTTCTGGGCTCTTGTAGGGTCCCCCCTTGCATTTTTCACTCTGGACGAATGGATCTTTGTTATATAGCCTTTAAAGGTAGAGGGTGGGACAGGCCCTAGTTAGCTGGAGGGAAGGGGCAGAGGTGACTAGGATGATGGAAGATGGTGGAGGCGTCTTCTGGGGATTTGTGTGTTGTGTTAGGGTTAGTGGGCACTCACCAGGTCTGATGGAGCACTGGATATCTCCTCTGTAGGCTCTCTTTTCCCCTTCATCTTCTGTAGTCTTGTTTTTCCTGCTGTGCTGGTGAGGTGTCAGCAGCTGTTGCCTGGTATGGCGGTGGATAGCTGTGTCTAGTGTGCTGCAGCGGCCTGAAAGCCAGCAGATTGTCTGGATTGCTGCCGCGGCAGATAGCCATTTGAGTGCTCATGCGGCAGGGTGGAGTGCTTTTGGGTCCTGATGGGTTGGACATGCCTCCCCATGGTGCCGCTGTCTTGTGCGGGACATGATGCCACAGTTGTGTGCCTTATAGCACTGTTATGTAAATTATTATTATTATTATTATTATTATTTTTAGCCTGTGGAAAATGTGAAAGCTTCCTCCCTCTCGTCGTCAGTTGTTGTGTCCCTAATCACAGTGATCACAGAGTGGACAGGAAGGACAGAGCGATGCTCTGGGCTATCAAACGGTGGGAAGCAAATAAGGAGGATGCAACCACACGCAAAGTAGACTTCCCTTCATTCACACTACAACATTCTGTGTCCGGGCTCTAGTAGCCCCTCCTCCTCCTCGTCCTTCATTCCCTGTGCATTTTCGCTCTGACCCTTAAGGTCGCACCTCATTTAAGGTAGTCCTCTCAGGTTCCATATACAACAACCTCAAGCAAGCAAAAAGTAGCTACTAAAACTCAAAATTCTTAAGGCATGCTTATTCTTAGAGGATCCAAAGTAATTATTTGTTAATTTACTAGGTCGAAGTGGACGTGAAATAAAGAGTACAACGTTCATATACGTTTTGGTAAAATCAGCCACTGTTCCCTTACTTTTTGTGCACTGAAAACCGTGTTATAAAGGCAGGCGAAGGGCACTTATGTGTTTTACGGCCCCCTTACCAGGGATTCAGCCAGGTCCCTGCTGGGACTATTTCCAGGACACATCCTGTAATGCATGGGTAGGACGGGCGAATTGTGGGTCATTGGAAACTGGGTAGGGGGGAGGGCTGTATGAAGCTCCATGCTATGGGCAACAATATCTATGACTGAAAGTAATGCTGGTCGTTTAAGGTGCATTTTCTTTCACTGTACTTCTTTCAGTCTTGGCAGAACAGTTTTAAACAACTGTGGTTTTGGGTGGAGTGGAGGAAAGGCAGGATCCGCAGTGGTGGTGAGGAGAGTGACGGTGGGTATGGGGTTGGTGGGGAGGTGGTGCAGCGTAGCAGGTCACAATGTAACACTTCTTTGTTTGTACACTTTGATCCCTGTTAAAAGCAGCCCCCCGGGAATTTGCAGCAGCATAGAAGTTGCTACCTCTCGCAATCCTTCATTGGCACCCCTGTGTTGCATGTCACCCCTGTTGGGAGACATGGTATCTCCCAGTGTTGTTGTCTTGGTCATATGGGGGAACCATGTCAGTCAGTCGATCCAACAATGACTCCGGTGTCGTTTCTGTTAAGCACCATGCTGGTTGGGATGCTGGAAATGCATCGGAGGGACAGGGCCTCTGTATCCTTGTCCTTTACTGCTTTATATCGTGTGGTCTGTCATGTTTTCTGCGCAGGAGTTCATGTGGGACTCCTGGTGGTGCAGCTCTCTCTCTCTTTTGGTTTGATGAACAGACCCGTGGGATACCCTTATGGCACCCATGGGTAGGGGTACAACCCTGTGCCCCTAGTGTATGTTTTTGGGCACCTGTGTGTGACCCACAGAGCAGGGTACGGGCTGGTGGCAGCTCCGTGCTGAAATGACTGGTGCCCTGAGCGTTCTCCATTTTGGGATGCCCAGGCCCTGTCATTGGGAATTGGTAGATTCCGGATGGAGACAAAATGGCCCCCATGGCCCCTTGCCTTCCATCACCTGTTACCTTGATCTTCCCGAAGTCCCGGGAAGCCTTGCCTCTGTCCCTTCCCCCTGACTGGCTGTTGGGTGGAAGTTCCATATATGGTAGTGTGGGGAAGTGCCAACCAGACTGGCTGGAGCCCCCTCAACGACCGTATGTTGTGGGTACACCTGTGGCTGGGACCTGGGTGAATGGAGTGTGTGACGAATATACATTCTATGTTGTGGCTGTCTAGTAGCTGGTGTTTGACACAATGGTTGAGACAGCCCTGCCCGAAACCGGTATGAATGCAGCTTGGAGTGTTGAATGGCTCAGTACTTGTTGTGAGTGTCTGGAGAGAAGTGAATGGCCTGAATACCTTGTGTGCCTGATTGGCTGCCTGCCTCCCTGCATGAATGCCCATAGTCGTGATTGGATGCTTGAGTGTGACCCAGCGGAATGAATGGGAGATCAACAGTATATCTGGGGACCTCTCATTGCTAGGAATCGTGATCAGAAGCTGAAGTCCACTACGAAGAGTAACTGGAGTAACTGAAGCTTGATCCTGAAGCCCTGCTGGACGAGAAGAATTGCTGTTGCTCTCCTTCGCAATCTGAAAGCTGCTGTGCTTCAAGAACTGACCCAGAGAGGTCCTGGTAAGGCACCCTTTTCCCGAGCTACGAGGGACCATCGTGCACAGCTGATCTTTGCCTAAGCTCCCTGGTAGACAGACCCTCCACAGGCTGTCTACTCGATACAGGGACTGCTGCAGAACTCCAAGGAGAAGCGCCCGGACTGTTGTCCGCCACTGTCGACGACCGCCGTCGCTGACTGGAGCCGCCGTGCTCCCGTTGCCTAAGAACTTCATTGACCCAAGGACGCTCTCGTCCGCATCGTCGCCGCTGTATCCTGCTGGAGAAGGCCTGACCGTCGACACGCCGAGGAGCATCCACCGGTGGGTTTCCCGACACCCAAAGACCACAGAGACGCCGACGACTCGACGCCCTTGCTGGGCAACAGTTCTTCAACTCTTTGCGGTCCAGAACTATCGACACTGAGGTGCCCCGCACGCCTCTTCCTGGCAGGACGTTTACGCTTCCCCGTCAACGAGCACCGCTAGGAACGACGTGGCCACTTCACCGTCGTAGCTCGACCTGTTCTCCGTCGGACGTTCGATGACCCGTGACTCCTGCCTGAAAGGGAGGACACTCAAGAAAGGTTTATTGATTTCCCCGACGAGGAACACTACAACGCCATGCACTTTGGGGTTGCATAACTATTGGAAAGTCTAGTATGACCTAGAGGTTTCCTGCTACTCCATGGGTGAGCAAGATGGGCATCGTAGATATCGCCATGAAGGCTGGGAGCCAGCAGACCTGTCCCATGGCCCAGTCAGTGGGCAATGTAAATTGGGGAATGTCTGTACATGTGGAATGCTTTATGTGGTGCGAGGGACCCTCATTGGTGCCGTTTAGTGGTAATCTACCCACTCACCCAGGTTAATAAAGAGTGCGTGTGTGTGGGAGTTATGGGTTGTAGTGTTAGAGTGTGTATTATGTCGTGGTGTTCCATTTAATTTGTTGATATGAAAAAGGAGAACTGTTGCATGTCACCCCTGTTGGGAGAATTGGTATCTCCCAGTGTTGTTGTCTTGGTCACATGGGGGAACCATGTGACCAAGTTAATAAAAGGAACAAGCCACTTCCGGCTCGTTAGTCGATCCAACTATCACTCCTGAGTCATTTCTGTAAAGCACCATGCTGGTGCAACACCATGTGTTGTGGGCCCAAGGATGGGGCCCAGCACGAGGACGGTGCCCCTCCCGGGCAACACCGTCCCTTGTGGATGCTGTGGCCATGTGAGCATGGCTAGCGGTGTAACCCCGGCCTGGGTGCCCCCAGAGCTGGGGCTGCAGTGAGCTGGGAGCCCCCAGCCACGTGGTATGCTCCATTGCTCTGGGGCAAGCGGGGTGCCCCTTGCTCCTTTGTTTGCTGTGTGCGCGCAACACTGATGGTCCATGTCGGGTGCTCCCGACACATGCAGAGGCCTGCCCGGTGATCCGAGGTGGGGCCCCCAACACCCTGGTTATTGAATATGTAGAATGAGGCAGTAACCACGTTGCACAAGGCAATGTCACAATCAATTACTCCAAAACAAAATAAATTATGCTTCTTTAACTAGTACTTTGATTGGGATATTTAATGTTATTCTTTTTTTTTACAACATTATAAAACATTTAAAAAGAAGCAATTGGCACATGTGACAGAATGTAATTACCATATTACATGGGCAAAAATGTGCAAATGTGTGTAGCACTTGTAAGGGTTTCCCGATGACTCACTGTATTTACCGCTATGCCTCATCTTGATCATTTGTAGGCTCCCCCTGGCATCACAGCTTCAATCATTTGATCTCCAGCACATGACACAGCCTGCGTGAGTGAGCGCACAGCCACGCCCACATGAGTTTGTTCAGGCCCAGGGCTGCATCAGTGAAAGCGCGGCCGGCACACATGATCCCCTTGCGTGATACAGAGGCCCGGATGGATGTGAATAGCGCACAGCGCTCGTGCTCAATCACGGGAGCATTGCAGGTTTAGATATATGCTAAGAGAGTGCCCAATCCTCCTAGCATTGGGCTGGTGCATGGAATAACCTCTCCCTTTAAGGTGCATATCGGAGACACCATGTTTGTGGGCAGGGGTGTTGCTAGGTCTGGAAAAGATCAGCGGCTAAGTTAATGTCAGGACTGGTGGGATTCGGGGCTACCTATAGCCTTTTGGATGTAGTCTGTGAGCTTCTATCTGGGGCTACAACCAAAAGACCCAGGTCTATAGCCCCCGGAGCCCCCCCCAGCAACGCCTCCGCTTGTGGGGCCCACCCCACCAAAGAGTTCCCCAGTTCATGCTGCAGGGAGCCAGTGTTCACTTCCCTAGACAAGGGCAGGCCAAGGAGCGGTATGGTGGAGATGATGATAATGATGTGTTATTAATATAGCAATTTCATGAAAGGGCTGTACATTGAACATATTTACACACCATATCACACAAGCAAATTTGTTACTCATTTATCGACCTTAGAAGCATGAAAGGCTGAGTTGGCCTTGCCAGGATTCAAACATGCGGCCTGCAAATCACACAAAAATCGCTGCCGCAAGCGCTTAACCCAATTAGCTATTTTACCAGTTGGAATTGCCAAATGTGTTTATACAAACGCTGCGCACAGTGTGTTATGCTTTCCCTGCCCATGGAAGGCATGGGAAACCCCATATATTTAACATGTTTGGGACATTAGCTCGAGCATGGGAGTCCTAAAAGCTCTAGAAAGGGTAAACGGCCATCATTCTAATTGGCCAATCATGGCTTGTGGTCTCTGACAGCTGTTGAGTCAAACAGTTTGCAAGGAGATTCCATGAGTTGATCTCAATGCCGATCAGTTGATTTTCTTCCCCTCAGATCAATCTGAATGTCCGTGGACACCCCGGCAAGGGAGGGTGGAAAAGGAAGTGTCTCAGAAGGAACCACAAAGAGAGTAAAGGAGTATGCCAGAAGGGAAGGACATTGCTGTTGTTCCTCTTCATCAGGGCATATGAAGGGTCTGAAGAGAGTCCTTCACCTAAGGTATGGAGAGAAAGACTGCTTGCTTTAATCCAAGAGGAATCCCGAGGCACCCATTCACCCCATCATGAGGACCACTTTCGCCTTGTAGTCTCTGCATGACGGGCGACCCTTCCAGGTGGTTTTATATCAGACACAGGTGTATCTGGCAACTAGTTAGAGACCGAAAGTCTTTTAGTATTGGAAGATGCTGTCATTCTGAGCAGAATAGAATGGATATTTGGACCTATGGAGACCAAAGAGACAAAGACAATTTATGTCCTGCTCAGTGATTGGTTAGTTTCCTGGGAAGAGGCAGAGGGTGGATGCTTGCCTTCTTGGGGCTGTAGGTTAATTTGTATACAAAGAGTCAGAGCTGTGGTGGAATATTTCACAACCACTCATTTTCATAGACTACCTTGCATGACGATCCTAGAGCAAAGCCTACATTGCCACTTCAGATGCAGGAAACTATCAGCCTATCACCCACTGATACATGAATTGTCATCCCAGTGTTTGGTTGTTTGCCAAAACAGTTTTTATTCTCTGTCAAAGGATTGAGCCATTTCTGCAGTTTGGGTATGTGCACCTCTGCAACATCTGGAAACTACATCTTCTACACTCTTTAATCTCCTATTTCACAAAAGCATCTCATTATTTGTCTTTGGTTCTGCCTTAACAGAAGCAGGGAATGCATGCATCTTAAGTGGTTCAATTAAGCCACTTAATGAACATGCATTCCCTGGTGCAGGGAATGCATGTTCTTTAAGTGGCTAATATTGGGGCTAATATTGGGGAACTAAGAGTGCACTCTTCCACATACCTATGTTGAATACATTTTTCCTTTGCTGCAGTAATGCATGTTTACAATTTGTTTATGACAGGGATATGTCTTGTAGAGGAGCAGCCGAATGCCTCTGCAGGAAGTCCCGCCCCCTACTACCTATATGCTGGAAGCCTGAAATAGTGCCATGTTTGAAACCAGCAGTTTTGACTATTCTGCGTCACGTCTTTGAGAAAAGGTATCCATTAAGGAAACCCTATCAGATGTATTCCCAGAAGAGATGATAATCTTTTGGAGGAGATCCCCAAAGGAATATGAAAAGGAGAGAAAGAGAAGTTGGTGACATCACAAGAAATGAGTGTGACACACTGAGAAGACAAGTTGATGAAGAGTAAAGAATCGAGTAAACTTTCATGTGCAAAACGAAGATGGCATGTGTGAAAAGTACTGAAGAAAATACAAGCCATTTAATAGTTGTACAGATGCAGCAACGCAAGTAGACTTAGTGATCATAGATGCTGGCTATACATAGTAAATAGACTGCAGGCGAAGCCACCATTATATAGAAGCTGGACATCGGTGACACAATTTTAGCAAGCTCAGACCATGAAGAGTAGGGCTGAAGACTGTGTCGCAGCAACGAATTTTCTGGGAGCATGGAAGAAGCAAGAAGGGCTGTCTGGCCTGGTGTCAAGACTGAAGGCAGCCAAGAACTGGTTATCTATCCTCAAAGAACAGTGACCTTGAGAAGCTGAATTATCCCTTGTTAAGGTGCAAGGAAAGAACACCATGAGTGCCAAGTTTATTAATTCAAGACAATGAAATGCTATACAATAGGCTGAATTGCAGTTTCCTGTCATGTGAAGCTGAGAATGGGAATAGAGAGGGCACACAGTCTAGAACTTTGATAAGCGTGTGCACATACTCCCAAGTTCAAAGACAATGTTCATGGCAGTGCACATGCTCCCTTGTATTCCCAGGGATGAGAATGTATAGCAAGGCCAAGTTCAAAGACAATGTTCATGGCAGAAGGCATGGGTGATGAGAGATGATGGGCTAATTGGGCGGGTAGGTACAGTTCAGTCTACTCTCTGGCACCTGGGTCTGAGCTCACATGCTGCTAAGTGAATCGAATGTTCCAGAAGGGCACAAGCATGCCAACCAATTGTAGAGGGCCATATAATGAAGGGCCTTATAGTTTGAGAGCCAATGGAGTACTGTGTTTCTAATAACTGTTGAAGATGACTTGCACTAGGGGTGGGCATGAGTTGTCCACCTGACTGTGGAGACCTAACCACAACCCGACTGCTTATAGAAAGTATAATTAGATGGTCCCCTTGAGCCAACCACAGTCCCTCGTAGGTTTTTCTTATTTGCCACATAGTATTATGTCACGTATGGCGAGTTTTTGCTATAAAAGTACTGTTTTTTATTAAATGCCTTGAGAGAATGCTGTGCAACTTCCGTTGATGTCCGTTGTAACTCCCTGTTTTAGATCATTGATATTAAAAGAGTCAAAAGACTTTGTCTTCTTCCTTAGTCTGTCTGATTATTGTGTACAGGAAGAGCCAAGTGCCTCTACCGGAGGTCCTGTCCCTGTTTTGCCTAAGTGGTAGGAACCGGAAATTGCGACATGCAAAACACCAGTAATGATGCCCATAACACGAAAAGCCTTTGAAACAAGATATCCATTGAGAAAACCTTTCTTCATATATCCTTGGAGGGCAGACAGCCTCTGAGAAATCCCAGAAGAAGTGTGAAGACGAATGAAAGAGAAGACTGGTGACATCACATGAAGCAGAAATGATGCACCCAGAAGAGATGCTAATGAAAAAGGTGGACATACTTTAAAGAATCTGATGGCGAAGTAAAGAATCGAGTAACATTTCTTGTGTAGAACAACGATTGCACCTGCAGTGAGCACTGAAGAAAATGCAAACCGTTTTATATTTGTACAGATGCTGAAACGCAGTAGACTAAGTAATCATGAAGGCTGGCTATACGTAGTAAATAGACTGCAGGCGCTGCCGCCAATATTTATATATATGTGTATAGAATCTGGATGTTCCACGTCGTTTTCTGGCAAACTAAGACCCCATGAACAGAAGGGCTTAAATTGTGGCGCAGTAGGAGAAAAACAGCTGATGATGAAGGAAGAATCGAGAAAGGTTGTGTGGCCCAGTGTCAAGGGGTGGGGTAGCCAAGAAACTCATATCTATTCGAGAAGATACAATGAACGTGAGAAGCGTGGCGAGCTCCTGTTGAGATGCAATGGAAAAACACTATGAGTGCTGGGTTTTATTCATTTAATAGTGTTAAATATGAAAGAAAGAGGTCAAAAACTGTCTCCTGTCACATGGTCAAGATGAAAATAGATTTTGGACAAGCTACATTGAGACTAAAGATAAGACCATGCTCTTCTATTCTCAGGCACAGTGATACTTTGCAAGCCCGAGTTCAAAGACAAATCGAATGGCAGACAGCAAGAATGATGATGGATGATGGACTAATTGGGTGGGGAGGCATGGCCAAGGCCAACCCACAAGCACCTGGGGTACCAGCTTACGTGCTGCTAGTGAGTGGAATATTCCAGAAGAGTACAAGCGTGCCAACCAATTGTATAGGGCCACGTAGCAAAGAGCCCTACAGTTTGAGACCCAATGAAACGTTGTATATTTTATGACAGCGAAGATGACTTGCACTAGGGGTGGCATAGCTGTCTACCTGACATTAGAGACCCAATCACAATCCTATCCCCCACAGAAAGTATACCTAGATGTTCCCCATAGACCAACCACAATCCAACTTAGGTTTTTGTATTTTGCCACGTAGTATGACGCCAATGATGACGGGTTTTTGCTATATAACGTGCTTTTTCATGTAAATCGTTGAGAGACTTGAGCGAACGTCTGTTGATGTCCGTTGTACTCCCTGTTTTAGATAATTGTTAATAAAACAGCTACGATTTGCCAACTTCCTGAGTCGGTCTTATTATTGGTGTAAGCATAAATTCTGCATCCCCATCCATACCATATAGCGTTACCACGCTTAAAGGGCCCAGAGGTTCAATTGGAGTATGGAGTTATTTTGTTTCCCATCCATCTGCATGACACGCTACCTAAATTAAGGCCCATATGGTCAGTCTTTTTGTGAAATTGTGGTGTATCTGTGTGATACCAGGCGTGTCCGTTCCAAGGTAATCTATCCTAAATTCTGCTCTACACTCCTGAGCCTCAATGCCCAATATTGTACCCCCAAAACAGGTGAGGCACACTTACCTACAAGATTTACACTAAGGGCGAGTTCTGTTACTAGACACTGCATAGCATACCATAAGCCTCAAAGAACAGCTGAGCCGCTGCACGGGTCCAAACGTTTTTACAAAAGAAATTTAATAAATGTCCCCTTTTAAAGTTGAAATATTAGCAGGTGTTCTGTGGTCGGAATGGAACTTGAGGGATTTAGAACAAGTGATGGTGAATAATGATTCTGAGGACAGCAATGAGATATCTACATGGAAAGGTTGCAAACATCACTCAGTGAAGAATACTCTAAGGGAATTACCCTGAGTGTCGATAATTGATGCACTTCATAATGTAGACCCCAGTATAGTAAGAGATAGAACTTGTGAGGAATCGGATGACAATTAGGGGTTGCTATGAATAGCAGCTGCAATTCAATTCAACCAGGTGTGTTCAGAACATTTCATTTGTACGTGGATGAGGTGTATTGTACCATCCAATCTGCTTCATCGCTTTGGTGGCATGAGGTGACAGGAACCTCTTGTGAGACATCCTGCTATATTGTCATCATCATAATATTTTATTCAGATTTCTCTATTAACATAATAAATACATTAACTCACATTACATTAAAAAAACAAGACTGTATATAAATATCAATAGAATGTAGGTTGACCCCACTAAAACCACATCTTTTAAAGTTTTTAATGTCACCATTAGACCTTTCTTCATAAACCTGGACTAACATTTGTTTTGCAAAAACCTCTTCTTTAGAGAATCACCTAAATAGTTCATCAGGTTGTAGAGATTTGGTGAGTTGGTACAGTTAGAAAGTTAAAAGTATCGCCTTCTTACAAGACCTAATATTTAATGCTAAAAAATAAGGTCTCATCCTCTCCCTTTTAGAAAATGGGCATAGCAAAAATGGACCAAATCTTCATCCGCACCAATATCACACCCATGCCAGGCCCAGCAGGTCACTGCCAACATGATGTTTTAGGTGTCAGGGTCAGCTTCCTGTAATTAAGTCCCCTCCCTGATGAGCCAGTGGATTGTGGGATTTCTTAGGGGGAACAGGAGTCACAACCTGTGTGATGCTGGGCAGGGAGTTGTGTGACAAGGACCCCCAGACTATCCTCAACATGTCGTGTTCAGAGAGCAGGGGCTCACCAAATCGGATCTCCAGGAGCCTTGTGTGATGAAACAGATGCAGATAGTAACAGGACTGGATTGCCATTTAGACACCCTGGCCTACATGTACAATCCTGTTGTAGTTGAAATTGCAACAATGACACTAAGAATGGAGAAACACACAGAAACACTAATGCAAGCTGAAATTATACCAATATGTCATTTGTGAGGTGAATGCCCTAAGTTTGAGCAAGGTAATCCTCATGCCCAGCAGGGTACCTGCAGGGCACTTGCAGTACCACAAGGGCAGCTCACTGTGCACCGGTAGTGGAAGCAGAGCGATGCCACAGAGACAAGGAAGCATCACACTTTGCTTGTGGATGACTCAGAGCTCCATATTCAAGATGGAGGACCCAATAACAGAGTTAATAGTGTGGTTCATTGGTCTGTGATGCATGATCCTGCCCAATTGAATCCAGATGGTCAATTAGTAGTTTCAAACCTGAATAGCCAATTGAAACCACCCCTGTTGAAATGCACAGAGCTGAAAGATAGACCCAAATGAGTGACCCTGGCCCTGCATGAGTATAAGAGGGGTAGGATTAGTGTTAGAATTTGGAGTACATTTGAGGCACTGGAGATAAGAGACTGGACAGGTTAAGAAGAGGCAGATGACTTGAGTTTGAAGAGGAGCTAACAGTGAATTGGTGAGCGCAGCTGAGGAGCAGGGGTAGAGAAGAACTGAGGCAAAGATGAAGAGAGGAGGAGGAAATAAGAAATGAAGAGGAGGTGGAGAGAAAATCAAAGGAAGAGGGGAAGGAGATTATAACTGAGAAGGTGTTGGAGAGAAGAGCTGAAGAGGTCAAGGGAAGAGTTGAGTAGGAGGAGGTGGAAGGAAGAAGTCAGGGGGAGGTGGAAATAACTAAGAAGGGGTGGTAATGGACATCAGGGAGGTAATGAGGGGACACATCCACCCTAAGTGCACAGGGTATATGAATTGAAGAGGATGGGGAACAGGCAGGAGATTATGAAGAGTAAAATGACTCAGGAGTGGTTAGATGGAAGTCTGTTAGGAAAGAAAACATGTTGGGGAGAAGAGTAGGACAGACAGGCTGGCTTGGTGGCGAACACGACCAGAACCCTGTGGCAGGGAAGTGCTCAGGTGTCAAGAGAGCTGCATGTAAAGCCTCAGTGGTGGTCACCTATGTGGCAAATGTGTTGGGTCTCTTCGGACATCAGCCCAGTCCCCCCTCCAGAGCCAAGCACAACTGCAACTGTCTGTTAAGGCCAAAGACAAAGACCTTCCCACAAGTCAAATCTGATGGACCTAGAACCGGAGAATAAAAACTGTAAATAATATTGAGACTGCCAGTGAAGGTTGGAAAGGCAAAGAGAAATCGTCAACTCTTATTTTGGGTGGCATTTACTAAAACTAAAGAGTACTTTGCCATTCTAATTTGAATTTGCATTTTGAATTTGTTTGACCCCACCCTCGTATGTGCTCTGAATAAACCTTTGTTGAGCATACTTCTGGTGGTGCGTTCTTTGTAGAGAATACTTGAGGTTGTGAGAGATGTTGTCAGAAGGGATATCCACAAAGTACAGCCAGGAATCCTTCTTAAGAAACCAATTGATGACCTTTAGGGTAGTGTGAGCAACATAATCTGCTTTGATTCTGTTTAAAGCTACCCTCCCGTCTGCCAGATTCGACTGATATAGGAAGGAGGAGCTGTCCACTCTTCCACAACACGATTGTATCCCTTGATTTGTACGATATTGGGTGTCTTGACCCACGTTTGAACTATTATGCTGCAACATTTGGTGCCGTGGGCTTAGAAAATCCAAGATGGCGGAAAAGCCCACATTTGCGCAAGAATCCAGGAGAACCACGCAGTTTTGCACACACCAAAATGGTCCTGTGACCTGCCACCAACCAGTGCAAAGAAAGATGGTTCTGTTCAAAATCCGTTTTTATTAATGTCGGAAATTGCTAAGATCATGGGCCCGAAACCACCAAACAAAAATCCAACTATGGTTGAGTGTTTTACTTTACTCTACTGAAGATCCACATCAATGCCATGTCAAGCAAGGATCATATACTATCAAGTAAAATCCTTTCTTTTTTAAATGTATTAATTCAAGACAGCTGTCAAAAATAGCTGCAGTACCGGCATTGGACACTGACCAGCGCTGGCGCTCTATAAATCCTGACAGGAGAGCTGTCTTGCAGAACTGTGCAGTGAACAGAAGGGGGTCTTATGCAATTAAAAGTTCAAAAGACTTGCTTTTCCTGAGAACCATTAACACCCCAGAGACACACACAACAGCCCAGGATATCACATGGCCCTGTTGATTGAGAGGGAGGAGTTTCCCCTGCAGCCTGAAGGACACAACACAATAGACCCTGTCAATTGAATGGGGTATGCTGATTTTGGGTGTGGACTGCAAACAAGTCTTCTGGAAGAAGGAGAGGCCTGTGATCTATGACTCACCAAGCTTTTGGGGGCGGGCCAGACTGGAATGTGGATTCATATTGCAGCAAATATATGTTTAAGTTAAATGCTTCTGAAATATTGTATTAAGCTCACAGAAATGTACAATTTGGGGGTCCGTAATATGGAATATGCCCTCACGATTTGAAACCAAACTCCACTTTGTGCAGTGTTCTGGGACCGAACCCCGCTATTTATTAATATTGTAGACACCGTGTTTATGCTAGAGACATAGTACATTACTGTAATATGCTCAGGGAGAGGGTACAGGTCTGTGTAAAGATTTGATGAAAAACCAATGTTGCTAAAGCTACCAAAAACGAAAAAATGTTTTCATTTCTTAACCCAAGCTCTTAGAAAGATCAGAGTTGGGCAAGAATGTACCTTAATCCATCTGCAATGTGTACATGTAATTTCAACAAACTGTGTATCAGGGAAATATGTGTTTTGGGTAAAATTGATTTTTCTAAGTAAATGCAAAGGGGAGTGTTCTTTCTGTAGGCCATAAAATTAAGGCCTGATTACGCTCCATACCTTCCCCCAATCAAGGGAGAGAGGAGAGCTTGGCCAATGATAAGTTGTGAGGGGCAGACTTAGTTATGCCCACGCACACACCCATTTTCAAAACACATAAAAAGAGACTGCTTTGGACAGGCAAGAGATTCACTTTTCATTTTCTTGCGAATCATTTTGCCGGACGACTTCAAAATCCAGAACTCAACTCCAGATAGATCCAGAACCAAGACAGAACTTAAAGCAGGGGCCCATCCACAAGCTGAATCCTCTTCAGCAGGCCTCCAAATCTTTTGCAACCAAACTATTCAACAGCCGGGCGAGCTGTTTGATTCTGGCTAGAACCTTGGGCCAGAACCATATCCAGACCCAGAAAGCAGAGCTATGAAGTGCAGAGCAGAGCTGACCCAGAGAGCTGTGACTTCAGAACCACCCGCCAGGAGTCCAGTCCAAACCTGATCAGACCTTGACGGCCTATTTCAAATTTATAGTGTGAGTACTCAGCTATAACTGTGCAGAACCAATCTCTTAGTCTAAAATAATCTGATTCAAACCATTTTAACCTGTCCATAACTGCATCATAGAATCGTGTGTCCCTTCTACGATTTTAAACCTGTAAAAGTGTCATTTTGCCATTTTGAATCATTATTTCATTTCTGAAAAACCACCTTCATAAAATCGTCCGTATCTTTGGAATCGTAGGTGCTAGGAACGAGATTTAACTTTAATTTTAAAGTTAAGATTCTAAGCTTTCCAACAAACCTAAAACCGACTCTCTATTCATAGTTATTCCGTAATCGCATTCGGAAAAATTGCCTCAAATTGAAAAATTAGCTCCTGTCAAAGATAGGCGTCTTTTGCTTGAACTGCTAAAATTAGTTTTCAACCTACTAATCCCTCATTGAGTATTGCCAGTGTGACTTGAACTAATCTTAAATAGCTATCACCTACCCTGAATCTCCTATAGGGAATTAAAATCATTTTTAGCATATTTTCCATTCTTTGCATACCACATTTAAAGTATTTTGACTGTGTTTTAAAATCATCCCTGTTCTCTAAACTTGCTAGGGGGGAACTGAAATTCGTATTGTATGGTGATTGTATTCCTGAAAACCGTGTGCTTCACTTCCTTATATTGCATAGGGGGGAGTGAATTGCCACCAGGGGAAAAGTGAACATATTATCCCTTGTGAAACCCTATCAGTTATTTCTGTACTACATTTTCTTTCCATCATTGTTTTTCCTTGAAACCATAAAAGCATTCTCAGTTACCCTTTCCTTCCTATACCAATTCCTAAGTAATTAAATAAGCATACAATTGTCATATTATCCATTGTTGATCACCATCATATTCTTAAGTGTGATATCAAATATTAATTTATTATAAAAGTGTGATATATATATATTGTTTAATTTTTCCAATAAACCTTTTAAATTGCAAAACAAACCTACTTCTTGGCTCAGTGAGGTCAGGGGGATTCAAAGAGAGGGGCGTTATATAAGGGTTTATCATCCAGAGTATAACTTGTCATAAAAATACATAAATAAGGGCTTCCCTTGGGTGTCCCAGACGAGGCACTGACTTAGTGGGATTGCTGAATTGAAGTCACTTAACAACGAGCATGAGAATTCAACTTCTTGAAGGTACCCACATAATCATGATGCTGTAATACCATTTATCAAATATCATTGAGGTATTGAGCAGATGTGGGTCCAGCTGTAATAGAAGTGGAATGCAGAGGAATGGTTAAGGTTCTGTTGTTGAGTATTGCATCCAAAACCTTTGTCACCCACGAAAGGGACCCCCATAGCCTAGATTATATGTGAGATATACCTACCCACCCAAACAAACTAGAGAATGTTACTGACTTGCTGACCAGTGAGAGGGCTGAAAGGGGGTTTGGGTGCTCCCATTCTTAACAGGACCTGGGAGGGGGGCACAGATGAATGTGTCCTTACCTAGAGGCCAAATGTATCCAATTTAAGTATGAATTGTGTGGGACAAACATGTAAATGGAGGAATATAGGGAAGAAAAGAGGGGTGGATGTTTGTTTATTCTGTATGCAGTGAAAGTCAGGCACCCTGGATGTCTGAAATGTTATAGCTGATACCCATTTGTATGAAATATTATAGTGGGTAACATTTATTGTGCTAATAGTACTATCTGATGGACCTGGGTGCCAATATAGATTGGTACTGTTTCCTATGTATGATATGTTCCAAATATTTTACATGACCAGAAATGTATTTACCACAATCATTTCCACATATTATATACATGCTATATACCTGGTTCATATGTTGCTTAGGGTCCCATTGTACACTATTTGCATTTCCATGTGATCTTATGTGTGCCTCCAAGCACAGATTCCAATAATTTTTGCTTCATTGAGTTTGCATGTTGCTACCCTTAATTATATTTGAAAAACAATATAGCAAGTAAAGGATTTAGGAGTAGTTTTGGCCCCCACCATTTTCTGATCACAAGTGTAAAAATTATAATCATCCAATGAAGATTGGAGCATGTATTCAACAGGAGTGTTTAACTATGTGCTAGGCTAACAGAGGACCCTGGCCAATCACATAGTGTGACATAATTATGACATACCTGTGGGCATTTTGTACACTTTAAACATTGTGGGAGCACACAGGAGAACATTCTGACACTGGGAAAGGTTGTAGGAAATAATACAACCTATTCCTATTGGATGGATTAAAAAAAGAGGCAAACTTAAGGAACTTGAAGAAGGGAAACTGATGCTGAGCAGCAAAGCTCTAGGAACAAATTAGGGTTTCTCCTGGCTTTATGCCTGTAAAGACTAATCAAAAGTGAGTATGAAATTTCCTCAAAAGGAAAGATATGTGTTCTCTATAACTATTTTCCTCCTAATTCCCAAAAAGGGGTTGGTTTGAGAAGGTGTTATCAAAATACATTGATTTAAATGGGAAATACACAGAGCCATCTCACTGCATGTACAATTAAATAAGATATCATTTCAATCCAACTTAAAATATCTTTCTGAGTTGTGTGCACAATGATATAAATAGCACATCTGTGCATTTTGTGCACCGCTCTTTAAAAATCATATTTTCATTAAATTGTACCCAAAGTGTTATCACAAATATAGGCAACATTAGACCACAGTACAGGGCCCCGTACCAGGGCCTAAGGAGGATCAGTTTGATAAGGTGTGTTCTGTGAAGGCCATATATATTCAATAAGGAAAAGGAAAGAAAGAAGTGCATGTTTAATTGAGTAATTTCTGCTCCTATAAACATGATGCAAATAAAAATCCTATATAGCCCTCATTCTTAATCTGGACCGTTGAACTCTTTTAGTAATGTGAGTGAGAAGGGACATCAAGACCTATGTAAAATGTCTAAATGTATTCTGCCAGGTTGGGTGTGGGAACAGAAATTCTGAATCGATAAAAAAATCTGCAGGTTTCTAAAGCAAGTTATTGTAAGCCTACTTAAACTGCACACACATTTGCTTGTAGTCTGAAAAGGTAGACTAGTATCAGTAACCAAACATAAAAGATTATATCCGCAATATATATTCATAAACTTAGTAACATTATGGCCGTCATTCATAGAATTTAGCGCACAAGTGGCGCACCCGGCTGGCACACAGAGTGCACATGCGGCAGTCTGCGCAAGCCGCGTGCGCCAAAACCCATTTTAGAGCACAGCGTATTCATGGATACTTACATCCATAACCAGCCGTGGCACAGAATGGCGCAGCAAACCTGCAGCAATGCCAGTTACACCCCAACTCCTCCCCGTGCGCCAAAAACATCACCCAAATCCAGTACATGGTGCAAAGACCAGCATACAGCCCCCCAACCATGAAAACACATGGAAAACTACCCAGAATACGCGTACCCCACTCACACCAGCGAAATCACGTGGAAAACTCCCTGCGCACTCCTCCGAATATGCGTCACCCGGCTCGCGCTAGAAAAATCGCGTGTAAAACTCCCTGTGCATCCCTCCGAATACACATACCCCGCTGGCGCTAGCAAAATCGTGTGTAAAACTCCCTGTACAGAGCACACCCCTCGGAATATGCATACCCCGCTCTTGCCAGCAAAATTGCGTGTACAACTCTCCGCGCACCCCACGGAATACGCACACCCCACTCGCGCTAGCGAAATCGTGTGTAAAACTCCCTGCAAACCCCTCAGAATATGCGTACCCCGCTCGCGCCAGCGAAATCGCGTGTAATACTCCCCATGAACCCCTCGGAATATGCGTACCCTGCTCGCGCCAGCAAAATCGCATGTAAAACTCCCCGTGCACCCTTCGAAATACGCATACCCCGCTCGCGCCAGCGAAATCACATGTAAAACTCCCTGTGCACCCCTCCGAATACGTGTACCCCACTGCATCAGGTAAAATGCGTGGAAAAAGTCCCCCCTGTGTTGTGGGCTGCCTGTGGGGCATGGGGAGGGTGAATGGGCTGTCTGCGATTCATGGACTGGGGTGATGGGCTGCCTGCGGGCCACGGACTGGGGTGATGGGCTGCCTTCAGGGTATGCCCAGGGTTGATGTGCTGCCTGCGGGGCATGGACTGGGGTGAGGGGATGCCTGCGGGGCATGCCCAGGGGTGATGGGCTACCTGCGGGGCATGGACTTGGGTGATGGGCTGCCTGCGGGGCATGCCCAGGGGTGATGGGCTGCCTGCAGGGCATGGACTCGGGTGATGGGCTGCCTGCGGGGCATGCCCAGGGGTGATGGGCTGCCTGCGGGGCATGGACTGGGGTGATGGGCTACCTGCGGGCCATGGACTGGGGTGATGGGCTGCCTGTGGGGCATGCCTAGGAGTGATGGGCTGCCTGCAGGGCATGGACTGGGGTGATGGGCTGCCACCGGGCCATGGACTGGGGTGATGGGCTGCCTGCAGGACATGGACTGGGGTGATCGGCTGCCTGCAGGGCATGGACTGGGGTGATGGGCTGCCTAGATAAATCCAATGTAAAATAAAAATCCACAACAGGAAAAAAGAGAAGTGGTCCATTGCCAATGTCCAAATAAAGTACATACAATTTTTTTAAAAACATTGATCCATGGGATGTCCAAACAATGAAAGTATGTACAATTCCGGAACTATATACAGTGGAAGTCCAAAGGGTCCATGACCCCCCAAACAAAAGGAAACCTCCAAAAAAGTCCTATGAATAAAAAACTATATGCATAAAGTGGAGCAAAGTCCATGAACTCAAAACAAAAAGAATAAAACAAAGGAAACCTAACCCTAAAGAACTATGTACAAAGGCGGCGGGCAAGTCCTACGACTCACTTTTTGATGTTCCAAGCCAGGGCATCATCAAACTCAACGTCGATGTTCCGGGGGCGGGCCTCTTCCCTGGCCTCGAGGTCTCACAGGGATGCAGCCATGGCCTCCTCCAACTCCCTGCGAGTTGCCTCAAGGCACTCATGCCATGGAGTTCTCCGCCCTGACCATAGTGAGTCATGCCTCCTGCGCCCGCCGCTGCTCCGCATCTATCTGCTGGCCCAATCGCTGCCACACGGAAGACACTCGCAATTCAGGGTCCTCCTGCCCTCTGGCCGATGCCTGCCCCTGTGATGTTGCTGGCCCGAGGCATCATTGCTCTCACCCTGAGCCTGCTGCTGCCGTGCATGTGCCCTGCCTGTAGATGCCAGCATGTCCTCCTCTTGCTGGGGTCCAGTTTGTGGGGTGGCCACCCCTGCTGGACCTCTGACTCCCGACGGTGGCAGGGATGTGTCCTCCACCAGCCTGGCCACTGGCTAAGGGGCAGCTCCTGTGGGATGCACTGACCCACTAGGCTCTGCCCTGCAACATCACTGTGTGCTGGTGGCACCAGAACCATCAAAATGGCTGCAAAAAGCCCTATGTGCGCTAAACCTATGAAAATTGCACGGTGAAACCGGAAAAGATGACTGCCAATCTACTTTGCCGGTGTCAGTGGTGGAACAGGAGACCACACTGCTGAAACCTATCACTGGGCTGCCCACAGAGTGAAAATGGAAACTACATGAAAGGCAGTGCTTTATTGCAAGGACACACAGAAGTGCTCTGAATCCCTTTTTCCTTGGTTGCTGAAAACACATAATAATGGTTCCAAACATCAGAAAATATCCATCATCCTTGTTGGGTGTTACCCGTCACTTTATTTAAGGAATCAACATGAGCACCCAATGTTAGGAAAAGCAGAATCCATCATAAGAAAATCCACATTAAAATGTGTTCTTGCCTGTAAAAATCTGTTAAAATATGGGCGCAGTACCACCGGCCGCCTGTGTGACAGCTGTCATTTAATTGCATTAGAAGTTTAAACTTGTGCAGTTAAAATCAAATGGTTGGAATTAAGTGACTTGCCATCAAAAGTAATATAGGTTGCAACTATTTAATCCCTATATTTAAAAGACTGGAATTAGAGTTCTGTTTGCCTGTTTTGAAATTATAAGATTATTTTAATCAAAGAAAAATGTAAACAAAGTGATTTTTAAAGTAACCGATGTAAGCCACAGAACTACAAAGCAAATTCCACAGCTTGCCCCAACAAAAGGCACCTCCGTTCTGCTCTCTGGCCCAGGAACTCACATTCAGGTGTAAAGGAACAGGGGAGGGGATTCGAGTGCTGCTCCCGGGAGAGACAAAGGACTTTCTTGATTGAAAAGTTATGCAGATGCAAGTGTCAACAGAAGCCCCTGCCAGAGGAAAGAAGCGGGGATTGATCTTGAGCCAGCAGAAACTTTGGGGGCGGGAACAGACAGTTTTGTTTATTCTTAAAGCACAGAAAAGTATATTTTTGAAAAGGACTGACAAAGGACTGTGCGAATTAGTCAAAATTGGAAAAGTACAGTATTGTTAATGTGAAATTTTTGGGTACGTTTTAAAAGTACTCAGAACTCTGTGCGATGTTCAGTGACATAACTGCAGAATTTGTGGTTTTGTAGCAATTGTATTGATGCCAGAAACATGAAACTTCATATGAATATGCCCAGATGTCATGCGCACATATGTGTAAAATTGTGGACCAATCCGACGTTGGGTACTAGACCAAAAGTGCAAAAAATGCCAAATCTAGACCCAAGCTCTCACTGCGACGGGGCTTGGATAAATACTTGCTCCACAAAATATGGGATAGATACATGCTATTGCTATCAAGTTTGTAAAATTGTAAATATGGCTTGAATGAAAATTAGATTTCATGTGCAAAAACAAAGGGGAGGGTTTCCCTGGATCATCAAACACATCGTCATGATGACACTCTGTTTTCTTCTCAAATGAAGAGAGAGGAAAGACCCTAACCAATAGAATACCTAGGGGTGTGCCTAGTATAATTCAGCATACCCACCCCTTTAGGACATACATAAATAGAGACAGCTTAGGACCTAGAGGGGGACACACACATTCACCCACCAACCGATTGCTGGCGGAGCACTTTGCAAGAGAAATCCATTTTCCAGACTCTAGAATCCAGAACTTTAAAAAGAAGAAAGGCCAATTTCCAAAGCTGAACCCTTTTCAGATTGGCCTTTAAAAAATCCAGAAACCAGATTTTACCCCAGACCTCTAAGGGGAACAAAAGAACAGCCTGGCTGTGCTGTTGTCTTGCTAAGAATTCTTGCCAGAATCCAAAGATCCAACCCAGTAGAGCCGTGCTGTGAACCAGAACCAGAGCCCGTCAGATCCAGTCCAGTCCCACCGTGCGGTGTCCAGAGTGCCTTGCTGATTGCAGAACCAGAGCGCCTTGAGTCCAGTCCGGTGTGCTAGCAGAAGTTCTGTCCAGAAAGATCCCTGACCAGATCCCTGACGGGTCCATTCCAAACATTGGTAGTAAGTATCCATAGCATAGGATTGTCACTAGCATATGTATTGTCTGTAAGTCATCCTATCCAAACCCATTCTCCTATATCCAGAACTGCATTGTGAAAATCTTTTTGTCTTGCCTGAACTCTATCTCTTACCCTACAGTCCTTTGTAATAGTAGTGTTAAAATCATCTTTGCGCTGATATATTTCTGAAGAAAGGCGAGCGTCTCGGCAGACCAAACTACCCAGAGATATCATGGGCAGGTGGCTGCGCTGTCGTGTAGTTTGCCTCTTCATAGTCTCCCTAGTGTAAAGAAACCTTGTTTGTTAATTTTAAAAGCGCATTCCTGTTTTGAAAATTTGCCTCTCTGAAAAAACGACCTCCACAAAAACCTTCGTAACTTCTTCCCCGTTTATGCTAGAAACAAAATTTAAGTGTCTACTTTAAGTGTCTACTTGAAGCTAACATACTCAGCTTTCCAACACGTGGAAAAGTTTGCCGCAAACTTTTTGTTTGGCTCAAATCTATCACGTGTGAAATAGCACTCGACCTCAGAATTAACTTTTCAACAGCTAGTTAATCAATAATCATTGCTAGTGTTTGTCTGATACCATACAAAGCGGCTCCGACTAGAGTTTTTCCCATTCATGCAAAGCCCATTTTAAGCAATTTTGACAAGTTTGCAATCATTCCTGTTTTTCTCTGTGTTTGCTGGAGGAACATTAGGATTGATACTATTTTGTTGAATTCTGTATTCCTGGAACCTGTTTTCTCTCCTTCCATCGCTTTATATTGCATATTGAGGGGATTGAATAGTGTGCAGGGGGAAGAGTGATCACATTGCATTTTGATTGAACCCACACCAAAGTATTATTCTATGCTGTGTTATTTTTCCTATCCTTACTCCATGTGTTTAAAGAAATATATTCTGACATCACCCCATTGGTGATCATTGTATAACTATTAAAGTAGTGTGCAATATATATTGTGAAATACATAAAATAAATATTCTTAACTTTGAAAAACAGCCTGCTTCCTGGTTCAGTGTGACCGGGGGGATTCAAAGAGAGGGGCGTGATATAAGGGTACATCATTCAGAAATAAAAGAACTTATAGACATAAATAAATAATTAAGGGTTTTACTTGTGCATCCCACGCTAGGCATGGACTTAGGTGAAGTGCCGGGTTGAAATCACTTACAAGATTGGGGGCTCGTGCGAAGGGATTTCTGGATTAGACATACCACTTGTGACGGTCTAATAGAGTGTGCTAACTGACGGGGTACATAAACCCTGTTGGGCTACCATGCTGTGCTACACTGTGAAAAGCACCCTTCAATAGGAACGCTCTAAGGAACTGGTCTGTTTTGCAAAAATAAAATAACTCCTGTAAATCAGAAAGGAAATTAATATTTCCAGAATGGCGACCTTGGTAGAAATCAATATGGCTAAAGAACACCTACTGCACAAACTATTTGTCAGGGGTGAATGGACAGAGCAGGATCAAAATGTGTGGTTGCAGGGAATTAAAGAGCAGACCACTGCAACAGGATTAGACACATGGCAAGATCAGGGTCCATTACATGTGGCACTGAGTGAACTGTATATGGCCCCTAAGGTAAAAGAAGAGCAAAGTAAGATTGCCAAAATAGCAGCATATCTGTACCTCCATATTGGAGCAATACAGCACAAATATGCCGAAGGCCAAGATCTGGCAAACAAGAAACTGCAAGCATTAGAAAAAGCCCAAACTGGTCTGGTCTCTGCAGAGCAAAGGCTACAGAGGAGCCAAGAATCAGAAAATGAAATCAGGCACTACCTGACAAAAATAAAAGAAGATATGCGTATCCTGCAGCAGGAGAAGGCAGAGCAGGATACCCAAATGCTGGCCTTACAGAAGGAGTACCAAGAAAGTTTGGACTCTCTACTGCAGAGCCAGAAAAACCTGGAACAGCAAATACATTTTAACAGGGCATGCGCAGAGCAGGTTATCACCCTGCAAAGCCGCCTAGACATAGAAAAAGAAGAGAATAATAAACTAATCCTGAAAGACCTAGACACCAAGGCAGAATTTGATGAGGAGCACCAGAAAGCTGGTGCGCTCCAAAGACAGAGGGACGACCTGGCTGCACAGAGGCATGCTCTTGTTCAGGAAAGGGACACCTTAGGCCAGGAGGTCAGTTATTTAAAAGAGAAGATAGAAGAAAATCACCTGGCCCTTCAAGGACTGGGTGACCTCCAAAAAGACCATGAAAAACTGTTAGAGCATATCAGGAGGGTGGAAGATGCTGTAGCAAGGAAGGACAGGCCAGTATGGACAGGACTCAGGAGGTAACCCTCCTGCAGCAAAAACTGGCCCAGTACTCTAAAATGACACAGGAAGCACAGAGAGAAAATGATGCTCTCTGTGAGAAAATGGCAGGCTCCACAGACAGGTAGCTATGCAAGAACAACTGATAGAAACTAGAAAGGCCTTGATAGAGGAACAGAAAGCTCAGGCTCTTGCATGGCAACAGGGAGCAGGGGCTGAGAGAGATGAGGTTAGCTGGGAAAGGGAAACACCAGAGCATAACCTCAGGAACCCTAGTACCAGAGGCCTTCATCTCTTCCAATCCCTGGACTCTGCCAACCCCATGTCGACTGGCGCACATGAGCCAAGGGCCACGGGGATAGCAGACTTCAATCCAATGAGGAATATGGGGCTCATAGATCTGCACCTCCCACAAATGGATGGGTGGGCATCTGGGTATGGGTTCCCAAGTGCTGTAAAATGTAGTGGTGAATTCCATAAGAGTAGGCCCACTAAGGGCATCCTGAAAACCTCTGCCCAGCTTGGACAGGGGGTCTGGGGATACTCATCAAATCCTGGGAGCAAGGAGGAATCAGAAGACTCCTCTGAGCGCCCCAGGACACAGGAAACTAGGCCCCCACATTCTGCCAGCCATTCCCAGGCTCGCAGAATCAGGGAGAGCCTAGAAGACCAGACAGGCACCTCTGGTAGCAGTGCCTCTGAGTCAGAGGAGGAGTGGACCAGGGTCACCCGAACCAATAAGGCCAACAAGGTAAAAAGGGCCTTGCTCAAGAATCCCCTAAAACAAATCAAAGAGATAAGGAGCGTCATCACGCCCTATCATAAGAACGCAAAATATTCAGTTTGGGAGCAACTAGAGCTCTTTGAACAGATGATGGAAACTTTCCATTTGAAGGACAGCCAAAGCTGTATTCAGTATGTGAAATGGACCTTCTCTCCCGAGTACTCCAGCTTCTTTGCGGGGCTAGAGGACCAGATTCATTTTAGATGGTCCACCTATAGGGCGGCCATCTTGAAACATTTTTCTGTGCACAGGAATCCTCAGAAGGCTCGCTAGGCAGCCTACAACTTGCAATGTGGGGAAGATCAGGCCCCACAAGAATTTGTTCAAGAATTAAAGTGTGCCTTTGCACAGACCACCAGAAGGGTGCGCACTGACAGCAAAGAGTTTGTGAATACTTTTTTCCACGCTCTCCCCAAGTACATCATGACCCAGCTAGTGAGAGACTTTTACAAGAAAAGGTCACTAGACTGGGTCATTGAACAAGCCACACCCATTTATGAGGTGCAGAAGCCAGTGGAAAACAAAAATAATCTAAAACGTCCCAAAACAACCAACACCCCTGCTGCTGCTAAAGTGGCGGAGGTGAAGGTTGCCCCCATTTTAGATTTGGAGATGGGGGTGCCTAAAAACCTGCCTGCACAGAATCAAAATAACCCCAAGCCCAGAAGGCCCTCGGGCCAATCACAAAGATGGAGCCAGGGAGGCAATCCCACAAATGGGACCCCTAACTCCCCTGACTATATCAGATCAGCCCCTGCTACAAGGGGAACAGACCCATCCTGGGTTATATGTGGACTCCTCCAGCCCAAGGGGGGATCCAACCAAACAGCAGCTAACCCAGGGAACTTCCCTCCTCACTTCCCCCAGGAGGGCAGTAATTCCCCAAATACTGGACAGAAGTTCTGCCCAAGGTACCCGCAAAACTTTCAACCCCAAAACAATCCATCCTTCTTTCTCCACTTTCCTGAGCCCAGACAACCCAATCCGGGAGAGGGGAGGCCAAGGGTGGAGGGGTACCCAAATTTTCCAAACCCGGGGTATTTTGGGAGAAGGGATAGCTACCCTTCCCGGTATCAGCCCAGGGGAGACAACAGAACCCCGCATCAGCCTGAGCGGGTGTCACAACTAGAGCGCCAGGTCCAAAACATGGCACAGGATCTGGGTCGCATGCTGAGGGCTCAACAGAACCCTCAGATGAGCATGCCGGTGCAGAATGCCTCAAAGTCCGGACCTGGTGCTCCAGAGCAATGACGGGGGAAGAACCACGACAACCCACCTGTTCCCAGGGAGGAGACACAAGGGGAAGGGGGATGTAAAGCATTGGAGAAAGCTTGGGGGGGCGCTGTTGCGCACTGACGGAAATGGCAGCTTCCGTGTGAGCTCTGGCAGTGTCCAGGGCTGAAAAGCCTAAATAACCCATTTATTCACTCCGGTCTGGTGCGATTTTTACACAGACCGTGTAACTATACCTCTGGAGAGCCCACGTGAAATTCGGGCTCAAACGGTGAAGCGAGAGCCGAGTTGTGGACCCAGGAGTACCTCGAGGCGGCGAGAGGCGCGCCTGCCACGGTGGGAAGGGAGGAGCACAGCGCCGGAACAACTCGAGCGGTGGCAGTAACGGTCGGGGCCGCCCATCCAGGGAGGAGGAATCGCGGGCGCCCTGGTCCTCATTGAGCACCTACGTACCCCACTTGCCAACACCACAGCAGCGGCACATGTGAAGGGAGGAATCGCCCTCCCCCCGGCCCATCGGCCCACGGCGGCGAAGGTAGGCTGGGCCTGGGCCTCGGCTGGAATCCGGTGCGAGGCGCCGCGCCCTCTGCTCAGCTCGCAGGCGGCTCTGAAGCTGCAGGAGACAACGAGGGGGGCGGTCGTCCGTCCCCCAACGAACATATTCCGCTCCACCATATACAACAGAACATTGGAACATGTGAACGGGGGTTGAGGAAGATCGGGTCCCCGCCCGTCCATTTTATCCCAGCCTCATAACTACGAAGCAAGTGGCTAAGGTATCTATAGGAAAGGGTATTACTCCGAATACTCGCCCCGGATCTGAAACGATGCACAAAAACTTTGGCCATAAAAGGAGCAGAGGGACTATGGATAAGTTCACGACTACAATGCAGAAAGATATGGAGCCTGAAAGGGAGGGAGAAATGCCCGCACAGGTGGAACAGATTCCCTCTGCCTCCATGATGGATCCTCAGGCTGCTTTTCAAGCTATACAGCAGGGTTTTGCAGCATTGACAGACAAGCTGGATGGTATCACGGCCAGTGTCGCGAGTATTAAAACACAACTCGACAAAACAACAGCTCGCATGACAGAGGCTGAGACAAGAATATCAGGCACAGAGGACGCTATGGAAACCCTGAAGACAACGGTGTCAACGATGGCCATCGAGCTAGGGACAGTAAAATCCAAGTGTGAAGATTTGGAAGCAAGATCCCGCAGAAATAATGTCCGTATTATTGGTGTTCCCGAGGGGGCTATTAAGGGATCAATGGAGAAAGCGGTGGAGAACCTCCTGCACACACTACTGGGGAGCCGGGTTGGTCGCCTGTGTTTATGGTGGAAAGAGCACACAGGTCTCTAGCTCCAAAGCCGAAACCTGGGGCATACCCCGGACCCATTATAGCATGCATACTAAACTACAGGGATAGAGACACCTGATCCTAAAAACAGCCAGGGAAAAACAAGAGCTGAAGTGGGAAGCCAACACTAAACGCATCTTCCCGGACTTCACCCTGGAGGTTCAACAGGAGAGAAAGCTATTCTCAGGAATCAAGAAAATGCTACATGAGCGACAAGTACAATATGCAATGCTCTACCCCGCAAGGCTCAAAATTAAACACCAAAATAAATCATACTTCTTCACATTCCCGGAAGAGGCCGCGAACTTCATAGAGACTCATATACCCCCAAATAATAGACAAACCTGAAAGAAGAACTATCGAAGCCTTCATAAGGCAAGACAGCCGCCGCGGCGTACAAGAAGGCAGAAGGAATGGCACTGACTTAGGCTCCCTTGGGAGCCCCACACTGCAGAGGATGTAACCCAGGACTCTAAACATATGGAAAGCGTTCATCCAAAGACGTCACAATAAATGAGAGAAACAAGCCTGAACTGGAGGTAACGCCCGTACATGATAATGGCTTGGGCACTGGAGACACCGCAACGCCCCTCTAGCAGGTGCTCATGTTGTTGTTGGGAGGGGAGGAGGAGAAACTCAAAGGCACAGTTGAAGTTTGGGGGACTGTGAGGGCGGGGAGCAGGACTGATAAGGGGAAATTGGGATCTTGTTATGGGAAGAAGGTTGGTAACACAAAAAGCACACAGGTTTTAGGCACAGAAAATCTTAAGCATAAAGCAGAGGTTACATTACATTTCATTGGTGTAAAGGCACATACAAGCTCCCCATAGATAATGGCTAAACCAGACAAGGGCAGTATTAATGTGCTGAGGTGGAATGTAAGGGGGCTGGGCACCAAGATCAAGAAAAGGAAGATTATGGCCTATCTTAACAGACAAGCCACTAAGATAATCTTCCTCCAAGAGACCCACACAGGACCCAGACAGGGCGAACAGCTGATACCAAATTGGAGGACTCACCAATATTTCACAACTTACTCTAGCAGGGCGAGAGGGGCTGCAATACTAATACATAAAGCGCTGCCGTTCGTCTGCATCAAGGAATGTGATCCAGATGAGAGGTTTGTTTTGCTGCATGGTAAGCTCTACGACAGGGAGATAGTATTCCTTAATATATATGGACCAAATATTGACCTACCAGACTTCTACTCTGCAGTATTTGATAAGCTAGCGAGATATCCTACGGCCCGGGTGCTATGTGGGGGGGACATCAACACAATTCTGGATGTACAATTAGATCGCTCATCGACACAAAATAGAACACTAACCAGGGCAGCACAGAGAATACTTACACACATGGCAGATCTGCAGTTAAAGGACGTCTGGAGAACACTAAACCCCTGCAGGAAAGACTACACGTACTACTCTACTGTCCACGACACACACTCCAGAATTGACCTATGCCTGATAGACACAGACAGCATGGCATGGGTAACAGATGCACATATACACCCTAGGACCTACTCAGATCACTCTCCGAAACAATTGACATTGCAAATCCCGGACAAGATCAGGGACCGACCACCTTGGAGATTCAAACCGGTGGCCCTAAGGGATCTAGTATATAAAGACTCTGTGGCACGATACATAAAGGAATACTTCGAGATCAAGGAACACTCGGTATCAAGCCAGGCTACACTATGGCAGGCATTTAAGGTATGCTTAAGAGGTCAGTCGATATCCATAGAGGGGGGAATTCTCAAGGACATTCGGGCTAGACTGGCTGGGTACAGAAATAAAGACTAAGCTAGATGAGTTTAGAGAAGCAGCAGACCAAGAGATCAGGTACTTTGACAGAACCACGGCGGCGCATATATATGGAGAAGGGGAACGCCCGGGGAAACTATTAGCCAGAATGGTGCGCGGGGAGAGAGGCCCCACAAACATACCTTGTATTCAACTAACAGATGGCACGATATCCACAGATCAGGAGAAACTCAAAGAAACATTGTACACATTCTATAAATAATTATACTCCCCCCCAGTGCTCTGTCACAGAGGCTGAGATAGAACAATACCTCTCTCAGATATCGACAACGCTTATAGTGGTTGTGACTAGGGAATCGCTAGAAGAACCTATAACAGTGGCGGAAATAGGTGCAGCAATAAAAGCACTCCCCAACGGAAAAGCCCCGGGCTCTGATGGGCTGGGAGCTGAATTCTACAAAGAATTTAGTCAGCTACTAGCTCCCAGACTGCATGCTGTCTGGACGGCAGCACTAGATAAGGGCGAACTCCCAGAATCTACTAGAGAAGCAATAATCACACTTTTGCTTAAATCAGGGAAACCTCCTGGAGAATGTGGATCGTACTGACCACTGTCCTTAATAAATACTGATGCCAAAATCCCTGCAAAAATACTAGCGACCAGACTCACACCATTGATGCCATATATGGTTCACGAGGACCAGGCCGGTTTTGTACTGGGTAGATCCACAGCAACAAATATAAGAATATGTCACCAAATAATAACCACGATGCCCACTGCCACTCAGGGAATAGCTGTCTCCCTTGACATGAGGAAGGCATTTGACACAGTCTCCTGGCCCTTTCTTTTTGGAGTGCTACGGAACTATGGGTTCGGTCCAAAATTCATAAAATGGATCCGGATACTATACACAAGACCCTACGCAAGGATTAGAGTAAATGGGTCCCTCACAGACATACTGGAATTGTTGGGTGGCACCAGACAGGGTTGCCCACTCTCCCCATTACTCTTCGCGCTGGTGATAGAACCTCTAGCAGAGATACTTAGGTCACGTTACAGTACGTTCGGGCTAACACTTGAGGGCAAACTCCATATTATAACGCTATATGCAGACGACATTCTACTATATCTTAAGAATCCAGATCGCACACTTGGCAGGGTGCTGGCAGAAGTGGGAAAGTTCGGGGAATACTCAGGGTTGCGCCTTAATCCTAATAAGTCAGAGATATTCCCGTTCACAGATAACACCACACAACCCCAAAACCTACATGGTCTTTTATGGAACCCGGTACATATTGTTTATTTAGGAGCTCATATAGCAAGAACTCCCCAACTATCCCGTGAACTGAACTACACGACAATCGCTGATGCACTGTGCGCCAAGATGAACCGCTGGAATGTGTTACCTATATCATTGGCCGGGAGGATAGCCTTGAATAAAAATGGTGATATTGCTGAAACTTTTCTACCTTTTTAGCACGGTTCCAGTATGGCCAGGCCGTGCCCTGTTCTCTAGAATTAACAGCGCTTGCATAACTTTTGTATGGGGAGGGCACCCCAGGCTGAGTTGGAGGGTATTAACAGACACACACTCCAGAGGCGGACTGATGGCACCAGATATGGAACTATACTACCTAGCAGCGCAGGCACACCATGCGGCTGGGTGGGCCACATGTTTTCTCAACCCCACCCCCCCACCCCCCAAACTGAGGGAGCGAGAGGCGATGCTGACTCTGCATGGGATAACAAAGTCCACCCCTAAACAATAAAACACGACAAACCCATCCAGTGTTACTATCACGGCATGGTCCAGAATTGTTGACTTTTCGTACCCGGTAAGCTATACCATCCGAGTATGCCAATATGGGGAGACCAACACACACCCTTTGCTATCGAGAGTGAAATGGTAATGCACTGCAGTGCTAGAGGTGTCCCCCAGTGGGGGCAGTTGTTCCCAGATCATAGCTTTCTCCAATGGGAGGACATTAAAGATGTAGTAGGAAACACAAATACACGTAAACAGCAATATCAAAAGATGGCAGCCTTCGCACAACATGTGTACCCAACATTCCCGAAGAAACCTGAGATTAATATGGCACTAGGTTATATATTCACGGGAGGGACCCAGAAAATAACTGCCTCCACTCTTTACAAAACCATACTGCAAACACGCCCAGCGGTGACTCATGCGGCCAAGGGCAAGTGGGAACACAACCTGGGGCAGTCGATAGAAGACCAGAAATGGTCCCGGATCTGTGCAATGACCAAATGGATATCTTGCAATGCACGATTCAAACTGATTCATTATAAAATAGTCCATAGGACACATTACACACCGTCCAGACTCAATCAAATATATCCCACCTCGGTGGGTACCTGCCCGAGATGTAACTCTGAGAACGCAAACATATTTCACATGCTATGGGACTGTGCAAAGTTGAGACAATACTGGTCAGAGGTTTGTCGGGCACTGGATAAGATGGCAGACCAATCAGTGAAATGGACACCACAGATCTGCATGTTGGGGGCGGAAGGGAAAATGAACCCGACATGACGGAAACTATTGAATTTAAGCCTGCTAATAGCGAAGAGGGTCATTTTAATGAGAAGGAAGAATAAGCAGTCACCCACATTAGAAGACTGGAACAGAGACATGGTGTGGGTCAACGATACTGAAGAACTATACATATACTCAGTTATGGCCCCCTGTAGACCCAGAAACATTTGGTCCCGATATAAACAATATCTGGCGGAACTGCCAGACCTCGAAAACCTGAACACTGAAGAGAATTGACCTGTATATGTATTTATGCTTAAACAATTGAATGTTATAAATGTACGTGCATAACCTGTGTGCAAATATAAATAAAGTTGTTAAAAAAAAAGCATTGGAGAAAGCTTCCTTCCCCACTTGTAAAAAGCCCCTGGAAACCCAGGAACTGGAACGAAAATCTCCTGCCCCTGAAAGTCTGCCACCCAAGGAGCAGAGTGGGGTAGGAGAAATAAAGAGCCCACACAGACCCGTTTTGAGGAGGAGGTACAAATCTTCCAATTTGAAAGAGAGGGATCCTCAGACGATCCTGGGAAAAGGATCTTCTCCTTCAGAGACGGGGGAACTCCTCCCAAAGAAAAATGGGCCCCAAAGGATCCAAATCCAGACTGGGTAGATGTGGAAACTGAGTTAGCACCGCCATCATCCAACCCCAGAATCATCAGCATGAAAATCCCCTGGTTCAAACCCATCCTGGTGACTGCCTTCAAAAAGGGGGGGGGCAGCCCAGAACCAGAACCAGGGGAACCCAAAACTTCTCCCATATCTAGCTGTCACCTTTTTCTTTCAGATTCCAAAGACTCCAAACAGAATCCTGCCCAAATCACCTCTCTATCAGTGTCCAAAACCAAGAAATTAACCCACCAGTTGTCCAAAATTGTACATTATCTGTGCCCCCTTGAGGAGAAGAAGGGAAGATTCTATGCCCCGGTACAAATACAGGGGCAGTGTACAATTTTGGCACTGGTGGACACTGGATACCAAGCTACCCTTCTGTCAAAAAGGGCCTGTGACCAACTAAATTCGGGAAGGGGGGAGAAATACCAAATTCCTCTCACCCCTCTTCCTGGACAACTTCAGAACTTCGACGGGAAGGAAATTCCCATTGAGGGGACTGCGGATTGGGACATTAAAATTGGGTGACACAAAATGAAGCACCCGGTAATAGTTGTAACTCCAAAGGGCACCCCTTGTTTACTAGGGAATGACATCCTGCGAAGATTGTCACCCCTAATAGATTGTGTAAAAAAGGTTCTCTGGACCCAGACAAACCGACCGATAAAATTAAAACAGTGTCAACCATGTTAGTTTAAACGGCACATGCCACATGGTTGAGCAAAAATCTGACCAAGTAGAATCTCACTTCCAGAACAACCAAATCCCAGACGTGACAGTAATAGCAGTAGGACAACAAATTGGTGATGGGTGTGTCCTCTCTGTTTCTGAAAATCAACCTTCCTTCCAGTCTAAGGTGGCATTCCACACTGGAAGGAAACACTCTGAAATTCTTTACAAATTCACAATCAGAAAATCCCACTCCTATAGTCCAGAAAGATGAGAAATCAGCTCAAAGCCTGGCTGATATTCAGCAAATTGGAGAGCAGTTGTTCATCCCTATTCAGTTAAATGAAGGGAAGGACTCTTTTCTTGCCCGAGTGTGTGTGAACAACGGTAAGAGCTTCATCAGCGAAGCCATGTTCCGCAAACTCCCACAAGATCCAGCCATTCCCGCATTTAAACTGATAGACAAATGGCAAATGGATCTGGAAACACCCAATTCCAAACATCTCCTGCCAAGCAGGTTTATGCTCAAAATTTCCATAGGCAAAAGAGCATAGTCCATAATTGTTGGGTCGTGCGAGACGTCACTGCCGCCTTTTACTTAGGCAGTGACATTCTCAATTGCTTTGCCGTTAGTTTGGACCTAATAAACTTCAAAGCTTGATCCCGATTAGCGGATAATCCCATGGGCTTTGATGACCCAGAGAAAGCATTTAGGTCAGCTCAACTGCTGCCTTATGCAGTTGAAATTCAGATTGGAGAGGAAGTCACCATCCAAGAAAGGACCCGAGAATTCTCACTGGAAGTAAAAGTGAAAAGAGGACAGAAATTGAAAAACCCTGACGCCTATATTCATCTTAATGCTTATTTCCAACCGCAAGGGTTGGGGGTAAACCCAACACCACTAGTCAATATAGAACACAACACCATTCCAATAGAGGTCGATAACAGATACTTAAAGAGTATCACTCTAGCCGCAGGCACCATTATTGGAATGGCGGTTGATGACCGACATTTTTCCATAGATTTAGGTAATGAACTCTTAGGACCCATTGTTGGGTGTCTTGACCCACGTGCAAGTAATCATGCTGCAACATTTGGTGCTGTGGGCTTAGAAAATTCAAGATGGCGGAAAACCCACATGTGCGCCGAAATCCAGGAAAGCTGCGCAGTTGTGCGCCCACCAAAATGGTTGCCTCACTTGCCACCCACCAGTGCGAGAATGAAAGGCCGGGTTGCCATGAGGGAAATGGGTTGCCAAAGGAAAAACAGTAGCGCCGGTTAGCTTCAAAGCGCTTTAAAACCACCATTGGACTACCCGCACAGTAGTCTGAAACCATTGGGAATGGCAATGCTGATTGCCAAATGCAACTTAGAATTGTGGGGAATTCATTTGTTAAATCCCAAAAATGGGTGCAGTACCAGTACTCACCACTATCCAAAAGCCGGCGTTTTAAAACCACCCTGTGTTTCTCTGAAGGCAGGCTCAAAATGCCTATTTTCAAACATTACAATATGTGCAAAATATTCACTGAACACCAGCAGACATTTGGCAGAATGGAGTTTTGTGTGCCTACAAAATCTGGGAAATGAAGAGCCCAGAACAATGCTTAGAACAAAACTGGCTGAGCTATGGAGTCAGCAGTTTAAGTTGCACTGGATTTAAAGACACTAAAATCGAAAATGTTTAGATTAAATGAGTGACCTATGTTTGGTGTCACATGCCTTTGTAACTGTTGAAATGTCATAGTTTTGCACTTAGAATCAGCATTCTAGCTGCATGTGTAAAATTGCAAGTTAATTTAAAAAGCAACAAAAAAAACATGACAGTTAGCTGAAAGTCTGGCTTAAGGAACTGAATTCTGCCTGGCAACTACCCCCATCAGGAGTGAAACTTGAGTCACAGCTGTGTTCCCAGGCCTAGCTGCCCTTTTGCTGCTCACACTAAGGATATGCCATCTATCTGATAATTGAATTACCTGTGCTCTACAGGAGCTCTGAACAAAGCCTGTCTTGACTCATGCAAAGGTTTTATTACAGCGGTCGTAAAATGTAGCTTCCTCTTGGCAGAAGCTGGGAGGGGCACTGCCTGTGAGAGCAAGCTGGCTTGGCAGAACTGGATAAACCAGTATTTCCACCATGTGACCTGGGAAACCACAACCCTTTGTAGCCAGAATATTGTTTAGAAAAAGATGAATAACTCATGGTGCGGACATGTGAAAATTTTATAAATGATACCATAATTCTTGTGACTTTTCTGCCCACAGTTTAAGAGGTTTTTAGAACCGGTGGTATGTTCAGGGGGGTGTTAGCGGAAAAGTGGATATTACTCTAAATGTATGCATGTTAAAAATCTGAAACTTCATCAGTTAATGTCCATACTCCCTGCGCACATGTGTGTAAATTTGGGTCAATGTCCGGAATTGCAAAATCAGTTAAAAAGTGAAATATGTGCCATTTCTGAATGCAAGCTCCCAGGAAGAGCAGAGTTTGAACAGGGTATACCTCCTGTAATGCATGATGGGTGCATATGATTTTAAAACAATATGTACCTCTGCAAATATGTATTTGTTTCAAATCTAGATTTGTGTGTAAGTTGACAGGAGGAGTGGACTCTCTGCAAGCCATAAAATGACATCACGCTGACACACACTTCCTTCCCCAATCAAATGAGAAATGGAAGTTTGACCAATTAGAAGCTGAGAGAGAGGTAGGGTCAGTGATGCTAGATCACACCCACATTCTAAACACATAAAAGCAGACAGACAGGACAGATAGGGACCTTCAATTCCATTTGCTGCAACGCGCTCTGCCGGACCATACAACATCCAGAGATCCAGACTTCAAATTCATCAACCTCCAGAAAGCCAAACTAGAGACTTCAATCTATCCAGAACTAAGAGACCAGACCAGAGAGCGAGCAGTTCCAGAGACCAGACGCTGTGCCCAGAGAGAGACCAGAGCCCAGTCTAAAACCCTGACCAGATCCGTGATGAGGCCCATTTAATTCAAGAATATAGTGTGAGTACCCAGCCGAACTGTGTAGAACCAATCTCTTCGTTTAAATTCATCTAATTCAATCTATTTAATCTAAGTAGAACTGTCTCCTAACTGTCACCTGTCATTTGTAAAGCTGTCACTTGTCATTTTCTAGTTGCAAGCTGCACTTGTCTTTTTGAGCTTTTAAAATTTCAAATCTGAAAAACGACCTTTATTCAATCGCTCATATCTCCGCAACCGTTTGTGCTAGAGACTTGCAGTAACTTTCATCTGAAAGTTGAGAATCTAAGCTTTTAATCGCACTAAGAACCGCATTCCTACCCCCTATAGTTTTGCCGTAATCGCGGAACACGCATCCGCGAATTTTACCGCGATTTGCAAATTTCTCCACATGTAAAATCAGCTGCTGCTTGCCTTCCATTTGCCAGAAAATCGTTTGCCTCATAAAAACTATCCCTGAATCATTGCAAGAGTGAGCCTGAGCTAATATTAACTAGATATCACTCACCCTGAACCTCTGAAAGGGAATTAAAAGCATTTCCAGCATATTTCTCATCCATTGCTAGCACATATAAAAGTATTTGGGCCTGTGTTTTCAAAACTCCTATCTGTTTTCTTTAAGCGTGCTTGGGGGGGATTGAACTGAATTACATTGATTGCATTTCTGAGAACTGTGTGCTTTCCTCCCATTTCCTTGCATTGCATAAAGAGGGGGGGAGTGAATAGCCAGAGAAAAGTGATTACATTGTTTGGTTGAAATCATATTGAGTATTTTCTGTACTGCATTCATTGAATATTGCATCCACCTGAGCTTACATAAAGCATTCTGTACCACCTTCTTCTTTTGTTCCTATTCACCTGTGTGCTACCTTATCCATTTCATGTCAACTCCTTATTGATTATAGAGAAGCGTGTTGGTGCCAGATTCTCCGTTGTTAATCTTTATCATATCAGATTAAGTGTGGTATTCAATTATTAATTTATTATAAGGTGTGATATATACATCTCTTGTTTAAATTATCAAATAAACCTTTTAACTTGCAAAACAGAACTACTTCTTGGCTCAGTGGGGTCAGGGGGATTCCAAGAGAGGGGTGTTATATAGGGGTAGTCATCCAGAACGCATGAACTGGACATAAAGATATATCAATAAGGGTTTTCATTCAGTATTATAGACTAGGCGTTGACTTAGCTGTAGTGTTGAATTGAATCCTCTTACAAATTGGGGGCTCGAGCCGAGACGTTGGGTTAGATTTACCACTTGTGCAGCTTAATACAGTGTGCTAACTGACGGGATACATACATCCGGTCGGATCACCACGCTGCATTACGCTGTGAAGCATTCCTCAAAAGGGACACTCCAAGAAAAGTTCTGTTCTGCAAAAATAAAATACTAACTTCTGTAAGTCAGGACAGAGACCAATCTCTAGAATGACGACCTTGGTAGATATGAAAATAGCCAGAGAGCACTTCTTACATAAACTATTTGTGAGAGGTGAATGGGTTGAGCAGGGCCAGGATGCCTGGTTGCAGGCCATCACGCGACAGGTCACTGAAACAGGGTCAGACTTATGGAGAGATCAGGGTCCATTACATGTGGCCCTGAGTGAACTATATATGGCTCCTAAAGCCAAAGAGGAACACAATAAGATTGCCAGGATAGCAGCATACCTGTACCTATATATGGGAGACATGCAGGATAGATGTGCGGAAAGCCAAAATCTGGCAAATAGGCAACAGATGGTGTTAGAGAAGGTCCAATCTGACCTGGTCTCTTCTGAGCAGAGGCTGCAGAGGAGCCAGGAGTCAGAAAATGACAGCAGACTGTACATCACTAAAATGAAGGAGGATATGGATGTGCTGCAAAAGGAAAAGTCAGAACAGGATACCAGATTTCTGGCCTTGCAGAAGGAACACCAAGAAGGTTTGGACTCCCTACTGCAAAGCCAGAAAAAGCTGGAGCAACAGCTAGACTTCAATAGGGCATGTGCTGAGCAGGTAGTCACCCTGCAAAGCCACCTAGATAGAGAGAAGGCAGAGAGCAATAAACTGATTTTGAAAGACCTGGATACCCAGACAGAGTTTGACCAGGAGCGCCAGAAAGCTGGTGCCTTCCAAAGGCAAAGGGACGACCTGGCGGCACAGATGCAGGCTCTTAGTCAGGAAAGGGATACCTTAGGCCAGGAAGTCTGCCATTTAAAAAGAAAAATGGAAGAAAATCACCTGGCCCACCAGGGACTGGGTGACCTCCAAAAAGAACACCAGAACTTGCTAGAGCACACCAGGAGGGTGGAGGATGCTCTAGCAAGAAAGGAGCAGGCCAATAGGGACACAGCTCAGGAGGTAACCCTCCTGCAGCAAAGACTGGCCCAGTTCTCCAGGACCAACCAGGAAGTACAGAGGGAAAATGAGGCTCTCTGCCAGCACAATGAGAGGCTCCAGCAACAGGTAGCAATGCAGGAGAAACTGATAGAGTCGAGTAAGGCCTTAACAGAGGAACTGAAAGCACAAATGCAGGCTCTTGCATTGCAACAGGGAGCAGGGGCGGATAGAGATGAGGTCCGCTGGGAAAGAGAGACTCCTGACCATAACCGCAGGAGCCCTAACACCAGGGGCCTTCATCTCCCCCAGTCCCTGGACTCTACCACCCCCATGTCCCCTGGCGCACATGAGCACAGGGCCACAGGGATGGCAGATTACTATCCAGCTAAGAGTATGGGGCTCATAGGCCAGTACCACTCAGGAATCGAGGGGTGGGCATCCGGGTATGGGCACCCAAGTACAGTACAGTTCAATGGGGAACCCCAGGAGAGTAGGCCCATTAAGGGCATCCTGAAAACCTCTGCCCAGTTAGGTCAGTGGAGGGGGTACCCATCAAATCCTGGCAGCAAGGAGGAATCTGAAGACTCCTCTGAACTGCGCAGGACACAGGAGACCAGGTCCCCACATTCTGCCAGCCATTCCCAGGCTCGCAGAATCCGGGAAAACCTGGAAGAACAGACGGGAACCTCTGGGAGCAGTGCCTCTGAGTCCGAGGACGAATGGACAAGGGTTACCCGAACCAAAAAGGCCAATAAGGCAAAAAGGGCCTTGCTTAAGGACCCCTTAAAGCAGATTAAGGCGATCAGGAGCGTCATCACGCCTTACCATAAGAACGCTAAGTATTCTGTTTGGGAGCACTTAGAGTTGTTTGAACAAATGATGGAGACTTTCCATTTGAAGGACAGCCAAAGCTGTATTCAATATGTAAAGTGGACCTTCTCCCCGGAATACTCCAGTTTCTTTGCGGGGCTGGAGGACCAAAATCATTTAAGATGGTCCGCCTATAAGGCGGCCATCTTGAAACATTTTTCTGTTCACAGAAATCCTCAAGAGGCTCGCAAGGCAGCCTACAATTTGCAATGTGGGGAGGATCAGGCCCCACAAGAATTTGTGCAGGAGTTAAAGCGTGCTTTTGCGCATACCACCAGAAGGGTGCGCACAGACAGTCGAGAATTCGTTAATACATTTTTTCATGCCTTGCCCAAATACATCATGACCCAGCTCGTGAGGGATTTTCACGAGAAAAGATCCTTAGACTGGGTCATTGAACAGGCTACCCGGATCTATGAGGTGCAGAAACCGGTAGATAGCAAAAGTAATGCCCAGAAAAACCCCAAAGCCAACAGCACCCCTGCTGCTGCCAAGGTGGCAGAGGTAAAGGTCACCCCCGTTTTGGATTTGGAGATGGGGGGCCTAAAAACCTACCTGCACCTAATAATGCTAGGCCCAGGAGGTCCTCGGGTCAGTCACAGACAGGGAGCCAAGGAGGCAGCCCCACAAATGGGGTCCCTCGCTCTCCTGATTATGTAAGTCCCCGTTACAAGGGAAATCGACCCATCCTGGGTTATGTGTGGACTCCTCCAGCCCAAGGGGGGGGATCCAGCCAAGCACCTAACCCAGGGAACTTCCCTCCAAGCTTCCCACAGGAGGGCAGAAATTTACCAAACCCTGGGCAGAACTTTTTCCCCAGATATCCACCCGACTTTCAGCCCCAAAACCATCCATCCTTCTTTCCCCAATTCCCTGAGCCCAGACCACTGAATCCGGGAGAGGGGAGGCCAAGGGTGGAGGGGTACCCAAATCTTCCCAACCCGGGGTATTACCAGAGGAGGGACAGCTACCCTTCCCGGGATCAGCCCAGGGGAGAAAACAGGGCCCCGTATCAGCCTGAGCGGGTTTCCCAGTTAGAGCGCCAGGTTCAAAACATGGTGCGGGATATGGGTCACATACTGAGGGCTCAGCAGAACCCTCAGATGGGCGTGCCGGCGCAGAACGCACCCAACTCTGGACCTGGTGCTCCAGAACAATGATGGGGGCAGCACCCCGATAACTCACCGGTTCCCAGGGAGGAGGCACAAAGGGAAGGGGGGTGTAAAGCCTTGGAGGAAGCTTCCTTCCTCACTTGTAAACAGCCCCTGGAAACCCAGGAACCGGAAACAAAATCTCTTGCCCCTGAAAGTCTGCCTCCTAAGGAGCAGAGGGGGGGTAGGAGAAACAAAAGACCCAAACAGACTCAGTTTGAGGAGGAGGTACAGATCTTCCAATTTGAGGGAGAGGGATCCTCAGAGGATCCTGGGAAAAGGATCTTCTCCTTCAGAGAGGGGGGAACTCCTCCCAAAGAAAAATGGGTCCTTAGGGATGAAAATCCAGACTGGGGAGATGTGGAGACTGAGCTACCGCCGCCCACAATCTCATCCCAGAACCAACAGCAAGAAAATCCCCTGGTTCAAACCCATCCTGGTGACTGCCTCCAAAAAGGGGGGGGCGGCCCAGAACCGGAGCCAGGGGAACCCACAATGGCTCTGATCTCCAGTTGCCAACTTTTTCTTTCAGATTCCCAAGGCTCTCCACAGAATTCTTCCCAAAATTCTTCTCTCGCGATGTCCAAAACCAGAAAATTAGCCCACCAGTTGTCCAAAAATGTACATTATCTGTGCCCCCTTGAGGAGAAGGAGGGAAGATATTATGCCCCGGTACAAGTACAGGGGCAGGGTACAATCTCGGCACTGGTGGACACGGGATCTCAAGCTACCCTTCTGTCCAGAAGGGCCTTTGATGAACTGAATGCAGGAAGGGGAGAGAATTACCAAATTCCTCTTACCTCCCTTCCTGGACAACTCCAGAACTTTGACGGGAAGGAAATTCCCGTTGAGGGGACGGCAGACTTGGACATTAAAATTGGGCGACATAAGTTGAAACACCCGGTCATAGTTGTGACCCCAGAGGGCACCCCTTGTTTACTAGGGAATGACCTCCTGAGAAGGTTGTCACCCCTAATAGATTGCGTAAACAAGGTCCTCTGGACCCAGACTAGCCGACCAATAAAATTAAAACAGAGTGTTAACCATGTTAGTTTAAACGGCACCTGCCACATGGTTGAACAAACATCTGACCAAGTAGAATTTCACTTCCAGAACAACCAGATTCCAGACGTGACAGTAATAGCAGTAGGACAACAGACTGGTGATGGGGGGTCCTCTCTATTTCTGAAAATCAACCTTCCTTCCAGTTTAAGGTGGTATTCCACACTGGAAGGAAACACCCTGAAATTCTTTACTAATCCACAATCAGAAACTCCCACTCCTACAGTCCAGAAAGATGTGAAATCAGCTCAGAGCCTGGCTGATATTCAGCAAATTGGAGAGCAGTTGTTCATCCCTGTTCAGTTAAATGATGGGAAGGACTCTGTTCTCGCTCGAGTGTGTGTGAGCAACGGTAAGAGCTTCATCAGCGAAGCCATGTTTCGCCAACTCCCAAAAGATCCAGCCATTCCCACCTTCAAACTGATAGACAAATGGGAAATGGACCTGGAAGCACCTGATTCCAAACATCTCCTGCCAAGCAGGTGTATGCTCAAAATCTCCATTGGCAACAAGAGCATAGTCCACAATTGTTGGGTCGTGCGAGACGTCCCTGCCGCCTTTTACTTAGGCAGTGACATTCTCAATCGCTTTGCCATTAGTTTGGACCTAATAAACTTCAAAGCTTGGTCCCGATTAGCGGATAATCCCATGAGCTTTGATGATCCAGAAAAAGCATTTAGGTCAGCTCAATTGCTACCTTATGCAGTTGAAATTCAGGTTAAAGAGGAAGTCACCATCCCAGAAAGGACCCGACAATTCTCCCTGGAAGTGAAAGTCAAAAGGGGACAAGAGTTGAAAAACCCTGATGCTTACATACATCTAAATGCGTCTCTCCAACAGCAAGAGTTGGGGGTAAACCCAACTCCATTAGTCAACATAGAACATGACACCATTCTAATAGAGGTGGATAACAGCGACTTAAAGAGTAGTACTCTAGCCGCAGGCACCATTATTGGAATGGCGGTTGATGACCGACATTTTTCCATTGATTTAGGTAATGAACTGTTAGGGCCAATCCCCAAGGACTGCTTTGACAGTGACAGTGATGACAATACAACACCAGACAGGATTTTTACCCGGCATGGGGGGAACTTCCTGGTGTACACTTCTTGCCCTTATGGTAAGGAAGATGTGACTTGTGACTTCAGGAGGGATGAGGTGATTTTCCAGGTCCATGAGGGCTGCCTTTCCCACCTGAAGCCTCCGGTCCAAATCAACACTCTGACCAGGGACTTCTCCATCCAGCTGGAGGAGGCCGCGGAGATAGCCAAACCAGAAGTCTTCCCAGGCTTCAGGCAGATGGTGGAAGAGAGAGTCAACCTAGCTGATGCCTGTGTGACTCTGGAACAAAAGCAAAAGTTGAAACAAGTTTTCTTGGATTTCCAAGATCTCTTTGCGGTAGACTCATATGACTGTGGTCGCACTGACATCCACACAACAACAATCCCCACGGACCCTGGCATGACTCCTGTGTTTGTGAAGCAATATCGCTTGCCTCTCGCATCAATGGAGTCCCTTACCGAAATAATTAAGAACCTTGAGTCCCGGGGAATAATCCGTCCCGTCCACAGCACCTTCAATAATCCGGTGCTGGGAATATTGAAGCCAAACGGCCAGTGGAGACTCTGCGCCGACCTTAGGGAGCTCAACAAACGGGTCCATACTTCCCGATGGCCACTGCCCTACATTGACCAAGGGCTGGCCCAGATCCAGGGGTCACAGGTATTCACTGCAATAGACCTGACCAATGGGTACTGGACCGTGTCTGTCAGTAGGGAGGACCAATACAAACTGGCTTTTACCTTTGGGGGCCAGCAGTACACATGGACCCGGACTCCCTTCGGATACCTCAACTCCGGCAATGAATTCAACATTTTTCTACACAAGGCCATGCCCGACTTGGGTGCAAGGGGTAACCTGGCTTATGTAGATGATGTCCTCATCAAAAGTTCATCTGTGGAGGAACACATAGCGGAGATCCGTTATGTTCTGACACAGTTGAGGGCCGCCGGAGCAAAACTTTCCTTTCAGAAAGCACAGTGGTGTAGAACCCGTGTTAAATTCTTGGGGCATGAGATTACTCCTCAGGGCCTCTGTCCCCAAGAAAAGAAAGTGGAAGCACTTCAGACAGTGATGACAATACAACACCAGACAGGATTTTTACCCGGCATGGGGGGAACTTCCTGGTGTACACTTCTTGCCCTTATGGTAAGGAAGATGTGACTTGTGACTTCAGGAGGGATGAGGTGATTTTCCAGGTCCATGAGGGCTGCCTTTCCCACCTGAAGCCTCCGGTCCAAATCAGCACTCTGACCAGGGACTTCTCCACCCAGCTGGAGGAGGCCGCGGAGATAGCCAAACCAGAAGTCTTCCCAGGCTTCAGGCAGATGGTGGAAGAGAGAGTCAACCTAGCTGATGCCTGTGTGACTCTGGAGCAAAAGCAAAAGTTGAAACAAGTTTTCTTGGATTTCCAAGATCTCTTTGCGGTAGACTAATATGACTGCGGTCGCACAGACATCCACACAACAACAATCCCCACGGACCCTGGCATGACTCCTGTGTTTGTGAAGCAATATCGCTTGCCTCTCGCATCAATGGAGTCCCTTACCGAAATAATTAAGAACCTTGAGTCCCGGGGAATAATCCGTCCCGTCCACAGCACCTTCAATAATCCGGTGCTGGGAATATTGAAGCCAAACGGCCAGTGGAGACTCTGCGCCGACCTTAGGGAGCTCAACAAACGGGTCCATACTTCCCGATGGCCACTGCCCTACATTGACCAAGGGCTGGCCCAGATCCAGGGGTCACAGGTATTCACTGAAATAGACCTGACCAATGGGTACTGGACCGTGCCTGTCAGTAGGGAGGACCAATACAAACTGGCTTTTACCTTTGGGGGCCAGCAGTACACATGGACCCGGACTCCCTTCGGATACCTCAACTCCGGCAATGAATTCAACATTTTTCTACACAAGGCCATGCCCGACTTGGGTGCAAGGGGTAACCTGGCTTATGTAGATGATGTCCTCATCAAAAGTTCATCTGTGGAGGAACACATAGCGGAGATCCGTTATGTTCTGACACAGTTGAGGGCCGCCGGAGCAAAACTTTCCTTTCAGAAAGCACAGTGGTGTAGAACCCGTGTTAATTTCTTGGGGCATGAGATTACTCCTCAGGGCCTCTGTCCCCAAGAAAAGAAAGTGGAAGCACTTCAGAAACTGAAAGACCCCACAACTCTGCGGGAACTAAGGAGCCTCCTTGGACTGACTAATTACAGCAGAAAGCTCATTGAGGGCTACGCAGAGATCACCAGACCCCTGATTCATCTCCTAAAGGGGGGGGTCAAGTGGGAATGGGGTCCAGAACAATCCGAGGCAGTAAGACAACTCAAGAGAAGCCTCTCACAAGCGCCTTGCCTAGCTTACCCTGTCAGAAACAAGGAGTTCTTCCTGGAGACAGGGTTCTCTAATACGTGCTTGACGGCCGTATTATACCAAAAGCATGACAAGGTCAATAAAGTAATCTCCTATGCGAGCAAAACTTTATCCTCTGTGGAGGAAAAATTCAACGATTGTGAGAAGGCACTCCTGGCAACGGTGTGGGCATTGAAGAATTACCGCCCATTTATCCAGGGGGAACACATCATAGTGGAGACTCCACACCAACCTCTGCAATATCTCCAAAGTGACAGAATCCGGGCCGGAAATGTGAGTAATTCCCGAATTACTTCCTGGATTCTGTCAATGCAAGGCTTTCCTGTGGAGGTCCGATATGGCCAAAACAAGAAGAGTCCCCTCGCGCAAGGTCTGGCTGACTTGCATGATTGTGCCAGAGAAAACTGTCTCGAGGACGAAAGTCTAAAAATAAAGGACAACATGGAGGCATACCTTAATTCCCCCCACAAAGTCTTTGAAGAGGACAAGTGTGAGGGAATGCCCACTGTCTATGTGGATGGATGCTCTTACCATGTTGACAACGACGGGGAGAAAGAACTGGTGGCCGGCGTAGGGAATGCATGGGTGAATGAGTCCCCAGAACCCTCCGCTGGATACAAAATTGGTCCCCGAAGTAGTCAGGTGGCAGAATTGATGGCTGTGCATCAGGCCATCCTCACTGCTGTCCAGCATCAACTCCACGAACTGGTCATAATCACAGATTCGGATTATGTACGGAACGGGTTCGTGGAGCACCTGGTTAATTGGAAAACCAGAGGCATGTTATGTGCTAACAACAAACCCTTGAAACATGGGAAGTTGATCCAAAACATTGATGATCTGGTCACATCGAATGAGATGACCATCTATTGGAAAAAGATCAAGGGTCATTCCAAAGTAGAGGGACCAGACAAAACTGGAAATGACTTAGCTGATCAGCTGGCCAAAACCGGGGCCATCCAAGGGGATCTAATTGAGATTGAGTCCCTGTTGGGGGAAATCCAGGTCACTGCCATCACTAGGTCCCAGACAAATGCTCACAACGACCTTTCAATTGTACAATGGAGTAAGGAGACCCCTGATGCTGATTTGATTACCGCTCAGAAGGGGGATCCAATAATTGGTAAATTTTACCAGCACCTTGAGGACCCTGAGAACTTTCCCCTGACGGATACCGATTACATTGGGAAAGAGGACCTAAGAGTGTTGATGAAATGTCCAAAAATGTTCCGAATCCAAGACGGTTTGCTGGTAAGGAAATCCAAAGCTGGCCACGATCAGTGGGTGGTTCCTACCTCATTCCGAAGCCTGATGTTAAGTCACGCCCATGATGCGGCCACTGCCGGTCACAGGGGGTTTCACACAACATTGGAAATCTTAAGAGAGGTTGCATACTGGCCACACATGGGGCAGGACCTCGACCAATACTTGAAGGGGTGTCTTGTGTGTGCACAATTTCAGCCATCATCCCTCACGCACTGGGCACCTTTACAAAAGAGGGGAATGACACTCCCATGGTCAGATTTACAAATCGACTTTGTAGGCCCTGTGATTCGCTCGGCTAGGGGGAATAAGTACATGTTGACTGTGACATGCTTGTTTACCAAGTGGGTGGAATGTCTCCCAGCCCCAAATTGCAAGGCAGAAACTGCAGCTGCCTTGATGATTAACCACATCTTTTCCCGTTTTGGTCTACCTCAAAGGATTGAGTCAGACAGAGGTAGCCACTTCACCAGTGAAGTAATGACAAAGATGTGGGAGATACTGGGGGTCAAGAGAAAGCTGCATATTGCTTATAGACCAGCTTCTTCTGGGGCAGTAGAGAGATATAACCGGACAATTGTGAGCATATTAAAGAAGTTTGTGGCAGATTCTGGGCCAAGTTGGGATATCCGATTACCTCTGGTCCTAATGGCTATCAGATCTACCCCTTCATCTGCAACCAAAATGTCACCATTTGAGTTGATGACTGGGCGCAAGATGGTGCTTCCTCAGCATTTGCTCTATAGGACCCAAGAGCAGACACTGATAAATGCCTCCACTACTCATGAGTATGTAGAGAATTTAAGGAAACACCTCCAACATGCTTTTGCTTATGCTCAGCGGAATCTAGAAAGATCAGCTGATAGCATGAAGACCCACTATGACCTGAAAACTTCCAGAAAGGAATATCAGGTGGGGGACCGGGTCTATCTATACAACTTCCAAAGGAACCAGGCCAAGCAGCGCAAATTTTTGCCTACATGGAAGGGACCATTCGAGATCATAGACAAAATCTCCCCTGTGGCCTACAAAATCCACATCCCCAAAGGTCCTTTGGCAGAGGGAGAAGACAAGTGGGTCCACATAAACCAGTTGAAATGTTGCCATCCCAGGCACACTCTGCAACAACTGGAGGAATCCTCTGGAATCCTAGCGGGTACTGTCTCAGACTAATTCAGTTCCAATCATAAAACATACCACATCTAGTCTCTAAAATATTGTGATTTGCATGAAACTGTCTCTTAGTTATACTGTTTTTTTTTCAAAATAAGAATGTAATGTTTCGTTATGATGAAATGCATATGCTGCCCCACTATCTCAACAGTGGTGGAAAAACGTCTATGAGTAGGTATTGCCGCTCTTCCTTTGTCGTCCTAGGAGAAAGAAAACCTGGAGACGGGCCAAGGAGGGCGATCCGGAGACCAGGAACGAAGATCCAATGGGCCCAGTGGACCGCCCAATACTCCCATCAGGACTGGCGAGGAGAACCGATCGATCCGACCGGATGGAGGAAAAGATGCTGAACTGTGCCATCTACCGGAAGAAGATTATGCGGACAGACCGGTGCGTGGGTCAAAACCCTTGTGCACCCGACTCCCCATCGACTCAAATTCAAAGTGCAGTCGCGTGGGGGGGCTTGTTGGGTGTCTTGACCCACGTGCAAGTAATCATGCTGCAACATTTGGTGCTGTGGGCTTAGAAAATTCAAGATGGCGGAAAACCCACATGTGCGCCGAAATCCAGGAAAGCTGCGCAGTTGTGCGCCCACCAAAATGGTTGCCTCACTTGCCACCCACCAGTGCGAGAATGAAAGGCCGGGTTGCCATGAGGGAAATGGGTTGCCAAAGGAAAAACAGTAGCGCCGGTTAGCTTCAAAGCGCTTTAAAACCACCATTGGACTACCCGCACAGTAGTCTGAAACCATTGGGAATGGCAATGCTGATTGCCAAATGCAACTTAGAATTGTGGGGAATTCATTTGTTAAATCCCAAAAATGGGTGCAGTACCAGTACTCACCACTATCCAAAAGCCGGCGTTTTAAAACCACCCTGTGTTTCTCTGAAGGCAGGCTCAAAATGCCTATTTTCAAACATTACAATATGTGCAAAATATTCACTGAACACCAGCAGACATTTGGCAGAATGGAGTTTTGTGTGCCTACAAAATCTGGGAAATGAAGAGCCCAGAACAATGCTTATAACAAAACTGGCTGAGCTATGGAGTCAGCAGTTTAAGTTGCACTGGATTTAAAGACACTAAAATCGAAAATGTTTAGATTAAATGAGTGACCTATGTTTGGTGTCACATGCCTTTGTAACTGTTGAAATGTCATAGTTTTGCACTTAGAATCAGCATTCTAGCTGCATGTGTAAAATTGCAAGTTAATTTAAAAAGCAACAAAAAAAACATGACAGTTAGCTGAAAGTCTGGCTTAAGGAAATGAATTCTGCCTGGCAACTACCCCCATCAGGAGTGAAACTTGAGTCACAGCTGTGTTCCCAGGCCTAGCTGCCCTTTTGCTGCTCACACTAAGGATATGCCATCTATCTGATAATTGAATTACCTGTGCTCTACAGGAGCTCTGAACAAAGCCTGTCTTGACTCATGCAAAGGTTTTATTACAGCGGTCGTAAAATGTAGCTTCCTCTTGGCAGAAGCTGGGAGGGGCACTGCCTGTGAGAGCAAGCTGGCTTGGCAGAACTGGATAAACCAGTATTTCCACCATGTGACCTGGGAAACCACAACCCTTTGTAGCCAGAATATTGTTTAGAAAAAGATGAATAACTCATGGTGCGGACATGTGAACATTTTATAAATGATACCATAATTCTTGTGATTTTTCTGCCCACAGTTTAAGAGGTTTTTAGAACCGGTGGTATGTTCAGGGGGGTGTTAGCGGAAAAGTGGATATTACTCTAAATGTATGCATGTTAAAAATCTGAAACTTCATCAGTTAATGTCCATACTCCCTGCGCACATGTGTGTAAATTTGGGTCAATGTCCGGAATTGCAAAATCAGTTAAAGAGTGAAATATGTGCCATTTCTGAATGCAAGCTCCCAGGAAGAGCAGAGTTTGAACAGGGTATACCTCCTGTAATGCATGATGGGTGCATATGATTTTAAAACAATATGTACCTCTGCAAATATGTATTTGTTTCAAATCTAGATTTGTGTGTAAGTTGACAGGAGGAGTGGACTCTCTGCAAGCCATAAAATGACATCACGCTGACACACACTTCCTTCCCCAATCAAATGAGAAATGGAAGTTTGACCAATTAGAAGCTGAGAGAGAGGTAGGGTCAGTGATGCTAGAACACACCCACATTCTAAACACATAAAAGCAGACAGACAGGACAGATAGGGACCTTCAATTCCATTTGCTGCAACGCGCTCTGCCGGACCATACAACATCCAGAGATCCAGACTTCAAATTCATCAACCTCCAGAAAGCCAAACTAGAGACTTCAATCTATCCAGAACTAAGAGACCAGACCAGAGAGCGAGCAGTTCCAGAGACCAGACGCTGTGCCCAGAGAGAGACCAGAGCCCAGTCTAAAACCCTGACCAGATCCGTGATGAGGCCCATTTAATTCAAGAATATAGTGTGAGTACCCAGCCGAACTGTGTAGAACCAATCTCTTCGTTTAAATTCATCTAATTCAATCTATTTAATCTAAGTAGAAATGTCTCCTAACTGTCACCTGTCATTTGTAAAGCTGTCACTTGTCATTTTCTAGTTGCAAGCTGCACTTGTCTTTTTGAGCTTTTAAAATTTCAAATCTGAAAAACGACCTTTATTCAATCGCTCATATCTCCGCAACCGTTTGTGCTAGAGACTTGCAGTAACTTTCATCTGAAAGTTGAGAATCTAAGAACCGCATTCCTACCCCCTATAGTTTTGCCGTAATCGCGGAACACGCATCCACGAATTTTACCGCGATTTGCAAATTTCTCCACATGTAAAATCAGCTGCTGCTTGCCTTCCATTTGCCAGAAAATCGTTTGCCTCATAAAAACTATCCTGAATCATTGCAAGAGTGAGCCTGAGCTAATATTAACTAGATATCACTCACCCTGAACCTCTGAAAGGGAATTAAAAGCATTTCCAGCATATTTCTCATCCATTGCTAGCACATATAAAAGTATTTGGGCCTGTGTTTTCAAAACTCCTATCTGTTTTCTTTAAGCGTGCTTGGGGGGGATTGAACTGAATTACATTGATTGCATTTCTGAGAACTGTGTGCTTTCCTCCCATTTCCTTGCATTGCATAAAGAGGGGGGGAGTGAATAGCCAGAGAAAAGTGATTACATTGTTTGGTTGAAATCATATTGAGTATTTTCTGTACTGCATTCATTGAATATTGCATCCACCTGAGCTTACATAAAGCATTCTGTACCACCTTCTTCTTTTGTTCCTATTCACCTGTGTGCTACCTTATCCATTTCATGTCAACTCCTTATTGATTATAGAGAAGCGTGTTGGTGCCAGATTCTCCGTTGTTAATCTTTATCATATCAGATTAAGTGTGCTATTCAATTATTAATTTATTATAAGGTGTGATATATACATCTCTTGTTTAAATTATCAAATAAACCTTTTAACTTGCAAAACAGAACTACTTCTTGGCTCAGTGGGGTCAGGGGGATTCCAAGAGAGGGGTGTTATATAGGGGTAGTCATCCAGAACGCATGAACTGGACATAAAGATATATCAATAAGGGTTTTCATTCAGTATTATAGACTAGGCGTTGACTTAGCTGTAGTGTTGAATTGAATCCTCTTACAAATTGGGGGCTCGAGCCGAGACGTTGGGTTAGATTTACCACTTGTGCAGCTTAATACAGTGTGCTAACTGACGGGATACATACATCCGGTCGGATCACCACGCTGCATTACGCTGTGAAGCATTCCTCAAAAGGGACACTCCAAGAAAAGTTCTGTTCTGCAAAAATAAAATACTAACTTCTGTAAGTCAGGACAGAGACCAATCTCTAGAATGACGACCTTGGTAGATATGAAAATAGCCAGAGAGCACTTCTTACATAAACTATTTGTGAGAGGTGAATGGGTTGAGCAGGGCCAGGATGCCTGGTTGCAGGCCATCACGCGACAGGTCACTGAAACAGGGTCAGACTTATGGAGAGATCAGGGTCCATTACATGTGGCCCTGAGTGAACTATATATGGCTCCTAAAGCCAAAGAGGAACACAATAAGATTGCCAGGATAGCAGCATACCTGTACCTATATATGGGAGACATGCAGGATAGATGTGCGGAAAGCCAAAATCTGGCAAATAGGCAACAGATGGTGTTAGAGAAGGTCCAATCTGACCTGGTCTCTTCTGAGCAGAGGCTGCAGAGGAGCCAGGAGTCAGAAAATGACAGCAGACTGTACATCACTAAAATGAAGGAGGATATGGATGTGCTGCAAAAGGAAAAGTCAGAACAGGATACCAGATTTCTGGCCTTGCAGAAGGAACACCAAGAAGGTTTGGACTCCCTACTGCAAAGCCAGAAAAAGCTGGAGCAACAGCTAGACTTCAATAGGGCATGTGCTGAGCAGGTAGTCACCCTGCAAAGCCACCTAGATAGAGAGAAGGCAGAGAGCAATAAACTGATTTTGAAAGACCTGGATACCCAGACAGAGTTTGACCAGGAGCGCCAGAAAGCTGGTGCCTTCCAAAGGCAAAGGGACGACCTGGCGGCACAGATGCAGGCTCTTAGTCAGGAAAGGGATACCTTAGGCCAGGAAGTCTGCCATTTAAAAAGAAAAATGGAAGAAAATCACCTGGCCCACCAGGGACTGGGTGACCTCCAAAAAGAACACCAGAACTTGCTAGAGCACACCAGGAGGGTGGAGGATGCTCTAGCAAGAAAGGAGCAGGCCAATAGGGACACAGCTCAGGAGGTAACCCTCCTGCAGCAAAGACTGGCCCAGTTCTCCAGGACCAACCAGGAAGTACAGAGGGAAAATGAGGCTCTCTGCCAGCACAATGAGAGGCTCCAGCAACAGGTAGCGATGCAGGAGAAACTGATAGAGTCGAGTAAGGCCTTAACAGAGGAACTGAAAGCACAAATGCAGGCTCTTGCATTGCAACAGGGAGCAGGGGCGGATAGAGATGAGGTCCGCTGGGAAAGAGAGACTCCTGACCATAACCGCAGGAGCCCTAACACCAGGGGCCTTCATCTCCCCCAGACCCTGGACTCTACCACCCCCATGTCCCCTGGCGCACATGAGCACAGGGCCACAGGGATGGCAGATTACTATCCAGCTAAGAGTATGGGGCTCATAGGCCAGTACCACTCAGGAATCGAGGGGTGGGCATCCGGGTATGGGCACCCAAGTACAGTACAGTTCAATGGGGAACCCCAGGAGAGTAGGCCCATTAAGGGCATCCTGAAAACCTCTGCCCAGTTAGGTCAGTGGAGGGGGTACCCATCAAATCCTGGCAGCAAGGAGGAATCTGAAGACTCCTCTGAACTGCGCAGGACACAGGAGACCAGGTCCCCACATTCTGCCAGCCATTCCCAGGCTCGCAGAATCCGGGAAAACCTGGAAGAACAGACGGGAACCTCTGGGAGCAGTGCCTCTGAGTCCGAGGACGAATGGACAAGGGTTACCCGAACCAAAAAGGCCAATAAGGCAAAAAGGGCCTTGCTTAAGGACCCCTTAAAGCAGATTAAGGCGATCAGGAGCGTCATCACGCCTTACCATAAGAACGCTAAGTATTCTGTTTGGGAGCACTTAGAGTTGTTTGAACAAATGATGGAGACTTTCCATTTGAAGGAAAGCCAAAGCTGTATTCAATATGTAAAGTGGACCTTCTCCCCGGAATACTCCAGTTTCTTTGCGGGGCTGGAGGACCAAAATCATTTAAGATGGTCCGCCTATAAGGCGGCCATCTTGAAACATTTTTCTGTTCACAGAAATCCTCAAGAGGCTCGCAAGGCAGCCTACAATTTGCAATGTGGGGAGGATCAGGCCCCACAAGAATTTGTGCAGGAGTTAAAGCGTGCTTTTGCGCAGACCACAAGAAGGGTGCGCACAGACAGTCGAGAATTCGTTAATACATTTTTTCATGCCTTGCCCAAATACATCATGACCCAGCTCGTGAGGGATTTTCACGAGAAAAGATCCTTAGACTGGGTCATTGAACAGGCTACCCGGATCTATGAGGTGCAGAAACCGGTAGATAGCAAAAGTAATGCCCAGAAAAACCCCAAAGCCAACAGCACCCCTGCTGCTGCCAAGGTGGCAGAGGTAAAGGTCACCCCCGTTTTGGATTTGGAGATGGGGGGCCTAAAAACCTACCTGCACCTAATAATGCTAGGCCCAGGAGGTCCTCGGGTCAGTCACAGACAGGGAGCCAAGGAGGCAGCCCCACAAATGGGGTCCCTCGCTCTCCTGATTATGTAAGTCCCCGTTACAAGGGAAATCGACCCATCCTGGGTTATGTGTGGACTCCTCCAGCCCAAGGGGGGGGGGATCCAGCCAAGCACCTAACCCAGGGAACTTCCCTCCAAGCTTCCCACAGGAGGGCAGAAATTTACCAAACCCTGGCCAGAACTTTTTCCCCAGATATCCACCCGACTTTCAGCCCCAAAACCATCCATCCTTCTTTCCCCAATTCCCTGAGCCCAGACCACTGAATCCGGGAGAGGGGAGGCCAAGGGTGGAGGGGTACCCAAATCTTCCCAACCCGGGGTATTACCAGAGGAGGGACAGCTACCCTTCCCGGGATCAGCCCAGGGGAGAAAACAGGGCCCCGTATCAGCCTGAGCGGGTTTCCCAGTTAGAGCGCCAGGTTCAAAACATGGCGCGGGATATGGGTCACATACTGAGGGCTCAGCAGAACCCTCAGATGGGCGTGCCGGCGCAGAACGCACCCAACTCTGGACCTGGTGCTCCAGAACAATGACGGGGGCAGCACCCCGATAACTCACCGGTTCCCAGGGAGGAGGCACAAAGGGAAGGGGGGTGTAAAGCCTTGGAGGAAGCTTCCTTCCTCACTTGTAAACAGCCCCTGGAAACCCAGGAACCGGAAACAAAATCTCTTGCCCCTGAAAGTCTGCCTCCTAAGGAGCAGAGGGGGGGTAGGAGAAACAAAAGACCCAAACAGACTCAGTTTGAGGAGGAGGTACAGATCTTCCAATTTGAGGGAGAGGGATCCTCAGAGGATCCTGGGAAAAGGATCTTCTCCTTCAGAGAGGGGGGAACTCCTCCCAAAGAAAAATGGGTCCTTAGGGATGAAAATCCAGACTGGGGAGATGTGGAGACTGAGCTACCGCCGCCCACCATCTCATCCCAGAACCAACAGCAAGAAAATCCCCTGGTTCAAACCCATCCTGGTGACTGCCTCCAAAAAGGGGGGGCGGCCCAGAACCGGAGCCAGGGGAACCCACAATGGCTCTGATCTCCAGTTGCCAACTTTTTCTTTCAGATTCCCAAGGCTCTCCACAGAATTCTGCCCAAAATTCTTCTCTCGCGATGTCCAAAACCAGAAAATTAGCCCACCAGTTGTCCAAAAATGTACATTATCTGTGCCCCCTTGAGGAGAAGGAGGGAAGATATTATGCCCCGGTACAAGTACAGGGGCAGGGTACAATCTCGGCACTGGTGGACACGGGATCTCAAGCTACCCTTCTGTCCAGAAGGGCCTTTGATGAACTGAATGCAGGAAGGGGAGAGAATTACCAAATTCCTCTTACCTCCCTTCCTGGACAACTCCAGAACTTTGACGGGAAGGAAATTCCCGTTGAGGGGACGGCAGACTTGGACATTAAAATTGGGCGACATAAGTTGAAACACCCGGTCATAGTTGTGACCCCAGAGGGCACCCCTTGTTTACTAGGGAATGACCTCCTGAGAAGGTTGTCACCCCTAATAGATTGCGTAAACAAGGTCCTCTGGACCCAGACTAGCCGACCAATAAAATTAAAACAGAGTGTTAACCATGTTAGTTTAAACGGCACCTGCCACATGGTTGAACAAACATCTGACCAAGTAGAATTTCACTTCCAGAACAACCAGATTCCAGACGTGACAGTAATAGCAGTAGGACAACAGACTGGTGATGGGGGGTCCTCTCTATTTCTGAAAATCAACCTTCCTTCCAGTTTAAGGTGGTATTCCACACTGGAAGGAAACACCCTGAAATTCTTTACTAATCCACAATCAGAAACTCCCACTCCTACAGTCCAGAAAGATGTGAAATCAGCTCAGAGCCTGGCTGATATTCAGCAAATTGGAGAGCAGTTGTTCATCCCTGTTCAGTTAAATGATGGGAAGGACTCTGTTCTCGCTCGAGTGTGTGTGAGCAACGGTAAGAGCTTCATCAGCGAAGCCATGTTTCGCCAACTCCCAAAAGATCCAGCCATTCCCACCTTCAAACTGAGAGACAAATGGGAAATGGACCTGGAAGCACCTGATTCCAAACATCTCCTGCCAAGCAGGTGTATGCTCAAAATCTCCATTGGCAACAAGAGCATAGTCCACAATTGTTGGGTCGTGCGAGACGTCCCTGCCGCCTTTTACTTAGGCAGTGACATTCTCAATCGCTTTGCCATTAGTTTGGACCTAATAAACTTCAAAGCTTGGTCCCGATTAGCGGATAATCCCATGAGCTTTGATGATCCAGAAAAAGCATTTAGGTCAGCTCAATTGCTACCTTATGCAGTTGAAATTCAGGTTAAAGAGGAAGTCACCATCCCAGAAAGGACCCGACAATTCTCCCTGGAAGTGAAAGTCAAAAGGGGACAAGAGTTGAAAAACCCTGATGCTTACATACATCTAAATGCGTCTCTCCAACAGCAAGAGTTGGGGGTAAACCCAACTCCATTAGTCAACATAGAACATGACACCATTCTAATAGAGGTGGATAACAGCGACTTAAAGAGTAGTACTCTAGTCGCAGGCACCATTATTGGAATGGCGGTTGATGACCGACATTTTTCCATTGATTTAGGTAATGAACTGTTAGGGCCAATCCCCAAGGACTGCTTTGACAGTGACAGTGATGACAATACAACATCAGACAGGATTTTTACCCGGCATGGGGGGAACTTCCTGGTGTACACTTCTTGCCCTTATGGTAAGGAAGATGTGACTTGTGACTTCAGGAGGGATGAGGTGATTTTCCAGGTCCATGAGGGCTGCCTTTCCCACCTGAAGCCTCCGGTCCAAATCAGCACTCTGACCAGGGACTTCTCCACCCAGCTGGAGGAGGCCGCGGAGATAGCCAAACCAGAAGTCTTCCCAGGCTTCAGGCAGATGGTGGAAGAGAGAGTCAACCTAGCTGATGCCTGTGTGACTCTGGAACAAAAGCAAAAGTTGAAACAAGTTTTCTTGGATTTCCAAGATCTCTTTGCGGTAGACTAATATGACTGCGGTCGCACAGACATCCACACAACAACAATCCCCACGGACCCTGGCATGACTCCTGTGTTTGTGAAGCAATATCGCTTGCCTCTCGCATCAATGGAGTCCCTTACCGAAATAATTAAGAACCTTGAGTCCCGGGGAATAATCCGTCCCGTCCACAGCACCTTCAATAATCCGGTGCTGGGAATATTGAAGCCAAACGGCCAGTGGAGACTCTGCGCCGACCTTAGGGAGCTCAACAAACGGGTCCATACTTCCCGATGGCCACTGCCCTACATTGACCAAGGGCTGGCCCAGATCCAGGGGTCACAGGTATTCACTGCAATAGACCTGACCAATGGGTACTGGACCGTGCCTGTCAGTAGGGAGGACCAATACAAACTGGCTTTTACCTTTGGGGGCCAGCAGTACACATGGACCCGGACTCCCTTCGGATACCTCAACTCCGGCAATGAATTCAACATTTTTCTACACAAGGCCATGCCCGACTTGGGTGCAAGGGGTAACCTGGCTTATGTAGATGATGTCCTCATCAAAAGTTCATCTGTGGAGGAACACATAGCGGAGATCCGTTATGTTCTGACACAGTTGAGGGCCGCCGGAGCAAAACTTTCCTTTCAGAAAGCACAGTGGTGTAGAACCCGTGTTAATTTCTTGGGGCATGAGATTACTCCTCAGGGCCTCTGTCCCCAAGAAAAGAAAGTGGAAGCACTTCAGAAACTGAAAGACCCTACAACTCTGCGGGAACTAAGGAGCCTCCTTGGACTGACTAATTACAGCAGAAAGCTCATTGAGGGCTACGCAGAGATCACCAGACCCCTGATTCATCTCCTAAAAGGGGGGGTCAAGTGGGAATGGGGTCCAGAACAATCCGAGGCAGTAAGACAACTCAAGAGAAGCCTCTCACAAGCGCCTTGCCTAGCTTACCCTGTCAGAAACAAGGAGTTCTTCCTGGAGACAGGGTTCTCTAATACGTGCTTGACGGCCGTATTATACCAAAAGCATGACAAGGTCAATAAAGTAATCTCCTATGCGAGCAAAACTTTATCCTCTGTGGAGGAAATATTCAACGATTGTGAGAAGGCACTCCTGGCAACGGTGTGGGCATTGAAGAATTACCGCCCGTTTATCCAGGGGGAACACATCATAGTGGAGACTCCACACCAGCCTCTGTAATATCTCCAAAGTGACAGAATCCGGGCCGGAAATGTGAGTAATTCCCGAATTACTTCCTGGATTCTGTCAATGCAAGGCTTTCCTGTGGAGGTCCGATATGGCCAAAACAAGAAGAGTCCCCTCGCGCAAGGTCTGGCTGACTTGCATGATTGTGCCAGAGAAAACTGTCTCGAGGACGAAAGTCTAAAAATAAAGGACAACATGGAGGCATACCTTAATTCCCCCCACAAAGTCTTTGAAGAGGACAAGTGTGAGGGAATGCCCACTGTCTATGTGGATGGATGCTCTTACCATGTTGACAACGACGGGGAGAAAGAACTGGTGGCCGGCGTAGGAAATGCATGGGTGAATGAGTCCCCAGAACCCTCCGCTGGATACAAAATTGGTCCCCGAAGTAGTCAGGTGGCAGAATTGATGGCTGTGCATCAGGCCATCCTCACTGCTGTCCAGCATCAACTCCACGAACTGGTCATAATCACAGATTCGGATTATGTACGGAACGGGTTCGTGGAGCACCTGGTTAATTGGAAAACCAGAGGCATGTTATGTGCTAACAACAAACCCTTGAAACATGGGAAGTTGATCCAAAACATTGATGATCTGGTCACATCGAATGAGATGACCATCTATTGGAAAAAGATCAAGGGTCATTCCAAAGTAGAGGGACCAGACAAAACTGGAAATGACTTAGCTGATCAGCTGGCCAAAACCGGGGCCATCCAAGGGGATCTAATTGAGATTGAGTCCCTGTTGGGGGAAATCCAGGTCACTGCCATCACTAGGTCCCAGACAAATGCTCACAACGACCTTTTAATTGTACAATGGAGTAAGGAGACCCCTGATGCTGATTTGATTACCGCTCAGAAGGGGGATCCAATAATTGGTAAATTTTACCAGCACCTTGAGGACCCTGAGAACTTTCCCCTGACGGATACCGATTACATTGGGAAAGAGGACCTAAGAGTGTTGATGAAATGTCCAAAAATGTTCCGAATCCAAGACGGTTTGCTGGTAAGGAAATCCAAAGCTGGCCACGATCAGTGGGTGGTTCCTACCTCATTCCGAAGCCTGATGTTAAGTCACGCCCATGATGCGGCCACTGCCGGTCACAGGGGGTTTCACACAACATTGGAAATCTTAAGAGAGGTTGCATACTGGCCACACATGGGGCAGGACCTCGACCAATACTTGAAGGGGTGTCTTGTGTGTGCACAATTTCAGCCATCATCCCTCACGCACCGGGCACCTTTACAAAAGAGGGGAATGACACTCCCATGGTCAGATTTACAAATCGACTTTGTAGGCCCTGTGATTCGCTCGGCTAGGGGGAATAAGTACATGTTGACTGTGACATGCTTGTTTACCAAGTGGGTGGAATGTCTCCCAGCCCCAAATTGCAAGGCAGAAACTGCAGCTGCCTTGATGATTAACCACATCTTTTCCCGTTTTGGTCTACCTCAAAGGATTGAGTCAGACAGAGGTAGCCACTTCACCAGTGAAGTAATGACAAAGATGTGGGAGATACTGGGGGTCAAGAGAAAGCTGCATATTGCTTATAGACCAGCTTCTTCTGGGGCAGTAGAGAGATATAACCGGACAATTGTGAGCATATTAAAGAAGTTTGTGGCAGATTCTGGGCCAAGTTGGGATATCCGATTACCTCTGGTCCTAATGGCTATCAGATCTACCCCTTCATCTGCAACCAAAATGTCACCATTTGAGTTGATGACTGGGCGCAAGATGGTGCTTCCTCAGCATTTGCTCTATAGGACCCAAGAGCAGACACTGATAAATGCCTCCACTACTCATGAGTATGTAGAGAATTTAAGGAAACACCTCCAACATGCTTTTGCTTATGCTCAGCGGAATCTAGAAAGATCAGCTGATAGCATGAAGACCCACTATGACCTGAAAACTTCCAGAAAGGAATATCAGGTGGGGGACCGGGTCTATCTATACAACTTCCAAAGGAACCAGGCCAAGCAGCGCAAATTTTTGCCTACATGGAAGGGACCATTCGAGATCATAGACAAAATCTCCCCTGTGGCCTACAAAATCCACATCCCCAAAGGTCCTTTGGCAGAGGGAGAAGACAAGTGGGTCCACATAAACCAGTTGAAATGTTGCCATCCCAGGCACACTCTGCAACAACTGGAGGAATCCTCTGGAATCCTAGCGGGTACTGTCTCAGACTAATTCAGTTCCAATCATAAAACATACCACATCTAGTCTCTAAAATATTGTGATTTGCATGAAACTGTCTCTTAGTTATACTGTTTTTTTTTCAAAATAAGAATGTAATGTTTCGTTATGATGAAATGCATATGCTGCCCCACTATCTCAACAGTGGTGGAAAAACGTCTATGAGTAGGTATTGCCGCTCTTCCTTTGTCGTCCTAGGAGAAAGAAAACCTGGAGACGGGCCAAGGAGGGCGATCCGGAGACCAGGAACGAAGATCCAATGGGCCCAGTGGACCGCCCAATACTCCCATCAGGACTGGCGAGGAGAACCGATCGATCCGACCGGATGGAGGAAAAGATGCTGAACTGTGCCATCTACCGGAAGAAGATTATGCGGACAGACCGGTGCGTGGGTCAAAACCCTTGTGCACCCGACTCCCCATCGACTCAAATTCAAAGTGCAGTCGCGTGGGGGGGCTTGTTGGGTGTCTTGACCCACGTGCAAGTAATCATGCTGCAACATTTGGTGCTGTGGGCTTAGAAAATTCAAGATGGAGGAAAACCCACATGTGCGCCGAAATCCAGGAAAGCTGCGCAGTTGTGCGCCCACCAAAATGGTTGCCTCACTTGCCACCCACCAGTGCGAGAATGAAAGGCCGGGTTGCCATGAGGGAAATGGGTTGCCAAAGGAAAAACAGTAGCGCCGGTTAGCTTCAAAGCGCTTTAAAACCACCATTGGACTACCCGCACAGTAGTCTGAAACCATTGGGAATGGCAATGCTGATTGCCAAATGCAACTTAGAATTGTGGGGAATTCATTTGTTAAATCCCAAAAATGGGTGCAGTACCAGTACTCACCACTATCCAAAAGCCGGCGTTTTAAAACCACCCTGTGTTTCTCTGAAGGCAGGCTCAAAATGCCTATTTTCAAACATTACAATATGTGCAAAATATTCACTGAACACCAGCAGACATTTGGCAGAATGGAGTTTTGTGTGCCTACAAAATCTGGGAAATGAAGAGCCCAGAACAATGCTTATAACAAAACTGGCTGAGCTATGGAGTCAGCAGTTTAAGTTGCACTGGATTTAAAGACACTAAAATCGAAAATGTTTAGATTAAATGAGTGACCTATGTTTGGTGTCACATGCCTTTGTAACTGTTGAAATGTCATAGTTTTGCACTTAGAATCAGCATTCTAGCTGCATGTGTAAAATTGCAAGTTAATTTAAAAAGCAACAAAAAAAACATGACAGTTAGCTGAAAGTCTGGCTTAAGGAACTGAATTCTGCCTGGCAACTACCCCCATCAGGAGTGAAACTTGAGTCACAGCTGTGTTCCCAGGCCTAGCTGCCCTTTTGCTGCTCACACTAAGGATATGCCATCTATCTGATAATTGAATTACCTGTGCTCTACAGGAGCTCTGAACAAAGCCTGTCTTGACTCATGCAAAGGTTTTATTACAGCGGTCGTAAAATGTAGCTTCCTCTTGGCAGAAGCTGGGAGGGGCACTGCCTGTGAGAGCAAGCTGGCTTGGCAGAACTGGATAAACCAGTATTTCCACCATGTGACCTGGGAAACCACAACCCTTTGTAGCCAGAATATTGTTTAGAAAAAGATGAATAACTCATGGTGCGGACATGTGAAAATTTTATAAATGATACCATAATTCTTGTGATTTTTCTGCCCACAGTTTAAGAGGTTTTTAGAACCGGTGGTATGTTCAGGGGGGTGTTAGCGGAAAAGTGGATATTACTCTAAATGTATGCATGTTAAAAATCTGAAACTTCATCAGTTAATGTCCATACTCCCTGCGCACATGTGTGTAAATTTGGGTCAATGTCCGGAATTGCAAAATCAGTTAAAAAGTGAAATATGTGCCATTTCTGAATGCAAGCTCCCAGGAAGAGCAGAGTTTGAACAGGGTATACCTCCTGTAATGCATGATGGGTGCATATGATTTTAAAACAATATGTACCTCTGCAAATATGTATTTGTTTCAAATCTAGATTTGTGTGTAAGTTGACAGGAGGAGTGGACTCTCTGCAAGCCATAAAATGACATCACGCTGACACACACTTCCTTCCCCAATCAAATGAGAAATGGAAGTTTGACCAATTAGAAGCTGAGAGAGAGGTAGGGTCAGTGATGCTAGAACACACCCACATTCTAAACACATAAAAGCAGACAGACAGGACAGATAGGGACCTTCAATTCCATTTGCTGCAACGCGCTCTGCCGGACCATACAACATCCAGAGATCCAGACTTCAAATTCATCAACCTCCAGAAAGCCAAACTAGAGACTTCAATCTATCCAGAACTAAGAGACCAGACCAGAGAGCGAGCAGTTCCAGAGACCAGACGCTGTGCCCAGAGAGAGACCAGAGCCCAGTCTAAAACCCTGACCAGATCCGTGATGAGGCCCATTTAATTCAAGAATATAGTGTGAGTACCCAGCCGAACTGTGTAGAACCAATCTCTTCGTTTAAATTCATCTAATTCAATCTATTTAATCTAAGTAGAACTGTCTCCTAACTGTCACCTGTCATTTGTAAAGCTGTCACTTGTCATTTTCTAGTTGCAAGCTGCACTTGTCTTTTTGAGCTTTTAAAATTTCAAATCTGAAAAACGACCTTTATTCAATCGCTCATATCTCCGCAACCGTTTGTGCTAGAGACTTGCAGTAACTTTCATCTGAAAGTTGAGAATCTAAGCCTTTAATCGCACTAAGAACCGCATTCCTACCCCCTATAGTTTTGCCGTAATCGCGGAACACGCATCCGCGAATTTTACCGCGATTTGCAAATTTCTCCACATGTAAAATCAGCTGCTGCTTGCCTTCCATTTGCCAGAAAATCGTTTGCCTCATAAAAACTATCCCTGAATCATTGCAAGAGTGAGCCTTGGCTAATATTAACTAGATATCACTCACCCTGAACCTCTGAAAGGGAATTAAAAGCATTTCCAGCATATTTCTCATCCATTGCTAGCACATATAAAAGTATTTGGGCCTGTGTTTTCAAAACTCCTATCTGTTTTCTTTAAGCGTGCTTGGGGGGGATTGAACTGAATTACATTGATTGCATTTCTGAGAACTGTGTGCTTTCCTCCCATTTCCTTGCATTGCATAAAGAGGGGGGGAGTGAATAGCCAGAGAAAAGTGATTACATTGTTTGGTTGAAATCATATTGAGTATTTTCTGTACTGCATTCATTGAATATTGCATCCACCTGAGCTTACATAAAGCATTCTGTACCACCTTCTTCTTTTGTTCCTATTCACCTGTGTGCTACCTTATCCATTTCATGTCAACTCCTTATTGACTATAGAGAAGCGTGTTGGTGCCAGATTCTCCGTTGTTGATCTTTATCATATCAGATTAAGTGTGCTATTCAATTATTAATTTATTATAAGGTGTGATATATACATCTCTTGTTTAAATTATCAAATAAACCTTTTAACTTGCAGAACAGAACTACTTCTTGGCTCAGTGGGGTCAGGGGGATTCCAAGAGAGGGGTGTTATATAGGGGTAGTCATCCAGAACGCATGAACTGGACATAAAGATATATCAATAAGGGTTTTCATTCAGTATTATAGACTAGGCGTTGACTTAGCTGTAGTGTTGAATTGAATCCTCTTACACCATCCCCAAGGACTTTTTTGACAGTGATAGTGATGACGACACAACACCAGACAGGATCTTTACCCGGCATGGGGGAACTTCCTGGTGTACACTTCCTGCCCTTATGGTAAGGAAGATGTGACTTGTGACTTAAGGAGGGATGAGGTGATTTTCCAAGTCCGCGAGGACTGTCTTCCCCACCTGAAGCCACCAGTCCAAATCAGCACTTTAACCAGGGACTTCTCCACCCAGCTGGAGGAGGCTACTGAGATAGCAAAACCAGAAGTATTTCCAGGCTTCAGGCAGATGGTTGAAGAGAGAGTCAACCTAGCCGATGCCTGTGAGACTCTGGAGCAAAGGCAACAATTGAAACAAGTTTTCTTAGATTTTCAAGATCTCTTTGTGGTGGACTCATATGACTGTGGTCACACCGACATCCACACAACAACAATTCCCACGGACCCTGGCATGACTCCAGTGTTTGTGAAGCAATACCACTTGCCTCTCGCATCAATGGAGTCCCTTACTGAAATAATTAAGAACCTTGAGTCCCATGGGATAATCCATCCAGTCCACAGCACCTTCAATAATCCGGTGCTGGGGATTTTGAAGCCAAACGGCCAGTGGAGACTCTGCGCTGACCTAAGGGAGCTCAACAAATGGGTCCATGCTTCCCGATGGCCTCTTCCCACCATTGACCAAGGGCTGGCCCAGATCCAGGGGTCAAAGGTATTCACTGCCATAGACCTGACCAATGGGTACTGGACTGAACCTGTCAGTAGGGAGGACCAATACAAGCTGGCTTTCACCTTCGGGGGGGCATTAGTACACATGGACCCGGACTCCCTTCAGATACATCAACTCCGGCAATATATTTAACATTTTACTACATAAGACCATGCCCGACCTGGGTGAAAGGGGTAACCTGTTCTATGTAGATGATGTTCTAGTCAAAAGCTCAACTGTGGAGGAACACATAGCGGAGATCCATTATGTTCTAACACAGTTAAGGGCTGCCGGAGCAAAACTTTCCTTTCAAAAGGCACAGTGGTGCAGAACCTGTGTCAATTTCTTGGGGCATGAGATTACTCCTCAGGGTCTCTGTCCCCAGGAAAAGAAAGTGGAAGCACTCCAGAAATTAAAAGACCCCACAACTCTACAGGAACTAAGGAGCCTCCTTGGACTGACTAATTACAGCAGAAAGTTAATTGAGGACTACACAGAGATCACAAACCCCCTGATCCATATTTTGAAGGGGGAGGGGTCACGTGGGAATGGGGTCCAGAACAAGCTGAGGCAGTAAAACAGCTCAAAAGAAGCCTCTCACAAGCGCCTTACCTAGCTTACCCTGTCAAAAACAAGGAGTTCTTCTTGGAGACAGGGTTCTCAAATACATGCTTGACTGCAGTATTATATCAAAAGCATGACAAGGTCAATAAAGTAATATCCTATGCGAGTAAAACTTTATCCTCTGTGGAGGAAAAATCCAACGATTGTGAGAAGGCACTCCTGGCAACGGTATGGGCATTGAAGAATTACCGCCCGTTTATCCAGGGGGAACACATCATAGTGGAGACTCCACACCAGCCTCTGCAATATCTCCAAAGTGACAGAATCCGGGCCGGAAATGTAAGTAATTCCCGAATTACTTCCTGGATTCTGTCAATGCAAGGCTTTCCTGTGGAGGTCAGATATGGCCAAAACAAGAAGAGTCCCCTCACGCAAGGTCTGGCTGACTTGCATGATTGTGCCAGAGAAAACTGTCTCGAGGACGAAAGTCTTAATGATCAAGGACAACATTGAGGCATACCTTAATTCCCGCACAAGTCTTTGAAGAAGACCAGTGTGAGGGAATGCCCACTGTCTATGTGGATAGATGCTCTTACCATGTTGACAACAACGGGGAAAAAGAACTTGTGGCCGGTGTAGGGAATGCATAGGTGAATGATGCCCCAGAACCCTCTGCTGGGTACAAGATTGGTCCCCAAAGTAGTCAAGTGACAGAGTTGATGGCTGTGCATCAAGCCATCCTCATTGCTGTCCAACACCAACTCCACAAACTGGTAATAATCACTGATTCGGATTATGTACGGAACGGGTTTGTGCAGCACCTGGTTAACTGGAAAACCAGAGGCATGCTATGTGCTAATAACAAACCATTGAAATATGGGAAATTAATTCAAAATATTGATGATCTGGTCACCTCGAATGGGATGACCATCTACTGAAAAAGATCAAGGGTCATTCTAAAGTAGAGGGACCAGACAAAACTGGAAATGACCTAGCTGATCAGCTGGCCAAAACAGGAGCCATCCAAGGGGATCTACTTGAGATTGAGTCCCTGTTGGGGGAAATCCAGGTCACTGCTATCACTAGGTCCCAGACAAATACTCACAATGAACTCTCAACTGTACAATGGAGTAAGGAGACCCCAGATGCTGATTTCATTACAGCTCAAAAAGGGGATCCAATAATTGGTAAGGTTTATCAACACATTGAGGACCGTGAGAACTTTCCCCTGACGGATACTGATTACATGGGGAAAGAGGACCTCAGAGTGTTGAAGAAATGTCCAAAAATGTTCCGAATCCAAGACGGTTTGTTGGTGAGGAGATCCCTAGCTGGCCATGATCAGTGGGTGGTCCCTATCTCATTCCGAAGCCTGATGCTAAGTCACTCCCATGATATGGCCACCGCCGGTCATAGGGAGTTTCATACAACACTTGAAATCTTAAGAGAGGTTGCATACTGGCCACACATGGACCGCACGTGAAAAAACAGCACGTCAGTGTGTAATTCGAGGAAAGGCCCTTAGCGCGTATGTGACATAACACGCGTGGGCATTTCCCTCGTCACGTGTGCATAGTGATTCAGCACATGAAAAAACAGCACATCCGAATGTTAATGCGTGTAATTCGAGGAAAGGGCCTAAGCGCGTAAGTGACATGACGCACACGGGCGTTTCCTTCGGCACGGGTTAAAGGTGAGCGGGTCCCGGCAGTTCGCTGTACGTGCCTTTCGTGGAGACCGACACGTGTGTTGCTACTTCTGGTTGTTTCAGGCGCCATCACAACTTCACAGCGTATCAAGGACGTATCTCTTCTTTTGGTGGGGGTATTGGCTATGCATGTTTTTCAATTGCACGCTAGTCAGACGGTGAGTCGCGCATGCCCCTTTTTCCCACTGCAGATCTCCCTGTGTATCGCGTACCCGTTTTTGAGGTCACAGTAGCCTGCGTGTTCCACGCGTATGTTTTTTTCATGTCCCTGGGTGCCACCGCGTACTGTGGGAGGTTAATTCCACACACATGGGCTACCGTGGGTTGCGTGCACGGGTTTACTGCAGTTTTGGGGTGCATGAGTGTTGCGTAACCTGTCACTTTATCACTGGGGTCACACACCGCCTTGCAGGTGCACAGTGGTGCTGTTAACATCTAGTATCCCACCCCTTCACCCCAATTGCCCAGGACAATTGTCGTGTACACCTCCCATTGGCACTGCTACATCTGTGCCAGCACTACTACACCTGTGCCGTGGTTGGGAGGCCACGAAAGGTGAGGGGCACCTCAGCTGGGTGTACTCCATGTGGCGGGCGTGGTCAGGGACGTGGACGGGGTGAACAGGGAGTAGGGGGACTCCAGGGTGTCCGGGGTAGCTGCCACTTCAGCACGATGTTGTGCCATGTGTTCGTGCAGTCATGCCACCACCCCCTGTGGTTCCAGGAAATGCAGCTCTTGTATCTGGCACTGGCGCCCATGTGACCTGGCAGTCCATTTCATCGACTGCCACAGGCCCAAGGGTAGTGGTAGCTGTAGGTGCAGCTGTGGGCACCACCACCCAGGCTCAGGGTCAGCCAGGGCATGCTGTGTTGGCACCTGAAGAATCCCAGGATGATTTCCAGGAGGTCGGGAGGCACATGGTAAGTGCACGCAGGGCTGCCCTGACAGAGGCACATGTCCCTGGGGCAGTATTGTCATCTGCTGCCCGAGCAGCCGGGTGTTGGCAAGTGCATGGGTAGATACAGCCAACACCACCCTGGCTGTGAGTCTACCATCCAGGACAGTCCTGGTCAATGACCTTGGCACAGCGGATGTTGCTGCGCAGGGTCCAGTCAAGGGCACCCAGCAGCCACTGACTCAAGTCAGGGCTTCTGTCCTTGTTCCACCTGCCACTCCCTCAGTTCAATCCACCAGCGCCACTGCCCCTACTGATCAGGGTGGCATTTGCCAGTCAGGGTCTGGATAACTGCCCAAGAGGAGGAAGGTTGCACCTGCACAAGAGGCTGGGACCCCACACACGCTCCGGCCTCCGGCACGTCGAGGAAGAAGCCTTTCTGCAAGCAGGAACTGGACTTCCTTGTGGACTACTTGTCGGGACACGACGGTGATATGCTAGTGGGCCCGAATTGTCACACTACGGCTGTCCAGCGATTGTCCCACTGGAAGCATGTTGCGGAGGGTGTCAGTGCATTCGGACATGAGGTGCGCACAGCTCAGGAGTGCAAAAAGCATTGGGATGACCTCTGACGCTGTGCTAAACTGAAGGGTGCCTCCAATTATGCCAAGACTCAGGTGAATGGCAGTGGGTCACCACCTGAGGAGGAAGATCTCACTTCACACGAGTTGATCGCTGCAGAGTTCATACCGGCAGAATTGTACGAAGGATTGGGAGAGATGCTGGACTTTGATGCCCCGTCCAGTGAGTGTTGTCGCGTGTTTGTCCAGCCCATGTGTGGTTTGCTTGTGTCATGTGTTTTGCTTGACTGCCACTACATGCTATGTGTACATGGTTCTCATGTGCGAGTCATGCAATGCTTCACTGATGTGTGCCTGCTGTGCAGCATGCTGGACATGTAGAGCAGACAGGGACTGTCCCCATCACCACACTTGCACCCTACTCACATGCTAGTCACCCGGCTGCCCCTCCGGTCCATGTTCCAGCTCACTGGCCCTCCTGCATGTACCCTGGGGTGTCTTTCCACTCAGCCCTGGGACTATGTCATCGCATGACTGATGTGCATGTGTGTTCTGCCTGCAAGCGGGTACTCCACCTAGGCATGCTCCCTTGCTCCTCAACCCCCCTCCACCCAAATTCACCATGGCACTGGTGGGTATCATGTTGGACTACTGCAATGGCCTGTTCAACGCTCCTGTGTACATGCACACTTCCCCCTGCCAACCTGCCAGACACATACAGTGGGGTACATCCTTTGTCCTTGATGCAGGGTGTCTCACTCGGAACGGTGCAGATGGCAGATGCTCCACAGGGACATGAGTGCCCATTCATGCTCCATGTGCATTCCATGCATGCCCCTATGTGTCCTTGGAAGGATGATCATTGTAATACGTGTCCAGGGTGACATACATTTAATGGCATTTGATCATCCATTCCATGCCCACTCTGGCTCAGTCCTGCATAATGCACATGTTTAGGGTGTCATAGTCTGTGTGGGGCACAGGCCTCCCCCTGTTTCAGGCCCCCTAACTCTGTTCAACTGGTGTAGTGCCTTCTGCACAAATGGGTGTACTACTGAGGGTTTATCATGTGTCCTGCTTACTGTCCCATTCTCATGTGGTGTGTTGTCAGTTGACTCAGATGATGCAATTGACGCTAGTCAACGCTGTCTGCCAATACACAGTTATCTGGTCAACCTTTCGCTGCCATGCAATGCCTCCCTGCATTTTCACTAAGGGGGGGTTGCCTGTAGCCATGCAACCCATTGCATGCACATTGCACGTGATGCCTGAACTTGCCCTTACACTGCCTTCATGTTTATTGATTGACATCATAATGTACTTGTTCATGTAGATAGTCGGTAACGTACACATGTTCTGCACTGCACCAACCCACTTCTGAGCCGTGTATACCGTTCTACATGCCTACTCACTGCTGCAATGTCAAGGTAACCTGGCATGTATGGTCAGATTGTCATCCCTTCACTGTCATGAAAGCCACGGACACAGGTGCATCCTTGACACATGTACTCAGTATTGGAACACCCTAGTGGGTGTTTAGCAAAGTTCATTGGTCAATCTGCGGCCTATACCAACTGGCATAGGCAGCAGATTGATTGTAGCCTGCCAATCGGGTTGTAATGACTGTGGAGCTGCCTTCACGTGTGTATGTGTACACTTTCACATACATCGAAGCAATCAGCGTTGTAACTGCTTGGTTTGCTGTATAGGTTGCTGTTCATAATCACCATATGGGTGTATATGGAAACGGGTGTTCTTGAACACTTTCACATGTACATATGCAAGCAGCTTCAACGTTGTGCAGTGCAACATTGCAGCTACTCACTCATGTGTGTGTGAAGGTGTTCATTTACACATGTGTTCTCTCCAGCTTTATTGTTGAATGACTAAAATGTAGTTGATTAACATTAATGCTGCTATGATTTCAGCATTGCGCCCGTTATGTTCAACTGGCACAATCCTGAAGGTGCATTGTGGTGCAGTATGTGTACGCCCACTTAGCTAATCTGGTGGGGCCTGGCCGTGATGATTTGACACACTGAATAATGGTTTAGGGCACATTCATAGCACAATTTGCTCAATCAGGCCCTGAGGGGTGTTCTGGAGGCTTCATGGCCGGCAGCACTCATGCCTGGTTGCAGGCCTTCGCTTTGCTCAGGAAATTCACTATGTCTACATGGCCCATGAGGCCTGGTACGGGCCGAGCTGCAGATGTATGAAGCTATATTGGTGATGATGGATTAGTGATGCATGTGTACATGCATATTACGTGTGTCGTGTGTTTGGATTCACTTGGAGCTGTGGGTTTATTGCATTCAGACATGCTTATGGTATGTGCTATCTCTTTGTTGCAATCTGTCTTTTCTGCCTGTGACATGTGCCTGCCAGAGGTGGTGTGTGATGGAGGTGATATACTACATTCTGTACATCTGTAGGCTTTGCTATTTAGACACATCCATTTCTGCTTTTGGGATGTGTTTGCATATCAATGCCACTGGATGCATGCTAGAATTTCAGTTTTGTCTGACATGTTGCTTCATGTGTTGGCTGTCAATGTGATGTCTATGTGTGTGTGGATTATGTGCTTCTGACATGTGTACTCATGTTTGTTTTTTCCACATTGCAGATGATGACACAATGGAGCCAGAGGATGGTGATGTCAAATCCAGACACAGGGTTGCTATTACACCAGTAACCCGGCACAAGTGGGTGTCGTGAGGTGGTAGGCCACGAGAACCAACTTGTGCTACAGACCATCATGTCTAGGGCTAGCAATGAGTATAGTCTGGATGATCACTCTGACGTCAATGTTGAGTTGGATGTGCGTCATGTCCATTCGTCGACGGTGAGAGATTCTGATGCGGACAATCTTCTGTCTGGGGATTGTGGCAAAGGAGGATGCATTAGGAATGTGACCCAAGAGGCACAAGTCACGGTCCAGTCCTCACCTGAGATGTCCGCCTATTCTACTTCTATGCTCCGATCCGTTTGGACGGCACGCTGTGTCTATCTTACCTCTTGGACTTTGATGCTGCCTGAGGGTGCAGTTTTCCTACTGGACTTCTGCTCTTTTACTTATTTTTCACACTCTGGTGCCTTTAGTCCCTGTTCTTCTTCCTGCTACTGTCCTTGTTGCAGATCTGTTTGCCTGTCTCTCGGGCTGTTATTTCCACATACTCTTACACTACCTCGGTTTGCCTCTGTACACTTCTGTTCAACAGCATCTTTTTTGTCACTCCTCCTGTCTTACATCTATTACATCCATGACTTTATGTTGGCTGTTGGCTTTTACCAATGCTATTCAACTGTTGCTGTCAGCTGTTTCCGGCTATCTCACATTCTCTGTGCCTTTCAAGACTTCTGCTGTCTCTGCCTTTCTTTGTTCACACTATCAAGGATTGATTGGGTTTCAGCTCAACCATCCAGTTGTGCCAGCTTCCTTGATTATCTTCAACTCAATTTCCAGCTCTACCTGTAAGGGTACATAACCTGGGGTTGTGTGGTAGGAGGTCAGATGTAGTTCTCAGACATGGCCCAGTGACAAGCAGCATAAAGACACAAACACAGGAAACTTTACAGCCTTATTAAAAGCTTTTATGCCCTTTCTGCAGGAAAATGAGCCTCTAGACTACCTTTCCCAGCAGACACCAGCCCAAGAACTACAAAAACCTGGCCACGTTGGGTGGTGCACACATGCGCATGCGTGCGCAAGCAGAAGCACAGGGTTTGTGCTCAGACGTCTGACAGAAGCAGACGTGTTTCCAGGCGCTCCAAGCAAGGTGAGCACCATGAGGGGCCATGCCCCAGCCGACCTTCCTCTAGGCCCCTCGCACATGCATGCTAAGTAGCGCCAGTGCTGGTGAACTTAGCCAGGCATTGGGGAAGATGCGCACAGTACAGCTAAGCCGCGCTTAAGAGCAAATGCCAGGAAGCTTTCACAGTTGTCAGGGGCACACGTAGGGGGCTTCGGCCATATCCTCGAGTCCCGCCTGATCCATAGAAGCTAAGTTATTAGCGCAGTAGCATTCCTAGCCACAAACTAGTACAGCACAAGGGGGGGCACCCAGCGACTCACAAACTCGAGTGCAGTGCGTATCATTAGTATATGCAATTAGCCACGTGCGCTGCCTATAGAACACAGTGGGTGGCAGACCGGTACTTGTACTGAAGTCGCACACCACCACACGCGTCTAGCAGCACATCCAAGGCACATTCCATCATGTGTAATTCTTAACACATGGTGTTCCGTTTAACGTGGGGCTATGTGCGCCTACCTTACCGCATTAACAGTGTGTGAACCATAACGGGGGCAAGCAAAACTATATGAACAAAGCGTCAGACAAGAGTGCTTGTTTGGGGAGGAGTCACTAAGTTCAAGGCATGAATGGTGTCATGTGTGTGTGGGAAAAACATACACAGAATAGTAACTCACGCTCTCTTTGCAGCATTGAACTGCTCCTGTTACCTGACCTGAGAGTGTGAAGGCAGGAGGCCAGCACTCACCCCAGAGATAAGTCTCTCTTTTGCTTGCCTTTGAGCCATATTGTACAATGTGCATGAAGTACATGGGTTCTCTTATTGAGTATATGTAATTGTCAATAGTTGTATTTTGTATTTTCACTACTTTCCCTTGCCCATCCACCTCCCCTCTCCTGAGCCTCTTTCCGGTTATCCTAAATACCGATGTCTATCCAACCAACGGATCCCTAACCCTCTTTCCCCGCCGGGGTCTCGGAGGCCTGTGTAAGTTTTACCTTGCAGGCTCCCAAACCGCAGAGGGGGTGGTTGGTTCGTGCCACTCCTGCACCTGGAGACTGGAGCTGTGACACTACCCATCATTTGTTGCATCTTCATTGATTATCGTTTACTGAAATTGCTACCCATCCTGTTGAACCATTATTCAGCTGTGTTACCTTAGTAGTTATTCTATCATTCTGCTTGGACATGTGCTTGGTGATATTCAGCGACTTCAAGTCATCTACTGGAGACTCTTCCAGGGCTTTTTGGTGCCTACAGGCTTTTTTACCTGGTTTGGGGGTTTGGCTCCTTGGAGTTCGCTGCGATTTGGTATTTTTACCAGTCAAGGTGGCTTCTGAGGAGGCTGGACCCTATTTACATGAAAGGTAGAACAAGGAAACCAAGGGGTAGGGGGATCCTGAAGCCAGGTAGACTAGAAGGAAGAAGCCAACGGACCCCAGACACAGTTCTTCTGAAGGTCATGGTGATGAGTAAATGAGGGAGGGCCTTTTTTTGTCGGACAGTACGCTTGGGCTACAGTGTTTGGGCACTCTTTGACATTGTCATTGTGGGGGACAATGTACATGATGTGTTCTGCTGGTCAATGGTCAATGGCTGTTCCTGTGTTGGGTTTACTTTTCAGGTGTCAGGGTATTGGTGTGGTTTGACATACTGGGGTATACACATGGCCAATGTTCACATGTGATGTGTACAGGACACTGAGGTTCACTTGATTTCACATGCATGTTTTGAGTGCATGTCCCTACTGACACACACACTTACACAATGCTCCACCACACATACAACCACCCTTCCATGCCCACATGTGCACACAGATTGCCTTCTCTGGCATGCTGTGACCCTGCAGCGCATGATCACTTATCATTTGTGGATCGTGTACATGCATCAGTAGGTTATTTTTGCTGCTTGTCCTTTTTATATGATGCTCAAGGTGTATCCCCAACACAATGGCTACTCACTGTGCTGTGTGCTGAGTGGTGTGTTGCAGGAGACACACACAGCACACAGGTTAGGGATTTGCAGTATTGGATTGGCCAATGTTCATGCCAACAGGCATTCTGTGTGTGACTTTGTATGTGTGGGAGGTTGTTGGTCAGTCATTTCATCTGATTCCATGTCAGGTGTGATTGTCTCAGGCCTATTTCCATTTATCCCGTGCCACTTCGTATGTAATTGGTCATGTGTAGTGATTTTGGCTTCCTCTTTTGCTGTTGCATGCCATGTCATGGTTGGGAGGGTTTGGGTGACATACCACTGATTGTCATGACCTGTTTGCAGGGGGTGGGGGTGCGATTTACATCTTGCATGTGTTCCTTTTGGTCACACAGGATTGGTTATGTTTAAGGAGCTAATGATGCACACTATGTGGCACTTATGTGGCAACATTCTCAGGGTGGTAAGGTTGTGACAGTTGACTGTCTCTTTGCCATCATCGATTGTCAACTGGTATGTGCCAGGCCTGTGTGCACTCCGCAGGGGTTGGAGTTTAGTTGAAAAATGTGGCCACAAGCTGGGTCCGGGCTGCCTCGCCACGTGCCTTTCCCCTCCCATGAGCAGCATCTGTGCCTGTGGTTGGGGATGTGGGGGCACCATGTCCACTGGTACGTCATGCCGTGTTGCAACACTGTGCAGGACACATGCTGCCATGTGGGTGCATATAGTAGCTGGCTGCCAGAGTGGTCAAGGGAGCGAAAGCGTGACTTGAGCACTCCGAATATGCGCTCCACTATGCCCCTGATTAAATTATGGGCAGCATTGTATCTTACCTGGGATGGTGTGGTGGGGTTCCGTATTGGCATAATCATGCGGTTGCTCAGAGGGTAGGCACTGTCCCCTGGGGAGGTCATAATGGTTGTGATTAGTTGGGTTTGTGTATTTGTCTGTGTGTGGCATGCATGCATGAATATACACAGACATTTGTACTCACCAATGAGCCATGTGTCGCCATGCTTCCCAGCTGAAATGACCCAGTGGCCAAAAAATTCAGGACATTGAGTGCCTTTTCCAAGGGGCTCAATGCTTGGGAGCACAAGGTGGGAGATGTAAGGTCATCCTCCCACTCCCTGACCAGGTCTAGGATGATATGGGGTGGAAACCTGTACCTGCCATAGACCTGGTCATCAGGCATCCCAAAAACGCTGGTCCTGGGCAACAAAAATACGGGCCCTGTCTATTCTCCTCCTCCTGCGGTGTCCCACGATCAGTTTTGCGAGAAATAGGACATTCATCATAGATGTATATACGTGTTTGTTATTTGCATGCACTTTTATACTGCGCTGGGACGCTTCCGCCTGCCTTTGTGTGGCTTACGTGTTGCCGCCTGTGCGTGTCTTTTGGCGTGCGTAGGTTTCCCGTATTCGATTTCATGAATACGTGTTGTTTGCGTGCGCGTGGGCATTCTGTGTATTTCCCAGCAGTACTTCCCCAGTTACGCCTTCTTATTCACGCGTTGTTCCGCATTCCGCAGCATGTTCCGCCCACTTTTTGGTGTGTGCGCTAAACATTGTGCGCTTTCGCTGTGCGCGTCGTGCACGGCGTTCGGGATGTTGCAGTGACGTGTATTCCCGTGTGCGCCACGTGCGGATTTGGCGCACATCCCGGGGAAAACACGCGCGGGGCCTTTCATGAATCGCACACATGCGCTTGCTTTTTCACGCTTGCGGCAGCTTGCGCCACGAATTTCGGTGCACATTTGTGCCATAAATCGGCCCCTTTATGAAGAAAAACCCCAGAATATTTTGCCAAAAGAAAAACTGAAAATTGAGAATTTGCATTTCTGACATAAATCTACTCCTTTCTGTTGTAAGTAAAAACGGGTTTCCTGTAGTTCAAGTTGCCAAAATCACAATTTCCCTTACCTGCAGGTCCATTTTTGGAACACGTTTCCTTCTGTTTTACACCTATTTTCCCCACTTCGGGTGGCAGGGTGAGGGGCTCTTCAATACTGATAGTTTGGCAATTTGGTGTTGTCGTTGCTGGCTTCCTCCGTGATATATTCCCTCACTGCTCCTCAGCCCTGTGAGGTGGACCTACTGTGGCATAAAGCAACGTACAAGCAAACAACGCATGTGATCGCCTGAGGATAGCACACGCAGCTCCCTGAATAGGATCCCTAAGCTGTGCAGCAATTGCCCTGTCAGACAATATATTATGACAATACAGGGGAATAATTTAAAAGGTAACCCCAGACTTTTTAAACCCACAATTTAACTGGGAATCTGGACCACATTTCAAGTCCATATTAACAAACTGTTTCCCCTTTAAACTGCTTCACATTGATAATCAACTCATAACAGGTGTAATCCCTCTGTGACATTGATACATCTTAAATTATAAGGTTTACATTTTAGACATAATTGACACTTACTAAATTCAGACCTTCCTTTCAGTGTCAACACTACCATGGTTTCTGTTTCTTACATGTGCCAACAGTACAGCTAGCAAATCAGGACAGGACTGTAAGGCATTGTCTGTATTATAGAATTGGACCACAGAACTACGTTTCTCAGGGCACTTTGTATAAAAAAGTTCCCTTTGCCATCTAGCTCTGGAAGAGAATCCTATGACTCTGGGTAGCGAAAAACCAGATAATAATGTAAGTAAGGAACATGGTTATCATTTGACACCGTCAGAATTAGTGCCGTTAGGGTTTGCTATTGGATATCCACATCACTGCTTCATAAGCATTACGCAGGCCTGACCCAGCACACACTTTTCCATATCCAAGCGACATTTGCCGATCTGCATTAAGGCATTACCTCATAAGTCAACCAAGAAGAACAAGGAACACCTGGACATTGTTTACCTTTACATCTAGGGGCGAAAGATAATCCCATTTCACTTAATTAATTGTAATTCTGTCCAGCCCACTCCCCTTCCCTTTGTTATTAAAGACAATTGCCTTACATGTGGTACCATAAATAGACACTATATATATTTTTAGCCTACATATATGCCAGGATTGCCCAAGTACAATCCCAAGCCCTCCATATAGCCCAATACTACTTCATATCTAACGTATACGTTTTCCAAAACTGCCTTGTAACCCGAATGCATATATTCTAACCCAACACATATTTTTCTCTGTTGCATCTCTCTAGAAAATGGTAAATATATAGTGGACTAAAATGCACCCGCACTAATACAAATGATTTCTCCCAAACCTGACTCCCTCCCTCCATCTACAACCTCCTTCCCCCCAATTTCTCCCCTCTTACTTCTATCTTTATTTTACTCTTCTTTGCAGCAGACTATTGTCTGGTTCCCCAGGCAAGGCCACAATAAGCAGGAGACAAGGATCAGCGCATTGACAGCTACTGCAGCAGCGATTCGGCAAAGTACAAATGCATAGTAACATAGCGTAGAATATAACAAATAGTGTCTACTGCTAACATCCTGCCTATGCTCCATGTGATGATGGGATAGCCGGGATGTAGCATAGTGCTGTACAATAGATTAGGGGAGTGTTCAATATAAAAGGGGATAGAAGGACAGTGGGGGGGTCAATACATCAACCAGGACCCTGTGATTAGTGGCTGA